>NW_027362839.1:5510882-6888603 GCF_046119375.1 Phyllobates terribilis
TGAAATGTATGAGCGAGAAAGAGAAAAAGGTGGCTTGTTACAGGGGGACAGCTGAGAGTAGGGAGTTGCAGAGAAAGTCCTTGTGACAGGTTTAGGATGTATACGGCTGTTTATTGCCTCCTCCACATACAAAGGCAGGAGATGAGACTATCAAACTATTGAACTTGGAGTTGTCAGTAATGTTGGAGGTGAAATTAATAAAGCAAGTAAAATGGGAAAGAAAAAAAGGGGTTGTATGTTTGCCTGGTCAGAGGGATGTTTGCCTGGTCATGGGGATGTTTGTATGGTCAGGGGGATGTTTGCCTGGTCAGGGGGATGTTTGCCTGGTCAGGGGGATGTTTGTCTGGTCAGGGGGATGTTTGCCTGGTCAGGGGGATGTTTGGTCAGAGGGATGTTTGTCTGGTCAGGGGGATGTTTGTCTGGTCAGAGGGATGTTTGCTTCACGTTGGGGAAGAGGGAAAGGACTGAATGATCCGGCACCTGTACTATCCACAGGATGGTCAGCTAGTGCCGCCATAGGGAAAGAGCTGACTGTTATGTTCTGCTACCAAAGCTAAGGAAAGAGAGGAGATCTGTCCCTACTATAGGACTCAGCTGAATCCCTACGATGTAACAGGGAACCTGATCCTGCGATCAGACCTGCTAAAGTCCTAATCTAGTCTGTACGGAGACCTATAGATGTGGGGAGGGAATCCCTACAAGTACTAAGGACTGGGAGGAATATGGGACACCTCCTAACAGAAATAGTAGCAGACAGAAGAACAAACAAAATAGATAGAACATAGAGGTCCGTAGACCAAGCAAACTAACAGAGTTAGATACAGAGCACAGGCTAGCTAGAAAGTAGATATACAATGAAGTCCAGCAAAGCCAGAAGGGCGGAGCAGGATTAAATAGGCCAACAAGGTCATGTGACCAGCAAAGGAAAAAAAACCTAACAGCAAGGTTCTAACAGTACCCCCCCTTCTAAGAGGATCCTCCGGATCCCCTAGGACCAGGCTTATCAGGAAATCTCCTGTGAAACGCTCTGATAAGTCTGGACGCGGAAACATCATCTGACCTCACCCAAGAGTTATCCTCGGGTCCGAAACCTTTCCAGGCCACAAGATACTGCAAACTACCTCTATACCGTCTAGAGTCAAGGATGCGAGAAATTTCATATTCCCCGTCCTCCACCACCGGAGGAACAGAGGCAGAGGCGTCACCATCCGACACAACAGCTTTTTTTAACAGAGAGACATGAAAGACCGGATTAATTCTCCAGGAGGTAGGAACCTCCAACCTAACAGCAGATTGGTTGACAACCTGAAGCACCTTAAAGGGCCCTACAAACTTGGGACCCAATTTCTTAGAAGGAATCCTCAACCGCAGATTCCTAGAGGACAACCAAACCATGTCACCAACAGCGAACAAAACCTCCTGTCGTTTCCTATCAAAGTAGTCTTTAGATTTTCTGTTGGCCTCCTGAAGATTACCACGCACATCCGTCCAAACTCTTTCCAAATCACCGGAAAAATTCTCCTCCTCAGGCACGGCAGATCCCAACTTGGAGAACGACCCAAACGACGGATGTCTCCCAGAACAACAAAAAAAAGGCGAACAACCAGCAGAAGAAGATGTATGATTGTTCAGAGCAAATTCGGCAAGTGGCAGAAACTCAGACCACCCCTCTTGATTGTCTGCCACAAAACAACGCAAGAACTGCTCAACATCCTGGTTTTTCCTTTCTGTCTGGCCATTAGATTCAGGATGATATCCGGACGAAAACGACAAATGAATTCCCAACCTGTCACAAAAGGCACGCCAAAAACGAGCCACGAACTGAGGACCCCTATCAGAAACAATGTCAGTAGGAACGCCATGAAGTCTGACAATTTCCTTGACAAAGGCCTTAGCGAGAGTTTTAGCGCAGGGCAGTTTGACGAAGGGAACCAAGTGACACATCTTGCTAAAACGGTCCACGACCACCCAGATGACAGTAAAACCCTCAGAGGGGGGAAGGTCAGTTATAAAGTCCATAGCCAAATGTGTCCAAGGAGCACTGGGGACCTCCAAAGGACAAAGCAACCCCGCAGCAGGAGTATGTGAGGACTTAGATCTAGCACATATAGTACATTGGCGCACCCACTTAATGACTTCCTTCTGCCATCCAGGCCACCAAAAACTGCGACCCACCAGTCTCTTGGTCTCAGAGATTCCGGGATGACCTGCCAACCGAGATTCGTGACACTCAACAAACAAATCTCTCCTAAAGGTCCCAGGCACAAACAACCTCCCATGAGGAGTGTTAGATGGGGCATTCTCCTGAGCTTTAAGAATCTCATCTTCCAAAACGGAGTCTAAAGCAGCTATCACAACACCTTCTTGTAAAATGTTTTCCTCTTTCTCAGCACCGACTATGGGAGAAAAACTGCGAGACAAGGCATCCGCCTTAACATTCTTAGTACCAGGGATGTAAGTAACGGAGAAATTAAACCGCGAGAAAAACAGTGCCCACCTAGCCTGACGGGCATTCAGGCGCTTGGCAGCATCAAGATATATCAGATTTTTATGATCCGTAAGAACCTGAACGGGAAATTCCGCACCTTCCAAGAAGTGGCGCCAGTGTTCAAATGCGAGTTTAATAGCCAATAATTCCCGATTACCAATATCGTAATTCAATTCAGTCTCCGAAAAATTTTTTGAAAAAAAGGCACAGGGATGTAATCCATCCCCGTTATCCTGAGACAATACTGCGCCAACCCCCACAGAGGAAGCATCAACCTCAACCAAAAACGGCCTAGTAACATCAGGCTGCATAAGGATGGGAGCAGAGGTGAACCTCTCCTTGAGATACACAAAAGCTTCAATGGCCTCAGAAGACCACTGAACCGCATCAGCACCTTTCCTGGTGAGATCAGTCAGAGGTTTGACAATACTAGAAAAATTTTTTATGAATTTTCTATAGTAATTGGCGAAACCCAAAAACCTCTGTATCGATTTCAAACCAATAGGCCTAGGCCATTCCTGCACAGCCTGAACCTTAACCGGATCCATCTCAAAACCTTTGCTGGAGATAATGTAGCCCAAAAAACTAATTCTCTGTACAGCGAACTCACATTTCTCCAGCTTAGCAAAAAGCGAATTGTCCATTAATAACTGTAATACCTCACGCACGCTCCGCCAATGAGACTCCAGATCTGGCGAATAAATCAAAATGTCATCCAAATACACAACCACATTTTTACCGATCAAAGGTCTAAGGATGTCATTAATCAGATTCTGAAAAAATGCAGGAGCATTAGTAAGACCAAAAGGCATAACCAGATTCTCAAAATGACCCACAGGAGTGTTAAAAGCAGTCTTCCATTCATCACCCTCCTTCATGCGCAACAGATTGTATGCCCCCTTAAGGTCAATTTTAGAGAACCACTTGGCCCCCAATAACTGGTTAAAAAGATCAGGAATCAATGGCAGTGGGTAAGGATTGCGTACCGTAATTTTGTCAATCTCACGAAAATCCAGACAAGGACGTAAACCGCCGTCCTTTTTTTTTACAAAAAAAAATCCAACCGCCACAGGAGACTTAGAGGGCCTAATGTGACCGGCGGCCAAACTTGTCTGTATGTATTCCTCCAAAGCCTTCCTCTCAGGAATAGTAAGGTTAAATAAACGACTTTTAGGAAGAGTCGCTCCAGGGACAAATTCAATAGAACAATCATAGTCTCTATGGGGAGGCAAAACCTGCGATTCTTTCTCAGAAAAAACTCTCCAAAAATCCTGAATAGGAACAGGCAATTCTCCCCTATCCAAAGCTGTAATACGCCCGTTACAACACTTGTCATAACATTTATGGCTCCAGGATTTAATTTCACTGGTAGACCAATCCAGTACAGGATTGTGAAATTTTAACCAGGGCAAACCCAATATTACTGGAGAAGGCAAGTTATTCAACACTACCAAATCCAATTTCTCATGGTGAACACCATTAATAGTGAGAGGAAATTCACTGACCTTGAGAGTAATATTCTTCAAAGGGGAACCATCCACAGAAACCACAGCAATGGGGGATGATAAAGGTTCAGGTTTTAAATTGAGTTTTTCCACGAATCCCCCATCAATTACATTCAGTGTAGACCCGCAATCAACAAACACCCGAAATTCCATTAATTTTTCCTGAGCAATCGTGGAAGCAGCTAAAAATATACCCTTGGAATTTAAACAGGCAATACGGGCGTGACTGACCATTTTTTTTTCTTTCTTCATACGAAGCTCACAGCCTTTAATCAAATGACCAGATTTTCCGCAATAGAAACACAAGCCTTCCGAAAAACGACGGTCTTTTTCTTGAGAGCGAGGTGCCACCGATCCAATCTCCATCGGTTCACCACTGTTAGTACACACATTATCATAACCAGAAACTGACTTGGCAGAGGATTTGCTCTCATTAACCCTAGCATGCAGTCTTCTATCCACCCGTATAGCTAATTGCATAGCCTGTTGCAAATCCTCAGGTGTAGGATAAGCAATTAGCAGGTCTTTAACCCTTTCACTGAGCCCAGCAAGAAATAGACTTTTCAGAGCAGAATCGTTCCACCCTGTTTGAGTGGACCAACGACGAAAATGAGTACAATATTTTTCCACATTACCTGATCCTTGTTTTAAACGTCTCAACTCAGTCTCAGCTGATGCCACACGGTCAGGATCATCATATAATAGTCCTAAAGCAGAAAAAAAACTATCCACTGATCTGAAGCATGTATCACTAGGTTGCAAAGAAAAGGCCCACTCCTGAGGCTCTTTGCGCAAAAGTGACATTATGAACCCTACGCGCTGGGATTCATCCCCAGAGGACTTGGGTCTCAAACGAAAATACAGTAAGCAAGCATTTTTAAATGAAAAAAATTCTCGATGTTCACCAAAAAATAAATCCGGCAAACATACCTTAGGCTCCAAGAAATATGCTCCAGGACAGTTACTCACGTGCTGACGGAGCTCGGCCACTTCCAGAGAGAGTCCCTGCAGGTGTTTAGCCAAATCCTGAACCGACACCATGATGGAACAAAAAAAATCTTTCCTTAGAGAATTTGCAGGCTGGACTTACTGTTATGTTCTGCTACCAAAGCTAAGGAAAGAGAGGAGATATGTCCCTACTATAGGACTCAGCTGAATCCCTACGATGTAACAGGGAACCTGATCCTGCGATCAGACCTGCTAAAGTCCTAATCTAGTCTGTACGGAGACCTATAGATGTGGGGAGGGAATCCCTACAAGTACTAAGGACTGGGAGGAATATGGGACACCTCCTAACAGAAATAGTAGCAGACAGAAGAACAAACAAAATAGATAGAACATAGAGGTCCGTAGACCAAGCAAACTAACAGAGTTAGATACAGAGCACAGGCTAGCTAGAAAGTAGATATACAATGAAGTCCAGCAAAGCCAGAAGGGCGGAGCAGGATTAAATAGGCCAACAAGGTCATGTGACCAGCAAAGGAAAAAAAACCTAACAGCAAGGTTCTAACACTGACCTAGTGTCACTATCAATCATCTGAGTCTGCAGTACAACTGATTAGGGGTCCAGCAGGGGGGCGCTGATGACACAGGTGGACCTTGGGCGGTTTTCTGGTTGCCGACGCTGCACCTAGAGGGTTTTCTTCATGTAATTATCCTCCTCACATTGCAGACTTGTGAACTTCATAAATATTCTTCATTTGCTTATTTTCTTCCTTCTCTCCCAAACACGTTGCTGAAGTGCTGTCTCACCCCCACTGCCCCCATCCAGAAGCTTCTTGTGGCTGCTGTTCAGTGAGATTTGTCCTCTATATACCAGCAGTCTGTGTATGGGCCTGTCTCTGTCTGATCCTCTCTGCTCTCCACCCCTGCACTCAGACATGGGAAACCCTGTACTCGGATTACTTCACATCTTGGTGAACAACAGCTGAAAGGACCCTATAAAGGAGCCTGTACCAGGCAGGTGACAGCGGTGCAGCATTGTGCTTGTGGGGGCAATCGGGCGGTGGAGTCAGAAATTGGGGAATACTTGGGTGCTCTCTGGGTGGACAATATTAGTGCTGCAGTAATTTCCCACAAGTTTTTGCACAGAGCGGCCACTAATATAGAATAAAGTAAAACAATTGTGCCCTGTAAATAATGGCTGTGCTTTGCTACAAATGCTTCATGTTTGCAGGAGGTTTTTTTTTCTTTAATAAATTTTATTTAGTTTATAATTGATTTTTTCTCTTTCTGCCAGATATCAGGACATGATAGAGGCCGTACGGGACTGATATAAGAAGTTCTTGGCTAAGAAGGAAAGAAGCTTCAATCCTCCATGAGCTGCAGTTCTTTGTGTCCAGTCGGGAGCTCTATTAGTAAGTAGATTTTATCACCGGCGCAGACATTTCCGGGAAGGTTCCAATTGGCCAAATACAAGACGTTCATTAAACTCTTCATTTGAAATAAACGTCTGGTTATCATCCACAATACTTAATACCGGTCACTTGTCACAAATTTGTATATTTTTTACCTGTTATAAAATGCTGCTCATCCCTTGAATATTTTCTTTTTTTTTGTCATTTTAGACAAAACATTACATATTTCTGACAAGTCCCAGGTCTTTTCACACCACTCGTTTTGCAGGTTCTTTAATACTACAGCACTTACGTTATTGGGGTCATTTTTGTGCAGTTTGCAGTTACATGATTTTTTATACATGTTTTTTTTTAGCTTTGTCTTGTTATTACATCACATTCATCTTTTTCCTCTCTTGCTTTCCTGGACTGAAGTAAACATATCTCCAAGTCACTCTGAGCTGCCGGCAGGAGAGATGGACCCTCAGGAGCCTCCTAGTCTCCAGAATCCACATGAAGGAGAAGTCCAAGAACAAGAAAGGCCTCCGACAGCAGAGCAACCTGTCCGCCAAAAAGTCCCAGAAGAAGAAGCAAAGCGATGGTCCCGCAGCTCATCTGTGTTTTTCCTAAATGTGGATTATACTTTTACTGATTGTAATTTTCTTGGTCGATACCAGATAAAGTTTTGGATGACAACTGTCTGGACTTGTGTCTTATTTTACATTTCTCCTTTTTTCTTCTTGCTTCCCCTCCAGTGAGATCTGGCTTAGGTGATAAAAGCCTTTCTCTATCCGGCATTTTTTCAGCAGGCTGGAGAAAGACTTTCTGAATGATAACTTGCCTTAGTCTCAGATGCCCATACACTAGTTAGCTTTAGACCGGACGCTTGTCCACACAACACATCCCGACTCCCCCATATACATGAATGTGGTTATATGTGTGGGGGAGATGGCCCCATACACAGCACATGGTCGGCTGCTCCAGCAAAAATCCTTGGGTTTGACCTACCTTCCTGTAATATATATGGGGGGCCATTAGTTGGATGTTTGCAGGACCCCTCTTTGTCCGACAGCTTCCCTCCCCCACACATAGCAAGCAGTGAACAGACAAGCTACCTTCCCGCACATACAGCATATATAGCATATAAAGAAAAAACCTAGAAGTCTGAACTGAAACATAAATTGATGTGCATGCAAAATGTAAATGCATGTTCACACACGGCCACTAGACAAAGAAAAACCAAAGACAAGCAAAATATCCAAGTAACCGGAAGTGAATGGGTAAATCGCACAGTGCAAAAATAATAAATAATGAAGGGTATTTAGTTAACATAATTTTGATCAAAATAATGTAAAAGCTATCCCGCCACATCACGGCAACCCTTATGGGACAGTCCTAACTCTAATATTAAAACCTTACCATTTGTCAAGTGACGTACATATGGATAAGGGCAGAGAGACTGACCCCCTAGTAGAAGCATAGACCTGAGGCAGAATAAACATTTCAGCTCAGACAAAGGGTGGCCACACCCTAATATGTACTAAAGCACACTGAACTACAAAGAAAAAACCTAGAAGTCTGAACTGAAACATAAATTGATGTGCATGCAAAATGTAAATGCATGTTCACACAAGGACACTAGACAAAGAAAAACCAAAGGCAAGCAAAATACCCAAGTAACTAGAAGTAAATGGGTAAATCGCAAAGTGCAAAAATAATAAATAATGAAGGGCATTTAGTAGTGAAGAGCGAGCACTAAAATGCTCGGGTGCTCAAAGCTCGGGCCGAGCTCGCCATGATACTCGGTTGCTCGACCTGAGCCACGAACCCAATGTTAGTCTATGGGAGACCCGAGCATTTTCGCGGCGGAATCCCCGGCTGTCTTTTAAAAGCCTAACAAGTGCCCAAAACGATAGTGACAGTGCTCAAATGACATGGGGACAGCATGGGGATCGCCCCAGGAAGCATTTCTGACCCCCAGGTCACTTCTGTCAACAACGTGGTCAGAGGTATTAAGCCACTTTTAAGGGCTCACAATAAAACGTTCAAAAACTAAACTGAAGCTGCTTTCCTGTGAAATATGTTAAGGAAGTTCCTTTCCAGGGTAAAGACTTGTGTATAAGGTAAAATAAATAATCAAAAAAAAAAAAATACTCCTCCACACCTTGGGCTATGTTCACAAGTAGCATTTTTAATGCGTTTTTGCACTTTAGTATTGCTTCAACCGTGACAAATGCATTCACCGGGAAATGTCATTTTAACATTTTACAACCTTATCTGGCCATGTGCTATGTGACACATGCATACAGTGCTGAAAAGACATGGGGACAGCATGGGGAAGACCCCTGGAAGCATCTCTGACTCCCCGGTCACTGCCTAAAAGTGTGCCCATCAGAAGTCATCCTTGCCGCATCAGAAGATGCAGACTTGCAACTATCCCCGTGCAAGTTCTTGTCCCAGGGCAGGGTTCAATTGTACCTCCCTCATTCCTTGCAATGCAAGCGCAAATATGCAGCCAACCACCCACCCACCCCCAGGCTGCAATACCATACTGCTTGCTTGCACTTGAAATTGGGCCTTTTAGGCATGTGGAGGCGGAATCTGGCCACCATGTCATGGCAGCGTTGGCGGCCTGGTATCCATACTCAGTCCCCAGCGGCCCGGTGGCGGGGTGTCCACACTCGGTCCCCAACCGCCAGGGGGCGGCCGGGTGTCCATACTCGGTCGCCAGCCGCCTGGGGGCAGCCGGGTGTCCATGAACGGTCCCCAGCCGCCCCTATTTCTCCTTGGAACATCCCCCCACACACTTTTCTTAGCCTGGCCTGCTTTAGGGCAGCATTGAACGAGCCCACCAGAGAACCAGACTCCTCCGGTGGGCCCTGGCTTCTCCATCAGGGGAGTTGAGAGTGCCAAGGTGAGGACCATGATGATGATACAAGTTAGCATCTGCTTTGTTTTGTTGGAATGCAAGCGCATGTATGTAGTAGCGGCAAGGCCTGAGGTGGTCAGCGTTTTGGCGCATATCCTACCTCCTCCGAGGATTGCTGGATGTTTTCCTGCTACTATCCCAGTTCTATGACTCCCGTTAAAACAAAGCTTCAAGTGATGAATGATGGATGAGGTGGTGGCAAAGGAGAGCAGGAGGAACAGGGACCATTCACATCAATATCAGGCCAGTCAACCACACATGTCTTGTAGGATATGTTTCTGTAACAAAAGAAGCGGTTTGGCTACACAGTTATAGGGCATACAGTGAGTGCAATGCCTACCAAAAATTTTGAGGCACTCCAATGTACCTTGGAAATAACATGGAGGTCAGAGGGCCTTAACTAAACAGTTTTTTCCATTTATAGCAACTGGGTCTCCTGTACACTGTTGGCCTAAACAGTGAATGGAAGGCTTTCCAAAAATTATGAGGAACTGCAATGCCCCTTGAAACAGACGTGGATTACAGCGTACTAAAAACCTTCTACCCACTATTGGGGAGTGGGTCTCCCTTAGTATTCGCCTTTGCATTGAAAAGCAAAAGCTGACTAAAATTAGGAGGAAATGCAATGTCCGTTGGAAGAGTTGTGGAGGTTAGAGGCAATTAAAAACAACATTTCAATACCCCTAGGAAGAGCTGTGGAGTTCAGAGTGGCTTAAGAAGACTGTTTTAATGTCCCTTTGAAGAGACATGGAGGTCACAGTAGCTTAACAAGATGGTTTTAATGCCCCTCGGAAAAGACGTGGAAGAGGGGCTTTTAATGCCCCTTCCAAGAGCCATACAGTACAGCATAGTACAAACATTATTCCCATTATTGGGGAGTGTGTATCCCATAGTCATTGCTTATGCCTTCCAAGCAAAAGCTGCCAAAAATTGGAACGGAGGAACTTGCAATGCCCCTTACAAGAGCCATGCAGTACAGCATATTCCAAACATTATTCCCATTATTGGGGAGTGGGTCTCCCATAGTCTTTGCTTATGCCTTCCAAGCAAAAGCTGCCAAAAATTAGGACGAAGGAGCTTGCAATGCCCCTTACAAGAGCCATGCAGTACAGCATATTACAAACATTATTCCCATTATTGGGGAGTGGGTCTCCCATAGTATTTGCTTATGCCTTCCAAGAAAAAGCTGCCAAAAATTAAGAGGAACTGCAATGCCCGTTCGAAGAGTCGTGGAGGTTAGAGTTAATTAAAAACAACATATCAATGCCCCTTGGAAGAGCTGTGGAGTTCAGAGTGGTTTAACAAGACGCTATTAATGCCCCTCAAAAGAGATGTGGAGGTCCCAGTAGCTTAACAAGACGGTTTTAATACCCCTTGGAAAAGTGGTGGAGGTCCCAGTAGCTTAACAAGACGGTTTTCATACCCCTCGGAAAAGTGGTGGAGGTCACAGTAGCTTAAGAAGACGCTTTTAATGCCCCACAGAAGAAACGTGGAGATCCCAGTAGCTTAACAAGACGGTTTTAATGCCCCTTGGAAAAGTGGTGGAGGTTGCAGTAGCTTAACAAGACGCTATTAATGCCCCTCAGAAGAGACGTGGAGGTCCCAGCAGCTTAACAAGACGGTTTGAATGCCCCTTGGAAGAGACGTGGAGGTCACAGTAGCTTAACAAGACGCTATTAATGCCCCTCAGAAGAGACGTGGAGGTTCCAGCAGCTTAACATGACATTTTTAATGCTCCTCAGAAAAGTGGTGGAGGTCCCAGTAGCTTAACAAGATGGTTTTAATGCCCCTCAGAAACGTAGTGGAGGTCCCAGTAGCTTAACAAGACTGTTTGAATGCCCCTTGGAAGAGACGTGGAGGTCCCAGTAGCTTAACTGGCCGGTTTAAATGCCCCTTGGAAAAGTGGTGGAGGTCTCAGTAGCTTAACAAGACGGTTTTAATGCTCCTCAGAAAAGTGGTGGAGGTCCCAGTAGCTTAACAAGACGGTTTTAATGCCCCTTGGAAAAGTGGTGAAGGTCGCAGTAGCTTAACAAGACGGTTTGAATGCCCCTTGGAAGAGACGTGGAGGTCCCAGTAGCTTAACAAGACGGTTTTAATGCTCCTCGGAAAAGTGGTGCAGGTCCCAGTAGCTTAACAAGACAGTTTTAATGCCCCTTGGAAAAGTGGTGGAGGTCGCAGTAGCTTAACAAGACGGTTTGAATGCCCCTTGGAAGAGACGTGGAGGTCCCAGTAGCTTAACAAGACGGTTTGAATGCCCCTTGGAAGAGACGTGGAGGTCCCAGTAGCTTAACAAGACTGTTTTAATTCCCCTCGGAAAAGTGGTGGAGGTCACAGTAGCTTAACAAGACGCTTTTAATGCCCCTCGGAAGAGACGTGGAGGTCCAAGTAGCTTAACAAGACGGTTTGAATGCCCCTTGGAAGAGACGTGGAGGTCCCAGTAGCTTAACAAGACGGTTTGAATGCCCCTTGGAAGAGACGTGGAGGTCCCAGTAGCTTAACAAGACAGTTTTAATGCCCCTCGGAAAAGTTGTGGAGGTCACAGTAGCTTAACAAGATGCTTTTAATGCCTCTCAGAAGACGTGGAGGTCCCAGTAGCTTAACAAGATGGTTTGAATGCCCCTTGGAAGAGAAGTGGAGGTCCCAGTAGCTTAACAAGACGGTTTTAATGCTTCTCGGAAAAGTGGTGGAGGTCCCAGTAGCTTAAAAAGACGCTTTTACTGCCCCTCAAAAAAGTGGTGGAGGTCGCAGTAGCTTAACAAGACGGTTTGAATGCCCCTTGGTAGAGACGTGGAGGTCCCAGTAGCTTAACAAGACAGTTTGAATGCCCCTTGGAAGAGACGTGGAGGTCCCAGTAGCTTAACAAGACGGTTTTAATGCCCCTCGGAAAAGTGGTGGAGGTCACAGTAGCTTAACAAGTTGCTTTTAATGCCCCTCAGAAGAGAAGTGGAGATCCCAGTAGCTTAACAAGACGGTTTGAATGCCCCTTGGAAGAGACGTGGAGGTCACAGTAGCTTAACAAGACGGTTAGAATGCCTCTTGGAAGAGACGTGGAGGTCACAGTAGCTTAACAAGATGGTTTTAATGCTCCTCGGAAAAGTGGTGGAGGTCCCAGTAGCTTAACAAGATGCTTTTAATGCCCCTCGGAAAAGTGGTGGAGGTCCCAGTAGCTTAACAAGACGCTTTGAATGCCCCTTGGAAGAGACGTGGAGGTCACAGTAGCTTAACAAGATGGTTTTAATGCTCCTCGGAAAAGTGGTGGAGGTCCCAGTAGCTTAACAAGATGCTTTTAATGCCCCTCGGAAAAGTGGAGGTCCCAGTAGCTTAACAAGACGGTTTTAATGCCCCTTGGAAAAGTGGTGGAGGTCGTAGTAGCTTAACAAGACTGTTTGAATGCCCCTTGGAAAAGTGGTGCAGGTCCCAGTAGCTTAACAAGATGGTTTGAATGCCCCTTGGAAGAGACGTGGAGGTACCAGTAGCTTAAAAAGACGGTTTTAATGCCCCTCGGAAAAGTGGTGGAGGTCCCAGTAGCTTAACAAGACGGTTTTAATGCCCCTCGGAAAAGTGGTGGAGGTCCCAGTAGCTTAACAATACGCTTTTAATGCCTCTCAGAAGAGAAGTGGAGGTCCCAGTAGCTTAACAAGACGGTTTTAATGCTTCTCGGAAAAGTGGTGGAGGTCCCAGTAGCTTAAAAAGACGCTTTTACTGCCCCTCAAAAAAGTGGTGGAGGTCGCAGTAGCTTAACAAGACGGTTTGAATGCCCCTTGGTAGAGACGTGGAGGTCCCAGTAGCTTAACAAGACAGTTTGAATGCCCCTTGGAAGAGACGTGGAGGTCCCAGTAGCTTAACAAGACGGTTTTAATGCCCCTCGGAAAAGTGGTGGAGGTCACAGTAGCTTAACAAGTTGCTTTTAATGCCCCTCAGAAGAGAAGTGGAGATCCCAGTAGCTTAACAAGACGGTTTGAATGCCCCTTGGAAGAGACGTGGAGGTCACAGTAGCTTAACAAGACGGTTAGAATGCCCCTTGGAAGAGACGTGGAGGTCACAGTAGCTTAACAAGATGGTTTTAATGCTCCTCGGAAAAGTGGTGGAGGTCCCAGTAGCTTAACAAGATGCTTTTAATGCCCCTCGGAAAAGTGGTGGAGGTCCCAGTAGCTTAACAAGACGCTTTGAATGCCCCTTGGAAGAGACGTGGAGGTCACAGTAGCTTAACAAGATGGTTTTAATGCTCCTCGGAAAAGTGGTGGAGGTCCCAGTAGCTTAACAAGATGCTTTTAATGCCCTTCGGAAAAGTGGAGGTCCCAGTAGCTTAACAAGACGGTTTTAATGCCCCTTGGAAAAGTGGTGGAGGTCGTAGTAGCTTAACAAGACTGTTTGAATGCCCCTTGGAAAAGTGGTGCAGGTCCCAGTAGCTTAACAAGATGGTTTGAATGCCCCTTGGAAGAGATGTGGAGGTACCAGTAGCTTAAAAAGATGGTTTTAATGCCCCTCGGAAAAGTGGTGGAGGTCCCAGTAGCTTAACAAGACGGTTTTAATGCCCCTCGGAAAAGTGGTGGAGGTCCCAGTAGCTTAACAATACGCTTTTAATGCCTCTCAGAAGAGACGTGGAGGTCCCAGTAGCTTAACAAGACGGTTTGAATGCCCCTTGGAAGAGACGTGGAGGTCCCAGTAGCTTAAGAAGACGGTTTGAATGCCCCTTGGAAGAGACGTGGAGGTCCCAGTAGCTTAACAAGACGGTTTTAATGCTTCTCGGAAAAGTGGTGGAGGTCCCAGTAGCTTAATAAGACGCTTTTAATGCCCCTCGAAAAAGTGGTGGAGGTCGCAATAGCTTACCAAGACGGTTTGAATGCCCCTTGGAAGAGACGTGGAGGTCCCAGTAGCTTAACAAGACAGTTTGAATGCCCCTCAGAAGAGACGTGGAGGTCCCACTAGCTTAACAAGACGTTTTTAATGCCCCTCGGAAAAGTGGTGGACGTACCAGTAGCTTAATAAGACGCTTTTAATGCCCCTCAGAAAAGTGGTGGAGGTCCCAGTAGCTTAACAAGACGGTTTGAATGCCCCTTGGAAGAGATGTGGAAGTCCCAGTAGATTAAGAAGACGGTTTTAATGCTTCTCGGAAAAGTGGTGGATGTCGCAGTAGCTTAACAAGACGCTTTTAATGCCCCTTACAAGAGCCACACAGTACAGCATTTTAAAAATATTATTCCCATTATTGGGGAGTGGGTCTCCCACAGTCTTTGCTTATGCCTTCCAAACAAAAGCTGACAAAAATAAGGACGGAGGAACTTTCAATAATGGCAACACGGACCATGGTCACCCTGGTGGTATAGTGGTGGTGGAGGCTGAGGATAAGGAGAAGAACATAAAACAGCCGAAATGAGGAAGCGTATACCCATGTGTGGGTGTGAAGCGGTGCATGTGAATACACCTTCCGAAATAACACAGTGGATTTGACTTTATGTTACTCTGCTGTCATTTGGTGGTGATGAGAAGTCTGGTCCAATCCAGCTACTGTTCATTTTGATAAGGGTCAGCTTGTCAGCATTGTCAGTTGACAGGCGAGTGCGCTTATCAGTTATAATTACCCCAGCAGCACTAAAAACACGCACCGATAACACGCTAGCGGCAGGGCAGGCCAGGACCTCCAAGGCGTACAGAGCGATTTCATTCCAAGTGTCCAGCTTGGATACCCAATAATTAAAAGGCACAGAGGAATCACGGAGGACGCTGGTACGGTCGGCAAGGTACTCCCTCACCATCTTTTGAAACTTTCCACTGCTTGTGAGAGTACCCCGCGCCTCAGGGCCTGTAAGCTGGGCAGGTCTCAGAAAACTGTCCCAGAATGTTGACAGTGTTCCCCTGCCTCTGCTGGATTGGAGTTGCCTCTCTCTCGCTTGTACGCCTTGGTTGGTCAACGAACTGTGACCTCTGCCGCTAGCGTGTTCAGATGGGAATTTTTTTTTAACAGTTCTGCAGCATGGGCCTTCTGGTACTGCCCCATTTTCGTAGACCTCTCCACCTCAGGAATAAGAGAGTGAAAGTTCTCCTTGTAGCGGGGGTCTAAAAGTGTCACCAACCAGTAATGACTGTCACCCAACATTTTGACAACGCGAGGGTCACGGTTAAGGCAGAGTAACATAAAGTCAGCCATGCGTGCCAGACTGGTAACGGGCAAGACTTCCGTGTCCTCACCAAGATGACGACTGACCATGCTCTCCTCCTCCTCCTCCTCTCCCCTGTCCTCAGGCCACCCACGCTGAACTGACAGTATGACAGTTGTACAGGTACTACCGTCTACAGCGCATGATACAAGCTCCTGTTCTTCCTCCTCCTCCTCTCCCTCATTGTCCCCCAATGCACGTTGGGATGAGATGAGGCTGGGCTGTGTGTAATCGACCGCTACGGCTTCTTGATCCATTTCATCATACTCTGGCTGCAATGCCTCCTCTTTAATTCTCTGCAGAGAGCATTGCAAAAGACAGACAAGTGGAATGCTGACGCTAATGATGGCGTCATCGCCACTCACCATCTTGGTGGACTCCTCAAAGTTTGTCAAGATGGTACATACAGTACAGACCAAAAGTTTGGACACACCTTCTCATTTAAAGATTTTTCTGTATTTTCATGACTATGAAAATTGTACATTCACACTGAAGGCATCAAAACTATGAATTAACACATGTGGAATTATATACTTAACAAAAAAGTGTGAAACAACTGAAAATATGTCTTATATTCTAGGTTCTTCAAAGTAGCCACCTTTTGCTTTGATGACTGCTTTGCACACTCTTGAGAGACTGCCATAAAGACTGAGAGGAGGGGGCATCTTTGCATGCAGTATGGACAGGGGATTGCCATGCACACACAACAGGTGACACCCGCTGACACTGGTCATGGACCCTGGGGTTCGCCCCACAAAGTCGGGTGCTTTGCTGCCATGTGCCTGATCATGCTGGTGGTGGTCAGGCTGGTAGTTTTGTCACCCCTGCTGATGCTGGCATGGCAGGTGGTACAAATGGCCTTTTTGGGGATATCAGCAGAGTCTTTAAAAAAATTCCAGACTCTGGAAGACCTACAGGTTGTACTGGCAATGTCCCTCGTGTTGGTGTTAAGGGGAACTGTTGCCGGCCTTCTGTGTGCGGCCACCACACTGCTTTTTTCTGCCTGTTGGGGTACTCTGCCTCCCTCACCCTGTCTGCTGCTGGCCTCGCTCTGCATGTCCTCCTGCCACATTGGGTCAGTTACTAGATCATCCACCACCTCCTCCTCTTCCACTTGCGCACCACGATCCTCCTCCTCACTTCCTGGCAATTGTGTCTCGTCATCGTCAACCTCTTGTGACAAATTGCCAGCGTTGACTTCCTCTGGCCGTGGCTGTTCAAATATTTGGGCATCTCTACATGGGATCTCCTCTTCCACCACTTCAAGCGGAGCAGGCGAGGGGCACAAATCTGGAAATGGACCAGTGAACAGCTCTTCAGAGTGTCCAAGTGTGGGATCAGTTGCTGTCTGACGACATTCGGCATGGTGGGAGGGAGAAGCATCAGGGTGAGGAGGAGTATGCGGTCGAGACTCATGGCTACTAAGAGTTGACCGTGTGGAAGACAGACCGGAGGTGGTGGTGCCCAGGTAACTGGAAGTATTATCTGCTATCCAATTAATAACCTGTTCACACTGATCTGGTGTTGTTCTGTGCTTCCCTAGTAATTTGGTCAAGTAGTGGGAGCGAGAAGATATGGCTGTTGGTTGTGGCACATTTTCACCTTGGCCACGGCCCAGTCCTCTGCATGCACCATCACCAGAACGTCCACTTCCATGTCCCTTGCCACGCGCCTTGCCCATTGTAAAGTAAGTAAAATAGCTTACACTCGCACCATCAATGGAAAAAGGGTAATAAAGTAGATTAGAACCGTGGAAGAGGAAAACCACAGTTCTATTTCTCTGGCCTACACCCGACTCTTTTAAACAATCTGAACAATCAGGGAGAAACTATTACTGTTTTTCTTTACGGAAAAAATACCAAAAGGTGAATAATAGAGATTTTTTACCGTGGAATGGCAAAACCACAGTTATTGTTTACTGGGGTATACTAGAAAATTTTAAATAGAGATATTTGTGTCTGAACAATCAGGAGACAGTACTGTTTTTCTTTACAGCAAAAAATGCAAAAAAGCAGGATAATACAGAGATTTGACCCGTGGAACTGCAAAACCACACTTGTATTTCTCGGGCCTACACCAGACTATTTTCAACAGATATATTTGTGTCTGAACAATCAGGAGACACTACTACTGTTTTTCTTTGCGGCAAAAAATGCCAAAAGCAGGATAATAGAGATTTTTTACCGTGGAACAGCAAAACCACAGTTATAATTTACTGGTGTATATCAGACTATTTTCAACAGATATATTTGTGTCTGAACAATCAGGAGACACTATTAGTTTTTTTTTTTACGGTGACACATATTACTATAACTTGCACCCATAGTGCAAAAAAAAACAAAAACCCCAAAAAAACACAATAGGTTCAACCGTACTCAAATTGTTAACTAGGAGCAATGATTAGTGTGAATAATATAATATTTTGATTGGAGATGATCCAACCTCTGGTTCCACCACTGATCCTGAGAATGAAGGAATGGGGAACCTATCAGCTTTTTTTTTTCCTGCACAGCTGTGCTCCCAACCACCCACAGTGCAAAAAAAATCCCTAAAAAAACAATAGGTATAACCGTACTCAAATTGATAATTGGGAGCAACGATTAGTGTGAAGGATATAATATTGTGATTGGCGATGTTCCATACACTGATTCTGAGAAAGAAGGAATGGGGAACCTATCAGCATTTTTTCCTGCACAGCTGTGCTCCCACCCATTGCGCAAAAATACCCTAAAAAAATGCACGTACTCAAATTGTTAATTGGGAGCAATGATGAGTGTGAAGGGATATAATATCTTGATTGGCGATGGTCCGACCTGTGGTTCCGCCACCGATCCCAAGAATGAAGGAATTGAGAACCTGTAAGCTTTTTTTTCCTGCACAGCTGTGCTCCCAACCACCCACCCATAGTGCAAAAAATAAAAAAAACAATAGATCCAACTGTACTCAAATTGTTAAATTGGGAGCGTGAAAAAAATAATGCATCCACTTCTTTCTAAATTAGGCTGTCAGACCCCCAAGAATGACATCCTAGTAATCTGCCATGACTTATACCTCTTTAAATGTATGCAAAGGATAAACCTGGATATCCAGGTATACGTTCTATTGATTGATTTCTATAAGGGCCTATTTACACATGTAAATGTGTATCTGCTACGGTCATGAATGATCGGCTGCAGCCCTTCCACGTGGCCAGTCAATGGATCCGCAAATCACAACAAGTAATTCAAGGAAATGGAAAAGTAAAAAAAAAATTTCTAGTAACATTGCATAGCGTACCGGCGATTGCGCTATTTAACTTGCCATCAGTGATTGACAGCATATAAATGGTTAAACAGCAGTGATTGACGCTCCGCTCTGGCCGCTGCTGTTACAGCAAGATGTCAGCTGTGTAGGATGGGGGCTCTGCTCCTGAGCCCACCCGAAACAGCAATCCAATGGACGGTTTCACACACCACATTATCCAGTGGTGTTTAATTTGCTTTTCTATTTAGGAAACAAAACCGTTTTAATAACGTTTTCCTTCTCTGGTATCTAGGAGCCATTTCAGCTATTTGTAAAGGGAATCTGTCAGCAGGTTTTTCTTGGCTATTCTGAGAGCAGCATGATGGGGTGAGCGCCACACTAGGAGTAGGACCACCGAGCCCAGAGCTATTGCAAGACGTGCAGACAATATATACCAGGTATGAATGAATCCAATACAACATTATTGTTACTTGGGAATTAACCTACTTGGATATAATACATCCCTTGATATGTATATACCAAAAGGTCATTATCTTGGGAATGCCTATATTGGCTTTTATTATTTGGGATTATATCCTTTTACTATGTGACCTAGGATATACTATCAGTATGCATTAGCACAATTGGAGCTACTACTATTTAGCCCTGGTGTCTCTGCAATTCAAATATTTACATTATACCTCCTCACTATTATATGGTATTACTATATATATGTGTGTGTGCTCTTTTCTTTCCCGCCATGTACCCAAATTATTATAATAAAGGTCTTTTTTAACACATTGACCCCTTGTCGGATGTACTATATATTGGTTGTTGTTGAGAGCAGCATGATGTAGAGACAAAGACCCCTTACAGGTCTTTTATTAGCAGAAGATTATCACTAGAGGACTAGTAAACCTGCTGCCAGGTAGTCCAACCACGCCCCCACCACTGATTGGCAGTTTATATACAGTGTACACAGAAAGCTGCCAATCAGTGGTGTGGGTGGGGTTATTATACAGAGCTCAGCATTCAGAGATCTGCATGAGAAAAAAAAAACTGCAATTTTATCAAAATAACACCAAGCAGCCCAGTAAGTGATACATCGTTGGAATCAGGGCCTCGGATTATGCTGCTCTCAAATGGGATAGCAAAAACCTGCTGACATATTCCATTTAAAGGGGCAGCTGCTACTAAATCCAGTCATGGTGCAAAATGTAAATTCTGCTGCAGATTTACTGCTGTAGATTTTTAATTCCTAAAAATCCCTGTAGATTCAGAGGATCTCAACCTTTTCAATGCAAATTATTTTCAAGACTTATTCACAGATATTATGAAATATTACAGTAGAAATAAAAAAAAAAAAAGCACAATACCTAAACCCCTTCCTTGGGAAAAATATACGGCAAGTATAAGAAAGACAAAAATTTATTCTGGAGTCATATTGAAGTGTAAATAGAATTGTAACCATACAATGTAAACAGCAGCAAATGTAAGTAGGATCCACTGGATCTATATAAGAGGAACGCTTTCCAAAGCCGATCTTCTGAGCCCACCGCTATGCTGGCTGGACCGGCATTGTGATCGTCAGCACCTGGAATATACGTCACGTTTTACTGCAGCTCATAGAACCAAATGATAAGACGCAGAGCAGTGCGAGGCTTGTGACTCGCTATACACAAAATATACGACATGTTTGATGAATGGCATAAAGGAAAGCCGATGCATTCAGATGTCTCTGGGCAACTATATGTTGTGATAGATAAGTTCCTGTCAGGATGAGGGGCAGCATCCTATCTGCTCACTCATCATGACAGGTTTACAACATGTTGACTCATGGACGTGATCAGTCAGTCAATCAATGACAGATGCACGTTCTTGATTCCGACAGGTAGGTCAGAGATGTCCGTCTCAATCAGTTTACCTTCCATCTAGGATGGATGGCTGCTGACATCGTTGGCCATTATGTCCATATGCAATTATTATCCCCTAATTGTGATGTACAGTACAAATTTATATTGTGGTACCGTGTTAGCCAGAAAATTTGATGGAAATAATTTTATGCCCAAAAATGGCAAAAGAATTCTCGGAGTGATACCTTTATTGGCTAACCAGAAAAAATATATATATATGCAAACTTACAGAGCACACAGGTTCCTTCTTCAGGCAGGATTACAAATGTTATGAATTCATTTGTAATATTGCCTGAAGAAGGAGCCTCTGTGCTCTGAAAGCTTGCATATATTTTTTTTTCTGGTTAGCCAATAAAGGTATCACTCCAAGAATACTTTTGCCATTTTTGGGCATAAAAGTATTCACATAGAATTATCCACTAATTAAAAGAATTTATTTTTGCTAAATAAATGTATACATTTTTTAAAATTTTATTTTATACATTTTCTCAGAGAACCTCTTTAAGAAGGAGATTTCAGAATGGGCTAGAAGACATGTCCAGCTTTGCTTAATTGTCTCACCTTACTGTCCTTGTTGAACTGAGCTCCACTTTGTTCTTGGATGATATTGTAAGGAATGAAGACGTCTAGATGATACAAATCGGGACGTCCGACTATTCTGTCTTCACCCAAGTCCAACACAAGAGATCTAGCAGAAGACTGTAAAGAGAAGACCAGCGTGGTAACAACGCTTATGTCGCTGAATGCTTCTGTACGGGAAAGAAAGTTGTAACCAACAAGTGCACAAAAATCTAAACTTTTATCTTGATACGTGGCCAACTAGAAGTTACTGTGTAGCTCCAGACGTCTCCTACATTAAATCTGACACGTGGAGGAACTGCTCACAGAAAATGCTGAAAAATATTTTTTAGGATTCACACTGCATTAAAAGGGGTTGTCCACCACTTTAATACTAATGGAATATCCTTAGGATAGGTCATCAATATTAAAGTGCCAGACAACCCCTTTAAGTGAGGCATAATGAATGGTACCAGAATTTCACATAATGTAGCCTTCATTAGGCAGAAGGCCCACTCGGTTATATGAAGAAATCTGGGGTCCCCAAAAGCAAACCCCGTAATCACCAGATTCCCGTGTGGTGACTACTTTATCTGCTTTTTGGGAAGACCAGAACTGACCCCTATATTTAACCAAGTGGGTCCCCTTAAGCTACATTATCCTGTCTGATGAAGGCTACATTAGCTGAAACATTCTTCATCTTCATTATGCCTCATTTAACGCAATGTGAATCATGGACATGAGAAAAATCAAATTAAAAAATAAATACATTTAAAGCATTTTCTGTGCGATTCCTCCAAATGTCGCATTAATATAGAAAAAATAAAGAGCGGCGTGTTCTACACTATTGCAACAAGCCTCTTTCATCATTTATATCATCATTATAACATCATTTATATGCACCAGCACCATGGAATCAATGGCACTATATAATTAAATAATAATAATAATATATACATCTTCCCACCAGCTTGTTTTCCCTCTATCTCCTCTCTGGATCTATGAAGCCAGAACTGTCAAAGAAGAGGTGATGGTGGAGATGGAGGGGAAACAAGCAGGGCGGAAGGCTTATATAAATGACTGGTCCCGCAGTGAAGCACTGGGCGTCTGTGCTTGGTTTGAACAGTCGTTCTCTGCTGACAGAGTCGTTTACAGAGATCTTCTTTCCCATTCCAACAGCTTGCAAACAACCCACCATGGTATGAAAAAAAAATTATATCATCATCATCCAGCAAATGTGTCACAGCTGCCAGCAATTGGCTATGGTGGACACATCAAAGCTGTGATGATAAAAGTTGGCAGAGGAGGACCGGTAGCACGAGGTTGGCACAGACTTTTAATAAGGGAAGACTTTTGGAAATCACATGAAATGCAAAAAGGTCACAATCCTAAACCACATCTGAGGGTCTCACCACTTTAGGTAAAGAGATTTCAGCCACCAGAAAACTTGGGTGTCCTACAGGAGGTTCCGCCACAATCATGTAATCTGGTTTCGCGGGTGAACTGATAAAAAAAGGAAGGAAGCAGTATATTGCAAGGGTACACCATCAATTTATGATCTGTTGGGGTCAATCTCTAATATAATAAAGGGGCACTGATGCTGGTAAAGAGGAACAGCCCCTTTCAGGGTCATTCCCTGCACATTGGCATCATGGCCTCCACTGTGCGGCGGAACGACAGCATAGATCCAGCAAAGTGAATGGGCTTAGCTGCAGTTCTCCTGCACAGTGAAAATCTGGGTAGCTGCCCTACACCAGCATATTCTTTAAAAAGGGCAGCGGGGTTACTTCCAGGCTGCAGCCCCCTTATTCTTGGAGTCCAAGAAGTTGGATATCCTATATCTTTTGTAAGATGGGATTCTAAAAAAAGTAAATGCATGCATTAAACCTCAAAGTAACCCAAACCTTTCAACTTCTGAGATGAGGGACTTGCTTGGAGTTAGCTGGGAGGGTCTGTAGGAAAAAAATAAAGAACATAAAAGCATAATAGTTAAAACAAAAAAAAAACAATGTCCACATTGTTCTTGCACCATAACAAGCCATTCTGCAACTTCCCCCATCTGTTGGGTTTAACCCATCACCACGAGGAGTGGCGCTCCCCCATCTGTTGGGTGTAACCCATCACCATGAGGAGTGGCGCTCCCCCATCTGTTGGGTGTAACCCATCACCATGAGGAGTGGCGCTACCGCTTCTGTTGGGTATAACCTATCACCAGGAGGAGTGGCGCTCTTCATACTTTGTGTACCTAGAGGAAATGTGGTATTATAAGACATCCAATCAATTGAATGGCCGACCATGTACTGCATGGATGAGCGAGGAACATCAGAGAAGCCGCCGATGCTCAACAGCAGCCTACTCTGTCGTCTTTTACAGACTGTATGCCATAGACTTGTACCTTAGAGTTGGGACTTACCCCATTATGTTCATTTCCTGAATCATCGGTTTTGATTTGGTTCTGATATTCTGTTCAAAAATGGATCCCAGGAACTTCCGATTTTTCGGCATTTTCCACTCTGAAGGGAAACCATAGATGATTAACAAGGTCGGACTGGAACTGAAACTCAGCTCTGGCATGTGAGAGCACGCAGGCCCGCCCGACGCGCGTTAAATTTGAAATATTTTCGTCAATTATTTGGGTATATGTCACAATAAAAATTGCTGCAAACTGCACTTTATCATCGATAGACAAAAACTGACATAATGTAAAATATAAACTTCCCTCCAAGAAAATGTTAATTTCTTTCAACTGGAGGGACGGACATATTTGTAATATAGAGCTCCATGTTCCCAAAAACGCTATGTTTGATAGTACCAGGAAAAGCAGGAAAAGTGAATCCTTGCAGATTTGAAGCAGTTTCATGTCTATTCTTTCAGTATTTTTGCAGCGTTTCTAAAGAACGGGACAAAAAAAATCTCAAAAAACGCAATATCAAGGGGATTTTCCTGCCGAGCGACACGTTTTTTGTGCAGAAATGTTCTTCCCTTTCTTTTTTGTTTATATTTTGTGTTATACACCAGTGGCAAAAATTGAGGCAACACTTTCAGTTTTTCACCATCACCAATATTTAATGGAGGATTTCACTGACCTACTTACTTGTACACACGCCCTCTTCTGCCATATGTATTCTATGTTGGTTTATAGTGACCTGGGTGTGGGTTGTAAGACAGATATTGTGCGATTAAAATGCGGTTTTTATATTTTAAAGCCAGTTTGTCATCAGAAGGTAAGCAATTACATGTTTTCGTTCTCAAAGTGTGTAAGCGGTTTCAAGAGACTGGTTCGATAAAGAATAAACCAGGTAGAGAAAGGAAGAAGGCTACAACTCCTCAGACTGATAGAAGAATTGTTAGAATCACCCTAAATAACAGGAAATAAACTGCTGTTAACATCAACAAGGAGCTTGTCAACACCGGAGTGACAGTGTCCGATCGGACGGTTCGACGACGACTGGTAAACGCGGGGTTAAGAGCCAGAATACCAGGTAAAAAGCCATTTTTGAAAACCTCACAGCATCAGAAACGTCTGCAGGGGCCAAAGAACATTGTAAATGGACCATTGAACAATGGAGAAATGTTATATGGAGCGATGAGACACGCATATCCATCTTTGGCAGCGACGGTGTCCGCTACGTTCAGCGACGACCTGGAGAGGACTGGTTGCCAGAGGGTACAGTACCCACCATGAAGCCTCCTCTGAGTGTTATGGTAGGGGGCTGCGTGTCCAGAGATGCAGGTGGTAGGCTGCAGGTAATTGAAGAAACAGTTAATGCTGAAAAGTACATCAAGGACGTCCTTCAGCCTAAACTCATTCCTTCGGCACATGATGTATTTGGTGAAGGGACACCGTTTATTTTAAGATGGAGCCCCATGCCATACAGCTAAAAAATGTCTCTCTTGGTTCAAGGACAAAAATGTCCAGCTATTGAATTGGCCAGGAAACAGCCCAGATCTCAATCCTATTGAGAATCTCTGGGCTCGGCTCAAAAGAGCGGTGTCAAAACAGCGGGCTTCACACAAGCAGGAACTCATTGCAGCCATCATCACATCATGGCTTCATATCATCACGCCATCTGATTTACACAAACTGGTAGATAGCATGCCAAGTAGATGCCAGGCAGTCATCAAGGCCGAGGGCTGTCCAACTGAGTATTAACATTTAGTGTTAGATATGAAAATAGGACAAATCAATGGCTTTTCTCCCACAGTCATCTGAGTGACAATAGTCTCCAATTTGTTGACAAATGAACAAATTTCCAGCGAATATTGTGTTTCTATATGAGATTTTATTTCTACTTAAAAACTTTACTGTGAAATCAAAAACATTCATGAAATTTGTATTTGTATTGGCAAAATGCTAAAAATTCATAAATCTTGGGGGTGTTGCCTCAATTTTGGCCACTAGTGTATAGAGTTCCTCAGTATATTTATATGTTGTCCCCCATCACCTATTTCATCTCTCCTTACAAGTATGCCTTGTATCTTAACTTAAACATGGTAGTAAGTAGCATATTAAACCCTTTTATAATGGGTAGTGTAGAATCGCTGCATATTTCAGGGTTATGCGCTCCTGAGGACTCATTAGTGCTGCGCTCCTCAGGCGAAACCTGGTTGTGATCTCGTATAATATGGGGCTAGCCGGTCTCACCTACCAGTTTGGGTCACAAACCCTTTTTCGTTTGCTTTGATGTTTTACTCATTGTTTATTACGTTTACACCCCAAATCTCTCCTAATCCTGGAGATCAAACCTATGAAAGCAATTTATGAATGATCGTAACACCTCTATAAAGGGTAATTATCATCTCCTTCATAAATATACATTTATATGTATAAATACATATTTGGTCAATGCATAGTACTGGCACATGACTTATCACTCTCCAGGACCTTACAAAGCACCAGGAACATTCATAAGAAGCGGAGGTGAAGCGATTCTGGCAAATTAATAGGAAAGGATTCTTTACAGTTAGAGCAGTCAGGCTGTGGAATGCCAACCACAAGATATAGTAATGGCAGATAGTATAACAGCATTTATAGAAGGGCTGGATACTTTTTTAACAAAACATGACATTGTGGGTTATAAATAATCTAGTAATAGAAAATGTATAACTTTGGAGATAGACCAAGGACATTAAAGTTAAAACTTTTTCAACCTATGTAACTATGCAGAATGCACATTAGGAAAATGCTTGAAATGCAATTCCCTATAATATTATTTTACAAGTAATTTCCTCTTAATTTTCCGCTTTGTAAAGTGCTAGTTATAAGCCCAATCTATGGATCTAAAAAGTGCAAAACACTCCTGAAACACTTGTACGTATGTTCTATAATCTTTATTTCTTATGGTGCCTAAGGGAAGCCGTAATGATAAGACTCCTGCTTGGTAACAAGTGCAGTTATTTGCCTCCATAATGAAAGTGAATTACCAATGATGAAAGGGTTAATACTTGGACCCTGCATCAGTAATAGCCCTTGTAGTAACCATGACAACTATTGTGAGGGCATAAACAAGTGTCATAAAGAAGATTCCATAAAAGAATGCCGCGCTGCCATGATCAGCGCCATTACTGATGATGCGCCTGAGGACCTTGAGCTTGACCACCCCACGTAATGTGCCAATGTTGGTGTAATTTGGAGGTTCTAGCAGGGAAAGGGATTGTCTTCTTAGACACCCCGGGGGGAAGGGAAGGTAACAGAGGGGGGGTCCCCAAAACAGGATCCCCTTCTGTTACTATGTACAAAGAGCTGCTCTTCTTTGGGAGTTCATGGATGGATCCTTGACTTTAATGGGTGATAAATTGGGAGGGGGAGGGGATACTCATCCTATTAGGGGTTATCCATAATGAGCAACCCCTGTAACCAAGTACCCAACATCTTGAGAGACGGAGCTGGATCTGTAAGGGAGAAGTGGTAGATCCACCTGGGAAATCAGATCAACTAAATTCGTTCCAGCAATAAATGTGGTGACAGATATCGCAGCCAGATCTCTCCCACATCCAGTTTATCACATTAATAGTCTATATTTGTTATGTCGTTCTCTGTAAATATGTAGAAATTCTAAAACTCCGTCATATATCGGCACTAACTCTCTAAGCCCAAGGGAAGGGCAGCCCTCCAGCCATGGTTCCCTAGAGGTTTCCTCCACAGGGGGTTTTCCTCTCCTGAGCGCTGGAGGGTGACTCTTCGTGAGTCGAGGGTTGTGCCATTTTCGGTGTCATGTAAATTTAAATAAAGTTGAGAACGTTTGACACCTAATTGCAATGATTTGTTTATTTATTTTGTATGTGTCTGATTCATTTTGTTTGGGAGTCGGGGTCCATCACACATCACTGAGTCATACATCTGGACATCTGTCGCCAGAAGTTTTGCTCCAGGGGTTGCCCCTGCTCTGGGGAGTTTGATGGAGCAGAGAAGACAAGAATTACAGAACTCATCCTCAGAATAAGGACTTCTATTACAGTACTACAAGCAGCTTCCTCGCCTCATTCACACAGTGAGTATTTTGGGCACTAATTTACATCAGTATTTGTAAGCTGAAAACCAGAGGGGAACAAACACAGTGAAAAATAGTAACTGAAACACTTTCACCTCTTCTGTTTTGGATCCACTCCTGGCGTCTGCTAACAAATACTGATGCAAAATATCGCCATGGAAGTTCCCTAAATTCTTACTGACTGATTTGACTGTTTGAGTAGCAGTCAAGCAACAGAGGTTGCAAGCGTTAAAGGAGTTTTCTGGTATCAAAAACCCCTGTCCCCCTTGCCATTTTTCTCTATCCTGAACCTGTGCTTCCTGCCCTGATCTCAGACTGTCTGACCTAGTCCTTGTCTTCGCTCTCCTGAGTCTGGTACCCTGGTACCTCCGGAATGCTGCTGCAGTCCCGGGAACTGCACTGAAGTGGTACCTGGTGTCTACCGGCGGCCCAGTCTATCCTCACCACCAGAGGTTCTAGTGGAGACCAGTAGACGCCTAGTCACAACCCTCCCGTGGGGCAGTGGGTCCATATCCACCAGGGTTACACCCACATAGCAAATGTGGTACCAATATTCAAGAAGGGGATAACATCTGAGCCTGGAATTTATAGGTCGGTAAGTTTAACTTGTACTGTGGGCAACAACTTTGAGGGTTTTCTAAGAGATACTAACCTGGAGCACCCCAATAAGAATAACCTAAACATATGATTATGAGGGATCTGTCCTGCAAACTAATCTGAAAAGATTCTATGGGGAGGTAAGTTCAGGTTGGACCAGGGAAACTTAGTGGATGTTGTCTATCTGGACTTTTCAAAGGCATTTGATACGGTGCCATACAACAGGCTGGTACATAAAAATGTTCAATATATTATATGGTAAACTTGCTCCACGAAAGAACAAGTCCTTGTGTGGTCGATGGAAAAATCAAGGAAAAGATCAGTGATGCGGTCGTTACCTCTTGACAGCTCCATTTCGTACTTGTTCTCTAGTCCCTCCATGGCCACGGTGATAAAAAATTCCCTGAAAAGCTCATTATTCTAATAAAAAAATACAAAGTAAGGAGCTGACACAAAGGAGAGCAGACAGCTCGTATGTCGGAATAAGCAATTGCAGTTACCGTAATTTTCTCAAAGAAGGTGCCATTAATCACTATGTCGTACGCCGAGCAGCCGCCTCTACCTGTAGGACAAAGTGCACCAGGACTTAGATACTTTGCGGTGCCGACTCAATCCATTGACCTTAGTAGGGCTGCTATGAATAAGTGGTATAAGTTCTTAAAGGGGAATCCAAGTAGTGGACAATCCCTCTAAGTCCCAAATCTAAACCAAAAAAGTTCAAAAGTCAACAACAAGATGTCAAACTTTTGTCCGCAGACTGGAAGTGGACCTACCAGAACCTGTGGAGATGGCACCTTTGACCATTGAGGATTAGTAAGTTGTAATACTTGCTATTTTAACCCCTTTAAGGATATCTCTGGACTATCCCTTTAAAAAGAGAAGCGCTGTATTAAAAAAAAACGTACTATTATCAACTTCAACGTGGGGCTCTCCAAGGCTCATGGGGACTCGATAGCCGGAGGGATCATCAGATTCCAGGATGCTGACTAACTCCTGCTCCGTCAGGTCCGGGGCCGCTGGGATCTGGTTGAGACTTGCAGATGTTAATAAAGATTTTGGTATTTTTGGATGTGCGAGTTTTAATGCTGAAACCTAACACAGAAATAAAAACAAAAAGTGAACAAAAACACAATAAAATCGGCAAAAGCCAAGCAGCATTTACATGTAATCAACTGCATAAGAAATTATGTGACCCCCCACGTTGGTTGCATCATGTGACCGTTGCAGTCAATAAGACCCCACTGCCCCACTGTGGTATCTGTCACATAATATGCACAAAGTAATCTGGATAATAATCAGAGGACGCCCATCTCACCCGGCTGGGGTCTGATCTCTGCTTTCTGGTAAGTTCGGTATTCTGCTCTGCATCTCCTGTTTGGCCTGAAATGAGGCAACAAGTGAGAATCAGTGAGTAACATGAACAGGATGGTTCTGCAAACTGATTTTTCCTGCACCAAAATAGTACAACTGTGAGGGGTCTAAAGCCAACAATACACATTAGGTAAATGTTGGAGACTGACGCGCCCCCGGCGGCTGACGGAGGAGACATTCACCCGGTGATTGCTGGCCTCTCCAATTCATCTTTCGTACCTTCATCAGCATCTGTTCATACAGCGCTTCCTCCATGTTTGTGTTCATTTCTGCAGACAGCAGCGACTTGTCAGACGCCATTTTTTCGGTCAAAGACAGAAGCTCATGAATCTTGTTTTATAAGAGAAAACCTGAAAAATGAAAATATGTATTAATCTTCTCCACAGACAACGACAAGGGGAGAGTGCGGGAGCCTGACAGCCGACGACATGAGGGGGGGGCGCGGGAGCCCGACAGCCCACGGAACGAGGGGGTGCGGGAGCCTGGCAGCCCACGACAAGAGGGGGTGCGGGAGCCTGGCAGCCCACGACAAGAGGGGGTGCGGGAGCCTGACAGCCCACGACACGAGGGGGTGCGGGAGCCTGACAGCCCACGACACGAGGGGGTGTGGGAGCCTGACAGCCCACGACAAGACGGGGGGCGGGAGCCTGACAGCCCTCGACGCGACGGGGGGCGGGAGCCTGACAGCCCTCGACGCGAGGGGGTGCGGGAGCCTGGCAGCCCACGACACGAGGGGGTGCGGGAGCATGGCAGCCCACGACACGAGGGGGTGCGGGAGCCTGACAGCCCACGACACGAGGGGGTGCGGGAGCCCGACAGCCCACGACACGAGGGGGTGCGGTAGCCTGGCAGCCCACGACACGAGGGGGTGCGGGAGCCTGGCAGCCCACGACACGAGGGGGTGCGGGACCCTGACAGGCCACGACACGAGGGGGTGCGGGAGCCTGGCAGCCCACGACACGAGGGGGTGCGGGAGCCTGACAGCCCTCGACACGAGGGGGTGCGGGAGCCTGACAGCCCACGACACGAGGGGGTGCGGGAGCCTGACAGCCCACGACACGAGGGGGTGCGGGAGCCTGGCAGCCCACGACACGAGGGGGTGCGGGAGCCTGCAGCCCACGACACCAGGGGGTGCGGGAGCCTGACAGCCCACGACACGAGGGGATGCGGGAGCCTGGCAGCCCACGACACGAGGGGGTGCGGGAGCCTGGCAGCCCACGACACGAGGGGGTGCGGGAGCCTGGCAGCCCACGACACGAGGGGGTGCGGGAGCCTGACAGCCCACGACATGAAGGGGTGCGGGAGCCTGACAGCCCACGACACGAGGGGGCGCGGGAGCCCGACAGCCCACGACACGAGGGGTGCGGGAGCCAGACAGCCCACGACACGAGGGGGTGCGGGAGCCTGACAGCCCACGACATGGAGGGGTGCGGGAGCCTGACAGCCCACGACACGAGGGGGTGCGAGACCCTGACAATATTGGGAGTGGGATTCTGCACACCTACAGCTAGCTACTTATTGTCCTGAATGTAGTAATCACCTTGGCACATTCCCATCTTCTTACCTGTAGTACAGACGCCAAACACCACTACTCTGACTGCAATCACCCAGCTACAGCGTCACCACGCCTCAGCAACAGGGGAGCGTCTAGATTGGAGTTGATTTCTTGAGGGGGAGGAGTGATTTCATGGAATCATGACGTCACCGGAAGGGGCGGGGCTTTCTCAGTCCAGTCAGTGGACACTATTCCACCTGCTGCTGCAGCAGTGCGCACATTGTGCCGGGACAGGAGGACTGGTGATGAGGAGCTCGTGTTCTGCGTTGTGCTGTGAGGACTGAGGCGGGGAGAACACAATATTAATTATAATAATTTTTTTTAGGCTGTGTGCCCACTATGCGTTTTTTAAGCGTTTCCGCGGTGGCAATTCCGCTGCAGAAACGCTTAAAAACGCTTGGTAGAAGGTCTGCCATGTTCCCCAATGATAATCCGCATGTGCTGTGCACATGCTGTGTAAATTTCCGCTGCGGATTATCATTGCGGAAAAATCCGCTGCACTACCAATTATTTTGCGGAAGCACGGCGCTTTCGCCGCCATTGACTTGCATTAGAACACATGGAATCCGAATCACTGCATCTGTACATGCAGAATCCATGCGCTTCAATGTGCGGATGGTACCCGGGTTTGGAGAAGAGGAGACTGTCCTCCGGACCCGGGTACCATAGAACCTGTAAAAAAAGAATAAAATAAAAAATAAATATTATACTTACCTTCTGATGGCCCCCGGTGTCTTTATCCGATGCGTCCTGGCTTGCCGGCAGCTCGCGATGGTCTGAAAAGGACCTGCCGTGACGTCATTTAGTCATGTGACGGGTCATGCGACCGCTGACGTCGGCAGGCCATCAGAATGTAATTATATATTTATTTTTTACCATTCTTTTATGGTCACACTATATAAATCCATGCCGGTTGCATGTATTTATATAGTGTGACCAAGTTGTCAAGCACTTTCCAAGTGATGCTAAAATCGCTTGGAAAGCGCTTGTCAACCCGCATGCGGAAATGCAAGTGAAGAACGCTTCACATCAGCAAGTCCCAGGCAGGAAAAAAGCATGTACAATCCGCATGTACAATCCACATGCGTTTTTTCTGCCAGGTAGATGCGGAAACGCTCAAAAAAAATCCGGAGCATTTCTGCATCGTGGGCACATAGCCTTACATTAATTGTATGACTCAATATTGAGCACACGTAACCATCTATACACAGCAGGAGGCCGCGCGTGTAACGGGTCTGGGAGGCGGAACCTCTGAGCTACTATACAAGGGGGCGGTCCTTGTAAGGGAGCGGGTGGCGACCAGGGTAGACGGGCAGGCAGTCACAGCAGGTGACTGGGACAGTCTCTGAATGAACGGACAGGAGGTCACGGCAAGTGACCGGGGCAGTCTCTGGATGAACGGGCAGGAGGTCACGGCAAGTGACCGGGGCAGTCTCTGGGTAAAGGATTGGTACGACCTGTGGCGGCAGATGATAGACGTGAGCTCCCAGGTGAGCAGGCGAGAGTCACTGGATAATCGGGTGGTCACAGCATGTGACGGCGGAGCCTCCAGGAAGACCAACAGACAGGTAGCAGATGAGCGCTCCCAGGTGAGCGGGCAGGAGTCTCTGGACAGGCGGGTGGTCACAGCACGTGACGGCAGAGCCTCCTGGTAGGCTAGCAGACAGGCAGCAGATGAGCGCTCCCAGGTGAGCGGGCAAGCTGGTCCTTAGACAGACTGACAGGAGTTGGAAGGCAGACCGTCGGACCTCAGGCAAGCAGGCAGGTAGAAGATGTGCGCTCCCAGGTGAGCGGGCAAGCTGGTCCTTAGACAGACTGACAGAAGTTGGAAGGCAGACCGTCGGACCTCAGGCTAGCAGGCAGGTAGCAGGATATCAGGCAGGAATTAGACAGCAGACTGGCAGGAATCTGGCAGGTATCTGGCAGGTAACTGGCAACGGGACCTCAGGGCTGAAGCAGAGTAGTGAACAGTGCTACAACATTGCTCGGGCACCTCCATTTTGGAGGAGGTGCCTTATATATGGGAGGTCCTCCGGCAATTGGCCGGGGACTCCTTAGGACGGCGCGCGCGGTCCCTTTAAGAGAAGGGGAGCGCGCGCGCCCTAAGCACACTGCCGGGGAAGGAGCGCGTGCCGGAAGCAGCGGGGAGAGCAGCGCTGGAGGACGCCGCGCCAGGAGCGGGGAGGTGAGAGGGACGGCGTCTCTGCCTAGAACGGGGCAGAGACGCCGATGCTACAGTACCCCCCCCTTTAGGCCCCCTCTTTTTTTGGCCAGAAAGAAATTTCTCAAGGAGAAGCGGGGCGTTGATGTTCTCCCTGGGTTCCCAAGTTCTCTCCTCAGGACCAAACCCCTTCCAATCTACCAGAAAAAAGGTTTTTCCTCTTACCCTCTTGGAGGCCAGAATACTCTCTACCTCAAAGATGTCATCAGCGGAAACCGGAGCAGGAGGGGCACCTGGATTTTTGGAAAAAAAGTTAAAGACAACGGGTTTGAGGAGAGATACGTGGAAGGAGTTGGGGATCCGTAGGGTGGCCGGGAGTTTTAATTTGTAGGCCACAGGGTTAATTTGCCTGAGGACTTCGAAGGGGCCGATGAATCGAGGACCCAACTTGTAGGAGGGTACTTTGAGCCGCACATGTTTGGATGAGAGCCAAACCTTGTCTCCCGGACGGAATTGGGGCGGATCCAGACGTCTCTTATCAGCATATCTCTTCATCCGCTCAGAGGAGAGAAGAAGAGCGGACCTGGTGCTCTCCCAAATAGTAGAAAATTCGCTGACAAGAGACTCCGCAGCAGGGTTGTCCACAGAAACGGAGACAGGAAGTGGAATCCGGGGATGTTGGCCACCGACTATAAAGAACGGGGATTTGGAAGAGGACTCGCTCTCATGGTTGTTATAAGAGAACTCGGCCCATGGTAGGAGATCCACCCAGTCCGAGTGGTGAGCATCAACGAAGTGCCGGAGGTAGCTGGACAAGATCTGATTGATCCGCTCCACTTGACCATTGGACTGAGGGTGGTAAGCGGAGGAGAAATCCAGGGTAATGTCCAGCAGCTTACATGTGGCTCTCCAGAAGCGAGAGGTGAAGTGAACCCCACGATCCGACACGATGTGGAGGGGCAGACCATGGAGACGGAAGATGTGGCGGATAAAGTCTTTAGCCAGCTCGGGTGCAGACGGAAGACCAGGCAGGGGAATGAAGTGGGCCATCTTAGAAAAACGGTCAGCGACAACCCAAATGACAGTACAACCGGCAGAAACTGGAAGGTCGGTGATAAAGTCCATAGCGATGTGTTGCCAAGGAGCAGCAGGTACGGGAAGGGGCAGGAGATGGCCGGCAGGTAGATGTCGGGGAACTTTGTTACGGGCACAGGATGAACAGGCCGCGACGAAGTCTACCACGTCCTTACACAGGGTAGGCCACCAGTAATGCCGGGTAATAAGTTGGAAGGTCTTCTTTTGGCCAGCATGGCCAGCTAGTTTAGAAGAATGTCCCCAGCGAAGAACCCTCTCCCGATCTGGCACAGCTACGAACGTCTTACCGGGTGGAAGACGAGTCAGATCCAAGGGGGCCACATTCATCACCTTGGAGGAGTCGATGATGTGCGTAGGTTCCTCCTCTTGATCGGAGGACAGGAAGGACCGGGACAAGGCATCAGCTTTGACGTTCTTGTCCGCCGGACGGAAATGAAGAATGAAGTCGAAGCGGGCAAAAAACAACGACCACCGGGCCTGGCGAGGATTGAGTCTCTGGGCATTTTGGAGATATGCCAGGTTTTTGTGATCCGTGTAGATAATTACCGGGTAGAGAGCCCCTTCAAGCAGATAGCGCCACTCTCCCAGTGCCAATTTGATGGCTAGCAATTCCCGGTCTCCAATGGAGTAGTTGCAGTTGCGCTCCGACGAGGAGAAGATTTTGGAGAAGAAGCCGCACGTTACCATTCTCCCAGTAGAAGACTTCTGGGTGAGCACCGCTCCGGCTCCGGAGGAGGAGGCATCAACCTCCAGGTAGAATTGTTTATTACAGTCTGGACGGTGCAGGACGGGAGCAGAGGCGAAGGCTTTCTTTAGGGAAAGGAAGGCCTCCTCGGCTTCAGGCGACCATGTCCTGGGGTTAGCCCCCTTACGGGTAAGTGCAGATATGGGAGCAGTCCGAGACGAGAAGTGTGGGATGAAAAGACGATAATAATTAGCGAAGCCCAGGAATCGCTGTATCGCCTTCAAACCTTCAGGACGAGGCCATTTTAGAATGGAAGAGAGCTTCTCGGGATCCATTTGCAGACCTGTTTGGGAGATGACATAGCCCAAGAACGGAAGGGAGGTCTGATCGAAGAGGCACTTCTCGTATTTGGCGTAAAGGTGGTTCTGCCGAAGCCTAAGCAGGACCTGACGAACATACCTCCGGTGTGTGGGGAGATCCGGAGAGAAGACCAAGATATCGTCCAGGTATACCACTACGCAGGAGTACAGGAGGTCACGGAAGATGTCGTTGACTAGTTCCTGAAAGACAGCGGGAGCATTACAGAGACCGAAGGGCATCACAAGGTACTCGTAGTGACCGTCCCGGGTATTGAATGCTGTCTTCCACTCGTCTCCTTGATGGATACGGACCAGATTATACGCTCCTCGTAGATCCAGCTTGGAGAAGATCCTGGCGCCCTTGAGACGGTCAAACAATTCGGAGATGAGTGGCAGGGGATATTTGTTTTTTACCGTGATGAGATTGAGTCCTCTGTAGTCAATACAGGGACGTAGCGAGCCGTCTTTCTTTTTGACAAAGAAGAATCCGGCTCCAGCCGGGGAGGTAGATTTTCGGATAAATCCCCTAGCCAGATTCTCTTCAATGTACTCAGACATGGCTCGGGTCTCGGCTGCAGACAACGGGTAGATACGCCCATGGGGAGGAGTGGTGCCAGGTACCAGGTCGATCGGGCAATCGTATGGCCTATGGGGTGGCAATGTCTCAGCTTCCTTCTTACCGAAGACGTCCGCATAGGGCCAGTAGGGAGCCGGGAGACCAGGTAAGTTAGCTGGAGTAGGCTGAGGGCGAAGTGGACGGACCGGGACCAGGCAGGTCCTATGGCAGTCAGGACCCCATCGGAGTACTCCACCGGACCGCCAGTTCAATACGGGTTCATGTGTCTGGAGCCAAGGTAGACCTAGCAACAGGTAGTGAGAAAGTCCGGACAGCACATGGAATGAGATCTCCTCAGAGTGCAGCATTCCCACCTGCAGGGTTATGGGTTCGGTGACGAGCAGGATGGTCTCCGAGAGAAGTCTTCCATCCACGGAGGCGACTGACAATGGTTCAGCCAGGGACTTGGTGGGAATATGGTATCTCTCTACCAGAGACTGGGAGATGAGGTTTCCAGCAGCTCCAGAATCCAGATGGGCGAGTTCAAAGAGACGGTTTTCTCCCCAAGCAATAGAGACCGGTAAGGTCAGAGACGGAGAGGGCTTACTTTTGTCTAGGACGACCTCTCCGAGTGGTCCTAGACACTGGCTTTCCCGGCTTTTCCGGGCAGGAACGGATGAAGTGCTTCATACTGCCACAATAGAAACAGCTTCCCTCGGCTCGGCGAGATTCTTGGCGAGAACCGACCATCTTGGTCTGGTCGACCTGCATAGGCTCAGGAGAGTGTAGCTGAGGAGAGACGGAGGGAGTGACGGGTTTCTGAAAAGTAGGAGCTAGACGTGGAAACCTCCTCTCACGGGTGACCTCTTTGGCACGCTCCTGGAACCGCAGGTCAATCCGGGTGGCAAGAGTTATTAGGTCATCGAGAGTGGTAGGAATATCCCGACCGGCAAGTTAATCTTTTATACGGCCGGACAGACCCTCCCAGAAGACGGAAACCAGAGCGTCATTATCCCAGGCCAGCTCCGAGGCAAGGGTACGGAACCGTATGGCATATTGGCCCACGGTGAGACTTCCCTGACGGAGGCGTAGCAGAGATGATGCGGATGAGGTCTTCCGTCCGGGTTCGTCGAAGACTTTCCGGAAAGCCGTGAGAAAGGCAGGCAAGTCGGACACCAGGGGGTCTCCTCTCTCCCATAGAGGATTTAGCCAGGCCAGGGCCTCTCCGATGAGATGGGACATGATGAAGGCAATTTTGTCCCTGTCGGAGTTAAACTGGTGAGACAGGAGTTCAAAGTGCAGGGTGCACTGATTTATGAAGCCCCGAGCCTGGGCGGAGTCGCCTCCGAAACGAGGAGGTGCAGAAAGCCGGGGTCCGGGGTAGGATACCATGTTATTAGTTGGCAGTGGAGCTGCCGGATTGCGAGTCATGGCACTGGCGGTGGTTGCAGGCAGAGCAGTCAGAGTGTCCAGGCGAGAATTGACATTCCGCAGGTGACCCAGGATGGACTCCTGTTGGGACCTCTGACGGGAAAGTTCATGACACAGGTCCGAGAGCGAGGGAGCTTGGGTGCCACCGGGTTCCATGGCCCGAGCAAACTGTAACGGGTCTGGGAGGCGGAACCTCTGAGCTACTATACAAGGGGGCGGTCCTTGTAAGGGAGCGGGTGGTGACCAGGGTACACGGGCAGGCAGTCACAGCAGGTGACTGGGACAGTCTCTGAATGAACGGACAGGAGGTCACGGCAAGTGACCGGGGCAGTCTCTGGATGAACGGGCAGGAGGTCACGGCAAGTGACCGGGGCAGTCTCTGGGTAAAGGATTGGTACGACCTGTGGCGGCAGATGATAGACGTGAGCTCCCAGGTGAGCAGGCGAGAGTCTCTGGATAATCGGGTGGTCACAGCATGTGACGGCGGAGCCTCCAGGAAGACCAACAGACAGGTAGCAGATGAGCGCTCCCAGGTGAGCGGGCAGGAGTCTCTGGACAGGCGGGTGGTCACAGCACGTGACGGCAGAGCCTCCTGGTAGGCTAGCAGGCAGGCAGCAGATGAGCGCTCCCAGGTGAGCGGGCAAGCTGGTCCTTAGACAGACTGACAGGAGTTGGAAGGCAGACCGTCGGACCTCAGGCAAGCAGGCAGGTAGAAGATGTGCGCTCCCAGGTGAGCGGGCAAGCTGGTCCTTAGACAGACTGACAGAAGTTGGAAGGCAGACAGTCGGACCTCAGGCTAGCAGGCAGGTAGCAGGATATCAGGCAGGAATTAGACAGCAGACTGGCAGGAATCTGGCAGGTATCTGGCAGGTAACTGGCAACGGGACCTGAGGGCTGAAGCAGAGTAGTGAACAGTGCTACAACATTGCTCGGGCACCTCCATTTTGGAGGAGGTGCCTTATATATGGGAGGTCCTCCGGCAATTGGCCGGGGACTCCTTAGGACGGCGCGCGCGGTCCCTTTAAGAGAGGGGGAGCACGCGCGCCCTAAGCACACTACCGGGGAAGGAGCGCGTGCCGGAAGCAGCGGGGAGAGCAGCGCTGGAGGACGCCGCGCCAGGAGCGGGGAGGTGAGAGGGACGGCGTCTCTGCCTAGAACGGGGCAGAGACGCCGATGCTACAGCACGTAGCCATCTATACACAGCAGGAGGCCGCACGTAGCCATCTATACACAGCAGGAGGCCGCACGTAGCCATCTATACACAGCGGGAGGCCGCACGTAGCCATCTATACACAGCGGGAGGCCGCACGTAGCCATCTATACACAGCGGGAGGCCGCACGTAGCCATCTATACACAGCGGGAGGCCGCACATAGCCATCTATACACAGCGGGAGGCCGCATGTAGCCATCTATACACAGCGGGAGGCCGCACGGCGCCATCTATACACAGCGGGAGGCCACACGGCGCCACCTATACACAGCGGGAGGCCCACAGCGCCCCCCCCAGAGAGAGCAGGAGGCCGCACGGCGCAATCTATACACAGCAGGAGGCCGCACAGCGCCCCCCCCCCACAGAGACAGCAGGAGGCCGCACGGCACCATCTATACTCAGCAGGAGGCTGCACGGCGCCCCCGACCCCAAAGACAGCAGGAGGCCGCACGGCGCCATCTATACTCAGCAGGAGGCCGTACGGCGTCACCTATACACAGCGGGAGGCCGCACGGCGCCACCTATACACAGCGGGAGGCCGCACGGCGCCACCTATACACAGCGGGAGGCCGCACGGCGCCACCTATACACAGCGGGAGGCCGCACGGCGCCACCTATACACAGCGGGAGGCAGCACGGCGCCACCTATACACAGCGGGAGGCAGCACGGCGCCACCTATACACAGCGGGAGGCCGCACGGCGCCACCTATACACAGCGGGAGGCAGCACGGCGCCACCTATACACAGCGGGAGGCAGCACGGCGCCACCTATACACAGCGGGAGGCCGCACGGCGCCACCTATACACAGCGGGAGGCGCCACCTATACACAGCGGGAGGCCCCACGGCGCCACCTATAAACAGCGGAAGGCCGCACGATGCCATCTATACACAGGGGGCCGCACAATGCCATCTATACACAGCGGGAGGCCGCACGGCGCCATCTATACACAGCGGGAGGCTGCACAGCGCCATATATACACAGCGGGAGGCTGCACGGCGCGCCCCCCCCCAGAGACAGCAGTAGGCCGCACGGCGCCATCTATACACAGCGGGAGGCCGCACGGCGCCCCCCCCCCCCAAGACAGCAGGAGGCCGCACGGCGCCATCTATACACAGCGGGAGGCCGCACGGCGCCCCCCCAGAGACAGCAGGAGGCCGCACGGCGCCATCTATACTCAGCAGGAAGCCGCACGCAGTCACGCACACACAAACATCTACAGACATATACATACACGCATAAACACATTTGAAGCACAAAAATACATATAAACAGACATCACACAATGACATCTGCCTGCACACACACACACACATACATACATATACATACACCCACACACACTCACCATCCCCCGACTCGGCTCCAGCTCTTTTCCGGTGCAGCACTGCAGGCCGGGTGCGCACTGCGTGACGTCACAGCTAGGAGACACGGCCGCGCACAGGGCCGTGTCTCCTAGCAGTGACGCGGCCGGGCCAGCACAGGGAAGTTAACTGCTGCAGTGCTGGCCCGGCCGAAGAAGAAGCAGCGGCTGTGTGCCGCTGCTGGGGGAGCGATCCTGGCCCCCCCCCCCCACTGCCTGCCGGTATGTGCCGTGGCGCAGCACATATAATGAGGACAATCTGGCCATAGACACCCCGGAGCCCCGGGCCCCCTGGAGGTTCGGGGCCCCGGGCGGTAGCCCAGATCGTCCTCATTATAATCCGCCTATGGTTATATACATGTAACACTCACTACCCCCTATTCCTGTGTATTGCTGTAATATATAACCTATACTCGTTATCCATCATTATAAATTAAGAAGATTTTCCACTTTATCCGATATATCTACACTCAATCAGTAGATTAGATGTCTGCTGAAGAGGCAATACACATGAACGTCTCCACATCATCCTCCCCGACTGTATCTATATGTGCCCCGTGACCCCCGATCAAGTGTCTCCATCACGTGCTCGCAGCATCACAGGTCACATAGTTTCCTCGTAGCGTTGGTGCGCGTTGTGTATCGCGCCGCGCCTCCTCAGCACCCATTGGTTGGTGGAGACATACCTCCATCCTGATTGGCTATAGTTGGCTGTTTAACTCTTAGCTCTTTCCGAATGATGCCACCCCCTGACGAAGACAAGAAGCCGAAACATACATCGGGTGGACGCCAATCAGGAGTGGGATCTGCATCTGCTATAGTGTGAGTACAATGCACATGTGGTCACCTTTTTTAAAAACGCTTAAAGTGGATACAAATACATATCTGTCAACAGCACATATGCCCAAGTCAGTGCACTACTCTCTACAGGATTCACACCGACATCCAAATAATAAGGGACCAGCTCTTGTATATATACATATACATCTCACTAAATTAGAATATCATCAAAAAGTTAATTTATTTCAGTTCTTCAATACAAAAAAGTGAAACTCGTATAGCCATAATCATCAGCATTAACAGAAATAAACAATAACTGTTTGATTATATTCTAATTTAGTGAGAAACACCGGTATTTGTTCACATATGAGATATATAATTTATGTAGATTTATTCTTTGGAGGCACTTGCACTTTATGTAAAGTTTATGATAATTAAACAATCATATGTACAGATATATCTAACTAATGATATGTATATATATTTTTATATACTGGATTAATTTGTGGCTTGATTCTCTGTATTACCCCTTTGCTGTTCTAATCATGATCCATTCCCACTGGTGTTAATTGTAATTCCTGTCTCGACGTCCCCTTTGCTTATAGTTAATTCCCCCCTTTTTCTGCATTTCCTCCTCTTCCACCTGGTTATCAATATAATAATTATGTGCATCACCCACATGCCTGGACTCTTCTGGTCGATGTCTCCTTTCTGCTATACACTAGAGTGGTATACTATGTGCACAGATACATGGAGTGCCATATACTTCTCAGGAGGTGCGCAGCGTCCACCTCCTCACCGCACAGGCCCACAAGCTCCTCTCCGGCAGGAAGAAGATGCATTCAGGCGGCTCCTACCACTGCAGCAGACGGCAGTGCACAAGGATACAGGGAGCAGTGTGGATGTGTCTGCACCACTGGGATGTGGCCGACCTGCATGTATACATATGCCCCTCTGCAGGGGGGACTGGCCCACCGGAGGATCGGGAAAACCCCCGGGTCCTGATGGCCCCGCCCCGTAACCCCTCTGGGCCCTGTACAGAGAACAGAGCCCCCCCCCGGTTCGCAGCACTGCCGATATGATTAGTGATGGGCCCTCTGCCTCCTCTGCCCAGCGCGACACTGCCGGCACGTGCGCAGGAGGTCAGTCTCAGGGTGATGACGTCATTGCCCTGGGACTGCTTCCTGTGCGCGCTGTGGAGTACGGACCCTGCGTCGCTCCAGGCAGCGGCTGCAACTCATCTCGACGCGTGAGTATGAAACGGGGAGGGGGAGGGGGAAGGGATAGGGGGGAGGGGTGACTGGGAGGACCCCTGGCCGGGGCTGGCAGTAAATACTACTGGACAATGGGCATGATTATCATCATGCCCATTGCCCAGCATGTCCTGCTGCCAGCCTCTGGTTACTGGTACTATGCCCAGCAGCATGTACTACCACCAGTGGCTGGCAGGACATAGTGGGTGGGCGTGATAGTACCAAGGAGGCTGGCAGGACATACTAGGCATGAATCATGCCCAGCATGTCCTGCCAGCCACTGGTGGTACCATCATGCATGCCCATTGCCCAGCCACTGGTGGTGTGGTACTATCATGCTAGTACTAACACCAGTGGCTGGCTGGCAGGACATGCCATGTGAGCTTGAATGCTAATACCACAGAGGCTGGCAGTACATACTGGGCAATGGGCATGATAGTACCAGCAGTAGACTGACTAGGCGGTCTCCAGGGCTCCGTCTCCCCTTCTCGCTGCTGTTAGGCTGGGTTATCATTGCGTTTATGCTGTGCGTTACAACGCATCCGTTGTAAATCAGTGCAGACGTAATGTACCATAGACTTGCATTGCAAAAATAGGCATGTGTTTGAAAGTATGCATTATTTGCAACGCACAGGAAAACATGGTCGGCGGCTGGAGGCCAGCTGAGCACTTCTCTGACAACTGGGTTCTAGTGTTATTCTGTGCCTGCTCATCTCTGTCAGCAGGCATATTTGTCTGATGGCAAAGATGTAGCTCAGCTGGAGACAGAAGATCCGTGGATTACGTCAGAGCAAGGGTTTTGTTTTTAATTAAAGATGGAGTCCCTACATGTGTTTTGTGTTTTATTTTTATTAAAAAAAAATTCTGTGTTGTGTTTTTTTCTGTTTACTAGAAATTCATGGTGGCCATGTCTAGTTTGGCGTGACGCCATGAATTTCAGGCTTAGTGCCAGCTGATAATACAAAGCTGGTATTAACTCCATTATTACCCAGCGTGCCACCCCCCACCAGGGCCGTTGGAAGAGCCGGATAAAGTGCCTGGAAATGGCGCTACGATGAATGCGCCAATTCCAGGGGTGGCTGCAGGCTGCCATTTTCAGCGTGGGGGGGCCCAGAATGCTTGGGCCTTACCATGCTGAGAATCCCAGCCCCCCCGATCAAAATATGGCGGGAGCCCACGCATTTTTTTTTTTAAAATTATTTTTTTAAATAATTTAAAAAAACCATTGGGCTTTCCTGACTTTTGATCGCCAGTCAAGGTAAAACCAGGCAGATAAAGCAGACAGCTACGGGCTGCCACCTCTATCTGCGCTGAGAATCAAAAATTCTGCAGAGCGCTATGTCATTTTTGTTTTATTATTTATTTATTTTCACACTTCTATATGTGTGACTGTCCCAACAGCTAATCACAGACGCTGACACAGAGAATGGGCGTCTGTGACTGGCTGCTTGAGTAACCTGAAAGCTGCCCATACATAGTACCATACTAGAATGTATGGGCTGATTGTACATTACTCAAACAGCCAATCACAGAAGCCCATCCTCTTTGACAGCATCTGCGATTGACTGTTGGGTCTGTCACATATAGAAGTGTGAAAAGAAAATTTTAAAAACGAATTTTTGATTCTCACCGCAGATAAAGCAGACAGCTACGTACTGCCACCCCCAGCTGCCTGGCTTTACCTTGGCTGGCGATCAAAAGAGAGAGAAGCCGAATATTTGTTTTAAACTTAACTTTTTTTTTTCCCGCCATATGTTGATCGCCAGCCAGATAAAACAAGGCAGCTGGAGGCTGGGATTCGCAGCATGGTAAGGCCCAAGCGTTCTTGGCCCTCCACGCTGAAAATCGCAGCCCACAGCCACCCCTGAAAATGGCGCATTCATCATGGCACCATTTCCAGGTGCTTTACCCGGCTCTTCCAGCGGCCCTGGGGGTGAGTGGCACCCTGGGTAATAATAGGGTTAGTACCAGGCCAGCTTTGCCTTATCAGCTGGTACTAAGCCCGAAATTCATGGTTTCACGCCAAATTAGACATAGCCACCATCAATTTCTAGTAAACAGAAAAAAAAAGACAGAATTTTTTTTTTTATTATTATTAAAAATAAAACACATTTAGGGACTACATCTTTAATAAAGAAAAATCCTCACTCCCAACGGAATCCATAGGTCTTCTGTCTTCATCTCTCTTAGATCTTTGCCATCAGACAAATATGTCTGCTGACAGATGAGCAGGCACAGAATGACACTGGAGCACTTTTACTGTGTAGTGCAGTGCTATGTTTCTTTTTTTGTCATTTCATGCAGTGTAGAAATCTTGGGAAAAGTGTGGATTGTGCTCTGGAAGTGATCAGTTATAGCTAACTATGTTATTTTCTGCAGAGATAAGTCCTGTATAGAAGATGTGATATATCGGTCTGCAGTTAAAGAACTTCACCTAGAGACATCACTGGTGAGTATGTGTATTACCTATACACACACACACTGACACTATATACAGAGCTCCTGTGCATAATGTCACTGGTGATCACTGTATTACCTGTACACTGACACTATATACAGAGCTCCTGTGTATAATGTCACTGGTGATCACTGTATTACCTGTACACTGACACTATATACAGAGCTCCTGTGTATAATGTCACTGGTGATCCCCGTATTACCTATACACACACACACTGATACTATATACAGAGCTCCTGTGCATAATGTCACTGGTGATCACTGTATTACCTGTACACTGACACTATATACAGAGCTCCTGTGTATAATGTCACTGGTGATCCCTGTATTTCCTATACACACACACACTGACACTATATACAAAGCTGTGCATAATGTCACTGGTGATCCCTGTATTACCTGTACACTGACACCATACACAGAGCTCCTGTGTATAATGTCACTGGTGATCACTATATTACCTGTACACTGACACTATATACAGAGCTCCTGTGTATAATGTCACTGGTGATCACTATATTACCTGTACACTCACACTATATACAGAGCTCCTGTGCATAATGTCACTGGTGATCACTATATTACCTGTACACTGACACTATATACAGAGCTCCTATGCATAATGTCACTGGTGATCACTATATTACCTGTACACTGACACTATATACAGAGCTCCTATGCATAATGTCACTGGTGATCACTATATTACCTGTACACTGACACTATATACAGAGCTCCTGTGTATAATGTCACTGGTGATCCCTGTATTTCCTGTACACTGACACTATATACAGAGCTCCTATGTATAATGTCACTGGTGATCACTGTATTACCTGTACACTGACACTATATACAGAGCTCCTGTGTATAATGTCACTGATGATCACTGTATTACCTCTACACTGACACTATACACAGAGCTCCTGTGTATAATGTCACTGATAATCTCTATATTATCTGTACACTGACTCTATATACAGAGCTTTTTTACATTTTCATTATCAGTCACTATCTGGTGCCATTATGTGCCATGGTCATGACGTGGCGGTATTTGTCCCTTGTATGTGGTATTATTCAGACAGTCACTATGTTGTGCTAATATGTGGTCTTCTCATGGTGTGGCAGTATATATACCTTGTACTTGGTAGTATTTGATCACTATGTGGTGGTATGTGTTCTGGTCATGGTGTGGCGGTATTTCTCTCTTCTATATGGTATTATTAGTCTAGGTATAGTGGATTGTTGTCAGTCATTTGTTTTTTTGGTTATTAAGAATGGGAACATTCTTTATTTGCAATACATATTAAATACTTGGATGTTTAACCTCTCCCTGTGTTGTGACTACTACACAGCAGCAGAGATTTATTGGTTAATAAAGTTGATTCATTTTGAAAGAGTTTGTGGACTTATGTTATTCCTATATACGGTAACTGCATGGTGCTGGTGGGCCCCAAGATTGATTTTTTCCTGGTGGGCCCCAGGTACTCCAGTCCGGCGCTGGTCCCAGACAGTTACCTCCTCATCTGTCCTGCTGCCGGCTGGGAGTCCTGTACAGTGCAGCATGTAGTGTGATGTGAATGCCACACTATGGAGATGCTGCTCCTACTACTGCCAAGTGAGGATCTCACCTCGCCAGTATGGTGCCCTCAGGAGCTCCCACAGGGCATCACAGGCCTTAGTATGAAGCAATACCACAAGTCTTCTAGTATTGCTTCATACTAAGGCCTGTGATGCCCTGTGAGAGCTCCCTGAGGAGGTGAGAGCCTCACCTCATAGGGCCCCATGATCTCTATGTACGATCCCTGACTGGGCCCCATGATCTCTATGTACGCCGCTGACTCGGCCCCATGATCTCTATGTACGCCGCTGACTGGGCCCCATGATCTCTTTGTACGCCGCTGACTGGGCCCCATGATCTCTATGTGCACCGCTGACTGGGCCCCATGATCTCTATGTACACCGCTGACTGGGCCCCATGATCTCTATGTACGCCGCTGACTGGGCCCCATGATCTCTATGTACGCCGCTGACTGGACCCCATGATCTCTATGTACGCCGCTGACTGGACCCCATGATCTCTATGTATGCCGCTGACTAGGCCCCATGATCTCTATGTACTCCGCTGACTGGGTCCCATGATCTCTATGTACGCCGCTGAGGGGGCCCCATGATCTCTATGTACACCCCTAACCTGATTGGCCCCATGATCTCTATGTACGCCGCTGACTGGGCCCCATGATCTCTATGCACGGCTCTGACTGGGCACCATGATCTCTATTTACACCCCTAACCTGATTGGCCCCATGATTTCTGTATACGCCCCTGACTAGGCCACATGATTTCTATGTACGATCCCTGACTGGGCCCCATAATCTCTGATCTCTCATGATGTTTTTTTTTTATTAAAGATGGAGTCCCTAAATGTATTTTGTGTTTTATTTTTACTGTGTAGTGCGGCACTATGTTGCATTTTGTCATTTCATGCAGTGTAGAAATCTTGGGAAAAGTGTGGCTTGTGCTCTGGAAGTGATCAGTTATAGCTAACTATGTTATTTTCTGCAGCGATAAGTCCTGCATAGAAGATGTGATATATCGGTCTGCAGATAAAGAACTTCACCTAGAGACATCACTGGTGAGTATGTGTATTACCTATACACACACACCCTGACACTATATACAGAGCTCCTGTGCATAATGTTACTGGTGATCACTGTATTACCTGTACACTGACACTATATACAGAGCTCCTGTGTATTATGTCACTGGTGATCACTGTATTACCTGTACACTATATACAGAGCTCCTGTGTATAATATCAATGGTCATCATTGCATTACCTGTACACTGACACTATATACAGAGCTTCTGTGTATAATGTCACTGGTGATGACTGTATAACCTGTACACTATATACAGAGCTCCTGTGCATAATGTCACTGGTGATCACTGTATAACCTGTACACTGACCCAATATACTGAGCTTTTTTACATTTTTATTATTTTAGCATTATTTGTCACTATGTGGTGGCATATTATGTGCTTTGGTCATGACATGACGATATTTGTCCCTTCTATGTGGTATTATTCAGTCACTATGTGGTGGTAATATGTGGTCTCATGGCGTGTCAGTATTTATACCTTGTATCTGATAGCATTTGATCACTATGTGGTGGTATTATGTGCTTTGGTCATGGTGTGGCGGTATTTGTGCCTTGTATGTGGCATTATTTGGGCACTATGTGGTGGTAACATGTGATCTGGTCACGGTGTGGTGGTATTTCTGCCTTCTATCTGGTAATATTGGTCTTGGTAGAGTGGATTGTGGTTGGTCATTTGTTTTATCTGATATCAATAAGGGGAAACCTCTTTATTTCCAATAGATATTAAATACTTAGATGTTTAACCCCTCCCTGCCCTGTGACTATTACACAGCAGCAGAGATGCAGTTACAGAGGTTCACCAGAGAAAGCAAGTTGGCATTTGGTGAGATTTTCACCTCTGTATTTATAAGACAAAACCAGGAGTGGGTGAGAAATGAATAAAACATGACCTCGGATTGCTCCACTCCTGGTTTTGTCTTATAAATACAGAGGTAAAAATCTCACCAAATACTCAAAGTGCCACAATTCTTCTGACAGTGCGGATTCCACCAATAAATAAGTGATCCCCTTCCCAACCTGTGCATCGCTGAGAACTTGTTTTCACCAATAAAAACCCTTTAATGCAAACTACAGTAATTGTACATCGCAGTTCTGGTGAGCGCACAGTGATGTGCAGGAGACGCCAATATAATGGGTATAACGGCTAACAGGTATTTGCAAATAGCTGAAGGGTGGGTGGGCCCGGGTGGGCCCCTGGAGTAAATGTCCCTGGTGGGCCCCAGACACCCCAGCCCCTGATTTGTCATGCACGGACCCGAAGCGACTGTGCACTGCGATACACACATCCTGTTGAAATTTCTGCTGGCGTTTACAAGCCCCAACCCCCCCTGGGCCCGGTCGCAGTGACTGCCACTGCGACCGCGGACATTACGCCCCTGGCCACGTGAATCATATGTCCCATTTTGGTGCTCCTCACCATTTGCATGGCACAGTCATGCATGCTTCTCTATCACCATAGCATGCTGCAAACAATCAGGATGGCTTCTGCTACATCTCTATATAAAAAGATAGTACATCTGTATTTCTATGATACGTAGAGTGGATGGAAATCATACATCTTGCTAATATTTATTATATTACATTCATCTGATGCTCTGTAGTAACAATGTAAATTAAATTGGCGACTTAGTGCAGTACTATTACTATTAGTAAATGTGGGACCTTGTGTTCCACAGAATATCTGAATATTACCTGAATATTTAATCTCAGCTAATGTTCATTTATCTCTTAAATATCATTGGTCAGATGCTGATCACATGACCAGTGGTGGTGCATGCATGATGATTCCATATGAAGTGCACTGAGTGACAGTTGGAAGTGACAGTTGGAATTGACCAACAACAGTGGAGGAGATGTCGGCTAACTCTAAGCAAAGCAATAATATGGATACAAAAGAGGAGGAGATTGTGGTGAGCAGAGAAAGAGTGAAGACACGAAGACCTTCCCATGACACATCTGATGATGAGAGGAAGTCTTCAGTCAACAGGACAAAACCACCAGTCCAGAAGAAAGAAGAAGTAGAGGAGAACGTGGTGAGGAGAGAAGGAGCGAAGAGACTAAGACCTTCCCATGACACATCTGATGATGAGAGGAAGTCTTCAGTCAACAGGACAAAACAACCTGTCCAGAAGAAAGAAGAAGAAGTGGAAGAAAAGGAGAAGGTAGAAAGTCAGAAGATGGGAGCCAAGAAGAGAGGAGCCATCTTCATCTCATCAGGGGACAAAAAGGAGAAGAAAAGAAGAAGAATTACATTAGGACAGAAACCCATGGATCTAAAGCAGAAGGCTGAAGAAGCTGAAGGAAGCAGCGGTGTTCGGCCAACTAGCTCCAAAAGCACAGTCTCTGATACCATCAAGAGGAGACTATTATTCCATCAAGTGCTTGGCCGGGGATGCTATGGAACGGTCCTGCTGGCGGAAGATTCATTTACCCGCAAACATTTTGCTGTTAAGATCATCGGCAAAAGAGCCCTGCTTGCTGACGGTGATGAGCGTGTGATGGTGGAGCGACGGGTTTTACAGCTGGCATCTGGGAGCCCCTTCCTTGTCCACGCAGACTTTGCATTCCAGACCAAGGTACAGTATTGATTGCTCGATATTAGGAAATGTCACACGTACCACACACTGCTCTGCCTCATGGACCCCACTGATATCATCTTCTTACATCTCAATGTAGCATGTCCCAAGGTAACCGCAGACAATAAGATGAATGTGATGACTATACACATGGGATATTGTGGCCCCTACTGTAATCAATAACATTTATGGCGGGGCTTGGTACATTGGGAATCATTTATTAAAACAGCCTTTTTACTTATCCCAGCCAATCACAGAACAGCTTTTACTTTTCCAGGTCAGTTAAAACAACCTTAGCTGAGCTCTAATTGGTTAGTATGGGCAACTAGTTCTCTAGTGAGCAGATTTATTAATGAGGCCCAATGTACCCCGCTCTATAAATGATTGAAAATATTAGATGTCATCATAGAGGTCAATGAACTGTAGAAAATCACTTGCCCGGACCTCATGTGTCTAATTGGGTGACTGGTAATATTTGTATCATTTACAGCATTAGCTGGGCATTATCTTGTTCGTAGGCATCATCGCCATGTAGTATAGTCTCTAGCTCATTTCTTTGACACTGTAGAATTTTACATATTATTATCTTGTATAGACATGGGATTTCAGAATAGATTAAATGTATTTGTTATTTTTTGTTATTTCCTGGATGACATTGTATTTTGTGTATACCATATGGGGGGGGACGGGACCCTGTGTACACTATATGTCAGGGCTATTGACTTTTGTGCACTTTATATACAATTTGAGAATGTGTTAATATTTTTGTATACAAGTATTATCTGTATCTTAAAGGGTTTTTTTAATTAATGTTGGGACATTTTTATGCACGTGCATCTACTTGTTTTTCATTGCCATGTTTTCTATGTATAAATATACTGGAATAAAGTACAAAATCCACTGTCTTGGAGTGAAATTTCTTCTAACCTCACCAACTAATGAAAAAGATGGTATCATATTGACCAGGGGCGAGGTGGGCCAGAGGGGCACATGCCCTCCAAGCCGGTGGCCAAGCAGCTGCTTCTTTACAGACTGCAGGGCGGCCCTGTATCTTTCATTGTGTACATGTGCCAGCTGGGCATCTGCAGCCCAGAACAGCCGGCACAGGCCACGTTCTTATGCCTGCCGGAGAGAAGCTTCAGCCGCTGAGCAGTACGAGAGGGCAGACATCTTTGATTCTTGTAAGGCCACGACCCCACTATCAGTATTTGGTCAGTATTCGGTCAGTATTTTTTCACAGGAGTGGGAGACAAAACCAGGAGTTGGTGATAAATGCAGAATTGGTGACTTGTTTCTATTATACCTTTTCTCTGATTGTTACTGACCTGGTTTTGGCTCCCACTCCTGAGAAAATATACTGACCAAATACTGATAGTGGGGCCGTGGCCTTAGCCTGAGCTCCGGATAGTGGTCAGGACAGGAGATTTATACTTTTTGTAGAGTGTGGAAGTGGCAGGATGCTGCTCACCTCCTGACAAGTCCAGGGCCAGATCCTGAATGTTATCTATGGTCGCTCTGCTGAGGATCAGAAAGATTTATTGTAGCAGATGGACCCTTCAAGCAGGTTGGGGTCGTGCTGTCAGTGTGAGATCATCGGCTCTCGATCTGTATGAATGTTCAAATCACATCGGACCTGAGATCGAGACACTTCAGACCTTACTATACAGACCCCTGCCCCAGACTGATCCTGCACCAGCTACAGGGCCAGAGCCGGCATAACCACCCATTGCACCAGGGCAAGTGCCAGGGCCCTGGGCAAGAGGGGGGGGGACACTCACAGTTGGGGACACTGGAACGCTATTGGGCCTGTGAGTTGGGGGGGCCCGGTGTAATCCCCCCCCGTGCTTTACGGTGTTTGAAATACTCACCTCTCGTCATACCCTGCTGGCCGCAGGTCCAGTCTCCTCTGCGTCTTCTGACTCTGTGACGTCTCAGTGTTGAAGAGACAGGACCTGTAGCCAGCAGGGTATGAGGAGAGGTGAGTATTTTATTTATTTTTTTATGTATGGAGCCCATTCTCTATGGAGCATTATATGGGGCCCATTCTCTATGGAGCATTATATGGGGCCCATTCTCTATGGAGCATTATATGGGGCCCATTCTCTATGGAGCATTATATGGGGCCCATTCTCTATGGAGCATTATATGGGGCCCATTATTCTGTATGGCATATTACATGACGCCCATTATTCTGCATGGAGTAATATATGGGGTCAATTATGGTGTAATGAGCATTATATGGGGTTCATTATTCTGTATAGAGCATTATATGGGGCCTATTATTCTGTATGGAACATTATATGGGGTCCATTATTCAGTATGGAGCCCATTCTGTATAGAGGACTATGTGGTGCCCATAATACTGTATGGAGTACTATGTAGTGCCCATAATACTGTTTGGAGGACTATAATGTACAGTCTAAAATGAAAACTTTTGAATCCCCCCTTGACACGCCCCATGCACTGTGAGGATTCGCCGGTTTCTGAGCTATTATAGAATTTACAATAGATATCACTCATGTAATGTAAGAAGTACCGTATTTTTCGGACTATAAGATGCACCGGACCATAAGACGCACCTAGGTTTTAGAGGAGGAAAATAATAAAAAAAAAATTTAAGCCAAAAATGTGTTCATGATGCACTTTTAAGGGGGAGGGGGTCTTCTGCTGACACTGGTATAGGGGTAATGTCCCCCAATTCTGACAATATCCCCCATCCTGGTATATATGCCCCCCCCTTTTATACGTGGTCCCCATCCCCATCCTGGTATGCATGGCACCCCTCATCCCTATCCCGGTATGCATGGCACCCCTCATCCCTATCCCGGTATGCATGGCACCCCTCATCCCTATCCCGGTATGCATGGCACCCCTCATCCCTATCCCGGTATGCATGGCACCCCTCATCCCTGTCGCGGTATGCATGGCACCCCTCATCCTTACCCTGTGTGACAGTGTCACTGGTTTTATATGTGAGGGGAGGTATGTGTCACTCAGGATGCTCTCCTGTGTGAACTAAGACCGACTTTATTTTTCTGCCAGCGTGTTATATGCTGGTAGGCTTACTTTGTTACAAGGGTGTGCGGTTTTATGGGAATGGCAAAGAGGGCGGGACGCCATTCTCCCTACCTCCCCTCAGGGTGTGGCTGAGCAATGTGTAAAAGCTCAGTCCCTTTTTTTTTTTCTCTGGAGTGTGGTCTGGGAGAGGGAAGTCTCCAGACAGTATTGTGGAAGCTGCAGAGCTTTTCACATGGACTTTAGCAGTGCAGTTTATGCTACCGAGAGCGGGCGGAACCCGCTCATCTATGGACTGAGTTATACTTTTTGTTTTTTTCGTTTAACCCAGAGGGGTCATGTTTGTTTTTCCTGTGAAACCTGCATGAGTTTATGGCTGATATTAAACCAGCAGAAAGGAAAACCTGAGAACGTGTGTCCTGAGTCTGCCTCCAGGAGAGCCGAGCGAGTCGACTTGCCACACCTGGTATAGTGGTATGCATGGCACCCCTCATCCCTGTCCTGGTATGCATGGCACCCCTCATCCCTGTCCTGGTATGTATGGCACCTCTAATCCCCATCATGCTGCACATGACCCCCTCAGCGTTACCCTGGTATGTATGGCCCCCTCAGCGTTACCCTGGTATGTATGGCCCCCTCAGCGTTACCCTGGTATGTATGGCCCCCTCAGCGTTACCCTGGTATGTATGGCCCCCTCAGCGTTACCCTGGTATGTATGGCCCCCTCATCCTTATCCTGGTATGCATGGTCCCCCTAATCCTTATCCTGGTATGCATGGTCCCCCTAATCCTTATCCTGGTATGCATGGTCCCCCTAATCCTTATCCTGGTATGCATGGTCCCCCTAATCCTTATCCTGGTATGCATGGTCCCCCTAATCCTTATCCTGGTATGCATGGTCCCCCTAATCCTTATCCTGGTATGCATGGTCCCCCTAATCCTTATCCTGGTATGCATGGTCCCCCTAATCCTTATCCTGGTATGCATGGTCCCCCTAATCCTTATCCTGGTATGCATGGTCCCCCTAATCCTTATCCTGGTATGCATGGTCCCCCTAATCCCCATCATGCTGCACATAAAAAAAAACAAAAACCACTGATACTCACCTTTCTTCTCTCCTCCAGCGCTGCGTCCTGTCTGCCCGAACTGATCTCTCCATGTGAGCCGCGCATGACATCACTGCCATGCGTGGCTCAAAAGGAGAGATCAGCTGCCAGAAGTCACTGCTCCCCATGCCGGGACTGTGTGCGCGGGGAGCAGTGACTTCACTCTCCTTCATAGCCGGCACACAGCGTAGCTAACATTTTGGAGGGAAAAAAGTGCGTCTTTATAGTCCGAAAAATACGGTAAGTGAAATCTTTGGCATTGTACTATATCTATATTTCTCCGCCTTATCTGTGCATCATGAATTGTGGTATGTGTTAAAGGGGCCCACTGAGACTCTTTTGAGCCTACGAAAACCTGGAGCCGGCCCTGTACAGGACATCACAGATTATATCTATACTGCCATCTATACAATGTGATGTCTGGTAGTCGGTGCAGGATCAGTCCAGGGCATATATGATCTAATGTCAGTGCACAATAAAGTACATACTGTACATTGCTGACATACTGTGACTACAGACATCAGATCTTATACAGTATATATATGCTGTATGTATATACATGTATATGACTGTAGATACCACCAAAATGGAACAATAGGTGCTTATTGATGCTAAAATAAATATTGCAAAAATTAAAAGACAATTCTACAGAGTATAACATTGGAGGACCCCAAGTCACCAACACATGAGTATCACATATATAGAGACAGTAGTGAATATATATATATATATATATATATACTAGATGGTGTGCGGATTCAAACGCATCGGGTATTCTAGAATATGAATGCGGTACACCGGGCGCAATCAGCACAGCGGTGTTTAAATTTGGCGCCAATATCGCTTATTGGTCCCGGCCGCGACCAATCAGCGAATTGTATTAGTGAGGACCGGGGAGCGGCGCTGCGGGAGATGACCGGCTGCTCGCAGCAGAAGTATCCCGACCGGCGGCGCCGGTCCTCCCTTCACACTTACCGTCGGGAGATCAGCGGTCCTAGCCGCTGATCTCCCGACGGTAGCCGCATGGAGGTCAGCGGCGCCGCCGATCATCTCCCGGCTGCATCCCTGCTGACCTCCGTGCGGCAGATGAGCCGCTAACGGCCGCCATCTTTTTTCTGAAATCCCGCGTCGCTGATTGGCCGCGGCCGGACCAATCAGCGACGCGGGATTTTCTGGACAGTCAGACAGACGGGATAAGACAATTATATATATTAGATATATGCCTATAACTTGCCCAAAAAAATCCTAATGATTGCACGCATATGTAGCACAATGTGAATGTTAATCTATATAGTTGACAATAACCAAGGGGAAATGTAAGTGTCTTTAGAACTACTAAGAAGATAGCTTCTTACACTCACAAGCCCAAGTGAGTACACATATATAGTATATAATATTAAGCTCTATAAAGAATCTCCTATAAAATAATACATTCAAAATGGAGGAGCAGTAGTTACAAGGCAACTTAAATGTCCAAGTGAGTAAATGTGGGATGTGGTCCTATGTGCACCAATGTACCTTTCGTCCTTGCTTCATCAGGGGCCCCCAAAACATCCATTTTGGATGTTTTATTTTATAGGAGATTCCTTATAGAGCTTAATATTATATACTATATATGAGTACCCACTTGGGCTTGTGAGTCTATTGTGGTATAGCGACAAGCTCGACTGTATGCGTAGGTAAACCACAAGATACTGTCTCTTTAAATTCTCAGGTTAGTTTATTTAGCAGTCATAAACTACCCTTGAGTCCATAAATAAAAACACAGCCCATTCAGCTAAAGAGACAAAACAAAATGCAAAACTTTCAGAACTTTCAGCAGAGTCCTTATCTCGGCCAACGTCTGGCCACTCACAATTAGCTACACACAGGTTGATCACAGCATGTGCTAGCTCCTTCCTGGAACAAAGTTTCCCCAGGTACTGAACACACCTGAGTGTCAGGGCTGACTATTTAAAGCCCAGACACTCCCCTGATTGGAAGGATGGTGGATAACTTTCCTCCCTACACTTTCATTATCCACTGAAAACATTCCATTGTAAATGTGGTTCTATTAACTCTCTCTGCACCTACTGCATGAGAACTTGCATGTTTTCACATCACTGAGTCTAAGAGTCTCAGCGACACATACCTCCCTTCTGACACACTACCAGTGACTTTGTCACACTATGAAGATATCCTTTTAGTAGTTCTACAGACGCTTACATTTCCCCTTAGTTAATGTCAATTATATAGATTAACATTCACATTGTGCTACGTATCTGTGCAATCACTAGGATTTTTTATTTTTGGCAACCATATTATAAATATAAATATATATATATATATATATATATATATACACATATACACATATACACACACACACACACACACATACACATACACATACACACACACTAGTTATTGAACCTGTTCTACATCTGGGTGGCGAGCATTTTTATTGGTATATGGTCTCCCATGCTGGTATGTGCTGCCCCCCACTGGTATTTGTGCTGCCCCCATCCTGTCCCCTCTCCCCAATCCGGGTATGCATGGCACCCCCTCACCCCAATCCGGGTATGCATGGCACCCCCTCATCCCAATCCGGTATGCATGGCACCCCATCTCTCATCCTGGTATGTATGGCACCGCTCATTCGCCAATCCTGGTATGTATGGCACTCAATCCCTCTTCCTGATGTGCATGGCACCCCATCCCTCATCTTGGTATTTATGGCACACCTCATCCCTATCCTGTTATGTATGTTACCCCTCATCCTGGTATGCATGGCAACCCATCCCTCATCCTGGTATGCATGGTACCCCTCATTCCTATTCTGGTATTTATGGTACCCCTCATCTTGGTATACATGGCACCCCTCATCCCAATCCGGGTATGTATGGCACCCCTCATCCCCCAATCCTGGTATGTATGGCCTCCTCATCCCCCATCCTGGTATGCATGGCTCTCTCATCCCCAATCCTGGTATGCATGACTCTCTCATCCCCAATCCTGGTATGTATGGCCTCCTCATCCCCCAATCCTGGTATGCATGGTCCCCTCATCCCCCAATCCTGGTATGCATGGTACCCCTCATCCCTATTCTGGTATGCATGGAACCCCACTTTCCTATCCTGGTATGCATGGCACCCCTCACCCCCCAATCCTGGTATGTATGGCACCCCTCACCCCCCAATCCTGGTTTTCATGGTTCAGTCACCCCCCAAATCCTGGTATGCATTGTACCCCTCATCCCCCAATCCTGGTATGCATGGTCCCCTCACACCCCTTTCCTGGTATGTATGGTACCCCTCATACCCCTTTCCTGGTATGTATGGTACCCGTCACACCCCATTCCTGGTATGTATGGCACCCCTCATCCCTTTCACGGTGCACACATACAAAAAAATAAACACATACTCACCTTTCTTCCCTGTGCTCCAGTGCTACTGTATCCTGTTCTGCCGGGGGAGCAGTGCGGCGCCAGAATACGCACGTGCCCATACCGTGCTGTTCAACGGCATTTTGCTGAAGACACACTGCAAATATGTCTTCAGTAAAATGGCGCCGGATAGAGTTATGCACATGTGCCGATTCCAACACCTTCACTCCTGCCCTGGTCTCCGGCGAGAAGAGAAGCACCGCTGCAACGCTCCTCCCGGTCAGGTAAGTATGGCGCCGGAGATCGCGGTATGTGTTCAGTGTCTACGCATACCGCAATCTCCGGCGCCATACACTCCTCTTACCTGTAACGTAATAGGTTCTTCTGTCTAGAGCCAGACTGCGCAGGCATGTAGCACTTGCCAAGTCTTTAAAGGCTTCAGACAGAGGGAGGCTTGTAGCATTATATTATATATACAGTACAGACCAAAAGTTTATTTAAAGATTTTTCTGCATTTTCATGACTATGAAAATTGTACATTCACACTAAAGGCATCAAAAGTATGAATTAACACATGTGGAATTATATACTTAACAAAAAAGTGTGAAACAACTGAAAATATTATATTATATTCTAGGTTCTTTCAAGTAGCCACCATTTGCTTTGATGACTGCTTTGCACACTCTTGGCATTCTCTTGATGAGCTTCAAGAGGTACAGTAGTCACGGGAAATGGTCTTCTAACAATCTTGAAGGAGTTCCCAGAGATGCTTAGCACTTGTTGGCCCTTTTGCCTTCACTCTGCGGTCCAGCTCACCCCAAACCATCTCGATTGGGTTCAGGTCTGGTGACTGTGGAGGCCAGGTCATCTGGCGTAGCACCCCATCACTCTCCTCCTTGGTCAAATAGCCCTTACACAGCCTGGAGGTGTGTTTGGGGTCATTGTCCTATTGAAAAATAAATGATGGTCCAACTAAACGCAAACCGGTTGGAATAGCATGCCGCTGCAAGATGCTGTGGTAGCCATGCTGGTTCAGTATGCCTTCAATTTTGAATAAATCCCCAACAGTGTCACCAGCAAAGCACCCCCACACCATCACACCTCCTCCTCCATGCTTCACGGTGGGAACCAGGCATGTAGAGTCCATCCGTTCACCTTTTCTGCGTCGCACAAAGTCACAGTGGTTGGAACAAAAGATCTCAAATTTGGACTTATCAGTAGTGTTGAGCGATACCTTCCGATATCAGGAAATATCGTATCGGATTGGATCGGACCGATACCCAAAAAGTATCGGATATCGCCGATTCCGATACCGGAAACCAATGCAAGTCAATGGGACACAAATATCGGAATGAAAATAAACCCTTTCTTTCCTTGTAGGTTAATTCTACATGAAGTAAAACAACTAAGAATAATGTAGAATGTATTACGCGAAAAGCCGGCAATTCAGCAGCGGCATACACCTTTACCCGACAATTTACAACAGAAAAAATAGAGCTTCACACATAGATTAGATAGATAGAAACATGTCAGTCACATATATATGGAGTACAGTGACAGTGTTGATTACTGTACTTGTCATTTAGTGTAAAGGATTTATTTTAAAAAATAATAGTGTTTTCATGCACTGTCTCTTTAAAAAAGTCGGCCGGCAATTCAGCAGCGGTACCCGACAATTTATAACAGACAGAATAGAGCTTCACACATAGATTAGATAGATAGAAACATGTCAGTCACATATATATGAAGTACAGTGACAGTGTTGATTACTGTACTTGTCATTTAGTGTTAAAATAAAGGATTTATTTAAAAAAAAATTGGCGTGGGGTTCCCCTTAATTTTAGTCTCTAGCGGAGGTTAAGCAGACGGCTGGGGCAGATGTTTGAAGCCTGGGAAGGGGGTAATACCCACGGAGCTTCCCAGGCTACTAATATGAGCCCCCAGCTGAATACCTAGCCTTTACTAGCTATTAAAATGGGGGACCCCCTCAAAAAAATGACGTGGGGTCCCCCCTAATTTAATAGCTAGCAAAGGCTAGGCAGACAGCTGGGGGCTGATATTAATATCGCAGGAAGGGTGCCATGAATATTGGCCCCCTCCCAGGCTAGAAACACCAGCCGACAGCCGCCCCAGAAATGGCGCATCCATAGGATGCGCCAATTCTGGCACTTAGCCTCGCTCTTCCCACTGCCCTGTAGCGGTGGCAGTGGAGTAATAGGGTTGGGGTTGATGTCAGCTTATAATGCCAGCAGACATCAAGCCCAGGTTAGTAATGGAGAGGCGTCTATAAGACACCCCCATTACTAACCCCATAGTCAAAGTTTAAAAAAAAACCACAAACACCCAGAATAAAGTCCTTTAATTGAAATAAACACACAATTCTTTATTGTTCTAAACTAAACTCTACTTGCCATCACGCCCATTCCAGCTGAAGCCAACGATCTCCTGCAGTAAAAAAAAATAATAAAGCAACCTCATCCTTACCTTTCCATGGTTCCCAGGACAGCTTCAGCTCTGCTACATCGAGATGACAGGCTGGACCGCAGCAGAACGCTGCCATCCAGCCTGTCATCCCGCAGACACTGAGAAGCGCAGGCATGCTTGCGCTCTTCAGTGTCTCTCTGTGACGGCATCCAGATGAGCCGAGGTCATGTCCAATGAACTCAGCTCACCTCATGCACGTCACTGACAGCGTGGGAGAATTCTCCTGCACTCAGCGCTTCAGCGTGAGAATTTTCCCACGCTGTCAGTGACGTGCATGAGGTGAGCTGAGTTCATTGGACATGACCTCACCTCATTCACGTCACTGACAGCGTTGGAAAATTCTCAGCTGAAGCGCTGAGTGCAGGAGAATTTTCCCACGCTGTCAGTGACGTGCATGAGGTGAGCTGAGTTCATTGGACATGACCTCGGCTCATCTTTATGCCGTCACAGAGAGACACTGAGGAGCGCAAGCATGCCTGCGCTTCTCAGTGTCTGCGGGATGAGTAAGTATAGTTTAATTTAGAACAATAAAGAATTGTGTGTTTATTTCAATTAAAGGACTTTTTTCTGGGTGTTGTGTTTTTTTTAAATACTTTACTAGAAATTCATGGTGGTCATGTCTAATATTGGCGTGACCCCATGAATTTCGGGCTTAGGGCCAGCTGATAATGCCAAGCTGGCCCTAACCCCTTTATTACCCAGTGAGCCACCGCACCAGGGCCCTGGATGAGTTGGGTACAGCGCCAGAAGATGGCGCTTCTATGAACGCGCCATTTTCCGGGGTGGCTGTGGACTGCAATTTGCAGCGGGGGGGGGGCAGAAAGCTTGGGCCTCCCTGCGCTGCGGATTCCAGCCCCCAGCTGCATAGTTGTACCTGGCTGGACACAAAAATAGGGCGAAGCCCCACATATTTTTTTTTTTAATTATTTCATGAAATTCATGAAATAATTAAGAAAAAAAGGGCTTCCCTATATTGTTGTGTCCCGCCAGGTACAAATAGGCAGCTGGTGGTTGGGGGCAGCCCGTTCCTGCCTGCTGTACCTGACTGGACACAAATATAGGGCGAAGCCCCACATCATTTTTTTTTTAATTATTTCATGAATTTCCTGAAATAATTAAAAAAAATTGACGTGGAGCTTCGCACTATATTTGTGTCCAGCCAGGTACAGCAGGCAGGAACGGGCTGCCCCCAACCACCAGCTGCCTATTTGTACCTGGCCGGACACAACAATATAGGGAAGCCCTTTTTTTCTTTATTATTTCATGAATTTCTTGAAATAATTTAAAAAAACAATACGTGGGGCTTCTCCCTATTTTTGTGTCCAGCCAGGTACAACTAGGCAGCTGGGGGCAGGAATCTGCAGCGCAGGGAGGCCCAAGCTTTCTGACCCCCCCGGTGCAAATTGCAGTCCGCAGCCGCCCTGGAAAATGGCGCGTTCATAGAAGCTGGATGCTGTACCTGGCTGGCATACAAAAATATGGCAAAGCCCACGTCAAAATTTTTGGGAAAAATTAATTAAAAAATAAATAATAATTTAGGGACTGCATCTTTATTAACTCCTCAAATGTCATTTAGTGTTAAAATAAAGGATTTATTTAAAATAAAATTGGCGTGGGATCCCCCATAATTTTAGGCTCTAGCGGAGGTTAAGCAGACGGCTGGGGCAGATGTTTGAAGCCTGGGAAGTGGGTAATACCCACGGAGCTTCCCAGACTACTAATATCAGCCCCCAGCTGAATACCTAGCCTTTACTAGCTATTAAAATGGGGGACCCCCCCCAAAAAAATGACGTGGCTTACCCCCTATTTAATAGCTAGCAAAGGCTAGGCAGACAGCTGGGGGCTGATATTAATAGCCCAGGAAGGGTGCCATGAATATTGGCCCCCTCCCAGGCTAGAAACACCAGCCGTCAGCCGCCCCAGAAATGGCGCATCCATAGGATGCGACAACTCTGGCACTTAGCCTCGCTCTTCCACGTTGCCCTGGTGCGGTGGCAGGGGGTAATAGTGGTGGGGTTCATGTCAGCGCCAGCTGCCATGAAGCCCAGGTTAGTAATGATGGGCGTCTATAAGACACCCCCATTACTAACCTACAAAGTGTTAAAAAGAAAAAACACACACTACACCCAGAAAAAATAATTTATTTGAAATAAAACACACAATTTTATTTAATTCTTAGTTTACTAAAAAAAAAGAGTTACCTGTCCACGTTCCTGCGCTGATCTCCCATGCACAGCTGTCACATCTGGAGATGGTGACAGCTGTGCATGGCTGCTGTAAGCTCGCACTGCCGGGAACACGTCCGCTCCCGGCAGCGGGAGCCACTGACTGAGGTCACCGGAGTGCATTCAGGCAGCGCAGCTCCGGAGACCTCCTTTACGGCAGTGCTGTACCGTGGGAATTTCTTACGATACAGCAGGGCCGTAAAGGAGCTAACCGGAGCAGCGCTGCCTGAACTCCGGCGAACCCGCTTATGCAATGACGGGGCTGCTTTACGGCCCCGTCATTCTAGCGGCGGCTGCTTTACGGCCCCGTCATTCTAGCGGCGGCAGCGGTTTAGAGCGGTCACATTCTATGTGGCTGCTCTAAACTGGAGATCATCGTGGGACACTCGTGGACTACTACGGAGGGGTAAGGATAAGGTTGTGGTTTATTATTTTATATTTTATTACAGGAGATCGATGGCTTCGGGGAATTAGGTGTCTAGGTGAGTATAGGTGTAGTTTTTTATTTTTTACTTTATTTTAGGTGGCGATCGGCGGGGACAGGTAATGTATGAACTAATTTATTGTAGGCTACCACTGGTCACCAATGACATGTATTTAAAATTTATTGGGGACACAGTAGGGCAATTTAAATAGCAGGATCAGGCTGATGGGAACTACTGCTCCCATAGAGCTGATCCTGCTGGCACGAGTGGACGGGGGACAGACATAGGCCGATGGGAGTAGTAGTGTCACATCGGCCTATGTCTGCCTGCACGCACACACCCGCAGACATCGCACAGACACCGCACACACCCGCAGACATCGCACAGACACCGCACACACCCGCAGACATCGCACAGAAACCGCACACACTCGCAGACATCGCACAGACACCGCAGACATCGCACAGACACCGCGCACACCCGCACACATCGCACAGACACCGCACACACCCGCAGACATCGCACAGACACCCCGCACACACTCGCAGACACACGCACAGACACCCACACACACCAGTCATGACGGGCTGATCGTCTGGGAGGTGAGGCTGACCTGTGCGACCGTGGGAAAGTTCATGTGAGTTCATACAATGCAGTCAAGCATGAACTCACATGAACCCTCTGAGGGCACCGCGGCTACTTCAAATGAACAGCTGATCAGCATCACCTGATACCTCAGCTGTTCATTTGAAATAACCGGCGGGAAAGCGCAGCACAGAACGGGAAAGCCGGCGGTGAAGTCTTTTCACTGCCGACTTCCCCGCCCGGGTCCTTCACTCCCCGCTCCTTGGTGCTGCGCTCCCCGCCCGGTCCTAACTTACGATCGGGATGGGATGTGGCGAGGGGAGCGGAGGATCGGGGTGGGAGGCTGCAGGGAAGCAGTATGGGGCTGTGTGATTGTTTAAAAGCCGGCGGCTTTTTACCGCCCGCCGGCTTTTAAACGATCAGTAGAATTCTCCCACGCCGGGATGGCATTCTGATGAGAGGCTGGATCTCAGCTGAGCGCTGCCATCCAGCTTGTGATCCTTCAGAGACACTGCAGAGCGCAGGCATTATGGGAACTTCCGATTCCGGTATTCGATATTGTAAAAGTATCGGAATTAAGTATCGGAATTCCGATTCCGCGAATATCGGCTGATACCCGATATTACAGTATCGGAATGCTCAACACTAGTGATGAAAAAAATGTGAACATTTGTAAATAAAAAAACATTGGGTTTGTGCGTCCATTTTCTAAGACCTGCAAATGTTTTATTCTTTTTTTGTGAGGTGGGGAGATGTTTTGATCACATTTTATTGCCTTTTGTTAGGAAAGTGTGTCGGCCAAAAACACACTTAATTGAATATTTTGATAATAATATAATTATTTTTTTTTATACTTAATAAAGGAAAAGGGTTGATTCAAATTATTATAAGTTTTTATTTGGTTTATATTTTTAACACGTTTTTATATATGTTTACTTTATTTTTTCAGTCCTCTTATGGAATTTAAAGGGTTTTTCCACAAACAAAGTACATTTTAACTAATAGATCTTGGAGTAAAAATAAGTTCTACAATTGGATGTGTTAAAAACATGTTCCTGTGCTGAGATAATCTTATAAATGTGCCCCTGGTTTGTACTGTGTAATGGATGTGTCTGACCTTACAGGGCCATGGTCTGATCATACCACAGCTCCTGGGCAGGGGGGGAGACAAAAGAGTATACAGACATTACAACACGGGATCACAGCTGATTCATTTTGTGAGGCAAAACATTTTGCTGTCTGTTTTTAAGCAATATTTTTCCTGAAAGAAATAATCATTTGTGATCCTGTCTGTATCCTCTTTTGCTTCCTCCTGCCCAGGAGCTGTGGTATGATCAGACCATTTTCCAGCACGGTCAGACACGGCCATTACACAGTACACAGCAGGGGCACATTTATAAGATTATCTCAGCACAGGAACATTTATTTTTACACTCATCCTAGTAGTTCTCATAGTCAGCTGCCATGATAACCCATCCGCAGCCAGTGATCAGTGTAACAGCAGCGATCAGAACAATCTCTGATGGCTGCGGTTACAGATGCCGGCTGTGTACAGGCATCTCCCTGTAGAACCGCGAGCAAAACGCCTGTGGGTGGAGGTCACACAGCCCTACCCTGCTCATGCCATACTGCCTCTGGATTTGGCTCATCCCATCTTTATTTCTTCATTATATCCTGATATTTATTCTTATGTTGGCCAATGACTTTTGCACTATGTACATTATTACGGCCATATATTCAAGTTATGTGTCACAAGAATTATATGAGATTTTTCCTATTTATTATATTAGCTGTACTGTTTTTCTCTTTGATGTTATTCTGGTATATACATATATATATCTGCACATGCACTTTATGTATTTAATATATCGATGGTGTTAATTTACTTGTATTCATGTATTTACTGGATGAAATCCAATATATGTGCATCCTAGGGAGAACCACTATTCAATACATAGGCTGTGTCTCTACACCCCACGTGTGTTTTAATGTATAGTTGTCAATTACATGTTTTTTAACGTATTTTTCTATGTCTGATCACTGATTTATCCAAATAAAGAATTTACTCCATTATGTCTGCTGTATTATTTAATCCTTACTGGATTGTTGAAGGTCATTTCATACTTGAATTGTGGTCCAGTGGACCTTAATGATTCTACACATCTATTTTTTTCCTGAATGTGCAGCTATACCCCATTCATTGTCGGTGTTATGTGTACAGGCATCTGCCCAGTATGATGCGGGCTCAGCTCCTGAACCTGCTCCATACATAGAGACCTGACATTGGAGGAGCTATTACATCATATGTCGGCAAACGCTTTTCTGCCTCCTTTATAAGTTAGCAGTGGGAGAGCATGATAAAAAGGCTTACCTACCCCCCGAGACCGACTTTAGCTCTTAGGCCACGGCCCCACTATCAGTATTTGGTCAGTATTCGGTCAGTATTTTTTCTCAGGAGTGGGAGCCAAGACCAGGAGTGGGTGATAAATGCAGAGTTGGTGACTTGTTTCTATTATACCTTTTTTCTGATTGTTCCTCACCTGGTTTTGGCTTTGGGGTGACAGCTAATATTTTAACAATAGTAGGGGTAACATTAGGCCTTATTCAGAAATACTGTCTGTTATTAAAATTGGCTTTGTTATCAATAGTAATAAAACCTCAATTTTTTTATTTATTTTATTTTTAAAAAGCAGATTTATCAGCCATCACCCCAAGATTCCCCTGATTCTTTAGGTCATGGTGCTCTTTGGATGACAGCTAATATGTCTAGAGTTTACAGTAGGACGCACTGGTCCATGTTTATAGACGTCACAATGATTTAGTAACGTGCGGCATTGTACTCATTACACTGAGCTCTGACTTCTTGGGATGGGTAACAAGGACATTTTTGGGGTAAATGAGCCCCAATATACCCCTTACTATAGATTATTATATTTTTCGCAGTGTTCCCTCATCTGTATAATAACATCTTAGCTCCTGATGCTCCTAGGGAAACCACTAATATTAGTATAATTTGGAAAAAAACAGAGAAACTAGGAGTTTCTTATGCAAAGATATGACAAAATCTTTATTAAATACACATGTATACATAATAGCAAATAGACAATAAAGACAAAAACCGTGTGCATAGGGGTAAGTGTAAGGAAACCCCCCAGGGGAAAACCAATCAGAGATTATATATAGCTCTATGCAAGGTATAGGCTGGGAAAAGCGGGGTGTTTTAGGCTAGTGGTAACAGGTTGACCCAGGTAATCTATATAGGGCAAGTGGTGAGAGTATAAGCACTAAGTGTGCCGCTAAAATACCAACTCCCAGGGCCACCATCAGCAAATGTATAAGTATCAGAATAATGGACCAAAGGGCCTATGACCGCTTACCCTAAATTGTAGTATCCCAAGGACCCTCAGACCGGTGGCTAGGGTGGTTTAGCTTCTTCCCAGGGAAACCACTAATATTAGTATTATTTACAGTATGGGGTAAATTATCACATGAATGTAAGCATCAAATCCATTTAGTAGCCCTTGGACATTGAAGACCATCTCTGAGACCAGCACAGTTGTAATATGTGATATGTCTGTTTACATGTATTTTTCTGTATGTCTTCAAATATGTTTATGTCTGTATGTGTCTTTGTATATGTCTGTATATGTTTGTGTGCGCACATTTCTGCAACCCGTATATGTGCAAGTCTGCATATGTATACGTGACTCCGTGTGCGTATATGCGTGACTGCATGTGCATGACCGTGTGTGTATGACCATGTGTGCGCATGCCTGCTGGTGTCTGACTGTGTGCATGACCGCATGAGTGTATGTGACTGCGTGTGTGTGACTGCTTGTGTAAAAGACTGCATGTGTGTACAAGACTACGTGTGTGCGTGACTGAGTGTTGACTGCATGTTTGTGTATTTGCAAGACGGCATGCATATGTGCGTGACTGCGTATGTGTGTGTATGTGCATGACTGCGCGTGTGTGTATGTGCATGACTGCGCGTGTGTGTCTGTGTGTGACTGCATGTGTGTATGTGCGTGACTGCGTGTGTGTGTATGTGTGTGACTGCGTATGTGTGTGTATGTGCGTGACTGCATGTGTGTGTATGTGCGTGACTGCATGTGTGTGTATGTGCGTGACTGCATGTGTGTGTGTATGTGCGTGACTGCATGTGTGTGTATGTGTGTGACTGCATGTGTGTGTATGTGCGTGACTGCATGTGTGTGTATGTGCGTTACTGCATGTGTGTGTATGTGTGTGACTGCGTGTGTGTGTATGTGCATGACTGCGCGTGTGTGTCTGTGTGTGACTGCATGTGTGTATGTGCGTGACTGCATATGTGTGTGTATGTGTGTGACTGCGTATGTGTGTGTATGTGCGTGACTGCATGTGTGTGTATGTGCGTGACTGCATGTGTGTGTATGTGCGTGACTGCATGTGTGTGTGTATGTGCGTGACTGCATGTGTGTGTATGTGCGTGACTGCATGTGTGTGTATGTGCGTGACTGCATGTGTGTGTCTGTGTGTGACTGCATGTGTGTATGTGCGTGACTGCATATGTGTGTGTATGTGTGTGACTGCGTGTGTGTGTATGTGCGTGACTGCGTGTGTGTGTATGTGCGTGACTGCATGTGTGTGTATGTGCGTGACTGCATGTGTGTATGTGCATGACTGCGCGTGTGTCTGTGCGTGACTGCATGTGTGTGTATGTGCGTGACTGCATGTGTGTGTATGTGCGTAACTGCATGTGTGTGTATGTGCATGACTGCGCGTGTGTGTCTGTGTGTGACTGCATGTGTGTATGTGCGTGACTGCGTGTGTGTGTATGTGTGTGTAAGTGCGTGACTGCGTGTGTGTGTATGTGTGTGTAAGTGCGTGATTGCATGTGTGTGTATGTGCGTGACTGTATGTGCGTGACTGCATGTGTGTGTATGTGCGTGACTGCATGTGTGTGTGTATGTGCGTGACTGCATGTGTGTGTATGTGTGTGACTGCATGTGTGTGTATGTGCGTGACTGCGTATGTGTGTGTATGTGCGTAACTGCATGTGTGTGTATGTGCATGACTGCGCGTGTGTGTCTGTGTGTGACTGCATGTGTGTATGTGCGTGACTGCGTGTGTGTGTATGTGTGTGACTGCGTATGTGTGTGTATGTGCGTGACTGCATGTGTGTGTATGTGCGTGACTGCATGTGTGTGTATGTGCGTGACTGCATGTGTGTGTATGTGCGTGACTGCATGTGGTGTGTATGTGCGTGACTGCATGTGTGTGTATGTGCGTGACTGCATGTGTGTGTATGTGCGTGACTGCATGTGTGTGTATGTGCGTTACTGCATGTGTGTGTATGTGCGTGACTGCGTGTGTGTGTATGTGCGTGACTGCATGTGTGTGTATGTGCATGACTGCGCGTGTGTCTGTGTGTGACTGCATATGTGTGTATGTGCGTGACTGCATGTGTGTGTATGTGCGTGACTGCATGTGTGTGTATGTGCATGACTGCGCGTGTGTGTCTGTGTGTGACTGCATGTGTGTATGTGCGTGACTGCGTGTGTGTGTATGTGTGTGACTGCATATGTGTGTGACTGCATGTGTGTGTATGTGTGTGACTGCATGTGTGTGTATGTGCGTGACTGCATGTGTGTGTATGTGCGTGACTGCATGTGTGTGTATGTGTGTGACCGTGTGTATGTGTGTGACTGTGTGTGTGTATGTGCATGACTGCGTGTGTGTGTATGTGCGTGACTGCAAGTGTGTGTATGTGTGTGACTGCATGTGTGTGTATGTGTGTGACTGCATGTGTGTGTATGTGACTGACTGCATGTGTGTGTATGTGTGTGACTGCGTGTGTGTGTATGTGCGTGACTGCATGTGTGTGTATGTGTGTGACTGCATGTGTGTGTATGTGCGTGACTGCATGTGTGTGTATGTGTGTGACTGCATGTGTGTGTATGTGTGTGACTGCATGTGTGTGACTGCATGTGTGTGTATGTGTGTGACTGCGTGTGTGTGTATGTGTGTGACTGCGTATGTGTGTGTATGTGCGTGACTGCATGTGTGTGTATGTGCGTGACTGCGTATGTGTGTGTATGTGCGTGACTGCATGTGTGTGTGTATGTGCGTGACTGCATGTGTGTGTATGTGCGTGACTGCATGTGTGTGTATGTGCGTTACTGCATGTGTGTGTATGTGTGTGACTGCGTGTGTGTGTATGTGCGTGACTGCGTGTGTGTGTATGTGCGTGACTGCATGTGTGTGTATGTGCGTGACTGCATGTGTGTGTATGTGCATGACTGCGCGTGTGTCTGTGCGTGACTGCGCGTGTGTGTCTGTGTGTGACTGCATGTGTGTATGTGCGTGACTGCGTGTGTGTATGTGTGTGTAAGTGCGTGATTGCATGTATGTGTATGTGCGTGACAGCATGTGTGTGTATGTGCGTGACTGCATGTGTGTGTATGTGCGTGACTGCATGTGTGTGTGTATGTGCGTGACTGCATGTGTGTGTATGTGTGTGACTGCATGTGTGTGTATGTGCGTGACTGCGTATGTGTGTGTATGTGCGTAACTGCATGTGTGTGTATGTGCATGACTGCGCGTGTGTGTCTGTGTGTGACTGCATGTGTGTATGTGCGTGACTGCGTGTGTGTGTATGTGCGTGACTGCATGTGTGTGTATGTGCGTGACTGCATGTGTGTGTATGTGCGTGACTGCATGTGTGTGTGTATGTGCGTGACTGCATGTGTGTGTATGTGCGTGACTGCATGTGTGTGTATGTGCGTGACTGCATGTGTGTGTATGTGCGTTACTGCATGTGTGTGTATGTGCGTGACTGCGTGTGTGTGTATGTGCGTGACTGCATGTGTGTGTATGTGCGTGACTGCGCGTGTGTCTGTGTGTGACTGCATATGTGTGTATGTGCGTGACTGCATGTGTGTGTATGTGCGTGACTGCATGTGTGTGTATGTGCATGACTGCGCGTGTGTGTCTGTGTGTGACTGCATGTGTGTATGTGCGTGACTGCGTGTGTGTGTATGTGTGTGACTGCATGTGTGTGTATGTGTGTGACTGCATGTGTGTGTATGTGCGTGACTGCATGTGTGTGTATGTGCGTGACTGCATGTGTGTGTATGTGCGTGACTGCGTGTGTGTGTATGTGCATGACTGCGCGTGTGTGTCTGTGTGTGACTGCATGTGTGTATGTGCGTGACTGCGTGTGTGTGTATGTGTGTGACTGCATGTGTGTGTATGTGTGTGACTGCATGTGTGTGTATGTGCGTGACTGCATGTGTGTGTATGTGCGTGACTGCATGTGTGTGTATGTGCGTGACTGCGTGTGTGTGTATGTGTGTGACCGTGTGTATGTGTGTGACTGTGTGTGTGTATGTGCATGACTGCGTGTGTGTGTATGTGCGTGACTGCATGTGTGTGTATGTGACTGACTGCATGTGTGTGTATGTGTGTGACTGCGTGTGTGTGTATGTGCGTGACTGCATGTGTGTGTATGTGCGTGACTGCATGTGTGTGTATGTGCGTGACTGCATGTGTGTGTATGTGTGTGACTGCATGTGTGTGTATGTGTGTGACTGCATGTGTGTGTATGTGCGTGACTGCATGTGTGTGTATGTGTGTGACTGCATGTGTGTGTATGTGACTGACTGCATGTGTGTGTATGTGTGTGACTGCGTGTGTGTGTATGTGCGTGACTGCATGTGTGTGTATGTGTGTGACTGCATGTGTGTGTATGTGCGTGACTGCATGTGTGTGTATGTGTGTGACTGCATGTGTGTGTATGTGTGTGACTGCATGTGTGTGTATGTGCGTGACTGCATGTGTGTATGTGTGTGACTGCATGTGTGTGTATGTGCGTGACTGCGTGTGTGTGTATGTGTGTGACTGCGTGTGTGTGTATGTGTGTGACTGCCTGTGTGTGTATGTGTGTGACTGCATGTGTGTGTATGTGCGTGACTGCATGTGTGTGTATGTGCGTGACTGCGTTTGTGTGTATGTGTGTGACTGCGTGTGTGTGTATGTGTGTGTATGTGTGTGACTGCATGCGTGTGTATGTGTGTGACTGCATGTGTGTGTATGTGTGTGACTGCATGTGTGTGTATGTGCGTGACTGCGTTTGTGTGTATGTGTGTGACTGCGTGTGTGTGTATGTGTGTGACTGCATGTGTGTGTATGTGCGTGACTGCATGTGTGTGTATGTGCGTGACTGCATGCGTGTGTATGTGTGTGACTGCATGCGTGTGTATGTGTGTGACTGCATGTGTGTGTATGTGCGTGACTGCATGTGTGTGTATGTGCGTGACTGCATGTGTGTGTGTATGTGCGTGACTGCATGTGTGTGTATGTGCGTGACTGCATGTGTGTGTATGTGCGTGACTGCGTGTGTGTGTATGTGTGTGACCGTGTGTATGTGTGTGACTGTGTGTGTGTATGTGCGTGACTGCGTGTGTGTATGTGCGTGACTGCAAGTGTGTGTATGTGTGTGACTGCATGTGTGTGTATGTGTGTGACTGCATGTGTGTGTATGTGCCTGACTGCATGTGTGTGTATGTGCGTGACTGCGTGTGTGTGTGTATGTGCGTGACTGCATGTGTGTGTATGTGTGTGACTGCATGTGTGTGTATGTGTGTGACTGCATGTGTGTGTATGTGTGTGACTGCGTGTGTGTGTATGTGTGTGACTGCCTGTGTGTGTATGTGTGTGACTGCCTGTGTGTGTACAGTACAGACCAAAAGTTTGGACACACCTTCTCATTTAAAGATTTTTCTGTATTTTCATGACTATGAAAATTGTACATTCACACTGAAGACATCAAAACTATGAATTAACACATGTGGAATTATATACTTAACAAAAAAGTGTGAAACAACTGAAAATATGTCTGTATTCTAGGTTCTTCAAAGTAGCCACCTTTTGCTTTGATGACTGCTTTGCACACTCTTGGCATTCTCTTGATGAGCTTCAAGAGGTAGTCACCGGAAATGGTTTTCACTTCACAGGTGTGCCCTGTCAGGTTTAATAAGTGGGATTTCTTGCCTTATAAATGGGGTTGGGACCATCAGTTGTGTTATGCAGAAGTCTGGTGGATACACAGCTGATAGTCCTACTGAATAGACTGTTAGAATTTGTATTATGGCAAGAAAAAAGAACCTAAGTAAAGAAAAACGAGTGGCCATCATTACTTTAAGAAATTAAGGTCAGTCAGTGCGAAAGATTGGTAAAACTTTGAAAGTGTCCCCAAGTGCAGTTGCAAAAACCATCAAGCGCTACAAAGAAACTGGCTCACATGAGGACCGCCCCAGGAAAGGAAGACCAAGAGTCACCTCTGCTTCTGAGGATAAGTTTATCCGAGTCACCAGCCTCAGAAATCGCAGGTTAACAGCAGCTCAGATTAAAGACCAGGTCAATGCCACACAGACTTCTAGCAGCAGACACATCTCTTCAACAACTGTTAAGAGGAGACTTTGTGCAGCAGGCCTTCATGGTAAAATAGCTGCTAGGAAACCACTGCTAAGGACAGGCAACAAGCAGAAGAGACTTGTTTGGGCTAAAGAACACAAGGAATGGACATTAGACCAGTGGAAATCTGTGCTTTGGTCTGATGAGTCCAAATTTGAGATCTTTGGTTCCAACCACCGTGTCTTTGTGTGACGTAGAAAAGGTGAACGGATGGACTCTACATGCCTGGTTCCCACCGTGAAGCATGGAGGAGGAGGTGTGATGGTGTGGGGTTGCTTTGCTGGTGACACTGTTGGGGATTTATTCAAAATTGAAGGCATTCTGAACCAGCATGGCTACCACAGTATCTTGCAGCGGCATGCTATTCCATCCGGTTTGCGTTTATTTGGACCATCATTTATTTTTCAACAGGACAATGACCCCAAACACACCTCCAGGCTGTGTAAGGGCTATTTGACCAAGGAGGAGAGTGATGGGGTGCTACGCCAGATGACCTGGCCTCCACAGTCACCAGACCTGAACCCAATCGAGATGGTTTGGGGGGAGCTGGACCGCAGAGTGAAGGCAAAGGGGCCAACAAGTGCTAAGCATCTCTGGGTACTCCTTCAAGATTGTTGGAAGACCATTTCCGGTGACTACCTCTTGAAGCTCATCAAGAGAATGCCAAGAGTGTGCAAAGCAGTCATCAAAGCAAAAGGTGGCTACTTTGAAGAACCTAGAATATAAGACATATTTTCAGTTGTTTCACACTTTTTTTGCTAAGTATATAATTCCACATGTGTTAATTCATAGTTTTGATGCCTTCAGTGTGAATGTACAATATTTATATTCTTGAAGATACAGAAAAATCTTTAAATGAGAAGGTGTGTCCAAACTTTTGGTCTGTACTGTATGTGCGTGACTGCATGTGTGTGTATGTGTGTGACTGCATGCATGTGTATGTGTGTGACTGCATGTGTGTGTATGTGTGTGACTGCATGTGTGTGTATGTGTGTGACTGCATGTGTGTGTATGTGCGTGACTGCATGTGTGTGTATGTGTGTGACTGCATGTGTGTGTATGTGTGTGACTGCATGTGTGTGTATGTGCGTGACTGCATGTGTGTGTATGTGCGTGACTGCATGTGTGTGTATGTGTGTGACTGCGTGTGTGTGTATGTGTGTGACTGCCTGTGTGTGTATGTGTGTGACTGCCTGTGTGTGTATGTGTGTGACTGCATGTGTGTGTATGTGCGTGACTGCATGTGTGTGACTGCATGCATGTGTATGTGTGTGACTGCATGTGTGTGTATGTGTGTGACTGCATGCATGTGTATGTGTGTGACTGCATGTGTGTGTATGTGCGTGACTGCATGTGTGTGTATGTGTGTGACTGCATGTGTGTGTATGTGTGTGACTGCATGTGTGTGTATGTGTGTGACTGCATGTGTGTGCATGTGCGTGACTGCATGTGTGTGTATGTGTGTGACTGCATGTGTGTGTATGTGCGTGACTGCATGTGTGTGTATGTGTGTGACTGCATGTGTGTGTATGTGCGTGACTGCATGTGTGTGTATGTGTGTGACTGCGTGTGTGTGTATGTGTGTGACTGCCTGTGTGTGTATGTGTGTGACTGCATGTGTGTGTATGTGCGTGACTGAATGTGTGTGTATGTGTGTGACTGCATGCATGTGTATGTGTGTGACTGCATGTGTGTGTATGTGTGTGACTGCATGTGTGTGTATGTGCGTGACTGCGTTTGTGTGTATGTGTGTGACTGCGTGTGTGTGTATGTGTGTGACTGCATGTGTGTGTATGTGCGTGACTACATGTGTGTGTATGTGCGTGACTGCATGCATGTGTATGTGTGTGACTGCATGTGTGTGTATGTGCGTGACTGCATGTGTGTATGTGTGTGACTGCATGTGTGTGTATGTGCGTGACTGCATGTGTGTATGTGCGTGACTGCATATGTGTGTGTATGTGCGTGACTGCATGTGTGTGTATGTGCGTGACTGCATGTGTGTGTATGTGCGTGACTGCATGTGTGTGTGTATGTGTGTGACTGCATGTGTGTGTATGTGCGTGACTGCATGTGTGTATGTGCGTGACTGCATATGTGTGTGTATGTGCGTGACTGCATGTGTGTGTATGTGCGTGACTGCATGTGTGTGTATGTGCGTGACTGCATGTGTGTGTGTATGTGTGTGACTGCGTGTGTGTGTATGTGTGTGACTGCATGTGTGTGTGTCTACATGTGCGTGTGGACCAGTGTACAAAAAACTGATGTATATCTGAGGATTAGTAATAACTAGCTAACAAATTTATCCATTTAAAAATTAAAAATGTATTCAATTTAGATTATTACCAAAAAGCTATGCAGGGGCTCATACTGTATCTAGGAGGCTATGTGGGGTCTCATACTGTATCTAGGAGGCTATGCGGGGTCTCATACTGTATCTAGGAGGCTATGTGGGGTCTCATACTGTATCTAGGAGGCTATGTGGGGTCTCATACTGTATCTAGGAGGCTATGCGGGGTGTCATACTGTATCTAGGAGTCTATGCGGGGGCTCATACTGTATCTTGGGAGCTATGCACGGGGCTCATACTGTATCTAGGAGGCTATGCGGGGTCTCATACTGTATCTAGGAGGCTATGCGGGGTCTCATACTGTATCTAGGAGTCTATGCGGGGTCTCATACTGTATCCTGGGAGCTATGCACGGGGCTCATACTGTATCTATGGAGATATGCGGGGGCTCATACTGTATCTACTGTATCTAGGGAGCTATGCGAGGGTTCATACTGTATCTACTGTGTCTAGGGAGCTATGCGAGGGTTCATACTGTATCTACTGTATCCTGGGAGCTATGCGAGGGTTCATACTGTATCTACTGTGTCTAGGGAGCTATGCGAGGGTTCATACTGTATCTACTGTATCCTGGGAGCTATGCGAGGGTTCATACTGTATCTACTGTGTCTAGGGATCTATGCGAGGGTTCATACTGTATCTACTGTGTCTAGGGAGCTATGCGAGGGTTCATACTGTATCTACTGTGTCTAGGGAGCTATGCGAGGGTTCATACTGTATCTACTGTGTCTAGGGAGCTATGCGAGGGTTCATACTGTATCTACTGTGTCTAGGAAGCTATGCGAGGGTTCATACTGTATCTACTGTGTCTAGGGAGCTATGCGAGGGTTCATACTGTATCTACTGTATCCTGGGAGCTATGCGAGGGTTCATACTGTATCTACTGTATCTAGGGAGCTATGCGAGGGTTCATACTGTATCTAGAGAGCTATATGGGGGCTCATACTGTATCTAGGGAGCTATGCGCAAGGCTCATACTGTATATGGGAGGCTATGTGGAGGCTCATACTGTATATAGGAGGCTATATGGAGGCTCATACTGTATCTAAGGCACTATCTGGGGGCTCACACTGTATATAAGGAGCTATGTGGGGCTCTTACTGTATGTAGGGGGCTATGTGGTGGCTCATACTGTATGTAGGGGGTGATGTGGGAGGGCTCATACTGTATATAGGGGGATGTCAGCATACTTAATTGTGCTCAATATTAAGTTATTATTATTTATTATTATTAAATATTATATTATAAAAAATAATTATAATTAATATGTTAATATTAACATTGAGCAGAATTAATTTGAGCCTATTGGTTTGGTCTCCACAACAATCATGGTCTCTCATGTGGCCCCTTGGGAAAATTAATCTCCCACCCCTGCTCTATTTTATATAGCGCCATTTTATGTATGGTGCTGTACATAAGGGTAAACTTTGCGCTGCGCGCTGTGTGCACCGCTGTCTTTGTCCATCTACAGATGTGTACAAGCGCACCTATGTGTTACTTTTCTTGGTCATGCCCTCAGCACTCTCTTAAAGGAGTTATTTGAAGAGCCCCACGTGAATGGCGCAGCAGTGCGCATCATCAACCACAGCTCCATTTATCTTTTCACAGTTCCGTTTCTCTGGATCATGGTGGTCCCAGTGGTTAGGTCCGCAGTGATCAGAAAGTCATCCCCTATCCATAAGAAGGGGGATAACTTCCAAACTTGGGATAACCCATTTAAACAGGATTTCAAAATGTATTTTTATTTGCCCATAGGAATGTAGAAAATTATAAACCAATAATGACTCTACCTAACTGTAATACAGCCTCTCCAACAATAGGACAGAGGAAATGGCACTGTGCAGTCTATATGTATACAGAATAATCCAAATACTGAAAATTACACTCCGCATACAGGACAGGAGAAGTGGTACTGTGCAGTCTATATACAGTCTATATACAGTATATACACAGAATAATACAGATACTGAGAATTAAAACCAGTATACAAGACGGGAGAAGTAGTACTGTGCAGTGTATATATACAGATTACTACACATACTGAGAATATTGCAGTCAATTTATATACACAGAATAATACAGATACTGAGATTTACATCAGTATACAGGGCAGGAGAAGTGGTACTGTGCAGTGTATATATACAGAATAATAAAGATACTGAGAATTACACCCAGTATACAGGGCAGGAGAAGTGGTACTGTGCAGTGTAAATATGCAGAATAATACAGATACTGAGACTTAGGCCACAGCCTCACTATCAGTATTTGGTCAGTATTATTTCCGCAGTATCTGTATTATTCTGTACATACAGTATACACTGCACAGTACCACTTCTGTCTGTATGCTGATTGCAATTGTCAGTATCCGTATTATTCTGTATATATACAGTACACTGCAAAGTACCACTTCTCATGTCCTATATATACTGTGTGTAAGGCCACGGCCCCACTATCAGTATTTGGTCAGTATTTTTTCTTAGGAGTGGGAGCCAAAACCAGGTGAGGAACAATCAGAGAAAAGGTATAATAGAAAGAAGTCACCAATTCTGCATTTATCACCCACTCCTGGTTTTGTCTCCAACTCCTGAGAAAAAATACTGACCGAATACTGACCAAATACTGATAGTGGGGCCGTGGCCATAGGGAGAATTATACACAGCATACATAGCTCCAAAATATATGCTACAAACATCTAAATATATATATATATATATACCCACACAAACACTGGGACCATTGTATATACATGTAGTAAATATTATAGTATATATATTATAGTATGAACTATGGAGCTGTGTATATAGTTATTTAGTGTGGTGCTGTGCCTGAGCACAAAACTTTTAGTGGGAAGTCCACACCATATACAGAGCTCCACACTATATACTGGGTTATAAAACATGGTATGGAGCTGTGTGTATACTATATAGTGTAGAGATGTGCCTTTTATATAAAATGTGCAGCCCACACTATATGCTATACACACATATTATATTCACATCACGTCTACACTATATATTACACACAGCACCTCACTACATGCTATATACACAGGTCCACACTATATACAGTACTTAATTATGCTGTTTACATCAGATAGTATAATCTGGGGCCGATGCATATACATTACATAGGATACACTGGGGATGATATGTATACATTACATAGGATACAATGGGACCGACGTATATACTTCTGAGGGGATGTGCTGGGGGCGATCTATATACATCACATAGGATACACTGGGGCCGATGTATATACATCAGATGGGATACGCTGGGAACGATGTATATACATCACATGGGATACACTGGGGCTGATGTATATACGGATTATAATGAGGGCAATTTGGGCTACCGCCCGGGGGCCCGAGGCTTCAGGGGGACCCATGGCCAGATTGCCCTCATTATAATGTTTTGTGCAGAGGCAGGGGCAGATTTGGCAGGGGGACCGCACTGTACCTTTTAGACGCCGGCCACATCACAGGGAGGCAGACACGCACCCTGCGCGCTGTGTGCTGCGTCTCCAGGACTGACATCACACAGCAGCGCCTGGAGCTTCTTTATCCTGCGGGAGAGGAGCTGGTGGATCAGGTCAGTGAATGGCGGTAAATATGAGGTCTGGAGAGGATGTCTGGAGTGAGGAGGGGGCTGCAGGATGCTGCTCCCCTCCTGATGAGTTTGCATAAGATTCCATAGTGTCAGTTCAGCGGCCGCTCTGATAGGGCTCTGTATAAGTTATTGCAGGACTTTCATCGTTGCTGCAGATCAGGTCACTCTGGGTCATCGGCTCCAGCATCACCAGATCTGCAGGAAAATTCAGAGTCCTGTAATAAATCCCACTGAGCCCCAGCAGAGCGACCACAGACATTGCATAGAGGATCCTGCACTGACTGATCAACCCTGAACCTGCAGGACATCACATACTGTACTGATCCATATATGATATGTGAGGTCCTGTAGGCAGGTGTGATCAGTACAGTGTATATCCCTGTACAAAATGTCACATCCAGTAAATAGATTAGTGTATATTATACTGTGGTACAGACATCAGATGGGATATAATAATGTGTATAGTATAACATCTAATGTCTGTATCACAGTATATTATACTAGCTATTGAACCCGTTTTACACCCGGGTCACAAGCATTTTTAGTGGTACATTTCTGGCGCCATTTTTTTTAAGACACTGTGTCTGCGAATTCTCATAAACACTTCAATAAAATGGCGCTGGATAGCGTGGTAAGCGCATGCACTGACTCCGGCACCATTTCATTGAAGTAATGTGCTACAAAATTAAAGGGATCCTTTCATCGGAAATAACGCTATTAACCTGCGTTCAGGTAAACAGCGTTTTTATACTGCCCAGTAGCTGAATGCAGTGGGGAGAAAATGATCTTTATTCTCCTCGCCAGCATTCGGTTTCAGTCATGAGGGCAGTGCCGGTTCGGTCACCACTCTGAGTATACAGAGCGTCCTCTGCAACCGAGCCCCCGGCCCTGACTGACACTGACTCTACATTGAGACCGGCTGTCAGTCAGGGCCAGGATTACAGGGGTTGCTCTGTATACTGAAAGTAATGACTGAACCGGCGTCGGGCCAGACCCCATTACTAAAACCAAATGCTCCCCCATCCTGGTATATGCTCCCTCCCCATCCTGGTATATGCTCCCTCCCCATCCTTATCCCCCATCCTGGTATATGTTCCCCCATCTTGCCTGCTCTGATGTTCTTCCATCCATACAAAAAAAAAAACAACACTCCTACTCGCCTTTTCCCCTCTCGCTTGCAGCGCATCCTCGAACACCGGCAAGGCTGGAGGAGTGTGGCGCCAGAGTTCGCACCTGTGCATGCATGAACCACAACGCCACACTCCTCCAACCTCGCCGGACATCAAGGTATGTGTCCTAATGGCGCCAAAGATGGCAGTATGACGTGATCTCCGTCATTACAATCCTTTATCCTCGTCCTCCTCCCTGTCACCTGTAACATCTGATGTGTTCTTCTGTCTCCGGCCAGACTGTGCAGGCGCATTGCGTGCACAGTCTATAGAGGCTTCGGACAGACGGACACATCCCTGATTATATTATAGATAGTCATGTATTCTCATATAGACTCTACAGGGCCGTACCTAGGGGAAGAGGAGGGGCATGTGACCTGGATACAGGCGTCAGGGGGGTGCCTTTGGGCCACCTCATGCGGTGGTCAGAGGTGTCTCCCAGGCAGCTGCAATTTGCCGCCCCCAGAGTGGGAGTCGACCATTCTCTGAGCTTGCTGTGGTACCGACAGTCGATCAGAGAAGGGAGCTATGTGCGGGCTCATACTGTATATAGGGAGCTATGTGCGGGCTCATACTGTATATAGGGAGCTATGTGCGGGCTCATACTTTATATAGGGAGCTATGTGCGGGCTCATATTGTATATAGGAAGCTATGTGCGGGCTCATACTGTATATAGGGGCTATGTGCAGACTCATATTGTATCTAAGTAACTATGTAGGGGCTCATACTGTATGTAGGTGGCAGTGTGTGGGCTCATACTATATGTACAGGGCTATGCGGGGGCTCATACTGTATGTAGGGGGGGTGTGGGGGCTCATACTATATGTACAGGGCTCTGCGGGGGCTCATACTGTATCTAGACCGCTATGTGCGGGCTCATACTGTATATAGGGAGCTATGTGCGGTCTCATACTGTATATAGGGAGCTATTTGCGGGCTCATATTGTATATAAGGAGCTATGTGCGGGCTCACACTGTATATAGGGAGCTATGTGCAGGCTCATATTGTATATAAGGAGCTATGTGCGGGCTCATACTGTATATAGGGGCTATGTGCAGACTCATTTTGTATCTAAATAACTATGTAGGGGCTCATACTGTATGTAGGTGGCAGTGTGTGGGCTCATACTTTATGTACAGGGCTATGTGGGGGCTCATACTGTATGTAGGGGGCTGTGTGGGGGCTCATACTATATGTACAGGGCTCTGCAGGGGCTCATACTGTATCTAGGGAGCTATGCGGGGCTCATACTGTATATAGGAGGCTATGTGGGGGCTCATACTGTATATAGAGGGGCTATGCGGGGGCTCATACTGTATCTAGGGAGCTATGCGGGGCTCATACTGTATATAGGAGGCTATGTGGGGGCTCATACTGTATATAGAGGGGCTATGCGGGGGCTCATACTGTATCTAGGGAGCTATGCGGGGCTCATACTGTATATAGGAGGCTATGTGGGGGCTCATACTGTATATAGAGGGGCTATGCGGGGGCTCATACTGTATCTAGGGAGCTATGCGGGCGCTCATACTGTATCTAGGGAGCTATGCGGGGGCTAATACTGTATATAGAGGGATGTCAGCATACTTAATTCTGCTCAATATTAAGTCATACAATTAATATAATTTTTTTAAATTATTTTGTTAATATTAATATGGAGCAGAATTAATTTCAGCCTATTGGATCGGCCTCCATAACAGTCATGATCTCTCATGTGGCCCCTCGGGAAAATTAATCTGCCACCCTGATCTACTATATATAGTGCTATGTTATGGAAATTTTTTTTCCTCATTCTCTGTCTATAGATGTGATCAGAACATCTGTGTGTTGATCACATGTCCAATCACATGATCTATCAAAGGGGATCATGTGACATGTCACTCACGTGATACATCCGGTACCTGCGGGGGGGGGGCACACCTTTTAAACTGCGCGGGGCCCTGGCTACTCTTAATCCACCCCTGTGTATATACATCATATAGGATACATTGGGGACAATGTATATACATCACATAGGATACGTTGGGGACGATGTATATACATCACATGGGATACACTGGGGCCGATGTATATATAGGTGCATCTCACTAAATTATAATATCATCAAGAAGTTAATTTATTTCAGTTCTTCAATACAAAAAGTGAAACTCATATATTATATAGAGTCATTAATATAATTGTCTTATCCCGTCTGTCAATCTGTCTGTCCTTCTGTCCAGGAAATCCTGCGTCGCTGATTGGTCCGGCGCGGCCAATCAGCGACGCAGCATTTCAGAAAAAGATGGCGGCCGTTAGCGGCTCATCTGCCGCACGGAGGTCAGCGGCGATGCAGCCGGGAGATGCAGCCGGCTGCTCGCAGCATAAGTCCCCCGACCGGAGGCGCCGCTGACCTCCATGCGGCTACCGTCAGGAGATCAGCGACTACGGCCTCTTATCTCCCGACGGCAAGTGTGACGCCCCCCCCTCCCCTCTCCTCTCCTCCCCTCTCCGCTCCTCTCCCCTCTCCCCCCCTCCCCTCCCCCCGCTTGCTCAGGGCCCCAGCACCCGGCGCCATACTTACCCCTCCCTGTGCCTCCGCAGCAGCTCCTGTGTCTTCCACTGCCGCTCTGTGACGTCTCAGGTCAGAGGGCTCGGTGACGTCTTTACACTGCACTCTCTCCTGAGCGGTCACAGCGCGCAGCGGGAAGATGCCGGCTACGCTGGAGTCCGGAGCAGCAGCTGAGAATTGAGGTGAGTATTGGATTTTTTTTTATTGTATGGGGGCATAGGGCATTAAATGGTGGGGTGGGGGTGTGTGACATCGTGGAGGGGCCATTAAAAGCGAGGGGGGGGTGTGACATCCTGCATGGGCCACTATGGGGGGATGTGACATCCTGCATGGGGTATTATATAGGGGGGATGTGACTTCCTGCATGGGGCATTATAAGGGAGGGGGGCATGTGACATCCTGCATGGGGCACTATGGGGGGGATGTGACTTCCTCCATGGGGCATTATATAGGGGGGATGTCACTTCCTGCATGGTGCATTATAAGGGAGGGGGGATGAGACTTCCTCCATGGGGCATTATAAGGGGGGTGGTGACATCCTGCATGGGGCATTTATATGGTGGGGGGGGGGGAGTGACATCCTGCATGGGGCATTATAAGGGTGGGGGGAATGTGACATCCTGCATGGGGCACTATGGAGGGGATGTGACTTCCTCCATGGGGCATTATATAGGGGGGATGTGACTTCCTGCATGGGGTATTATATAGGGTGGATGTGACTTCCTGCATGGGGCATTCTATAGGAGGGATGTGACTTCCTGCATGGGGCATTATAAAGAAGGGGGGGATGTGACTTCCTGCATGGGGCATTATAAAGAAGGGGGGGATGTGACATCCTGCATGGGGCATTATACAGGGGGGATGTGACATCCTGCAAGGGGCATTATAAGGGAGGGGGGATGTGACATCCTGCATGGGGCATTATCCTGCATAGGCCATTATATGGGGGGGATGTGACATCCTTCTTGGGGCATTATAAGGGAGGGGGGATGTGACATCCTGCATGGGGCATTATATGGGGGGGAGTGACATCCTGCATGGGGCATTATAAGGGAGGGGGGGTGACATCCTGCATGGGGCATTATAAGGGAGGGGGCGATGTGACATCCTGCATGGGGCATTATATGGGGGAGGGGGAAGTGACAACCTGCATGGGGCATTATAAGGCAGGTGGATGCTCCCCGGTCCTCACTAACACGGTTCACTGATTGGTCGCAGCCACCGGCCGCGACCAATCAGCTATTTCAGCGCCAAATTTAAACACCGCTCTGCTGATTGCTCGCGGCCGCCCGCGGCGACCAATCTGCGATTGTGGCGCCAAATTTAAACACGGTCTCCGGCCAATTGGCGGCAGATTTAAAATAAGTACGCCACCGTCGGGAGACATATTCTAGAATACCCGATGCGTTAGAATCGGGCCACCATCTAGTATATTATATAGAGTCATTACAAACAGAGTGATCTATTTCACTTGTTTATTTCTGTTAATGTTGATGATTATGGCTTACAGCCAATGAAAACACAAAAGCCATTATCTCAGTGAATTAAAATAATTAACAAAAAAACACATGCAAAGGCTTCCTAAGCATTTAAAAGGTCCCTTAGTCTGTTTCAGAATGCTCCACAATCATAGGGAAGACTGCTGACATGACAGATGTCCAGAAGGCAGTCATTGACACACTCCACAAGGTCCCAGAGTTCCAATTTTCATTTGGAAATCAAGGTCCCAGAGTCTCGAGGAAGAGTGGAGAGGCCACAATCCAAGCTGCTTGAGGTCTAGTGTGAAGTCTCCACAATCGGTGATGGTTTGGGGAGCCATGTCATCTGCTGGTGTAGGTCCACTGTGTTTTATCAAGACCAAAGTCAGCGCAGCCGTCTACCAGGACATTTTAGAGCACTTCATGCTTCCCTCTGCCGACAAGCTTTTTGGAGATGGAAATTTCATTCTCCAGCAGGACTTGACACTAGTGTTGAGCGAGTATGTTCTATTAACCCTTTCGCCGACTATGCTCGGGCCGAGCTCCGAGTATTTACAGCTGCTCGGTGATAAGGTTAAATCGCTCCTGTGTGCATGATTATTTCTTACACATTCCTCACATGTAATAAAGCTGTCAAACAGTTGCAAATCATGCACACGGGAGCGATTTAACCTCATCACCGAGCAGCTGGAAATACTCGGAGCTCGGCCCGAGCATACTCGGTCAGAACATACTCGCTCAACCCTACTTGGCACCTGTCCACACTGCCAAAAATACCAATACCTGGTTTAAAAACAACAGTATCACTGAGCTTGATTGGCCAGAGATCTATCGGGTATTGTCAAGAGGAAGATGAGAGACACCAGACCCAACAATGCAGACGAGCTGATGGCTGCTATCAAAGCAACCTGGGCTTCCATAACACCTCAGCAGGGCCACAGGCTGATCGCCTCCATGCCACATTGCCGCATTGATGCAGTAATTGATGCAAAAGGAGCCCCGACCAAGTATTGAGTGCATTTAATGAACATACATTTCAGTAGGCCAACATTTCGGATTTTAAAAACATTTTTCAAGCTGTTGTTGCTGTAAAGTATTCTAATTTACTGAGATAATGACTTTTGTTCATTGGCTGTAAGCTATAATCATCAACATTAACAGAAATAAACACTTGAAATAGATCACTCTGTGTGTAATGACTCTATATAATATATGAATTTCACTTTTTGCATTGAAGAACTGAAATAAATTAACTTTTGATGATATTCTAATTTAGTGAGATGCACCTGTACATCATATAGGATGCTGGGGCTGATCAGTATACATAATATAAGATACACTGGGGCTGATGTATATACGTCATGTAGGATACACTGGTGATGATGTACATACATTACATAGGATATGCTGGAGACTATGTATATACATCATATAGGATACGCTTGTGCCAGTGTATATGCATCTCTATAGGATACCTTGGGAGCGATGTACATAGATCATATAGGATATGCTGGGGCCGATATATATACATCATATAAAATACACTGGGGCTGTGTCATGGTGTGACTGTGGGATAGCAAGTGTGCTCCTATTCTGACCCTCAGGCTCGGGGTCCCTAGCTATTTCTGTTCCCAGGATTACTCCTGAATGTGGAGATGCCCGAGCCTCGTTCCTTACTATGCTCCTAAGCAGCACTAGTTTGTACAGTGTATGGGGGGAATACAAAACAAGATAGGACAGAACTGAAGCACAGTCACACAACACGCTCTCAGGGAAATACACAAAGGAATATAAAGTCTAAAACCCGAGAGGCAACAAAGTAATATAAAGACACCTAGGGAAAAAGGAAAGGGTTACCAAACAACTCTTGCAACAACTTTAGCAATAACCACTAAACCAGTATGTGTTCACCTTTCCAGAACAGGATAGAGAAAAACGATACTGGCATTGCCAGCAAAGCACAGCCGGCTTAAATGGAGAAACAGCAGACACGACTGGTTCTCCTCTAGCATGTGATCAAAGGCAGTCAACAACCTCAGCCCAGCAAAGACTAACTTTTGCTCACCTGCCAAGGAGCTGCAGCTCTAAGAGTCGATGCCCTAGTCACCCTGCACTGACCATAGCTATCAATGGAGTTACAAGGAGCAGTATATGAATCTGTGGAATCCACAGACTTGGACACCGCCATCACAGTTTGTGATGTTAGAGAAAACCTCCTTGTGACATGCTGATGTACAAACATCATATAGGATACACTAGGGCTGATGTATATATAGTACATCTTAAAGGATATACGGGTGCTAATGTAGAGTATATACATCATATAGGATACACTGGGGCTGATGTACAAACATCTTATAGGATACACTAGGGCTGATGTATATATATCATATAAGAGATACTGGAGCTAATGTACAGTATATACATCGTATAGGATACACTAGGGCTGATGTATATATAGTACATCTTAAAGGATATACGGGTGCTAATGTAGAGTACATACATCATATAGGATACACTGGGGCTGATGTATATACATCGTATAGGATACACTAGGGCTGATGTATATATATCATATAAGAGATACTGGAGCTAATGTACAGTATATACATCGTATAGGATACACTGGGGCTGATGTATATACATCATATAGGATATACAGGTGCTGATGTACAGTATGTACATCACATAGGATACACTGGGGCTGATGTATACACATCATATACAGTAGGATACACTAGGGCTGATGTACATACATTACATGGCCTCTGCTTGTTAACTCATTCATAGCCTGGAGATGAATCAGTGTAGCATGCAGCCCTCCCAGAGCTTGAAGATGAGCCTGCAGGAAAGTAAGGAGCCGGCGCGCAGAGAGCGGTAGCCCCTCCTGCCAAGAACATCCTGATAACACTATCTGGCACTAGGCCTGGCAAAGAGTACGCCACTGCGGTGTACTGAACGCTGTGCGTGTGCGTCGTGCATGGGCGCGCATGGGCGGGTACACACGACATGGACATGAAAAAATATTAAAAGGCCAGCAGCTGCAAAACCACGGCCGATGGCCCACAATGTAGGTGAGGGCTGCAGCCCAGTGAGCATGTGCCTGTTGGGCTTGTAGTAGTGGCATGGTTCTAGAGGTCAATATATCTTTGAACATAAGTATGAGATATACAACCAATACCATTTTAATGGCAACTCTCGTATATATATATATATATATACAGTATATATATATATATATATATATAGTGTCGGACTGGGGTGTCTGGGGCCCACAGGAGGAATTGATCCTCAGGGCCCACCTTACAGCTATATGTAAATACCTGATAGCCGATATCCCCGTTATAGTGGAGCGTCTGCTGTAAATCACAGGCGGCTCCTGCACATCTACTGTGCACATGCTATAACTAGGATGTACAATGTTCTTTGGTTAAAACAAGTTATCACCGATCCAAGGGCTCCACGGGATAGGTGATAACTGACTGATCGTTTGGGTCCGAACATTGGAAACCGCACCGATCAGAAGAATGGGGAAGTTTTATCCCTGTCAGGACACTTATCCCCATTTTAAAATGCAGCAGCAGGTGGGACGTCTGACTGCAGCTCCCTTCATTCTCTTTGGGGTTTCCAGAAAAAAAACAAGAACAGCCACTGAGGGAATGAATGGATCAGTGGTCAAGTCGCACATGAGCTCCAGTCTAATGGGGATAAAAGCTCCACATTCTACCAATCGGTGCAGGTCCCAGCATTCAGACCCCCACCAATCAATAACTTATCACTTATCCTGTGGAGAGGTGATTACTTGTTTTCATCGGAGAACCCCTGTAAGTGCATCTTGTTCCAAGTATTTAATTAATCACTAATGGAAACAAAGAATCTTCTCCTAATTAATATCAGAGAGAACAGATGACTGCCATACACAACACAATCCACTGTACCAACACAAACAGTACCACATACAAGGGAGAAATACTGCCACACCATGACTGGACTACATATTACCACCACATAGTGACCAAATAATACTACATACAAGGGAGAAATACCACCACACCATGACCAGACCACATATTACCACCACATAGTGACCGAATAATACCACATACAAGGGAGAAATACCACTAAACCATGACCAGACCGCATATTACCACCACATAGTGACCGAATAATACTACATACAAGGTAGAAATATCACCACACCTTGATCAGACCAGATATTACCACCCCATAGTGACCGAATATTACTACATACAAGGGAGAAATACCACCATGCCATGACCAGACCAGATATTAACAACAAATAGCGTCCAAATAATTCCCCATCATTTCTCTCTCCTACCTCCATAATTGCTCTTCCCCATCCCAATCATTGCTCTACCCCACCTTCTCCAACATTGTCATATCTCCCCCACCTTCTCCATCATTGCCATATCTCCCCCCACCACCTCCATCATCATTGCCATATCTCCCCCCACCACCTCCATCATTGCCATATCTCCCCCCACCTGCTCCGTCATCATTGCCATATCTCCCCCACTTGCTCTGTCATCATTGCCATATCTCCCCCAACCGGCTCCGTCATCATTGCCATATCTCCCCCCTCCTACTCCATCATCATTGCCATTTCTCCCCCCACCTGCTCCACCATCATTGCCATATCTCCCCCACCTCCTCTATCACTAATACCATGTCATATCTCCCCCTACCTCCTCCATCACCATGCCATGCATATCTCCCCCCACCTCCCCCATTGCCATGCCATATATCCCCCACCATGTCATATCTCCCCCCACCTCCTCAATCACCATTGCTCTCCCTCAAAAAAACCCAAAACTTATCTCTCAGCGCGCTCCCCCGCAGCACTGTCCTCTGCTTCCTGCCCGGCATCTTTCTCCCTGACACAGGTCCATGCTGCATGATGACGTCATCAAGCAGCGTGAGCCTGTGTGAGGTAGGAAACGCCGGGCAGAAAGCAGAGGTGAGGACGGATCCCTGCAGCTACGCTGCCATTTTCCTCCTGTCGGCAGTGGAGCTGGAGGGATCGCTCCTTGCCTGCCGCACAGGATGAGGGCAATCTGCCCATGGGACCGAGAAGCAGGCCAGATTGCCTTCATCAGCCGCACTGCAAGGGCCCCCCTGACCCTCCAGGCCCTTGCAGTGCGGAGCACCGGCGGCCATGTTAACCAGGGGCACCCGTGTGTCCTGCTCGGGGGCCCGCTGAGGACCCGGGCCCACCGGAGAATTCTCCGGTGCCCCAGTCCGACCCTGTATATAGACACACTTACACATTGGTGTGTACATACAGTACATGTGCATGTGTGTGAGTATATACTATATGTGTATAGTGGCGTTGCTTGAAGTTTATAGGCCCTGTAAGGCAGCGCTAGTCATCATGCTGGGGGACACTCGCTGCATCGGGTCAATTAAAGCACACCAGCCACGTTTTCCAGTATTTCACAATCCAGCAGTTTATTACACTTCACTACTGCTTATCACCGAGTCCAACTCAGTGGCTCGCCGACATACACATATAATGTCCAGGAGCCTTTCAAGTGGCAGACAGGCCCACTTGGCTCCAGTTACAGCCATCAGCAAAGTCACTTATATCAACGTCCATATAATGCAGTGCTTTACCTTTGCCCGGTTTTAGCTGCTTCAGTCAGATTTGTTCTGCCACCACTGTGGCTTTACGGCTTCCCAGATGGGGGTCTCCAGCCCTCGTTCCTTCAAAGGCTACTGGTATGTTTTCTCACCTAACATCCAGCCTCTGCCTTCCAGGACTCTTGCCTTCCAAGCTTCTGGCCCTCCAAGGCTACTGGTATCGCTTACACGTAAGGATCCAGCCTCTGCCTTTCAGGCTTCACTAGGCCTCACTAAGCCTCTCCATGCTAACGGTGTCCCACACACGGGAACAGGCCTCACGCCTTTCACACCTGTCTCAAATCTACCAGGGTTTATATATCCTCTAGTGCACACACAGGACCTGTGCTGATGTCACAGTCATGTGATCAGACCTTCTGTATGCACAGGACCTGTGCGATGTCACAGTCATGTGATCAGTCACCTCGGGAGGTACATGGTCGGCCAAAACACACCCTGGACCATTACAGTAATGCCGCAAGCCGCTGCATTACAGCCCCAATGAAAAATTTCCAACATGGCCCCCAAGCATTACAGATCTTTAATAGTACTGGTGTTCTCTTATGGGCCAAAAGGATATTTTGGCCCCATAGGCTCCAGGGCTAAGTGCGACTGCAACACATGTACCTACTATAGTTATGTCTCTATGTTTGTATCTGGACAATCAGACAGGCATTTACCATGTAGCCTATAGTTATTCTGTCCTATTCTGTAGTAGATGTGTAGGTACTGTAATAATCTGGCAATTCACCTATATCTCTGCTCTGTACAACAGCTGCATTTGCTCCTTGGTCTGGAATACGTGAGCTGCGGGGACTTTTACAGCTACTTACTGATGAAGGGGCAGCTTGACATCCCCAGTGCAAGGTAAAGTTTTATTTTTATGTAATTATACACGAATAGAAATATACAGTATATATAAACAGCAGTTCTGTCATCAGTATTGATTGCTCTTTGATGCCAATATGGATTAGACTAAAGCAATATATTAGTCATCAGAACCTGGACAGAATCCTGACCGGCCACTTTATTACACTATGGATAGGGCAGGATTTCTTGTATTTCTGTAGACCGTCACTAATTTCTTGTCTCTCTGCCAGATTCTATGCCGCTGAACTCGTCTGTGGAATCCAACATCTCCACTCAAAGGGCGTCATCCACAGAGACCTCAAGCCCGAGAACATCTTGGTGGCTGAAACGGGCCATATTAAGATCACAGATTTCGGTCTCTCAATTGACAACATGCATGGAGACCGAACAGCCACTGGATACGCTGGAACTGCCGGTTACATGGCTCCTGAGGTGAGAAGAACAAGGATTTTCTCTTTTTTTCATACTATAATTGTATGTCTGCCTGGATCACACACATAATCCAACAAATGTCCATTACAGTAAATGGGACATTCTGACATTGACATCTGGCATGCCATACACATTAGATAGGCAGCTTGCCTCAGCTGAGTGTACATGCGTTCTGAATGGGAGGGGGGAGTATGACCATGCCAGACACAAAGGATCGGGCACTGAAATTCAGCATCCAGTGTTTGAGCTGAATTGGGATGTCTCCATACACATTAGATGATCTCTCCGGAATCTGTGAGTCCGGCCACAATACATGATCATGCTATATGTTTTGCCAGCATTAGAGACCCAAAGAGTTACAAGTCAGCCAACAAAGGTTCTGGAGCTCAGAAGAGCAGCATGGCTCCTTTCAGTCATTAGTGTAGTAATCATAATATTCAAGTGATGCCACAACCAGAGGAATCATCCACTCTCACTATATTACATAGTCTTACAATTATTATGCTGAGAACTTTGTTACACTGAAGATATGGAACTTTTTGACCAACTCTTTATCTATTTTCTTCTTCTTTATGTAGATTTTGGCTGGGAAGGAGTATAACGCCGGAGTAGACTGGTATTCTTTTGGTGTCATCTTAAAAGAAATGGTTACCGATGAGTGCGCCTACCATCAGACACTCAACGATAAATCCTCCGGCATCAGGAACATCATTAAACAGGTCAGTTGTCTTAACAGTCATTAGTACTATGATGTATACAATGTTATAGTTGTAGAGATGAGCAAACCTTTTGAAATTCAAATTAACCAGCTTGTTCCAATTTTTTCCCAAAAATGTTAAAATCGCAAGTACTCAACATAAATGGGTAAACTTGTGGTAACCGTTCTTTACTGCTGTGCTGTCACATACTATCTGTGCAGTCTTTTACTGTTTTATGTCTTTCTCTCTCAATCTCTACTGCTAAGCTGTGATGTGCTCTCCCTATCCAGATTCACCACAAAATGACTCCTACATTCATTGCTTTGGCTTTCATACAGGCTATGATAGTCCCTCCTGATTGTGCTATAACATGTGATGTGACACCTTAAAGCATTATGGTGAAGCCTGGACGGCTTACATCAGAGGTCCTATAAGTCTTCTCTGGCTGATGTAATTTTTAGTAATACTGTATGAAAATTGGCTGCAATTATTTTAGGTGATTCCCAAGAAGCAAATCACAAATTGTTGAAATTCACCGGGTTCAGCAGATTCACAAAAATTCAACACAAATTCAGTTCGCATCAAGTGGATTTGCTCATCTCTGCATAGTAGTCATCATTTTCTCTCCAGTTTACATTCATGGATTTTGGTTTTATCTTTATTAGCTCCTTCAGAAAGATCCTGCCAGTCGCTTAGGAGCCAACGGTAACATCAGAAAGCACAGGTTTTTTCAGCGTATCGACTGGGTCTCTGTGGAAGCCCTGAAACTGCCTCCACCATACGTCCCTGTAGTAAGTATATGAGCAGATATGGTTTCTTAGTATTAAAATCTTTGTGTCTATTCTTTTACTAGTTTTCAATCAACACAACTTGTTTTTAACGGAGACTCTGATATAAAGTCATAATATTAATGTTATAATTCCTTTTTTCCTTTATAGCCATCTGAGCCTCCCCGTCGTCATAAACCATTCCATCTGGAGAAACTAGAAGCAGCAGAGGCCACAGCACCTATATCAACAAAGGACCAGGCATTGTTTGAGGGATTTTCATTTGTCAACTTGGAAACCCTTGAGCAGACCCCAGCTCTATAGTCATCAGAGCGAGCGGCCCACCTGAGCCTCCGGAAGACTGAAAATCAGAAGACTGGACATCACTGGAACAAACGCTGCAAGAATGAAGGTGACCATGGAGACGTCGAGGGACCCCGAATGAAGACACAGAGAATGACGGAGCCAGCAGATCCACCTATGGGCTGGCGGCAAGAATAAGCGCCATAATATCTGCGCTTTATTCCAATCATAGGCATGTGCCAAACATTTTTCACTGACCGGTAATAGGATTTCCTCCTGCTCATTTTAGCTGCATTTTTTGGTGCTGTCTTGGGCAATGATGAAATACTGAGGTGCGTGATGGCCGGCTATTAAGGGGTGGCAGGAGGCCGGATTTTTTTTTTTTAACAACATCTTGCACTTGCCTATGATAAATCTACCATTACCGGCAGTTGGATTTCCTCATACTTATGACAGTGTTGTCATAGGAGTGGGGAAAAAGGTGAGAGATGGCCGGCTATTAAGGGGTGGCAGGAGGCCGGATTTTTTATTTTTTTTTTAAATAGGGAAAATTTGGCCTATGGAGAACACAAGAGCTTACAGCTAGTGGACTTGCACATCCTCCAGATGTAAGTGTAAAATGAGAGCCGCAGTCCTAAAAAGTACATTTTGTTAAGACCCTGAGGATGGCAGAGCCGGCAGATCCACCTATGAGCTGGGGGTAAGAATGGAGGACTATTTCATCAAAGTCCTGTGAAGACACCCATGCCAATGTCATTCCAGTCCATGCCAGGGGTACCCATTCCAGAAGCCATTGAGCCTTCTCATGGAACATCTATATAGTTAAACAAAGCAAAAAAACCTGCAAAGCTTTTTAATGCAACTAAAACCTCTTACATTTTTCTTACATCTGTAAATAACAACAGAATGAAGTGGGTTAAAAGTGTATTTTGAATATTCCCATTTTTTAAGGCACCTAAACAGGAAAGGGTTCTTTACAGTCAGAGCAGTGGGACTGTGGAATTCCCTACCACAAGAAGTAGTGATGGCAGACACTATAACAGCTGTAACATACCTGGCGGCGTCCTTGCATGGTGGTCCATCTCCCACTGTGCAAGAGCGCGCACTTGATCTCCAGTCCAGAATGTCTCTCTGGCTTCCCTCCTTGCTGTCTGTTTGTCTGTTTTGGCTGCATAGGGCGACGCCCGCTGAACTTCCTGTTTCTTGTACCTGCTGCGGACACGCCCCTGTTGCACCTTCAGCCTATTGCTGTCCATCTTTGGGTATTTATACCACCTTCTTCCTCAAGATGGCGCCTGAGCATTGTTTCTTGTCAGTTGGCGTTTTGTCTCTGACATGCCAGGTCCTATCCTGTTTTCCTGCCTGTTTTCCAGTTCTGTGTCTGAACTGTGGTCTGTTCTTGTGAACACGCTTCTTGCCTGTTCTTTCGCCTTCTAGGGGCCGTATTCCTAGATCTGCCTGTCTGTGCCTTGCGGTATCTGTTCCCGTCTGAACAGAGTCCTGTTTGTGTCTCTGCCTTGCAGTATCTGTTCCCGTCTGAACAGAGTCCTGTTTGTGTCCCTGCCTTGCGGTATCTGTTCCCGTCTGAACAGAGTCCTGTTTGTGTTCCTGCCTTGCGGTATCTGTTCCCGTCTGAACAGAGTCCTGTTTGTGTCCCTGCCTTGCGGTATCTGTTCCCGTCGGAACAGAGTCCTGTTTGTGTTCCTGCCTTGCGGTATCTGTTCCCGTCTGAACAGAGTCCTGTTTGTGTTCCTGCCTTGCTGTCTCTGTTCCCGTTCCTCTGTTCCCTGTTGTCTGTGCCTCGTTTCTACTTTAACCTTGTCTCCCTTTTCCCTCTATGTCTGTTTTCTGCGTCTTTCTGCAGAGTCTGAACCCGCTCCTAAATTCCTTCTCGTCGTCTCTGTACCTCTGTTGTGAATTTAGTGTACGCTCGCTACTTCTATGTAAGTACTGTGCGTGCTTCTGGTTCTGCCTTTCCTTCTCCGTCTGTTCTTTGTGAACAGAGTCCTATCCCCTTGCCTTGTTTACCGCTCTGCGGTGTCCGCTCTGCTCCTGCTTAGCTTGCCGCTCTTGCGGTTTCTGCTCTGCTCCTGCCTTGTTTACCGCTCTGCGGTGTCCGCTCTGCTCCTGCTTAGCTTGCCGCTCTTGCGGTTTCTGCTCTGCTCCTGCCTTGTTTACCGCTCTGCGGTGTCCGCTCTGCTCCTGCTTAGCTTGCCGCTCTTGCGGTTTCTGCTCTGCTCCTGCCTTGTTTACCGCTCTGCAGTGTCCGCTCTGCTCCTGCTTAGCTTGCCGCTCTTGCGGTTTCTGCTCTGCTCCTGCCTTGTTTACCGCTCTGCGGTGTCCGCTCTGCTCCTGCTTAGCTTGCCGCTCTTGCGGTTTCTGCTCTGCTCCTGCCTTGTTTACCGCTCTGCGGTGTCCGCTCTGCTCCTGCTTAGCTTGCTGCTCTTGCGGTTTCTGCTCTGCTCCTGCCTTGTTTACCGCTCTGCGGTGTCCGCTCTGTTCCTGCTTAGCTTGCCGCTCTTGCGGTTTTCACTCTGCTCTTGCCTTGCTTGCCGCTCTTGCGGTTTCTGCTCTGCTCTTATCTTGCTTACTGCTTCTGTGGTTTCCGCCCTGCCCTGCTTCTGCCCGCTGCTCCGGCAGTCCTGTCCTGCTCTGTTCTTGCCCACCGCTTCGGGCGTTCCCTCTCTGCTGTGGTTGTCTACCGCATCTGCGGTTCTGTGACCCAGTCTGTACTGGGTCTTAACCTCTCTGTGCTCCAGCCCGTCCTTTCGGCCAGTACCTCCCTGCCTGCATACTCGCCTGTATCCACCCATCTGCATACCTGCCGTGTTTGCTTACATCCACCAGTCTGTGCCAGCCTAACCTGCCTGTTCCAGTAATCCCAGTGTGGGTCAACCCCCGTGTCCGGAGTTTGACCTGGAGTAGCACCTGGTCCCTCTGCCCGGTTTCTCCCTGGTGCACTGGCGTCGTATGCCGTCGTGCCACCTTGGTCGGATCGGCCAGATACTTAGTCACGCCCCTCCAGGCACTCTCCGGTCCATGGTCCAGTGGAACCACAACACCCGCACACGCCAGTCAGTCCGGGCGTGTGCATAACAGCATGCTCAGGCCATGGTTCCCGTTGAGCCCCACGGCCTTCGCTCTTTGAGAAGTTTTCCAGCGAATACATGCATTAAAAATAAATAAATAATTTTTTTTTTTTCTCAGCTGAGTTCCAGGCGAATTACGCACCCGTCCAGATGGATCTATCTGCTCTCGTTCCTGCGGATCCGCCACGTTACTATGGGGATCCAAGACAAAGTCGTGCATTTGTGGAGCAATGCATGCTACACTTCAAGTTCTACCCTCTATGTTTTCCCACCGATCGGGTTAAGGTGGCATTCATTATGTCTTACCTGGCGAGTGATGCCTTGGAATGGATCAACCCCCTATATGAAACACAGGATCCGATCCTCCTGGACCTAATGGCCTTCCTGGTGGCCTTTCTAATGGTCTTCGATGATCCTAACCCGGAGGCTCCTGCTGAAGCTTCACCTCCCAATATCCCGGAGCAGCCCCAATGGGTAATGTGTGTGGGTAGCGCAATAGTCCTCCAGCCCAATGAGACTACTGCCCACCCAGAATCCTCACAGGGTGACTACGCTTTCCGGAATACTTCTCCCAACCTCAAGAGGCAGTCCAGACGTGCTAGACGTAGAGGCAAGCCGTCACGCCAGGGTCTGTCCTCCCTGAGACCTCCTGACCCCAACCTTGAAGTCCCTACTGAAGCTTCATCTCCCTGTATCCCGGAGAAGCCCCAACGGGTAATGTGCGTGGGTAGTGCTCCGGTTCTCCTGCCCGAAGAGACTTCTGGCCATCCAGACTCCACACAGGAGAACTTCCTGCACCCGGCATCAGATGCTTCACCCACTTTAACCGGTGTGCATGTCCAAGGATGCTCCAAAGCTGTGGTTACCTCTGAGTCTGTGCACCTCTACTACCTGGCGGAGGACCCCCTGTTGCCTCCTGAATCCTCCGGGATACCACTCGATGACAAATGGAGAGAGACTTCTCTACACTCGGTACTCGATACTTTGTCCGCTTCGTCCTGTGAGCCTGACAATGGGTACCCCAAAGTGGTAGTTACCCCCGAGTCTCTACACCCCTCCGACCAGGCGGAGGACCTCCAGTTGTCTCCAGAACCCTTCGGGGTGCTACCTGGTAGCGAAAGGACAGAGACTCTCCTATACTCTGTACCTGATACCTCGCTCGCTTCGTCCAATGAGTCCAACCTAGTGTACTCCGAAGCAGAGGTTACTCCCGAGTCTCTACACCCCTCCGACCAGGCGGAGGACCTCCAGTTGTCTCCAGAACCCTTCGGGGTGCTACCTGGTAGCGAAAGGACAGAGACTCTCCTATACTCTGTACCTGATACCTCGCTCGCTTCGTCCAGTGAGTCCAACCTAGTGTACTCCGAAGCAGAGGTTACTCCCGAGTCTCTACACCCCTCCGACCAGGCGGAGGACCTCCAGTTGTCTCCAGAACCCTTCGGGGTGCCACCTGGTGGTGAATGGACAGAGACTTTCCTATAACCTGGATCTGATACCTCGCTTGCTTCGTCCAGTGAGTCCGACCTTGTGTACTCTGAAGCAGAGGTTACCCTTGAGTCTCTACACCCCTCTGACCAGGCGGAGGACCTCCAGTTGTCTCCAGAACCCTTCGGGGTGCCACCTGGTGGTGAATGGACAGAGACTTTCCTATACTCGGTACCCGATACCTCGCCTGCTTCCTCCAGTGAGTCCGACCTAGTGTACTCTGAAGCAGATGTTTTCTCTGAGCCTCTGCACTCTTCTGACCCGGCGGAGGACCTCCAGTTGTTTCCTGAATTCTCCGGGGTACCACCAGATAACAAAGAGACAGTGACTTTTCCTCATTATGTACCTGATAACCCGTCTATTTCTTCCTGTGAGCTTGACAAGATGTACCTCGAAGCAGAGATTACCCCCAAGTCTCTGTCCCCCTCCAACCCGATGAAGGACTTCCAGTTGTCTCCTGTACCCTCTGGGGTGCCACCTGAAAATATGTGGAGAGAGACTTCCTTGTGTGCTGTTCCTGGTACTCCACCCGTTTTGTCTGTTGCTAAGTATGGCTGGATAGGAGGTAGCATCCTAGCTAACCAGATGAGATCAATTTTTCCTGTGGACAGTGGAAGTGATCTCCTTGAAGTGAACGACTGGTCCTCGAATTCCCTGCGGAAGATTCTGGCAGGCCTGAAGAAGAGGGGGCGTAAGGGGGGGTACTGTAACATACCTGGCGGCGTCCTTGCATGGTGGTCCATCTCCCACTGTGCAAGAGCGCGCACTTGATCTCCAGTCCAGAATGTCTCTCTGGCTTCCCTCCTTGCTGTCTGTTTGTCTGTTTTGGCTGCATAGGGCGACGCCCGCTGAACTTCCTGTTTCTTGTACCTGCTGCGGACACGCCCCTGTTGCACCTTCAGCCTATTGCTGTCCATCTTTGGGTATTTATACCACCTTCTTCCTCAAGATGGCGCCTGAGCATTGTTTCTTGTCAGTTGGCGTTTTGTCTCTGACATGCCAGGTCCTATCCTGTTTTCCTGCCTGTTTTCCAGTTCTGTGTCTGAACTGTGGTCTGTTCTTGTGAACACGCTTCTTGCCTGTTCTTTCGCCTTCTAGGGGCCGTATTCCTAGATCTGCCTGTCTGTGCCTTGCGGTATCTGTTCCCGTCTGAACAGAGTCCTGTTTGTGTCTCTGCCTTGCGGTATCTGTTCCCGTCTGAACAGAGTCCTGTTTGTGTCCCTGCCTTGCTGTATCTGTTCCCGTCTGAACAGAGTCCTGTTTGTGTTCCTGCCTTGCGGTATCTGTTCCCGTCTGAACAGAGTCCTGTTTGTGTTCCTGCCTTGCTGTCTCTGTTCCCGTTCCTCTGTTCCCTGTTGTCTGTGCCTCGTTTCTACTTTAACCTTGTCTCCCTTTTCCCTCTATGTCTGTTTTCTGCGTCTTTCTGCAGAGTCTGAACCCGCTCCTAAATTCCTTCTCGTCGTCTCTGTACCTCTGTTGTGAATTTAGTGTACGCTCGCTACTTCTATGTAAGTACTGTGCGTGCTTCTGGTTCTGCCTTTCCTTCTCCGTCTGTTCTTTGTGAACAGAGTCCTATCCCCTTGCCTTGTTTACCGCTCTGCGGTGTCCGCTCTGCTCCTGCTTAGCTTGCCGCTCTTGCGGTTTCTGCTCTGCTCCTGCATTGTTTACCGCTCTGCTCCTGCTTAGCTTGTCGCTCTTGCGGTTTCTGCTCTGCTCCTGCCTTGTTTGCCGCTCTGCGGTGTCCGCTCTGCTCCTGCTTAGCTTGCCGCTCTTGCGGTTTCTGCTCTGCTCCTGCCTTGTTTACCGCTCTGCGGTGTCCGCTCTGCTCCTGCTTAGCTTGCTGCTCTTGCGGTTTCTGCTCTGCTCCTGCCTTGTTTACCGCTCTGCGGTGTCCGCTCTGTTCCTGCTTAGCTTGCCGCTCTTGCGGTTTTCACTCTGCTCTTGCCTTGCTTGCCGCTCTTGCGGTTTCTGCTCTGCTCTTATCTTGCTTACTGCTTCTGTGGTTTCCGCCCTGCCCTGCTTCTGCCCGCTGCTCCGGCAGTCCTGTCCTGCTCTGTTCTTGCCCACCGCTTCGGGCGTTCCCTCTCTGCTGTGGTTGTCTACCGCATCTGCGGTTCTGTGACCCAGTCTGTACTGGGTCTTAACCTCTCTGTGCTCCAGCCCGTCCTTTCGGCCAGTACCTCCCTGCCTGCATACTCGCCTGTATCCACCCATCTGCATACCTGCCGTGTTTGCTTACATCCACCAGTCTGTGCCAGCCTAACCTGCCTGTTCCAGTAATCCCAGTGTGGGTCAACCCCCGTGTCCGGAGTTTGACCTGGAGTAGCACCTGGTCCCTCTGCCCGGTTTCTCCCTGGTGCACTGGCGTCGTATGCCGTCGTGCCACCTTGGTCGGATCGGCCAGATACTTAGTCACGCCCCTCCAGGCACTCTCTGGAACCAGAACACCCGCACACGCCAGTCAGTCCGGGCGTGTGCATAACAGCTTTCAAAAAAGGCGCTGGACGATTTCCTCTCTGCACATAACATTGAGGGTTACAGTTAAATTAGACAAAATGTTACACCTATAGAAGTACATTTAATACCATAATAGTAATTACATAATTAGAATCATAATTAGGTTTGATCCAGGGTTCCAGGACTGATCGCCTATTTTCGGGGTCAAGAAGGAACTTTTCCCCTGTGACACAAATTGGCTGAAGGTGTCCTGGGGTTTTTGCCTTCTTCTGGATCAACAATGTAGGCATAGGGTAGTATTATTAGTGATAGGAAAGTTAGAATAATACTATAATAAGATAGCAGGATGTTAATAATAGTAACGATATCAAATAGTCACATTTATAAAAATAAAAACAAATTAAATAATAACTGCAGTAGTACAATAAGTAGTGTAATATTATATATGTAACTAGTAATAACATAATTAGGTTTGATCCAGGGTTCTAGGACTGATCGCCTTTTCTTGGGGTCAAGAAGGAATTTTTCCCCGTGATGCAAATTGGCGTTAGGTGTCCTGGGGTTTTTGCCTTCTTCTGGATCAACAGATTTAGGCATAGGGATTCTGGTAATACCATTATTAGAATCACAAGAGTAATACAAAATATAAAATTAATTAAAAAAATTAAATTATAAACGGGTACATTCTTAATTGTTATAGGGCAGCAATAATAAAAAAGGTAATAATAATACATTTGTGAGGCCTAGTGCCAGTTAGTTAGTAAGTTAGTGTAGTGTTAGTGTACGGAGTACAATTGGGGGAGGAAAGTTGAACTTGATAGACCGAGGTCTTTCTTCAACCTACGTTACAATGTTACTAATATCTGCGCTTTATGCCAATCATAGGCATGTGCCAAACATTTTTCACTGACCGGTAATAGGATTTCCTCCTGCTCATTTTAGCTGCATTTTTTTGGTGCTGTCTTGGGCAATGATGAAATACTGAGGTGCGTGATGGCCGGCTATTAAGGGGTGGCAGGAGGCCGGATTTTTTTTTTTTAACAACATCTTGCACTTGCCTATGATAAATTTACCATTACCGGCAGTTGGATTTCCTCATATTTATGACAGTGTTGTCATAGGAGTGGGGAAAAAGGTGAGAGATGGCCGGCTATTAAGGGGTGGCAGGAGGCCGGATTTTTTATTTTTTTTTTAAATAGGGAAAATTTGGCCTATGGAGAACACAAGAGCTTACAGCTAGTGGACTTGCACATCCTCCAGATGTAAGTGTAAAATGAGAGCCGCAGTCTTAAAAAGTACATTTTGTTAAGACCCTGAGGATGGCAGAGCCGGCAGATCCACCTATGAGCTGGATGTAAGTATAGGCGCCATAATATGTAAACCCAGATCGCCAAATGGAGGACTATTTCATCAAAGTCCCATGAGGACACCCATGCCAATGTCATTCCAGTCCATGCCAGGGGTACCCATTCCAGAAGCCATTGAGCCTTCTCATGGAACATCTATATAGTTAAACAAAACAAAAAAAACCTGCAAAGCTTTTTAATGCAACTAAAACCTCTTACATGTTTCTTATATCTGTAAATAATGAATAAAGTGGGTTAAAAGTTGATTTTGAATATTCCCATTTTTTAAGGCACCTAAACAGGAAAGGGTTCTTTACAGTCAGAGCAGTCAGACTGTGGAATTCCCTACCACAAGAGGTAGTGATGGCAGACACTATAACAGCTTTCAAAAAAGGGCTGGACGATTTCCTCGATACACATAACATTGAGGGTTACCGTTAAATTAGACAAAATGTTACAACTATAGTAGTACATGTAGTACGGTAATAGTATTATTATTATTATTTATTTATTATTATAGCGCCATTTATTCCATGGCACTTTACATGTCAAGAAGGGGTATACATACAAGAACTATTACAATAATCTTGAACACAATGTGACGGCGACTGGTACAGGAGGAGCGAGGACCCTGCCCGTGAGGGCTCACAGTCTACAAGGGATGGGTGAGGATACAGTAGGTGAGGGTAGAGCTGGTCGTGCAGCGGTATTGGTGGAGTGGTGGTTACTGCAGGTTGTAGGCTTGTCGGAAGAGGTGGGTCTTCAGGCTCTTTTTGAAGGTTTCCACGGTCGACGAGAATCTGATGTGTTGGGGTAGAGAGTTCCAGAGTAGGGGGGAAGCACGGGAGAAATCTTGTATGCGATTGTGGGAGGAGGAGATGAGAGGGGAGTAGAGAAGGAGATCTTCTGAGGATCGGAGGTTGCGTGCAGGTATGTAGCGGGAGACTAGGTCAGAGATATATGGAGGAGATAGGTTGTGAATGGCTTTGTATGTCATGGTTAGGGTTTTGAACTGGAGTCTCTGGGCAATGGGGAGCCAGTGAAGAGATTGACAGAGAGGAGAGGCCGGGGAATAGCGGGGGGACAGGTGGATTAGTCGGGCAGCAGAGTTTAGGATGGATTGGAGGGGTGCGAGAGTGTTGGAAGGGAGGCCACAGAGCAGGAGGTTGCAGTAGTCAAGGCGGGAGATGATGAGGACATGCACTAGTGTTTTTGCAGATTCATGGTTGAAGAATGTGCGGATCCGGGAGATATTTTTGAGTTGGAGTCGGCAGGAAGTGGAAAGGGCTTGGATATGTGGTTTGAAGAAGAGTTCAGAGTCCAGGGTTACCCCAAGGCAGCGAGCCTGAGGGACAGGGGAGAGTGGGCAGCCATTGACTATGATTGATAGGTCAGTTGGGGGGGTTGAATGAATTGGCGGAAAGATGGTGAATTCTGTTTTGTCCATGTTAAGTTTTAGAAATCTAGCAGAGAAGAAGGATGAAATAGCAGACAGACATTGTGGGATTTTGTTTAGTAAGGAGGTGATATCGGGTCCAGAGAGGTAGATCTGTGTGTCATCAGCATAGAGGTGATAATGAAAGCTATGAGACTCTATGAGCTGTCCCAGGCCTAAGGTGTAGATGGAGAAGAGCAGGGGTCCTAGAACTGAACCTTGGGGGACACCGACAGATAGGGGGCGAGATGAGGAGGTGGTCTGTGAGTGAGAGATACTGAATGTCCTGTCTGTTAGATATGAGGAGATCCAGGATAGGGCCAAGTCTGTGATGCCGAGAGATGGGAGAGTTTGTAGTAAGAGGGAATGGTCCACTGTGTCGAAGGCAGATGACAGGTCTAGGAGGAGGAGGACAGAGTAGTGTCTCATAGATTTGGCGGTTAGTAGGTCATTGGTGACTTTAGTCAGTGCAGTTTCAGTAGAATGGTGGGGTCGGAAACCAGATTGCAGGCTGTCGAAGAGGGAGCAGGAGGAGAGGTGGGAGGACAGCTCAGAATGGACGCGTTGTTCCAGTAGTTTTGAGGCATAGGGGAGAAGTGATATAGGGCGATAGCTAGACAGAGAGGATGGGTCAAGGGAGGGCTTTTTGAGGATTGGTGTGATTGAGGCATGTTTGAAGCATGAGGGGAAGACACCAGTTGTTAGTGACAGGTTGAAGAGGTGGGCTAGGGGTGGGATGAAGATAGTGGTAAGGTTTGGGATGAGGTGGGACGGGATTGGGTCAAGTTTACAGGCGGTGAGGTGTGATTTGGAGAGTAAAGAGAAAAGTTGATCTTCTGTAATGGTGGAGAATGTGGTTTTGGTGGAGGAGGGTTGAGTAGGTGTGGGGAGGGGCTGTGGGGGCTTTAGGCAAAAGCTTTGTCTGATGGTGTCAATCTTCTGCTTGAAGAATGAGGCAAAGTCTTCGGCTGAAATAAGAGGAGAGGGAGGAGGCACTGGGGGACGGAGGAGAGAATTGAAGGTGCTGAATAGTTGTTTGGGGTTGTGAGACAGGGAGGATATGAGAGATGAGAAGTATGTTTGTTTTGCTGCAGTGAGTGTGGACTTGAAGGTAGTGAGGGACTGTTTAAATGCGATGAAGTGCTCATTGGAGTGGGACCTTTTCCATCTACGCTCAGCAACCCTGGAGGGCCATCGCAGTTCTTTAGTTAGGCTGGTGTGCCAGGGTTGTCTGTTGGTTGTGCGAGCTTTGGTATGTGTGAGGGGGGCGACTGAATCGAGAGCTGCAGCTGCTGTGGTGTTGTATAAAGTGGCAGCAACATCTGCATCATGTAAGGAACTAATGTCTATAAGAGGGAGAAGGGATTCAGATAGTGACTGTAGGTCAAGGTGTTTGAGATTTCTGCGAGGGTATGCAAGTTTGTGGAGTGGGGATTGTAGCCCTGGAGAGGAGAGGGTAGAGAATGTAAGTAGGTTGTGGTCAGAGAGAGGGAGAGGTGAGTTACAGAGGTTAGATAGGGAACAGAGGCGGATGAAGATGAGGTCAAGCGTGTGGCCGTCTTTGTGGGTGGGTGTGGAAGACCACTGGGAAAGACCGAAGGAGGAAGTGAGGGATAGGAGCTTAGAGACAGCTGAGAGGGAAGTGTCAATGGGGATGTTGAAGTCGCCCATGAGAATAGTGGGGATGTCAACAGAGAGGAAATGAAGTAGCCAAGTGGTGAAGTGGTCAAAGAAAGTGGTGGCTGATCCTGGGGGGTGGTAAATGACAGCCAGTTGGAGGTTGGAGGGGGAGTAGATGCGCACGCAGTGCACTTCAAAAGAGGGGACAGTAATTGAGGGCAGCAGTGGGATATGGGTGAAGGAGCAGTTATCTGAGAGGAGGAAACCTATTCCTCCACCGTGCTTGCCGGTGGGGCGGGGGGTATGGGAAAGGTGGAATCCACAGTACGAAAGTGCAGCAGGAGAGGCCGTGTCGGAGGGAGTGAGCCAGGTTTCAGTGATGCCGAGGAAGGAAAGCTTGTTAGTGATGAAGAGCTCGTGAATGTAGGAAAGTTTGTTGCAGAGAGAGCGAGCGTTTCATAGAGCTCCTGTTAGGGGGACTGGGGAAGCGGGGGCTGGGCGGATGGGTATAAGGTTAGAAGGGTTACGAGAGTTTGGGATAGATCGTGGGTAGGAGGTGGAAGTGACTGTGGGGATGTGGTGAGGAGGGCGGTACTGTGGTGAGGAGTACGGTAATTACATAACTAGTATGATAATTAGGTTTGATCCAGGGTTCCAGGACTGATCGCCTTTTCTCGGGTTAAGAAGGAATTTTTCCCCTGTGACACAAATTGGCTGAAGGTGTCCTGGGGTTTTTGCCTTCTTCTGGATCAACAATGTAGGCATAGGGTAGTATTAGTAGTGATAAGAAAGTTAGAATAATACTGTAATAAGATAGCAGGATGTTAATAATAGTAACGATGTCAAATAGTCACATTTATAAAAATGAAAACAAATTAATTAATAACTGCAGTAGTACAATAAGTAGTGTAATATTAAATATATAACTAGTAATAACATAATTAGGTTTGATCCAGGGTTCTAGGACTGATCGCCTTTTCTCGGGGTCAAGAAGGAATTTTTCCCTGTGATGCAAATTGGCTGAATGTGTCCTGGGGTTTTTGTCTTCTTCTGGATCAACAGCTTTAGGCATAGGGATTCTGGTAATACCATTATTTGAATCACAAGAGTAATACAAAATATAAAATTAATTAAAAAAAAATAAATTATAAACGGGTACATTCTTAATTGTTATAGTGCAGCAATGATAAAAATGGTAATAATAATATTAATAATACATTTGTGAGGCCTAGTGTCAGTTAGCTAGTAAGTTAGTGTAGTGTTAGTGTACGGAGTACCAGTGGGGGAAAAAGGTTGAACTTGATAGACCGAGGTCTTTCTTCAACCTACGTTACAATGTTACTAATATCTGCGCTTTATTCCAATCATAGGCATGTGCCAAATATTTTTCACTGACCGGTAATAGGATTTCCTCCTGCTCATTTTAGCTCCAATTTTTGGTGCTGTCTTGGGCAATGATGAAATACCGAGGTGCGTGATGGCCGGCTATGAAGGGGTGGAGGAGGTTGTTTTGTTTTTTTTTAACAACATCTTGCACTTGCCTATGATAAATCTACCATTACCGGCAGTTGGATTTCCTCATACTTATGACAGTGTTGTCATAGGAGTGGGGAAAAAGGTGAGAGATGGCCGGCTATTAAGGGGTGGCAGGAGGCCGGATTTTTTATTTTTTTTTTAAATAGGGAAAATTTGGCCTATGGAGAACACAAGAGCTTACAGCTAGTGGACTTGCACATCCTCCAGATGTAAGTGTAAAATGAGAGCTGCAGTCTTAAAAAGTACATTTCATTAAGACCCTGAGGATGGCAGAGCCGGCAGATCCACCTATGAGCTGGGGGTAAGAATGGAGGACTATTTCATCAAAGTCCCGTGAAGACACCCATGCCAATGTCATTCCAGTCCATGCCAGGGGTACCCATTCCAGAAGCCATTGAGCCATCTCATGGAACATCTACAGTACAGACCAAAAGTTTGGACACACCTTCTCATTTAAAGATTTTTCTGTATTTTCATGACTTTGAAAATTGTACATTCACACTGAAGGCATCAAAACTATGAATTAACACATGTGGAATTATATACTTAGCAAAAAAGTGTGAAACAACTGAAAATATGTCTTATATTCTAGGTTGTTCAAAGTAGCCACCTTTTGCTTTGATGACTGCTTTGCACACTCTTGGCATTCTCTTGATGAGCTTCAAGAGGTAGTCACCGGAAATGGTTTTCACTTCACAGGTGTGTCCTCTCAGGTTTAATAAGTTGGATTTCTTGCCTTATAAATGGCGTTGGGACCATCAGTTGTGTTGTGCAGAAGTCAGGTGGATACACAGCTGATAGTCCTACTGAATAGACTGTTAGAATTTGTATTATGGCAAGAAAAAAGCAGCTAAGTAAAGAAAAACGAGTGGCCATCATTACTTTAAGAAATGAAGGTCAGTCAGTCCGAAAAATTGGGAAAACTTTGAAAGTGTCCCCAAGTGCAGTTGCAAAAACCATCAAGTGCTGCAAAGAAACTGGCTCACATGAGGACCGCTCCAGGAAAGGAAGACCAAGAGTCACCTCTGCTTCTGAGGATAAGTTTATCTGAGTCACCAGCCTCAGCAATCGCAGGTTAACAGCAGCTCAGATTAGAGACCAGGTCAATGGCACACAGAGTTCTAGCAGCAGACACATCTCTACAACAACTGTTAAGAGGAGACTTTGTGCAGCAGGCCTTCATGGTAAAATAGCTGCTAGGAAACCACTGCTAAGGACAGGCAACAAGCAGAAGAGACTTGTTTGGGCTAAAGAACACAAGGAATGGACATTAGACCAGTGGAAATCTGTGCTTTGGTCTGATGAGTCCAAATTTGAGATCTTTGGTTCCAACCACCGTGTCTTTGTGCGACGCAGAAAAGGTGAACGGATGGACTCTACATGCCTGGTTCCCACCGTGAAGCATGGAGGAGGAGGTGTGATGGTGTGGGGGTGCTTTGCTGGTGACACTGTTGGGGATTTATTAAAAATTGAAGGTATACTGAACCAGCATGACTACCACAGCATCTTGCAGCGGCATGCTATTCCATCCGGTTTGCGTTTAGTTGGACCATCATTTATTTTTCAACAGGACAATGACCCCAAACACACCTCCAGGCTGTGTAAGGGCTATTTGACCAAGAAATAGAGTGATAGGGTGCTACGCCAAATGACCTGGCCTCCACAGTCACCAGACCTGAACCCAATCGAGATGGTTTGGGGTGAGCTGGACCGCAGAGTGAAGGCAAAAGGGCCAACAAGTGCTAAGCATCTCTGGGAACTCCTTCAAGATTGTTGGAAGACCATTTCCGGTGACTACCTCTTGAAGCTCATCAAGAGATTGCCAAGAGTGTGCAAAGCAGTCATCAAAGCAAAAGGTGGCTACTTTGAAGAACCTAGAATATAAGACATATTTTCAGTTGTTTCACACTTTTTTGTTAAGTATATAATTCCACATGTGTTAATTCATAGTTTTCATGCCTTCAGTGTGAATGTACAGTTTTCATAGTTATGAAAATACAGAAAAATCTTTAAATGAGAAGGTGTGTCCAAACTTTTGGTCTGTACTGTATATAGTTAAACAAAACAAAAAAAACCTGCAAAGCTTTTTAATGCAACTAAAACCTCTTACATTTTTCTTACATCTGTAAATAACAACAGAATGAAGTGGGTTAAACGTGTAATTTGAATATTTCCATTTTTTAAGGCACCTAAACAGGAAAGGGTTCTTTACAGTCAGGGCAGTGGGACTGTGGAATTCCCTACCACAAGAAGCAGTGATGGCAGACACTATAACAGCTTTCAAAAAAGGGGCTGGATGATTTCCTCGAAACACATAACATTGAGGGTTACAGTTAAATTAGACAAAATGTTACACCTATAGTAGTACATGTCGTACGGTAATAGTACGGTAATTACATAATTAGTATCTTAATTAGGTTTGATCTAGGGTTCCAGGACTGATCGCCTTTTCTCGGGGTCAAGAAGGAACACAAGAGCTTACAGCTAGTGGACTTGCACATCCTCCAGATGTAAGTGTAAAATGAGAGCCGCAGTCTTGAAAAGTACATTTCATTAAGACCCTGAGGATGGCAGAGCCGGCAGATCCACCTATGAGCTGGATGTAAGTATAGGCGCCATAATATCTGCCCTTATGTTACAGGGTGGTGTTCCGTATATTAATTATTAATGTCAGGCTTGACTATTAATAATCGGTATCCCGCTAATACCTCACCTGTTACTACTCTGATTCCTTTGCTATATGCGATACTAACGGCGACTAACTGAGACGAAACCGTGTATCAATAAAATACATTTATTACACACAGTCTACAGTTAATATACTACCAATTTCCACAGTACACAATAATATTAACAATAGCACACAATACGGATATACAATTAACCCCACCAGTAACCTAATTATACTTCCCACCCACTTGCCTAAAAGCATACAAACATTAATTACAAACCACCCGCCTATCACCTACTATCCCTACAGCAATCAAGGGGTTTATGAGGCTATGTGCCCACGATGCTGAAATGCTGCAGATTTTTTACGCTTCTCCCTGCAGGAAAAACGCATGCGGTTGTTTCATGTGTTTTTCCAGCCAGGTAGAAGCGTTTGTCGAGCGTTTTTTTGCAGCATTTCCGCATGCGGGTTATCCAGTACTTTTCCAAGCGATTTTAGCATCACTTGGAAAAGTGCTTGACAACTTGATCACACTATATAAATCCATGCAACAGGCATGGATTTTATATAGTGTGACCAAGTTAGTTAAAAAAAAGAATAAGAATGGTAAAAAATAAAAAATTAATTTTATACTCACCTTCCGATGTCCTCCCGATGTTCTCTCCGATGGGTCTGGTGTCTTGGGCGGCTCGCGGTGGTGTGAAGGACCTGCGGTGACGTCATTGAGTCATGTGACAGGTCACATGACTCAATGACATCATGGCAGGTCCTTCACAACACCGCGACCCATAGAGAAGACCAGACGGAGGGGAGAAAACCCCAGGAGGACATCGGAAGGTAAGTATAATCTTTATTTTTTATTTTAAATTCTTTTTTAACAGGTTCTATGGTACCTGGGTCTGGATGAGTCTCCTCTCATCCACACCCGGGTACCATCTGCACATAGAAACGCATAATATCCGTGTATACAAATGTACTGACACGGATATTATGCGTTTCAATGCAAGTCAATGGCGGCAATTGATGCGTATTTTTCCGCAATGATAATCCGCAGCGGAAATTTCCATAGCATGTGCACAGCACATGAGGATTGTCATTGGGGACCATGGAGCACGTATTACCAAGCGTTTTTTAAGCATTTCCGCTGCAGAAATTCCGCAGCAAAAACGCTTGAAAAACGCATAGTGGGCATGCAGCCTAATAGTGCGATACTTAGCCCAGTAGCTGTCGTCAGGCTGATTCTGGGCTGCTTGGCACTTGGTGTGGCTATGAGAAAAGTAGAGGAAAGTGACACAAGGAGAGAGGGTACTTGAGGTGAGTACTTCTAGAGCACAAGGAGACTGAAGGGATGCTGCTGTCAGACAGCAGTCAGAGAGCAGCTGAGGGAGGATGGGACAGAGGAGCTGCACAGAGAGGCTATAGGCTGAGAGGTAGAAAGCTGAGGGGCTGAGGAGGATAGCTGCTGTGAGCAGGGGTGTGGGTAAGGAGAAGAGGTAGGAAGCTGAGGGGCTGAGGAGGACAGCTGCGGTGAGCAGGGGTGTGGGTAAGGAGAAGAGGTAGGAAGATGAGGGGCTGAGGAGGACAGCTGCGGTGAGCAGGGCTGTGGGGAAGGGGTAGGAAGCTGAGGGGCTGAGGAGGACAGCTGCGATGAGCAGGGCAGTGTCCAAAGAGAAGAGGTAGGAAGCTGAGGGGCTGAGGAGGACAGCTGCGGTGAGCAGGGGTGTGGGCAAGGAGAAGAGGTAGGAAGCTGAGGGGCTGAGGAGGACAGCTGCGGTGAGCAGGGCTGTAGGCAAGGAGAAGAGGTAGGAAGCTGAGGGGCTGAGGAGGACAGCTACGGTGAGCAGGGGTGTGGGCAAGGAGAAGAGGTAGGAAGCTGAGGGGCTGAGGAGGACAGCTGCGGTGAGCAGGGCTGTGGGCAATGAGAAGAGGTAGGAAGCTGAAGGGCTGAGGAGGACAGCTGCGGTGAGCAGGGCTGTGGGCAAGGGGAAGGAATAGGAAGCTAAGGGGCGGAGGAGGACAGATGCGGTGAGCAGGGGTGTGGGCAAGGATAAGAGGTAGGAAGCTGAGGGGCTGAGGAGGACAGCTGCAGTGAGTAGGGCTGTGGGTAAGGAGAAGAGGTAGAAAGCTGAGGGGCTGAGGAGGACAGCTGCGGTGAGCAAGGGTGTGGGCAACGAGAAGAGGTAGGTAGCTGAGGGGCTGAGGAGGACAGCTGCAGTGAGCAGGGCTGTGGGTAAGGGGAAGGGTAGGAAGCTGAAGGGCTGAGGAGGACAGCTGCGGTGAGCAGGGGTGTGGGCAAGGAGAAGAGGTAGGTAGCTGAGGGGCTGAGGAGGACAACTGCGGTGAGCAGGGCTGTGGGCAAGGAGAAGAGGTAGAAAGCTGAGGAGTACATCTGCAGTGAGCAGGGCTGTGGGCAAGGAGAAGAGGTAGAAAGCTGAGGAGCTGAGGAGGACAGCTGCGGTGAGCAGGGCTGTGGGCAAGGAGAAGAGGTAGAAAGCTGAGGAGGACAGCTGCGGTGAGCAGGGGTGTGGGCAAGGAGAAGAGGTAGGAAGCTGAGGGGCTGAGGAGGACAGCTGCGGTGAGCAGGGGTGTGGGCAAGGAGAAGAGGTAGGAAGCTGAGGGGCTGAGGAGGACAGCTGCGGTGAGCAGGGCTGTGGGCAATGAGAAGAGGTAGGAAGCTGAAGGGCTGAGGAGGACAGCTGCGGTGAGCAGGGCTGTGGGCAAGGGGAAGGAATAGGAAGCTAAGGGGCGGAGGAGGACAGATGCGGTGAGCAGGGGTGTGGGCAAGAAGAAGAGGTAGGTAGCTGAGGGGCTGAGGAGGACAGCTGCGGTGAGCAGGGGTGTGGGCAAGGATAAGAGGTAGGAAGCTGAGGGGCTGAGGAGGACAGCTGCGGTGAGTAGGGCTGTGGGCAAGGAGAAGAGGTAGAAAGCTGAGGGGCTGAGGAGGACAGCTGCGGTGAGCAGGGGTGTGGGCAACGAGAAGAGGTAGGTAGCTGAGGGGCTGAGGAGGACAGCTGCAGTGAGCAGGGCTGTGGGTAAGGGGAAGGGTAGGAAGCTGAAGGGCTGAGGAGGACAGCTGCGGTGAGCAGGGGTGTGGGCAAGGAGAAGAGGTAGGTAGCTGAGGGGCTGAGGAGGACAACTGCGGTGAGCAGGGCTGTGGGCAAGGAGAAGAGGTAGAAAGCTGAGGAGTACATCTGCAGTGAGCAGGGCTGTGGGCAAGGAGAAGAGGTAGAAAGCTGAGGAGGACAGCTGCGGTGAGCAGGGGTGTGGGCAAGGAGAAGAGGTAGGAAGCTGAGGGGCTGAGGAGGACAGCTGCGGTGAGCAGGGCTGTGGGCAAGGAGAAGAGGTAGAAAGCTGAGGAGGACAGCTGCGGTGAGCAGGGGTGTGGGCAAGGAGAAGAGGTAGGAAGCTGAGGGGCTGAGGAGGACAGCTGCGGTGAGCAGGGGTGTGGGCAAGGAGAAGAGGTAGGTAGCTGAGGGGCTGAGGAGGACAACTGCGGTGAGCAGGGCTGTGGGCAAGGAGAAGAGGTAGAAAGCTGAGGAGTACATCTGCAGTGAGCAGGGCTGTGGGCAAGGAGAAGAGGTAGAAAGCTGAGGAGCTGAGGAGGACAGCTGCGGTGAGCAGGGGTGTGGGCAAGGAGAAGAGGTAGGAAGCTGAGGGGCTGAGGAGGACAGCTGCGGTGAGCAGGGCTGTGGGCAGGGAGAAGAGGTAGGAAGCTGAGGGGCTGAGGAGTACATCTGCAGTGAGCAGGGCTGTGGGCAGTGGACTTAGTCTAAAGCATGATTAAAGTAGTTTTTACAAAAAAAATTTTTTTGCTAAAATATGAAAACAGTAAGCTCCTTTTCAGCTCCTGTTTAAAAATGCCAGAGCATATCTCAAAAGTATTAATTAGATACCATAGTACATGAGCTCTTGACTGGCAGTGAAACTGTGAATTTAACATTTTATTATTTGGAGGTAACCAATTCTGGTTTTCCAAAGTTAGAAAAAGTTGTTACAGGGGACGGTTCATGGAGTTTTTGCAACTTTTAAAAGGGCTCTCACAAACACTCTTGGCGCTAGCCACTTAGCTTAGCTTTGATGAACCGGGTCCACAGACTCTTCAGCTGGACATCACCACCAGCCCCAGCCTCACTAATATGCTTGGATGCATGCACCACACTTGCATCAACAGTGCCATCCACAGTGTAAGAGTGATGACGCCTGATGAAAGAGGTTGCAGTTGGGGCAGTTTCAGACCAGAATGTAACATTTTTATATCAGTGACCTTTGCAGCATTTTGGTTCTCCACTAGTGGAATTACCGGTGCCATACAAATGGCACCTTTAAAAACACAATCCAGGGCAATATACAGAACGGACTGACCCAGGCGTTTTGGTATGAAATGGTTACTGCTGTTCTCCATCAGATTCAAGAGGCAGCAGACCTAGGTGATCACAATTATTTGACATGTTGAAAGTGTAAACTGTTATACACACCTTCTAAATAAGAACACCATCCCAGCTGTAAATCATCAGGGTGGCAGCATCATGTTGTAGGGTTGTTTTGCTGCAGGAGGGACTGGTGCACTTCACAAAATAAATGGCATCATGAGAAAAGAAGACACAGGCGTGTCTCTGATTAACTCAGATGTTGCCAAAAAAATCAGAATCTTCCAAACACATGACATCACCATATGGGCAATCCAGAATTGTTTAAAGGCATTGTAATATTAGTGTATGTAAACTTATGACTTAGAAGTAAGTAATAAAAATGCCTTATAACATTCTCTCTCATTATTCTGACATTTGGCAAATATTAAAAATTTTGGTAATCCTAATTGATCTAAAACTGGAAATGTTTATTCTGATTTCATAAAAAGATACAAAAACTACCGCACTCCTGATTTGTTCTTGGTGCACGGGTAAGGTACCAAGCCAAAAAGTACTATATTAGAAAAACCCGGCACTCAAGGAATTTAGAAAATTGGATATAAAGTTTTTAATGAAGTAGGTACAATTAAAATAAACAAACGTTTCGGTCCCTCGGGACCTTCATCAGTGTACTACAAAAACAAGAAAACAACAAACACACAGTTACATATAGTAATGATCATGTGTTCTGCGAACGTCATTTGACATCGTCAGAGGAAAACATAAACAAGTGCAATTCTTGTAAGTCAAAAAGCTACCTTCATAGGGCGACACGAAGGGAGGAAGGGAACAGGGAGGAGTTAGGAAGGATGTCCCATGGGGAATGTGTGAAAAAAAGAGAAAGAGGTAACATACCAAGGTACGGTTCATGAAGGTGGAAAAAGGAATCCACTAAGATTGCTGTAAGGCAGAAATGAACCCATTAAAAAAAGGGGACTATGTAGAAAACAAGTAAGAATGTAGATGTACAAGGAAGGGGCATACCTGAGCAAAGAACTGGAACATATACTTAGGAGTATAGGCCAGGAATGGAACGTCAGTAGAGAAAGCTGTAATGGGATATCACAAAGTGAGAGAGGCTATTACAAGAGACTACAGGCTCAGGGAGCTAAAGGAAGGTGACACATACCTGGAAACAGAGGTCCAGAGTAAGGTGTAGAACTACACCTTACTCTGGACCTCTGTTTCCAGGTATGTGTCACCCTCCTTTAGCCCCCTGAGCCTGTAGTCTCTTGTAATAGCCTCTCTCACTTTGTTTTCTACATAGTCCCCTTTTTTTAATGGGTTCATTTCTGCCTTACAGCAATCTTAGTGGATTACAAGAATTGCACTTGTTTATGTTTTCCTCTGACGATGTCAAATGACGTTCGCAGAACACATGATCATTACTATATGTAACTGTGTGTTTGTTGTTTTCTTGTTTTTGTAGTACACTGATGAAGGTCCCGAGGGACCGAAACGTTTGTTTATTTTGATTGTACCTACTTCATTAAAAACTTTATATCCAATTTTCTAAATTCCTTGAGTGCCGGGTTTTTCTAATATATTCTGATTTCATGTCAGATATTGAGAAAAACCTGCATATGTGTCTTTTTATATAGTGTACTGTATGGAAACTTCTGGTTTCAACTGTATCTGCAAAGCCAAGTTGTCAATTTAATAGGTCTCTAAGAGACACCCATATCTAGGGACAGTCTCCTTCTACTAAGAAAACACTGATTTGGGTGGTCATATCATTTCACATTGATCATTAGCCAGAGGCACCACAGTCGCCACAGTCTTGGTTAAGCAATCTCATCCATTCATAGAAATCACTGATGCGAATGACAAATATATTCTAATTTGCCTGATCTGACACAAAGTTTTTTTTATAGGGGTTTACACCCCAAACCACACTCCTCCACTGCAATTAATGACATAATAAATGTGTTGATGTGTTGCCAATTACCAACTAGTTCCTTTCTACCGACTAGTATCATCTAATGATTATCTTCTTTTTAAATGAGATGAACACAACCTGTGACCTGGAGAACCAAATGCACCCCACAGTGCTATTCTGTGTGTCACCCAAAACCTCTGGTCACCGATATACAGTGCCTTGAAAAAGTATTCATACCCAGTGAACCTGTGACGCCCAGCTGCGCTTGGTATCACAGATCCTAGAAGAGTGCATTCCTCCACAAGAGGCCCCCATAAACATTCACACATCTCCACCTTCCACCTCAGACCAGCAGGGGGAGCCCGTTAGGGATATAAATAGGGAAGATGGAGCCAGGCAGTTCAGTTCCTCTGGAGAGTTCAGCTAGTACACATCTAAATACAGAGTCGAGCTCAGTCAGTCTGTTGAGAGAGTTCCTGCAATAAGAGAATCCTGAGAGAGGTCAGTCTGCAGTGGAGCATAGTCCAGACTCGGTTGTAGCTCAGAATAGTGAGGTTTAGGTGTGCCGGCACCATAAGATCGGTGAAGCACGGCAAGCTGCCGTTAGTGTGAGTAGCCTAGTGAGGGCCCGAGTAGGCCGAAGGCGAGTGGAGAGTTAGTACATAGGGGGCAGAGGAGCTTACCTAGCTCACCCCGAATAATTTACCGGACACCGAGTCCGAAGCTTGCCGGGATCTCTACGACCAAGTAAGGTAAAACCGGAATCCCTGGAGAACTACAAGTCCCAGGATCGCTAAAGTGCTGATACGTAACAGAGCCAGGAGACTCATAGGCCCCGCAAGCTGAGGAGCGTGTACTCCGAGAAAAGGCCCTACCACAAGGTCAGCCAGCGCAGGGCAGAGACAAAGCTAGGCCTAGCTCCAGGCAGGTCAAAAACTTACTACGCAGAGGCAAGAAACAGGAGGCTCTACACCTGCTCATTGGGGAGGATCCTGATATCCTGATATGCACCCTTCATCCTACAGTGCTCCGGGATGTGCCTGATTTTCCATCAGTAAAAGGTACTGAAGTGACTATCGTGTCCGTCCCCGTTCTTGCTCTGACCCGGCTGGGTCTCGCCTGTCCTGCATCCCCCTCTCCGTACGCTGCCCTGAGGCCAAGCTCCACCTGTGGGGAGCTATACCATCGAGTTGCCTTATCACTGGCCTCAGTGGGCTGCCGCAGCGCTGGTGATTCTCACCAGAAACCACAGGTGGCGTCACAAACTTTTATAAAATAAACAAATATCCACCCTTTTATAGAGTGACCCCAGGGTACGGGCCCGGGAGCCGACCACCGCGACATCACCAGGGCGAGGCAAAGGTCCGGGTACCGACTCATCCCCATCCCCTGGGCTAGTCAAACCTTTTCACATTTTTTCATATTTCAACCACAAACTTAAATGTATTTTATTGGGATTATATGTGATATACCAACATAAAATAGCAAGTATTTATGAAGTGTAAAGGAAATAACACATGGTTTTCTAATTATTTTAAAATATAAATCTGAAAATTGTGATGAACATTTGTGGCGCCCCCAAGGGATGGGGACTCGGCGCCCGGGCCTTGCTGTTAGTTTTGGGGGATGCCGTTGTGGCCGGCTCCCAGGGCCGTACCCTGGGGTCACTCTTAAAAAAAGCAAGGAATTGGGGGAAAGGTGTATGGGAAAAGGGAAAAGTTCGTGACGCCACCTGTGGTGTCTGGTGAGACTCACCAGCGCTGCTACAGTCCCCTGAGGCCGGTGGTCGGGCAGCTTAGTTGGTTCTGCTCCCCACAGGTGGAGCGGGGCCTCAGGGCAGCGTAGGAGAAGGGATGCAGGACAGAGGGGACCCAGCCGGGTCAAAGGAAGAATAGGTACACACACGACAGTTCACTTCAGTACCTTTACTTGTGGTGTTTCCAGGCACGATCCAGGGTACTGTAGGGTGAAGGGTGCATTTCAGGACTCTCCCCAGTGAGCGGGTGTGGGGCCTCCTGTTTCTTGCCTTTTCCTAGTAAGTTTATGACCTGCCTGAAGCTAGGCCTAACTTGGTCTCTGTCTTGCACCTGCTGACCTGGTGGTAGGGCCTTCTGTTGAAGTTCACACTCCCTGGTTTCTTGGGCCTCAGTGACTCCTGACCTTGGTATTACGGTCAGCTTTTGGTATTCCTGGGACATGTAGTTCGCCAGGGATCCCGGTTGTTTCTGCTGGTCCTAGAGATCCTTGCAGACACGGACCCGGTGGGGTGAGATGGTTAAGCTCCTCTGCCCCCTATGTAGCTCGCTTACTCCACTTGCCTTCGGCCTGCTCGGGGCCTTCACTAGGCTTCACACTGGCAGTAGGCCTCGCTACTTTTCACCACTCTTATGGCGTCAGCACACCTTGGGCTCACTACCTAAGCTTAATGAGTCTGGACTGTGCTCCACTGCAGGATGGCTACTGCAGGAGCTCCTCTCAACAGGCTTCCTTCTACAGACTGGATCCTCACAGACTGGAACTAGCTCTGTCCCAGAGGAAACTGTTCTCCATACTGACTGCCTAGCTCCACCTTCCCTTTTTATATACCTAACGGCTCCCTCTGGTGGTCTGAGGTGGAAGGTGGAGGTCTGTGTATGCTATGAGGGCCTCTTGTGGAGGAATCTGTTCATGCACCCCTCTAGGATCTGTGGCACCAATGCACAGCAGGGCGCCACATTCCCCCCTAGCAAAGCTCAGTACTCCCGGACTGAAGTACTTTTTATAACAACAATAATAACAATCTTCCCTTTATGGGAGGCACTTGCTTGAACGTTACATAATAAACATTATGGAAGTGCATTGAGGTGAAGGGTGCATTGCTGGAAAAGGGAAAAAAAAAAAAAACTCTTTAAATCTCTTAGTTTGCGAGTGTGAACGAGCTGCGTGTGTCCGGAGCGTAAGTGCGAACGAAAGTAAGTGTGTGACTTGTTTTTCAGTGAAGAGGTATTGGGAATCCTGCAGAAAATACCTGTGTGAATTGCGGTGAGTGCTGCATTGTGACCTGCTGAGTGCTTTTCTACCTGTTTAGATTTATTGGGCTTTTTAACCCCTTCGCAACCTTGGGTTTTGTCGTTTTTGCTTTTTCATTTTTTGCTCCCCTTGTTCCCAGAGCCATAGCGTCTTTATTTTTTGGACAATATGGCCGTGTGAGGGCTTATTTTTTGCGGAACAAGTTGTACTTTTCAACGCCATTACTAGTTTTACCATATCGTGTACGGGAAAACGGGAAAAAAATTCCAAGTGCGGTAAAATTGTAAAAAAAGTGCAATACCACAGTTGTTTTTTATTTATTTTTTTACCACGTTCACTGAATGCTAAAACTGACCTGCCATTCTTATCCTCCAGGTCATTACGAGTTCGTAGACACCAAAGATGTATAGGTTATTTTATATTTAAGTGGTGAAAAAAAATTCCAAAATTTGGTAAAAAAAACTAAAAAAAAATAGCGCCATTTTCCGAGACCTGTAGCGTCTCAATTTTTCGTGATCTGGGGCTGGGTGAGGGCTTATTTTTTGTGTGCCGGGCTGACGTTTTTATTGATAACATTTTGGGGTAGATCCGAGGTTTTGATCGCCCGTTCTTGCATTTTATTGCAATTTTGCGGCAACCAAAAAACGTAATTCTGGCGTTTAGAATTTTTTCTCGTTACACCGTTTACCGATTGGATTAATTCTTTTTTTATATTGATAGATCGGGCGATTCTGAATGCGGCGATACCAAATATGTCTATGTAGGTTTTTTTTTAATATATATATTTTATTTTGAATGGGGCGAAAGGGGGGTGATTTAAACTTTTATATATTTTTTTTTTTTTATATTTTTAAAAACATTTTTTTTACACTTACTGCATGCTTCAATAGTCTCCATAGGAGACTAGAAGCAGCAGTTGTCTGATCGTCTCTGCTACATACAGGGGATCAGCAGATCCCCTGCATATAGCAGAAATGGTCCTGTGCTATGAGCGCCGACCACTAGGTGGCGCTCATAGCGACGAGATCATGACAACCACAGGCGTCTGCTGCAGACCCTGGGTTGTCATGCACGCCCATCGGTGACCCGCGATCACGTGACGGGGTCGCCGGTGGGCGGGGCTTATGACGCGCAACCCGGAAGCGCGCGTTAAATGCCGCTGTCGGAGATTGACAGCGGCATTTAACATGTTAACAGCCGCGGGTGGATCGCGATTCCACCCGCGGCTGTTGCGGGCACATGTTGTAAGAATCAGCTGACATGTGCTCGGTTCAGTGAGGGCTCAGCGCAGCAGCCCTCACTGAACCGGGGGTACGCAAATGTGCGTACTAATACGGCAAGGGTTGGAAAGGGGTTAAAACCTATTTTCTCACTACAGTTTTAGTTTCTTAGTTTACTACCTGTGTATTTAAGGGTTAACTACATTGCACTAAAATCCTGAGGTGTAGCTTTACTCACAAGGGGTTAATTAAGGGGAAGGGGTCATAATTAAGGGTTTATAAGGGGCAGCTGGTTGGGCATTCAGTTCTTTGGAAGTGCATTGAGGTGAAGGGTGCATTGCTGGAAAAGGGGAAAAAAAAAACTCTTTAAATCTCTTAGTTTGCGAGTGTGAACGAGCTGCGTGTGTCCGGAGTGTAAGTGCGAACGAAAGTAAGTGTGTGACTTGTTTTTCAGTGACTTTGGATTCAGGGAGTTTGGAAGGGAGGACTTAGGACTGAATTGCTGACTGTATTTCATTAATTTCTTTTCTTTTTACTTAACATTCTGTATATTGCAATGCCCATTAGGAAATGACCTCCATTATTGACAATGCTATCCAGTGTACATCTTGCCACATGTATGTATTCCTTGAACAGCCGGTCGAGGTTGCTTACTGCTGCGCGAGATGTGTGCACGTTGTGCGTTTGGATGCCCAGATACTGGATCTAAATGAGCAGCTGGCAACACTGAGATCCATTGACAATATGGAAAGGAGTCTGCTGCTCACTGAGCAGCAGCTCACTGGGGTAGATGTGGGGGAGGGTGGTAGTCGGGAGCTGCAGGACAGTGAGGCTGTTAGTTGGGTGACAGTTAGAAGGGGGGGTAGAGGGAAGAGTGCCAGGGAGGCTAGTCCTGATCTGGCACACCCCAATAAGTTTGCAAAGTTGGCAGATGAGGGGAGTGACGGTACAGGGGTAGCACTACTGCAGCAAGGCATGTCCCCTGAAAGCCGGAGGAGTGTCAGCTCCAGTAAAGAGGGAAATAGGAGAGTAGGGCAGGCCAGGCAGGTGCTGGTAGTGGGGGACTCAATTATTAGGGGAACAGATAGGGCAATCTGTCACAAAGACAGGGATCGTCGAACAGTGTGCTGCCTACCTGGCGCTCGAGTCCGGCACATCGCTGATCGGGTTGACAGATTACTGGGAGGGGCTGGTGAGGACCCAGCGGTCATGGTGCACATTGGCACAAATGACAAAGTTAGAGGTAGGTGGAAGGTCCTTACAGATGATTTCAGGGAATTAGGCTGCAAGCTGAAAGCAAGGACCTCCAAGGTAGTATTCTCTGAAATACTACCGGTACCACGTGCCACGCCAGAGAGGCAACGGGAGATTAGGGAGATAAATAAGTGGCTCAAGAACTGGTGTAGGAAGGAGGGATTTGGGTTCCTGGAGAACTGGGCCGACTTCTCAGTTGGCTACAGACTCTACGCTAGGGACCGGCTACACCTTAATGGGGAGGGTGCAGCTGTGCTGGGGGAGAAAATGGCTAGAAGGTTGGAGGAGTGTTTAAACTAGGGATTGGGGGGGAGGGTATTCATTTTATAGGTGGGGAAGATAGTGCAGACCTGGGCACAAATAAAGAAATTGGGGGTGGGGTTAGAACAGTCAATAAAGTAAGAAGGAATAGAGGTACAGAGAGATACATAAAATGCATGTACACTAATGCCAGAAGCCTCACCAACAAAATGGAGGAATTAGAATTAATTTTGTTGGAAAATAATTATGACATGGTAGGGATATCTGAGACGTGGCTGGGCGAAAGCCATGACTGGGCAGTTAATTTACAGGGCTATAGTCTGTTCAGAAATGACCGAACAAACAAGCGAGGGGGGGTGTGTGTTTATATGTAAAATCATCCTTAAAACCTGTCTTGCGGGAGGATATATGTGAATCTAATGAAAATGTAGAGTCCCTGTGGGTGGAGATAAGGGGAGGGGGAAAAAATAATAAATTACTGATAGGAGTTTGTTATAAGTCTCCAAAAATAATGGAAGTAGCGGAGAATATCCTCGTAAAGCAAATAGATGAAGCAGCGACTCAAGGAGAAGTCATTATTATGGGAGACTTCAACTACCCTGAAATACATTGGGGGACAGAAACATGTAGTTCAAGCAAAGGAAATAGGTTTTTGACTACTATGAGAGACAATTACCTTTCACAACTGGTTCAGGACCCAACAAGAAGGGGAGCACTGCTAGACCTAATATTAACCAATAGGCCAGACCGCATATCAAATATACGAGTTGGGGGTCACTTGGGTAATAGTGATCACAAAATAATACGTTTTCATGTAACCTTTAATAAGATGTGTAGTAGAGGGGTTACAAGGACACTAAACTTCAGGAAGGCAAATTTCCAACAGTTAAGAGATGATCTTAGTGCAATAAACTGGGACAATATCCTGAGACATAAAACTACACAAAGCAAATGGGAGACATTTATTAACATCCTGAATAGGACCTGTGTACAATATATACCCTATGGGAATAAACATGCTAGAAATAGGAGGAAACCACTATGGCTAAATAGAGCTGTAAGGGGCGCAATAAGTGACAAAAAGAAAGCATTTAGAGAACTAAAGCAAGTAGGTAGTGATGAGGCATTAAATAAATATAGAAAATTAAATAAATTATGTAAAAACCAAATCAAGGCAGCAAAGATTGAGGCAGAGAGAATCATTACCAGAGAAAGTAAAAATAACCCCAAAATATTCTTTAACTACATAAATAGTAAAAAACTAAAAAATGATAGTGTTGGCCCCCTTAAAAATAGTCTGGGTGAAATGGTGGATGAGGATGAGGAAAAATCCAATATGCTAAATGATTTTTTTTCAACCGTATTTACACAAGAAAATCGCATGACAGAAAACATGATTAGTGATAACAAAAATTCTCCAGTAAATGTCACTTGCTTAACCCAGCAGGAAGTACGGCGGCGTCTAAAAATCACTAAAGTTGACAAATCCCCGGGCCCGGATGGGATACACCCGCGAATATTGCAGGAATTAAGTAATGTCATAGATAGACCATTATTTTTAATCTTTAAATATTCAATAATAACAGGGTCTGTACCACAGGACTGGCGTATAGCAAATGTGGTGCCAATATTCAAAAAGGGGACAAAAACTGAACTTGTAAATTATAGGCCGGTAAGCTTAACCTCTACTGTGGGTAAAATCCTGGAGGGTTTCCTAAGAGATGCTATACTAGAGTATCTGAAGAAGAATAACCTCATGACCCAATATCAACATGGGTTTACGAGGGACCGTTCCTGTCAAACTAATCTGATCAGTTTTTATGAGGAGGCAAGTTCTGGACTGGACCAAGGAAATGCAGTGGATGTTGTGTATATGGACGTTTCAAAAGCTTTTGATACGGTTCCACACAAAAGGTTGATAAATAAAATGAGAACAATGGGGATAGGGGAAAATATATGTATGTGGGTTAAGAATTGGCTCAGTGATAGGAAACAAAGGGTGGTTATTAATGGAAAACACTCAGACTGGGTCTCAGTTAACAGTGAGGTACCACAGGGGTCAGTATTGGGCCCCCTTCTTTTTAACATATTTATTAATGACCTTGTAAGGGGCATACAGAGTAATATTTCAATATTTGCAGATGTCACTAAACTCTGCAGGGTAATCAATACAGAGGAGGACAATTTTATATTACAGGAGGATCTATGTAAACTAGAAGCTTGGGCTGGTAAATGGCAAATGAGCTTCAATGGGGATAAATGTAAGATAATGCACTTGGGCAGAGGAAATAAAATATATAATTATATGCTTAATTGTAAAACACTGGGCAAAACTGTAACTGAAAAAGACCTGGGTGTATTGGTGGACGACAAGCTCACGCTTAGTGGTCAGTGTCAGGCTGCTGCTGCAAAGGCAAATAAAATAATGGGATGCATTAAAAGAGGCTTAGATGCTCATGAGGAGAACATAATTTTACCTCTATACAAGTCATTAGTGCGACCACACTTAGAATACTGTGTACAGTTCTGGTCTCCGGTGTATAAGAAAGACATAGCTGAACTAGAGCGGATGCAGAGAAGAGCGACCAAGGTTATTAGAGGACTGGGGGGTCTGCAATACCAAGACAGGTTATTACACCTGGGGTTATTTACTGTGGAAAAAAGAAGGCTTAGGGGTGATCTTATTACTATTTACAAGTATATGAGGGAACAGTACAAAGACCTTTCTACTGATCTTTTTACTCTGAGGCCTGAGACTGAGACAAGGGGGCATCTTCTACGTCTGGAGGAAAGAAGGTTTAAACATAATCACAGACGGGGATTCTTTACTGTAAGAGCAGTGAGACTATGGAACTCTCTGCCGCATGATGTTGTAATGAGGGATTCACTGTTAAAATTTAAGAAGGGCATGGATGCCTTTCTTGAAAAGTATAATATTACAGGTTATAAATACTAGATTCCTTGATAGGGCGTTGATCCAGGGAGCTAGTCTGATTGTCGTATGGAGTCGGGAATGAATTTTTTTCCCCAATGTGGAGCTTAGTGTTTGCCACATGGGTTTTTTGCCTTCCTCTGGATCAACATGTTAGGCTATGGGTTGAACTAGATGGACTTAGTCTTCCTTCAACCTTAAAAACTATGTTACTATGTATTATAAATAATAAATAGACATATGTACAATAAGCAACCTCAGAATTCAAGTCTCTTTTGGTGAGGTTCCCTGACAGGATGTCCATCTCACAGGGCATAGTATTTGATAGCTTGAGGGACCTGTCCCAAACCCTCAACGTAGGCCCTGGGGTGGCTGCAGGGCATGGCGATCCTGAGTTGGACCCTGTTAGTGCCACTCCAGACAGGTTTTTCTTCTGAGGTCACCTAAAGGGGCACTCCAGGGAGTGCAATTATTTACAAGAATCAGTTTTTGGGCTGCACATAGTCCTCAGCCACTAAGTTCTGTATGTACCCTTACGAGTAACTAAAGGCAACAAGGAAAAGTGTCCATTTCACTTAAATTGTCCATTATAAAGCAAAACACAAGTTAATAAATACATACATGAAAATACACAACATAATACCCCAGGGGCACTATTTACACTGTCAGTTTCCTTTTTTACTTTCTGTATCTGACAGGGGTCTGACCTCGTGTGCTACGTGTCGACCTACGTGGTACTGGGATGCATGAGGCACTAGTATTTGCACTACCTCCCATTCTGTCAGTTCTAAGTGCTGGGGAACTGCAGGGTTGCCTTAACCTCTCTAAGGGACTGGCAAGTATACCATTGGCTGGGCCTTCTTGCTCTGCTCCAACCGGGGATTCTTCTTGAGCAGACTCTTCTGAAGCACTTACAGGCTCTACTTGCTGTGGAGGGTCTTCTGGCTGTTGAAAGAAGTGGATCACAGGTATTATTACTGCTCCTCCTAGTTGAGGCCAATCTGCCGGGAAATCTTCTAAGTCAGTATGGAGTACTGCTTCTTTAGGCTCCTCCAGTACGGTGAGACGCACTTCTTCTTGGGGCTTTAGCAGGTCTGGACACAATTTCAGATGGTCTCTAGATACCATTGCAGTCGTTCTTCCTCCGTCCTTAGCAATTAGACAGGTCTTCCTGTTATCAAATCTTGAATTTAACACAGTGTAGGGTTCTCTCTCCCACTGGTCATCAAGTTTGTGGTTTCTCCTTTTTCTTTTTAACACCACTTCTCCTGGTGTGAAGGGTTCTGCGGGCGCACTTTTATTGTAGTTCGCTTCCTGCTTGTCCCTCACCCGAGTGAGACTGTCTTCGACACAGACCTGTACTCTTCTGTACTGCTCCTGTCTGGTCGTGTCCCAGTCCTCAGTGGACATATCTGCTTCTGGTTCCACTACACCTAGCTCCAGGTCCATGGGCAACTTCCCGGGTCTGGCTCGCATGAGATATGCTGGAGTACAATTGGTGGAACTCACAGGTATGTGGTTGTACAGATCTACCAGGTCAAGTAGTACGTCTGGCCACTGATTTCTCTCCTCTAGTGGTAAGGTCTTCAGCAGGTTGATGACGATGTTATTCATCTTTTCACAGAGACCGTTGGTTTTGGGGTGGTACGGTGTGGTCCGGATCTTTTTACACCCGTACAGATGGCAGAACTCCTTGAACAAATCAGCCTCGAAGGCTGGGCCTTGATCCGTCAGCACCTGCTCCGGGTTTTCTTGGGGCCTGCAGAAGTACGCCTGAAATGTCTTCGCCGCAGTTTCTGCCGTTAGATCCTTGACGGGGGCGACCACCAGGAACCGAGAGTAGTGATCCACCATGGTCAGGGCATAGGAATATCCTGACCTGCTGGGTGACAGCTTGACATGATCCATGGCCATGATCTCCAAAGGTCGAGTTGTCTTGATGGGTTGCAGGGGTGCCTTCTGGCTGCTGTAGTCTTTTCTTCTGAGGCTACAGGGTCCACAATTCCGGCACCTCCTCTCAATGGAACTGCGCAATCCTACCCAATAAAACCAACACTTCAGCAGGGTTTCTAGCTTCTTCCAGCCAAAGTGCCCCGCCTGATCGTGGTAGGCTTCCAACACCATCTGGATGTCTGTCTTGGGCACTTCGATCTGCCATACCATCTCATGGGTTTTAGGGTTGACGTACCTCCGGCACAGCTTCTCTCTATAGATGAACAGCCGGTGATGAGCCCCCTGGGCCGTGGGGTACCCGGAGCCTGTAGATGCTGGGGGTTGTAGTCACCGTGGCGGTGACCCGGTCCGTGACCCAGGTGGTCAATCTAAGGGTAGTTTATGTATATCTGTTATGTATAGTCCGACTACGCCACCTGTGGAATGCAGTTATTTGGAACCGCTGCTGCGGAGCAGTCCACTGAAGCTGGTGGTATGTGCAGCAAGGTGATGTAACTCCCCACAGGAAGAGTGGAGCTTCAGGGCAGCGTGTATGGATGATGGTGGTGGTAGTGCAAGGTATCAGTAATGACAACACGGAGTCTTTGCAGTGCAGTCCCAGGGTCTTTACTGTTGGCAATTATATGGGCCCCAACGGGAGTACCGGCTAGTGATGAGGGCCTGGTCAGTCTGGGAACAATCCTAGAGTCCTCCTGGCCAGGTGAAGTTGTAGGCCTGCGCTCACCCGTATGGCTGGCGACTCGGGCCTTGTGTATTCCTCGCTTCTCTGTGGCGGTACGGGTCTTTTCGTCTGGCTGAGCCTCCGGGCTTCTGTTGGGCCAGGAGACCTGCAATCTCCTACCCTGCGGTATCTGCTGCTGGGTATGCAATGCCCACAGCCTCGGACTCCGGCGTCCGGTCCTCTGTGGATACTCTCCAGGACGAGCTAACTCCAGCTCCAGTCCCTGGCTCTTTACTCCTTCGTGTCCTACTTGACTCCACACACTGAACTCTAGACTCAGACTCCCTAACCCTGCCTCCATATCCAGTTATAAAGGGCAGGATCCTCCCCTTTCTGGTCTGGGGCAGGAGGTGTTGCTTGTAATGTGTTCCTGACCAGGAAACTCCTACTTTGCTCCCTGACATGGTATTACTACCACTGTGGCAACCAGACCCTCTGGGGTGCCACACTGCCTTCTCTCATTCCACAGCTGCTTGGCTTGTAGAGACGCTTCCTTCTCCAGCGAGGAACCTTCCTGGGTTATCAGGTCTTTGATACGGCTGACAACCGCGTCGCTGTCCTGGGTCTCATTCCAGCTGTGGTGAGCCATGGGGTTTAACGTCTTACCGTGAGGCCTCCTGGAGGCTCGTTGCTCGTGGACCATTCCATTCCGATGAAAGGCAGGTAGTTCAATCTCCTCCAGGTCATCCACTTCTTCAGTGTCCGACTGGTGAGGCATCCTGGACAGGGCATCGGCGTTGGTGTTCTTGCGGCCTGCCCGGTACTTAATAGTGAATTGGTAGTTTGACAGCCGAGCCATCCATCGTTGCTCCATGGCTCCTAGCTTGGCTGTTTCTAGATGAGTCAAGGGGTTGTTATCAGTGAAGGCAGTGAATTTACTGGAGGCCAAATAGTGCTTGAACCACTCGGTGATGGCCCAGACCAGGGCCAAGAACTCCAACATGAAGCTGCTATAGTTCTCTGGGTTCCTGTTGGTCGGGCGGAGCTTCCTGCTTGCATAGGCGATCACCTTCTCTTTGCCATTCTGCTTCTGACTCAGTACAGCTCCTAATCCTTCGTTGCTGGAATCAGTATACAGCAGGAACGTTGGCTGTAGTCAGGGTAGGCTAGGATCTCTTCGCCAGTCAGGATCTCCTTCATCACAATAAAGGATTCAGCTTGCTCCTTACCCCACTGGAACGGGGGATTTCTGCCTCTGGGGGACTGTCCAACCAGGAGGCCTCGTAGAGGCGCCGCTTTCTTGGTATAGTCCTTCACAAACCTCCGGTAATACCCGACTAGTCCCAGGAACTGACGTACCTCCTTGAGGCTCTTCGGCTCCGGCCATTTCTGGATGACAGTGATCGTCTCCGGGTCTGGTGCTACTCCCTCTGGACTAATGATGTGCCCCAGGTAATGTACCTTTCTCTTGAACAGGTGGCACTTTGAGGGCTTCAGCTTCATCCCATACCGAGACAGCGACTCTAATACCTCCGCCAGGTGCTTCAAGTGGTCCTCATATGTTTTGGAGTACACTATCACGTCAACCAGGTATAGTAGTACAGTCTCGAAGTTGCGGTGTCCCAGGCAGCACTCCATCAATCTCTGGAATGTTCCGGGGGCGTTGCAGAGTCCAAACGGCATACTATTGAACTCGCAGAGTCCCATCGGGGTGGTGAAGGCTGTCTTCTCCCGATCCTCCTCAGCAACAGCTACTTGCCAGTACCCACTAGTGAGGTCAAGGGTGGAGAAGTAATTTGCAGACTTTAAGGCAGCCAGGGATTCCTCTATACGGGGTAAAGGGTATGCATCTTTATGTGTAATGCGATTTACTTGTCTGTAATCTACACACATTCTCATGCTTCCGTCCTTTTTCCTAACTAGAACTAGGGGAGCTGCCCATGGACTACAACTATCCCTTACTACCCCTGCCTTCTTCATGTCGTGCAACATCTCCTTCGCCTTCTGGTAGTGTGCTGGTGGTATAGGCCTGTAACGTTCTTTGATGGGTGGATGGTCACCTGTGGGGATATGGTGTTGAACCCCCTTAATCCTCCCAAAGTCAAGTGGGTGCTTACTGAATACTTGCTCGTATTCTTGAACCACCCGGTGTACACCCTGCTTCTGATGGGCAGGAGTGGTTTCTGTCCCAACATGGAGCTGTTGACACCAATCCTCCACCTGGGTTGCCGGGTTATTATCCTCCACTTTGTCTGGTGAGGTTAAGGACTCCGCCGTGTGTATGGAGTTGTTATTTACTGTGTACAGTTTGGCAACAGTGGCGTAGCATGGTAATTTAACCTCGTCCTCCCCATAGTTTAGGAGGCGTATGGGCACCCTCCCATTGCGTACATCCACTACCCCTCTAGCAATCAAGAGTGTAGGCCTATGTTCCGAGCTAAGGGGCTCTACTACCACCTGGTAGCTCCGTCCTTTAAGACCTATTGATGCTCTACACCATATCAGCATTTCACTCATCGGGGGTATCACAATGGGTACCGGGTCTGTCACCCGTACATTACCAATTTCACCGCCGGTTAGCTTTACCTGTTGCTGGTACATAAGGGCTCGGATCTCTTTCTGCAGCACCCTTCTCTGCCCTGGTCTGGCAGTGTCAACTATCTGTTGGAGCAAGAACACAACTTCTCCCATACAGTTACTAACAATATTAGTGCCAAGTACCATATACAAGTTGGTATCATTAGGATTAGTCTCTACTACAATTAGTCCCTGGTCCTGCAGTTCCACTCTTCCCACCTTTATTGCCAGATTCTTAACCCTGACTAGGTTAAGGGGGAGGCCATTTGAGGCATAAACGGAAAGGTTTGGAGCTGGTGGGCTTAGGTCATCCATGGACCAGAACCTTTTGTAGAGGATGGCAGGCATGATGGTTACCTGAGATCCTGTGTCCAGCAGAGCGGATGTCGCGATGCCGTCCAGCACAACGGACAGGAAAGGTCTTCCTCCCACGAACCTGCTGTACCAGTCTGTTGGACCTGGGGAGTCTACTCCTGGGTGTCGGCCCTCGGCCCCAGGGTTTTCTCGTTTAAAGGACAGCTCTGGATGGTTTGACCTGACTTGTGGCAGCGGTGGCAGACAGGGTCCCTCAGTGGACGGCGTTGGTCGCTGATCCTCCCAGGGGGTGGCGTTGTCCTCTTCCTCCTTCTCATCCTGGGGACATCCTCAGGGCTGTCGGCTAGCAGGATCTTTCCTTCCTCCTCGGGCTCCGTCCGCAGCTGCAGGGCACTCAGTACAGTGATCAGAGTTTTGCTCAACTGACGCACTTCAGAGCGCAGGCTGTCCAGCTCACTAGGGGATGTTGCTTGCACCTTGGCTTCAGCAGCCACTGGGGAAAAGGTGGATGCTGCAAGCACTGGGGTGGCCCCACCCTGGTAACATTGGATAGCAGTTGTTTCCAGGGGCTGCAGTCCTTTTATAGCCATGTCCTTAAGGATCTCAAAGGTGGCATCTGGATGATCCAGGGACCACCAACGCACAGTCCTGCTCTCTTCTTGAGACCTCAGTCCCCGGATAAACTGTTCCTTCAGCATTTTATTTTCATTATTGATGCTGGTTGGACTAACCTGTTTCAGAGCTCGCAGGGCCCCTTGTAAACGCCAGGCATAGTCCCGAACACTCTCCTCTGGTTGCTGAGAGCAGTTGTAGAACCTCATCCAGAGGTCTGTCTCAATACGATTCTCAAAGACAGTCTGTAACTTTTTAAAGATTGCGGACACTGACTCTTGGTCTGCGGCCGACCAGGTTTCTACTTCTCGCTCCGCAGCACCGGTCAATTGTCCTAATACCACAGCGGCTCTTTGCTTGTCTGTCATAGAGTACATATCCAGTATACCGCATATTTTCCGCTTAAATCCAGACAGGGTATCTGGTTTGCCGCTGTACTGGGGGAGCCACTTCGCTCCAGGGATGTACGGTATGGCCATGGGTATGACAGGGGTTACAGGCCCTGCTGGTGGAGCGGCTGCTTCGGCCTGCTCGGCGTCGGGCGCAAGTTGAGCATCAGGGCGGTTAATTGGTATTCCGGCGTTGTGCTGTTCTTCGGACATTCTGGCGCCCCCCTAGCTAATCGTGGCCTACCTTCTCTTCTTTTCTTCCGGTAGGCCGCAGCTCCGCAGGTGACGTTCTTCTTCAGGACCTTGCGTCGCTTGCGTCCTACGTCAGAGCGTTCACCGGCGCTCCTTCCAGGACCTGGCGCTTCCTGGTTTGACGTCGAGGCGAGGGGCGTGTCCGGGGCTTCGCGCGCTTTAGCAGGTACGCCTCTCAGTTTCCCGCGGTTACGCCCTTCTTCCCGCTCGGCGGCCCGACAATGGCGGCAATCTTCGCCACAGTTAAATATACAGTTTTTGATTAAAGGCGCACAGTAACCGGTGGCAACGGGCACAACACTCCGTCGTTGCAGCGGGCACGGGATCCTGTTCGTGACGCCAGGAAGAGATGACGCGCCCAAGGGATGGGGACTCAGCGCACGGGCCTTGCTGTTAGTTTTGTGGGATGCCGCGGTGGCCGGCTCCCAGGGCCGTACCCTCGGGTCACTCTTAAAAAAAAAGCAAGGAATTGGGGGAAAGGTGTATGGGAAAAGGGGAAAGTTCGTGACGCCACCTGTGGTGTCTGGTGAGACTCACCAGCGCTGCTACAGTCCTCTGAGGCCGGTGGTCGGGCAGTTTAGTTGGTTCTGCTCCCCACAGGTGGAGCGGGGCCTCAGGGCAGTGTAGGAGAAGAGATGCAGGACAGAGGGGACACAGCAAGGTCAAAGGAAGAATAGGCACATACACGACAGTTCACTTCAGTACCTTTACTTGTGGTGTTTTCAGGCACGATCCGGGGTACTGTAGGGTGAAGGGTGCATTTCAGGACTCTCCCCAGTGAGCGGGTGTGGGGCCTCCTGTTTCTTGCCTTTTCCTAGTAAGTTTATGACCTGCCTGAAGCTAGGCCTAACTTGGTCTCTGTCTTGCACCTGCTGACCTGGTGGTAGGGCCTTCTGTTGGAGTTCACACTCCCTGGTTTCTTGGGCCTCAGTGACTCCTGACTCTGGTATTACGGTCAGCTTTTGGTATTCCTGGGACATGTAGTTCGCCAGGGATCCCAGTTGTTTCTGCTGGTCCTAGAGATCCTTGCAGACACGGACCCGGTGTCCGGTAAATGCTTGTGGGGTGAGCTGGTTAAGCTCCTCTGCCCCCTATGTAGCTCGCTTACTCCACTTGCCTTCGGCCTGCTCGGGGCCCTCACTAGGCTTCACACTGGCAGTAGGCCTCGCTACTCTTCACCGCTCTTATGGCGTCGGCACGCCTTCGGCTCACTACCTCAACTCAATGAGTCTGGACTGTGCTCCACTGCAGGATGGCTACAGCAGGAGCTCCTCTCAACAGGCTTCCTTCTACAGACTGGATCCTCACAGACTGGAACTAGCTCTGTCCCAGAGGAAACTGTTCTCCAGACTGACTGCCTAGCTCCACCTTCCCTTTTTATATCCCTAACGGCTCCCTCTGGTGGTCTGAGGTGGCAGGTGGAGGTGTGTGTATGCTATGAGGGCCTCTTATGGAGGAATCTGTTCATGCACCCCTCTAGGATCTGTGGCACCAATGCACAGCAGGGCGCCACATTCCCCGCTTGCAAAGCTCAGTACTCCCGGACTGAAGTACTTTTTATAACAACAATAATAACAATCTTCCATTTATGGGAGGCACTTGCTTGAATGTTACATAATAAACATTATAAATAATAAATAGACATATGTACAATAAGCAACCTCAGAATTCAAGTCTCTTTTGGTGAGGTTCCCTGACAGGATGTCCATCTCACAGGGCATAGTATTTGATAGCTTGAGGGACCTGTCCCAAACCCTCAACGTAGGCCCTGGGGTGGCTGCAGGGCATGGCGATCCTGAGTTGGACCTCCGTTAGTGCCACTCCAGACAGGTTTTTCTTCTGAGGTCACCTAAAGGGGCACTCCAGGGAGTGCAATTATTTACAAGAATCAGTTTTGGGCTGCACATACTCCTCAGCCACTAAGTTCTGTATGTACCCTTACGGGTAACTAAAGGCAACAAGGAAAAGTGTCCATTTCACTTAAATTGTCCATTATAAAGCAAAACACAAGTTAATAAATACATACATGAAAATACACAACATAATACCCCAGGGGCACTATTTACACTGTCAGTTTCCTTCTTTACTTTCTGTATCTGACAGGGGTCTGACCTCGTGTGCTACGTGTCGACCTACGTGGTACTGGGATGCGTGAGGCACTAGTATTTGCACTACCTCCCATTCTGTCAGTTCTAAGTGCTGGGGAACTGCAGGGTTGCCTTAACCTCTCTAAGGGACTGGCAAGTATACCATTGGCTGGGCCTTCTTGCTCTGCTCCAACTGGGGATTCTTCTTGAGCAGACTCTTCTGAAGCACTTACAGGCTCTATTTGCTGTGGAGGGTCTTCTGGCTGTTGAAAGAAGTGGATCACAGGTATTATTACTGCTCCTCCTAGTTGAGGCCAATCTGCCGGGAAATCTTCTAAGTCAGTATGGAGTACTGCTTCTTTAGGCTCCTCCAGTACGGTGAGAGGCACTTCTTCTTGGGGCTTTAGCAGGTCTGGACACAATTTCAGATGGTCTCTAGATAGCATTGCAGTCGTTCTTCCTTCGTCCTTAGTAATTAGACAGGTCTTCCTGTTACCAAATCTTGAATTTAACACAGTGTAGGGTTCTCTCTCCAACTGGTCATCAAGTTTGTGGTTTCTCCTTTTTCTTTTCAACACCACTTCTCCTGGTGTGAAGGGTTCTGCGGGCGCACTTTTATTGTAGTTTGCTTCCTGCTTGTCCCTCACATGAGTGAGACTGTCTTCGACACAGACCTGTACTCTTCTGTACTGCTCCTGTCTGGTCGTGTCCCAGTCCTCAGTGGACATATCTGTTTCTGGTTCCACTACACCTAGCTCCAGGTCCATGGGCAACTTCCCGGGTCTGGCTCGCATGAGATATGCTGGAGTACAATTGGTGGAGCTCACAGGTATGTGGTTGTACAGATCTACCAGGTCAAGTAGTACGTCTGGCCACTGATTTCTCTCCTCTAGTGGTAAGGTCTTCAGCAGGTCGATGACGATGTTATTCATCTTTTCACAGAGACCGTTGGTTTGGGGGTGGTACGGTGTGGTCCGGATCTTTTTACACCCGTACAGATGGCAGAACTCCTTGAACAATTCAGCCTCGAAGGCTGGGCCTTGATCCATCAGTACCTGCTCCGGGTTTCCATGGATCCTGCAGAAGTACGCCTGAAATGTCTTCGCCGCAGTTTCTGCCGTTAGATCCTTGACGGGGGCGACCACCAGGAACCGAGAGTAGTGATCCACCATGGTCAGGGCATAGAAATATCCTGACCTGCTGGGTGACAGCTTGACATGATCCATGGCCACGATCTCCAAAGGTCGAGTTGTCTTGATGGGTTGCAGGGGTGCCTTCTGGCTGCTGTAGTCATTTCTTCTGAGGCTACAGGGTCCACAATTCCACCACCACCTCTCAATGGAACTGCGCATTCCTACCCAATAAAACCAACACTTCAGCAGGGTTTCTAGCTTCTTCCAGCCAAAGTGCCCCGCCTGATCGTGGTAGGCTTCCAACACCATCTGGATGTCTGTCTTGGGCACTACGATCTGCCATACCATCTCATGGGTTTTAGGGTTGACGTACCTCCGGCACAGCTTCTCTCTATAGATGAACAGCCGGTGATGCGCCCCCTGGGCCGTGGGGTACCCGGAGCCTGTAGATGCTGGGGGTTGTAGTCACCGTGGCGGTGACCCGGTCCGTGACCCAGGTGGTCAATCTAAGGGTAGTTTATGTATATCTGTTATGTATAGTCCGACTACGCCACCTGTGGAATGCGGTTATTGGGAACCGCCGCTGCAAAGCAGTCCGCTGAAGCTGGTGGTATGTGCAGCAAGGTGATGTAACTCCCCACAGGAAGAGTGGAGCTTCAGGGCAGCATGTATGGATGATGGTGGTGGTAGTGCAAGGTATCAGTAATGACAACACGGAGTCTTTGCAGTGCAGTCCCAGGGTCTTTACTGTTGGCAATTATATGGGCCCCAACGGGAGTACCGGCTAGTGATGAGGGCCTGATCAGTCTGGGAACAATACTAGAGTCCTCCTGGCCAGGTGAAGTTGTAGGCCTGCCGTTCTGACTATACTTTTTGGGCTATCCCGCTTATAGTCGTGTTGTAGCCCACGTCCCTGAGTGTAACGTGCTGCGCTCACCCGTATGGCTGGCGACTCGGGCCTTGTGTATTCCTCACTTCTCTGTGGCGGTACGGGTCCTTTCGTGTGGCTGAGCCTCCGGGCTTCTGTTGGGCCAGGAGACCTGCAATCTCCTGCCTTGCGGTATCTGCTGCTGGGTATGCAATGCCCACAGCCTCGGACAGAGGCGTCCGGTCCTCTGTGGATACTCTCCAGGACGAGCTAACTCCTGCTCCAGTCCCTGGCTCTTTACTCCTTCGTGTCCTACTTGACTCCACACACTGAACTCTAGACTCAGACTCCCTAACCCCGCCTCCAGATCTAGTTATAAAGGGCAGGATCCTCCCCTTTCTGGTCTGGGACAGGAGGTGTTGCGTGTATTGTGTTCCTGCCCAGGAAACTCCTGCTTTGCTCCCAGACATGGTATTACTACCACTGTGGCAACCAGACCCTCTGGGGTGCCACATTCCCCCCTAGTAAATTTCAATACTTTGGGACTGAGCATATTTTGCAAAAATATAACAGATAACAATAAACAATAGCAATAACAATACATGAACATATTTACAGGCATTACAGTCCTTATAGGTCACGGTATCATCCGTAACCAGGTGTCCATTTCACCCAAACAAGTGTGGCAAGACGACTAGCTCGGCTCTCCTGGAGGCAGACTCAGGACACACGTTCTCAGGTTTCCTTTCTGCTGGTTTATTATCAGCCATAAACTCATGCAGGTTTCACAGGAAAAACAAACATGACCCCTCTGGGTTAAACAAAATAAAAACAAAACAAAGTATAACTCAGTCCATAGATGAGCGGGTTCCGCCCGCTCTCGGTAGCATAAACTGCACTGCTAAAGTCCATGTGAAAAGCTCTGCAGCTTCCACAATACTGTCTGGAGACTTCCCTCCCCCAGACCACACTCCAGAGAAAAAAAAAGGGACTGAGCTTTTACACATTGCTCAGCCACACCCTGAGGGGAGGTAGGGGGAATGGCGTCCCGCCCTCTTTGCCATTCCCATAAAACCGCACACCCTTTAACAGAGTAAGCCTACCAGCATATAACACGCTGGCAGAAAAATAAAGTAGGTCTTAGTTCACGCAGGAGAGCATCCTGAGTGATACATACCTCCCCTCACATATAAAACCAGTGACACTGTCACATATTCCCCCCCTCTGCCCAAAGCCGGGGGTTTGGGCACCTTCTGACACCAGGCAGGGAATCCTAGAGAGGGCATCTGCATTCCCATGTAACTTCCCGGGCCTATGCTCCACGTGAAAGTTAAACTCTTGAAGTCCTAGGAACCATCTAGTTACCCTGGCATTTTTACCCCTCTTCTCCCTCAACCATCTCAACGGGGCATGATCTGATACTAATCTAAACTTCCGGCCTAGTAGGTAATATTTCCGTGTATCCACGGCCCATTTTATGGCTAAACACTCTTTCTCTACTATGGCGTAGTTCTTTTCGCAGGAGGACAGCTTTAGGCTTAGATAGAGAATGGGATGTTCTTCCCCATTTATCTCTTGGGAGAGTACAGCCCCTAGACCAACCTCTGAAGCGTCCGTCTGGACCACAAATTCTTTCTTGAAGTCTGGCGCCACCAGGACCGGCTGCTTGCACAATGTTAGCTTCAACTGTTGAAACGCGGTCTCCGTTTCTTCCGTCCATTTCACCATGGTTGATTTGGTGCCTTTTAGAAGATCCGTTAGTGGCGCGGCAATCATGGCGAAATTCGGGATAAACCGCCGGTAGTATCCTACCATTCCTAGGAATGCTCTCACCTGCTTCTTCGAGAGTGGTTGCGGCCAGGTTTGAATTGCCTCCACTTTCTTGATTTGCGGCTTTATTTCGCCTCTCCCAACAACATAGCCCAGGTACTTGGCCTCCTCCTTCCCGATGGCACACTTTCTTGGATTTATGGTAAATCCTTCCTTCCTTAGCATGTCCAGAACGGCCTGTAGTTTAGGTAGGTGACTAGCCCAGTCTGGGCTAAAGACCACAATGTCGTCGAGGTAGGCTGCGGCATACTTCTTATGTGGGGCTAGGATCCGATCCATAGCCCTCTGGAAAGTGGCTGGGCCCCCCTGTAGTCCGAATGGCATCCGCGTGTATTGAAAACACCCATCAGGTGTTGAGAAAGCTGTCTTCTCCTTAGCCATCTGGGACATGGGGATCTGCCAGTAGCCCTTCGTCAGGTCGAGAGTGGTGATGTACCTCGCCGGTCCAAGCCTCTCGATGAGTTCGTCGACGCGGGGCATCGGGTACGCGTCACACTTCGATACCTCATTCAGCCGGCGGTAGTCATTACAAAACCTCCACTCTCCATTGGGTTTCGGCACGAGGACGATTGGGCTCGACCACCCACTCTTTGACTCCTCTATTACTCCGAAGTCTAACATCCTCTTCACCTCGGCCGAGATCACCTCCCGGCGTGCTTCCGGAATCCGATACGGCTTCAGATTCACTCGTACGTGCGGCTCTGTCAGCATATCATGCTCTACCACTTGAGTATGCCCCGGCAACTCTGAGAACAGCTCCCGATTCCGCTGTAGTAATTCTCGACACTGTTGCTTCTGGGCCGATGATAGAGTCTCTGCAATAGTGACCTCCTCAACCTTGCCTTCTGGTGCGGCTACCAGGCAATGAGTTTCCACAGGTTCACGGTCCCGCCACGGCTTGAGCAAATTCACATGATATATTTGATGCGGCTTTCTTCGGCCAGGCTGGTGGACTTTATAATTAACCTCGCTGACTTTCTCCACCACCTCGTATGGACCTTGCCACTTGGCGAGGAACTTGCTCTCGATGGTAGGGATCAGCACCAAAACACGGTCCCCGGGCTGGAACTGTCTTAGTCTCGCCGACCGGTTATAGACCCTCGCCTGGGCTTCCTGCGCCTGGAGGAGGTGTTCCATCATGATGGGCATCACCTTTGACATTCTCTCCTGTAACTGGGCGACATGTTCGATGATACTCCGGTGTGGTGTGACTTCAGCCTCCCAAGTTTCCTTGGCGATGTCTAGGAGACCTCTTGGATGCTGCCCATATAGGAGCTCACATGGAGAGAAGCCAGTGGAGGCTTGAGGAACTTCTCTGACCGAGAAAAGCAGAAATGGGAGCAGGTAGTCCCAGTCTCGCCCATCCTTTTCAACGACCTTCTTGAGCATCGCCTTTAAGGTCTTGTTGAAGCGTTCCACTAGGCCGTCCGTCTGTGGATGATAAACTGAGGTCCGAAGCTGAGTTATCTGAAGGACTCTGCAAAGCTCCTTCATCACCTTGCTCATGAAGGGGGTTCCTTGGTCTGTCAGAATCTCTTTTGGTAGACCTGTCCGAGCAAAAATATGGACCAGCTCTCGGGCTATACTTTTACTGGACATGTTCCTTAGGGGAACCGCTTCCGGATACCGAGTCACATAGTCCATGATGACCAGGATATATTGGTGGCCCCGAGCTGATTTAACTAAGGGGCCCACGAGGTCCATGGCAATCCTCTCAAAGGGAACCTCTATCACAGGTAGTGGGACTAAGGGGCTACGGAAGTGGGAGGAGGGAGCGGTTATTTGGCAGGTGGAGCAGGACCTACAATAGTTTTGAACTTCTCGATAACACCCTGGCCAATAAAACCTTCTCAATATCCTCTCCTGAGTTTTCTCGACCCCTAGGTGTCCCCCCAGAACATGTGAATGGGCCATATCTAGCACCCGCCGTCTGTATGGCCCCGGTACTAACAGCTGTTCCACTATCTCACCGCCCCTCAGTTTGGCCACCCGATATAGCAACTCCCCCTGCATTGCAAAGTGGGGGAATCTGGTGTCGGCCCCCGGCTCTTGGGCAACCCCATTACATACAGTAACCTGGTCAAATGCCCCTTTTACGGTCAGGTCTCGAACTTTAGCAGTCCCAAAGTTCTCTTTGGACATATCTAACGCAGGGAGGTCGGCCTCCTCGGTCACGTCTCACCCTCATCCCCGACAAGGACGCACAGTGGGAACTCCTCCATCTGAGACTTCGTCGGGGGTTCTTCTTCAAGGACCTGGCTTTTCCCCATACTACTTAGTCCAGTTCCCTTCCCCCACAAGTCCCAGAATAAGTATATCAGATCCTTTACTACCCCGACTTCATGGGACTGGGCACCACAGTCTGTCCCCACTGTTACTGTGGCCACGGGATAGTCCTTGGCGTCACCATGGATGCACCGAACGCCCAGGGTTTTGGAAGGGATCAACTGGTGGGGAAGGGATGCTCTGATCAAGGTCACCAGACTCCCGGAGTCCAACAGCCCAAGCACTTTTACTCCATTAATGGACACTGCACACGCCTGCGGCCCCTTGCCGGGTTGACAGTCCACACTACAGGCTGGATAGTCTTAATAGGAGACCCGTCTGCTTAGGCTGAAGTCCATGGGCTCAGGGGATATTTGACACCTGGCGGCTACATGTCCAGGGTTGTGACACCGCCAGCAAACTATTTCTTTACCAACTGTTCTAAAGGCACCTTCAGTAGGAGTGGGACGTCCCCCAGTGGTGGCTCTAGACCCCATCCGTGGTGAACCCGCTCCCTTTTGGGTATCCCAGTAGGGAGAAGTGACTGCATCCGGTTTCCCAAGAGATCTCTCGACTACCTGGTACCTCTCTACCAGGCCGATGAAGTCATCTGCGTTCTGGGGATCAGCCTGGGCAACCCATGTCTGTACTGGCTTGGGAAGGGAATGCATGAACCTGTCAATCACCACCCGCTCAACCATCTGGGCCGGAGTGGAGGACTCCGGTTGTAGCCACTTCTGAACAAGATGCAGGAGGTCAAACATCTGCGAGCTAGGGGGTTTGTTGCTAGCATACGCCCAGTGATAAACTCGCTGGGCTCTTACTGCCATATTTACTCCTAGACGTGCTAAGATCTCTGTCTTTAGTTTGGCATATTCCTTAGCATCTTGCAGCGCCAAGTCAAAATACGCCTTCTGGGGTTCACCCGATAAATATGGCGCCAGAACCTCTGCCCACTGTGCTGGAGGAAGTCTCTCACGATCAGCCACCCTCTCAAAAACAGTCAGAAATGCTTCTACATCATCCCCAGGGGTCATCTTCTGCATGGCCCGCCTTACCGCCTTTCTGACGTGAGAATCATCTGTCGGCCCTGGGGGTGGGGCGGCTGCCCTGCTCTGGATGGCGTCCGCCAAAAGCTGTATCTGCTGTTGCGCCTCCTGCTGGTGCTGCTGCGCCTCCTGCTGGTGCTGCTGCTGTGACTTTTGCTGCAACTGGATCTGCTGAAGCTACAGTTTGGTCGTCTCCTGGTGCTGCTGCTGCATGCTCCGCTGGGCCTGCTGCATACTCTCCTGGGCCTGGACCAGGTGCTTAACGAGCTCCTCCATGCTGCTGGACTTCCCTGGCTGGCTGGCGGCCTTCACCCAGGACATCCACCTGTCTTTGTAGCAGGTACACGTGTTCCTGGAATCCTGCACGCACTCTCACACAAACTGTGGCAAGACGACTCGCTCGGCTCTCCTGGAGGCAGACTCAGGACACACGTTCTCAGGTTTCCTTTCTGCTGGTTTATTATCAGCCATAAACTCATGCAGGTTTCACAGGAAAAACAAACATGACCCCTCTGGGTTAAACAAAAAAAAAACAAAACAAAGTATAACTCAGTCCATAGATGAGTGGGTTCCGCCCGCTCTCGGTAGCATAAACTGCACTGCTAAAGTCCATGTGAAAAGCTCTGCAGCTTCCACAATACTGTCTGGAGACTTCCCTCTCCCCGACCACACTCCAGAGAAAAAAAAGGGACTGAGCTTTTACACATTGCTCAGCCACACCCTGAGGGGAGGTAGGGGGAATGGCGTCCCGCCCTCTTTGCCATTCCCATAAAACCGCACACCCTTTAACAGAGTAAGCCTACCAGCATATAACACGCTGGCAGAAAAATAAAGTAGGTCTTAGTTCACGCAGGAGAGCATCCTGAGTGACACATACCTCCCCTCACATATAAAACCAGTGACACTGTCACACAAGGTACAGTTGTAGAATGGGGGACCTGTCCAAATCAAACCCCAAAGTTGGCCTTGGGCGTGGCTGCAAGGCTTAGGCAGTCTTGTTGGACCACAAGTGGGGCCACGCCAGACAGGTTTTTGTTCCATGGTCTGTTGCAAGGGGGGCACTTTATAGGTGCAACTATTTACAGGGCAAGTTTTTGGTTACTCACTGTCCATAACCTGAAAGTCTTTGAACCCTGTCGGGTAACTGGAAAAACATAATCAGTACACACATATAAAACATTTCAACATTTGCAATACTACAGTTATGGGTTCCATCTAAATCCTCCAGCGAGCAGGGATTTGACCTCTGGTGCTTCTGGTAGATCTACGTAACACACTGTCTATCTGTGTTCTACCTTGGTCCCCTGTATTTACCCCTGGTGTGGTGGGTTCAATGTTCACCACACTACAGGTGTTTGGAGGTGTGTCTGGTAGGTTGGGCAGCTCCCCATGGATCCTTTGGCTTACCGTGGGTACGACAGGTTCGCTACTAGCAGAGATTCTCCTGGTCTGCCGATGAGGAATCTTCTGTCTCTGGGGCCAATGGTTCTTGCAACTCTACTGGGACTTCTACAGCTCCCTGAGGGGCTGGTTGGAGAAATGTAAGGACTGGCACAACAATAGCATTATTCACTTGCGTCCATGACGGGGAAATTCTCCGAGTACTGTGCTGACCATTTCTTCCACTTCCTCTGCGGGTTGAGGGATATCTTGGCCTTCTTCAGCATGTGTAGTTGCTCAGGACATTTCTTCAGGTGGTCTCTGGAAACTGTTGCTGTCATTTCTCCTCCATCCTTACTTATGAGGTACACCTTGGTGTTATCATGACTTGATGGTAGAATGGTGTACGGCTCTTTTTCCCACTGGTCATCCAATTTATGGAGCCGCCTTTTTCTTTCCAGGTGACAAGGGGGCAGCAGGTGCATGTTGATTGTAAGTCCTCTCTTGCCTTTCTCTTGCTTGGGACAGACTTCTTTCAACACTTTCCTGTACCTTACGGTATTGTAGTTTCCGCTCAGTATCTCAATCCGCATCTGGTGAGGCGTCCTCTGGTGTCAGAACTCCCATATCCAGATCAATGGGCAGCTTACCAGGTCTTGCTCTCATCAGGTAAGCAGGTGTGCAGTTGGTGGAATTCACTGGAATGTGATTGTAGAGATCCACCAGGTCTGGCAACTTTTCTGGCCACAGGCTGCGTTCCTCCAGGGGCAACGTCTTCAGTAGGTCTATCACCACCTGATTCATCTTTTCACACATCCTGTTGGTCTGGGGATAATAAGGCGTTGTACGGATCTTCTTGCAGCCGTACAGGTTGCACAATTCCTGGAATACTTCTGCTTCGAAGGCCGGACCTTGGTCAGTTAGCTCACGGTCTGAGTAACCATGTGGGCGGCAGAAGTGCTGTTGGAAAGCTCTGGCTGCTGTCTGAGCCGTTTGGTCCTTGACTCTCACTACTACCAGGAACCGGGAGTAGTGGTCTACGATGGTGAGAGCATAGACTTAGCCTGACCTGCTCGGGGATAGCTTCACATGGTCCAGGGCTACCAGTTCGAGTGGCTGCTTGGTGATGATGGGCTGCAGGGGAGCCCTCTGGCTGTCACGGTCTTTTCTTCTCAGGTTGCATGGTCCGCATTCTCGACACCACCTCTCGACTGCTTTCCTCATGCCAACCCAATAGAACCGTTCATGTAGCAGGACTTCCAGCTTCTTCCATCCAAAATGTCCCGCTCCATCATGGTACGCTTCCAGGACCATAGACGCATCTCGCCTCGGGACTACCACCTGCCAGACCAGCTCATGTGTCCGGGAGTTGACAGTTCTTCGACACAGCTTCCCTTCATAGATGAACAGCTTGCTCTTTTCTTTCCACAGCTGTTTGGTCTCTTCTGGAGCATCTGAATCAGGGTATGAGTCAGCTTGTGTCAGCAACTCTTTGACTAGGCAAACAGCCGGATCACTGTCTTGTGTTTTTGCCCATCCATGGTGGGGCAATGGATTGAACGTGGCTTCTCTGTTGGCAGAGCACCTGTTCTTCACACAATGGGAGCACTGCTTTATCCCATGGCGATGGAAAGCGGGGATTTCTATCTCTTCCAGCTCCTCTGGGTCTTCTCCCTCGTCTGGCAAGTTAGGAATTCTGGACAGCGCGTCTGCGTTTGCATTCTTGTGCCCAGCCCGGTACTTGATGGTGAATTCATAATTAGACAGTCGGGACATCCATCTTTGTTCCAGGGCACCAAGTTTTGCAGTGTCCAGGTGTGTCAGCGGGTTATTATCGGTGTACACAGTGAATTTGGAAGAGGCGAGATAATGTTTGAAGCGCTCAGTCACAGCCCAGACGATGGCAAGGAACTCCAACTTGAAGGAGCTGTAGTTCTCTGGGTCTCTTTCTGTGGGCCGGAGCTTCCTGCTGGCGTAGGCTATCACCCTTTCTCTGCCTTGCTGGATATGGGACAGCACCGCTCCTAGTCCCACTTTGCTCGCGTCCGTGTGAAGGGTGAAGGGTTGGCCATAATCAGGGTAGGCCAGGACCTCGTCTCCTGTTAGGGTCATGTTCAACCTGGTGAAGGACTCATCTTCCAGCTTGCCCCATTTGAATGGTGGTTTCTGGTTCTTGGCCTTCCTGGACTGGCCTAACAGGAGGTTCTGCATGGGTGCCGCCATCTTGGTGAAGCCTGGTAAAAACCTTCGGTAGTAACCTACCAACCTGAGGAACTGCCACACTTCTTTGATGGTGGAAGGTCTCGGCCAGTCCTTGATTACGGTGATCTTATCGGGGTCTGGTGCTACACCGTCAGCGCTTACCACATGTCCTAAGTACTGTACTTTGGGCTTCAGCAGGTGGCACTTAGACGGCTTCACCTTCAGGCCAAAGCCAGCCAGGGCTTCAAACACTTCCGCCAGGTGATTCAGATGATCCTCATATGTCTTGGAGTATACTATGACATCATCCAGGTACAGCAGGACTGTCTCGAAATTCTTATGCCCTAGACCACACTCCATCAACCGCTGGAAGGTTCCTAGGGCGTTGCAGAGCCCGAATGGCATGCAGGTGAACTCTCTGAGGCCCATCGGCAGGGCCGGCGTCCGCACCCGGCGTACCCGGGCAAGTGCCGGGGCCCTGGAAAATCAGAGGGGCCCACCGCCCACTCACTGTCGGGGCCCACCGCCCACTCACTGTCGGGGCCCACCGCCCACTCACTGTCGGGGCCCACCGCCCACTCATTGTCGGGGCCCACACAGTGTGCTGTGTCTGCTAGTAATGACACGGCAGGATCGATGGCACTGCACCTTTAATTGTGCTTGTGTGTCGCCCCTGCCGCGTCATTACTAGCAGACACAGCCGCACAGCGCGCAGCCATGTCTGGGGGAGTGCCGACAATCAAACACCGTCGGAGGTCCTGCACAGATGGGGGGGAGCGGCCCGGACCCGACCGCAAGTGGGCCCCTCTGATGTTCCAGGGCCATGAAGTCTGTGACACGCCGGGGGCCCTGCACTGCCCCATACCCGAGGAGCTGCTGGACAGGACACTGGACCGGGGACAGGTGAGTGAGGCTTCCCCAGTCCCAATATTAAAAATATTTGTAATGGGTCTGTGTGAGTGCATGTATGTGAATGTCAGTGTGTATGACTGTGTATATATATTTGTCTGTTTTATATATGTTTTTAAGAATTTGTGTAAAAATGTGTGTATGTCTGTATGTGTACATATCTGTGTACCATGTGTGCGTGCATGTGTCTGCGTACCGTGTGTGCGTGCGCATGTCTGCGTACCGTGTGTGCGTGCGCATGTCTGCTTACCGTGTGTGCATGTCTGCGTACCGTGTGTGCGTACCGTGTCTGCGTACCGTGTGTACGTGCATGTGTCTGTGTACCGTGTGTGCGTGCATGTGTCTGCGTACCGTGTGTGCGTGCATGTGTCTGCGTACCGTGTGTGCGTGCATGTGTCTGCGTACCGTGTGTGTGCGTGCGCGTGTCTGCGTACCGTGTGTGCGTGCGCATGTCTGCGTACCGTGTGTGCGTGCGCATGTCTGCGTACTGTGTGTGCATGCGCATGTCTGCATACCGTGTGTGCATGTCTGCGTACCGTGTGTGCGTGTGCATGTCTGCATATGTGAAGGATGAGGTGGCAGGCTGGGCCCTGTGTACTATATATATATTTCTCCGCCGTATCTGTGCATCATGAATCGTGTATGTGTTAAAGGGGCCCACAGAGACTCTTTCGCCCGGGGCCCAGAAAAACCTGGAGCCGGCCCTGCCCATCGGGGTGGTGAATGTGGTCTTCTCCTTATCCGCCTCTGCTACAGGAACCTGCCAATACCCACTAGTAAGATCCAAAGTAGAGAAATAATTAGCAGATTTTAACGCAGCTAGTGACTCCTCTATCCTGGGTAGCGGGTATGCATCTTTATGTGTTATGCGGTTAATTTGCCTGTAGTCTACACACATTCTCATTGTGCCATCCTTTTTCTTTACAAGAACTAATGGAGCTGCCCAGGGGCTACAACCGTCTCTTATTACCCCAGCCTCCTTCATCTCTCGCAACATCCCTTTGGCATTTTGGTAGTGTGCTGGCGGTACAGGCCGGTACCTTTCTTTAATGGGTGGATGGTCTCCCGTGGGGATATGGTGTTGAACCCCCTTTACCTGCCCAAAGTCGAGTGGGTGTTTACTGAAGACCCTTTCATACTCTTGCACCACCCGGTATACTCCTTGTTTTTGGTGTTGAGGGGTGGAGTCAGTGCCCACATGCAGCTTCTGACACCAGTCCTCCATCTGTCCCTCGGAACCATTACCCTCCGCCTGGTTGGATGGAGGTAAGGGTTCCACTGTTTTTATAGCATTTTGCTTGACGGTAAATAGCTTGGCTAGGGTGGCATACCGGGGCAAGTGAACTTCTTTTTCCCCAATGTTCAGGATGCGGACTGGCACTCTCCCATGGCGGACATCAACCACCCCCCTGGCTGTCAAAATAGTGGGCCTACTGTCAGAGTAGATGGGCTCTACCAGGGCCTGGTAATCTCTACCCCGGAGACCGATTGCTGCCCGGCACCATATCAGCATTTCACTTCTTGGGGGCATGGCAATAGGGAATGGGTCACTCATCCTGACACTGCCAATTTCACCACCAGACAGTTCTACCTGTTGTCTTTTCATCAGGGCTCTGATCTCTCTTTGTAGAACCCGCTGCTGGCTGGAACTGGCGGTCTCCGCAACCTGCTGTAACAAGACAATTATTTCTGCAAGACAATTTTCAATGACATTAGTGCCTAAGGTTATCATGGGATGACTTTCTCAGCAATCAATGTCGACAATAATCAGTCCTTGTGCTGGCAGTTCGACTTTGCCAACCTTTATGGTCACTTCTTTGTACCCCACCTGAGGTACGAGTTGACCATTACTAGCATAAATACTCAAATGTTCGTCTGGATGGAGGGTAATGTCCGAATCAGGCCAGTACCATTTGAAAAGAATGTAGGGGATGGTGGTCACCTGGGACCCAGTGTCCAGCAACACGCTCATTGGAAAGCCGTCCAGCACGATAGGTAGGACTGGTCGTCCTCCCACATATTTGTCTCGCCAGCTTGATGGGTCTGGTGGTCTTACACCTGGGGGTTGGCCCTCTGCCCCAGGTTTGGCTTGTTTAAATGACAGTACCTTGCATAATGTCCTGGCTGGTTGCACCAGCGGGAGATGGGTTGTCCGTCCTGGTCGTAGCTGTCGCTGTTCCTCCCTCTGGATGGTGGAATCCTCTTCTGTCGGCGCCACGGGACGTCCTCCGGACTGGAAGCCAGCTGGATCTTTCCTTTGGGATACACCTGCAAGGACTGCACAGTTTTGGTTAGCGTAGATACACTTTTAGTTAACTCTTGGACCTGATGGTGCAGGTCTGTAGACGGGGCATTGTCCAGAGTCTGTGCATCAGCTCCTACAGGCTCCGGGGAAAAGGGTGCCACCTCCTGGTGGTAGGTGATAGCCGGGCACCGGTGAGCTGTAGCGCCACCTGGTGCTGGTTCCCGTAGCACCCGGATGGCCCTGTCCTTAAATTGAGCAAAGTCCAAGTCAGGGTTTTGCAGAGCCATTATGCGCAGCAGGGTGCGGTGGGCGCTGGACAGTAAACCCTCAATAAATTGCTCAGTTAACAGCCTGTTTTCATCACGCACACTGTCAGGGTCTACCTGTTTGATGGCCCTCAGCGCCTCCTGCAGGTTTAAAGCATAGTCCCGTACACTGTCCTGCGCCCGTTGTTTGCACCCATAAAACTTCATCTTTATCTCTGCCGTAGTACGGGTGTCAAAAGTGTCCTTTAGGCGGGCCAGTATCTCTTTTACAGTCCCTTTTTCTCCGGCTGACCAGGATTTTACTTCTCTCTGGGCTGCACCAATCAACTGGCCTACGAGGATGCTCACTTTCTGCTCCTCGGACAGGGGGTATACTTTAAATAAACTGCTTAGTCTCTCCTTGAAGTCACTCAGGGTGTGCGACTCTCCTGAGTACTGGGGCAACCACGCCGCCCCCGTATATATGGCATGGAGAATGGCATTACCGCGGCAGTGGGCGCGCCGGTGGTTGAAGTTCCTTCCATATCGGGCGTCTTCCTCCCCCCTAGTGAACCGTGGCCTACCTTCCTTCTCTTTTCTTCCATAGGCCGCAGTTCCGCAGGCAATGGTCTCTGTCGAGGACCTGGCATCGCACGCGTCAGACGTCAACGTTCACTGTGGCTCCTTCCAGGACCTGCCGCTGCATTCGTGCGTGGGGCAGGGCTTTAGACTTCACGTGTTTCCAGCGATCACGCCCCTCTTCTTCTCGCTCGACGACTCGAAAATGGCGGACAATGGCGGGAAAACGGCGACAAATGGCGGGAAATCTTCACCACGGTATGCGACATAGTCTGTGAAGGGGCGCAGTACCCGGTGGTAGCGGGCATGAGATCCTGCCGACTGCACCAAAGTTGACGCGCCCCCTGGGCCGTGGGGTACCCGGAGCTGGGCCTGTAGATGCTGGGGGTTGTAGACACCGTGGCGGTGATCCTGTCCGTGACCCAGGAGGTCAATATAAGGGTAGTTTATGTATATCTGTTATGTATAGTCCGACTACACCACCTGTGGAATGCGGTTATTGGGAACCGCTGCTGCGGAGCAGTCCGCTGAAGCTGGTGGTATGTGCAGCAAGGTGATGTAACTCCCCACAGGAAGAGTGGAGCTTCAGGGCAGCGTGTATGGATGATGGTGGTGGTAGTGGAAGGTATCAGTAATGACAACACGGAGTCTTTGCAGTGCAGTCCCAGGGTCTTTACTGTTGGCAATTATATGGGCCCCAATGGGAGTACCGGCTAGTGATGAGGGCCTAATCAGTCTGGGAACAATCCTAGAGTCCTCCTGGCCAGGTGAAGTTGTAGGCCTGCGCTCACCCGTATGGCTGGCGACTCGGGCCTTGTGTATTCCTCGCTCCTCTGTGGCGGTACGGGTCTTTTCGTGTGGCTGAGCCTCCGGGCTTCTGTTGGGCCAGGAGACCTGCAATCTCCTGCCCTGCGGTATCTGCTGCTGGATATGCAATCCCCACAGCCTCAGACTCCGGCGTCCGGTCCTCTGTGGATACTAACCAGGACGAGCTAACTCCTGCTCCAGTCCCTGGCTCTTTACTCCTTCGTGTCCTACTTGACTCCACACACTGAACTCTAGACTCAGACTCCCTAACCCCGCCTCCATATCCAGTGATAAAGGGCAGGGTCCTCCCCTTTCTGGTCTGGGGCAGGAGGTGTTGCTTGTAATGTGTTCCTGCCCAGGAAACTCCTGATTTGCTCCCAGACATGGTATTACTACCACTGTGGCAACCAGACCCTCTGGGGTGCCACAATGACTTCTCTCATTCCACAGCTGCTTGGCTTGTAGAGATGCTTCCTTCTCCAGCGAGGAACCTTCCTGGGTTATCAGCTCTTTGATACTGCTGACAACCGCGTCACTGTCCTGGGTCTCCTTCCAGCTGTGGTGAGGCAGGGGGTTTAACGTCTTACCGCGAGGCCTCCTGGAGGCTCGTTGCTCGTGGACCATTCCATTCCGATGAAAGGCAGGTAGTTCAATCTCCTCCAGGTCATCCACTTCTTCAGTGTCCGACTGGTGAGGCATCCTGGACAGGGCATCGGCGTTGGTGTTCTTGCGGCCTGCCCGGTACTTAATAGTGAATTGGTAGTTTGACAGCCAAGCCATCCATCGTTGCTCCATGGCTCCTAGCTTGGCTGTTTCTAGATGAGTCAAGGGGTTGTTATCAGTGAAGGCAGTGAATTTACTGGAGGCTAGATAGTGCTTGAACCGCTCGGTGATGGCCCAGACCAGGGCCAGGAACTCTATTTTGAAGCTGCTATAGTTTTATGGGTTCCTCTCGGTCGGGCGGAGCTTCCTGCTTGCATAGGCAATCACCTTCTCTTTGCCATTCTGCTTCTGACTCAGTACAGCTCCTAATCCTTCGTTGCTGGCATCAGTATACAGCAGGAACGTTGGCTGTAGTCAGGGTAGGCTAGGATCTCTTCGACGGTCAGGATCTCCTTCATCACAATAAAGGATTCAGCTTGCTCCTTACCCCACTGGAACGGGGGATTTCTGCCACTGGGGGACTGTCCTACCAGGAGGTCTCGTAGAGGCGCCGCTTTCTTGGTATAGTCCTTCACAAACCTCCGGTAATACCCAACTAGTCCCAGGAACTGACGTACCTCCTTGAGGCTCTTCGGCTCTGGCGATTTCTGGATGGCAGTGATCTTCTCCGGGTCAGGTGCTACTCCCTCTGGATAATGATGTGCCCCAGGTACTGTACCTTTCTCTTGAGCAGGTGGCACTTTGAGGGCTTCAGCTTCATCCCATACCGTGACAGCGACTCGAATACCTCTGCCCGGTGCTTCAAGTGGTCCTCATACGTTTTGGAGTACACTATCACGTCAAAAAGGTACAGTAGTACAGTCTCGAAGTTGCGGTGTCCCAGGCAGCACTCCATCAATCTCTGGAATGTTCCGGGGGCGTTGCAGAGTCCAAACGGCATACTATTGAACTCGCAGAGTCCCATCGGGGTGGTGAAGGCCGTCTTCTCCCGATCCTCCTCAGCAACAGCTACTTGCCAGTACCCACTAGTGAGGTCAAGGGTGGAGAAGTAATTTGCAGACTTTAAGGCAGCCAGGGATTCCTCTATACGGGGTAAAGGATATGCATCTTTATGTGTAATGCGATTTACTTGTCTGTAATCTACACACATTCTCATGCTTCCGTCCTTTTTCCTGACTAGAACTAGGGGAGCTGCCCAGGGACTACAACTATCCCTTTCTACCCCTGCCTTCTTCATGTCGTGCAACATCTCCTTCGCCTTCTGATAGTGTGCTGGTGGTATAAGCCTGTAACGTTCTTTGATGGGTGGATGGGCACCTGTGGGGATATGGTGTTGAACCCCCTTAATCCTCCCAAAGTCAAGTGGGTGCTTACTGAATACCTGCTCGTATTCCTGAACCACCCGGTGTCCACCCTGCTTCTGATGGGCAGGAGTGGTGTCTGTCCCAACATGGAGCTGTTGACACCAATCCTCCGCGTGGGTTGCCGGGTCGTTATCCTCCACTTCGTCTGGAGAGGTTAAGGACTCCGCTGTGTGTATGGAGTTGTTATTTACTGTGTACAGTTTGGCAACAGTGGCGTAGCAAGGTAATTTAACCTCGTCCTCCCCATAGTTTAGGAGGCGTACGGGCACCCTCCCATTGCGTACATCCACTACCCCTCTAGCAGTCAAGAGTGTAGGCCTATGTTCCAAGCTAAGGGGCTCTACTACCGCCTGGTAGCTCCGTCCTTTAAGACCTATTGCTGCTCTACACCATATCAGCATTTCACTCATCGGGAGTATCACAATGGGTACCGGGTCTGTCACCCATACATTACCAATTTCACCGCCGGTTAGCTTTACCTGTTGCTGGTACATAAGGGCTCGGATCTCTTTCTGCAGCGCCCTTCTCTGCCCTGGTCTGGCAGTGTCAGCTATCTGTTGGAGCAAGAACACAACTTCTCCCATACAGTTCCTAACAATATTAGTGCCAAGTACCATATGCAAGTTGGTATCATTAGGATTAGTCTCTACTACAATTAGTCCCTGGTCCTGCTGTTCCACTCTTCCCACCTTTATTGCCACATCCTTAACCCCGACTAGGTTAAGGGGGAGGCCGTTTGAGGCATAAACGGTAAGGTTTGGAGCTGGTGGACTTAGGTCATCCATGGACCAGAACCTTTTGTAGAGGACGTCAGGCAAGATAGTTACCAGAGATCCTGTGTCCAGCAGAGCGGATGTCGCAATGCCGTCCAGCACAACGGACAGGAAAGTTCTTCCTCCCACGAACCTGCTGTACCAGTCTGTTGGGCCTGGGGAGTCTTCTACTCCTGGGTGTCGGCCCTCGGCCCCAGGGTTTTCTCGTTTAAAGGACAGCTCTGGATGGTGTGACCTGACTTGTGGCAGCGGTGGTCGCTGGTCCTTTGGTGGACGGCGTTGGTCGCTGATCCTCCCAGGGGGTGGCGTTGTCCTCTTCCTCCTTCTCATCCACGGGACATCCTCAGGGCTGTCGGCTAGCAGGATCCTTCTTTCCTCCTCGGGCTCCGTCCGCAGCTGCAGGGTTCTCAGTACAGTGGTCAGGGTTTTGCTCAACTGACGCACTTCAGATGGCAGGCTGTCCAGCTCACTAGGGGACGTTGCTTGCACCTTGGCTTCAGCAGCCACTGGGGAAAAGGTGGACGCTGCAGGCACTGGGGTGGCCCCACCCTGGTAACATTGGATAGTAGTTGTTTCCAGGGGCTGCAGTCCTTTAGTAGCCATGTCCTTAAGGATGTCAAAGGTGGCATTTGGATGATCCAGGGACCACGAACGCACAGTCCTGCTCTCTTCTTGAGATCTCAGTCCCCGGATAAACTGTTCCTTCAGCATTTTATTTTCATTATTGATGCTGGTTGGACTAACCTGTTTCAGAGCTCGCAGGGACCCTTGTAAACGCCAGGCATAGTCCGGATCACAGTCCTCCGGTTGCTGAGAGAAGTTGTAGAACCTCATCCGGAGGTCTGACTCAGTACGATTCTCAAAGACAGTCTGTAACTTTTTAAAGATTGCGGACACTGACTCTTGGTCTGCGGCCGACCAGGTTTCTACTTCTTGCTCCGCAGCACCAGTTAATTGTCCTAATACCACAGCGGCTCTTTGCTTGCCTGTCATAGAGTACATATCCAGTATACCGCATATTTTCCACTTAAATCCAGATAGGGTATCTGGTTTGCCGCTGTACTGGGTGAGCCACTTCGCTACGGGGATGTACGGTAGGGCCATGGGTATGACAGGGGTTAAAGGCCCTGCTGGTGGAGCGGCTGCTTCGGCCTGCTCGGCGTCGGGCGCAAGTTGAGCATCAGGGCGGTTAACCGGTATTCCGGCGTTGTGCTGTTCTTCTGACATTCTGGCGCCCCCCTAGCTAACCGTGGCCTACCTTCTCTTCTTTTCTTCCGGTAGGCCGCAGCTCCGCAGGTGACGTTCTTCTTCAGGACCTTGCGTCCTACGTCAGAGCGTTCACCGGCGCTGCTTCCAGGACCTGGCGCTTCCTGGTTTGACGTCGAGGCGTGGGGCGTGTCCGGGGCTTCGCGTTCTGTAGCAGGTACGCCTCTCAGTTTCCCGCGGTTACGCCTTTCTTCCCGCTCGGCGGCCCAACAATGGCGGCAATCTTCGCCACAGTTAAATATACAGTTTTTGATTAAAGGCGCACAGTACCCGGTGGCAACGGACACAACACTCCATCGTTGCAGCGGGCACGGGATCCTGTTCGTGACGCCAGGAAGAGATGACGCGCCCAAGGGATGGGGACTCGGCGCTCGGGCCTTGCTGTTAGTTTTGGGGGATGCCGCAGTGGCCGGCTCCCAGGGCCGTACCCTCGGGTCACTCTTAAAAAAAAGCAAGGAATTGGGGGAAAGGTGTATGGGAAAAGGGGAAAGTTTGTGACGCCACCTGTGGTGTCTGGTGAGACTCACCAGAGCTGCTACAGTCCTCTGAGGCCGGTGGTCTGTGGTGTTGGTTCTGCTCCCCACAGGTGGAGCAGGGCCTCAGGGCAGCATAGGAGAAGGGATGCAGGACAGAGGGGACCCAGCGGGGTCAAAGGAAGAATAGGCACACACACGACAGTTCACTTCAGTACCTTTACTGGTGGTGTTTTCAGGCACGATCCGGGGTACTGGAGGGTGAAGGGTGCATTTCAGGACTCTCCCCAGTGAGCGGGTGTGGAGCCTCCTGTTTCTTGCCTTTTCCTAGTAAGTTTATGACCTGCCTGAAGCTAGGCCTAACTTGGTCTCTGTCTTGCACCTGCTGACCTGGTGGTAGGGCCTTCTGTTGGAGTTCACACTCCCTGGTTTCTTGGGCCTCAGTGACTCCTGACCCTGGTTTTACGGTCAGCTTTTGGTATTCCTGGGACATGTAGTTCGCCAGGGATCCCAGTTGTTTCTGCTGGTCCTAGAGATCCTTGCAGACACGGACCCGGTGTCCGGTAAATGCTTGTGGGGTGAGCTGGTTAAACTCCTCTGCCCCCTATGTAGCTCGCTTACTCCACTTGCCTTTGGCCTGCTCGGGGTCCTCACTAGGCTTCACACTGGCAGTAGGCCTCGCTATTCTTCACCGCTCTTATGGCGTCGGCACGCCTTGGGCTCACTACCTGAGCTCAATGAGTCTGGACTGTGCTCCACTGCAGGATGGCTACTGCAGGAGCTCCTCTCAACAGGCTTCCTTCTACAGACTGGATCCTCACAGACTGGAACTAGCTCTGTCCCAGAGGAAACTGTTCTCCAGACTGACTGCCTAGCTCCACCTTGCCTTTTTATATCCCCAACGGGCTCCCTCTGGTGTTCTGAGGTGGAAGGTGGAGGTGTGTGTATGCTATGAGGGCCTCTTGTGGAGGAATCTGTTCATGCACCCCTCTAGAATCTGTGGCACCAATGCACAGCAGGGTGCCACATTCCCCCCTAGCAAAGCTCAGTACTCCCGGACTGAAGTACTTTTTATAACAACAATAATAACAATCTTCCCTTTATGAGAGGCACTTGCTTGAACGTTACATAATAAACATTATAAATAATAAATAGACATATGTACAATAAGCAACCTCAGAATTCAAGTCTCTTTTGGTGAGGTTCCCTGACAGAATGTCCATCTCACAGGGCATAGTATTTGATAGCTTGAGGGACCTGTCCCAAACCCTCAACATAGGCCCTGGGGTGGCTGCAGGGCATGGCGATCCTGAGTTGGACCTCCGTTAGTGCCACTCCAGACAGGTTTTTCTTCTGAGGTCACATAAAGGGGCACTCCAGGGAGTGCAATTATTTACAAGAATCAGTTTTTGGGCTGCACATACTCCTCAGCCACTAAGTTCTGTATGTACCCTTACGGGTAACTAAAGGCAACCAGGAAAAGTGTCCATTTCACTTAAATTGTCCATTATAAAGCAAAACACAAGTTAATAAATACATACATGAAAATACACAACATAATACCCCAGGGGCACTATTTACACTGTCAGAGTTTCCTTCTTTACTTTCTGTATCTGACAGGGGTCTGACCTCGTGTGCTACGTGTCGACCTACGTGGTACTGGGATGCGTGAGGCACTAGTATTTGCACTACCTCCCATTCTGTCAGTTCTAAGTGCTGGGGAACTGCAGGGTTGCCTTAACCTCTCTAAGGGACTGGCAAGTATACCATTGGCTGGGCCTTCTTGCTCTGCTCCAACCGGGGATTCTTCTTGAGCAGGCTCTTCTGAAGCACTTACAGGCTCTACTTGCTATGGAGGGTCTTCTGCCTGTTGAAAGAAGTGGATCACAGGTATTACTGCTCCTCCTAGTTGAGGCCAATCTGCCGGGAAATCTCCTAAGTCAGTATGGAGTACTGCTTCTTTAGGCTCCTCCAGTACGGTGAGAGGCACTTCTTCTTGGGGCTTTAGCAGGTCTGGACACAACTTCAGATGGTCTCTAGATAGCATTGCAGTCGTTCTTCCTCCGTCCTTAGTAATTAGACAGGTCTTCCTGTTACCAAATCTTGAATTTAACACAGTGTAGGGTTCTCTTTCCCACTGGTCATCAAGTTTGTGGTTTCTCCTTTTTCTTTTTAACACCACTTCTCCTGGTGTGAAGGGTTCTGTGGGCGCACTTTTATTGTAGTTTGCTTCCTGCTTGTCCCTCACATGAGTGAGACTGTCTTCGACACAGGCCTGTACTCTTCTGTACTGCTCCTGTCTGGTCGTGTCCCAGTCCTCAGTGGACATATCTGCTTCTGGTTCCACTACACCTAGCTCCAGGTCCATGGGCAACTTCCCGGGTCTGGCTCGCATGAGATATGCTGGAGTACAATTGGTGGAACTCACAGGTATGTAGTTGTACAGATCTACCAGGTCAAGTAGTACGTCTGGCCACTGATTTCTCTCCTCTAGTGGTAAGGTCTTCAGCAGGTCGATGACGATGTTCTTCATCTTTTCACAGAGACCGTTGGTTTGGGGGTGGTACGGTGTGGTCCGGATCTTTTTACACCCGTACACATGGCAGAACTCCTTGAACAATTCAGCCTCGAAGGCTGGGCCTTGATCCGTCAGCACCTGCTCCGGGTTTCCATGGGGCCTGCAGAAGTACGCCTGAAACGTCTTCGCCGCAGTTTCTGCCGTTAGATCCTTGACGGGGGCGACCACCAGGAACCGAGAGTAGTGATCCACCATGGTCAGGGCATAGGAATATCCTAACCTGCTGGGTGACAGCTTGACATGATCCATGGCCACGATCTCCAAATGTCGAGTTGTCTTGATGGGTTGCAGGGGTGCCTTCTGGCTGCTGTAGTCATTTCTTCTGAGGCTACAGGGTCCACAATTCCAGCACCACCTCTCAATGGAACTGCGCATTCCTACCCAATAAAACCAACACTTCAGCAGGGTTTCTATCTTCTTCCAGCCAAAGTGCCCCGCCTGATCGTGGTAGGCTTCCAACACCATCTGGATGTCTGTCTTGGGCACTACGATCTGCCATACCATCTCATGGGTTTTAGGGTTGACGTACCTCCGGCACAGCTTCTCTCTATAGATGAACAGCCGGTGATGCGCCCCCTGGGCCGTGGGGTACCCAGAGCCTGTAGATGCTGGGGGTTGTAGTCACCGTGGCGGTGACCCGGTCCGTGACGCAGGTGGTCAATCTAAGGGTAGTTTCTGTATATCTGTTATGTATAGTCCGACTACGCCACCTGTGGAATGCGGTTATTGGGAACCGCCGCTGCGAAGCAGTCCGCTGAAGCTGGTGGTATGTGCAGCAAGGTGATGTAACTCCCCACAGGAAGAGTGGAGCTTCAGGGCAGCGTGTATGGATGATGGTGGTGGTAGTGCAAGGTATCAGTAATGACAACACAGAGTCTTTGCAGTGCAGTTCCAGGGTCTTTACTGTTGGCAATTATATGGGCCCCAACGGGAGTACCGGCTAGTGATGAGGGCCTGATCAGTCTGGGAACAATCCTAGAGTCCTCCTGGCCAGGTGAAGTTGTAGGCCTGCCGTTCAGACTATACTTTTTGGGCTATCCCGCTTATAGTCGTGTTGTAGCCCACGTCCCTGAGTGTAACATGCTGCGCTCACCCGTATGGCTGGCGACTCGGGCCTTGTGTATTCCTCACTCCTCTGTGGCGGTACGGGTCCTTTCGTGTGGCTGAGCCTCCGGGCTTCTGTTGGGCCAGGAGACCTGCAATCTCCTGCCCTGAGGTATCTGCTGCTGGGTATGCAATGCCCACAGCCTCGGACTCCGGTCCTCTGTGGATACTATCCAGGACGAGCTAACTCCAGCTCCAGTCCCTGGCTCTTTACTCCTTCGTGTCCTACTTGACTCCACACACTGAACTCTAGACTCAGACTCCCTAACCCCGCCTCCAGATCCAGTTATAAAGGGCAGGATCCTCCCCTTTCTGTTCTGGGGCAGGAGGTGTTGCATGTAATGTGTTCCTGACCAGGAAACTCCTGCTTTGCTCCCAGACATGGTATTACTACCACTGTGGCAACCAGACCCTCTGGGGTGCCACATTACCCCCTAGTAAATTTCAATACTCTGGGACTGAGCATATTTTGCAAAAATATAACAGATAACAATAAACAATAGCAATAACAATACATGAACATGTTTACAGGCATTGCAGTCCTTATAGATCACGGTATCATCCGTAACCAAGTGTCCATTTCACCCAAACAAGGTACAGTTGTAGAATGGGGGACCTGTCCAAAACAAACCCCAAAGTTGGCCTTGGGCGTGGCTTCAAGGTTTAGGCAGTCCCGTTGGACCACAAGTGGGGCCACACCAGACAGGTTTTTGTTCCGTGGTCTGTTGCAAGGGGGGCACTTTATAGGTGCAACTATTTACAGGGCAAGTTTTTGGTTACTCACTGTCCATAACCTGAAAGTCTTTGAACCCTGTCGGGTAACTGGAAAAACATAATCAGTACCCACATATAAAACATTTCAACATTTGCAATACTACAGTTATGGGTTCCATCTAAATCCTCCAGCGAGCAGGGATTTGACCTCTGGTGCTTCTGGTAGATCTACGTAACACACTGTCTATCTGTGTTCTACCTTGGTCCCCTGTATTTACCCCTGGTGTGGTGGGTTCAATGTTCACCACACTACAGGTGTTTGGAGGTGTCTCTGGTAGGTTGGGCAGCTCCCCATGGATCCTTTGGCTTACTGTGGCTACGACAGGTTCGCTACTAGCAGAGGGTAGATTCTCCTGGTCTGCCGATGAGGAATCTTATGTCTCTGGGGCCAATGGTTCTTCCAACTCTACTGGGAGTTCTACAGCTCCCTGAGGGGCTGGTTGGAGAAATGTAAGGACTGGCACAACAATGGCATTATTCACTTCCGTCCATGACCGGGGAAATTCTCAGAGTACTGTGCTGACCATTCCTTCCACTTCCTCTGCGGGTTGAGGGATATCTTGGCCTTCTTCAGCATGCTGTAGTTGCTCAGGACATTTCTTCAGGTGGTCTCTGGAAACTGTTGCTGTCGTTTCTCCTCCATCCTTACTTATGAGGTACACCTTGGTGTTATCATGACTTGATGGTAGAATGGTATACGGCTCTTTTTCCCACTGGTCATCCAATTTATGGAGCCGCCTTTTTCTCTTTAGGACTTGCTTTCCAGGTGACAAGGGGGCAGCTGGTGAATGTTGATTGTAAGTCCTCTCTTGCCTTTCTCTTGCTTGGGACAGACTTCTTTCAACACTTTCCTGTACCTTACGGTATTGTAGTTTCCGCTCAGTATCTCAATCCGCATCTGGTGAGGCGTCCTCTCGTGTCAGAACTCCCATATCCAGATCGATGGGCAGCTTACCAGGTCTTGCTCTCATCAGGTAAGCAGGTGTGCAGTTGGTGGAATTCACTGGAATGTGATTAGAGAGATCCACCAGGTCTGGCAACTTTTCTGGCCACAGGCTTCGTTCCTCCAGGGGCAACGTCTTCAGTAGGTCTATCACCACCTGATTCATCTTCTCACACATCCCGTTGGTCTGGGGATAATAAGGCGTTGTACGGATCTTCTTGCAGCCGTACAGGTTGCAGAATTCCTGGAATACATCTGCTTCGAAGGCTGGACCTTGGTCAGTTAGCACACGTTCTGAGTAACCATGCGGGCGGCAGAAGTGCTGTTGGAAAGCTCTGGCTGCTGTCTGAGCCGTTTGGTCCTTGACTCTCACTACTACCAGGAACCGGGAGTAGTGGTCTACGATGGTGAGAGCGTAGACTTAGCCTGACCTGCTCGGGGATAGCTTCACATGGTCCAGGGCTACCAGTTCGAGTGGCTGCTTGGTGATGATGGGCTGCAGGGGAGCCCTCTGGCTGTCACGGTCTTTTCTTCTCAGGTTGCATGGTCCGCATTCTCGACACCACCTCTCGACTGCTTTCCTCATGCCAACCCAATTGAACCGTTCACGTAGCAGGACTTCCAGCTTCTTCCATCCAAAATGTCCCGCTCCATCGTGGTACGCTTCCAGGACCATAGACGCATCTCGCCTCGGGACTACCACCTGCCAGACCAGCTCATGTGTCCGGGAGTTGACAGTTCTTCGACACAGCTTCCCTTCATAGATGAACAGCTTGCTCTTTTCTTTCCACAGCTGTTTGGTCTCTTCTGGAGCATCTGAATCAGGGTATGAGTCAGCTTGTGTTAGCAACTCTTTGACTAGGCAAACAGCCGGGTCACTGTCTTGTGTTTCTGCCCATCCATAGTGGGGCAATGGATTGAACGTGGCTTCTCTGTTGGCAGAGCACCTGTTCTTCACACAATGGGAGCACTGCTTTATCCCATGGCGATGGAACGCGGGGATTTCTATCTCTTCCAGCTCCTCTGGGTCTTCTCCCTCGTCTGGCAAGTTAGGAATTCTGGACAGCGCGTCTGCGTTTGCATTCTTGTGCCCAGCCCGGTACTTGATGGTGAATTCGTAATTAGACAGTCGAGCCATCCATCTTTGTTCCAGGGCACCAAGTTTTGCAGTGTCCAGGTGTGTCAGCGGGTTATTATCCGTGTACACAGTCAATTTGGAAGAGGCGAGATAATGTTTGTAGCGCTCAGTCACAGCCCAGAAGATGGCAAGGAACTCCAACTTGAAGGAGCTGTAGTTCTCTGTGTTTCTTTCTGTGGGCCGGAGCTTCCTGCTGGCGTAGGCTATCACCCTTTCTCTGCCTTGCTGGATCTGGGACAGCACCGCTCCTAGTCCCACGTTGCTCGCGTCCGTGTGAAGGATGAAGGGTTGGCCATAATCAGGGTAGGCCAGGACCTCGTCTCCTGTTAGGGTCATCTTCAACCTTGTGAAGGACTCATCTTCCAGCTTGCCCCATTTGAATGGTGGTTTCTGGTTCTTGGCCTTCCTGGACTGGCTTATCAGGAGGTCCTGCATGGGTGCCGCCATCTTGGCGAAGCCTGGTATAAACCTTCGGTAGTAGCCTACCAACCCGAGGAACTGCCGCACTTCTTTGATGGTGGAAGGTCTCGGCCAGTCCTTGATTACGGTGATCTTATCGGGGTCTGGTGCTACACCGTCAGCGCTTACCACATGTCCTAAGTACTGTACTTTGGGCTTCAGCAGGTGGCACTTAGACGGCTTCACCTTCAGACCAAAGCCAGCCAGGGCTTCAAACACTTCCGCCAGGTGCTTCAGATGATCCTCATATGTCTTGGAGTATACTATGACATCATCCAGGTACAGCAGGACTGTCTCGAAATTCTTATGCCCTAGACCGCACTCCATCAACCGCTGGAAGGTTCCTGGGGCGTTGCAGAGCCCGAATGGCATGCAGGTGAACTCGCTGAGGCCCATCGGGGTGGTGAATGCGGTCTTCTCCTTATCCGCCTCTGCTACAGGAACCTGCCAATACCCACTAGTAAGATCCAAAGTAGAGAAATAATTAGCAGATTTTAACGCAGCTAGTGACTCCTCTATCCTGGGTAGCGGGTATGCATCTTTATGTGTTATGCGGTTAATTTGCCTGTAGTCTACACACATTCTCATTGTGCCATCCTTTTTCTTTACAAGAACTAATGGAGCTGCCCAGGGGCTACAACTGTCTCTTATTACCCCAGCCTCCTTCATCTCTCGCAACATCCCTTTGGCATTTTGGTAGTGTGCTGGCGGTACAGGCCGGTACCTTTCTTTAATGGGTGGATTGTCTCCCGTGGGGATATGGTGTTGAACCCCCTTTACCTGCCCAAAGTCGAGTGGGTGTTTACTGAAGACCCTTTCATACTCTTGTACCACCCGGTATACTCCTTGTTTTTGGTGTTGAGGGGTGGAGTCAGTGCCCACATGCAGCTTCTGACACCAGTCCTCCATCTGTCCCTCGGAGCCATTACCCTCCGCCTGGTTGGATGGAGGTAAGGGTTCCACTGTTTTTATAGCATTTTGCTTGACGGTAAATAGCTTGGCTCGGTTGGCATACCGGGACAAGTGAACTTCTTTTTCCCCAATGTTCAGGATGCGGACTGGCACTCTCCCTTGGCGGACATCAACCACCCCCCTGGCTGTCAAAATGGTGGGCCTACTGTCAGAGTAGACGGGCTCTACCAGGGCCTGGTAATCTCTACCCCGGAGACAGATTGCTGCCCGGCACCATATCAGCATTTCACTTCTTGGGGGCATGGCAATAGGCAATGGGTCACTCATCCTGACACTGCCAATTTCACCACCAGACAGTTCTCCCTGTTGTCTTTTCATCAGGGCTCTGATCTCTCTTTGTAGAACCCGCTGCTGGCTGGAACTGGCGGTCTCCGCAACCTGCTGTAACAAGACAATTATTTCTGCAAGACAATTTTCAATGACATTAGCGCCTAAGGTTATCATGGGATGAATTTCTCGGCGATCAATGTCGACAATAATCAGTCCTTGTGCTGGCAGTTCGACTTTGCCAACCTTTATGGTCACTGCTTTGTACCCCACCTGAGGTACGGGTTGACCATTACTAGCATAAATACTCAAATGTTCGGGTAATGTCCGAATCAGGCAAGTACCATTTGAAAAGAATGTAGGGGATGGTGGTCACCTGGGACCCTGTGTCCAGCAACACGCTCATTGGAAAGCCGTCCAGCACGATAGGTAGGACTGGTCGTCCTCCCACATATTTGTCTCGCCAGCTTGATGGGCCTGGTGGTCTTACACCTGGGGGTTGGCCCTCTGCCCCAGGTTTTGCTCGTTTAAATGACAGTACCTTGCATAATGTCCTGGCTGGTTGCAGCGGCAGGAGATGGGTTGTCGGTCCTGGTCGTAGCGGTTGCTGTTCCTCCCTCTGGGTGGTGGAATCCTCTTCTGTCGGCGCCACGGGACGTCCTCCGGACTGGAAGCCAGCTGGATCTTTCCTTTGGGATACACCTGCAAGGACTGCACAGTTTTGGTTAGCGTAGCTACACTTTTAGTTAACTCTTGGACCTGATGGTGCAGGTCTGTAGACGGGGCATTGTCCAAAGTCTGTGCATCAGCTCCTACAGGCTCCGGGGAAAAGGGTGCCACCTCCTGGTGGTAGGTGATAGCCGGGCGCCGGTGAGCTGTAGCGCCACCTGGTGCTGGTTCCCGTAGCACCCGGATGGCCCTGTCCTTAAATTGAGCAAAGTCCAAGTCAGGGTTTTGCAGAGCCATTATGCGCAGCAGGGTGCGGTGGGCGCTGGACAGTAAACCCTCAATAAATTGCTCAGTTAACAGCCTGTTTTCATCACGCACACTGTCAGGGTCTACTTGTTTGATGGCCCTCAGCGCCTCCTGCAGGTTTAAAGCATAGTCCCGTACACTGTCCTGCGCCCATTGTTTGCACCCATCTTTATCTCTGCCGTAGTACGGGTGTCAAAAGTGTCCTTTAGGCGGGCCAGTATCTCTTTTACAGTCCCTTTTTCTCTGGCTGACCAGGATTTTACTTCTCTCTGGGCTGCACCAATCAACTAGCCTACGAGGATGCTCAATTTCTGCTCCTCGGACAGGGGGTATACTTTAAATAAACTAATTAGTCTCTCCTTGAAGTCACTCAGGGTGTGCGACTCTCCTGAGTACTGGGGCAACCACGCCGCCCCCGTTATATATGGCATGGAGAATGGCATTACCGCGGCAGCGGCCGCGCCGGTGGCTGAAGTTCCCTCCATATCGGGCGTCTTCCTACCCCCTAGTGAACCGTGGCCTACCTTCCTTCTCTTTTCTTCCGTAGGCCGCAGTTCTGCAGGCGATGGTCTCTGTCGAGGACCTGGCGTCGCACGCGTCTGACGTCAGCGTTCACTGTGGCTCCTTCCAAGACCTGGCGCTGCATCCGTGTGTGGGGCAGGGCTTTAGACTTCGCGTGTTTCCAGCGATCACGCCCCTCTTCTTCTCGTGCGGCTACTCAAAAATGGCGGACAATGGCGGGAAATCTTCACCACGGTATACGACACAGTCTGTGAAGGCGCGCAGTACCCGGTGGTAGCGGGTATGAGATCCTGCCGACTACGCCAAAGTTGACGCGCCCCCTGGGCCGTGGGGTACCCGGAACAGGGCCTGCAGATGCTGGGGGTTGTAGTCACCGTGGCGGTGACCCGGTCCGTGACCCAGGTGGTCAATATAAGGGTAGTTTATGTATATCTGTTATGTATAGTCCGACTACACCACCTGTGGAATGCGGTTATTGGGAACCGCTGCTGTGGAGCAGTCCGCTGAAGCTGGTGGTATGTGCAGCAAGGTGATGTAACTCCCCACAGGAAGAGTGGAGCTTCAGGGCAACGTGTATGGATGATGGTGGTGGTAGTGCAAGGTATCAGTAATGACAACACAGAGTCTTTGCAGTGCAGTCCCAGGGTCTTTACTGTTGGCAATTATATGGGCCCCGACGGGAGTACCGGCTAGTGATGAGGGCCTGATCAGTCTGGGAACAATCCTAGAGTCCTCCTGGCCAGGTGAAGTTGTAGGCCTGCGCTCACCCGTATGGTTGGCGACTCGAGCCTTGTGTATTCCACGCTCCTCTGTGGCGGTACGGGTCTTTTCGTGTGGCTGAGCCTCCGGGCTTCTGTTGGGCCAGGAGACCTGCAATCTCCTGCCCTGCGGTATCTGCTGCTGGATATGCAATTCCCACAGCCTCAGACTCCGGCGTCCGGTCCTCTGTGGATACCAACCAGGACGAGCTAACTCCAGCTCCAGTCCCTGGCTCTTTACTCCTTCGTGTCCTACTTGACTCCACACACTGAACTCTAGACTCAGACTCCCTAACCCCGCCTCCATATCCAGTTATAAAGGGCAGGATCCTCCCCTTTCTGGTCTGGGGCAGGAGGTGTTGCTTGTAATGTGTTCCTGACCAGAAAACTCCTGCTTTGCTCCCAGACATGGTATTACTACAACTGTGGCAACCAGACGCTCTGGGGTGCCACACTGGCTTCTCTCATTCCACAGCTGCTTGGCTTGTAGAGACGCTTCCTTCTCCAGTGAGGAACCTTCCTGGGTTATCAGCTCTTTGATACGGCTGACAACCGCGTCGCTGTCCTGGGTCTCCTTCCAGCTGTGGTGAGGCAGGGGGTTTAACGTCTTACCGCGAGGCCTCCTGGAGGCTCGCTGCTCGTGGACCATTCCATTCTGATGAAAGGCAGGTAGTTCAATCTCCTCCAGGTCATCCACTTCTTCTTCAGTGTCCGACTGGTGAGGCATCCTGGACAGGGCATCGGCGTTGGTGTTCTTGCGGCCTGCCCGGTACTTAATAGTGAATTGGTAGTTTGACAGCCAAGCCATCCATCGTTGCTCAATGGCTCCTAGCTTGGCTGTTTCTAGATGAGTCAAGGGGTTGTTATCAGTGAAGGCAGTGAATTTACTGGAGGCTAGATAGTGCTTGAACTGCTCGGTGATGGCCCAGACCAGGGCCAGGAACTCCAATTTGAAGCTGCTATAGTTCTCTGGGTTCCTCTCGGTCGGGCGGAGCTTCCTGCTTGCATAGGCGATCACCTTCTCTTTGCCATTCTGCTTCTGACTCAGTACAGCTCCTAATCCTTCGTTGCTGGCATCAGTATACAGCAGGAACGGTTAGCTGTAGTCAGGGTAGGCTAGGATCTCTTCGCCGGTCAGGATCTCCTTCATCACAATAAAGGATTCAGCTTGCTCCTTACCCCACTGGAACGGGGGATTTCTGCCTCTGGGGGACTGTCCTACCAGGAGGTCTCGTAGAGGCACCGCTTTCTTGGTATAGTCCTTCACAAACCTCCGGTAATACCCAACTAGTCCCAGGAACTGACGTACCTCCTTGAGGCTCTTCGGCTCCGGCCATTTCTGGATGGCAGTGATCTTCTCCGGGTCTGGTGCTACTCCCTCTGGACTAATGATGTGCCCCAGGTACTGTACCTTTCTCTTGAGCAGGTGGCACTTTGAGGGCTTCAGCTTCATCCCATACCGGGACAGCGACTCGAATACCTCCGCCAGGTGCTTCAAGTGTTCCTCATACGTTTTGGAGTACACTATCACGTCAACCAGGTACAGTAGTACAGTCTCGAAGTTGCGGTGTCCCAGGCAGCACTCCATCAATCTCTGGAATGTTCCGGGCGCGTTGCAGAGTCCAAACGGCATACTATTGAACTCGCAGAGTCCCATCGGGGTGGTGAAGGCCGTCTTCTCCCGATCCTCCTCAGCAACAGCTACTTGCCAGTACCCACTAGTGAGGTCAAGGGTGGAGAAGTAATTTGCAGACTTTAAGGCAGACAGGGATTCCTCTGTACGAGGTAAAGGGTATGCATCTTTATGTGCAATGCGATTTACTTGTCTGTAATCTTCACACATTCTCATGCTTCCGTCCTTTTTCCTGACTAGAACTAGGGGAGCTGCCCAGGGACTACAACTATCCCTTACTACCCCTGCCTTCTTCATGTCGTGCAACATCTCCTTCGCCTTCTGGTAGTGTGCTGGTGGTATAGGCCTGTAACGTTCTTTGATGGGTGGATGGGCACCTGTGGGGATATGGTGTTGAACCCCCTTAATCCTCCGAAAGTCAAGTGTGTGCTTACTGAATACTTGCTCGTATACCTGAACCACCCGGTGTACACCCTGCTTCTGATGGGCAGGAGTGGTGTCTCTCCCAACATGGAGCTGTTGACACCAATCCTCCACGTGGGTTGCCGGGTCGTTATCCTCCACTTCGTCTGGTGAGGTTAAGGACTCCGCCGTGTGTATGGAGTTGTTATTTACTGTGTACAGTTTGGCAACAGTGGCGTAGCATGGTAATCTAACCTTGTTCTCCTCATAGTTTAGGAGGCGTACGGGCACCCTCCCATTGCGTACATCCACTACCCCTCTAGCAGTCAAGCGTGTAGGCCTATGTTCCGAGCTAAGGGGCTCTACTACCGCCTGGTAGCTCCGTCCTTTAAGACCTATTGCTGCTCTACACCATATCAGCATTTCACTCATCGGGTGTATCACAATGGGTACCGGGTCTGTCACCCGTACATTACCAATTTCACCGCCTGTTAGCTTTACCTGTTGCTGGTACATAAGGGCTCGGATCTCTTTCTGCAGCGCCCTTCTCTGCCCTGGTCTGGCAGTGTCAGCTATCTGTTGGAGCAAGAACACAACTTCTCCCATACAGTTCCTAACAATATTTGTGCCAAGTACCATATACAAGTTGGTATCATTAAGATTAGCCTCTACTACAATTAGTCCCTGGTCCTGCAGTTCCACTCTTCCCACCTTTATTGCCACATCCTTAACCCCGACTAGGTTAAGGGGGAGGCCATTTGAGGCATAAACGGAAAGGTTTGGACCTGGTGGGCTTAGGTCATCCATGGACCAGAACCTTTTGTAGAGGACGTCAGGCATGATGGTTACCTGAGATCCTGTGTCCAGCAGAGCAGATGTCGCAATGCCGTCCAGGACAGGAAAGGTCTTCCTCCCACGAACCTGCTGTACCAGTCTGTTGGGCCTGGTGAGTCTACTCTTGGGTGTCGGCCCTCGGCCCCAGGGTTTTCTCGTTTAAAGGACAGCTCTGGATGGTGTGACCTGACTTGTGGCAGCGGTGGCAGACAGGGTCCTTCGGTGGACGGCGTTGGTCGCTGATCCTCCCAGGGGGTGGCGTTGTCCTCTTCCTCCTTCTCATCCAGGGGACATCTTCAGGGCTGTCGGCTAGCAGGATCCTTCCTTCCTCCTAGGGCTCCGTCCGCAGCTGCAGGGTTCTCAGTACAGTGGTCAGGGTTTTGCTCAACTGACGCACTTCAGAGCGCAGGCTGTCCAGCTCACTAGGGGACGTTGCTTGCACCTTGGCTTCAGCAGCCACTGGGGAAAAGGTGGACGCTGCAGGCCCCACCCTGGTAACATTGGATAGTAGTTGTTTCCAGGGGCTGCAGTCCTTTTGTAGCCATGTCCTTAAGGATGTCAAAGGTGGCATCTGGATGATCCAGGGACCACCAAAGCACAGTCCCGCTCTCTTCTTGAGACCTCCGTCCCCGGATAAACTGTTCCTTCAGCATTTTATTTTCATTATTGATGCTGGTTGGAATAACCTGTTTCAGAGCTCGCAGGGACCCTTGTAAACGCCAGGCATAGTCCGGATCACAGTCCTCCGGTTGCTGAGAGCAGTTGTAGAACCTCATCCGGAGGTCTGTCTCAGTACGATTCTCAAAGACAGTCTGTAACTTTTTAAAGCTTGCGGACACTGACTCTTGGTCTGCGGCCGACCAGGTTTCTACTTCTTGCTCCGCAGCACCGGTTAATTGTCCTAATACCACAGCAGCTCTTTGCTTGTGATGCGCCCCCTGGGCCTGTGTTGTGCAGGGGATACCCGGAGCAGGATCGCTGGGGGTTTGTAGTCCTCGTGGCGATGACCCGGTCCGTGCCCAGGGTGGTCAATTCAGTGGCAGTCTTAGTGTAATAACAAATGTCCGACTACGCCACCCGTGGATTGCGGTCAGTGGGGACCGCCGCTGCGCTGCAGACCGCTGAGGCTGATGTTGTAAGCGCAGCCAAGTATGGGATAACTCCCCACGGGAGAAGTATTGCCTCAGGGCAGCTAGTGTGGATGATGGGAGTGATGGTGTGAGCGTCCCAGCACTAATGGTGCTGGTGCGGCGATGAAACACAGACGTGTGGTTGCAGTTTCCAATGCTTTACTCACAGTTGTTATCCGAGTCACTTCTGCAGGGAATGACTGCCCAAGCCGTGCTGCGTCCACCAGGCAAGGGGCTCGACCAACTCCCAGGCAATTCCAGAGCGTGGCACAGGGTTCCCTTCTCTTCCCTTCTCTGGCCGTCCTCACCAGTGACCCACCTTTGTCCAGCTCCCTCGGGCCTTCTCTTGGCGAAACCTATCTCCGGTTTCCCTGACCCTATGTGGTATGCTTTCCTGGTGGATGTAGTGAGGGGTCGCAACAAGATGTGGTCACAACCTCCGGTCTTTGGCTGAGGAATCTGTTGCCTCCACCAATTTGGGTTCCGGTACCCTGCTCTTCCAACCCTTCACCCGCAATCTCCTGGGCCTTTGGGGTTCCTTCTACCTTCGTGTCTCTGGGCCTTTCTCTGTGTTCCAGTTCCTTGTTTCCTTTCTTACTTCCTTTGCTGTTCCTTCTCCTCTCTCTCTTTTGCTCCGGCCTCCTGACAAGCCCTGCCCATGGAGCAGAGCCCCTGGAGCAGCTCTGCTCCCTGTCACTTCTCCTCCTGACTGGACTGAACTGACTACTCTAAGATGGTGCCCACCTTATATACCTCCTTCTAACACCCGAGCCCAGGTGACTAGCAACCAATGGGCTCCTACCTATGCCCAGAGACCCACCCCTATCTGCTCCTACACCACTGGCTTTTCCTCCCCCTCCCCACTCCAGCCAGGGACAGAAGCTGTCGTGCCTGCACTTCTGTGGGAGCACCGTTGAGCTGTCCCTCGGAAATGGGGTGTGTGTGGTGCATGCAGCCTAACGAGCCCTAGTCCACACTCCATCCTTACCCGGGAGTGGAATATCACACCTCTGGATTGAGGTGCTATACCACTGTAGCAGCCGAGCCCTCGGGGTGCTACACTTGCCTGTCATAGAGTACATATCCAGTATACCGCATATTTTCCACTTAAATCCAGATAGGGTATCTGGTTTGCCGCTGTACTGGAGGAGCCACTTCGCTCCGGGGATGTACGGTAGGGCCATGGGTATGACAGGGGTTACAGGCCCTGCTGGTGGAGCGGCTGCTTCGGCCTGCTCGGCGTCGGGCGCAAGTTGAGCATCAGGGCGGTTAACCGGTATTCCGGCATTGTGCTGTTGTTCGGACATTCTGGCGCCCCCCTAGCTAACCGTGGCCTACCTTCTCTTCTTTTCTTCCGGTAGGCCGCAGCTCCGCAGGTGACGTTCTTCTTCAGGACCTTGCGTCCTACGTCAGAGCGTTCAACGGCACTCCTTCCAGGACCTAGCGCTTCCTGGTTTGACGTCGAGGCGTGGGGAGTGTCCGGGGCTTCGCGCGCTTTAGCAGGTACACCTCTCAGTTTCCCACGTTTACGCCCTTCTTTCCGCTCGGCGGCCCAACAATGGCAGCAATCTTCGCCACAGTTGAATATACAGTTTTTGATTAAAGGCACACAGTACCCGGTGGCAACGAACACAACACTCCGTCGTTGCAGCGGGCACGGGATCCCGTTCGTGATGCCAGGAAGAGATGACGCGCCCAAGGGATGGGGACTCGGCGCCCGGGCCTTGCTGTTAGTTTTGGGGGATGCCGAGATGGCCGGCTCCCAGGGCCGTACCCTGGGGTCACTCTTAAAAAAAAAAGCAAGGAATTGGGGGAAAGGTGTATGGGAAAAGGGGAAAGTTCGTGACGCCACCTGTGGTGTCTGGTGAGACTCACCAGAGCTGCTACAGTCCTCTGAGGCTGGTGGTCAGGCAGCTTAGTTGGTTCTGCTCCCCACAGGTGGAGCGGGGCCTCAGGGCAGCGTAGGAGAAGGGATGCAGGACAGAGGGGACCCAGCCGGGTCAAAGGAAGAATAGGTGTAACGGGTCTGGGAGGTGGAACCTCTGTGCAACTATACAAGGGGGCAGTCCTTGTAAGGAAACGGGTGGCTCCCAGGGAAGACGGGCAGGTAATCACGGCAAGTGACAGGGACAGTCTCTGGGTAGAGGGGCAGGTAGTCACGGCAAGTGACAGGGACAGTCTCTGGGTAGAGGGGCAGGTAGTCACGGCAAGTGACAGGGACAGTCTCTGGGTAAAAGGACGGGTACTCACGGCTAGTGACAGGGACAGTCTCTGGGTAGAAGGACAGCAGGCAGGTGGCTGGTGAGCGCTCCCAGGTGAGCAGGCGAGAGTCTCTGGACGGGAAGGTGGTCACGGCAAGTGACGGCAGAGCCTCCAGGTAGGCTAGCAGACAGGTAGCAGGTGAGCACTCCCAGGTGAGCAGGCAAGAGTCTCTGGACAGGCAGGTGGTCACGGCAAGTGACGGTGGAGCCTCCAGGTAGGCTAGCAGGCAGGTAGCAGATGAGCGCTCCCAGGTGAGCGGGCAGGCTGGTCCATAGACAGACTGACAGGTGTCGGAAAGCAGACCGTCGGACCGCAGGCTTGCAAGCAGGTAAACGGATATCAGGCAGGTATCAAGCAGGAATCTGGCAGGTAACTGGCAGGTAACAGGCAGGAATCCGGCAGGTGACTGGCAGGTAACAAGCAGGAATCTGGCAGGTGACTGGCTGGTAACTGGTAACGGGACCTGAGGGCTGAAGCAGAGTGAAGGCTTTGCAACAACATTGCTCGGGCACCTCCATTTTGGAGGAGGTGCCTTAAATATGGGAGGTCCTCCGTCAATTGGCCGGGGACTCCTTAGGACGGCGCGCGCGGTCCCTTTAAGAGAGGGGGAGCGCACAAGCCCTAAGCACACTGCCGGGGAAGGAGCGCGTGCCGGAAGCAGCGGGGAGAGAAGCGCTGGAGGACGCCGCGCCAGGAGCGGGGAGGTGAGAGGGACGGCGTCTCTTCCTAGTACGGGGCAGAGACGCCGATGCTACAGTGCCCCCCCCTTTAGGCCCCCTCTTTTTTTGGCCAGAAAGAAATTTTTCAAGGAGAAGCGGGGCGTTGATGTTCTCCCTGGGTTCCCAAGTTCTCTCCTCAGGACCAAACCCCTTCCAATCTACCAGAAAAAAGGTCTTTCCTCTTACCCTCTTGGAGGCCAGAATACTCTCTACCTCAAAGACGTCATCAGCAGAAGCCGGAGCAGGAGGGGCACCTGGATTATTGGAAAAAGAGTTAAAGACAACGGGTTTGAGGAGAGATACGTGGAAGGAGTTGGGAATCCGTAGGGTGGCCGGGAGTTTTAATTTGTAGGCCACAGGGTTAATTTGCCTGAGGATTTCGAAGGGACCGATGAATCGAGGGCCCAACTTGAAGGAGGGTACTTTGAGCCGCACATGTTTGGACGAGAGCCAAACCTTGTCTCCCGGACGGAATTGAGGCGGATCCAGACGTCTCTTATCAGCATATCTCTTCATCCGCTCAGAGGACAGAAGAAGAGCGGACCTGGTACTCTCCCAAATAGTAGAAAATTCGCTGACAAGAGACTCCGCAGCAGGGTTGTCCACAGAAACGGAGGCTGGGAGCGGAATCCGGAGGTGCTGGCCATAGACAATAAAGAACGGGGACTTGGAAGAGGATTCGCTCTCGTGGTTATTATAAGAGAACTCGGCCCAAGGAAGGAGGTCCACCCAATCAGAATGGTGGGCATTAACAAAGTGCCGGAGATAGCTGGTAAGGATCTGATTGATCCGCTCCACTTGACCATTGGACTGAGGGTGGTAAGCGGAGGAGAAGTCCAGGGTGACGTCCAGCAGTTTACATGTGGCTCTCCAGAAGCGTGAGGTAAACTGAACCCCTCGATCCGACACGATGTGGAGGGGTAGGCCATGGAGACGGAAGATATGGCGAATAAAGTCCTTAGCCAGCTCAGGTGCAGACGGAAGACCAGGCAGGGGAATGAAGTGGGCCATTTTAGAGAAGCGGTCCGTGACCACCCAAATGACAGTACACCCGGCAGAGACAGGAAGATCGGTAATGAAGTCCATAGCGATGTGTTGCCACGGGGCAACAGGTATGGGAAGCGGCAGGAGATGACCAGCCGGTAAGTGTCTGGGAATTTTGTTGCGGCCACAAGATGAACAGGCAGAGACGAAGTCTACCACATCCTTACGCAGGGTAGACCACCAGTAATGCCGGGAAATGAGTAGGAAGGTCTTCTTTTGGCCGGCATGGCCAGCTAGTTTAGAAGAATGACCCCAGCGAAGAACCCTCTCACGGTCTGGAGGCGCCACGAATGTCTTGCCAGGTGGAAGACGAGTCAAATCCAAGGGGGCCACATTCATCACCTTGGAGGAGTCGATAATGTGCATAGGCTCCTCCTCTTGGTCGGAGGACAGGAAGGATCGGGACAAGGCATCAGCTTTGACATTTTTGTCCGCCGGGCGGAAATGAAGGATGAAATCGAAGCGGGCAAAGAACAAAGACCACCGGGCTTGACGTGGATTAAGTCTCTGGGCATTTTGGAGATATGCCAGGTTCTTGTGATCCGTATAGATGATCACCGGGTATAGGGCCCCTTCAAGCAGGTAACGCCACTCCTCCAGCGCCAATTTAACGGCAAGCAGTTCTCGGTCTCCTATGGAGTAATTGCGCTTAGAGGAGGAGAAGATTTTAGAGAAAAAGCCGCAGGTTACCATTCTCCCGGAGGAAGACTTCTGGGTGAGCACCGCTCCGGCTCCAGAGGAGGAGGCATCAACCTCCAGGTAGAACTGTTTGTTGCAGTCCGGACGGTGCAGCACAGGGGCAGAGGAGAAGGCTTGTTTCAGGGAAAGGAAGGCCTCCTCAGCTTCGGATGACCATACCTTGGGATTTGCTCCCTTACGGGTGAGCGCAGATATGGGCGCAGTCCGTGACGAGAAGTGAGGAATGAAGAGACGATAGTAATTAGCAAAGCCCAGGAATCGCTGTATCGCCTTCAAGCCCTCCGGACGGGGCCACTTTAGGACAGCAGAGAGCTTCTCGGGATCCATTCGCAAGCCTGTCTGGGAGATAACATAGCCCAGGAAAGGAAGAGAGGTCTGCTCAAAAAGGCACTTCTCGTATTTAGCATAGAGGTGGTTCTGCCTGAGCCTAAGCAGGACCTGACGAACATCCCTCCGGTGTGTGGGAAGATCCGGAGAGAAGACCAAGATGTCGTCCAGGTATACCACAACGCAGGAGTAAAGAAGGTCACGGAAGATGTCGTTGACCAGTTCTTGGAAGACGGCGGGAGCATTGCAGAGACCGAAGGGCATCACACGGTACTCATAGTGTCCGTCCCGGGTATTAAATGCTGTTTTCCACTCGTCTCCCTGACGGATACGGACCAGGTTATACGCTCCACGTAGATCCAGCTTGGAGAAGATCCTGGCGCCTTTAAGACGATCAAATAACTCAGAGATGAGCGGAAGGGGGTATTTATTTTTAACCGTGATCTGATTGAGTCCTCTATAGTCAATACAGGGGCGTAGCGAGCTGTCTTTCTTTTTGACAAAGAAGAATCCGGCTCAAGCCGGGGAGGTAGATTTCCGGATAAATCCCCTAGCCAGATTCTCTTCAATGTACTCAGACATGGCCCGGGTCTCGGCTGCAGACAACGAGTAGATACGCCCACGGGGAGGAGTGGTGCCAGGTACCAGGTCGATCGGGCAGTCATATGGCCTATGGGGTGGCAACGTCTTTGCTTCCTTCTTACCGAAGACGTCCGCATAGGGCCAGTAAGGAGCCGGGAGACCTGGTAAATTAGCTGGAGTAGGCGGAGGGCGAACTGGGCGGACCGGAACCAGGCAGGTCCTATGGCAGTCTGGACCCCATCGGAGTACTTCACCGGATCGCCAGTTCAATACGGGTTCGTGTGTCTGGAGCCAAGGTAGACCTAGCAACAGGGAGTGAGAAAGTCCGGACAACACATGGAATGAGATTTCCTCAGAGTGCAGCATTCCCACCTGCAGGGTTATGGGTTCAGTGACGAGCAGGATGGTCTCCGAGAGAAGTCTTCCATCCACGGAGGCGACTGATAATGGTTCAGCTAGGGACTTGGTGGGAATACGGTATCTCTCTACCAGAGACTGGGAGATGAGGTTTCTAGCAGCTCTAGAATCCAGGTGGGCAAGTTCAAAGTGACGGTTTTCTCCCCAAGCAATAGAGACCGGTAAAGTCAGAGACGGAGAGGGCTTACTTTTGTCTAGGACGACCTCTCCGAGTGGTCCTAGACACTGGCGTTTCCCGGCTTCTCCGGGCAGGAACGGATGAAGTGCTCCATACTGCCACAATAGAAACAGCTTCCCTCGGCTCGGCGAGATTCTTGGCGAGATTTGACCATCTTGGTCTGGTCGATCTGCATAGGTTCAGGCGAGGGCGCCCGCGGAGTGACTGATTGAGAGACAGGTCTCAGGGAAGTAGAAGCAGAGCAAGAAAAGTCTTTCTCCCAGGTAGTCTCTTTGGCACGTTCTTGGAACCGGATGCCAATCCGGGTAGCTAGTGACACCAGGTCATCCAGAGTGGTAGGAATGTCCCGACCAGCTAACTCGTCCTTAATCCGACCGGAAAGACCCTCCCAGAAGACGGACACCAGAGCCTCATTTTCCCAGGCAAGCTCAGAAGCGAGGGTGCGGAACCGTATGGCATATTGGCCCACGGTGAGACTCCCTTGGCGGAGATGTAGCAGTGAGGAGGCAGAAGAGGTTTTCCGTCCTGGTTCATCGAAGACTTTCCGGAAAGCAGCGAGGAAAGACGGCAGGTCGGACACCAGGGGATCCCCTCTCTCCCACAGGGGATTTAGCCATGCCAGTGCCTCCCAAGTAAGATGGGACATGATGAAGGCCACCTTGGCCCGGTCGGAGATGAACTGGTATGCCAATAGCTCAAAGTGCAGTGTGCACTGGTTTATGAAACCCCGAGCTAAAGTAGGTTCGCCGGCAAAGCGTGGAGGTGCCAGAAGCCAAGGTCCATAGTCGGGTACCATGAAGGGACTGGATTGCGGTACCGCAGGAATGGGCATGGCTGGACCAGAGGTAGACATAGACAAGTCACACAATGCGCCTAGACGAGAGTTAACGGACCGTAGATAGGACAGTACCACCTCCTGCTGAGTTTTCTGACGTAAGAGTTCCTGGTAAGATCGGAGATCTGGGGGCCACCGGGTTCCATGGCCCGAGCAAACTGTAACGGGTCTGGGAGGTGGAACCTCTGTGCAACTATACAAGGGGGCAGTCCTTGTAAGGAAGCGGGTGGCTCCCAGGGAAGACGGGCAGGTAGTCACGGCAAGTGACAGGGACAGTCTCTGGGTAGAGGGGCAGGTAGTCACGGCAAGTGACAGGGACAGTCTCTGGGTAGAGGGGCAGGTAATCACGGCAAGTGACAGGGACAGTCTCTGGGTAAAAGGACGGGTACTCACGGCTAGTGACAGGGACAGTCTCTGGGTAGAAGGACAGCAGGCAGGTGGCTGGTGAGCGCTCCCAGGTGAGCGGGCGAGAGTCTCTGGATGGGCAGGTGGTCACGGCAAGTGACGGCAGAGCCTCCAGGTAGGCTAGCAGACAGGTAGCAGGTGAGCGCTCCCAGGTGAGCAGGCAAGAGTCTCTGGATAGGCAGGTGGTCACGGCAAGTGACAGCGGAGCCTCCAGGTAGGCTAGCAGGCAGGTAGCAGATGAGCGCTCCCAGGTGAGCGGGCAGGCTGGTCCATAGACAGACTGACAGGTGTCGGAAAGGAGACCGTCGGACCGCAGGCTTGCAAGCAGGTAAACGGATATCAGGCAGGTATCAAGCAGGAATCTGGCAGGTAACAGGCAGGAATCCGGCAGGTGACTGGCAGGTAACAAGCAGGAATCTGGCAGGTGACTGGCTGGTAACTGGTAACGGGACCTGAGGGCTGAAGCAGAGTGAAGGCTTTGCAACAACATTGCTCGGGCACCTCCAATTTGGAGGAGGTGCCTTAAATATGTGAGGTCCTCCGGCAATTGGCTGGGGACTCCTTAGGACGGTGCGCGCGGTCCCTTTAAGAGAGGGGGAGCGCGCGCGCGCGCCCTAAGCACACTGCCGGGGAAGGAGCGCGTGCCGGAAGCAGCGGGGAGAGAAGCGCTGGAGGACGCCGCGCCAGGAGCGGGGAGGTGAGAGGGACGGCGTCTCTGCCTAGTACGGGGCAGAGACGCCGATGCTACAATAGGCACACACACGACAGTTCACTTCAGTACCTTTACTGGTGGTGTTTTCAGGCACGATCCGAGGTACTGTAGGGTGAAGGGTGCATTTCAGGACTCTCCCCAGTGAGCGGGTGTGGAGCCTCCTGTTTCTTGCCTTTTCCTAGTAAGTTTATGACCTGCCTGAAGCTAGGCCTAACTTGGTCTCTGTCTTGCACCTGCTGACCTGGTGGTAGGGCCTTCTGTTGGAGTTCACACTCCCTGGTTTCTTGGGCCTCAGTGACTCCTGACCCTGGTTTTACGGTCAGCTTTTGGTATTCCTGGGACATGTAGTTCGCCAGGGATCCCAGTTGTTTCTGCTTGTCCTAGAGATCCTTGCAGACATGGACCCGGTGTCTGGTAAATGCTTGTGGGGTGAGCTGGTTAAGCTCCTCTGCCCCCTATGTAGCTCGCTTACTCCACTTGCCTTCGGCCTGCTCAGGGCCCTCACTAGGCTTCAAACTGGCAGTGGGCCTCGCTACTCTTCACCGCTCTTATGGCGTCGGCACGCCTTGGGCTCACTACCTGAGCTCAATGAGTCTGGACTGTGCTCCACTGCAGGATGGCTACTGCAGGAGCTCCTCTAAACAGGCTTCCTTCTACAGACTGGATCCTCACAGACTGGAACTAGCTCTGTCCCAGAGGAAACTGTTCTCCAGACTGACTGCCTAGCTCCACCTTGCCTTTTTATATCCCTAACGGGCTCCCTCTGGTGGTCTGAGGTGGAAGGTGGAGGTGTGTGTATGCTATGAGGGCCTCTTGTGGAGGAATCTGTTCATGCACCCCTCTAGGATCTGTGGCACCAATGCACAGCAGGTCGCCACATTTGTATTCAGCCCCCTGTAGTTTACTACCCCTAAATAAAATCCTGAGTGACCAATGAAGTCACATAATGAGTAAACTGAGTCCACCTGCTTACAATTTATTGTCAGTATAACTACAGCTGTTCTGTGAAGATCTCAGAGGTTTATTTGAGAACATTAGGAATCAAACAGCATCATGAAAACTAAGGAATACACCGGTCAGGTCAGAGATAAAGCTATGGAGAAGAGTAAAGCAGGGTTAGGTTATAAAAAAAAATAGCCCAAGCTCTGAACAACTCACGGAGCACAGTTCAATCGATAATAAAAAAAACGTAAGTAGTATGGTACAACTGCAAACCTACCAAGACATGGCCGTCCACCTAAACTGACAGTCCTTGTATGGAGAGCACTAATTAGAGAAGCAGCCAAGAGGCCCATGGTCACTCTGGAGGAGCTGCAAATCCACAGCTCAGGTGGGAGAATCTGTCCAGAAATCTGGTCTTTATGGAAGAGTGGCAAAAATAAAGCGTTTTTTGAAAGCAAGCCATAAAAATTCTGTATGGAGGAATATGTGGTGCCCATTATTCTGTATGAAGGACTATATGGGGTCCATTATTCTGTATGGAGGACTATGTGGGGCCCATTCTGTATGGAGGACTATATGGGGTCCATTATTCTGTATGGAGGACTATGTGGGGCCCATTATACTGTATGCCGGTTGACCCGCGATTTTGTCCAAGTTTTTCATTTTTGCCCTCTGAGTTTGAGTTTGGCATCCCTGGTTTAAGTCAAAGGATATCAGAAGAGCAATAAGGGTTCACACTGTTTAAAAAAAAAATTTTGTGCTCAGGAGGAAAATAGTCCATTAATATCTTAACTAAACCTCCGGCACTAATAAGTGAAAAAACAACTGTATATCATTTCAAGAATTTTTTTTTTAATTCCAAAGAGTGACTGTAACAAGATAATAACCACCGGAACGTTTTGTTTCGGCTAATTGCCTTTATTAAGGTTATCTGTGGCAATGAAAAATATGAATACTACATTTAATATGGTCACACAAATAATAGAGCCATACATATTACATACATATATATTTTTCTAAACATACATAAAGCTCATATGCAAGGTTGCCAAGTAGTGGGTCACTTATTTTAAGCATAGGCGGTCATATTGAAGCGCAAATTGTGCCTATAATATAAAAATAATCAGTAAGAAATCATCCAATGCCATATAATCAAAAAAAGGGGAACTGGCAAAGAATTCCAAAGGTATTCATTTCAGAACAAAGCAGGAGGTAGAATACTTGGAGAAATAGTGAAATATATGAAAAGTCATAAATATGCCCCAAAGGTAAAAAGAAACTGGAGTCCTCAGAGTGCGTATCAGAGAGTATCAAACTGAGTATATAGCTGTGCAACTTACTTATTTGAATCCAGGAGTATCACCAGGGTGCGTCCATGTGGCATAACTAACAGTCAGTGTGCCGGTGTATGCACATGGGAAATGTGTCCCATTTTATATGCGTCAGAACAGGAAGAGGTAAGTATGAATGGTGATGGCTGATAGATGTTACCTGGAGCAGTCATCAAAGCAAAAGATGGCTACTTTGAAGAACCTAGAATATGACATATTTTCAGTTGTTTCACACTTTTTTGTTAAGTATATAATTCCACATGTGTTAATTCATAGCTTTGATGCCTTCGCTGTGAATGTACAATTTTCATAGTCCTGAAAATATAGAAAAATCTTTAAATGAGAAAGTGTGTCCAAACTTTTGGTCTGTACTCTATATATCCATCTAAACTAACAGTCCTTCTGAGGACTAATCCAGCTGCATATAATCAGTGCTAGGCAGGCGTTAGGCAGGCAGGCAGTGTATGTGGCAGACTGCAGAGCATATAGCGCAAGAGGGTCCATTGAACGTCCTGTCTGCTGCTGCTGTAATAATTACAGATATTTGTAGACATTGCCCCAGATATCAGGGGCCAGGGCAATTTTTTTTTTATCTTAATCCTGGTTATTTGCTTAAAAAACAATCCAGAGTACACTATTTTTCTGCTCCATTTGCTTATAAGCACTGCAGAATACAGCCAGATCTGTTCCATATTTCAGCGATAAAAATCCAGAAATTTGAACTGAACATGGAAAATATCGGCCTCCTTTTCCATTCTGTTGCAGTGTTTCGGTCAAGATATTCACAGTAGGTGTCTGTAAAGAATAGTATTAGTAAATTACAGGCCTGCTATTTAAAACTGTGGTTTTCTGTCAGACATATCATCTATAACAGTGTTCCAAAATCAGCCATTTCTTCCATTTTTATTTCATTGCAGTATGTCGGTCAAGCTATTCACACTAGGTCTCTGTGTAGAATAATATTAGTAAATTACAGGCCTACTATTTAAAACTGTGGTTTTCTGTCAGACATATCATCTATAACAGTGTTCCAAAATCAGCCATTTCTTCCATTTTCATTTCATTGCAGTGTGTTGGTCAAGCTATTCACACTAGGTCTCTGTGTAGAATAATATTAGTAAATTACAGGCCTGCTATTTAAAACCGTGGTTCTTTATCAGACGTATCACATATAACTGCGTTTCTAAATCAGCCATTTCTCGTGAACGTGGAAAATATTGTCCTCCATTTAAAATGGGCAAGGTGCGTGGCAAGGGACGGGGAAGTGGACGTGATAGTGATGGTGCATGCACAGGCCGAGGACGTGGCCGTGGGAAGCTGAAATTGTGCCACAACAAACACCCACATCTTGTCGCTCCACCTTCCTGTCCCAATTTCTAAGGGACCTCAGTACACCACTATTGAACCCAGAGCAGTGTCAAAAGGTTGTTGGTTGGATAGCAGATAATGCTTCCAGTCACTTTGCCACCACCACCATCCAGTCTTCCACACAGTCAAGTCTCAGTAGCCGTGAGTCTGGAACGCATATTCCTCATCCTGATCCTCCTTCCTTCCTCCACGCCGAATGGATCCCACACTTGGACACTCAGAAGAGTTGTTCACTTTTCCATTTGCAGATTGGGGCCTATAACTTGGCCAGCTTCAAGCGAGTCAAGAGGAGAACGGGTGTAGTGATACCCAAATATTGGAGCAGCCACGTTCAAACACAGGCAATGGTGGGAAAGTGCAATTACTGTCGCAAGAGGTGGATGATGATGATGATGATGAAACACAATTGCCAGAAAGTCAGGAGGAGGACCAGGGTGCGGAAGTGGAAGACGAGGTGGTTGATGATATAGTAACTGACCCAATCTGGCAGGGGGACATACAGAGCGAGGACAGCAGCACACAGGGGGGAGGGAGGAGTAGCACCGCAACAGGCAGAAAGAAGCAGTGTGGTGGCCGCAGACACAAGGCGGGAGAGAACTCCTCGTAACGCCAGCATGACGGAAGTTGCCAGTACAACTGTTAGGTCTTCCTGAGTTTGGTTGTTTTTTAAAGACTCTGCAGATAACTCCAAAAAGGCCATTTGCACCACCTGCCAGGCTAGCATCAACAGGGGTAGCAAAACTAGCAGCCTGACCACCACCAGCATGATCAGGCACATGACAGCAAAGCACACGACTAAGGCCGAACCCCAGGGTCCAGAAACAGTGTCTGCGGGTGACACCACTGCTTCTTCCGCTGTTGTGCGTGCACGCCAATCCCCTGTCCATGACGCATGCGATGATGCCTCCCGTCCTGCACGTGTAGGTACACACTCTCAACTAGTACCATCAGCAAGCATGTCCACTTCCTTCCCAGCGCAGCGTTCAGTTGTCCCTACCTCAGTCCATGGAATACAAGCACAAATACGCAGCGTACGCCCCATAGGCCATACTGCTAAATTCACAAATTTCACGAATGCTTACTTTAGAAATGTTGCCTTTTAGGCTCATGGAGATGGAAGCTTTCCACAACCTGATGGTGGCGGCCGTCCCTTGGTACTCGGTCCCCAGCCGCCGCTATTTCTCCTGGTGTGCCGTCCCTGCATTACATGAGCATGTGTCCCACAACATTAGCCGTGCCCTCAGCAACTCAGTTACTGGGAAAGTTCCCCTAACCACGAAAACTTGGACAAGTGCTTGTGGGCAGGGATGGTACATCTCGCTGAGAGTACACTGGGTTAATATAGTGGAAGCCGGGACCCAGTTGGCCCTTTGGATGGAACACATCTTCCCGACGCCGAGGATTGCGGGCCCTGGGTCAATCAGGGTTGCCCCCACATTCTACAGCTCCTGCACCACCTCATCCTCCTCCTCTTCAGCCTCCATCTCCGAAATGACCATATCAGTCGGAAGCTGGAAGCACTGCAGTACTGCCTCGGCCAAGCAGCAACAGACTGTGCTGAAGTTGATATGCTTAGGTGACAAACCGCACAACGCTGAAGAGTTTTGGACAGCTCTAAAAGAGCAGGCAGATCTGTGGCTGACACCGCTGGCCCTACAGCCAGGCATGGTCGTGTGTGACAATGGTCGGAACCTGGTGGCAGCTCTGAGGCGAGGCGAGCTCACACACGTACCATGCTTGGCCTATGTGCTTAATCTCGTGGTTCAGCGGTTTCTCAAAACTTACCCAAATATGCCGGATCTGCTTTTTAAAATGCGTCGCCCATGTGCCAGTTTTAGAAAGTCAGCTACAGCTTCCGCCGCCCTTGCCGTACTTCAGCAGTGTTTGCAGCTTCCAGCTTACCTACTGATCTGTGATGTCCCCACATGTTGGAACTCTACATTGCAGATGTTGGGAAGTATTTGTGAACAGACGAGGGCAGTTGTTGACTACCAGCATCAACAAGGCCGTTGGTATTCAGTTCAGACTCCACACATAAGACCTCAGGAGTGGACATGGATGTCAGACATATGTACCATCCTCCAAAACTTTGAGGACTCCACCAAGATGGAGAGCGGCGATGACGCCATAATTAGCGTCACCATCCCGATTCTCTGTCTTCTGAAACGTTCTCTGCTCACAATTAAAGAGGATGCATTGCAGGCAGAGCACGATGAGATGGAGCAAGGAACCATACAGGGTGATTCCATACAGCCCAACCTCATCTCATCCCAACGTGGATTGGGTGACAATGAGGAAGAGGAGGAGGAGGAGGAAGAACAGGAGCTAGTTTCCTGCGCTATAGATGGTACTACCTGCACAACTGTCAAACCGTCTGTTCAGCTTGAATGGCCTGAGGACAGGGCAGAGGAGGAGGATGAGGAGGAGATCATGGTCAGTCGTCCTCTTGGTGAGGACACGGAAGTCTTGCCTGTTAGCAATTTGGCACACATGGCTGAGTTTATGCTACGCTGCCTTTCCCGTGATCCTTGCGTTGTCCAAATTTTGAGTGACAGTCCTTACTGGTTGGTGACACTTCTAGACCCACGCTACAAGGAGAACTTTCTGTCTCTTATTCCCTTGCAGGACAGGCCTAATAAAATGGTGCAGTACGAGAAGGCTCTTGTTGCGGAATTATTAAAAAAATTCCCATCTGAAAACGCTGGCGGCAGAGGTCACAGTTCGTTGGACAACCAAGGAGTACAAGCGAGAGAGACACAAATTCAATCCAGCAGAGGCAGGGGAACACTGTCAAAGTTCTGGGACAGTTTTCCCAGACCCTCCCATCTCACAGGTCCTGAGGCGCGGGGTACTCTCCCAAAGAGGGAAAAGTTTCGGAAGATGGTGAGGGAGTACCTTGCCGACTGTGCCAATGTAGTCCTTGATTCCTCTGTGCCTTATAATTATTGGGTATCCAAGCTGGACACGTGGCATGAACTGGCTTGGAGGTCCTGGCCTGCCCTGCCGCTGTCAACTGAAAATGCTGACAGGCTGACTCTTATAAAAATGATCAAAGGCTGGTTTGGGCCAGACTTCTCAACACCACTGAATGATAGCAGCGTAACATAAACTCAAATACAGTATCTTTTTTTTTGGGAGGTCTAACTGTATTCCCATGCACCTCTGTCTTCACACCCAGACATGGGTATACGCTTCCTGATTTTGTCTATTTGCTCTTGTCCTCCTCCTTCTCCTCATCCTTCACATTCTCCTCCATATCACTACCATGTCTACCATACCATACCATTTTAATCTGTGTTTGTGACGCGCCCCTGGGCCTGTGTCGCGCTGCGTTGCTCACGCGGGAGCTTACCCGGAGCCGGATCTCTTGAGGGTTGTAGTCTCGTGGCGGTGATCCGGTCCGTGCCCAGGGAGTCAGACTAAGTGGCGCTGTATTAGCGGTAGATGTTGGACGACTACGCCACCCGTTGAGTACAGCTAAGGAGCTGCTGCTGCAGGGCAGACCGCTGAGGCCGGTGGTAGGATTGTGCAGCGTGATAGTATAACCCCCAACGGGAGGGGTATGGCCTCAGGGCAGCCGACGTGGATGATGGGGGTAGCAGGAACCACTCGGAGACGGTACGGTGTAGTTCAGGGTCTTTACTGGTGACAAAGATAGACCCTCCCGGAGTACTGGCTAGCGATTGGGGCCTGGTCAGTCCTTGAGCAGATGGGATCTCCCCTGGCCAGGCGGAGTTGTAGGCCTCCCAAACTAACGATACTCTTCCGGCTACCTTGCTAGAGGCGGGTATAAGTAGCCCACGTCCCTGAGTGTACCGTGTGGTGCTCACCCGTATGGCCGGTGACTCGGGGCCTTCTAGTAGCTTCCGCTCCACGACGGCGGTGCTGGTCCCACGCGTGTGACCGTGCCTTCGGGTTTCTGGGCCAGAGGACCTGCAATCCCCTGCCGGTCGGTTTCTGCTGCTGGATAGGAGTTAGTCCCCACAGCCTCGGACTCCGGGTCCGGTGATAACTTCTCAGTCAGGGCGAGCTCTGCAGCTGCCAGCCCCTGACTCCTTGTAGTACTGCTCCCACAGAGCTCCTGATGTTCTTTTCCTATATCTGCTTCTCTGTCTCTACTTCTTCTCTACTCCCCAACCCTGCCTCAGCCCTAGGTTTATATAGGGGAAGTTCTTCCCCTCCCAGGACTGGGCAGGAGGTGTGGCATGCACAGGATCCCTGACCAAGAGACCTCCCACCTGCTCTCAGACATAACATTGCCGTTACTGTGGAAACCAGACCCCTGGGGTGCCACATTCCCCCCTAGTGAAATTTAGTACTCCGGGACTAAACATATTTTTAAACATAACAAGGTATAAACAATAATAGTACAATAAGAAAAACACATAAAGATGGTTACGGCGTGTCCGCAACCGGGTGCAGTTTTTGAAGAAAAGCAAGGTGTCCATTTCACCAAAACAGGGAGACGTAACCAGGTAGGGGTCTGTCCTGCCCCGAGTCCTTAACAGTCTTTAGTCCATTCCTAGGTTACGCTCCAACCATGTACAAGGATTCCCGGTAAATCCACCAAGGACTCCTATAAATAACTAGAAACACATAATTATACACAAGCAACAAGAAAAACAGGTAACCACAAATAAAACAATTTATACACTTCAAATCCTCCAACGTGCGGGTAACTGGCCTCTAGTGGCCCTAGTGGACCTACGGAGCTGACTGTCTAGCCCTGAACTACAGGGGGTAGGAGCTGTCAAGGGTAAACTGGGCAGCTGTCTACCGGCTCTTTGGCTCACTAGGGGTACGGCAGGCTCACTATAAGCAGAGGGTTGATCCTCCTGTTCTGCTTGTGTGGAGTCTTCTGCCTCCTGGACCGGCTGCTCTTCCAGCTCTACCTGTTGCTCCGTAGGCAATTGGGATGCTGGTTGGAGGAACGTGAGGACGGGTACCACAACTGCACCATTGACTTGAGTCCAGGACCGAGGGAAGTCTCCGAGCACAGTACTAACCATATCTTCCCTTTCCTCTACGGGTCGATGGTCTTCTTGTTCCTCTTCAGGGTTCCGTAGCTGTTCAGGACACTTCTTCAGGTGATCCCGGGATACAATGGCTATGGTCTCCCCTCCGTCTTTACTGATGGTACAGACTTTCGGGTTCTCGTGGCTTGAGGGCAGTACGGTGTACGGGTCCTTCTCCCATTGGTCGTCCAACTTGTGGAGCCGTCTTTTCCTCTTCAAGACCTGCTCTCCGGGTACCAGGGGAACAGCGGGAGCATACTGGTTGTAAGTTTTCTCTTGTCTTTCCCTAGCCTGACAGAGACTTCGCTCCACGCTCTCCTGTACTTTCCGGTACTGCTGCTGCCTCTCTGTGTCCCAGTCTGCTTCTGGTGAAGTGTCCTCGGGTGTCAGGACTCCCATTTCCAGGTCAACAGGTAACTTACCAGGTCTCGCCCTCATTAGGTAAGCCGGGGTACAGTTGGTGGAACCTACCGGGATGTGGTTGTATAGGTCCACCAGATCGGGCAGCTTCTCAGGCCACAGACTGCGTTCTTCCAGGGGCAACGTTTTCAGGAGATCCATTACCACCTGGTTCATTTTCTCACAAAGTCCATTAGTTTGCGGATGATAGGGTGTCGTCCTTATCTTCCGGCAGCCATACAGAGTGCAGAATTCTTGGAAGACCTCCGCTTCAAAGGCAGGTCCCTGGTCTGTCAACACTTGGTCCGGGTACCTGTGTGGACGGCAGAAATGCTGCTGGAAGGCTCTAGCTGCTGTTCGAGCTGTTAAGTCCTTGACGGGGATGACAACCAAGAACCGGGAGAAGTGATCCACGATGGTTAGTGCGTAGACGTAGCCACTTCTGCTTGGGGTCAGTTTTACATGATCCAAGGCTACCAGTTCCAACGGCTGCCGGGTGACGATGGACTGCAGGGGAGTCTTCTGGCTGGCACGGTCCTTCCTTCTTAGGTTGCACGGGCCACAGTCTCTGCACCACCTCTCGATGGTTCCCCTCATGCCTACCCAGTGGAACCGCCCGCGCAGCAGGAACTCCAGCTTCTTCCATCCGAAGTGTCCAGCCCCGTCGTGGTATGCCTCCATCACCACGGCTGCGTCTCTTCGTGGCACCACTACTTGCCAGATTAGTTCATGCGTCCGGGAGTTAACCATTCGGCGGCACAACTTTACCCTTATAAAGGAACAGTCGACTCTTCTCAGCCCACAGTTGCTTGGCTTCCTCCGGAGCGTCTGGGTCAAGGCGAGCCTCTGGCCGAGTCAGCATCTCCTTCACCAGTCGGACGGCAGGGTCACTGTCTTGCGTTTCCGCCCAGTTGTAGTGAGGCAAGGGATTAAACGTAGCAGCTTGCTTACTCCTTACCCGGTGGGAATACTGGATAGTCCCATGACGGTGGAACGCGGGGAGTTCGACTTCTTCCAGTCCCTCTGGATCTTCTCCTACGTCCGGTAGGTTTGGCATCCTGGACAGGGCGTCCGCGTTGGTATTGGAGCGTCCTGCCCGGTATTTGATTGTGAACTCGTAGTTGGACAGACGGGCCATCCATCTCTGCTCTAGGGCACCGAGTCTTGCTGTGTCCAGGTGTGTCAACGGGTTGTTATCCGTGTACACGGTGAACCGGGAGGAAGCGAGGTAGTGCTTAAAGCGTTCGGTGACTGCCCACACCACTGCCAGGAACTCTAGCTTAAATGAGCTGTAATTCTCAGGGTTTCTCTCGGTGGGTCGCAGTTTTCGGCTGGCGTAAGCGATTACTCGTTCTTTCACCTGCTGGATCTGGGACAGTACGGCTCCTAGCCCGATGTTACTGGCGTCGGTGTAGAGGATAAAGGGCTGGCTGTAATCCGGGTACGCCAGGATTTCATCCCCCGTGAGGGCCATCTTCAGCTGGCGGAAGGACTCTTCTTCCGGCTTCTCCCATCTGAAGGGTGGCTTCTGGTTCTTGGCCTTCCTGGACTGGCCTATCAGGAGGTCCTGCATAGGAGCTGCCTTCTTGGTGAAACCGGGTATGAACCTTCGGTAGTAGCCTACCAACCCGAGGAACTGCCGCACTTCCTTTACACTGGAGGGACTTGGCCATTCCTTAATTGCGGTGATCTTATAAGGGTCGGGAGCCACTCCATCAGCGCTCACCACGTGTCCCAGGTACTGCACCTTTGGTTTCAGGAGGTGACACTTGGAGGGTTTCACCTTTAGGCCGTAGCTTGCCAGAGCTTCGAACACTTCCGCCAGGTGTTTCAGGTGGTCCTCATACGTCTTGGAATATACGATGACATCGTCCAGGTACAGCAGGACCGTCTCGAAGTTTCTGTGGCCCAGACAGCACTCCATTAATCGTTGGAAGGTTCCTGGTGCGTTGCAGAGTCCGAACGGCATGCAGGTAAACTCGCTAAGTCCCATCGGGGTGGTGAATGCGGTCTTCTCCTGGTCCGCCTCTGCTACAGGAACCTGCCAGTACCCACTAGTAAGATCCAAGGTAGAGAAGAAGTTAGCAGATCTTAAAGCAGCCAAAGACTCCTCTATCCTTGGTAAGGGGTACGCATCCTTGTTTGTGATACGGTTGATTTTCCGGTAATCTACACACATCCTCATGGTGTTGTCTTTCTTTTTGACTAAGACTAGTGGAGCTGCCCAGGGGCTACAGCTATCCCTGATCACCCCAGCCTCCTTCATGTCTCTAAGCATCCCCTTGGCGTGTTGGTAGTGTGCAGGGGGTACGGGTCGATACCTCTCTTTTATGGGAGGATGGTCTCCCGTGGGGATGTGGTGTTCTACCCCCTTGACTCGCCCGAAGTCTAACGGGTGTTTACTAAACACTCTCTCGTACTCTTGAACCACCCGATAGACTCCCTGTTTCTGGTGTGAGGAAGTGGAGTCAGTACCCAAATGTAGTTGCTGACACCAGTCCTCCATTGTTTTCTGAGAGCCGTTACCTTCCTCCGGGGAAGATGGAGGCAAGGGTTCTACGGACTGTATGGAATCTTGATTGATGGTATACAATTTGGCTAGCGTGGCATACCGGGGCAGGTACACTTCCCTCTTCCCGATATTTATTATGCGAACGGGCACCCTCCCATGGTGTACATTGACCACCCCCCGTGCTGTCAAAATGGTGGGCCTACTTTCTGAGTAAACTGGTTCTACCATTGCCTGGTAATCTCTACCTCTCAGACCAATAGCTGCCCGGCACCAAATCATCATTTCACTTTTCGGGGGCATGGCAATAGGGAAAGGGTCACACATTCGCACGCTACCAATCTCACCACCGGAGAGTTCTAGCTGTTGCCGTCGCATCAGTGCCCGGATCTCTTTCTGGAGCACTCGCTGCTGGCCGGAGCTGGCATTCTTGGCAACCTGCTGTAAAAGGAAAATCACCTCTGCAAGACAATTTTCAATTACATTAGTTCCTAGAGTTATCTTTGGGTGACTCTCGTGTTTGTCAATGTCTACAATGATCAGTCCCTGTGCTGCCAGTTCGACTCTACCGATTTTAATGGTCACCTCTTTAAATCCAATCTGTGGCACGGGCTGACCATTGCTGGCGATGATACTCAAGTCGTCGTCAGGGTAGCGGGTGATATCCGAGTCATTCCAGTACTGCTTGAAGAGCACGTACGGGATGGTGGTGACCTGTGACCCGGTGTCCAGTAGGGCACTCATAGGAATGCCATCCAGTACCACGGGTAAGACTGGACGTCCTCCCACATATTTGTCGCGCCAGTTCGATGGGCCTGGTGATCTTTTTCCTGGGGGTTGGCCCTCTACCCCAGGTTGTGCCAGTTTAAAGGACAGTACCTTGCCATATGTCCGGGTTGATTGCAGCGGCGGCAGATGGGTCGTCCGTCCTCGTTGTATCGGTCGCTGGGTCTTCCTCTGGCCGGTGGGGTCCTCCTTGGTCGACGCCACGGGATGTCCTCCGATCCGGATGCCAGCTGGATCTTCCCTGGAGTGGAAACCTGTAAAGACTGCACAGTTCGGGTTAGCGCAACAACGCTTTTAGCTAGCTCTTGGACCTGATGGTGCAGGTCTGGAGACGGGTCATTGTTCAAAGCCTGCGCACCAGCTCCCACAGGCCCTGCCGACAAGGGCGCCGCCTCCTGGTGGTAAGTGGTAGTGGGGCGTCTGGCGGTCACAACGCCACCTGGTGCCGGTTCTCGAAGCACCTGGATGGCTCTGTCCTTGAACTGTGCAAATCCCAGATGAGGGTCCTGTAAGGCCATTGCCCGCAACTGGGTTCGGTGGGCATTGCAATATAAACCCTCTATAAATTGTTCAGTCAACAGCCTGTCCTCGTCTCCCACGCCGTCAGGGTCGGTCTGCTTAATGGCTCTCAGGGCCTCTTGTAGGTTCAGGGCATAGTCCCTTATACTCTCATGTGCCCGCTGTTTGCACCCGTAGAATCTAAGCTTGATCTCGGCTGAGGTGCGGGTATCAAAGGTGTCCCTCAGCCGGGTTAGTATCCCTGCGACAGTCCTCCCCCCAGGTGGCCAGGACTTTACCTCCCTTTGGGCTGCCCCGGTTAATTGGGCCACCAGGATGCTCACTTTTTGCTCCTCTGTGAGGGGGTACACCTGGAAGAGGCTATCCAGCTTTTCTCTAAAGTCATGCAGGGTATGTGACTCCCCTGAGTACTGGGGTAGCCAGGCTGCCCCTGGGATATAGGGCATGGTGAAAGGCATGACCGCAACAGCGGTGGCGCTGGCGGGGGTTGAAGCGGTGAAGCTCTCCTCCGTATCCGACATCCTTCTCCCCCCTAGTGGACCGTGGCCTACCTTGCGATGATCCTCTTCCGTAGGCCGCGGCTCCGCAGTGGATCGTCAGGGTTGAGGACCTTCCGTCGCGCTCCTGTGACGTCGGCGTCTGCTGGGCTCCTTCTAGGACCTTACGCAACGTCCGGACGTGAGGCGGGGCTTCAGTTCTCGCGCGCTTTCGGAGTCCACGCCCCTCTTCTTCCCGCGCGGCGTCCTCAAGATGGCGTCCAACGGCGGGAAAACTCCACGGAAGGCGGGAAGAAGGCTAAAAATGGCGCCGGAAGGCGGGAATCTTCACCGATGGCGGGAAGAAGGCTGAAGATGGCGCCGGATGGCGGGAATCTTCACCACTGGTAAGTTTGAACAGTCTTTTTCAGGCACGCAGTACCCGGTGGTTGCGGGCACGAAGTCCTGCCGACTACGCCAAAAGTTGACGCGCCCCTGGGCCTGTGTCGCGCTGCGTTGCGCACGCGGGAGCTTACCCGGAGCCGGATCTCTTGAGGGTTGTAGTCTCGTGGCGGTGATCCGGTCCGTGCCCAGGGAGTCAGACTAAGTGGCGCTGTATTAGCGGTAGATGTTGGACGACTACGCCACCCGTTGAGTACAGCTAAGGAGCTGCTGCTGCAGGGCAGACCGCTGAGGCCGGTGGTAGGATTGTGCAGCGTGATAGTATAACCCCCAACGGGAGGGGTATGGCCTCAGGGCAGCCGACGTGGATGATGGGGGTAGCAGGAACCACTCGGAGACGGTACGGTGTAGTTCAGGGTCTTTACTGGTGACAAAGATAGACCCTCCCGGAGTACTGGCTAGCGATTGGGGCCTGGTCAGTCCTTGAGCAGATGGGATCTCCCCTGGCCAGGCGGAGTTGTAGGCCTCCCAAACTAACGATACTCTTCCGGCTACCTTGCTAGAGGCGGGTATAAGTAGCCCACGTCCCTGAGTGTACCGTGTGGTGCTCACCCGTATGGCCGGTGACTCGGGGCCTTCTAGTAGCTTCCGCTCCACGACGGCGGTGCTGGTCCCACGCGTGTGACCGTGCCTTCGGGTTTCTGGGCCAGAGGACCTGCAATCCCCTGCCGGTCGGTTTCTGCTGCTGGATAGGAGTTAGTCCCCACAGCCTCGGACTCCGGGTCCGGTGATAACTTCTCAGTCAGGGCGAGCTCTGCAGCTGCCAGCCCCTGACTCCTTGTAGTACTGCTCCCACAGAGCTCCTGATGTTCTTTTCCTATATCTGCTTCTCTGTCTCTACTTCTTCTCTACTCCCCAACCCTGCCTCAGCCCTAGGTTTATATAGGGGAAGTTCTTCCCCTCCCAGGACTGGGCAGGAGGTGTGGCATGCACAGGATCCCTGACCAAGAGACCTCCCACCTGCTCTCAGACATAACATTGCCGTTACTGTGGAAACCAGACCCCTGGGGTGCAACATTTGCTGTTAATGAGATGCTTGTGCTCTGGGCTTAAATAACCTTCCATGACCTTCCTCCTATTTTAAATACTGCACATTTAATATTGTGGTCTTAAAAAAAAAAATTTGCCTCCAACAAAATGGCGCCGGTGCATGCACAGTAGCATCTATCTGTGCAAGCGCAGTATTTAAAGGTTCAGTGACCTGTCATTTAAGCTCAGAATGATGACAATGAGGCCAGAGAACCAAAAAAAAGACCTGCCCACAGGCCGGTCTCGAAGCACAAGCATCTCATTAACTCCAAACTGCAAACAGATTAAACAAGAACCACTAGACAGATTTCTTCAAACCAGATATCATTTTAATCAGTGTAACAGCACCAACCTGACAATGCCTATAGTTTACTTAGCAAAATCCTGATGACAGGTTTCCTTTAACGGTAGGGATAAACCTTCTAACAATCTCCCAATAGCTCCCAAACTCAAACATTAAGCGTTTATGCTACAGTGTTGAAGCATGGATGTACCTACTTTCAATCGAAGGTGACAGGAGAAGCTTTTCTGTTTTACCAACATCTAACCTGTGGTATGTCATTTACGGTTTACCTGTTGGAATGTGGGTGCAGTCTCCAATATGTGAGACGCAACACTCAACAGGTTCACATCAGGTGCTGGAGGGGATGTTACACAGATCAGCATTGATAGTGACGTATACAGACACCGTGTTCCCACCGCCATCACCCTTGTTATAAGATTCCACACAGTGATTTATATAGAAGCTGGACACTGCACCTCTCATTTATGTCCACTACCAACATTTCTGTACACTGAGGAAGGTCTTACATGACCGAAACGTTTGTTTTGTACTACTTTTTCTACTATTAAATTCTCAAAATTCATTGAGTCATCTTGAGTGCCAAGTTTTTCATCTTATTGCAGTCACACAGAGTGACTGCAGACTTATCAATTTGGACCAGACAATTCCTGCAAAGGGTAAAAAGTAGTCTCTGTGCTGCTTGGTATCATGGTGTGTGAACATGGACCAAAGAAAGGTAAAGAGAGAGCAGTCTCAGGAAATTAGAAAGAAAATTATAGACAAACATGTTAAAGGTAGATGCTATAAGACCATCTCCAAACCAATGTTCCTGTTACAACATTTGCACATATTATTCAGAGCTTTAAGGTCTATGAGGCGGTAGCCAATGTCCCTGGATGTGGCCACAAGAGTAAATTAATGACAAATTGAAGAGATGGATAATTTGAATGGTTACAAAAGAGCCCAGAACAACTTTCAAAGAGATTAAAGGTGAACTCCAAGGTCAGGGTACATAAGTGTCAGATCGCACCATTTGTCGCTGTCTTGACCAAAGTGAAATTCATGGAAGAAGAGGAGGAGGAAACCATTGTTCAAAGCAAATCAGAAAAAAGGCAAGACAGGAATTTTCCAAAGTTTCTGGGAGAATGTCCTTTGGACAGATGAAACAAGCCTGTGCTTTTTGGCAAGTCACATCAGCTCTATGCTCACAGACAGAAAAATGAGAAAATAAACCAAAAAGAGAAGGCGCGCCATGTGAAGAATGTCCCAGCATATAGATGGAGGGGTGAGAGGTATTCCACTCACCTCTGGTAGTTGTGCATGCCAGACACAAAGCTGATACTAAGCGGTAATGACTGCGGTCCTGGAGCACTGCAGCACCTTCTGCCCTCTCCGGCATCATGCTCAGGAGCCATGATACAGCGAAAGATAATGAATAGTGGGTGGTGGAGATCCACAGGTCGCCACGCTCTGAGTTAGGAACCACCAGGTTAGGCAAGAGAAGTCGATTTATTCAACACTTAACGCGTTTCAGAGACGATCTGTCCCCTTCATCAGGTAATTCCAGAATGTATACCACGCCGAATGCTTTAAATAGATAGGCACTGATGTGATTGATAATTGCATACAGGCTTTAGAAATAAATAAATCTACATATAATTTTCATGATTAAAAATCATTAAAACCAATAATACACTAAAAATTAACCCCTTTCTGATGTGTGACCTAACAGTACGTCATAGTGACCTGGGCCGATTGGACCAATGACGTACTATTAGGTCATATGGCCATCGCGCCCGCACACAAGCGGTGCGGGGCGATCGCCGCCGGGTGTCAGCTGATAGCACCAGGTATTAGCTGTAACTATGTGCAGGGAGCGGTCCCGCACCGCTCCCGGCTCATTAACCCCCTCAATGCTGCGATCGAAGTCGATCTCAGCATTGCGGGGGCAAGGGGAGGTGATCGCAATACTCACCTCCTCTTCCGGCCTCCAGCGCTGTCTGCCGCAGCTTCCCGGATGTCGTCATGACAACATCCAGGTCATCAGACAGCAGGAAGATATTTTGGTCATGCGCAGTGCATGACCAAAGTATCTTCTGCATCTGCAGCGTTGACAGCCTGAATAGCACAGGGATGGTGCTCCATCCCTGTGCTATACAGGCGATCAGAATAAAAAAAGTGAAAGTCCCATAGTGGGAAACAGAATAAAAGTCCAAAAAGTGTTAAAAAATGGAAAAAAAAAATTGTAAAAATATAAAAAAAAAATTAAAAAAATAATCCACCAAAAAAAAAATATATAATGTACCCATCAATAAATATTATTATGAAAAAAACCAAAAAAACAATAAAAGAACACATATTTGGTATCGCCGCGTCCGGAATGACCTGACCTATAAAACTGTCCCACTAGTTAACCCCTTTAGTGAACATGGTAAAAAAAAAAAAAAGCGAAGCAAAAAACAATGCTTTATCATCATACCGCCCAAAAAAATGGAATAACACGCGATCAAAAAGACGAATGTAAATAAAAATGGTACCACTGAAAACTGTCATCTTGTCCCGCAAAAAACAAGCCGCCATACAGCTCCATCAGCCGAAAAATAAAAAAGTTATAGCTCTCAGAATAAAGCGATGCAAAAAATTATTTTTTCTATAAAATAACTTTTATTGTGTAAAAACGCCAAAACATAGAAATACGATATAAATGTGGTACCGCTGTAAACGTACTGACCCAAAGAATAAAGCTGCCTTATCAATTTCACCACACGCGGAAAAGCATAAAAAAAAAACCCATAAGAACAATTCCGGAATTGCTGGTTTTTGTTTATTCTGCCTCCCAAAAATCGAAATAGAAAGCGATCAAAAAATGTCAAGTGCCTGAAAATGGCAACAATAAAAACGTCAACTCGTCCCGCAAAAAACAAGCTGTCACATGGCTCTGCTGGCCAAAATCTGGAAAATTATAGCTCTCAAAATATGGCGATGCAAAAACTAGATATTACAAAAAAATGCGTCTTTTAGTGTGTGACAGCTGTCAATCATAAAAACCTGATATGATTCTGGTATCGCTGTAATCGCACCGACCCGAAGAATAAAGCCGTCTAATCACTTATACCGCACGAGGAACGGCGTGAAAAATAAACTCTAGGGTTAGGGTTGTGTTAGGGATGGGCTAGGGTTAGGGTTGGGGTTAGGGTTAGGGTTAGGGTTAGGGTTGGGCTAGGGTTGGGGTTAGGGTTGGGCTAGGGTTAGGATTGTGTTAGGGTTGGGGTTAGGGTTGGGCTAGGGTTAGGATTGTGTTAGGGTTGGGCTAGGGTTAGGGTTGGGCTAGGGTTAGGGTTGGGCTAGGGTTAGGGTTGTATCAGGTTTGGGATTTTTTCAAAAGTAAAAAAAAAAAAGATGACGGTATGGTGACTAGTGTTGAGCGCAAGTGCTCGCTACTTGAGTTTTCATCGGGTGCTTGGGTATGCACCGAGTATCGCGGGTGCTCGAGTGACATGCTCGAGTCTCCGCCCCATATGCTTCGTGGCCAAAAAAAACCTCGCAGGGATTGCCTGCCATGCACGAGCGATCCCTGGATGTTTTTTTTGGGTGTCTAATAACCGTGAAGCATGCGAGCGGGGACTTGAGCATGTCACTCGAGCACGTACGATACATGGTGCATACCCGAGTACCCAATGCAAACTCAAGTAGCGAGCACTTGCACTCAAGACTAATGACAACTTATTCAATTTGATGAACTAATGTTATCAAATTCTGTGTCGTACCTCTGGGTTCAAAATGTTCAGTATACCCCTTGATAAAATCCTTGAGGGGTCTAGTTTCCAAAATGGGGTCACTTGTGGGGGGTTTCCACTATTTAGGCACATCAGGGGCTCTCCAAACGCGACATGGCGTCCACTCTCAATTCCAGCCAATTTTGCGTTCAAAAAGTCACACAGTGCTCCTTCCCTTCTGAACTCTGCCGTGCGCCCAAACACTGTAGTTTCCCCACATATGGGGTATTGGCGTATTTTTTCCTGTTACCCCTGCGAAAATAAAAAAAATTGTGTCTAAAATAACATTTTTGTGAAAAAAGTGTTCATTTTTTTCTTCCACTTTCCAAAAATTCCTGTGAAGCACCTGAAGGGTTAATAAAGTTCTTGAATGTGGTTTTGAGCACTTTGAGGGGTGCCGTTTTTAGAATGGTGTCACTTTTGGGTATTTTCTGTCATAAAGGCCCCTCAAAGTAACTTCAAATATGATGTGGTCCCTAAAAAAATGGTTTTGTAAATATTGTTGGAAAAATGAGAAATCGCTGGTCAACTTTTAACCCTTATAGCTCCCTAATAAAAAAAATTTGGTTCCAAAATTGTGCTGATGTAAAGTAGACATGTGGGAAATGTTATTTATTAACTATTTTGTGTAACATATCTCTCTGATTTAAGGGCATAAAAATGCAAATGTTGAAAATCGCAAAATTTTCAAAATTTTCACCAAATTTCCGTTTTTTTCACAAATAAACGCAAGTGATATCGAAGAAATTTTACCACAATCATGAAGTACAATATGCCACGAAAAAACAGTCTCAGAATCAGGGGGATCCGTTGAAGCACTCCAGAGTAATTACCTCATAAAGTGACAGTGGTCAAAATTGTAAAAATTGGCCCAGTCATTAACGTGCAAATCACCCTCGGGGGTAAAGGGGTTACCGTATTTTTCAGACTATAAGATGCACCGGACCATAAGACGCACCTAGGTTTTAAAGGAGGAAAATAGGGAAAAAAAATTAAGCAAAAAATGTGGTCATGATGCCCTGTTATGGGGGAGGGGGTCTACTGCTGACACTGGTATTGGGGTAATGTCCCCCAATTCTGTTAATATCCTCCATCCTGGTATGTATGGCCCCTCCTTCCTGGTATAAGTGCCCCCCATCCCATCCTGGTATGCATGGCACCCCTTTATCCCCCATACTGGTATGCATGGCACCCCTTTATCCCCCATCCTGGTATGCATGACACCCCTTTATACCCCATCTTTGTATGCATGGCACCCCTTTATCCCCCATCCTGGTATGCATGTGTGTCACCCTGGCCTGGATGCCACAAAATGTAATAAAGCTGTGTCTGAGAGCAAAGGGGAGGTTCTCTAGTCAGGGGAACATTAGCATGCAGTACCCCCTGTCTCAGGCCAGTAGGGGGAGCAGGCTGCCCCTATAAAAGCTGGTGCTGGGGGCAGGGTTAGAGAGAACTGGATGACCTGTCTCAGTACTGAGACTTGTCCCGGAGCAGAGCAGGGACAGAAAGTTGTATTGCACCCTAAGAGGAAGTGTGGCAGGAGGAGAGCCACAAGCCAGAGACAAGAGGCGAAGTGAGCCTGTCTTGGCAGATAAAGGACTTAATTTACCAGACTTTGGTGTCTGAGGCTGGGAGGATTCCACATCCCACAGCAGATAACCAGTCCGCAGGGGACTGTATGTTCCTTGGCCTAAGAAACCTGGAGGCTCTGCCACAACAGAAGGGACCAGTAAAGCCGTACCAGGCCGGGAGCAGAAAGGAACCCACATCGCAGGCCATACAGGCGAGAGTACACGGAAAGCTCGGAAACGTCGGCTGTTACCCTATAAGGAGGAGATAGCCAGAAGGAGCACAAAAAGCACGGTAGGCCTACACCCTCACCCTGACCAGGGCCAACTTCCCCATTGCTCTCAGACATTCAGGTCCCCTCCTAGCCGGGACTGTTTATGGGTCAGTTTACCTGTTTTAGTAAACGCCCTGGACTGCAACCTGTTGTCTGTGTGCTCCTTCGCGCCTCCAGCACTACCGGTACTGGGACTCTCACCACCATCACTCCCACCATCCATTATACTGCCCTGGGGCCTCACTCTTCCCTTGGGGAGTCACACTACCCTAGCTGCACACCTCATCAGCCCCAGCGGTCTGCATGCAGCGGCGGTTCCTAATAACCGCAATCCACGGGTGGCGTAGTCGGACATAATCATCAGCGCATAACGGACTACCACTGGCCTGACCACCCTGAGCCACGGAACCGGGTTGCCACTACTACTCCCATCGTTCCCCTACTGCCCGGATCCGAGTGCCCCACGGCCCAGGGGGCGAGTCAGCTTTGGCGTAGTCGGCAGGATTGCAACCAACCCGCCACAAACGGGTATTGCGTGCTTGAAAAAGACTTTGCACTTACCTGAAAAGAGGTTTCCCGCCGTCCGGAGCCGTTTCCCGCCATTTCCAGCTGTCTCCCGCCATCTTCCATCGGTTCCCGCCATCTTCAGACGTTTTCCCGCCATCGGACGCCATCTTCAGGACGCCGCGCGGGAAGAAGAGGGGCGTGGACGTCCAAACCGCGCGAGACCCGAAGCTCCGCCCCACGCACCGACGCTGCTCAAGGTCCTGGAAGGGAGAGAGAGCGACGCTGACGTCACCAGGACGCGACGCAAGGTCCTCGTCCAGAGCAGCAGCAGCGGAGCCGCGGCCTACAGAAGAGGATCGTCGGAAGGTAGGCCACGCTTAACTAGGGGGGAGGAAGATGTCGGATACAGAGGCGCCCACTACCACCAACGCAGCTGCAGCAGCGGTGATGCCATTTTCCCTGCCCTACATCCCTGGAGCGGCCTGGCTGCCCAAGTACTCAGGGGAGCCCCATGCCCTAACTGACTTTAAGGAAAGGCTGTACAGTTTGTTCCAAGTCTACCTCATGACGGAGGAACAGAAGGTCAGCATATTAACAGGGCAGTTAACTGGTGCAGCCCAAAGGGAGGTAAAATCATGGCCCACTGAGGAGAAAAGGACCGTGAAGGGTATTCTGACCCGGCTGCGGGGTACCTTTGACACACGTACCTCCGCTGAAATTAAAATGAGGTTCTATGGATGTAAGCAGCGGGCACAGGACAGCATCAGAGACTATGCCCTAAATTTGCAGGAAGCCCTAAGGGCCATCCAACAAACTGACCCTGGCAGCGTGCAGGAAACGGATAAGTTACTAACAGAACAATTCATAGAAGGTCTGCTGTCTAGCGCCCGCAGGACCCAGCTGCGCCTCATGTTCTTTCAGAACCCTGATCTGACCTTTGCCCAATTCAAGGACAGGGCCATAAGGGTGCTCCGTGAATCCGCAACAAGTGGCGCTATAAACCCCCGGTGCCCTGCTCTCACCTACCACCAGGAGGCCTCTATGGACTCCGTGGGGGCTGATGCACAGGCCCTGAACCAAGCCCCGTCGAAGGATCTGCACCACCAAGTCCAGGAGCTGACCAGGAGCGTCGCGGCGTTGACCAGGACCGTCCAGGCGTTACAAGTGGACCCGTCAAGACCCATCGAGCTGGCTTCAAGTCCGGAGGATGTCCCGTGGCGTCGACAGAGGAGGATCCCGTCGTTCCGAGGGAGGCCCACAGACCGCTACGCAGAGGATGGACAGCCCATTTGCCGTCGATGCAACCAGCCCGGACACATTTCCAGGTACTGTAATTTAAACGGGTCCAACCTGGGGCAGAGGGCCAACCCCCAGGCATAAGATCACCAGGCCCTTACAATTGGCATAATAAGTACGTTGGGGGGTGCCCGGTTTTACCCGTGGTGCTGGACGGTATCCCCATGAGCGCCTTGCTGGATACTGGGTCGCAAGTAACCACTATCCCTTATGTACTTTTTAAGCAGTTTTGGACTGATGCTGATATCACACGGTATCCAGACAGTAACTTGAGCATCATCGCCAGTAATGGCTTACCCGTGCCGCAGATGGGGTTCAAGGAGATGACCATTAAGATTGGTAAAGTTGAACTGCCGGCACAGGGAGTAATTATTGTGGACATTGACCGTCGTGAAAGTCACCCTAAAATAACTGTGGGTACTAACGTGATTGAAAATTGTCTTTCAGAGGTAATTGTAATTCTACAACAGGTGGCGGTGAATGCTAGTTCCAGCCAACAGAGAGTCCTCAACAAGGAGATAAAAGCCCTGATGAGACGGCAGCAGGTAGAACTGTCTGGTTGTGAGATCGGTAGCGTAAGACTGAGTGACCCATTCCCCATTTCCATGCCTCCCAAAAGTGAAATGATGATCTGGTGTCGGACTGCAATCGGGTTGAGAGGTAGAGACTACCAAGCCATGGTAGAACCAGTGTACTCAGACAGCAGGCCCACCATTTTGACAGCCAGGGGGTGGTTGATGTCCGTCATGGGAGGGTGCCCGTTCGCATTCTCAACATTGGGGAGAGGGAGGTACACTTACCCAGGTACGCTACACTCGCCAAACTGTTTGTTGTCGAACACAAAGCTATCAGGGCCGTGGAACCCTTGCCTCCATCTCCACAGGCGGAGGGTAATGGCTCCCAGAAACAAAAGGAGGACTGGTGCCAGAAACTCCGTGTGGGTGCTGACTCCACTCCCCTGCACCAAAAACAAGGAGTCTACCGGGTGGTACAGGAGTACGAGAGAGTCTTTAGTAAGCACCCGCTAGATTTCGGCAGAGTAAAAGGGATAGAACACCACATCCCCACAGGGAGCCACCCACCAATAAAAGAGAGACACAGGCCTGTACCCCCTGCACATTATCAGAACGCCAAGGGTATGCTAAGAGAAATGAAAGAAGCTGGGGTCATTAGAGATAGCTGTAGCCCCTGGGCAGCCCCCTTGGTTCTGGTGAAAAAGAAGGACGGCACCATGAGAATGTGCGTGGACTATAGACAAATCAACCGTATCACCCACAAAGACGCATATCCGCTGCCTAGAATAGAGGAGTCTTTAGCCGCACTAAAATCAGCTAACTTCTTTTCTACTTTGGACCTTACTAGCGGGTACTGGCAGGTTCCTGTGGCAGAGGCTAACAAGGAGAAGACCGCCTTCACTTCCCCGATGGGACTGAGCGAATTTAACTGTATGCCTTTCGGTCTCTGCAACGCACCAGGGACCTTCCAGCGGCTGATGGAATGCTGTCTAGGGCACCGAAACTTCGAGACGGTCCTCCTCTACCTGGACGACGTGATCGTCTATTCGAAGACCTACGAGGACCATCTAAAGCACCTGGCCGAGGTGTTCGAAGCCCTGGCAGGCTATTGCCTGAAGGTGAAACCATCGCAGTGTCACCTGTTGAAACCAAAGGTCCAGTACCTAGGGCACGTGGTAAGCGCGGAAGGAGTGGCCCCCGACCCTGACAAGGTCACGGCAATCAAGAGCTGGCCAAGGCCCTCGAACATCAAAGAGGTGAGACAGTTTCTCGGGTTGGTAGGCTACTACCGAAGGTTCATCCCCGGGTTCACTAAGATGGCAGCTCCTATGCAGGACCTCCTGATCGGACAGTCTAAGTCCAGAAGTCAAAAGCCACCCTTCAAGTGGGATAAACCGGAAGAGGAGTCCTTCCGCCAGTTGAAGATGGCCCTCACGGGGGATGAGATCCTGGCCTACCCTGATTATGGTCAGCCTTTTATTCTCCACACAGACGCCAGTAATGTGGGACTGGGAGCAGTACTGTCCCAAAACCAACAGGGCAGAGAAAGGGTGATCGCGTACGCCAGCCGGAAGCTGAGGCCCACCGAGAGGAACCCGGAGAATTACAGCTCCTTCAAGCTAGAATTCTTGGCGGTGGTGTGGGCCGTGACAGAACGCTTCAAGCATTACCTGGCCTCCGCAAAGTTCACCGTGTACACGGACAACAACCCGTTGACACACCTGGACAATGCATGACTGGGTGCCCTAGAACAGCGGTGGATGGCCCGTCTCTCCAACTATGACTTCGTGATCAAGTACTGGGCCGGCAAAACCAATGCCAACGCTGACGCCCTATCGAGGATGCCTCACTTACCTGAAGGTGACGAAGACCCAGAAGAGCAGGAGGAGGTAGAACTCCCCGCGTTTCACCAGTATGGAGCCGCTCAATGCTCCCACCGCGTGAAGGAGGAGGATCTAACAACCGTGATGATCAATCCCCTACCTCACCACAGCTGGGCCGAGACCCAAGATAGTGACCCTGCCATCCGCCTGGTGAAAGATCTGCTGACCCAGGAGGACGCCCGCATGGATCCGGATGCTCCAGAGGAAGCCAAGCAGCTGTGGAAAGAGAAGAGCAAACTGTTCCTCTACGAAGGCAAGCTGTGCAGAAGGATTGTCAACCACCAGACGCACGAGCTGACCTGGCAAGTCGTGGTCCCAAGGCGGGATGCAGCTATGGTCCTGGGGGCTTACCATGACAGAGCGGGGCACTTCGGTTGGAAGAAACTGGAGTTCCTGCTAAGAGGAAGGTTCTTTTGCGTCGGCATGAGAGGAGCTGTAGAAAAATCGTGCAGAGACTGTGGCCCTTGTCACCTAAGGAGGAAGGACCGCACCAGCCAGAAGACACCCTTGAGGCCCATCGTCACTACGCAGCCTCTTGAGCTGGTAGCTCTGGACCACGTCAAATTGGCTCCAAGCCGGTCAGGATACATCTATGCCCTGACAATCGTGGACCACTATTCCCTTTTTCTAGTGGTGGTCCCGGTAAAGGACTTGACAGCCCAAACAGTGGCCAGAGTCTTCCAGCAATACTTCTGCCGTCCACACGGGTATCCGGAACAGGTCCTGACAGACCAGGGTCCAGAGTTTGAAGCTGAAATCTTCCAAGAGTTCTGTAACCTCTATGGCTGTAAGAAGATTCGGACAACGCCTTGCCACCCACAAACCAACGGGATGTGTGAGAAAATGAACAATATAGTCATTGATCTCCTGAAGACGTTGCCCCTGGAGGAACGCAGCCTGTGGCCAGAAAAACTGCCGGACCTGATAGACTTATACAATCATATCCCGGTGAATGCTACAAACTGCACCCTGGCTTACCTGATGCGAGCCAGACCAGGTAAGCTGCCCGTAGACCTGGAGATGGGAGTCCTGACACCCGAGGACACCTCCCCAGACGCGGACAGGGATACGGAAAGGCAACTGCAGTACAAAAAGGTACAGGAGAGTGTGGAGAAGAGCCTGGCCCAGGTGAGAGAGAGGCAAGAAAAACTCTTCAACCAACACGCCCCTGCTGGTCCCCTAGAACCTGGTGAGCAGGTCCTGAAGCGAAAGAGAAGGCTTCACAAGTTGGACGACCAGTGGGAAAGGGAACCCTACATTGTACTGCAGTCTGATCACGACAACCCGAAGGTGTGCGTGATCACCAAGGACGGAGGAGAAACCACTAGTACCGTCTCCAGAGACCACCTCAAAAGATGCCCCGAGCAACTCCGTAGTGCAGAAGAGGATCAAAGTGACCTTGAACCCGCAGAGGACAAGGAAGAAATGATCAGCACCGTTCTTGGAGAGTTCCCTCAGTCCTGGACTCGGATAAACGATGCCATAGTGGTACCCGTCCTGCATTTCCTGCAGCCGGCACAGCAACAACCAACACAAGAGCCGGAAGGTGAAGAGGAGCAAGCGGTTCCAGAGGCAGAAGAGCCTGTATCAGCAGCCCAGGAGAGTCAACCCTCTGCTGACAGTGAGCCTGCCATGCCTGCGGTAAGCCAAAGAACCCGCAGACAGCTGCCTGCCCTACCTCTACACCCAGCTGGTAGCTGTACCCCTAACGCTAGTGGGGAAAGCCAAGTCGGTCCACCACCAGACAGTGGGTTAAGGGGATCAACCAGGAGCACAAAGGGGCAGATTCCCGCTCGCTGGAAAATATAGAGCGCGCTAAAATTGTAAATAACCCTGTTGCCAAATGTTGAATTGTTTGCCAAGTTATGTGCGTGATTAGTAATTGTGTGTTTCAGTTCCTTACAGTTGCCGTACAGACTCGAAGGTTATGGACTATTTATAACCGGGACCTTGTATGGACTGCGTTCGGAGCCTGACCAAGGAATGAACTAAGACTGTGAAGGACTTGGGGTAGGACAGACCCCCACCTGGTTAAGGCTCCCCGTTGTATTGGTGATATGAACACCCGGTCACAGACCACACTGTGACCTTAAGAACTCAATCTGTGCGTCACTTTCCTGATAATGTTTTATAGTCATGTATATTGTCTTTGTTTACTGCTTAGTCCCGGAGTACTAAATTTTACTAGGGGGGAATGTGTCACCCTGGCCTGGATGCCACAAAATGTAATAAAGCTGTGTCTGAGAGCAAGGGGGAGGTTCTCTAGTCAGGGGAACATTAGCATGCAGTACCTCCTGTCTCAGGCCAGTAGGGGGAGCAGGCTGCCCCTATAAAAGCTGGTGCTGGGGGCAGGGTTAGAGAGAACTGGATGACCTGTCTCAATACTGAGACTTGTCCCGGAGCAGAGCAGGGACAGAAAGTTGTATTGCACCCTAAGAGGAAGTGTGGCAGGAGGAGAGCCACAAGCCAGAGACAAGAGGCGAAGTGAGCCTGTCTTGGCAGATAAAGGACTTAATTTACCAGACTTTGGTGTCTGAGGCTGGGAGGATTCCACATCCCACAGCAGATAACCAGTCCGCAGGGGACTGTATGTTCCTTGGCCTAAGAAACCTGGAGGCTCTGCCACAACAGAAGGGACCAGTAAAGCCGTACCAGGCCGGGAGCAGAAAGGAACCCACATCGCAGGCCATACAGGCGAGAGTACACGGAAAGCTCGGAAACGTCGGCTGTTACCCTATAAGGAGGAGATAGCCAGAAGGAGCACAAAAAGCACGGTAGGCCTATACCCTCACCCTGACCAGGGCCAACTTCCCCATTGCTCTCAGACATTCAGGTCCCCTCCTAGCCAGGACTGTTTATGGGTCAGTTTACCTGTTTTAGTAAACGCCCTGGACTGCAACCTGTTGTCTGTGTGCTCCTTCGCGCCTCCAGCACTACCGGTACTGGGACTCTCACCACCATCACTCCCACCATCCATTATACTGCTCTGGGGCCGCACTCTTCCCTTGGGGAGTCACACTACCCTAGCTGCACACCTCATCAGCCCCAGCGGTCTGCATGCAGCGGCGGTTCCTAATAACCGCAATCCACGGGTGGCGTAGTCGGACATAATCATCAGCGCATAACGGACTACCACTGGCCTGACCACCCTGAGCCACGGAACCGGGTTGCCACTACTACTCCCATCGTTCCCCTACTGCCCGGATCCGAGTGCCCCACGGCCCAGGGGGCGAGTCACATGGCACCCTCTGAGCCCCCATCCTGGTATGCATTGCACCCTCTGAGCCCCCATCCTGGTATGTATGGCACCTTCTGAGCCCCCATCCTGGTATGTATGGCACCTTCTGAGCCCCCATCCTGGTATGCATGGCACCTTCTGATCCCCCATCCTGGTATGTATGGCACCTTCTGAGCCCCCATCCTGGTATGCATGGCACTTTCTGAGCCCCATCCTGGTATGTATGGCACCTTCTGAGCACCATTCTGGTATGTATGGCACCTTCTGAGCCCCCATCCTGGTATGTATGGCACATTCTGAGCCCCCATACTGGTATGTATGGCACCCTCTGAGCCTCTATCAGGCTGCCTACAAAAAAAAATGAACTATCATACTCACCTCTTCTCTCCTCCAGCGCTGTCCTGCACTGCTGCTGACACTCTCACTGTGTGAGCGGCGCATGGCAAGGCGCGCATGGTGTCCCTGCCATGCTCCCTCACACAGTGTGAGACGCTGTGCTGGAATAGTCACTGCTCCCCACGCCAGGACTCTGTGCGTGGGGAGCAGTCTGTTCAATGCCCGGCACACTGTACCGCAGCGCGGCTTCTGCTGCCGCTCTGTGGTCAGTGTGCCTGTTATTAAAGACCATAGATATTCGCTACAACCCATGGGAGTGGGTTGTAGCGAATATTCATGAGCTTTAATAGCGGGCACACTGACCACAGAGCGCAGCAGGAGCCGCGCTGCGGTACAGTGTGCCGGCTATTAAGAGAAATGAATATTCATTGCTCTCCGCGCCCATGGGTATGGGGAGCAGGGAATATTCATTTTCTTTAGTAGCGGGTACAGCTAGGCTGCAGCAGGTGGCTGCTGCCTCCTGTGCCCCGCTGCGGCTCCCCCACACCCACCACCATGCGGCCATACAATAATATAGTATTTGGACTATAAGACGCACCCCCCACTTTCCTCCAAAATTTTGGAGGAAAAAAGTGCATCTTATAGTCCGAAAAATACGGTAATTATTAAGAATAGGAGATTTATTTTTTATTTTTTTAAATGTAGGTACGATTCAATTATTCCCAAGATCTCACCCCATGGATGGATCCTTTGTATTTGCAATTGGTGGAGGAAGGGCATTGCTAACAATAGGAATTCCAGAGAATGGAGGACTTAACTACAACTCCCAGTATGTCCTTAGCAATGGTAAGGAGATACTGGGAGTTGTTACCAGTCATCATCAGACTGTGGACCATATAGGAACCAATGTACTGATTAGATGCAAGCAGTGGAACTATTAAACGTTTAAAAAGTAACTTAAATTTTGGGATATATATTACATGATTTAGGTCCTATAATTTTGAGCAGATTAGTGCGAATCTGAGACCCTGATCACTCAGAAGATCTCTTAGAAGTGAAGAGGTGAGGAGACATGACTATGACTTTCTGCTGCATTTGCTCCGCTCAGTGTACTCTCCTATCTACTGAGCTGCGCTCTTCTAGGAGGTCTTTTAAGCAAAGGAGCAAAGGATTGGGGTCCCCACAAATCTGCTCAGAATTAATGACCCTAAATCACATTAAAAAACGTCCCAAAAGTTGATTTACACTTTAAGGTTAATTTACAAACACACACACACACACACTGTATACACCGTACGCACCACGCACACACTGTATACGCCGTACGCACCACACACACACTGTATACGCCGTACGCACCACACACACACTGTATACGCCGTACGCACCAGACACACACACTGTATACTCCGTACGCACCACACACACACTGTATGCGCCGTACGCACCACACACACACACTGTATACGCCGTACATACCACATACACTGTATACACCGTACGCACCACACACACACACTGTATACGCCGTACGCACCACACACACACTGTATACGCCGTACGCACCACACACACACACTGTATACGCCGTACATACCACACACACTGTATACGCTGTACATACCACATACACTGTATACGCCGTACGCACCACCGCACACACACTGTATACGCCGTACACACCACACACACACACACTGTATACGCCGTACGCACCACCACACATACGCACTCTGTATATGACTCGCCCCCTGGGCCGTGGGGCACCCGGAACCGGGCTTCTGTACGATGGGGGGGAAGTGGCAACCCGATCCCGTGGCTCAGGGTGGTCAGACCAAATTGTGGCAGTCTATTTATACATTTGGGAATGTCCAACTACGCCACCCGTGGATTGCGGTCAGAGTTAACCGCTGCTGCGAGGCAGACTGCTGAGGCTGGTGTTGGTGTGCAGCACAGGGGTAGGACAACTCCCCATGGGAAGAGTGTAGCCTCAGGGCAGTGTAGGTGAATGCTGGGGGTGATAGTGCAGGCCGCAATAGTAAGAGTTCAGAGTCCGATTCAAACAGTCCAGGGTCTTTATTGCATATGTTGTTACTGACCCAACAGGAGTACTGGTTAGGAATGGGCCTGGGTGTCTGAGAGCATTAGGGCGAGCCCCACTGGTCAGGGTGAGTGTGTATGCCTACCGTTCTCTCTCTATGCTCTTGCTGACTATCCCCCTTTTCGTGGTGTAATAGCCCACGTCCCTGAGCTGGCCGTATACTTTGCCTGTATGGCTTGCGACTCGGGCCTTGGGTACCTTTTGCTTCTCCTTGCTGTACTGGTCCCTCTGTGTGCCGGAGCCTCCAGGCTTCTTAGACCAAGGGACCTGAAATCCCTCACGGGTTGGTTCTCTGCTGCTGGGCTTGCAACCCTGACAGCCTCGGACCCCAATGTCCGGTTGTGTACTTCTCTCAGCGAGGACCGGCTCTCGTCGCCTCTGTCCCTGGCTTGCAGTTTCTCCTCTGCCTCACGGACTCCTCAGCTGCTGCTGACCTGTCCCTCTTCTCTGAGAACCCTTCTGGACACTTCAGAAGTGGGTTCTGGTCTCTCTAACCCTGCCCCAGTTCCAGCTTTTATAGGGGCAGCCTGCTCCCCCTACTGGCCTGGGACAGGAGGTGCTGCATGCTAATGGTCCCTGACCAGGGAACCTCTCTCCTGCTCTCAGACCCAGCCTTTAATATTTGTGGCATCCAGGCCTGGGGTGACACATTCCCCCCTAGTAAAATTTAGTACTCCGGGACTAAGCCTTTTTGGCCAACAACAAACAGGGTATAAATGACAACATAACATATGTGACACCCCAGGGGTCTGGTTGCCACAGTAACGTAATGTTATGTCTGAGAGCAGGTGGGAGGTCCTTTAGTCAGGGATCCTGTGCATGCCACACCTCCTGCCCAGTCTTGGGAGGGGAAGAACTTCCCCTATAAAAACCTGGGGCTGAGGCAGGGTGAGGGAGTAGAAGAAGAGAAGAAGTAGAGACAGCATAGGAAGAAACAGCAGTTACAAGGAGTCAGGGGCTGGCAGCTGCAGAGTTCGCCCTGACTAAGAAGACTTTTTACCGGACCCGGAGTCCGAGGCTGTGGGAACTAATTCCTGCCCAGCAGCAGAATCCGTCAGGCAGGGGATTTCAGGTCCTCTGGCCCAGAAGCCCGAAGGCACGGTCACACGCGTGGGACCAGCACCGCCATCGTGGAGCGGAAGCCATTAGAAGGCCCCGAGTCACCGGCCATACGGGTGAGCACCACACGGTACACTCAGGGACGTGGGCTACTTACATCAGCTCCTAGCAAGGTAGCCAGAAGAGTACAGTCAGTTTGGGAGGCCTACAACTACGCCTGGCCAGGGGAGATCCCATCTGCTCAAGGACTGACCAGGCCCCATCCGCTAGCAAGTACTCCGGGAGGGTCTTTTGTTGTTACCAGTAAAGACCCTGAACTACACCGTACCGTCTCTGAGTGGTTCCTGCTACCCCCATCATCCACGTCGGCTGCCCTGAGGCCATACCCCTCCCGTTGGGGGTTATACTATCACGCTGCACAATCCCACCATCGGCCTCAGCGGTCTGCCCTGCAGCAGCAGCCCCCTGGCTGCACTCAACGGGTGGCGTAGTCATCAACCATTTACTACTAATGGACTGCCGTCTAGTTTGACTCCCTGGGCACGGACCGGGTCACCGCCACGAGACTACAACCCTCCACAGATCCGGCTCCGGGTAAGCTCCCGCATGCGCAGCGCAGCGCGACACAGGCCCAGGGGCGCGTCAACTTTGGCGTAGTCGGCAGGATTTCGTGCCCGCAACCACCGGGTACTGCGTGCCTGAAAAGCAAAGACTGTTCAAACTTACCAGTGGTGAAGATTCCCGCTATCCGTGGAGGTTTCCCGCCATCCGGCGCCATCTTCAACCTTCTTCCCGCCATCCGCGAAGTTTTCCCGCCATCCGGCGCCATCTTCGACCTTCTTCCCGCCATCCGTGGAGTTTTCCCGCCATTGGACGCCATCTTGAGGACGCCGCGCGGGAAGAAGAGGGGCGTGGACTCCGAAAGCGCGCGAGAACTGAAGCCCCGCCTCACGTCCGGACGTTGCGTAAGGTCCTGGAAGGAGCCCAGCAGACGCCGACGTCACAGGAGCGCGACGGAAGGTCCTCAACCCTGACGATCCACTGCGGAGCCGCGGCCTACGGAAGAGGATCATCGCAAGGTAGGCCACGGTCCACTAGGGGGGAGGAAGATGTCGGATACGGAGGAGAGCTTCACTGCCTCAACCCCCGCCAGCGCTACCGCTGCTGCAGTTATGCCCTTCACCATGCCCTATATCCCGGGAGCAGCTTGGCTACCCCAGTACTCAGGGGAGTCACATACCCTGCATGACTTTAGAGAAAAGCTGGATAGCCTCTTCCAGGTGTACCCCCTCACAGAAGAGCAAAAAGTGAGCATCCTGGTGGCCCAACTAACCGGGGCAGCCAAAAGAGAAGTAAAATCTTGGCCACCTGGGAGGAGGACTGTCGCAGAGATACTAACCCGGCTGAGGGACACCTTCGATACCCGCACCTCAGCCGAGATCAAGCTTAGATTCTACGGGTGCAAGCAGCGAGCGCATGAGAGTATAAGGGACTATGCACTAAACCTACAAGAGGCCCTGAGGGCCATAAAGCAGACCGACCCTGATGGGGTGGGAAACGAGGACAGGCTGTTGACTGAACAATTTATAGAGGGTTTATATTGCAATGCCCACCGAACCCAGTTGCGGGCAATGGCCTTACAGGATCCCCATCTGGACTTTGCACAGTTCAAGGATAGAGCTATACGGGTGCTCCGAGAACCAGCACCGGGTGGCGTTGTGACCCACAGGCGCCCAGCTATCACTTACCACCAGGAGGCGGCGCCCTTGTCGACAGGGCCTGTGGGAGCTCATGCGCAGGCTTTGGACAATGACCCGGCTCCAGACCTACACCATCAGGTCCAAGAGCTAGTTAAGAGCGTTGCTGCGCTAACCCGAACTGTGCAGTCTTTACAGGTTTCCACCCCAGGGAAGATCCAGCTGGCATCCGGACCGGAGGACATCCCGTGGCGTCGACCAAGGAGGACCCCACCGGCCAGAGGAAGACCCAGTGACCGATACAGCGAGGACGGACGACCCATCTGCCGCCGCTGCAATCAACCCGGACATATGGAAAGGTACTGTTCTTTAAACGGGCACAACCTGGGGTAGAGGGCCAACCCCCAGGAAAAAGATCACCAGGCCCATCGAACTGGCGCGACAGATATGTGGGAGGACGTCCAGTCTTGCCTGTGGTACTGGATGGCATTCCCATGAGTGCCCTACTGGATACCGGGTCACAGGTCACCACCATCCCGTACGTGCTCTTCAAGCAGTACTGGAATGACTCGGATATTACCCGCTACCCTGACGACGACTTGAGTATCATCGCCAGCAATGGCCAGCCCGTGCCACAGATCGGATTTAAAGAGGTGACCCTCAAAATCGGTAGAGTCGAACTGGCCGCACAGGGACTGATCATTGTAGATATTGATAAACATGAGAGTCACCCAAAAATAACTCTAGGAACTAACGTAATTGAAAATTGTCTTGCAGAGGTGATTTTCCTTTTACAGCAGGTTGCCAAGAACGCCAGCTCCGGCGAGCAGCGGGTGCTCCAGAAAGAGATCCGGGCACTGATGCAACGGCAACAAGTGGAACTCTCCGGCGGTGAGATTGGTAGCGTAAGAATGTGTGACCCTTTTCCTATTGCCATGCCCCCAAAAAGTGAAATGATGATTTGGTGCCGGGCAGCTATTGGTCTGAGAGGTAGAGATTACCAGGCAATGGTAGAACCAGTTTACTCAGACAGTAGGCCCACCATTTTGACAGCACGGGGGGTGGTCAATGTACGCCATGGGAGGGTGCCCGTTCGCATAATAAATATCGGGGAGAGGGAAGTGTACCTGCCCCGGTATGCCACGCTAGCCAAATTATATACCACTAATCAAAATTCTATACAATCTGTGGAACCCTTGCCTCCATCTCACCCGGAGGAAGGTAACGGCTCTAAGAAAGACATGGAGGACTGGTGTCAGCAACTACATCTGGGTACTGACTCCACTCCCTCACATCAGAAACAAGGAGTCTATCGGGTGGTTCAAGAGTATGAGAGAGTGTTTAGTAAACACCCGTTAGACTTCGGGCGAGTCAAGGGGGTAGAACACCGCATCCCCACGGGAGATCATCCTCCCATAAAAGAGAGGTATCGACCCGTACCCCCTGCACATTACCAACACGCCAAGGGGATGCTTAGAGACATGAAGGAGGCTGGGGTAATCCGGGATAGCTGTAGCCCCTGGGCAGCCCCACTAGTTTTAGTCAAAAAGAAAGACAACACCATGAGGATGTGTGTAGATTACCGGAAAATCAACCGTATCACACACAAGGATGCGTACCCCTTACCAAGGATAGAGGAGTCATTGGCTGCTTTAAGATCTGCTAACTTCTTCTCTACCTTGGATCTCACTAGCGGGTACTGGCAGGTTCCTGTAGCAGAGGCGGACCAGGAGAAGACCGCATTCACCACCCCGATGGGACTTAGCGAGTTCACCTGCATGCCGTTCGGACTCTGCAACGCCCCAGGAACCTTCCAACGATTAATGGAGTGCTGTCTGGGCCACAGAAACTTCGAGACGGTCCTGTTGTACCTGGACGATGTCATCGTATACTCCAAAACTTATGAGGACCACCTGAAACACCTGGCGGAGGTGTTCGAAGCTCTGGCGAGTTACGGCCTAAAGGTGAAACCCTCCAAGTGTCACCTCCTGAAACCAAAGGTGCAATACCTGGGACACGTGGTGAGCGCTGACGGAGTGGCTCCCGACCCCGATAAGATCACCGCAATTAAGGGATGGCCAAGCCCCTCCAACGTAAAAGAAGTGCGGCAGTTCCTAGGGTTGGTAGGCTACTACCGAAGGTTTATTCCTGGTTTCACCAAAAAGGCAGCACCTATGCAGGACCTCCTGATAGGCCAGTCCCGGAAGGCCAAGAACCAGAAGCCGCCCTTCAAATGGGAAAAGCTAGAAGAAGAGTCCTTCCGCCAGCTGAAGATGGCCCTCACGGGGGATGAAATCTTGGCGTACCCGGACTATAGCCAGCCCTTCATCCTCTACACCGACGCCAGTAACATCGGGCTAGGAGCCGTACTGTCCCAGATTCAGCAGGGGAGAGAACGAGTAATCTCCTATGCCAGCCGAAAACTGCGACCCACCGAAAGGAACCCCGAAAATTACAGCTCATTTAAGCTAGAGTTCCTGGCCGTGGTATGGGCAGTCACCGAGCGCTTTAGGCATTACCTCGCTTCTTCCCGGTTCACCGTATACACGGATAACAACCCGTTGACACACCTGGACACGGCAAGACTCGGTGCCCTGGAGCAGAGGTGGATGGCCCGTCTGTCCAACTACGAGTTCACAATCAAATACCGGGCAGGACGCTCCAATACTAACGTGGACGCCCTGTCCAGGATGCCCAACCTGCCGGACGAAGGAGAAGATCCGGAGGGACTGGAAGAAGTTGAACTCCCTGCGTTCCACCGTCATGGGACTATCCAGTATTCCCACCGGGTAAGGGGTAAGCAGGCTGCTACGTTGAACCCCTTACCCCACTACAACTGGGCGGAAACGCAAGACAGCGACCCTGCCGTCCGACTGGTGAAGGAGATGCTGACTCGGCCGGAGGCTCGCCTTGAACCAGACGCTCCGGAGGAAGCCAAACAACTATGGGCGGAGAAGAGTCGACTATTCCTTTACAAGGGGAAGTTGTGCCGCAGAATGGTCAACTCCCGGACGCATGAACTACTCTGGCAAGTAGTGGTGCCCCGAAGAGACGCAGCCATGGTGATGGAGGCATACCACGACGGAGCTGGACACTTCGGGTGGAAAAAGCTGGAGTTCCTGCTGCGCGAGCGGTTCCACTGGGTAGGCATGAGGGGAACCATCGAGAAGTGGTGCAGAGACTGTGGCCCGTGCAATCTGAGAAGGAAGGACCGGGCCAGCCAGAAGACTCCCCTGCAGTCCATCGTCACCCGGCAACCGTTGGAACTGGTAGCCTTGGATCATGTAAAACTGACCCCAAGCAGAAGTGGCTACGTCTACGCGTTAACCATCGTGGATCATTACTCCCGGTTCTTGGTTGTCGTCCCCGTCAAGGACTTAACGGCTCAAACAGCAGCTAGGGCCTTCCAGCAGCACTTCTGCCGTCCACACGGGTACCCGGACCAAGTGCTGACGGACCAGGGACCTGCCTTTGAAGCGGAGGTCTTCCAGGAATTCTGCAATCTGTATGGCTGCCGGAAGATAAGGACGACACCCTACCATCCGCAAACTAATGGACTTTGTGAAAAAATGAACCAGGTGGTAATGGATCTTCTAAAAACATTGCCCCTGGAAGAACGCAGTCTGTGGCCTGAGAAGTTGCCCGATCTGGTGGACCTATACAACCACATCCCGGTAGGTTCCACCAACTGTACCCCGGCTTACCTAATGAGGGCGAGACCTGGTAAGTTACCTGTTGACCTGGAAATGGGAGTCCTGACACCTGAGGACACTTCACCAGAAACAGACTGGGACACAGAGAGGCAGCAGCAGTACCGGAGAGTACAGGAGAGCGTGGAGCGAAGTCTCTGTCAGGCTAGGGAAAGACAAGAGAAGACTTACAACCAGTATGCTCCCGCTGTTCCCCTGGTACCCGGAGAGCAGGTCTTGAAGAGGAAAAGACGGCTCCACAAGTTGGATGACCAGTGGGAGAAGGACCCGTACACCGTACTGCCCTCAAGCCACGAGAACCCGAAGGTCTGTACCATCAGTAAAGACGGAGGGGAAACCACAGCCATTGTATCCCGGGACCACCTGAAGAAGTGTCCCGAACAACTGAGGAACCCTGAAGAGGAACAAGAAGACCATCGACCCGTGGGAGAAAGGGAAGATATGGTTAGTACCGTGCTCGGGGACTTCCCTCGGTCTTGGACTCAAGTCAATGGTGCAGTTGTGGTACCCGTACTCACCTTCCTCCAACCATCATCCCAAGAACCTACGGAGCAACGGGTAGAGCTGGAAGAACAGCCGGTCCAGGAGGCAGAAGACTCCACACAAGTAGAACAGGAGAATCAACCCTCTGCTTATAGTGAGCCTGCCGTACCCCTAGTGAGACAAAGAGCCGGTAGACAGCTGCCCAGTTTACCCTTGACAGCTCCTACACCCTGTAGTTCAGGGCCAGACAGTCAGCTCCGTAGGTCCACTAGGGCCACTAGAGGCCAGTTACCCGCACGTTGGAGGATCTAAATGTTTAAGCTATTTTATAATGTTTACCTGTCTATAGTTGCTTGTGTGTAATTTTGTATTTCTAGTTGTTTTTAGGAATCCTTGGTGGATTTACCGGGAATCCTTGTATATAGTTGGAGCGTAACCCAGGATGGACTAAAGACTGTCAAGGACTCGGGGTAGAACAGACCCCTACCTGGTTACGTCTCCCTGTGTTGGTGAAATGGACACCTTGCTTTCTTCAGAGACTGCACCCGGTTGCGGACACGCCGTAACCATCTTTATGTGTTTTCTTATTGTATTATTAATGTTTTGCCTTGTTATGTTTTCTAAATGTGTTTAGTCCCGGAGTACTAAATTTTACTAGGGGGGAATGTGACACCCCAGGGGTCTGGTTGCCACAGTAACGTAATGTTATGTCTGAGAGCAGGTGGGAGGTCCTTTAGTCAGGGATCCTGTGCATGCCACACCTCCTGCCCAGTCTTGGGAGGGGAAGAACTTCCCCTATAAAAACCTGGGGCTGAGGCAGGGTGAGGGAGTAGAAGAAGAGAAGAAGTAGAGACAGCATAGGAAGAAACAGCAGTTACAAGGAGTCAGGGGCTGGCAGCTGCAGAGTTCGCCCTGACTAAGAAGACTTTTTACCGGACCCGGAGTCCGAGGCTGTGGGAACTAATTCCTGCCCAGCAGCAGAATCCGTCAGGCAGGGGATTTCAGGTCCTCTGGCCCAGAAGCCCGAAGGCACGGTCACACGCGTGGGACCAGCACCGCCATCGTGGAGCGGAAGCCATTAGAAGGCCCCGAGTCACCGGCCATACGGGTGAGCACCACACGGTACACTCAGGGACGTGGGCTACTTACATCAGCTCCTAGCAAGGTAGCCAGAAGAGTACAGTCAGTTTGGGAGGCCTACAACTACGCCTGGCCAGGGGAGATCCCATCTGCTCAAGGACTGACCAGGCCCCATCCGCTAGCAAGTACTCCGGGAGGGTCTTTTGTTGTTACCAGTAAAGACCCTGAACTACACCGTACCGTCTCTGAGTGGTTCCTGCTACCCCCATCATCCACGTCGGCTGCCCTGAGGCCATACCCCTCCCGTTGGGGGTTATACTATCACGCTGCACAATCCCACCATCGGCCTCAGCGGTCTGCCCTGCAGCAGCAGCCCCCTGGCTGCACTCAACGGGTGGCGTAGTCATCAACCATTTACTACTAATGGACTGCCGTCTAGTTTGACTCCCTGGGCACGGACCGGGTCACCGCCACGAGACTACAACCCTCCACAGATCTGGCTCCGGGTAAGCTCCCGCATGCGCAGCGCAGCGCGACACAGGCCCAGGGGCGCGTCACATACAGTACAGACAAAAAGTTTGGACACACCTTCTCATTTAAAGATTTTTCTGTATTTTCATGACTTTGAAAATTGTACATTCTCACTGAAGGCATCAAAACTATGAATTAACACATGCGGAATTATATACTTAACAAAAAGTGTGAAACAACTGAAAATATGTCTTATATTCTAGGTTCTTCAAAGTAGCCACCTTTTGCTTTGATGACTGCTTTGTACACTCTTGGCATTCTCTTGATGAGCTTAAAGAGGTAGTCACCGGAAATGGTTTTCACTTCATAGGTGTGCCCTGTCAGATTTAATAAGTGGGATTTCTTGCCTTATAAATGGGGTTGGGACGATCAGTTGTGTTGTGCACAAGTCAGGTGGATACACAGCTGATAGTCCTACTGAATAGTCTGTTAGAATTTGTATTTTGGCAAGAAAAAAGCAGCTAAGTAAAGAAAAACAAGTGGCCATCATTACTTTAAGAAATGAAGGTCAGTCAGTCCGAAAAATTGGGCAAACTTTGAAAGCGTCCCCAAGTGCAGTTGCAAAAACCATCAAGCGCTACAAAGAAACTGGCTCACATGAGGACCGCTCCAGGAAAGGAAGACCAAGAGTCACCTCTGCTTCAGAGGATAAGTTTATCCCAGTCACCAGCCTCAGAAATTGCAGGTTAACAGCAGCTCAGATTAGAGACCAGGTCAATGCCACACAGAGTTCTAGCAGCAGACGCATCTCTACAACAACTGTTAAGAGGAGACTTTGTGCAGCAGGCCTTCATGGTAAAATAAATGCTAGGAAACCACTGCTAAGGACAGACAACAAGCAGAAGAGACTTGTTTGGGCTAAATAACACAAGGAATGGACATTAGACCAGTGGAAATCTGTGCTTTGGTCTGATGAGTCCAAATTTGAGATCTTTGGTTCCAACCACCGTGTCTTTGTGCGACGCAGAAAAGGTGAACGGATGGACTCTACATGCCTGGTTCCCACCGTGAAGCATGGAGGAGGAGGTGTGATTGTGTGGGGGTGCTTTGCTGGTGACACTGTTGGGGATTTATTCAAAATTGAAGGCATACTGAACCAGCATGGCTACCACAGCATCTTGCAGCGGCATGCTATTCCATCCGGTTTGCGTTTAGTTGGACCATCATTTATTTTTCAATAGGACAATGACCCCAAACACACCTCCAGGCTGTGTAAGGGCTATTTGACCAAGAAGGAGAGTGATGGGGTGCTACGCCAGATGACCTGGCCTCCACAGTCACCAGACCTGAACCCAATCGAGATGGTTTGGGGTGAGCTGGACCGCATAGTGAAGGCAAAAGGGCCAACAAGTGCTAAGCATCTCTGGGAACTCCTTCAAGATTGTTGGAAGACCATTTCCGGTGACTACCTCTTGAAGCTCATCAAGAGAATGCCAAGAGTGTGCAAAGCAGTCATCAAAGCAAAAGGTGGCTACTTTGAAGAACCTAGAATATAAGACATATTTACAGTTGTTTCACACTTTTTTGTTAGGTATATAATTCCACATGTGTTAATTCATAGTTTTGATGCCTTCAGTGTGAATGTACAATTTTCAAAGTCATGAAAATACAGAAAAATCTTTAAATGAGAAGGTGTGTCCAAACTTTTGGTCTGTACTGTATATACAAGTACATTTTGTCCTTAAGGTCACGGCGCTTCCGTGACCGGGTGTCCATATCACCCAACAAGGTGAAGTTTTCCACAGTGTGGGGACCTGTCTCCATAAACCCCAAGCTCCTGGCCTTGGGCGTGGCAACAAGGCCGAGCTAACTACTTTGGGCCACAAGGGAGCCACGCCGGACAGGTTTTTCTTCTGTGGCCATCTTCACAAGAGGGCACCTAGTGCAACTATTTACAAGACAGTTCCGGCCATTCAGTGTCCATGACTTGTCAGTCCATTGTATCTAGGAAAACTGGGAAAACAGTATTAATAACCAGGTAACAAGTATAAAACATTAACTACATACTTTACATTCAGATTTTCCAGCGAGCTGGTATTTGACCCCTAGTGATCCGGGTTGACCTGCTTAACCCACTGTCTGGTGGTGGTCTATCCTGGCTTTCCCCACTAGCATTTAGGGTACAGCTACTAGCTGGGTTTACAGGCAGGGCAGGCAGCGGTCTGCGGGTCCTTTGGCTTACCGCAGGCATGGCAGGCTCACTGTCAGCAGAGGGTTGACTCTCCTGGGCTGCTGGCATGGGTTCTTCTGCCTTCGGGGCTGCTTGTTCCTCTTGTTCTTCCTGCTCTCCTGTAGGCTCCTGCTGGGTAGGTTGAAGGAACTGTAGGATGGGTACCACTATGGCATTGTTTATCCGAGTCCAGGACCGGGGGAACTCTCAGAGAACGGTGCTGACCATTTCTTCCTTGTCCTCTACGGGTTCAAGGTCATCTTGATCTTCTCTTGGACTCTGCAGTTGCTCAGGGCACCGTTTTAGGTGGTCTCTGGAGACAGTGCTAGTGGTTTCTCCTCCATCCTTGGTAATTACACATACCTTCGGGTTGTTGTGGTTGGACGGCAGTACTGTGTACGGGTCGCTCTCCCACTGGTCATCTAACTTGTGAAGCCTTCTCTTCCGCTTCAGGACCTGCTCACCAGGTTCCATGGGACCAGCAGGGGCGTGTTGGTTGAAGAGCCTCTCTTGTTTTTCTCTCACTTGAGCCAGACTCCTCTCCACACTCTCCTGTACCTTCTTGTACTGTAGCCGCCGTTCCGTATCCCTGTCCGCGTCTGAGGAGGTGTCCTTGGGTGTCAGGACTCCCATCTCCAGGTCTACCGGCAGCTTACCTGGTCTTGCTCGCATCAGGTAAGCCGGGGTGCAATTTGTAGCATTCACCGGGATATGGTTGTACAAGTCTATCAGGTCTGGCAGCTTCTCCGGCCACAGGCTGCGTTCTTCCAGGGGCAACGTCTTGAGGAGATCAATGATGATATTGTTCATTTTCTCACACAGCCCGTTGGTTTGCGGGTGGTAAGGCGTTGTCCAAATCTTCCTACAGCCGTAGAGGTTGCAGAACTCCTGAAAGACTTCCGCCTCAAACGCTGGACCTTGATCTGTCAAGACCTGTTCCGGATACCCGTGTGGACGGCAGAAGTGTTGTTGGAAGGCTCTGGCCGCTGTTTGGGCTGTCAAGTCTTTAACTGGGACCACCACCAAGAACCGAGAGTAATGGTCCACAATCGTGAGGGCATAGATGTAGCCGGACCGGCTTGGAGCCAACTTCATATGGTCCAGAGCTACCAGCTCAAGAGGCTGCCTGGTGACGATGGGCATCAAGGGTGTCTTCTGGCTGGTACGGTCATTCCTTTTGAGGTGACATGGGCCGCAGTCCCTGCACCACTTCTCTATGGCCCCTCTCATACCGATCCAGTAGAACCGCTCTCTCAGTAGGAACTCCAGTTTCTTCCACCCGAAGTGTCCCGCTCTGTCATGGTAGGCCTCCAGGACCATTGCTGCATCCCGTCTCGGGACCACTTCCGGGCAGGTCAGCTCGTGCGTCCGGTGGTTGACCAGCCTCCTGCACAGCTTAACTTCGTAGAGGAATAGCCTGCTTTTCTCCTTCCATAACTGCTTGGCTTCCTCTGGAGCGTCCGGGCCAGGGCTAGCGTCTGCCTGGGTTAACAGGTCTTTCACCAGGCGAACTGTAGGGCCACTATCTTGCGTTTCAGCCCAGCCGTGGTGGGGTAAGGGGTTGAACATGACGGTGGTTAGGTCTTTGTCTCTTACCCGGTGAGAATACTGAGTGGCCCCATACCGGTGGAACGCAGGGAGCTCTACTTCCTCCAGCTCTTCCGAGTCTTCTTCTCCTTCGGATAGGTGGGGCACTCTTGATAGGACGTCTGCGTTGGCGTTGGTTCTGCCTGCCCGGTATTTGATTGTGAAGTCATAATTTGATAGCCGGGCCATCCACCGCTGTTCTAGGGCACCTAGTCTTGCATTGTCCAGGTGTGTCAACGGGTTGTTGTCCGTCTACACAGTGAACTTTGCGGAGGCCAGGTAATGCTTGAACCGTTCTGTGATGGCCCACACCACTGCCAAGAATTCTAGCTTGAAGGAGCTGTAATTCTCCGGGTTCCTTTCAGTGGGCCTCAGCTTCCGGCTGGCGTACGCGATCACCCTTTCTCTGCCCTGTTGGTTTTGGGACAGTACGGCTCCTAACCCCACATTACTGGCGTCTGTGTGGAGGATAAAAGGCTGGCCATAATCGGGGTAGGCCAGGATCTCATCCCCCGTGAGGGCCATCTTCAGCTGGCGGAAGGACTCCCTTTCCGGCTTGTCCCACTTGAAGGGTGGCTTTTGACTTCTGGATTTAGACTGACCTATTAGGAGGTCCTCCATTGGAGCCGCCATCTTTGTGAACCCGGGGATGAACTTTCGGTAGTAGCCTACCAACCCGAGGAACTGACTCACTTCTTTGATGTTTGAGGGGCTTGGCCAGCTCTTGATTACTGTGACCTTGTCGGGGTCGGGGGCTACTCCTTCTGCACTCACCACGTGCCCCAGGTACTGTACCTTCGGCTTTAACAGATGGCACTTGGAGGGTTTCACTTTCATACCAAAGCATGCCAGGGCCTTGAACACCTCGGCCAGGTGCTTTAGATGGTCCTCGTAAGTCTTTGAACAGACAATCACGTCTTCCAGGTAAAGTAGGACCGTCTCAAAGTTTCAGTGCCCTAGACAGCATTCCATCAGCCTCTGGAAGGTCCCGGGTGCGTTGCAGAGCCCGAATGGCATACAGTTGAATTCACTTAATCCCATTGGGGTGGTGAAGGCGGTCTTCTCCTTGTCAGCCTCTGCCACAGGAACCTGCCAGTACCCGCTAGTAAGGTCCAACGTAGAGAAGAAATTAGCTGATTTAAGGACTCCTCTATCCTAGGTAACGGGTACGCATCTTTATGGGTGATACGATTGATTTGTCTATAGTCCATGCACATTCTCATGGTACCGTCTTTCTTTTTTACCAGAGCCAAGGGGGCTGCCCGGGGCTACAGCTATCTCTAATGACCCCGGTTTCTTTCATTTCTCTCAGCATGCCCTTTGCGTTCTGATAATGTGCAGGGGGTACAGGACTGTATCTCCCTTTTATTGGTGAGTGACTCCCCGTGGGGATGTGGTGTTCTACCCCTTTCACCTTGCCGAAGTCTAGCGGGTGCTTACTAAAGATTCTCTCGTACTCCTGAACCACCCGGTAGACTCCTTGTTTTTGGTGCAAGGGAGTGGAGTCAGCACCCACGTGGAGTTTCTGGCACCAGTCCTCCTTAAGTTTCTGGGAGCCATTACCCTCCACCAGGGGAGATGGAGGCAAGGGTTCCACGACCCAGAGAGCATTGTGCTCGACGGCAAACAATTTGGCTAGTGTAGCGTACCGGGGCAAGTGTACTTCCCTTTCTCCGATGTTTAAGATCCGGACGGGCACCCTTCCATGGCGGACATCAACCACCCCCCGGGCTGTCAAAATGGTGGGCCTGCTGTCTGAGTACACGGGTTCTACCATGGCTTGGTAGTCTCTCCCTCTTAACCCGATTGCAGTCCAACACCAGATCATCATTTCACTTTTGGGAGGCATGGCAATGGGGAACGGGTCGCTCATCCTCACGCTACCGATCTCACCACCAGACAGTTCTACCCGTCTCTTCAGGGCTCTTATCTCCTTCTGGAAGACCCTCTGTTAGCTGGAGCTCGCATTCATTGCCACCTGCTGCAAAATTACAATCACTTCTGAAAGACAATTTTCAATCACGTTAGTACCCAAGGTTATTTTAGGGTGACTTTCAATGTCCACAGTGATCACTCCCTGTGCCGGCAGTTCAACTTTACCAATCTTAATGGTCATCTCTCTGAACCCCACCTGCGGCACGGGCTGGCCATTGCTGGCGATGATGCTCAAGTCACTGTCTGGATAGCGGGTTATGTCAGTGTCACTCCAGTACTGCTTGAAAAGTACATAGGGGATGGTAGTCACTTGGGACCCGGTGTCCAGCAGTGCACTCATGCAGATACCGTCCAGCACTACGGGTAAAACCGGGCATCCCCCTACGTACTTATCACGCCAATTAGACGGGCCTGGTGACCTTATGCCTGGGGGTTGGCTTTCTGCCCCAGGTCGGACCCATTTAAAGTACAGTACCTAGCTACGTGTCCCGGCTGGCTGCAACGGCGGCAAATCGGCTGTCCATCCTCAGTGTAACGATCGGCGGGCCTCCCTCTGAACGACGGGATCCTCCTCCGTCGACACCACGGGACATCCTCCGGACTGGAAGCCAGCTTGATTGGTCCTGACGGGTCCATCTATAACAACTGTACGGTCCTGGTCAATGCAGCAACACTCTTTGTCAGTTCTTGGACCTGATGGTGCAGGTTTGCAGGCGGGGATGGGTTTAGGGCCTGCGCATCAGTCCCCACAAGGTCTGCAGGGTAGGGCGCTGCCTCCTGGTGGTAAGTGATGGCAGGGTGCCGGGAAACTACAGCGCCACCTGGTGCGGGTTCTCGGAGCACCCGGATGGCCCTATCTTTGAACTGTGCAAAAGTCAAATCGGGGTTCTGTAGGGCCATGAGGCGTAGCTGGGTTCTGTGGGCGCTGGACAGCAGACCTTCTATGAACTGATCAGTCAACAGTTTATCAGTATCCTGCACGCTGCCAGGGTCAGCTTGCTTAATTGCCCCCAAGGCTTCCTGTAAATTTAGGGCATAGTCTCTGATGCTATCTTGAGCTCGCTGCTTACATCCATAGAACCGCATTTTGATTTCTGCTGAGGTACGGGTATCAAAGGTGTCCCGTAGACGGGTCAGAACCCCCCTTACAGTCCTTTTCACCTCCGCTGTCCAAGACTTTACCTCCCGCTGGGCCACACCAGTTAACTGTCTTATCAGTATGCTTACTTTCTGATCTTCTGTGAGGAGATAAACTTTGAACAGGCTATACAGCCTTTCTTTAAAGTCGCCCAAGGTATGCGACTCGCCGGCATACTGTGGCAGCCAGGCCGCTCCGGGGATATTGAGCATGGAAAACGGCATCACAGCTGCAGCGGCTACGCTGGTGGTAGAGGGTCCCTCCGCGTCCGACATCTTCCTCCCCCCTAGTTAACCGAGGCCTACCTTCCGACGATCCTCTTCTGTAGGCCGCGGCTCCGCTCGCGATGCTCTGGGCGAGGACCTTGCGTCGCTCGGTGATGACATCGGAGTCGCTCTCTCTCATTCCAGGACCTTGAATGGCGTCTCAGCGTAGGGCAGGGCTTCAGGTCTCGCGCGTTTTTGGACGTCCGCGCCCCTCTTCTTCCCGCGCGACGTCTCGAAGATGGCGCCCGATGGCGGGAAATGGCTCAGATTGGCGGGAAATGGCCCCGAATGGCGGGAAACTTCACTCAGGTAAGTATAAAGTCTTTTTCAGGCACGCAATACCCATTTGTGGCGGGTTGGTCACAATCCTGCCGACTACGCCAAAGCTGACTCGCCCCCTGGGCCGTGGGGCACCCGGAACCGGGCTTCTGTACGATGCTGGGGGTAGTAGTGGCAACCCGATCCCGTGGCTCAGGGTGGTCAGACCAAATGCTGTGGCAGTCTATTTATACATTTGGGAATGTCCGACTACGCCACCCGTGGATTGCGGTCAGAGATAACCGCCGCTGCGAGGCAGACCACTGAGGCTGGTGTTGGTGTGCAGCACAGGGGTAGGACAACTCCCCACGGGAAGAGTGTAGCCTCAGGGCAGTGTAGGTGAATGCTGGGGGTGATAGTGCAGGCCGCAATAGTAAGAGTTCAGAGTCCGATTCAAACAGTCCAGGGTCTTTATTGCAGATGTTATTACTGACCCAACAGGAGTACCGGTTAGGAATGGGCCTGGGTATCTGAGAGCATTCGGGCGAGCCCCACTGGTCAGGGTGAGTGTGTAGGCCTACCGTTCTCTCTCTATGCTCTTGCTGACTATCCCGCTTTTCGTGGTGTAATAGCCCACGTCCCTGAGCTGGCCGTGTACTTTACCTGTATGGCTTGCGACTCGGGCCTTGGGTACCTTTTGCTTCTCCTTGCTGTACTGGTCCCTCTGTGTGCCGGAGCCTCCAGGCTTCTTAGGCCAAGGGACCTGAAATCCCTCACGGGTTGGTTCTCTGCTGCTGGGCTTGCAACCCTGACAGCCTCAGATCCCAATGTCCGGTTGTGTATTTCTCTCAGCCAAGACCGGCTCTCGTCGCCTCTGTCCCTGGCTTGCAGCTTCTCCTCTGCCTCACGGACTCCTCAGCTGCTGCTGACCTGTCCCTCTTCTCTGAGAACCCTTTTGGACACTTCAGAAGTGGGTTCTGGTCTCTCTAACCCTGCCCCAGTTCCAGCTTTTATAGGGAAAGCCTGCTCCCCCTACTGGCCTGGGACAGGAGGTGCTGCATGCTAATGGTCCCTGACCAGGGAACCTCCCTCCTGCTCTCAGACACAGCCTTTAATATTTGTGGCATCCAGGCCTGGGGTGACACATATACATCGTACGCACCACACACACGCACTCTGTATACACCGTACGCACCACACACACTGTATACGCCATATGCACCACACACCCACTGTATATGCCGTACACAGTGGCGTACTGCCAATGGCGGCAGACCACGCGACTGCTATTGGGCCCGTGAGCTGGGGGGGCCCCAGAGCAGTCCAGGGGTGGACATACCGCCGCCGGTGCAGCTGTGCCGGGTCCCCACCATGCAGCTGCACCAAGGGGCCCGCAAGGTGCAGCTGCTCCCTGCATGCGGCGGTCAGGGAGCGATCCCTGCAGCTCCGCTGCTGTCAGGAGGAGAATAGCAGCGGAGCTGGAGGGTTCGTCCTCTGCTTCCTCCCTGACCCAGGCACGCGCAGCTTGATGACGTCATCATGCAGCGCGAGCAATAATGGGGCTGATGGGGCTGTGGAGATGAATGATGGGGCTGGGAAGAGCAATAATGGGGCTGATGGGGCTGGGAAGAGCAATAGTGGGGTTGATGGGGCTGGGGAGAGGAATGATGGGGCTGGGAAGAGCAATAATGGGGCTGATAGAGCTGGGGAGAGCAATGATGGGGATGGTGGGGAAGGGGAGAGCAATGACGTGTTGCTGGGAGAGAGCAATGATGGGGGTGCTGGGACAGAGCAATGGTGGGGGGCTGGGAGAGAGCAATGATGTGGGGCTGGGAGAGAGCAATGATGGAGGTGCTGGGACAGAGTAATAAGGGGGGTGCTGGGAGAGCGCAATGATGGAGGGGGCTAGGAGAGAGCAATGATGGGAGTGCTGAGAGAAGTGACGCGCCCAAGGGATGGGGACTAAGCACCCGGGCCTTGCTGTTTGGTTTTGGGGGACGCCGCGGTGGCCGGCTCCCGGGCCCGTACCCTGGGGTCACTCTTTAAAAGAAAGAAGGAATGGTGGGGAAAAGGTGTATGAGATAGGAAAGAGTTTGTGACTCCACCCGTGGTGTCTGGTGAGGATCACCAGCGCTGCTACAGTCCTCTGAGGCCAGTGATCAGGCAGCTTAGATGGTGTTGCTCCCCACAGGTGGAGCGGGGCCTCAGGGCAGCGTAGGAGAAGGGATGCAGGACAGAGGGACCCAGCCGGGTCGGAGGAAGAATAGGCACACACACGACAGTTCACTTCAGTACCTTTACTGGTGGTGTTTCAGGCACGATCAAGGGCACTGTAGGGTGAAGGGTGCATTTCAGGACTCTCCCCAGTGAGCGAGTGTGGGGCCTCCTGTTTCTTGCCTTTTCCTGTTAAGTTTATGACCTGCCTGGAGATAGGCCTAACTTGGTCTCTGTCTTGCATCAGCTGACCTGGTGGTAGGGCCTTCTGTTGGAGATCACACTCCCTGGTCTCTTGGGCCTCAGTGATTCCTGACCCTGGTATTACAGGCAGCTTTTGGTGTTGCTGGGACATGTAGTTCGCCAGGGATCCCGGTTGTTTCTGCTGGTCCTAGAGATCCTTGCAGACGCGGACCCGGTGTCCGGTAAATGCTTGTGGGGTGAGCTGGTTAAGCTCCTCTGCCCCCTACGTAGCTCGCTTACTCTACTTGCCTTCGGCCGCGCTCGGGGCCCTCACTAGGCTTCACACTGGCAGTAAACCGCGCTACTCTTCACCGCTCTTATGGCGTCGGCACGCCTTAAGCTCACTGACTGAGCTTTATGAGTCTGAACTCTCTCTAGAGGGACTGGAACTACCTCTGTCCCCTGAGGAAACTGTTCTCTAGACTGAGCTCCACTGCAGGCTGACCTCTCTCAGGCTCATCTTCTGCAGGAACTGACTGCCTAGCTCCACCTTCCCTTTTTATATCCCTAACGGGCTCCCTCTACTGGTCTGAGGTGGAAGGTGGAGGTGTGTGTGTATGCTACGAGGGCCTCTTGTGGAGGAATCCGTCCATGCACCCCTCTAGGATCTGTGGCACCAATGCGCAGCAGGGGCGCCACATTCCCCCCCTAGCAAAGCTCAGTACTCCCGGACTGAAGTACTTTTTATAACAACAATTCAATAACTCTTCCCTTTATGGGAGGCACTTTGCTTAAACGTTACATAATAAAACATTATAAATAACAAATATATACATATATACAATAAGCAACTCAAGTCTCTTCTGGTGAGGTTCCCTACAGGATGTCCATCTCACAGGGTAGAGTACTTGGTAGCTTGAGGGACCTGTCCCAAACCCTCAACGTAGGCCTTGGGGTGGCTGCAGGGCTTGGAGATCCTGAGTCGGACCTCCGTTAGTCCCACACCAGACACGTTTTTCTTCCGAGGTCACCTAAAGGGGCACTCCAGGGAGTGCAATTATTTACAAGAAGCAGTTTTTGGGCTGCACATAGTCCTCAGCCACAAAGTTCTTTATGTACCCTGACGAGTAACTAAAGGTAACAAGGAAAAGTGTCCATTTCACTTAAATTGTCCATTATAAGGCAAAACAACAAGTTAATAAATATGTATGCATGAAAATACACAATATAATACCCCAGGGGCAACTATTTACACTGTCAGAGTTTCCTTCTCTATTCTCTGTATCTGACAGGGGTCTGACCTCGTGTGCTATGCGTCGACCTACGTGGTACTGGGATGCGTGGGGCACTAGTATTTGCACTACCTCCCATTCTGCCAGTTCTAAGTGTTGGGGAACTGCAGGGTTGCCTTAACCTCTCTACAGGACTGGCAAGTATACCATTGGCTGGGCCTTCTTGCTCTGCTCAAACCAGGGATTCTTCTTCCGTGGATTCTTCTTGAGCAGGCTCTTCTGAAGCACTTACAGGCTCTACTTGCTGTGGAGGGTTATCTGGCTGTTGAAAGAAGTGGATCACAGGTATTATTACTGCTCCTCCTAGTTGAGGCCAATCTGCCGGGAAATCTCCTAAGTGAGTATGGAGTACTGCTTCTTTAGGCTCCTCCGGTACGGTGAGAGGCACTTCTTCTTGGAGCTTTAGCAGGTCTGGACACAACTTCAGATGGTCTCTAGATACCGTTGCAGTCGTTATTCCTCCGTCTCTACTAATTAGGCAGGTCTTCCTATTATCGAATCTTGAATTTAACAGTGTAGGGTTCTCTCTCCCACTGGTCATCAAGTTTGTGGTTTCTCCTTTTTCTTTTTAACACCACTTCTCCTGGTGTGAAGGATTCTGCGGGCGCACTTTTATTGTAGTGGGCTTCCTGCTTGTCCCTTACCCGAGTGAGACTGTCTTCGACAAAGGCCTGTACTCTTCAGTACTGCTACTGTCTGGTCGTGTCCTAGTCCTCAGTGGACATATCTGCTTCTGGTTCTACTACACAAAGCTCCAGGTCCATGGGCAACTTCCTGGGTCTGGCTCGCATGAGATATGCTGGAGTACAATTGGTGGAATTCACAGGTATGTGGTTGTACAGATCTATCAGGTCAGGTAGTAGGTCTGGCCACTGATTTCTCTCCTCTAGTGGTAAGGTCTTCAGCAGGTCGATGATGATGTTATTCATCTTTTCAAAGAGACCGTTGGTTTGGGGTTGGTACGGTGTAGTCCTGATCTTTTTACACCTGTACAGATGGCAGAACTCCTTGAACAGTTCGGCTTCAAAGGCTGGGCCTTGATCTGTCAGCACCTGCTCTGGGTATCCATGGGGCCTGCAGAAGTACGCCTGAAATGTCTTCGACCGCAGTTTCTGTCGTCAGGTCCTTGACGGGGGCGACCACCAGGAACCGGAAGTAGTGATCCACCATGGTCAGGGCATAGGAATATCCTGACCTGCTGGGTGACAGATTGACATGATCCAGGGCCACGATCTCCAGGGGACGAGTCGTCTTGATGGGTTGCAGGGGTGCCTTATGGCTGCTGCAGTCTTTTCTTCTGAGGCTACAGGGTCCACAATTCCGGCACCACCTCTCAATGGAACTACCCAATAAAACCGACACTTCAGCAGGGTCTCTAGCTTCTTCCAGCCGAAGTGCCCCGCCTGATCGTGGTAGGCTTCCCACACCATCTGGATGTCTGTCTTGGGCACCACTGTCTGCCATACCATCTCATGGGTTTTGGGGTTGACGTACCTCCGACACAGCTTCTCTCTATAGATGAACAGCCGGCTCTTCTCATTCCACAGCTGCTCGGCTTGGAGAGACGCTTCCTTCTCCAGGGAGGAACCTTCCTGGGTTATCAGTTCTTTGATACGGCTGACAACCGGGTCGCTGTCCTGAGTCTCCTTCCAGCTGTGGTGAGGCAGGGGGTTTAACGTGTTACCGAGAGGCCTCCTGGAGGCTCGTTGCTCGTGGACCATCCCATTCTAATGAAAGGCAGGTAGTTCAATCTCCTCCAGGTCGTCCACTTCTTCTTCAGTGTCTGACTGATGAGGCATCCTGGACAGGGCATCGGCGTTGGCGTTCTTGCGGCCCGCCCGGTACTTAATAGTGAATTGGTAATTTGACAGCCGAGCCATCCATCGTTGCTCCAAGGCTCCTAGCTTGGCTGTTTCTAGATGAGTCAAGGGGTTGTTATCAGTGAAGGCAGTGAACTTACTGGAGGCTAGATAGTGCTTGAACCGCTCGGTGATGGCCCAGAACAGGGCCAGGAACTCCAACTTGAAGCTGCTATAGTTCTCTGGGTTCCTCTCTGTCGGGCGGAGCTTCCTGCTTGCATAGGCGATCACCTTCTCTTTGCCATTCTGCTTCTGACTCAGTACAGCGCCTAATCCTTCGTTGCTGGCATCAGTGTACAGCAGGAACGGTTGGCTGTAGTCAGGGTAGGCTAGGATCTCTTTGCCGGTCAGGATCTCCTTCATCACAATAAAGGATTCAGCTTGCTCCTTACCCCACTGGAACGGGGGATTTCTGCCTCTGGGGGACTGTCCTACCAGGAGGTCTTGCAGAGGCACCGCTTTCTTGGTATAGTCCTTCACAAACCTCCGGTAATACCCGACTAGTCCCAGGAACTGACGTACCTCCTTGAGGCTCTTCGGCTCCGGCCATTTCTGGATGGCAGTGATCTTCTCCGGGTCTGGTGCTACTCCCTCTGGACTAATGATGTGCCCCAGGTACTATACCTTTCTCTTGAGCAGGTGGCACTTTGAGGGCTTCAACTTCATCCCACACCGGCACAGCGACTCGAATACCTCCGCCAGGTGCTTCAAGTGGTCCTTATACGTTTTGGAGTATGCTATCACATCATCCAGGTATAGTAGTACAGTCTCGAAGTTACGGCGTCCCAGGCAGCACTCCATCAATCTTTGGATCGTTCCGGGGGCGTTGCAGAGTCCAAACAGCATACTATTGAACTCGCAGAGTCCCATCGGGGTTGTGAAGGCCGTCTTCTCCCGATCCTCCTCAGCAACAGCTACTTGCCAGTACCCACTAGTGAGGTCAAGGGTGGAGAAGTAATTTGCAGACTTTAAGGCAGCCAGGGATTCCTCTATACGTGGTAAAGGGTATGCATCTTTATGTGTAATGCGATTTACTTGTCTGTAATCTACACACATTCTCATGCTTCCATCCTTTTTCCTGACTAGAACTAGGGGAGCTGCCCAGGGACTACAACTATCCCTTACTACCCCTGCCTTCCTCATGTCGTGCAACATCTCCTTCACCTTCTGATAGTGTGCTGGTGGTATAGGCCTGTAACGTTCTTTGATGGGTGGATGGTCACCTGTGGGGATATGGTGTTGAACCCCCTTAATCCTCCCAAAGTCAAGTGAGTGCTTACTGAATACTTGCTCGTATTCCTGAACCACCCGGTGTACACCCTGCTTCTGATGAGCAGTAGTGGTGTCTGTCCCAACATGGAGCTGTTGACACCAATCCTCCACCTGGGTTGCCGGGTCATTATCCTCCACTTCGTCTGGTGAGGTTAAGGATTCCACCGTGTGTATGGAGTTGTTATTTACTGTGTACAGTTTGGCAACAGTGGCGTAGCAAGGTAATCTAATCTCGTCCTCCCCATAGTTTAGGAGGCGTACGGGCACCCTCCCATTGCGTACATCCACTACCCCTCTGGCAGTCAAGAGTGTAGGCCTATGCTCGGAGCTAAGGGGCTCCACTACCGCCTAGTAGCTCCGTCCTTTAAGACCTATTGCTGCTCTACACCATATCAGCATTTCACTCATCGGGGGAATCACAATGGGTACCGGGTCTGTCACCAGTACATTACCAATTTCACCACCTGTTAGCTTTACCTGTTGCTGGTACATAAGGGCTCAGATCTCTTTCTGGAGCGCCCTTCTCTGCCCTGGTCTGGCAGTGTCAGCTATCTGTTGGAGCAAGAACACCACTTCTCCCAGAAAGTTTCTAACAATATTAGTGCCAAGTACCATATCCAAATTTGTGTCATCAGGAATAGTCTCTACTACAATTAGTCCCTGGTCCTTCAGTTCCACTCTTCCCACCTTTACTGCCACATCCTTAACCCCGACTAGGTTAAGGGGGAGGCCGTTTGAGGCATAAACGGAAAGGTTTGGAGCTGGTGGGCTTAGGTCATCCATGGACCAGAACCTTTTGTAGAGGACGTCAGGCATGATGGTTACCTGAGATCCTGTGTCCAGCAGAACAGATGTCGCAATGCCGTCCAGCACAACGGACAGGAAAGGTCTTCCTCCCACAAACCTGCTGTACCAGTCTGTTGGGCCTGGGGAGTCTACTCCTGGGTGTCGGCCCTCGGCCCCAGGCTTTTCTCGTTTAAAGGACAGCTCTGGATGGTGTAACCTGACTTGTGGCAGCGGTGGCAGACAGGGTCCTTCGGTGGACGGCGTTGGTCGCTGATCCTCCCAGGGGGTGGTGTTGTCCTCTTCCTCCTTCTCATCCAGGGGACATCCTCAGGGCTGTCGGCTAGCAGGATCCTTCCTTCCTCCTCGGGCTCCGTCCGCAGCTGCAGGGTTCTCAGTACAGTGGTCAGGGTTTTGCTCAACTGGCGCACTTCAGAGCGCAGGCTGTCCAGGTCACTAGGGGACGTTGCTTGTACCTTGGCTCCAGCAGCCGCTGGGGAAAAGGTGGACGCTGCAGGCACAGGGGTGGCCCCACCCTGGTAACATTGGATAGCAGTTGTTTCCAGGGGCTGCAGTCCTTTTGTAGCCATGTCCTTAAGGATATCAAAGGTGGCATCTGGATGATCCAGGGACCACCAACGCACAGTCCTGCTCTCCTCTGGAGATAAACTGTTCCTTCAGCATTTTATTTTCATTATTGATGCTGGTTGGACTAACCTGTTTCAGATCTCGCAGGGCCCCTTGTAAACGCCAGGCATAGTCCCGATCACTGTCCTCCGGTTGCTGAGAACAGTTGTAGAACCTCATCAGGAGGTCTGTCTCAGTACGATTCTCAAAGACAGTCTGTAACTTTTTAAAGATTGCGGACACTGACTCTTGGTCTGCGGCCGACTAGGTTTCTACTTCTTGCTCCGCAGCACCGGTTAATTGTCCTAATACCACAGCGCTATTTGCTTGCCTGTCATAGAGTACGTATCCAGTATACCGCATATTTTCCGCTTAAATCCAGACAGGGTATCTGGTTTGCCGCTGTACTGGGGGAGCTACTTCGCTCCGGGGATGTACAGTAGGGCCATGGGTATGACAGGGGTTACAGGCCCTGCTGGTGGAGCGGCTACTTTGGTCTGCTCGGCGTCGGGCACAAGTTGAGCATCAGGGCGGTTAACCGGTATTCCGGCTTTGTGCTGTTCTTCGGACATTCTGTCGCCCCCCTAGCTAACTGTGGCCTACCTTCTCTTCTTTTCTTCCGGTAGGCCGCAGCTCTGCAGGTGACGTTCTTCTTCAGGACCTTGCGTCGCTTGCGTCCTACGTCAGAGCGTTCACCGGTGCTCCTTCCAGGACCTGGCGCTTCCTGGTTTGACGTCGAGGCGTGGGGCGTGTCCGGGGCTTCGCGCCCTTTAGCAGGTACGCCTCTCAGTTTCCCGCGGTTACGCCCTTCTACCCGCTCGGCGGCCCAACAATGGCGGCAATCTTCGCCACAGATAAATATACAGTTTTTGATTAAAGGCGCACATTACCCGGTGGCAACGGACCCAACACTCCGTCGTTGCAGCGGGCACAGGATCCTGTTCGTGATGCCAGGAAGAGATGACGAGCCCAAGGGATGGGAACTCGGCACCCGGGCCTTGCTGTTAGTTTTGGGGGATGCCGCGGTGGCTGGCTCCCGGGGCCGTACCCTGGGGTCACTCTTAAAAAAAAGCAAGGAATTGGGGGAAAGGTGTATGGGAAAAGGGGAAAGTTCGTGACTCCACCTGTGGTGTCTGGTGAGACTCACCAGAGCTGCTACAGTCCTCTGAGGCCGGTGGTCGGGCAGCTTAGTTGGTTCTGCTCTCCACAGGTGGAGCGGGGCCTCAGGGCAGCATAGGAGAAGGGATGCAGGACAGAGGGGACCCAGCCGGGTCGGAGGAAGAATAGGCACACACACGACAGCTCACTTCAGTACCTTTACTGGTGGTGTTTTCAGGCACGATCCGGGGTACTGTAGGTTGAAGGGTGCATATCAGGACTCTCCCCAGTGAGCGGGTGTGGGGCCTCCTGTTTCTTGCCTTTTCCTAGTAAGTTTATGACCTGCCTGAAGCTAGGCCTAACTTGGTCTCTGTCTTGCACCTGCTGACCTGGTGGTAGGGCCTTCTGTTGGAGTTCACACTCCCTGGTTTCTTGGGCCTCAGTGACTCCTGACCCTGGTATTACGGTCAGCTTTTGGTATTCCTGGGACATGTAGTTCGCCAGGGTTCCCAGTTGTTTCTGCTGGTCCTAGAGATCCTTGCAGACGCGGACCCGGTGTCCGGTAAATGCTTGTGGGGTAAGCTGGTTAAGCTCCTCTGCCCCCTATGTAGCTCGCTTACTCCACTTGCCTTAAGCCTGCTCGGGGCCCTCACTAGGCTTCACACTGGCAGTAGGCCTCGCTACTCTTCACCGCTCTTATGGCATCGGCACGCCTTTGGCTCACTACCTGAGCTCAATGAGTCTGGACTGTGCTCCACTGCAGGATGGCTACTGCAGGAGCTCCTCTCAACAGGCTTCCTTCTACAAACTGGATCCTCACAGACTGGAACTAGCTCTGTCCCAGAGGAAACTGTTCTCCAGACTGACTGCCTAGCTCCACCTTCCCTTTTTATATCCCTAACGGGCTCCCTCTGGTGGTCTGAGGTGGAAGGTGGAGGTGTGTGTATGCTATGAGGGCCTCTTGTGGAGGAATCCGTTCATGCACCCCTCTAGGATCTGTGGCACCAATGCACAGCAGGGCGCCACATTTGTATTCAGCCCCCTGTAGTCTACTACCCCTAAATAAAATCCTGAGTGACCAATGAAGTCACATAATGAGTAAACTGAGTCCACCTGCGTACAATTTATTGTCAGTATAACTACAGCTGTTCTGTGAAGATCTCAGAGGTTTATTTGAGAACATTAGGAATCAAACAGCATCATGAAAACCAAGGAATACACCGGGCAGGTCAGAGATAAAGCTATGGAGAAGAGTAAAGCAGGGTTAGGTTATAAAAAAAATAGCCCAAGCTCTGAACAACTCACGGAGCACAGTTCAATCGATAATAAAAAAAACGTAAGTAGTATGGTACAACTGCAAACCTACCAAGACATGGCCGTCCACCTAAACTGACAGTCCTTGTATGGAGAGCACTAATTAGAGAAGCAGTCAAGAGGCTCATGGTCACTCTGGAGGAGCTGCAAATCCACAGCTCAGGTGGGAGAATCTGTCCACAGGACAACTACTAGTCCAGAAATCTGGTCTTTATGGAAGAGTGGCAAAAATAAAGCGTTTTTTGAAAGTAAGCCATAATAATTCTGTATGGAGGAATATGTGGTGCCCATAATAATGTATGGAGGACTGTGGGGCCCATTATTCTGTATGGAGGACTATGTGGGGTCCATTATTCTGTATGGAGGACTATGTGGGGCCCATTATACTGTATACCGGTTGACCCGTAATTTTGTCCCAGTATTTCATTTTGGCTCTCTGAGTTTGAGTTTGGCATCCCTGGTTTAAGTCAAAGGATATCAGAAGAACAATAAGGGTTCACACTGTTTAAAAAAAATTTTTTGTGCTCAGGAGGAAAATAGTCCATTAATATCTTAACTAAACTCCGACACTAATAAGTGAAAAAACAACTGTATATCATTTCAAGAAATTTTTTTTTAATTCCAAAGAGTGACTGTAACAAGATAATAACCACCGGAACGTTTTGTTTCGGCTAATTGCCTTTATCAAGGTTATCTGTGTCAATGAAAAATATGAATACTACATTTAATATGGTCACACAAATAATAGAGCCATACATATTACATACATATTTTTTTTCCAAACATACATAAAGCTCATATGCAAGGTTGCCAAGTAGTGGGTCACTTATTTTAAGCATAGGCGGTCATATTCAAGCGCAAATTGTACCTATAATATAAAAATAATCAGTAAGAAATCATCCAATGCCAAATAATGAAAAAAATGGGAACTGGCAAACTTAGAATTCTAAAGGTATTCATTTCAGAACAAAGCAGGAGGTAGAATACTTGGAGAAATAGTGAAATATATGAAAAGTCATAAATATGCCCCAAAGGTAAAAAGAAACTGGAGTCCTCAGAGTGCGTATCAGAGAGTATCAAACTGAGTATATAGCTGTGCAACTTACTTATTTGAATCCAGGAGTATCACCAGGGTGCGTCCATGTGGCATAACTGTCAGTGTACCGGTGTATGCACATGGGAAATGTGTCCCATTTTATATGCGTCAGAACAGGAAGAGGTAAGTATGAATGGTGATGGCTGATAGATGTTACCTGGACCACCGCGGCCGAAAGATGCAGTGCAGTCTGCGTTCCATCATCGGCCGGATATGACGCGCCGGTATCATACTGAAAGAGAGGGGTGAGTTGCGTTCCACCGTGCGCATGCGCAGTGAACCCAAGGCGCGCTATGTGAAAATAAGACTTGGAACAGGGGAGACTGCATAAATAGATATTTGAGAGAGGTGAGAAAGGTGAAAAGTCAAAGGATATTCATGTGTTTGAATGACCATGTCAACGTCCAGATCTAAATCCCATTGAGAATCTGTGGCAAGACTTGCTGTTCACAAACCATCCGCATCCAATCTCACTGAGCTGGAGCTAAGTTGCAAAGAAGAATTGGCAAACATTTTCAGCCTCCAGATGTGCAAACCTGGTAGAGACATACCCCAAAAGACTTGCAGCAGTAATTGCAGTGAAAGATGGTTCTACAATGTATTGACTTAGGGGGGCAGATGACAATTTCCAGATTCATATTTTTAAATTTTTTAGAAAACCATGTATCATTTCCTTTACACGTCACAAATACTTGCTACTTTGTGTTAGTATATCATAAAAAATACCAATTATATATATTTAAGTTTGTGGGTGTAAAGTGAACAAAATATGGAAAAGTTCACGGGGAAAGGATACTTTTTCCAGGCACTGTACTTGTCTGTGTCTGGTAGTTCTCACATGAATTCACCATTTCAGAAAAAAGAATAGAGTAAATAAGTTGGTGCAAGAACGAGTAAGTACCAGCAGTGCACTGTGTTCCATCTCTGGGATCCCATATATTTGCACAATTGGTGGACTCCTTAACTCTAACTAGCACTCCAAAAATATAGATGAGGTGGAGAAGTGGTCATACATGCATATGGATATCTCCACAGAGTTTTGTAAGAAGTAGTGAAAAACTTGGCTGAAACTTTCCCCTCTCCAATCCGTCCTGCAGCCAGGATCATATTCCTCACCAACCGATACACTGATGCCTCTTCCCTGTGCCAGTCATTGCACTGGTTGCCCATTCAATATAAACCTATCACTCTTACCCACAAAGCTATCCACGATTCAGCACAGCCCTACATATCCTCCCTCGTCTCAGTCTACCACCCTATACATGCCCTCCGTTCCGCTAGTGACTTAAAACTAAAATCCTCCATAATCCGAACCTCTCACTCCCGTCTCCAAGATTTCTCACGTGGTGCGCCAATTCTTTGGAATGCACTACCCAGGACAATTCGATTAATTCCCAATACCCACAGTTTTAAGCATGCCCTAAAAACCCATTTCTTTAGACTGGCTTATCGCCTCAACACACTTATCTACTGTAACTGTCCCAGTGGCCCATATTAAAATTTTCTTCAAAATCATGCTCATACCATCCATGCACTGATTAGCCTCTGTCTGTACTGTACACATACTGGCTGGCGACCAGTTCATGTAGTGTTATGTACTTACCCTATTTAGCATATTATGGCTGTATTATGCAATATTTGTACATTTAACTTTTGTGTCTCCCCTATTTTCTTATAGACTGTAAGCTTGCGAACAGGACCCTCACTCCTTTTAATATCTGAGTTATGCTTATTCTGTAATGTCTGTATAAGTCCCCCCTAAAATTGTAAAGTGCTGCGGAATATGTTGGTGCTATAAAAATAAAAATTATTATTATTATTATTCAGCACCTCACATTAACTATTTGAACTACAGCAAATATGGGTCCCTATTCTCCCGATAGGTGCTAGGTTGCTCTTCCAGGACTTCTACATATCAAACATTTGTACCATATACGTTCTATGTGCCATTATCTCAGATGATAATACACCTTTAAGTTTTATTGTAGCCCTTGGGATTGGTTCTCTCTCTATAGCTAAGCTGTGAACTGTGACATTCTATCACTATCCAGAATGACCCTAAAATAGCTGCTTCATTTCCTGCTTCTGCTTTTATGCAGGCTATGATAGTCCCTTTTTATTTGTTGTGTTATGTAATGTGATGTGATAACTGCAAACCTGCCCCACGTCTTTTGATCCTTCGGTCGCTGATGTAATCTTCTACATTGTATAAACTCACAGCAGCCATTTTAGGCAACTTTTGCAAAGCTAATCGTAGATTGTTCGAATTCCCTGAGTTCAGCAACTTTAAGCTTGTGGGCTCCAATGCAAATTCTCCACTAGGGGACTCAACCATCACGAGTCTTTGATAGGATTTCTGTACTCATATGATACAAAGGTACCTTTTGGGTCCACCTGAACTCCAGGTTCGACTGAAGCCCTACACCCACTATAGTTACGCCCCTGCTTATAACTATCCCTTTTAGTGCAAATTACTCCCATCTCCTGCATCTACTTTTCTGCAGTACTTAAGTAATTGGCAGTAACTTCCTGAACCATTCAATTCTGCGACAGCTTTTCATGGACCTACTTTCCGAGAACTACTACTACTCCCTCAGGAAATCGACAGGAAAAAATAAAAGTCTCTCATATCTCTGGGAGTACTTGTAGATCACAGACAAAATATCAGCATGCAATGTCAGTAGGTGGCTTCTAAAGCCAGCAGGATATAGTCATGTATTAAAAGAATCATGAACTTGTAGGACAGAGACGTAATATTACCACTTTACAAAGCGTAAGTGCGGCCTCATCTGGAATATGCAGTTTAGTTATCGGTACCAGTTCATGGAAAGGATGTCCTGGACTGCGAAAAAGTAGAAGGAAGAGCAACAAAACTGGTAAGGGGCATGGAGGATCTTTGTTAAGAGGAAAGACTAAGGGAATCTGTCACAAGTTTTTTTTACACCTAATCAGATAGCAGCATAATGTAGAGCCAGAGACCTTGACTCCAGCGATGTGTTACTTACTGGGCTGCTTAGTGTAGTTTTAATAAAATCACTGTTTTATCAGGAGGAGCTTATCATTAGAGGATTAGTAAACTTGCTGCCAGGTAGTCCAGCATATTCATGAGCTCTGTGTACACTGTACATGAGCAGAAAGCTGCCAATCAGTGATGGGGGTGGGGTTTTAGAGAGCTCAGCATTCAAAGAACTGCTAGATCTGCAGCAGATAAAACTGTGATTTTATCAAAATTATATTGTAAAGGACATATTGATATTCATGGTATAGCAACTCCATTTTGTCTGCTTGTTTCAAAATCATGTTATTATCACTCCTTGCATAACATACTTCTTTCCTGCTTTTCTCATGCTTTACATGGAACTTTCTCACACTAACTTTTTATCTCAAGAACATTTTGTCAGACACCCGCTCCTGTTATCTAACTAGTCTAGGCCAGGATTGACCTTGTACATTTCCATCGTGCTTCGAACTAACGATGATAATATGACCATATATGTGTTTCCGTAATAATTGCACTAACAATGGCTCAAGCCTGTAGTACTGTAGTACGGCTGTAGGGGATTGGCTATTGATAAACTCAAAACAATATCAAATGCTAAGCAAAATAAATGGGATCAGAGATTCTTTGAATCCTCCCATACAGAGCATTGCCTCCGTTTGGTTTTCTGTGGATTGCGCAATCAACATAATAATTTGACACTCACTTGGTCAACCGTGAAGGGTTATTGCCCTTCCTCAACAATATCAAGCAGCTCTGTAAGTGATACATCGTTAGAATCAGGGTCCCTGCCTCTATATTATGCTGTTCTCAGATGGGGTAGCAAAAACCTAGTGACAGATTCCCTTTAACTCTTGACCCAGACTTTTTTTTTTGTGCTTTCATTTTTTCATCCATTTGTTCCAAGAACCACAGGCTTTTTTTGGAGGATGAGTTGTAGTTTTATATGTCACTACTCATTTTATCATAAAATATATTGAAAAAGCGAAAAAAAAAAGTGGGGTAAAATGGTGTTAAAAATGAAATTCCATAATTTGTGTGTATGTGTGGCATTCAGTGTGCAGTAAAAATTACCTGTCAATATGATTTTCCAGGTCAGTATGAATAAGGCAATACTAATCTAAAAGGGGATCTGTCATCATTTTTTTCACCTTGATTCAAGGGATGTGTCACTTACTAGGCCGCTTGCTGTAGTTTTAATATAATCACTATTTTACCAGCAGGAATATATCACTAGTACACCTGCTACCAGGTAGTCCTCCATATTCATGAGCTATGTATATCCCTGTCCCTCACTGATTAGTTGATTTTGCCTTTGCACAGTGTACACAGAAAGCAGCTAATCAGTGGTTTGGCGGGGTTATACAGAGCTCCGCATTCAGAGAACTGGTAGATCTGCAGCAGATAAAATAGTATATTTATCAAAACAGCAGCACACAGCCCAGTAAGTGATACAGGTGCATCTCACAAAATTAGAATATTATCAAAAAGTTAATTTATTTCAGTTCTTCAATCCAAAAAGTGAAACTCATATATTATATAGAGTCATTACAAACAGAGTGATCTATTTCTAGTGTTTATTTCTGTTAATGTTGATGGTTATGGCTTACAGACAATGAAAACACAAAAGTCATTATCTCAGTAAATTAAAATAATTAACAAAAAACACCTGCAAAGGCTACCTAAGCATTTAAAAATGTCCCTTAGTCTGTTTCAGTAGGCTCCACAATCATGGGGAAGACTGTTGACTTGACAGATGTCCTGAAGGCAGTCATTGACACACTCCACAAGGTCCCAGATTTACAATTTTCATTTGGAAATCAAGGTCCCAGAGTCTGGAGGAAGAGTGGAGACAGGCCCAGCGTCAGCACCCGGGCAAGTGAAGGGGCCCTGAGCAGGCGGGGCGGGGGCCCACTCGCTGTCGGGCACCCGGCATGCTATGGGGCCCGTGAGCGGAGGAGTGTGGTGCCAGCGCCCGCGAGTGGGTTCCCCCCGCTTGCTCAGGGCCCCGACACAATACTTACCTCTCCCAGTGCCTCCACAGCTCTGGTCTCTTCCGTCTCTTGACTGTGACATCTTAGGTCAGAGGACGCGATGACGTCTTTCCAGCGCGCCCTGTGCTGAGCAGTCACAGTGCAGACAGCGGGAAGACACCAGCGACGCTGAGGAGTCCGGAGCAGTGGCAGCAGGAGAGGTGAAGTGAGTATTTGATTTTTTTATTTTTTTTAAGTATGGAGGCATAGGGCATTATATGGGGCCCATACAGGATGGAGCCCATACAGGATAGGTCCCATACAGGATGGAGCAATATATGGGACCCAGCCTGCATGAAGCATTTTATGGGGGCCAGTATACTGTATGGAGCATTATATGGGGGCCAGTAACCCGTATGAAGCATTATATGGGGCCCATAATACTGTATGGAGGACTATACTGTCCGCTCTGCACTGTGCGCTGCGAGGATTCACCATTTTCTGAGATATTGTAGAATTTACGATAGATATCACTCATATAATGTAAGAAGTGAGTGAAATCTTTGGCATTGTACTATACCTATATAGTATATAACATTGTATGTTAGAAAAGCGTATATCTGCACAGAGACTGAAGCTTCAGAGACTGGGAGTTCTGTGGAAACTGTTTGGGTAAGAATACAAGGAGAGAACAACGGAAAGGACACCATTGTAGGCATTTACTACAGGCCACCTGGCCAAGCTGAAGATATGGATGAACTCTTTATGTATCAAATGACCAAGTTCTCCAAAAAATATGACGTAGTGGTCATGGGAGATTTCAACTATCCAGACATTTGTTGGGAATCTCTCTCAAGTAAAACTAACAGGTCAAGCAAATTCTTATCCTCTCTTGCTGACAACTTTATCTTCCAAAAGGTAGGGGAGAAAACAAGGGGATCTGCTACTTTGGATCTAATCCTTATAAACAGGGAGGAAATGGTTGAGGAGGTAAAGGTGGCTGGGACCCTAGGAGGCAGCGATCATGCTATTATAGAATTTTGGATAACTAGAGGAGGAAGACATGTGAAGACTCAAACTTCAAGGTTAGATTTTAGAAAGGCAGATTTTAAGAGACTCAGAAAGAGAATAGGAGGGATCCAATGGCTGGATGTCCTTAAGGACAAAAATGTCCAGGAAGGATGGGAAATTTTTAAAAATGAGATTCTCAAAGCACAATCGTTAACAATCCCGAAAAGTAGGAAGAATGGGAAGCATTTAAGGAAACCAGGATGGATGAACACAGAACTTAAACACATGCTAAAAAGAAAGAAAGAAATGTTTATTAAATGGAAAGAGGGAGGCATATCTAAAGAAGATTATAATGCAGTCTGCAGATCCTGCAGGGCACGTATCAGGTTAGCTAAAGCTGACAATGAATTAAGGCTTGCAAGAGATGTCAAAAGCAATAAAAAAGGATTTTGGGGGGATGTCAAAAGTAAAAGAAAAGTCAAAGATGCTATAGGATTTTTACAGGATGAAAATGGAGAAATGGTAAGAGAGGATGTTGAGAAGGCCGAACTTTTTAATTCCTATTTTGCATCTGTTTTCTCTCAGAAAGAAAATGTAACATCAACTGATCTTCACTGTCCTTTTAAAGGAATAGAGGAATCCAAGTTATCTGTAAACAGAAAGATTGTGAGGGAATATTTAGCTAACATAAATGAGTTCAAGTCTCCAGGTCCAGATGAATTACACCCCAGAGTACTGAAGGAGATCGTAGAAGAAATATTAGAACCACTCTCCATAATCTTTGAAAATTCTTGGAGAACAGGAGAAGTCCCAGAAGACTGGAGAAGAGCAAATGTTGTTCCTATCTTCAAAAAGGGGAAGAAGGTGGACCCAGGGAACTATAGGGCGGTGAGTCTGACTTCTATACCAGGAAAGATCTTTGAACAAATTATTAAACAACATGTATGTAAGTACATGGATAAGAATGAAGTGATTAACCAGAGTCAGCATGGGTTTGTAACTAACAAGTCATGTCAGACTAACTTAATTTCCTTCTATGACAGAATCACTGACTGGGTGGATCAGGGAAATGCTGTAGATATAGTATATCTTGACTTCAGCAAAGCATTTGACAAAGTATCTCACACCATCCTTATTGAAAAAATGACCAAGTATGCAACGGACCAGGCAACTGTTAGGTGGATTCATAACTGGCTTAGTGATCGGACTCAAAGGGTGGTTGTAAATGGCTTCACATCCAGCTGGATGAATGTCTCAAGTGGGGTACCACAGGGCTCCGTCCTGGGACCTGTATTGTTCAACATCTTTATCAATGATTTAGATGAAGGAATTGAGGGTAAGCTGATTAAATTTGCTGATGACACAAAGCTAGGAGGGATAGCTAATACTAGAGAAGAGAGAGAGAGGATTCAAAAAGACCTAAATAAACTGGAGCAGTGGGCAGCAACCAACAGAATGGTTTTTAACAGGGAAAAATGCAAAGTACTACATCTGGGCAATAAAAATGAAAAAAGCACATACAGAATGGGAGGAATAGAGCTAAGCAACAGTACATGTGAAAAAGACTTAGGTATACTAATAGATCATAGACTGAACATGAGTCAACAGTGTGATGCAGCAGCAAAAAAGGCAAATACAATTCTGGGATGTATTAACAGAAGCATACAGTCTAGATCACGTGAAGTCATTATCGGTCTTTACTCTTCTTTGGTCAGACCTCATCTGGAATACTGTGTACAGTTTTGGGCACCACATTTTAAAAAAGACATAGACAAACTGGAGCAAGTTCAGAGAAGAGCGACCAGAATGGTGACTGGTCTGCAAACCATGTCCTATGAGGAACGGTTGCAGGATTTGGGAATGTTTAGTTTGCAAAAAAGAAGACTGAGAGGAGACTTAATAGCTGTCTACAAATATGTCAAGGGCTGTCACATTGTAGAAGGATCATCTTTATTCTCATTTGCACAAGGAAAGACTAGAAGCAATGGGATTAAACTAAATGGGAGGAGACACAGATTAGATATTAGAAAAAACTTTTTGACAGTTAGGGTGATTAATGAGTGGAACAGGCTGCCACGAGAGGTAGTGAGTTCCCCTTCAATGGACGTCTTCAAACAGAGGCTGGACAGACATCTGTCTGAGATGATCTAGTGAATCCTGCTTTGAGCAGGGGGTTGGACCAGATGACCCAGGAGGTCCCTTCCAACTCTACATTCTATGATTCTATGATTCTATGATTCTATGATTCTCTGCCGCATCTGTGCATCATGAATCATGAATTGTGGTATGTGCTAAAGGGACCCACTGAGACTCTTTCGCCCGGGGCCCACGAAAACCTGGAGCCGGCCCTGAGTGGAGAGGCACATAATGCAAGCTGCTTGATGTCTAGTGTGAAGTTTCCACAATCGGTGATGGTTTGGGGAGCCATGTCATCTGCTGGTGTAGGTCCACTGTGTTTTATCAAAACCAAACTCTGCGCAGCCGTCTACCAGGACATTTTACAGCACTTCATGCTTCCCTCTGCTGACAAGCTTTTTGGAGATGGAAATGTCATTCTCCAGCAGGACTTGGCCCCTGTCCACACTGCCAGAAGCACCAATACCTTGTTTACACACAACAGTATCACTGTGCTTGATTGGCAGCAAACTCGCCTGACCTTAACCCCATAGAGAATCTATTATAGAGAATCTATGGGGTATTGTCAAGAGGAAGATGAGAGACCCCAGACACAACAATGCAGACGAGCTGAAGGCTGCTATCAAAGCAACCTGGGCTTCCATAACCCCTCAGGAGTGCCACAGGCTGATCGCCTCCATGCCACATTGCCGCATTGATGCAGTAATTGATGCAAAAGGAGCCCCGACCAAGTATTGAGGGCATTTACTGACCATACATTTCAGTAGGATAACATTTCGGATTTTAAAATCATTTTTCAAGCTGTTGTTATAAAGTATTCTAATTTACTGAGATAATAAGTTTTGTGTTTTCATTGGCTGTAAGCCATAATCATCAACATTAACAGAAATAAATACTTGAAATAGATCACTCTGTGTGTAATGACTCTATATATATGAGTTTCACTTTTTGTATTGAAGAACTGAAATAAATTAACTTTTGATGATATTCTAATTTTGTGAGATGCACCTGTACATAACCAGAATTAGGGTCTCTGCCTCTACATCGTCCTGCTCTCAGATGAAGTAGCAAAATCTGGGTGACAGATTCCCCTTAAGAAAAAAAAATTAGAACAAACGTATCTATATTATATATATATATATATATATATACAGTACAGACCAAAAGTTTGGACACACCTTCTCATTTAAAGATTTTTCTTTATTTTCATGACTATGAAAATTGTACTTTCACACTGAAGGTATCAAAACTATGAATTAACACATGTGGAATTATATACTTAACAAAAAAGTGTGAAACAACTGAAAATATGTCTTATATTCTAGGTTCTTCAAAGTAGCCACCTTTTGCTTTGATGACTGCTTTGCACACTGTTGGCATTCTCTTGATGAGCTTCAAGAGGTAGTCGCCGGAAATGGTTTTCACTTCACAGATGTGTCCTGTCAGGTTTTATAAGTGGGGTTTCTTGCCTTATAAATGGGGTTGGGACCATCAGTTGTGTTGTGCAGAAGTCTGGTGGATACACAGCTGATAGTCCTACTGAATAGACTGTTAGAATTTGTTTTATGGCAAGAAAAAAAGCAGCTAAGTAAAGAAAAACGAGTGGCCATCATTACTTTATTAAATGAAGGTCAGTCAGTCTGAAAAATTGGGACAACTTTGAAAGTGTCCCCAAGTGCAGTTGCAAAAACTATCAAGCGCTACAAAGAAACTGGGTCACATAAGGATCGCCCCAGGAAAGGAAGACCAAGAGTCACCTCTGCTTCTGAGGATAAGTTTATCCGAGTCACCAGCCTCAGAAATCGCAGGTTAACAGCAGCTCAGATTAGAGACCAGGTCAATGCCACACAGAGTTCTAGCAGCAGACACATCTCTTCAACAACTGTTAAGAGGAGACTTTGTGCAGTAGACTTTCATGGTAAAATAGCTGCTAGGAAACCACTGCTAAGGACAGGCAACAAGCAGAAGAGACTTGTTTGGGCTAAAGAACACAAGTAATGGACATTAGACCAGTGGAAATCTGTGCTTTGGTCTGATGAGTCCAAATTTGAGATCTTTGGTTCCAACCACCGTGTCTTTGTGCGACGCAGAAAAGGTGAACGGATGGACTCTACATGCCTGGTTCCCACCGTGAAGCATGGAGGAGGAGGTGTGATGGTGTGGGGGTGCTTTGCTGGTGACACTGTTGGGGATTTATTCAAAATTGAAGGCATACTGAACCAGCATGGCTACCACAGCATCTTGCAGCGGCATGCTATTCCATCCGGTTTGCGTTTAGTTGGACCATCATGTATTTTTCAACAAGACAATGACCCCAAACACACCTCCAGGCTGTGTAAGGGCTATTTGACCAAGAAGGAGAGTGATGGGGTGCTACGCCAGATGACCTGGCCTCCACAGTCACCAGACCTGAACCCAATCGAGATGGTTTGGGGTGAGCTGGACCGCAGAGTGAAGGCAAAAGGGCCAACAAATGCTAAACATCTCTGGGAACTCCTTCAAGATTGTTGGAAGACCATTTCCGGTGACTACCTCTTGAAGCTCATCAAGAGAATGCCAAGAGTGTGCAAAGCAGTCATCAAAGCAAAAGGTGGCTACTTTGAAGAACCTAGAATATAAGACATATTTTCAGCTGTTTCACACTTTTTTGTTAAGTATATAATTCCACATGTGTTAATTCATAGTTTTGATGCCTTCAGTGTGAATGTACAATTTTCATAGTCATGAAAATACAGAAAAAATCTTTAAATGAGAAGGTGTGTCCAAACTTTTGGTCTGTACTATATATATATATATATATATATATACACATACATATACTTATATATATATATATATATATATATATATATATATATATATATATATATATATATATATATATATACACAGTTGAAACCAGAAGTTTACATACACTATATAAAAAGACACATCTGCATGTTTTTCTTAATATCTGACATTAAATCAGAATAAACTATTCCCATTTTAGGTCAATTAGGATTACCATAATGTTTAATATTTGCAAAATACCAGAATAATGAAAGAGAGAGAGAGAATGTTTTAAGGCATTTTTATTACTTACTGCAAAGTCAAAAGTTTACATACATTTCATTAGTATTTGGTACCATTACCCTTAAACTGAATGACTTGTGTCAAACGTTCGGGATATCCTTCCACAAGCTTCTCACAATAGTTGGTCGGAATTTGGGCCCATTCCTCCTGACAAAACTGGTGTAACTGATCCAGGTTTGTAGGTCGCCTTGCTCACACCTGCATTTTCAATAGGATTGAGATCAGGGCTTTGTGATGGCCACTCCAAAACATTGACTTTATTATCCTTAAGCCACTTTGTTACCATTTTGGCAGTATGCTTTGGGTCATTGTCCATTTGGAAGACCCATTTCCGCCCAAGCTTTAACTTTCTGGCTGATGTCTTGAGATGATGCTTCAGTATTGCCACATAATCTTCTTTTCTCATGAAGCCATCTATTTTGAGAAGTGCACCAGTCCCTCCTGCAGCAAAACAATCCCACAACATGATGCTGCTACCTCTGTGTTTCACAGTTGGGATGGTGTTCTTAGGCTTCCAAGCTTCTCCCTTTTTCCTCCAAACGTAACGATGGTCATTATCCTCAAAAAGTTAAATTTTAGTTTCATCAGACCACAGGACATATCGCCAAAAATTAAGGTATTTGTTCCTGTGTGCATTTGCAAACATTAATCTCTTTTTTTATGTTTCTTTTGGAGTAATGGCTTCATCCTGGCAGAGTGGCCTTTTAGCCCATGTTGATACAGTACTCATTTCACTGTGGATATTGACACAATCTTACCAGCTTCTGCCATCATCTTCACAAGATCTTTTGCTTTTGTCCTTGGGTTGATATGCACATGTCGGACCAAAGCACGTTCATCTCTGGGACACAGAACCTGTCTCCTTCCTGAGCGGTATGATGGCTGGACATTCCCATCTTGTTTGTACTTGCGTATAATTGTTTGTACAGATGAACGAGGCACCTTCAGGTATCCTGAAAATGTACCCAAGGACGAGCCAGACATATGCAAGTCCAAAATTCTCTTTTTGATATCTTGGCTGATTTCTTTAGACTTTCCCATGATGCTACACAATAAAGCAGTGTGTTTCAGGTGTGCATTAAAATACATCCACAGATGTGTCTCTAATTAACTCAGATGTTGCCAAAAAAAGCTTCCAAACACATGACATCATCATATGGGCAGTCCAGAATTGTTTAAAGGCATAGTAATCTTAGTGTATGTAAACTTTTGACTTTGCAGTAAGTCATAAAAATGCCTTAAAACATTCTCTCTCTCCCATTATTCTGGCATTTGGCAAATATTAAACATTATGGTAATCCTAATTGACCTAAAACGGGAAAGGTTTATTCTGATTTCATGTCAGATATTGAGAAAAACCTGCAGATGTGTCTATTTATACAGTGTATGGAAACTTCTGGTTTTAACTGTATATGTATATATAGTTTGATATATATATATATATATATATATATATATATATATATACTGTATGTATATATAGTTTGCATGTGTATATATATATATATATGTATATATATCTCATATCTATATTAACGAACATCAGTCAAATTGGGCACTTGGTGCAGATTTACTAATATTAGTAACAGTTGCACCTTGTATTCCACAGATCACCTGGCATAATTTTAAATACCCATGTATTAAATCTCAGTGAAAGGCTATGCATCTTATAAATGTCACTGGTCAGTTGCTGATCACATGACCAGTGGATTGCTGTGCGCTATCTGAGATGCTTACATTTGATCGGCAGTGAGTGACAGTTGGAGGTGACTGGCGACAGTTGAGGAGATGTCTGCTGAGCAGAACGACAAAATGGAAGCAAAATTTAGGAGAGAAGGAGTGAACAGACGAAGACCTACCTACGACACATCTGATGATGAGAGGAAGTCTTCAGTCAAGACGACCAAACAACCTGTCCAGAAGAAAGATGGAGAGGAAGAGATGAAGGCACATCTGAAGATGGGAGCCAAGAAGCGAGGAGCCATCTTCAGCTCATTGGTAAATGAAAAGACATCTTCAAAGGAGATCCAGGGTATAAAACGACGAAGGATTTCATCAGGACAGAAAGCCATGGATCTGAAGAAAGAAGAGGATAGCAGTGAAGCCACAGTCTCTGATAACTTCAAAAGGAGATTACTGTTCCATCATGTGCTCGGCCGGGGAAGTTTTGGCATGGTCGTGCTGGCGGAGGATACATCTACCCGCAAATATTTTGCTACTAAGATCATCAGCAAAAGAGCCCTGCTTGCTTCCGGTGATGCTTCTGGGATGGTGGAGCGACGGGTTTTACAGCTGGCATCTGGGAGCCCCTTCCTTGTCCGCGCAGACTTCGCATTCCAGACCAAGGTAAGATCTCCATTACTTAAGCCCCTTTCCAACACTGACAATTTTCATCTTTACACTTTACTTTTTTCCCTCCCGTTCTTCCAAGAGCCATATCTTTTTTGCTTTTCCATCACCATAGCGTATGAGGGATTGCGTTTTGCAGGATGAGTTGTAATTTCAAATTCCAAATTCATTGAAATGGTGAAAAAAAGAAAGAAGAAAAAAAGCAACTCCACCATTGATTTTTTCCTTTTGTTCATGTGGTATTCATCGTGCAATAAAAATGACTGGGTAAAATGAATCTCCAGGTCTGAACATTTACTAAGACCCCAAACTTGTCTATTTTTTTTTTAAATTTAAGTGATGAAAAAAATGTGAACATTTGTAAATATAAAAACATTGGGTTTGTGCGTCCATTTTCTAAGACCTGCAAATGTTTTATTCTTTTTTTTGTGAGGTGGGGAGATGTTTTGATCACATTTTATTGCCTTTTGTTAGGAAAGTGTGTCGGCCAAAAACACACTTAATTGAATATTTTGATAATAATATATATATATTTTTTGTACTTAATAAAGGAAAAGGGTTGATTCAAATTATTATAAGTTTTTATTTGGTTTATATTTTTAACACTTTTTTATGTATGTTTACTTTATTTTTTCAGTCCTCTTATGGAATTTAAAGGGTTTTCCCACAAACAAAGTACATTTTAACTAATAGATCTTGGAGTAAAAATAAGTTCTACAATTGGATGTGTTAAAAAAATGTTCCTGTGCTGAGATAATCTTATAAATGTGCCCCAGACACGGCCATTACACAGTACACAGCAGGGGCACATTTATAAGATTATCTCAGCACAGGAACATTTATTTTAAACTCATCCTAGTAGTTCTCATAGTCAGCTGCCATGATAACCCATCCGCAGCCAGTGATCAGTGTAACAGCAGCGATCAGAACAATCTCTGATGGCTGCGGTTACAGATGCCGGCTGTGTACAGGCATCTCCCTGTAGAACCGCGAGCAGAACGCCTGTGGGTGGAGGTCACACAGCCCTACCCCGCTCATGCCATACTGCCTCTGGATTTGGCTAATCCCATCTTTATTTCTTCATTATATCCTGATATTTATTCTTATGTTGGCCAATGACTTTTGCACTATGTACATTATTACGGCCATATATTCAAGTTATGTGTCACAAGAATTATATGAGATTTTTCCTATTTATTATATTAGATGTACTGTTTTTCTCTTTGATGTTATTCTGGTATATACATATATATATCTGCACATGCACTTTATGTATTTAATATATCGATGGTGTTAATTTACTTGTATTCATGTATTTACTGGATGAAATCCAATATATGTGCATCCTAGGGAGAACCACTATTCAATACATAGGCTGTGTCTCTACACCCCACGTGTGTTTTAATGTATAGTTGTCAATTACATGTTTTTTAACGTATTTTTCTATGTCTGATCACTGATTTATCCAAATAAAGTATTTACTCCATTATGTCTGCTGTATTATTTAATCCTTACTGGATTGTTGTAGGTCATTTCATACTTGAATTGTGGTCCAGTGGACCTTAATGATTATACACATGTATTTTTTTTCCTGAATGTGTAGCTATACCCCATTCATTGTCGGTGTTATGTGTACAGGCATCTGCCCAGTATGATGCGGGCTCAGCTCCTGAACCTGCTCCATACATAGAGACCTGACATTGGAGGAGCTATTACATAATATGTCGGCAAACGCTTTTCTGCGTCCTTTATAAGTTAGCAGTGGGAGAGCATGATAAAAAGGCTTACCTACCCCAGAGACCGACTTTAGCTCTTAGGCCACGGCCCCACTATCAGTATTTGGTCAGTATTCGGTCAGTATTTTTTCTCAGGAGTGGGAGCCAAGACCAGGAGTGGGTGATAAATGCAGAGTTGGTGACTTGTTTCTATTATACCTTTCTTCTGATTGTTCCTCACCTGGTTTTGGCTTTGGGGTGACAGCTAATATTTTATCAATAGTAGGGGTAACATTAGGCCTTATTCAGAAATACTGTCTGATATTAAAATTGGCTTTGTTATCAATAGTAATAAAACCTCAATTTTTTTATTTTTTTTATTTTATTGTTAAAAAGCAGATTTATCGGCCATCACCCCAAGATTCCCATGATTCTTTAGGTCATGGTGCTCTTTGGATGACAGCTAATATGTCTAGAGTTTACAGTAGGACGCACTGGTCCATGTTTATAGACGTCACAATGATTTAGTAACGTGCGGCATTGTACTCATTACACTGAGCTCTGACTTCTTGGGATGGGTAACAAGGACATGTTTGTGGTAAATGAGGCCCAATATACCCCTTACTATAGATTATTACATTTTTCGCAGTGTTCCCTCATCTGTATAATAACATCTTAGGTCCTGATGCTCCTAGGGAAACCACTAATATTAGGATAATCTGGAAAAAAACAGAGAAACTAGGAGTTTCTTATGCAAAAATATGACAAAATCTTTATTAAATACAGATGTATACATAATAGCAAATAGACAATAAAGACAAAAACAGTGTGCATAGGGGTAAGTGTAAGGAAACCCCCCAGGGAAAACCAATCAGAGATTATATATAGCTCTATGCAAGGTATAGGCTGGGAAAAGCGGGGTGTTTTAGGCTAGTGGTAACAGGTTGACCCAGGTAATCTATATAGGGCAAGTGGTGAGAGTCAGGGGCGGAACTACCGCCCGTGCAGCCGGTTCATTGAACGGGGGCCCCGAGGGAGAGGGGGCCCCTCCAGCCTCAGCAGGGCCGCCATCAGGGCATGACTGCCCTGACTCCAGTATGGGGCCCGGCCGGTAGGGGCCCCCTCGGAGCCCCGTTGGGGGCCCCCCTCTTATGCATCTCTCGCCTCATGGGGCCCCTGGCCCCATGCTAAGCGCCGGGTCCGGGACATCTCAGCGCTGTGCTGCGCTGCCGTGGCAGCGCCTTCAAGATTCCCCTGACTTCCGGTCATGTGACGGTGCCGTCACATGGCCGGAAGTCAGGAGAACCTGGTGTCAGCGATTTGGACGAGCGCCAGGATTCTGCAGGGATCGCATGGGGGTAAGTATAACAAGTTTTATTTTTTTAAAAATACAATTAACTAGGAGTGGGGGGAATTGGGAGATGCACATGTGTGTGGGGGGGGGGAATTGGGAGATGCACATGTGTGGGGGGGGGGAATTGGGAGATGCACATGTGTGGGGGGGGGGGAATTGGGAGATGCACATGTGTGGGGGGGGGAATTGGGAGATGCACATGTGTGTGGGGGGGGGGGAATTGGGAGATGCACATGTGTGTGGGGGGGGGAATTGGGAGATGCACATGTGTGGGGGGGGGGAATTGGGAGATGCACATGTGTGGGGGGGGGGAATTGGGAGATGCATATGTGTGGGGGGGGGGATTGGGAGATGCACATGTGTGTGGGGGGGGGAATTGGGAGATGCACATGTGTGGGGGGGGGAATTGGGAGATGCACATGTGTGGGGGGGGGAATTGGGAGATGCACATGTGTGGGGGGGGGGGAATTGGGAGATGCACATGTGTGGGGGGGGGATTGGGAGATGCACATGTGTGGGGGGGGGGAATTGGGAGATGCACATGTGTGGGGGGGGGGGAATTGGGAGATGCACATGTGTGGGGGGGGGGATTAGGAGATGCACATGTGTGGGGGGGGGATTGGGAGATGCACATGTGTGGGGGGGGGATTGGGAGATGCACATGTGTGTGGGGGGGAATTGGGAGATGCACATGTGTGTGGGGGGGAATGGGAGATGCACATGTGTGGGGGGGGGGAATTGGGAGATGCACATGTGTGGGGGGGGGGATTAGGAGATGCACATGTGTGGGGGGGGGATTGGGAGATGCACATGTGTGGGGGGGGGATTGGGAGATGCACATGTGTGTGGGGGGGAATTGGGAGATGCACATGTGTGTGGGGGGGAATGGGAGATGCACATGTGTGTGGGGGGGAATGGGAGATGCACATGTGTGTGGGGGGGAATGGGAGATGCACATGTGTGTGGGGGGGAAATGGGAGATGCACATGTGTGTGGGGGGGAAATGGGAGATGCACATGTGTGGGGGGGAAATGGGAGATGCACATGTGTGTGGGGGGGAAATGGGAGATGCACATGTGTGGGGGGGAAATGGGAGATGCACATGTGTGGGGGGGAAATGGGAGATGCACATGTGTGTGTGGGGGGGGGGAATGGGAGATGCACATGTGTGTGGGGGGGGGAATGGGAGATGCACATGTGTGTGTGGGGGGGGGATGGGAGATGCACGTGTGTGGGGGGGAATGGGAGATGCACATGTGGGGGAGGGGGATGAGAGAGGTGCACATGTGGGGGAGGGGAATGAGAGAGGTGCACATGTGGGGGTGAGAGAGGTGCTCGTGGGGGGATGAGAGATGCACATGGGGGGATGAGAGAGGGGCACATGTGGGGGAGGGGGATGAGAGAGGGGCACATGTGGGGGAGGGGGATGAGAGATGTGCACATGGGGGGTGGTGAGAGATGTGCACATGGGGGGTGGTGAGAGATGTGCACATGGGGGGGTTTGAGAGCTGCACATGGAGGGGTGAGAGCTGCACATGGGGGGGATGAGAGCTGCACATGGGGGAATTGGGAGAAAATGAGCTGCACATGGGGGAATTGGGAGTAGGGGGATAATGAGCTGCACATAATGAATGTGGGGTGGGGGAGAGTAAATGATAAATGATGATGGGGTGGGGAGAGCACGGACATGATATAATGAATTGGGGCAGGGGGTGCATGTAAATAATGAATGCGGGGAGCAGGAAGCATAGAGTAGGGGGCGTTGCGGATGCAGGAGTGTAACTGTAACAAATTGGCGGAAAGAGTAGAGGTTCTAATTAAATTATATATTGAGTGCCTATTTACAGTTAATGGGGGCACCGTGGTGGATTACAATTTATATTTGGAATGGTAGGTGGCATAATAACTAACCATATATTGATGGTGGATGCACGTCTGTATTCAGCTGCGTAATGTAGAAGTTGGGGAATGTGCTCTAGATAACTGTGTTATTTTATGCAGAGATGAGTCCTGGCTGGAAGACGTGATGGCGGTCTGTGCTGGATGAAGGAGAAAAGCGTAGCTGAAGGACTTCACCTAGAGACGTCACCAGTGAGTCAGTGTATTACATGTACACTTACACTATATACTATGTACCGGGCTCCTGTGTATAATGTCACTGGTGATCACTGTATTACCTGTACACTATATACAGAGCTCCTGTGTATAATGTCACTGGTGATCACTGTATTACCTGTACACTGACACTATATACAGAGCTCCTGTGTATAATGTCACTGGTGATCACTAGATTACCTGGACACTTACATTATACATACCATGTATAGAGCTCCCGTGTATAATGACACTTATGGTAATATTAGTAATGTGGTGGTAATATTAGTAATGTGGTGGTAATATGTGGTCTGGTCATGGTGTGGCAGTTTTTCTCCCTTCTGTGTGGTATTATTCGGTCACTATGTTGGTAATATGTGGTCTGGTCATGGTGTGGCGGTATTCCCTGTATGTGGTATTATTGGTCATTTTAAAAAAAAATGTATATGACACATTCCCTTAAAGAAAACTAAATAAACATATATCTAAAAAGAGTATTGCATATTTTAAGAAAATTTTAATAGGTTAGAGTAGGGCCCGGCCAGAAGAGTCTACCTTATCGTGGTGGCGGCTTTAAAAATCTTTTGGCCAAAACAAAAGCTGATGGCTATGTATGTGGCGCCGTCACATGGCCGAACGTCAGGAGAACGTGGTGGCAGCGACGTGGACGAGCGCCAGGATTCTGCAGGGATCGCATGGGGGTAAGTATAACAAGTTTTATTTTTTTAAATACAATTAATTAACCAGGAGTGGGGGGAATCAGAGATGCACATGGGGGGGGGGGGGGGGGTGAGAGATGCACATGGGGGGGGGGGGTGAGAGATGCACATGGGGGGGGGTGAGAGATGCACATGGGGGGGGGGATGAGAGATGCACATGGGGGGGGGATGAGAGATGCACATGGGGGGGGGTGAGAGATGCACATGGGGGGGTGAGAGATGCACATGGGGGGGTGAGAGATGCACATGGGGGGGTGAGAGATGCACATGGGGGGGATGAGAGATGCACATGGGATGGATGAGAGATGCACATGGGGGGGATGAGAGATGCACATGGGGGGGATGAGAGATGCACATGGGGGGGGATGAGAGATGCACATGGGGGGGATGAGAGATGCACATGGGGGGGATGAGAGATGCACATGGGGGGGATGAGAGATGCACATGGGGGGGGATGAGAGATGCACATGGGGGGGATGAGAGATGCACATGGGGGGATGAGAGATGCACATGGGGGGGGATGAGAGATGCACATGGGGGGGATGAGAGATGCACATGGGGGGGATGAGAGATGCACATGGGGGGGATGAGAGATGCACATGGGGGGGATGAGAGATGCACATGGGAGGGGGATGAGAGATGCACATGGGAGGGGGATGAGAGATGCACATGGGAGGGGGATGAGAGATGCACATGGGAGGGGGATGAGAGATGCACATGGGAGGGGGATGAGAGATGCACATGGGGGGGATGAGAGATGCACATGGGGGGGTGAGAGATGCACATGGGGGGGTGAGAGATGCACGGGGGGGGGTGAGAGATGCACGGGGGGGGTGAGAGATGCACGGGGGGGTGAGAGATGCACGGGGGGGAGAGAGATGCACGGGGGGGTGAGAGATGCACGGGGGGGGGTGAGAGATGCACGGGGGGATGAGAGATGCACGGGGGGGGTGAGCTGCACATGGGGGGGTTATGTTTACATAACTTTGTTGCCTTATGAAGGGCAAGGGGGGCCCCCAAAAATTTCTTGCACAGGGGCCCACTACAGTCTGTGTCCGCCCCTGGTGAGAGTATAAGACTAAGTGTGCCACTAAAATACCAACTCCCAGGGCCACCATCAGCAAATGTATAAGTATCAGAATAATGGACCAAAGGGCCTATGACCGCTTACCCTAAATTGTAGTATCCCAAGGACCCTCAGACCGGTGGCTAGGGTGGTTTAGCTTCTTCCCAGGGAAACCACTAATATTAGTATGATTTACAGTATGGGGTAAATTATCACATGAATGTAAGCATCAAATCCATTTAGTAGCCCTTGGACATTGAAGACCATCTCTGAGACCAGCACAGTTGTAATATGTGATATGTCTGTTTACATGTATTTTTCTGTATGTCTTCAAATATGTTTATGTCTGTATGTGTCTTTGTATATGTCTGTATATGTTTGTGTGCGCACATTTCTGCGACCCGTATATGTGCAAGTCTGCATGTGTATACGTGACTCCGTGTGCGTATATGCGTGACTGCATGTGCATGACCGTGTGTGTATGACCATGTGTGCGCATGCCTGCTGGTGTCTGACTGTGTGCATGACCGCGTGAGTGTATGTGACTGCGTGTGTGTGACTGCTTGTGTAAAAGACTGCATGTGTGTACAAGACTATGTGTGTGCGTGACTGAGTGTTGACTGCATGTTTGTGTATTTGCAAGACTGCATGCATATGTGCGTGACTGCGTATGTGTGTGTATGTGCATGTGCATGACTGCGCGTGTGTGTATGTGTGTGACTGCATGTGTGTATGTGCGTGACTGCATGTGTGTGTATGTGCGTGACTGCGTGTGTGTGTATGTGCGTGACTGCATGTGTGTGTATGTGCGTGACTGCATGTGTGTGTATGTGCGTGACTGCATGTGTGTGTATGTGCGTGACTGCATGTGTGTGTATGTGCGTGACTGCATGTGTGTGTATGTGTGTGACTGCATGTGTGTGTATGTGCGTGACTGCATGTGTGTATATGTGTGTGACTGCATGTGTGTGTATGTGTGTGACTGCATGTGTGTATATGTGTGTGACTGCATGTGTGTGTATGTGTGTGACTGCATGTGTGTGTATGTGCGTGACTGCATGTGTGTGTATGTGTGTGACTGCATGTGTGTGTATGTGCGTGACTGCATGTGTGTGTATGTGCGTGACTGCATGTGTGTGTATGTGCGTGACTGCATGTGTGTATGTGCGTGACTGCATGTGTGTGTATGTGTGTGACTGCATGTGTGTGTATGTGTGTGACTGCATGTGTGTGTATGTGTGTGACTGCATGTGTGTGTATGTGTGTGACTGCATGTGTGTATATGTGTGTGACTGCATGTGTGTGTATGTGTGTGACTGCGTGTGTGTGTATGTGCGTGACTGCATGTGTGTGTATGTGTGTGACTGCATGTGTGTGTATGTGTGTGACTGCATGTGTGTGTATGTGTGTGACTGCGTGTGTGTGTATGTGTGTGACTGCATGTGTGTGTATGTGTGTGACTGCATGTGTGTGTATGTGCGTGACTGCATGTGTGTGTATGTGTGTGACTGCATGTGTGTGTATGTGTGTGACTGCGTGTGTGTGTATGTGTGTGACTGCATGTGTGTGTATGTGCGTGACTGCGTGTGTGTGTATGTGCGTGACTGCATGTGTGTGTATGTGCGTGACTGCATGTGTGTGTATGTGCGTGACTGCATGTGTGTGTATGTGCGTGACTGCATGTGTGTGTATGTGCGTGACTGCATGTGTGTGTATGTGCGTGACTGCATGTGTGTGTATGTGCGTGACTGCATGTGTGTGTATGTGTGTGACTGCATGTGTGTGTATGTGTGTGACTGCGTGTGTGTGTATGTGCGTGACTGCATGTGTGTATATGTGTGTGACTGCATGTGTGTGTATGTGTGTGACTGCATGTGTGTATATGTGTGTGACTGCATGTGTGTGTATGTGTGTGACTGCATGTGTGTGTATGTGCGTGACTGCATGTGTGTGTATGTGTGTGACTGCATGTGTGTGTATGTGCGTGACTGCATGTGTGTGTATGTGCGTGACTGCATGTGTGTATGTGCGTGACTGCATGTGTGTGTATGTGTGTGACTGCATGTGTGTGTATGTGTGTGACTGCATGTGTGTGTATGTGTGTGACTGCATGTGTGTGTATGTGTGTGACTGCATGTGTGTGTATGTGTGTGACTGCATGTGTGTGACTGCATGTGTGTGTATGTGTGTGACTGCGTGTGTGTGTATGTGCGTGACTGCATGTGTGTGTATGTGTGTGACTGCATGTGTGTGTATGTGTGTGACTGCATGTGTGTGTATGTGCGTGTCTGCATGTGTGTGTATGTGTGTGACTGCATGTGTGTGTATGTGTGTGACTGCGTGTGTGTGTATGTGTGTGACTGCATGTGTGTGTATGTGTGTGACTGCATGTGTGTGTATGTGCGTGACTGCATGTGTGTGTATGTGTGTGACTGCATGTGTGTGTATGTGTGTGACTGCGTGTGTGTGTATGTGTGTGACTGCATGTGTGTGTATGTGCGTGTCTGCATGTGTGTGTATGTGTGTGACTGCATGTGTGTGTATGTGTGTGACTGCGTGTGTGTGTATGTGCATGACTGCATGTGTGTGTATGTGTGTGACTTCATGTGTGTGTATGTGTGTGACTGCATGTATGTGCATGTGCGTGACTGCATGTGTGTGTATGTGTGTGACTGCATGTGTGTGTATGTGCGTGACTGCATGTGTGTGTATGTGTGTGACTGCGTGTGTGTGTATGTGTGTGACTGCATGTGTGTGTATGTGTGTGACTGCATGTGTGTGTATGTGCGTGACTGCCTGTGTTTGTGAGTGAGTGTGTGTGTCTACATGTGCGTGTGGACCAGTGTACAAAAAACAGATGTATATCTGAGGATTAGTAATAACTAGCTAACAAATTTATCCATTTAAAATTAATTTCAGCCTATTGGTTTGGTCTCCACAACAATCATGGTCTCTCATGTGGCCCCTTGGGAAAATTAATCTCCCACCCCTGCTCTATTTTATATAGTGCCATTTTCTGTATGGTGCTGTACATAAGGGTAAACTTTGCGCTGCGCGCTGTGTGCACCGCTGTCTTTGTCCATCTACAGATGTGTACAAGCGCACCTATGTGTTACTTTTCTTGGTCATGCCCTCAGCACTCTCTTAAAGGAGTTATTTGACGAGCCCCACGTGAATGGCGCAGCAGTGCGCATCATCAACCACAGCTCCATTTATCTTTTCACAGTTCCGTTTCTCTGGATCATGGTGGTCCCAGTGGTTAGGTCCGCAGTGATCAGAAAGTCATCCCCTATCCATAAGAAGGGGGATAACTTCCAAACTTGGGATAACCCATTTAAACAGGATTTCAAAATGTATTTTTATTTGCCCATAGGAATGTAGAAAATTATAAACCAATAATGACTCTACCTAACTGTAATACAGCCTCTCCAACAATAGGACAGAGGAAATGGCACTGTGCAGTCTATATGTATACAGAATAATCCAAATACTGAAAATTACACTCCGTATACAGGACAGGAGAAGTGGTACTGTGCAGTCTATATACAGTCTATATACAGTATATACACAGAATAATACAGATACTGAGAATTAAAACCAGTATACAAGACGGGAGAAGTAGTACTGTGCAGTGTATATATACAGATTAATACAGATACTGAGAATATTGCAGTCAATTTATATACACAGAATAATACAGATACTGAGATTTACATCAGTATGCAGGGCAGGAGAAGTGGTACTGTGCAGTGTATATACAGTCTATATACAGTATATACACAGAATAATACAGATACTGAGATTTACATCAGTATACAGGGCAGGAGAAGTGGTACTGTGCAGTGTATATATACAGAATAATACAGATACTGAGAATTACACCCAGTATACAGGGCAGGAGAAGTGGTACTGTGCAGTGTAAATAGGCAGAATAATACAGATACTGAGACTTAGGCCACAGCCTCACTATCAGTATTTGGTCAGTATTCGGTCAGTATTATTTCCGCAGTATCTGTATTATTCTGTATATACAGTATACACTGCACAGTACCACTTCTGTCTGCATGCTGGTTGCAATTGTCAGTATCTGTATTATTCTGTATATATACAGTACACTGCAAAGTACCACTTCTCATGTCCTATATATACTGTGTCTAAGGCCACGGCCCCACTATCAGTATTTGGTCAGTATTTTTTCTTAGGAGTGGGAGCCAAAACCAGGTGAGGAGCAATCAGAGAAAAGGTATAATAGAAGCAAGTCACCAATTCTGGATTTATCACCCACTCCTGGTTTTGTCTCCAACTCCTGAGAAAAAATACTGACCAAATACTGATAGTGGGGCCGTGGCCATAGGGAGAATTATACACAGCATACATAGCTCCAAAATATATGCTACAAACATCTAAATATATATACAGTACAGACCAAAAGTTTGGACACACCTTCTCATGTAAAGATTTTTCTCTATTTTACTAACTATGAAAATTGTACATTCACACTGAAGGCATCAAAACTATCAATTAACACATGTGGAATCATATACTTAGCAAAAAAGTGTGAAACAACTGAAAATATGTCTTATATTCTAGGTTCTTCAAAGTAGCCACCTTTTGCTTTGATGACTGCTTTGCACACTCTTGGCAATCTCTTGATGAGCTTCAAGAGGTAGTCACTGGAATTGGTTTTCACTTCACAGGTGTGCCCTGTCAGGTTTAATAAGTGGGATTTCTTGCCTTATAAATGGGGTTGGGACCATCAGTTGTGTTGTGCAAAAGTCTGGTGGATACACAGCTGATAGTCCTACTGAATAGACTGTTAGAATTTGTATTATGGCAAGAAAAAAGCAGCTAAGTAAAGAAAAACGAGTGGCCATCATTGCTTTAAGAAATGAAGGTCAGTCAGTCTGAAAAATTGGGAAAACTTTGAAAGTGTCCCCAAGTGCAGTTGCAAAAACCATCAAGCGCTACAAAAAAACTGGCTCACATGAGGACAGCCCCAGGAAAGGAAGACAAAGAGTCACCTCTGCTTCTGAGCATAAGTTTATCCGAGTCACCAGCCTCAGAAATCGTAGGTTAACAGCAGCTCAGATTAGAGACCAGGTCAATGCCACACAGAGTTCTAGCAGCAGACACATCTCTACAACAACTGTTAAGAGGAGACTTTGTGCAGCAGGTCTTCATGGTAAAATAGCTGCTAGGAAACCACTGCTAAGGACAGGCAACAAGCAGAAGAGACTTGTTTGGGCTAGAGAATACAAGGAATGGACATTAGACCAGTGGAAATCTGTGCTTTGGTCTGATGAGTCCAAATTTGAGATCTTTGGTTCCAACCACCGTGTCTTTGTGTGACACAGAAAAGGTGAATGGATGGACTCTACATGCCTGGTTCCTACCGTGAAGCATGGAGGAGGAGGTGTGATGTTTTGGGGGTGCCTTGCTGGTGACACTGTTGGGGATTTATTCAAAATTGAAGGCATAGTGAACCAGCATGACTACCACAGCATCTTGCAGCGGCATGCTATTCCATCTGGTTTGCGTTTAGTTGGACCATCATTTATTTTTCAACAGGACAATGACCCCAAACACACCTCCAGGCTGTGTAAGGGCTATTCGACCAAGAAGGAGAGTGATGGGGTGCTACGCCAGATGACCTGGCCTCCACAGTCACCAGACCTGAACCCAATCGAGATGGTTTGGGGTGAGCTGGACCGCAGAGTGAAGGCAAAAGGGCCAACAAGTGCTAAGCATCTCTGGGAACTCCTTCAAGATTGCTGGAAGACCATTTCCAGTGACTACCTCTTGAAGCTCATCAAGAGAATGCCAAGAGTGTGCAAAGCAGTCATCAAAGCAAAAAGGTGGCTACTTTGAAGAACCTAGAATAAAATACATATTTTCAGTTGTTTCACACTTTTTTGTTAAGTATATAATTCCACATGTGTTAATTCATAATTTTGTTGCCTTCAGTGTGAATGTACAATTTTCATAGTCATGAAAATACAGAAAAATCTTTAAATGAGAAGGTGTGTCCAAACTTTTGGTCTGTACTGTATATATATATATATATATACCCACACAAACACTGGGACCATTGTATATACATGTAGTAAATATTATAGTATATATATTATAGTATGAACTATGGAGCTGTGTATATAGTTATTTAGTGTGGTGCTGTGCCTGAGTACATAACTTTTAGTGGGAAGTCCACACCATATACAGAGCTCCACACTATATACTGGGTTATAAAACATGGTATGGAGCTGTGTGTATACTATATAGTGTAGAGATGTGCCTTTTATATAAAATGTGCAGCCCACACTATATGCTATACACACATATTATATTCACATCACATCTACACTATATATTACACACAGCACCTCACTACATGCTATATACACAGGTCCACAATATATACAGTACTTAATTATGCTGTTTACATCAGATAGTATAATCTGGGGCCGATGCATATACATTACATAGGATACACTGGGGATGATATGTATACATTACATAGGATACAATGGGGCCGATGTATATACTTCTGAGGGGATGTGCTGGGGGCGATCTATATACATCACATAGGATACACTGGGGCCGATGTATATACATCAGATGGGATACGCTGGGAACGATGTATATACATCACATGGGATACACTGGGGCTGATGTATATACGGATTATAATGAGGGCAATTTGGACTACCGCCCGGGGCCCGAGGCTTCAGGGGGACCCATGGCCAGATTGCCCTCATTATAATGTTTTGTGCAGAGGCAGGGGCAGGGGCAGGTTTGGCAGGGGGACCGCACTGTACCTTTTAGACGCCGGCCACATCACAGGGAGGCAGACACGCACCCTGCGCGCTGTGTGCTGCGTCTCCAGGACTGACATCACACAGCAGCTCCTGGAGCTTCTTTATCCTGCGGGAGAGGAGCTGGTGGATCAGGTCAGTGAATGGCGGTAAATATGAGGTCTAGAGAGGATGTCTGGAGTGAGGAGGGGGTTGCAGGACGCTGCTCCCCTTGTGATGAGTTTGCATAAGATTCCATAGTGTCAGTTCAGCGGCCGCTCTGATAGGGCTCTGTATAAGTTATTGCAGGACTTTCATCGTTGCTGCAGATCAGGTCACTCTGGGTCATCGGCTCCAGCATCACCAGATCTGCAGGAAAATTCAGAGTCCTGTAATAAATCCCACTGAGCCCCAGCAGAGCGACCACAGACATTGCATAGAGGATCCTGCACTGACTGATCAACCCTGAACCTGCAGGACATCACATACTGTACTGATCCATATATGATATGTGAGGTCCTGTAGGCAGGTGTGATCAGTACAGTGTATATCCCTGTACAAAATGTCACATCCAGTAAACAGATTAGTGTATATAATACTGTGGTACAGACATCAGATGGGATATAACAATGTGTATAGTATAACATCTAATGTCTGTATCACAGTATATTATACTAGCTATTGAACCCGTTTTACACCCGGGTCACAAGCATTTTTAGTGGTACATTTCTGGCGCCATTTTTTTTAAGACACTGTGTCTGCGAGTTCTCATAAACACTTCAATAAAATGGCGCTGGATAGCGTGGTAAGCGCATGCACTGACTCCGGCACCATTTCATTGAAGTAATGTGCTACAAAATTAAAGGGTTCCTTTCATCGGAAATAACGCTATTAACCTGCGTTCAGGTAAACAGCGTTTTTATACTGCCCAGTAGCTGAATGCAGTGGGGAGAAAATGATCTTTACTCTACTCCCCAGCATTCGGTTTCAGTCATGAGGGCAGTGCCGGTTCGGTCACCACTCTGAGTATACAGAGCGTCCTCTGCAACCGAGCCCCCGGCCCTGACTGACACTGACTCTACATTGAGACCGGCTGTCAGTCAGGGCCAGGATTACAGGGGTTGCTCTGTATACTCAAAGTAATGACTGAACCGGCGCCGGGCCAGACCCCATTACTAAAACCAAATGCTCCCCCATCCTGGTATATGCTCCCTGCCCATCCTGGTATATGCTCCCTCCCCATCCTTATCCCCCATCCTGGTATATGTTCCCCCATCTTGCCTGCTCTGATGTTCTTCCATCCATACAAAAAAAAAAAACAACACTCCTACTCACCTTTTCCCCTCTCGCTTTCAGTGCATCCTCGAACACCGGCAAGGCTGGAGGAGTGTGGCGCCAGAGTTCGCACCTGCGCATGCATGAACCACAACGCCACACTCCTCCAACCTCGCCGGACATCAAGGTATGTGTCCTAATGGCGCCGAAGATGGCAGTATGACGTGATCTCCGTCATTACAATCCTTTATCCTCGTCCTCCTCCCTGTCACCTGTAACATCTGATGTGTTGTTCTGTCTCCGGCCAGACTGTGCAGGCGCATTGCGTGCACAGTCTATAGAGGCTTCGGACAGACGGACACATCCCTGATTATATTATAGATAGTCATGTATTCTCATATAGACTCTACAGGGCCGTACCTAGGGGAAGAGGAGGGGCATGTGACCTGGGTACAGCCGTCAGGGGGGTGCCTTCGGGCCACCTCATGCGGTGGTCAGAGGTGTCTCCCAGGCAGCTGCAATTTGCCGCCCCCAGAGTGGGAGTCGACCATTCTCTGAGCTTGCTGTGGTACCGACAGTCGATCAGAGAAGGGAGCTATGTGCGGGCTCATACTGTATATAGGGAGCTATGTGCGGGCTCATACTTTATATAGGGAGCTATGTGCGGGCTCATACTGTATATAGGGAGCTATGTGCGGGCTCATATTGTATATAGGAAGCTATGTGCGGGCTCATACTGTATATAGGGGCTATGTGCAGACTCATATTGTATCTAAGTAACTATGTAGGGGCTCATACTGTATGTAGGTGGCAGTGTGTGGGCTCATACTGTATGTACAGGGCTATGCGGGGGCTAATACTGTATGTAGGGGGTGTGTGGGGGCTCATACTATATGTACAGGGCTCTGCGGGGGCTCATACTGTATCTAGACCGCTATGTGCGGGCTCATACTGTATATAGGGAGCTATGTGCGGGCTCATACTGTATATAGGGAGCTATGTGCCGGCTCATTTTGTATATAAGGAGCTATGTGCGGGCTCACACTGTATATAGGGAGCTATGTGCAGGATCATATTGTATATAAGGAGCTATGTGCGGGCTCATACTGTATATAGGGGCTATGTGCAGACTCATTTTGTATCTAAATAACTATGTAGGGGCTCATACTGTATGTAGGTGGCAGTGTGTGGGCTCATACTGTATGTACAGGGCTATGTGGGGGCTCATACTGTATGTAGGGGGCTGTGTGGGGGATCATATTATATGTACAGGGCTCTGCAGGGGCTCATACTGTATCTAGGGAGCTATGCGGGGCTCATACTGTATATAGGAGGCTATGTGGGGGCTCATACTGTATGTAGGTGGCAGTGTGTGGGCTCATACTGTATGTACAGGGCTATGTGTGGGCTCATACTGTATGTAGGTGGCAGTGTGTGGGCTCATACTGTATGTACAGGGCTATGTGTGGGCTCATACTGTATGTAGGGGGCTGTGTGGGGACTCATACTATATGTACAGGGCTCTGCAGGGGCTCATATTGTATCTAGGGAGCTATGCGGGGCTCATACTGTATATAGGAGGCTATGTGGGGGCTCATACTGTATATAGAGGGGCTATGCGGGGGCTCATACTGTATCTAGGGAGCTATGCGGGCGCTCATACTGTATCTAGGGATCTATGCGGGGGCTCATACTGTATCTAGAGGGATGTCAGCATACTTAATTCTGCTCAATATTAAGTCATACAATTAATATAATTTTTTTTAATTATTTTGTTAATATTAATATGGAGCAGAATTAATTTCAGCCTATTGGATCGGTCTCCATAACAGTCACGATCTCTCATGTGGCCCCTCGGGAAAATTAATCTGCCTCCCTGATCTACTATATATAGTGCTATGTTATGGAAATTTTTTTTCCTCATTCTCTGTCTATAGATGTGATCAGAACATCTGTGTGTTGATCACATGACCAATCACATGATCTATCAAAGGGGATCATGTGACATGTCACGTGATACATCCGGTACCTGGGGGGGGGAGGCACACCTTTTAAACTGCCCGGGGCCCTGGCTTCTCTTAATCCACCCCTGTGTATATACATCATATAGGATACGTTGGGGACAATGTATATACATCACATAGGATACGTTGGGGACGATGTATATACATCACATGGGATACACTGGGGCCGATGTATATATAGGTGCATCTCACTAAATTATAATATCATCAAGAAGTTAATTTATTTCAGTTCTTCAATACAAAAAGTGAAACTCATATATTATATAGAGTCATTAATATAATTGTCTTATCCCGTCTGTCTATCTGTCTGTCCTTCTGTCCAGGAAATCCTGCGTCGCTGATTGGTCCGGCGCGGCCAATCAGCGAGGCGGCATTTCAGAAAAAGATGGCGGCCGTTAGCGGCTCATCTGCCGCACGGAGGTCAGCGGTGATGCAGCCGGGAGATGCAGCCGGCTACTCGCAGCATAAGTCCCCTGACGGGAGGCGCCGCTGACCTCCATGCGGCTACCGTCGGGAGATCAGCGGCTACGGCCGCTTATCTCCCGACGGCAAGTGTGACGCCCCCCCTCCCCTCTCCTCCCCTCTCCCCTCCTCTTCCCTCTCCCCCCCTCCCCTCCCCCCGCTTGCTCAGGGCCCCGGCACCCGGCGCCATACTTACCCCTCCCTGTGCCTCTGCAGCAGCTCCTGTGTCTTCCACTGCCGCTCTGTGACGTCTCAGGTCAGAGGGCTTGGTGACGTCTTTACACTGCACTCTCTCCTGAGCGGTCACAGCGCGCAGCGGGAAGATGCCGGCTACGCTGGAGTCCGGAGCAGCAGCTGAGAATTGAGGTGAGTATTGGATTTTTTTTTAATTGTATGGGGGCATAGGGCATTAAATGGTGGGGTGGGGGTGTGTGACATCGTGGAGGGGCCATTATAAGCGAGGGGGTGTGTGACATCCTGCATGGGCCACTATGGGGGGGATGTGACATCCTGCATGGGGTATTATATAGGGGGGATGTGACTTCCTGCATGGGGCATTATAAGGGAGGGAGGGATGTGACATCCTGCATGGGGCACTATGGGGGGGATGTGACTTCCTCCATGGGGCATTATATAGGGGGGATGTCACTTCCTGCATGGTGCATTATAAGGGAGGGGGGATGTGACTTCCTCCATGGGGCACTATGGAGGGGATGTGACTTCCTCCATGGGGCATTATATAGGGGGATGTCACTTCCTGCATGGGGTATTATATAGGGGGGATGTGACTTCCTGCATGGGGCATTATACAGGGGGGATGTGACATCCTGCATGGGGCATTATAAGGGAGGGGGGATGTGACATCCTGCATGGGGCATTATCCTGCATTGGCCATTATATGGGGGGGATGTGACATCCTTCTTGGGGCATTATAAGGGAGGGGGGATGTGACATCCTGCATGGGGAATTATAAAGGAGGGGGGGATGTGACATCCTGCATGGGGCATTATATGGGGGGGGAGTGACATCCTGCATGGGGCATTATAAGGGAGGGGGGGTGACATCCTGCATGGGGCATTATAAGGGAGGGGGTGATGTAACATCCTGCATGGGGCATTATATGGGGGAGGGGGAAGTGACAACCTGCATGGGGCATTATAAGGCAGGTGGATGCTCCCCGGTCCTCACTAACACGGTTCGCTGATTGGTCGCAGCCACCGGCCGCGACCAATCAGCTATTTCAGCGCCAAATTTAAAAACCGCACTGCTGATTGCTCGCGGCCGCCCGCGGCGACCAATCTGCGATTGTGGCGCCAAATTTAAACACGGTCTCCAGCCAATTGGCGGTAGATTTAAAATAAGTACGCCACCGTCGGGAGACATATTCTAGAATACCCGATGAGTTAGAATCGGGCCACCATCTAGTATATTATATAGAGTCATTACAAACAGAGTGATCTATTTCACGTGTTTATTTCTGTTAATGTTGATGATTATGGCTTACAGCCAATGAAAACACAAAAGCCATTATCTCAGTGAATTAAAATAATTAACAAAAAAACACATGCAAAGGCTTCCTAAGCATTTAAAAGGTCCCTTAGTCTGTTTCAGAAGGCTCCACAATCATAGGGAAGACTGCTGACATGACAGATGTCCAGAAGGCAGTCATTGACACACTCCACAAGGTCCCAGAGTTACAATTTTCATTTGGAAATCAAGGTCCCAGAGTTTCGAGGAAGAGTGGAGAGGCCACATTCCAAGCTGCTTGAGGTCTAGTGTGAAGTTTCCACAATCGGTGATGGTTTGGGGAGCCATGTCATCTGCTGGTGTAGGTCCACTGTGTTTTATCAAGACCAAAGTCAGCGCAGCCGTCTACCAGGACATTTTAGAGCACTTCATGCTTCCCTCTGCCGACAAGCTTTTTGGAGATGGAAATTTCATTCTCCAGCAGGACTTGACACTAGTGTTGAGCGAGTATGTTCTATTAACCCTTTCGCCGACTATGCTCGGGCCGATCCCCGAGTATTTACAGCTGCTCGGTGATAAGGTTAAATCGCTCCTGTGTGCATGATTTGCAACTGTTTGACAGCTTTATTACATGTGAGGAATGTCTATTTCTTACACATTCCTCACATGTAGTAAAGCAGTCAAACAGTTGCAAATCATGCACACGGGAGCGATTTAACCTCATCACCGAGCAGCTGTAAATACTCGGAGCTCGGCCCGAGCATACTCGGTCAGAACATACTCGCTCAACCCTACTTGGCACCTGTCCACACTGCCAAAAATACCAATACCTGGTTTAAAAACAACAGTATCACTGAGCTTGATTGGCCAGAGAATCTATCGGGTATTGTCAAGAGGAAGATGAGAGACACCAGACCCAACAATGCAGACGAGCTGAAGGCTGCTATCAAAGCAACCTGGGCTTCCATAACCCCTCAGCAGGGCCACAGGCTGATCGCCTCCATGCCACATTGCCGCATTGATGCAGTAATTGATGCAAAAGGAGCCCCGACCAAGTATTGAGTGCATTTAATGAACATACATTTCAGTCGGACAACATTTCGGATTTTAAAAACATTTTTCAAGCTGTTGTTGCTGTAAAGTATTCTAATTTACTGAGATAATGACTTTTGTTCATTGGCTGTAAGCTATAATCATCAACATTAACAGAAATAAACACTTGAAATAGATCACTCTGTGTGTAATGACTCTATATAATATATGAGTTTCACTTTTTGCATTGAAGAACTGAAATAAATTAACTTTTGATGATATTCTAATTTAGTGATATGCACCTGTACATCATATAGGATGCTGGGGCTGATCAGTATACATAATATAAGATACACTGGGGCTGATGTATATACGTCATGTAGGATACACTGGTGATGATGTACATACATTACATAGGATATGCTGGAGACTATGTATATACATCATATAGGTTACGCTTGTGCCAGTGTATATGCATCATATAGGATACCTTGGGAGCAATGTACATAGATCATATAGGATACGCTGGGGCCGATATATATACATCATATAGAATACACTGGGGCTGTGTCATGGTGTGACTGTGGGATAGCAAGTGTGCTCCTATTCTGACCCTCAGGCTAGGGGTCCTTAGCTATTTCTGTTCCCAGGATTACTCCTGAATGTGGAGATGCCCGAGCCTCGTTCCTTACTATGCTCCTAAGCAGCACTAGTTTGTACAGTGTATGGGGGAAAACAAAACAAGATAGGACAGAACTGAAGCACAGTCACACAACACGCTCTCAGGGAAATACACAAAGGAATATAAAGTCTAAAACCCGAGAGGCAACAAAGTAATATAAAGACACCTAGGGAAAAAGGAAAGGGTTACCAAACAACGCTTGCAACAACTTTAGCAATAACCACTAAACCAGTATGTGTTCACCTTTCCAGAACAGGATAGAGAAAAACGATACTGGCATTGACAGCAAAGCACAGCCGGCTTAAATGGAGAAACAGCAGACACGACTGGTTCTCCTCTAGCATGTGATCAAAGGCAGTCAACAACCTCAGCCCAGCAAAGACTAACTGCTCACCTGCCAAGGAGCTGCAGCTCTAAGAGTCGATGCCCTAGTCACCCTGCACTGACCATAGCTATCAATGGAGTTACAAGGAGCAGTATATGAATCTGTGGAATCCACAGACTTGGACGCCGCCATCACAGTTTGTGATGTTAGAGAAAACCTCCTTGTGACATGCTGATGTACAAACATCATATAGGATACACTAGGGCTGATGTATATATAGTACATCTTAAAGGATATACGGGTGCTAATGTAGAGTATATACATCATATAGGATACACTGGGGCTGATGTATATACATCGTATAGGATACACTAGGGCTGATGTATATACATCATATAGGATACACTGGGGCTGATGTATATACATCATATAGGATACACTGGGGCTGATGTACAAACATCTTATAGGATACACTAGGGCTGATGTATATATAGTACATCTTAAAGGATATACGGGTGCTAATGTAGAGTATATACATCATATAGGATACACTGGGGCTGATGTATATACATTGTATAGGATACACTAGGGCTGATGTATATATATCATATAAGAGATACTGGAGCTAATGTACAGTATATACATCGTATAGGATACACTGGGGCTGATGTATATACATCATATAGGATATACAGGTGCTGATGTATATATATCATATAAGAGATACTGGAGCTAATGTACAGTATATACATCGTATAGGATACACTGGGGCTGATGTATATACATCATATAGGATATACAGGTGCTGATGTATATATATCATACAGGATACACTAGGGCTGATGTATATATAGTACATCTTAAAGGATATACGGGTGCTAATGTAGAGTATATACATCATATAGGATACACTGGGGCTGATGTATATACATCGTATAGGATACACTGGGGCTGATGTATACACATCATATACTGTAGGATACACTAGGGCTGATGTATATACATCGTATAGGATACACTAGGGCTGATGTATATATATCATATAAGAGATACTGGAGCTAATGTACAGTATATACATCGTATAGGATACACTGGGGCTGATGTATATACATCATATAGGATATACAGGTGCTGATGTATATATATCATATAGGATACACTAGGGCTGATGTATATATAGTACATCTTAAAGGATATATGGGTGCTAATGTAGAGTATATACATCATATAGGATACACTGGGGCTGATGTATATACACCATATAGGATACACTGGGGCTGATGTATATACATCGTATAGGATACACTAGGGCTGATGTATATACATCATATAGGATATACAGGTGCTGATGTACAGTATGTACATCACATAGGATACACTGGGGCTGATGTATACACATCATATACAGTAGGATACACTAGGGCTGATGTACATACATTACATGGCCTCAGCTTGTTAACTCATTCATAGCCTGGAGATGAATCAGTGTAGCATGCAGAGCTTGAAGATGAGCCTGCAGGAAAGTAAGGAGCCGGCGCGCAGAGAGCGGTAGCCCCTCCTACCAAGAACATCCTGATAACACTATCTGGCACTAGGCCTGGCAAAGAGTACGCCACTACGGTGTACTGAATGCTGTGCGTGTGCGTCGTGCATGGGCGGGTACACACGACATGGACATGAAAAAATATTAAAAGGCCAGCAGCTGCAAAACCACGGCCGATGGCCCACAATGTAGGTGAGGGCTGCAGCCCAGTGAGCATGTGCCTGTTGGGCTTGTAGTAGTGGCATGGTTCTAGAGGTCAATATATCTTTGAACGTAAGTATGAGATATACAACCAATACCATTTTAATGGGAACTCTCGTATATATATATAGACCGTGTCGGACTGGGGTGTCTGGGTCCCACAGGAGGAATTGATCCTCAGGGCCCACCCTACAGCTATATGTAAATACCTGATAGCCGATATCCCCGTTATAGTGGAGCGTCTGCTGTAAATCACTGGCAGCTCCTGCACATCTACTGTGCACATGCTATAACTAGGATGTACAATTACGGTAGTTTGCAGTAAAGGGGTTCTTTGGTTAAACAAGTTATCACCGATCCAAGGGCTCCACGGGATAGGTGATAACTGACTGATCGTTTGGGTCCGAACATTGGAAACCGCACCGATCAGAAGAATGGGGAAGTTTTATCCCTGTCAGGACACTTATCCCCATTTTAAAATGCAGCAGCAGGTGGGACGTCTGACTGCAGCTCCCTTCATTCTCTTTGGGGTTTCCAGAAAAAAAACAAGAACAGCCACTGAGGGAATGAATGGATCAGTGGTCAAGTTGCACATGAGCTCCAGTCTAATGGGGATAAAAGCTCCACATTCTACCAATCGGTGCAGGTCCCAGCATTCAGACCCCCACCAATCAATAACTTATCACTTATCCTGTGGAGAGGTGATTACTTGTTTTCATCGGAGAACCCCTGTAAGTGCATCTTGTTCCAAGTATTTAATTAATCACTAATGGAAACAAAGAATCTTCTCCTAATTAATATCAGAGAGAACAGATGACTGCCATACACAACACAATCCACTGTACCAACACAAACAGTACCACATACAAGGGAGAAATACTGCCACACTGTGATGAACCTGTAGCCGCCATCTTGGTAATGATAAATCATATCCAGGGATGGCCACACTTCAGCAGCCCCCACCCTTGGGACCTTCTGTTAAAACGTCAACTAGATAGTTTCCCCCCATCCAGGCTCCTGTAAGATAAGAAGCCTACTTAACACTTGAATGCTAGGAGCTTCAAAGACTTCGAGAGGAAACACAGCCAGCAGGGGGGGGTGCTTCGTCTATCTGTACCTGACCATTTGTCCCATAGGACTAGTTTCTTTGTCTGTCACAAGCATGGAGGCATAAGATATAGAAACATGAATAGTACACGCATGTTGCGTGGGATGGGCCAATAAAAAAATATCACGGCGTCCCGGAGCCATTGCGCACACAAGCCTCCGCGGTAGACGTTTGTACGTGCTCTGGAAGCCAAGATATAGCGCGGAGCCATTCCTGAGGACCGTATGGTATCATAATTGATATCAAAAGGTCGGTTACGGCGGCCCGAATCCATGGGAACCCCTGGGGGTATCATGAGACCATCCCAGAAGAAGTTATTGGGTTCCATAGAATTTGGGCTTCTGATCGAAGTTAGACCTGAGGGTGGAGACTGAGCCAGCTGACCTCACCAGCAGTGGGCGGGACGGGGCAGGTAAGATAGCAGGACAGACAAGAGACAAGTCAGTTTTTGACCCAAGAGTGGTGTGCTGAACATCTGAGCACCAGCTGAGGCCACCAAGGGGAGGAGCAGTTTGACCATGCGGTGGTAGGCCTCAGCCTGTAACAAAGAACCGTGCCTGCGACCGCAGAATCCTCTCCCTGCGTCACAAGAAAATCAAGAAACCGGTAACTGATATGCTGTGGTGATTCTGTGTGTTGTATTCCATTGTTGTATAGTTTAGACTGACCTGAGGCTAAGAGGGCGCTAGCGAGTTGTGCTGTGTAGTGACGTTACGGTTTAGTGACGTTGAAGGGATAACACACTACCGTGTTCCCTGCGCTGGTTGCAGCTTCCTGGCACTACTTTCTCTAGGTGCAGTACCTTGACTGACCTGAGAGGTAAGGGGGCGCCAGAGAGCTGCACCCACCGGCCGGCTTTCATCACATTGGTGGCAGAGCGGTGGGATTGCAGAATAATAGTGTTGTGGGACCCCTACTCCCAGGCACTAAAGACTGCCAGTGGTAACTTCCACTGCTGGAGTCTTAAGGTCAGCCCAACGTTAGACGGTCAGGCTAAAAGTATAACAAGGTGTGTGCAAACTCAGGGTTGCAGCGGTGTCGGTTACCAAGATGGCAGACGGCACCAGGAGCAAGACCCTGCAGGAGGCTAATGCTACGGTCCGTGTGGCAGGAGGGGAGGACATTGTTACTCATGGCGAGGAGGAGTCCAGCCCGGGCACCTCAGGGAGCCAGTCCCCAGTATACGGTCCCGCAGTGGGCTGCCCACCACCTACCCAGCCCAGCCTGTCCAGATCACAAGCCCTTTTACAAGCGGCTATGGCAAGTCTCCAGTCTCATGGCGATGCCGTCTACAAAACCCTCCTGGCAGCATCAGAGAAGGCAGCGGAGGAGGAGCGCGAAGCTGCGGAGCGCCGGGAGGCTGCGGAGCGTGAAGCTGCAGAGCGCCGGGAGGCTGCGGAGCGTGCAGAGCGAGCTGCGGAGCGCCAGCACCAACTGGACCTGGCCCAGCGGGGGCTTCCGCTAGAGCAACCAACCCATCAGGAGACCAAGTCGTCCAAAGTCCGAGCTGAGGACTTCCCTCTACTGGAGAAGGATGGGGACCTGGACTCCTTTCTGGTGGCATTTGAACGGACCTGTCTTCAGCACCATCTGGCCCGGGATCAGTGGGCCAGATACCTGACCCCCCGTTTGAGGGGTAAGTCCCTGGATGCCTTGGGGGACTTACCTGCCGGGGAGGTACAGAACTACGACTGCATCAAGCGGGCCCTGATCCGGCAGTACAACCTCACTCCCGAGTCGTACCGCCAGAAGTTCCGGAGCCTGCTGCGTGGCCCCAAGGACACCTGGACCGATCATATGCGGGCGCTGTTGAGAGCCGCAGAGCACTGGACCTCGGGTCTAGCGCTTACTACCCGCCAGGAGGTCCAGGAACTGTTCGTCACGGAGCAGTTCTTGTGGAACTGCCCAGAGGACCTCCGACAGTTCCTCCGTGACCGAAAACCAACAGGGGCTTCTGCTACAGCCGCCCTGGCAGACGAGTATGCCAATAACAGGGCGCCTGAGCTGAAGAAGTCTGCCAGCAGCACCTGGAGAGGGGGTAAGCCCAGTCATGCCCCTGTTTCCCCGGCCCCTAGAACACAAGGGGTGTATCCCCCTGTTGCCCTCTCCAGGCAAGGACCAGACGTAAGACGTTGTCATCTATGCAACAAACCAGGACACTTTAGGGCTGAGTGTCCCCAGCGCCAAAAGACCCCATCCCATTCCCAGAGAGCGCCCAATGTTTTGTGTGTGGGAGGGGGTGGTGGTAGGTCCCTGGACAACATCCAACCCGTCACCATAGGCCGTTCTGCGGTCATGGGGCTGCGGGACACGGGCGCTGAACGAACACTGGTACGGCCTGAGGTGGTGTCCCCCCAGGACTTGGTACCAGGAAAGACTCTTTCCGTCTCCGGGGTTGGAGGCGTGGAGCCGGCACTTCCCGTTGCCATGGTGTATTTGGACTGGGGTGCCGGAAGGGGGATGCGGGAGGTGGGAGTAACGCCAAATATTCCCGCAAATGTTTTATTAGGGACCGACTTGGGGCGTCTAGTATCGCAGTATGTACCCTCTGAACCCCCAAGTTCGGCCCCCCAAGAGTGTATTGATTTGTCTGCTGCTAATGCCAACCATGTTGTATGTAGTGTGTGTCCTGCTGAGGAGGAGGGAGTGAAACCTGAGGGTAACACCTGCACAGACACAACACAAACAGGGTTAGTGAAAGCAGGTGGGGAGTGTGGGGATGCCCGCAGAGGTGCTCAGCCGGCGTGCCGTGACCTCTTGTCCTCCGGTGAGGGAGGGGGCGGGCAGGATTCTGTAGAGGGAAGCTCAGGGATGGAGAGGGGGGCAGCTACCGGCAGTGTAGGGCTCCCAGGGGTATCCAGGCTGCTGAGTATAGGCCCACTGCAGGGGGAGGAACAGGCCATGGGAGGTGGGGGTGTCCCAAGAGAGGAGCCGCCAGGTAAGACCCCAGGGCAGGAGTTCCCCACATCCGAGATGTCCAAAGGCCTAGGAAGCCTGCCTGATCGGGCGGCTTGGTCAGAAACAGAGGGGAAGCAGGCACTACCCACGGTCACAGCGGTCATAGCCGCTGTCACCAGGAGTGGGAGCGCCGGAGCCCAAGGAGCCTTGCAGAGGTCCGACGGCTTCCCCACTTCTGACCAAGTGTCTGCCGGGTCAGACAGCGGCCAGGTGACATGCCCGGAGGGGCTGACAGAGGATGTGGCAGTTTCGTCGATTCTGGCCACATCAAGTCAGGAATTTCAGGCTGCGTTGGAAGCAGACGACAGCCTGAAAGCTCTCAAGGAACAGGCGGCACAGCCTCCCATGGAGTCAGACTGCGAGCGGGTGGTCTGGGACCAGGGACGGCTGTACCGGGTAACGGTCCAGCAGGGTTCACCGGAGGCGTGGCCCAGGGACCGACAGTTAGTGGTACCCTATCCGTTCAGGGCGGAATTGTTGCGGATCGCACACGAGATTCCGATGGCCGGACACCTAGGGATCGCTAAAACCAAGGCCAGGATAGCTCAGCATTTCTACTGGCCTGGGATGGGAGCCGCGGTGGGTGCCTACTGCCGTTCGTGTGACACCTGTCAGAGGGTGGGGAAGGCGGGGCCGCGCCCCAAAGCCCCACTGGTAACTCTGCCAATCATCGAAGAGCCTTTCTCGAGGGTTGCTGTGGATCTTATTGGACCTCTGTCCACTCCCAGCCACTCCGGGAAATGCTTCATACTCACGGTAGTGGACTATGCCACCCGGTACCCGGAAGCGGTAGCTTTGTCGTCCATTCGGGCCGACAAGGTGGCTACCGCCTTACTGGAGATCTTCTCCAGAGTGGGTTTCCCCCAAGAAATGCTCACCGACCGAGGGACCCAGTTCATGTCGCGGCTGATGGAGTCCCTCTGTAAGCAAATGCAGGTGCAACATCTGGTGGCCAGCCCGTATCACCCACAGACTAATGGCCTGTGTGAGCGGTTCAATGGCACCTTAAAGCAGATGCTTAAGATGTTGGTCGACTCCCACGGGAGAGACTGGGAGCGTTACCTCCCACACCTCCTATTTGCTTACCGGGAGGTTCCGCAGGCCTCAACGGGGTTCTCCCCCTTTGAGCTCCTGTACGGGCGACGGGTACGGGGCCCCCTGGCTCTGGTGAAGGAAGCATGGGAAGGGGATTTGGCCACCCCCGAGGTGTCGGTCATCGAGTATGTCGTGCGCCACCGGGACAGGATGATGGCCTTGGCAAAGCTGGTGCAGGACAATATGGCCCAGGCCCAGGCCAACCAGAAGCGGTGGTACGACCAGAATGCTTGTGAGAGGACCTACCAGGTGGGTCAAAAGGTGTGGGTACTGGTCCCCGTACCACAGAACAAGCTTCAGGCAGCCTGGGAAGGTCCCTACTTCGTGCACCAGAAACTCAACGCCGTCACCTATCTGGTCACCCTGGATCACGCCCGTGGAAGGAGGAAGGCCTTCCACGTGAACATGATGAAGGCTCATCATGAGCGGGAAGCGACTGCCCACCCAGTGTGCAACCTTCCCGAGGAAGGAGAGGTAGAAACCCTCCTGGATCTGCTCACCCAAGCCAAGGCGGGTGGGTCCATCGAGGATGTGGGGGTTGGCCACCAGCTCACGGAGGACCAACGGTCCCAGCTGGGGACCACCCTGCACCCCTTCCGGGGGCTGTTCAGCAGCCTGCCCGGAAGGACTGAGATGGCTGTCCACGACGTGGACACTGGCGATCACCCGCCGATCCGGCGTTCAGCATATCGGGTCTCTTTCGAGGTGCAGGGAAACATGCGCCAAGAGATAGACGAGATGCTGAAGCTGGGGGTGATCCAGGCATCCAGCAGCGCGTGGGCCTCGCCTGTAGTCCTCGTACCAAAGAAGGACCGAACTACACGGTTCTGCGTGGACTACCGGGGGCTCAACGCTGTAACGGCCACCGATGCGTTCCCCATACCACGCATCGATGACCTGCTCGATCGGATGGCCGGGGCTAAGTACCTGACCATCATGGATCTGAGCCGGGGGTACTGGCAGATTCCTCTGACCCCCGCGGCAAGGGAACGCTCTGCCTTTATCACCCCTTTTGGACTGTACGAGTCCACAGTGATGCCATTCGGCATGAAGAATGCCCCTGCCACTTTTCAGCGGATGGTCAATACGCTGCTTGAGGGACTTGAAGGGTACGCGGCTGCGTACTTGGACGATATTGCAGTCTTCAGTCCCACTTGGGAGGATCACCTAGAGCACCTGCGGCAGGTGCTCGGTCGGATCCACCGGGCAGGCTTGACCATCAAGCCGGAAAAGTGCCAGCTGGGCATGAGTGAGGTCCTCTACCTGGGTCACCGGGTAGGCGGGGGGGTTCTGAAGCCAGAACCGGGGAAAGTGGATGCCATCGCATCCTGGCCCACTCCTAGGACCAAAAAGCAGGTGATGTCCTTCTTGGGGACCGCCGGGTACTATAGGAGGTTCGTCCCACACTATAGCACCCTGGCCAAGCCCCTGACGGACCTCACCAAGAAGAAGCTGCCCGTCGCAGTCGACTGGACAGTCGCCTGCGAGACAGCTTTCGGGGCACTCAAGGCCGCCCTAAGTAGCTCCCCTGTACTGCAAGCTGCCGACTTCGACCGGCCGTTTGTGGTACAGACCGACGCCAGTGACTTTGGCCTCGGTGCTGTGCTAAGTCAGGTCAACACGACAGGCCAGGAACATCCTGTCTTGTACCTGAGCAGGAAGCTACTGCCCCGGGAGGTGGCTTACTCCACGGTGGAAAAAGAATGCCTGGCAATTGTATGGGCCCTGTAGCGTCTGCAGCCCTACTTGTACGGGAGCCATTTCACCGTGGAGACGGACCACAACCCCCTCAGCTGGTTACACACGGTCTCTGGGTCGAATGGCAGGTTGCTACGCTGGAGCCTCGCTCTCCAGCAGTACCACTTCTCCATTCGCCACAGAAGAGGCCGTGACCACGGTAACGCTGACGGGTTATCCCGGCAAGGGGAGGGTGCAGAAGGACGCATGGGGGAACACAGGAATGTGCTACCCCCTCGCGCCCTCGTATAGGGGGAGGTGTGATGAACCTGTAGCCGCCATCTTGGTAATGATAAATCATATCCAGGGATGGCCACACTTCAGCAGCCCCCACCCTTGGGACCTTCTGTTAAAACGTCAACTAGATAGTTTCCCCCCATCCAGGCTCCTGTAAGATAAGAAGCCTACTTAACACTTGAATGCTAGGAGCTTCAAAGACTTCGAGAGGAAACACAGCCAGCAGGGGGGGGTGCTTCGTCTATCTGTACCTGACCATTTGTCCCATAGGACTAGTTTCTTTGTCTGTCACAAGCATGGAGGCATAAGATATAGAAACATGAATAGTACACGCATGTTGCGTGGGATGGGCCAATAAAAAAATATCACGGCGTCCCGGAGCCATTGCGCACACAAGCCTCCGCGGTAGACGTTTGTACGTGCTCTGGAAGCCAAGATATAGCGCGGAGCCATTCCTGAGGACCGTATGGTATCATAATTGATATCAAAAGGTCGGTTACGGCGGCCCGAATCCATGGGAACCCCTGGGGGTATCATGAGACCATCCCAGAAGAAGTTATTGGGTTCCATAGAATTTGGGCTTCTGATCGAAGTTAGACCTGAGGGTGGAGACTGAGCCAGCTGACCTCACCAGCAGTGGGCGGGACGGGGCAGGTAAGATAGCAGGACAGACAAGAGACAAGTCAGTTTTTGACCCAAGAGTGGTGTGCTGAACATCTGAGCACCAGCTGAGGCCACCAAGGGGAGGAGCAGTTTGACCATGCGGTGGTAGGCCTCAGCCTGTAACAAAGAACCGTGCCTGCGACCGCAGAATCCTCTCCCTGCGTCACAAGAAAATCAAGAAACCGGTAACTGATATGCTGTGGTGATTCTGTGTGTTGTATTCCATTGTTGTATAGTTTAGACTGACCTGAGGCTAAGAGGGCGCTAGCGAGTTGTGCTGTGTAGTGACGTTACGGTTTAGTGACGTTGAAGGGATAACACACTACCGTGTTCCCTGCGCTGGTTGCAGCTTCCTGGCACTACTTTCTCTAGGTGCAGTACCTTGACTGACCTGAGAGGTAAGGGGGCGCCAGAGAGCTGCACCCACCGGCCGGCTTTCATCACACACACCATGACTGGACTACATATTACCACCACATAGTGACCGAATAATACTACATACAAGGGAGAAATACCACCACACCATGACTAGACCACATATTACCACCACATAGTGACCGAATAATACCACATACTAGGGAGAAATACCACTAAACCATGACCAGACCACATATTACCACCACATAGTGACCGAATAATACTACATACAAGGTAGAAATATCACCACACCTTGACCAGACCAGATATTACCACCCCATAGTGACCGAATATTACTACATACAAGGGAGAAATACCACCATGCCATGACCAGACCAGATATTAACAGCAAATAGCGTCCAAATGATTCCCCATCATTTCTCTCTCCTACCTCCATAATTGCTCTTCCCCATCCCAATCATTGCTCTCCCCCACCTTCTCCAACATTGTCATATCTCCCCCACCTTCTCCATCATTGCCATATCTCCCCCCACCACCTCCATCATTGCCATATCTCCCCCCACCTGCTCCATCATCATTGCCATATCTCCCCCCACCACCTCCATCATTGCCATATCTCCCCCCACCTGCTCCGTCATCATTGCCATATCTCCCCCACCTGCTCTGTCATCATTGCCATATCTCCCCCAACCTGCTCCGTCATCATTGCCATATCTCCCCCCACCTACTCCATCATCATTGCCATTTCTCCCCCCACCTGCTCCACCATCATTGCCATTTCTCCCCCCACCTGCTCCACCATCATTGCCATATCTCCCCCACCTCCTCTATCACTAATGCCATGTCATATCTCCCCCTACCTCCTCCATCACCATGCCATGCATATCTCCCCCCACCTCCCCCATTGCCATGCCATATATCCCCCACCATGTCATATCTCCCCCCACCTCCTCAATCACCATTGCTCTCTCTCAAAAAAAAAAAAAACTTATCTCTCAGCGCGCTCCCCCGCAGCACTGTCCTCTGCTTCCTGCCCAGCATCTTTCTCCCTGACACAGGCCCATGCTGCATGATGACGTCATCAAGCAGCGCGAGCCTGTGTGAGGGAGGAAACGCCGGGCAGAAAGCAGAGGTGAGGACGGATCCCTGCAGCTATGCTGCCATTTTCCTCCTGTCGGCAGTGGAGCTGGAGGGATCGCTCCTTGCCTGCCGCACAGGATGAGGGCAATCTGCCCATGGGACCGAGAAGCAGGCCAGATTGCCTTCATCAGCCGCACTGCAGGGGCCCCCCTGACCCTCCAGGCCCTTGCAGTGCGGAGCACCGGTGGCCATATTAACCAGGGGCACCCATGTGTCCTGCTCGGGGGCCCGCTGAGGACCCGGGCCCACCGGAGAATTCTCCGGTGTCCCGGTGCCCCAGTCCGACCCTGTATATAGACACACTTACTCATTGGTGTGTACATAAAGTACATGTGCATGTGTGTGAGTATATACTGTATGTGTATATGTGTATAGTGGCGTTGCTTGAAGTTTATAGGCCCTGTAAGGCAGCGCTAGTCATCATGCTGGGGGACACTCGCTGCATCGGGTCAATTAAAGCACACCAGCCACGTTTTCCAGTATTTCACAATCCAGCAGTTTATTACACTCCATAACTGCTTATCACTGAGTCCAACTCAGTGGCTCGCCGACATACACATATAATGTCCAGGAGCCTTTCAAGTGGCAGACAGGCCCACTTGGCTCCAGTTACAGCCATCAGCAAAGTCACTTATATCAACGTCCATATAATGCAGTGCTTTACCTTTGCCCGGTTTTAGCTGCTTCAGTCAGATTTGTTCTGCTACCACTGTGGCTTTACGGCTTCCCAGATGGGGGTCTCCAGCCCTCGTTCCTTCAAAGGCTACTGGTATGTTTTCTCACCTAGCATCCAGCCTCTGCCTTCCAGGACTCTTGCCTTCCAAGCTTCTGGCCCTCCAAGGCTACTGGTATCGCTTACATGTAAGGATCCAGCCTCTGCCTTTCAGGCTTCACTAGGCCTCACTAAGCCTCTCCAGGCTAACGGTGTCCCACACAGGGGAACAGGCCTCACACCTTTCACACCTGTCTCAAATCTACCAGGGTTTATATATCCTCTAGTGCACACACAGGACCTGTGCTGATGTCACAGTCATGTGATCAGACCTTCTGTATGCACAGGACCTGTGCGATGTCACAGTCATGTGATCAGTCACCTCGGGAGGTACATGGTCGGCCAAAACACACCCTGGACCATTACAGTAATGCCGCAAGCCGCTGCATTACAGCCCCAATGAAAAATTTCCAACATGGCCCCCAACCATTACAGATCTTTAATAGTACTGGTGTTCTCTTATGGGCCAAAAGGATATTTTGGCCCCATAGGCTCCAGGGCTAAGTGCGACTGCAACACATGTACCTACTATAGTTATGTCTCTATGTTTGTATCTGGACAATCAGACAGGCATTTACCATGTAGCCTATAGTTATTCTGTAGTAGATGTGTAGGTACTGTAATAATCTGGCAATTCACCTATATCTCTGCTCTGTACAACAGCTGCATTTGCTCCTTGGTCTGGAATACGTGAGCTGCGGGGACTTTTACAGCTACTTACTGATGAAGGGGCAGCTTGACATCCCCAGTGCAAGGTAAAGTTTTATTTTTATGTAATTATACACGAATAGAAATATACAGTATATATAAACAGCAGTTCTGTCATCAGTATTGATTGCTCTTTGATGCCAATATGGATTAGACTAAAGCAATATATTAGTCATCAGAACCTGGACAGAATCCTGACCGGCCACTTTATTACACTATGGATAGGGCAGGATTTCTTGTATTTCTGTAGACAGTCACTAATTTCTTGTCTCTCTGCCAGATTCTATGCCGCTGAGCTCATCTGTGGAATCCAACATCTCCACTCAAAGGGCGTCATCCACAGAGACCTCAAGCCCGAGAACATCTTGGTGGCTGAAACGGGCCATATTAAGATCACAGATTTCGGTCTCTCAATTGACAACATGCATGGAGACCGAACAGCCACTGGATACGCTGGAACTGCCGGTTACATGGCTCCTGAGGTGAGAAGAACAAGGATTTTCTCTTTTTTTCATACTATAATTGTATGTCTGCCTGGATCACACACATAATCCAACAAATGTCCATTACAGTAAATGGGACATTCTGACATTGACATCTGGCATGCCATACACATTAGATAGGCAGCTTGGCTCAGCTGAGTGTACATGCGTTCTGAATGGGAGGGGGGAGTATGACCATGCCAGACACAAAGGATCGGGCACTGAAATTCAGCATCCAGTGTTTGAGCTGAATTGGGATGTCTCCATACACATTAGATGATCTCTCCGGAATCTGTGAGTCCGGCCACAATACATGATCATGCTATATGATTTGCCAGCATTAGAGACCCAAAGAGTTACAAGTCAGCCAACAAAGGTTCTGGAGCTCAGAAGAGCAGCATGGCTCCTTTCAGTCATTAGTGTAGTAATCATAATATTCAAGTGATGCCACAACCAGAGGAATCATCCACTCTCACTATATTACATAGTCTTACAATTATTATGCTGAGAACTTTGTTACACTGAAGATATGGAACTTTTTGACCAACTCTTTATCTATTTTCTTCTTCTTTATGTAGATTTTGGCTGGGAAGGAGTATAACGCCGGAGTAGACTGGTATTCTTTTGGTGTCATCTTAAAAGAAATGGTTACCGATGAGTGCGCCTACCATCAGACACTCAACGATAAATCCTCCGGCATCAGGAACATCATTAAACAGGTCAGTTGTCTTAACAGTCATTAGTACTATGATGTATACAATGTTATAGTTGTAGAGATGAGCAAACCTTTTGAAATTCAAATTAACCAGCTTGTTCCAATTTTTTCCCAAAAATGTTAAAATCGCAAGTACTCAACATAAATGGGTAAACTTGTGGTAACCGTTCTTTACTGCTGTGCTGTCACATACTATCTGTGCAGTCTTTTACTGTTTTATGTCTTTCTCTCTCAATCTCTACTGCTAAGCTGTGATGTGCTCTCCCTATCCAGATTCACCACAAAATGACTCCTACATTCATTGCTTTGGCTTTCATACAGGCTATGATAGTCCCTCCTGATTGTGCTATAACATGTGATGTGACACCTTAAAGCATTATGGTGAAGCCTGGACGGCTTACATCAGAGGTCCCATAAGTCTTCTCTGACTGATGTAATTTTTAGTAATACTGTATGAAAATTGGCTGCAATTATTTTAGGTGATTCCCAAGAAGCAAATCACAAATTGTTGAAATTCACCGGGTTCAGCAGATTCACAAAAAGTCAACACAAATTCAGTTTGCATCAAGTGGATTTGCTCATCTCTGCATAGTAGTCATCATTTTCTCTCCAGTTTACATTCATGGATTTTGGTTTTATCTTTATTAGCTCCTTCAGAAAGATCCTGCCAGTCGCTTAGGAGCCAACGGTAACATCAGAAAGCACAGGTTTTTTCAGCGTATCGACTGGGTCTCTGTGGAAGCCCTGAAACTGCCTCCACCATACGTCCCTGCAGTAAGTATATGAGCAGATATGGTTTCTTAGTATTAAAATCTTTGTGTCTATTCTTTTACTAGTTTTCAATCAACACAACTTGTTTTTAACGGAGACTCTGATATAAAGTCATAATTTTAATGTTATAATTCCTTTTTTCCTTTATAGCCATCTGAGCCTCCCCGTCGTCATAAACCATTCCATCTGGAGAAACTAGAAGCAGCAGAGGCCACAGCACTTATATCAACAAAGGACCAGGCATTGTTTGAGGGATTTTCATTTGTCAACTTGGAAACCCTTGAGCAGACCCCAGCTCTATAGTCATCAGAGCGAGCGGCCCACCTGAGCCTCCGGAAGACTGAAAATCAGAAGACTGGACATCACTGGAACAAACGCTGCAAGAATGAAGGTGACCATGGAGACGTCGAGGGACCCCGAATGAAGACACAGAGAATGACGGAGCCAGCAGATCCACCTATGGGCTGGCGGTAAGAATAAGCGCTATAATATCTGCGCTTTATTCCAATCATAGGCATGTGCCAAACATTTTTCACTGACCGGTAATAGGATTTCCTCCTGCTCATTTTAGCTCCAATTTTTGGTGCTGTCTTGGGCAATGATGAAATACCGAGGTGCGTGATGGCCGGCTATTAAGGGGTGGCAGGAGGCCGGATTTTTTTTTTTTTAACAACATCTTGCACTTGCCTATGATAAATCTACCATTACCGGCAGTTGGATTTCCTCATACTTATGACAGTGTTGTCATAGGAGTGGGGAAAAAGGTGAGAGATGGCCGGCTATTAAGGGGTGGCAGGAGGCCGGATTTTTTTTTTTTTAAATAGGGAAAATTTGGCCTATGGAGAACACAAGAGCTTACAGCTAGTGGACTTGCACATCCTCCAGATGTAAGTGTAAAATGAGAGCCGCAGTCCTAAAAAGTACATTTTGTTAAGACGCTGAGGATGGCAGAGCCGGCAGATCCACCTATGAGCTGGGGGTAAGAATGGAGGACTATTTCATCAAAGTCCTGTGAAGACACCCATGCCAATGTCATTCCAGTCCATGCCAGGGGTACCTATTCCAGAAGCCATTGAGCCTTCTCATGGAACATCTATATAGTTAAACAAAGCAAAAAAACCTGCAAAGCTTTTTAATGCAACTAAAACCTCTTACATTTTTCTTACATCTGTAAATAACAACAGAATGAAGTGGGTTAAAAGTGTATTTTGAATATTCCCATTTTTTAAAGCACCTAAACAGGAAAGGGTTCTTTACAGTCAGAGCAGTGGGACTGTGGAATTCCCTACAACAAGAGGTAGTGATGGCAGACACTATAACAGCTTTCAAAAAAGGGCTGGACGATTTCCTCGATACACATAACATTGAGGGTTACAGTAAAATTAGACAAAATGTTACACCTATAGAAGTACATTTAATACCATAATAGTAATTACATAATTAGTATCATAATTAGGTTTGATCCAGGGTTCCAGGACTGATCGCCTATTTTCGGGGTCAAGAAGGAATTTTTCCCCTGTGACACAAATTGGCTGAAGGTGTCCTGGGGTTTTTGCCTTCTTCTGGATCAACAATGTAGGCATAGGGTAGTATTATTAGTGATAGGAAAGTTAGAATAATACTGTAATAAGATAGCAGGATGTTAATAATAGTAACGATATCAAATAGTCACATTTATAAAAATAAAAACAAATTAAATAATAACTGCAGTAGTACAATAAGTAGTGTAATATTAAATATATAACTAGTAATAACATAATTAGGTTTGATCCAGGGTTCTATGACTGATCGCCTTTTCTTGGGGTCAATAAGGAATTTTTCCCCGTGATAAAAATTGGCGTTAGGTGTCCTGGGGTTTTTGCCTTCTTCTGGATCAACAGATTTAGGCATAGGGATTCTGGTAATACCATTATTAGAATCACAAGAGTAATACAAAACATAAAATTAATTAAAAAAATTAAATTATAAACGGGTACATTCTTAATTGTTATAGTGCAGCAATAATAAAAAAGGTAATAATAATAATAATAATACATTTGTGAGGCCTAGTGCCAGTTAGTTAGTAAGTTAGTGTAGTGTTAGTGTACGGAGTACAATTGGGGGAGGAAAGTTGAACTTGATGGACCGAGGTCTTTCTTCAACCTACGTTACAATGTTACTAATATCTGCGCTTTATTCCAATCATAGGCATGTGCCAAATATTTTTCACTGACCGGTAATAGGATTTCCTCCTGCTCATTTTAGCTGCATTTTTTGGTGCTGTCTTGGGCAATGATGAAATACTGAGGTGCGTGATGGCCGGCTATTAAGGGGTGGAGGAGGCCGGATTTTTTTTTTTAACAACATCTTGCACTTGCCTATGATAAATTTACCATTACCGGCAGTTGGATTTCCTCATACTTATGACAGTGTTGTCATAGGAGTGGGGAAAAAGGTGAGAGATGGCCGGCTATTAAGGGGTGGCAGGAGGCCGGATTTTTTTTTTATTTTTTATTTTTTTAAATAGGGAAAATTTGGCCTATGGAGAACACAAGAGCTTACAGCTAGTGGACTTGCACATCCTCCAGATGTAAGTGTAAAATGAGAGCCGCAGTCCTAAAAAGTACATTTTGTTAAGACCCTGAGGATGGCAGAGCCGGCAGATCCACCTATGAACTGGGGGTAAGAATGGAGGACTATTTCATCAAAGTCCTGTGAAGACACCCATGCCAATGTCATTCCAGTCCATGCCAGGGGTACCCATTCCAGAAGCCATTGAGCCTTCTCATGGAACATCTATATAGTTAAAACAAAAAAAACCTGCAAAGCTTTTTAATATAAGAAAAATGTAAGAGTTTTTAGTTGTATCTGTAAATAACAACATAATGAAGTGGGTTAAAAGTGTAATTTGAATATTTCCATTTTTAAGGCACCTAAACAGGAAAGGGTTCTTTACAGTCAGAGCAGTGGGACTGTGGAATTCCCTACAACAAGAGGTAGTGATGGCAGACACTATAACAGCTTTCAAAAAAGGGCTGGACGATTTCCTCGATACACATAACATTGAGGGTTACAGTAAAATTAGACAAAATGTTACACCTATAGAAGTACATTTAATACCATAATAGTAATTACATAATTAGTATCATAATTAGGTTTGATCCAGGGTTCCAGGACTGATCGCCTTTTCTCGGGGTCAAGAAGGAATTTTTCCCCGTGATGAAAATTGGCGTTAGGTGTCCTGGGGTTTTTGCCTTCTTCAGGATCAACAGATTTAGGCATAGGGATTCTGGTAATACCATTATTAGAATCACAAGAGTAATACAAAATATAAAACTAATTAAAAAATTAAATTATAAACGGGTACATTCTTAATTGTAATAGTGCAGCAATAATAAAAAAGGTAATAATAATAATAATAATAATACATTTGTGAGGCCTAGTGCCAGTTAGTTAGTAAGTTAGTGTAGTGTTAGTGTACGGAGTACAATTGGGGGAGGAAAGTTGAACTTGATGGACCGAGGTCTTTCTTCAACCTACGTTACAATGTTACTAATATCTGCGCTTTATTCCAATCATAGGCATGTGCCAAACATTTTTCACTGACCGGTAATAGGATTTCCTCCTGCTCATTTTAGCTCCAATTTTTGGTGCTGTCTTGGGCAATGATGAAATACTGAGGTGCGTGATGGCCGGCTATTAAGGGGTGGAGGAGGTTGGATTTTTTTTTTTTTTAAATAGAGAAAGTGTTTGACAAGTCAATGTATTGTTCAACCCGGCCACACAAGGCTTCAATACTTTATAACCCTAGAGACATTGCTTCATCTTCCGGCTCAGCTGTAAATGGAGAAAATCATAATCTTTGAATGGGCGTTAATATACTTTTTTTTTTTTTTTTAAATCAAAGCAGCAAAAGCATATATAAATATAAGAGCTATAAAATACATACACATTTTGCTAAGATGTTCTTTCTGTAGGCTTTAATTCTGAAAAAGAAGAGGTATAATATAGCAGCACAGGCAGAAATAAGCATGCTGTTACAGTGTAACCCAATGAATGAGGTTATGACCCGGAAATATGAGCCCCGAGTCGCCGTCTGCTGTAAAGACTTAATATTCTATTCTGTATTGAATGATCTTAAGGGCAATAAGCACAAGAAGAACAGTTACTCGCTCCAACACTTTTAATGCTCTCACTATTGTAAGACTACAATATGTTTACATGGGGCGTAATTATTGAGGATTCACCATCCAAATCCGCAATAAAGTTCAGTACAGAATTTGTGTTTATAAAGGAAAAATATCTCAGCAGATTTGAGAATTTCTTGTAAGGCATGGATGCTCCTAAAAAATATATATTTAAAAAATAAATATATATTTAATTGTTATAGTGCAGCAATAATAAAAAAGGTAATAATAATAATAATAATAATACATTTGTGAGGCCTAGTGCCAGTTAGTTAGTAAGTTAGTGTAGTGTTAGTGTACGGAGTACAGAGGACTCAAAGGGTGATTGTAAATGGCTTCACATCCAGCTGGATGAATGTCTCAAGTGGGGTACCACAGGGCTCCGTCCTGGGACCTGTATTGTTCAACATCTTTATCAATGATTTAGATGAAGGAATTGAGGGTAAACTGATTAAATTTGCTGATGACACAAAGCTAGGAGGGATAGCTAATACTAGAGAAGAGAGAGAGAGGATTCAAAAATACCTAAATAAACTGGAGCAGTGGGCAGCAAACAACAGAATGGTTTTTAACAGGGAAAAATGCAAAGTACTACATCTGGGCAATAAAAATGAAAAAAGCATATACAGAATGGGAGGAATAGAGCTAAGCAACAGTACATGTGAAAAAGACTTAGGTATACTAATAGATCATAGACTGAACATGAGTCAACAGTGTGATGCAGCAGCAAAAAAGGCAAATACAATTCTGGGATGTATTAACAGAAGCATACAGTCTAGATCACGTGAAGTCATTATTGGTCTTTACTCCTCTTTGGTCAGACCTCATCTGGAATACTGTGTACAGTTTTGGGCACCACATTTTAAAAAAGACATAGACAAACTGGAGCAAGTTCAGAGAAGAGCGACCAGAATGGTGACTGGTCTGCAAACCATGTCCTATGAGGAACGGTTGCAGGATTTGGGAATGTTTAGCTTGCAAAAAAGAAGACTGAGAGGAGACTTAATAGCCGTCTACAAATATGTCAAGGGCTGTCACATTGTAGAAGGATCATCTTTATTCTCATTTGCACAAGGAAAGACTAGAAGCAATGGGATGAAACTAAATGGGAGGAGACACAGATTAGATATTAGAAAAAACTTTTTGACAGTTAGGGTGATTAATGAGTGGAACAGGCTGCCATGAGAGGTGGTGAGTTCCCCTTCAATGGACGTCTTCAAACAGAGGCTGGACAGACATCTGTCTGAGATGATCTAGTGAATCCTGCTTTGAGCAGGGGGTTGGACCAGATGACCCAGGAGGTCCCTTCCAACTCTACCATTCTATGATTCTATGAAATCCAACGCAGTTCGCTCTGAGGTCGGTGCTGCCTGCTCCGTTTGGAGGACCCAAGACTGCTAAAGCCTGTGATTGGCAGCAGCGCTCAGGTGACTAGAATTGGATGTTTCTTTATTGTCCCCATCACAGCCTCGGTGCAGGAGATTTTGGGAAGCGAGTGACGTCTTACACTAAAGCTATGACAGGGACATTGAACTCTTCTTCAGTCACAAAGAGGGGGCATGATTATAGCACATGAGGCCGGGCTAGTCCCGGCCAATAGATGCCCACCCCCCTCTGGACTAGTATTGGCGGCCAATAGATTGCGCATCCCCACTTCCCCCTCTGGACTAGTCCCAGACAATAGATGCCGCTGCCCCCCCCTCCAGACTAGTGCCAGCCAATAGACCCCCCCTCTGGACTAGTTCCAGCCAATTTGCATACTGCTAGCAGCGATGTAAGAAATGTTTTTACTGCACGTAGCAATCAACTTTTGGTTCCTGCATCATAATGAAGGTTAATAACAGTTTGGGAGACTTGGAAGACATCACAGGTTTCCTTTGATAGGAATATCCCATAAAGTGTCATACATGACAAATCTATAGACTGCGTCTCTTGTTGGGATACCCCTTTCACTTTCCAGTAGAATAGGATTTTATAGCATAAGTATAAAAAAAGTGCTAGAGGACACACATGCTCAGTCTCCACAGCCAGATCTCTGTGTCCGTGCACAGGAAACTATTCCCATTGGTCCTTTACAGTGAACAGAGGATAACTGTGCAGAGGACAGGATGGGGGGACATAGGTCCATTAGCATTAAGCTTATTAGATGGACATGCAATTTGATACACACTTTGAACACCAGGTGGTGCAATACTTAACTTCACTTTTTTTTTAGTTTTTTTTTTTAGTTGTGCTTTCAAGTAATGTTTCCGAATAACCAGTCTTGTGTTTGTGCATAAGGAATAACACTTTCTGGCCATTATAGGACTTGTTTTCCTGCATTCTCACCAGTTTTCCCCTCTGCAGGCTTTATTTCTTAATTTTCAACAGATGCTGAGCTGGTGGGAGGAGAATCCTGGCAGCTACAGAGGGATTCCTGCTCTTTATTCCTTAGTTAGCACACAGATGACAAAGCAGAAGCATGGAGGACATTATTATTATTTATTTCTAAAGCACCATTAATTTGTGGGTGCTGGACATGTGAACAGGTTTATATACATATAACAAATAGACTGGTACAGAGAAGAGGACCCTGCCCTCAAGGGCTTATAGAATACAGGGTAATGGGGAAGTAGAGAGAAGAACATTATACAGCAGTACGGAGCTGTGTAGCTGTGCATCCAGCTCTTATGTAAGGTAAAGCACTTAAGAGGAAGCTCAGTCCTCATTTTCCTCAGTCTGCGTCTCACTCCTCCTTCCACTCTCCATAGATTATAATGGGCAGCGTCACGACACCACAGTGAGCCTGCTGTCCGTCTTCTCCCAGCAAGTTAGATTTGAGTTTTTTTTTTTTTATGACAAGTTCAGGAGGTAGGGGGAGTGGAGAAGTAAGCAGATTTCTCTGATCAGATATATTACAAGGTGTTTTTTTTTGTTTTTTAGTAATCTCTTGTTCTATTGAGTTATGTAAAGCTGGTTGAAAATACAATTTCCTTTTAAATCTTGTAAATTGTAAAGTTTAATGTTTTATGATGAACACAGTGGATGTGATCTCCGTATCAACAAAAGCTTCCAGGGTCTCTGCAAAAACGTGAAGACCTATGGGCTTCTTGGCTCGATACTCCTGGCCTAGCACCACTGAGATTCACAAGGTTTAGGTTGCTAAACGCTGTCAAGATTGAGACCTTGGAACAGATTTAGTTTCATGCTCTCCTTTCCCGATTATGTACACCCTGCTATGGTGTACGGTTTTATGTACTCTCACTTATTGCTGCTGGAGAAGGTAAACCTCATAAGCCCCTTATTCATCGAAGAGTCCGAGACCCTTAGAGAAAGCCCTAGGAGATTCCCTTATGGGGCATCTGATCTTCTTGTGATAATGTGCCTCAAACTGGACCAAATAGACTGTCAGTCTCTTGGAGTTGAGTAAGAAGAAAATGTAGAACAATCGTACCATCTTTTGACTATATAGATATATCTTGTTTGGGAACAGCAAAGGCCGGGCGGAAGGGGTGAAGGTTTTGCATGGTTTTGTAGGTCTCATCTTGCATATCCTGAAGATAAGGATTTTAAGTTGTCATAAAAATCAACCACAACTTCATTCAAAGGTAACAAATACTTCATCATGATCCGGTGTTCGTCTATGTAAAGAAAGCTCTTCTGCTCTGCTCGCCGGGTCTGCGGAAATAAGCAATTGGCTTTATTGGAACGTAGTTCACATTGGCATCACAGCTGCCATTCCTCATGGAGCCATGGACCAAGAGATCCGTCTTCTAATGAAACAAAATGAATCCTTGTGGGTCCCATTGACTTACAATTGGTATATCCGGTCTTCGTTATTTCTACATACATTACCACTAGTGTTGAGCGATACCTTCCGATATCGGGAAATATCGGATCGGATTGGATCGGACCGATACCGAAAAAGTATCGGATATCGCCGATTCCGATACCGGAAACCAATGCAAGTCAATGGGACATAAATATCGGAATTAAAATAAACCCTTTCTTTCCTTGTAGGTTATTTCTACATGAAGGAAAACAACTAAGAATAATGTAGAATGTATTGGGGGAGGTGGGGGAGACAATAAAGGCATAGAGGTTTAGCCCAGTCAAATGGAATAGCAGGAATTAATATTTTTTTATTATGTTCTGAGTTACGGAAATATTAACTATGTTAAGTATTTTTATATTTTGTCAGATATTTATGTTTCACTACTTCCATGCTCTTCACCTTCTTTTTTACTTCTCCCACACTTTCTCCTTCATCATCCTCAGCATCTTTTTCATCCACTTCTTCTTCACCTTCTTCGTATTATTCTTTTTTTTACATTCTTCATATTCTACTTCTTCATCTTCTTCATATTCTTCTTCTTCATCATATTCTTATTTGTGACAGGCATTCCTGTAGTTGTTATCTATAAAAGGTTGGACATTACACCTTTCGTTCTGCCCGTCACAAAAGATTTACAACAGGATTTGTCCGCGTTCAGTTTGGCCTGCAGCAGCAGGTCTTTTCCAGGGGCACCACGAGGAGGAACGGACTCACCCCCATACACTGCTTAGTCATCTTCTGCTTATAATTTAGATATTATCTTTTGCTCTGATTTTTAGTCTTATGCTTAATGTTCTTCCGCTTTTTGTTCTGCAGCTTCTTGTATTTCTGCTTCTTGGTTTTCTGTCTCTTGTTTTTCTGTATCTTGGTGCTTGTCTTCTCTTCTTTGTCTTCTTGGTCAACTTCTTCAGGGTCATCTTCTTGGTCTTCTTCGGGGTGGTCTTCAGGGTCGTCGTCTTCGGGGGTCCTCGTCTTCGGGGTCCTCGTCTTCTTCGGGTTGGTCTTCTGGGTCCTCGTCTTCGGGGTCCTCGTCTTCTTCGGGGTGGTCTTCAGGGTCCTCGTCTTCTTCGGGGTGGTCTTCAGGGTCCTCGTCTTCTTCGGGGTGGTCTTCAGGGTCCTCGTCTTCAGGGTCATTGTCTTCGGGGTCCTCGTCTTCTTAGGGTTGGTCTTCAGGGTCCTCGTCTTCAGGGTCCTCGTCAGGGAGATCCAGAGTGATTACCAAGAACCATTTCAAAAAGCTTGAACTTGGAAATGTAGCAGAAGGTACAAGAAAGCTGAGGAACTACCGAGGACCAGCTGACGGTACTGGAACCCGGATGGATAGCAGAAGGTACAAGAGCCAATGGAACTACCGAGGACCAGCTGATGTTACTGGAACTCGGTTACTAAGCAGGAGGTACCTGTGCCAGAAAGCACTACCAAGGACCAGCAGACGTTGGTGGAACTTGGATACCGAGAAGGAGGCACCTAATCCAAAGGCACTGCCGAGAACCAGCTGACGGTACTGGAACCCGGATGGGTAGCAGAAGGTACAAGAGCCAATGGAACTACCGAGGACCAGCTGATGTTACTGGAACCCGGATGGGTAGCAGAAGGTACAAGAGCCAATGGAACTACCGAGGACCAGCTGATGTTACTGGAACTCGGTTACTAAGCAGGAGGTACCTGTGCCAGAAAGCACTACCAAGGACCAGCAGACGTTGGTGGAACTTGGATACCGAGAAGGAGGCACCTAATCCAAAGGCACTGCCGAGAACCAGCTGACGGTACTGGAACCCGGATGGGTAGCAGAAGGTACCCATGTAAAAAAAAAGTTCAAGGCCGCGAGCCGGCCGCAGTTACCAAAACCCACAGTCCTACAGAGGGTGCTTGTCCTATTGGCACTATGGAACCAGCCTTCATTGCCAGATCCCGCAGCCCACATAGGAGTCACCTAAACTGCAGGCACCATAGAGTCGGCTAACCCGACCGCAACACGACAGGACAACGCATTGGAGGCAAAGTGACGTTGACACTACCCGGAAACAGCTGGCGTGCTGGAACCAGGCTGGGCAGGAGGGAGTACCCGTGCCAAAGACACTGCCGAGAACCAGCTGACGGTACTGGAACCCGGATGGGTAGCAGAAGGTACAAGAGCCAATGGAACTGCCGAGGACCAGCTGACGGTACTGGAACCCGGATGGGTAGCAGAAGGTACAAGAGCCAATGGAACTACCGAGGACCAGCTGATGTTACTGGAACTCGGTTACTAAGCAGGAGGTACCTGTGCCAGAAAGCACTACCAAGGACCAGCAGACGTTGGTGGAACTTGGATACCGAGAAGGAGGCACCTAATCCAAAGGCACTGCCGAGAACCAGCTGACGGTACTGGAACCCGGATGGGTAGCAGAAGATACAAGAGCAAATGGAACTACCGAGGACCAGCTGACGGTACTGGAACCCGGATGGGTAGCAGAAGATACAAGAGCAAATGGAACTACCGAGGACCAGCTGACGGTACTGGAACCCGGATGGGTAGCAGAAGGTACAAGAGCCAATGGAACTACCGAGGACCAGCTGATGTTACTGGAACTCGGTTACTAAGCAGGAGGTACCTGTGCCAGAAAGCACTACCAAGGACCAGCAGACGTTGGTGGAACTTGGATACCGAGAAGGAGGCACCTAATCCAAAGGCACTGCCGAGAACCAGCTGACGGTACTGGAACCCGGATGGGTAGCAGAAGGTACCCATGTAAAAAAAAAGTTCAAGGCCGCGAGCCGGCCGCAGTTACCAAAACCCACAGTCCTACAGAGGGTGCTTGTCCTATTGGCACTATGGAACCAGCCTTCATTGCCAGATCCCGCAGCCCACATAGGAGTCACCTAAACTGCAGGCACCATAGAGTCGGCTAACCCGACCGCAACACGACAGGACAACGCATTGGAGGCAAAGTGACGTTGACACTACCCGGAAACAGCTGGCGTGCTGGAACCAGGCTGGGCAGGAGGGAGTACCCGTGCCAAAGACACTGCCGAGAACCAGCTGACGGTACTGGAACCCGGATGGGTAGCAGAAGGTACAAGAGCCAATGGAACTGCCGAGAACCAGCTGGCGGTGTTGGAGCCCAGGGTAAATACTAAAAACAGAAGAGCCAGAGGTGTATTTGGAGGAGGTTTTAAATCCGTACTACAGTGGATGTGGACAAAGCAGGAGAATTTGCCGGACACACAGCTGGGGATCAGCTGACGTTACTGAATCCCAATAACACTGGAGCAAGCGTTGACTGTGCAGACGGCACTTCTGAGCAGCAACTAGCGGTATTGGAGCCCAGGGTAAATACTAAAAACGGAGGAGCCAGAGGTGTAATTGGAGCAAGTTTTAAATAAGTAGCACAGTGAATATGGACAGAGCAGGAGAAATTGCCGTGAACACAGCAGGGGAACAGCTGACGTTACCGAACCCCAATAACACCGCAGCAAGTGTTGACTGTGCAGACGGCACTTCCGAGCGCCAACTGGCGGTGCTGGAGCCCAGGGATAAGAATGAAAACAGAGGAGCCAGAGGTGTAATTCGAGCAACTTTAAAATGTGTAGTACAGTGGATGTGGACAAAGCAGGAGAAATTGCCGTCCGCACAGCAGGAGAACAGCTGACGTTACTGAACCCCAATAACATGGTAGCAAGTGTTGACTGTGCAGACAGCACTTCCGAGCGCCAACTGGCGGTGCTGGAGCCCAGGGATAAGAATGAAAACAGAGGAGCCAGAGGTGTAATTGGAGCAACTTTAAAATCTGTAGTAGTGAGAATGTGGACAGAGCAGGAGAAATTGCCGTCCGCACAGCAGGGGAACAGCTGACGTTACTGAACCCCAATAACACGGCAGCAAGTGTTGACTGTGCAGACAGCACTTCCGAGCGCCAACTGGCGGTGTTGGAGCCCAGGGTAAATACTAAAAACGGAGGAGCCAGAGGTGTAATTGGAGCAAGTTTTAAATAAGTAGCACAGTGAATATGGACAGAGCAGGAGAAATTGCCGTGAACACAGCAGGGGAACAGCTGACGTTACTGAACCCCAATAACATGGTAGCAAGTGTTGACTGTGCAGACGGCACTTCCGAGCGCCAACTGGCGGTGCTGGAGCCCAGGGATAAGAATGAAAACAGAGGAGCCAGAGGTGTAATTCGAGCAACTTTAAAATGTGTAGTACAGTGGATGTGGACAAAGCAGGAGAAATTGCCGTCCGCACAGCAGGAGAACAGCTGACGTTACTGAACCCCAATAACACGGCAGCAAGTGTTGACTGTGCAGACGGCACTTCCGAGCGCCAACTGGCGGTGCTGGAGCCCAGGGATAAGAATGAAAACAGAGGAGCCAGAGGTGTAATTCGAGCAACTTTAAAATGTGTAGTACAGTGGATTTGGACAAAGCAGGAGAAATTGCCGTCCGCACAGCAGGAGAACAGCTGACGTTACTGAACCCCAATAACACGGCAGCAAGTGTTGACTGTGCAGACGGCACTTCCGTGCGCCAACTGGCGGTGTTGGAGCTCAGGGATAATACTGAAAACAGAGGAGCCAGAGGTGTAATTGGAGCAACTTTAAAATGTGTAGTACAGTGGATTTGGACAAAGCAGGAGAAATTGCCGTCCGCACAGCAGGAGAACAGCTGACGTTACTGAACCCCAATAACACGGCAGCAAGTGTTGACTGTGCAGACGGCACTTCCGTGCGCCAACTGGCGGTGTTGGAGCTCAGGGATAATACTGAAAACAGAGGAGCCAGAGGTGTAATTGGAGCAACTTTAAAATCTGTAGTAGTGAGAATGTGGACAGAGCAGGAGAAATTGCCGTCCGCACAGCAGGGGAACAGCTGACGTTACTGAACCCCAATAACATGGTAGCAAGTGTTGACTGTGCAGACAGCACTTCCGAGCGCCAACTGGCGGTGCTGGAGCCCAGGGATAAGAATGAAAACAGAGGAGCCAGAGGAGTAATTGGAGCAACTTTAAAATGTGTAGTACAGTGGATGTGGACAAATCAGGAGAAATTGCCGTCCGCACAGCAGGAGAACAGCTGACGTTACTGAACCCCAATAACACGGCAGCAAGTGTTGACTGTGCAGACGGCACTTCCGAGCGCCAACTGGCGGTGTTGGAGCTCAGGGATTACAGTTCAGGTGGTAGAAACATGAACAGAACAGGAGACCTGGATACTGTTGCCAACCAATTATTTATTCTGGAAGAGGACTGGCAAATTCATGAGAGATCCAGGCCTTGTTCATTTTGAGAAAAGTAAGCCGGTCAACGTTATCGGAGGATAGTCGCATGCGACGGTCTGTTAGTACACCACCTGCGGCACTAAAGACGCGTTCCGATAATACACTAGCAGCAGGGCAAGCTAGCACCTCCAGTGCATACTGACTAAGCTCTGGCCATGTATCCAGCTTACAGACCCAAAACTTGAAGGGAGAAGAGCCGTCTGGGAGTACACTAAGAGGGCAAGACATGTAGTCTGTCACCATCTGACGGAAACGTTGCCTCCTGCTGACTGGAGCTGTCTGTGATGGTGTAGACATTTGTGGCGGCAGGGACACAAAACTTTGCCACATTTCGGCCATACTGGTCTTGCCTTGTGCTGAGGCGCTGCTTCTGCTCCCTCTTTGTGCAGAGCTTCCTCCACTGCCTCGACGCACTGAGCTGCTTTGTAAAGCACTAGCAGCACTGCTCTCGGTTGGAATGGAGAACATGATGGAATGCACCAGTGCGTCTTGGTACTCCCGCATTTTACGCTCCCGGTTCAATGGTGTTATGAGGCTTTGTAAGTTGTCCCGGTAGCGAGGATCTAGGAGGGTGGACACCCAATAATCAGCCGTGTTGAGAATGTGGGCGATGCGGCGGTCGTTTCTGAGGCACTGCAGCATGAAATCAACCATGTGCTGCAGACTGCCAACTGGCCAAGAAACGCTGTCCCCTGCTTGAGGCGTGATCTCTGCCTGCTCTGCATCACCCCACCCTCGCTCTAGATACTGACTACTAGAGCATTGTGTACCTCCCTCCTCTGGACAGATGTCTTCCTCATCCATTGACTCCTCCTCATCCTCCTCACAAAGTGTCCCCTGCCTAGGCCTTTGTGAGGAACCACGTTGCGCAGACTGTAGAGAAGCAGATGGCATTTGTGACTCCTCATCCTCCACCTCTTCCAAAACCTCGTCCCTTAGTGCTTGCAGTGTTTTTTCAAGCAGGCAGATAAGGGGGATAGTCATGCTGACTAGTGCATCATCTGCACTCGCCATCCGCGTGGAATAATCGAAGGCACGCAAAACGTGGCAAATGTCCTTCATAGAGGCCCACTCAGTGGTGGTGAAGTGTGAACGGCGCGCACTGCGACTTGTTTGCGCCTGCTGCAGCTGGTACTCCATTACTGCTGCCTGCTGCTCACACAACCTCTCCAACATATGTAACGTTGAATTCCACCTGGTGGGTAGGTCACATATGATGCGATGTTCCGGAAGACATAATCGGCGCTGCAGAGCTGCAATGCGTGATCTTGCATTGCTGGAACGCCGCAAGTGAGCGCACTCTATGCGGACCTTGTGAAGCAGTGCATCAAGATCCGGATAGTCCCTCAAAAAACTCTGCACGACCAAGTTGAGCACATGTGCCAGACATGGGATGTGAGTGAGGTTGCCTAGGCCCAGAGCTGCCACCAGATTTCGGCCATTGTCACACACTACCATGCCTGGCTGGAGATTCGCTGGCACAAACCACACGTCACTCTGCTGCTTGATGGCATTCCAGAGCTCCTGCGCTGTGTGGCTTCGATTCCCCAAAGAAATTAATTTTAATACGGCCTGTTGACGTTTGGCCACGGCTGTGCTCATATCGGTCATCATAACAGGTAACCGTTCACGGGTCGATGTGGAGGTAGACCGTTACGGCTCCTGCAGCGCTGATTCAGAGGAACTGGAGTATGAGGAGGAGTCAATGTGTACAGACTGGATTCCTGCAATCCTTGGAGTTGGCAGAACACGTACAGCGCCACTCTCAAGATCTGTACCCGGCTCCACAACATTTACCCAATGGGCAGTGAGGGAAAGGTATCGTCCCTGTCCATGCTTACTGGTCCACGCATCAGTGGTCAGGTGGACCTTGCTACTGACGGCGTTTTGTAGCGCATGTTTAATTTTTCCCTCCACATGATGTTGCAGGGCAGGGACGGCTTGCCTGCTGAAATAAAAGCGGCTGGGCACGTTGTATTGTGGGACTGCCAATGCCATAAAGTTACGGAATGTGTCAGTCTCCACCAGCCTGAATGATAGCATTTCAAGGGCCAGTAGTTTAGCAATGCCAGCATTCAGAGCCTGTGCTCGGGGGTGGTTTGCCGAGTATGGGCGCCTTTTCTCCCATGCCTGTGCTAACGATGGCTGTAGACTGGCCTGGGAGTGTGAGGATGACTGGGAAAGTGGTGCTGTGGGTGGAATTACACTGTGTCTCTGTACAACAGTGCCAGAGATTCTTCCATGGCGATCCTGTGAGGAAGCCGAACCAGCTGTGTGTGAGCTGGAGGAAGAGGCTACAACACGAGCTGAAGAGGTGGTAGGTGGCGCTGTAGGTTGGCCTAGGTCTTCAGTGTGTTTGTGTAACTCCACCACGTGCTTGGTCCGCACATGTTTCCACATATTTGTGGTATTGAGGTTGCTGACACTTTTCCCTCTTTTCACCTTCTGATTACACAGCTTGCATTTGACAAAGCAAATGTCATCTGCAACTGTGTCAAAAAAGGACCAGGCACTGCAAGTCTTGGGAGCGCCCGCTTTGGATTTTGGAAGAGCCATGCTCCTAATGGGTGCCGAAGTGGAGGCTACAGGCAACCAAGTCTGCCCCCTCCCTCTCCCTCCTTTTTGGGCCGTTCGGGGAATCTCTTCCTCAGAGCTGCTCCCACCACCTTCCTGTCCCTCACGCCATGATGGGTCAAGGACCTCATCATCTACACCACCCTCTTCAAACAACTGCTTCTCCTGGGTAGTCTCGACAGCACAGTACGCACCAGAAAGTGGCACCTGAGTCTCATCATCAGATGCGTACTGAGGTGTGCTGCTGACCATAGGCACTGGCCCACCCGCCTCTTCAGATTCAGAGAGACAAAACGGTTGCGCATCACTGCATACTACCTCTTCTTCAAATTCTCGAATTCTGCTTGGCTGGCCCCCTCTTTCCAAGCCAAGAGATTCAGAGAACAGAAGTAGAGATGGCTCCTGTCCAGGGCTCTCTGACTGCCTGGGCAATTTGGCAGGTGGTGAAGAGACAGATGGGTGCTCTTCAGTGCTCAGGACCTGAGAGGATCTGGAACTAATTGAAGTCGATGCGTTAGCTGCCATCCATCCGACAACGGCTTCAATTTGGTCCTCGCGCAGCAGTGGGGTACGGCTAGCTCCTACAAAGCTGCGCATAAAGGACTGTTCCCTGGTAAAACTGGGGGATGCTGAGTCACTGGTGCCCGCAGCAGGCACAGAATCCCCACGTCCTCTCCCTGCAGGCACAGAATCCTCACGTCCTCTCCCTGCAGAAACTCCACGCCCACGACCACGACCACATGCCTTACTCCCTGCCTTCTTCATCTTGGTAGACTGATAAAGATAGGCAGAAAAGTACTAAGGGCTTAGTGTGCTTATTCCTGAACAGCTGCTAACAGGTATAAGAAACACTAATTTTATAAAGTGTGGACTAGACTTTAATATGAGCTAATGTGGCCTACACAACTGTAAAGTGGAGTGTTTGGTGAACTTTATTTAGGTTTTTTTTGTCACAAAAAGACACTGGATGTGCCTAAAGATGTAATAACGATAGTATCACAAACTTTTTGTAGCTATTACAATGTAGGAAGGTAACCTACAATGCAATAGATGAGGCTGCAAAAAATAGGCTAATACTAATCTGGCTGGGGCTGCAGGGCCCAATGCTGCAGAAAGGCTCCTCTATCTACTCCTATATAGTGTGTTTGGAATCAATTTAGCTGAATATGGATGGAACCACCACACTAATAGGAGATATCAGGAAAAATTATGAATTGGCAATAAAGGACAATGTATGAGGCAGTGACACACACTGAGTGCACTACAACCAGACGGGGTTGAAGCACACACTACAGGGTGAGCTGCACTCACACACCAGACCTTGCAGACAGCGGTGAACAGTACAGATGCAGAGCACTGTGCACTAGTGCTGCAAGACGGAAAAAAAATTCTCTATCTACTCCTATATAGTGTGTTTGGAACCAATTTAGCTGAATACAGATGGAACCACCACACTAATAGGAGATATCAGGAAAAATTATGAATTGGCAATAAAGGACAATGTATGAGGCAGTGACACACACTGAGTGCACTACAACCAGACGGGGTTGAAGCACACACTACAGGGTGAGCTGCACTCACACACCAGACCTTGCAGACAGCGGTGAACAGTACAGATGCAGAGCACTGTGCACTAGTGCTGCAAGACGGAAAAAAATTTCTCTATCTACTCCTATATAGTGTGTTTGGAACCAATTTAGCTGAATACAGATGGAACCACCACACTAATAGGAGATATCAGGAAAAATTATGAATTGGCAATAAAGGACAATGTATGAGGCAGTGACACACACTGAGTGCACTACAACCAGACGGGGTTGAAGCACACACTACAGGGTGAGCTGCACTCACACACCAGACCTTGCAGACAGCGGTGAACAGTACAGATGCAGAGCACTGTGCACTAGTGCTGCAAGACGGAAAAAAATTTCTCTATCTACTCCTATATAGTGTGTTTGGAACCAATTTAGCTGAATACAGATGGAACCACCACACTAATAGGAGATATCAGGAAAAATTATGAATTGGCAAAAAAGGACAATGTATGAGGCAGTGACACACACTGAGTGCACTACAACCAGACTTGGCTGAAGCACACACTACAGGGTGAGCTGCACTCACACACACAGACCTTGCAGATAGCGGTGAACAGCACAGGGAACTGTGCACTAGCACTGCAAGGCACAGTGATTTAGAAAGTAGCTTGGGTAAAGCAGTATAGAGCAAATAGGTAGCTAAAACTGTCCCTCAGAACAACAGCGTCCTATCCCTAACTGAATTCACAGCAGAGTGAGCTCAAAATGGCGGCGGTGGCTTTTATAGTGCATCATGACATCATTTCAGCAGCCAATCACAGCCATGCCATTAGTTAAGATGCCTACATGCCTAACAGGATGTGCCCACACTTCTTAGGATCCTCATTGGCTGAATAAAATGAAAATGTCTCATTGCATTATGGGAACTTCCGATTCCGGTATACGATATTGCAATAGTATCGGAATTAAGTATCGGAATTCCGATACCGCGAATATCGGCCGATACCCGATATTTCAGTATCGGAATGCTCAACACTAATTACCACTACATTAAAAGGGAGTGGAAACCTGATGTAATGGAGGGTGGCAGAAACCAAATTGCCTGCTACGTGTCTCTGCTCCACTTGGCTCCTACATTAGTTTTGCTACATCTACCCCAAAATAGGGTGACATTTCCTATAATCTGCCGTCCTTGTATTATACGGGGTTATCTAGGACTTTGATAGATCAGGGGGCTTCTTACACTCGGTGATCCACTGTTTGCAGCTCACATGGCACCCAAAAGTGAACAGTGTATGGAGTCAGGACACCACATAGTGGCCATTCTCAGGTACTACAGCTCAGCTCCCACTGAAGTAAATAAGAGCAGAGCTGCAGAACCTGATAACAGTCTCTACACAATGTACAGAGCTCAGGTGTTCCACCTCCGTATACTGTGTACACCCAGCTGCCGGGGGAGCTGCTGCGGACCTCCACCCATCCAAAAGATAAGTCATCAATATCTAAGTCTTGGACAACCCCTTTAACATATGGAGAGTTTAAGATAACATATATAATGTGTTTGCAAAATTAATGTTTATGATATAATTTCCCAATGTCATCACCTCAAATTTTGTGATCCAATGGTCACTGACCTGACACAGCGACATGATCTTTCCAAGATAGTCATCTGGTGAGATAATTGTACCCAAAATCATAGGTTCAAGATATTCCTTTACTACAGATTTGTCAGGAAATTCAGATGGATTTACAATAGTAATCTCCGATTCTCCATATTCCTAAAGAAATATAGTGGAAAATTAGATGGGATCATACAATTGGAGGTGATCTGCAGAACCCGGCAGTGACCAGTGACCAGCGTGCTGGAGCGGTGTGGATCCGCGCCGAACACCATCTGGCCACCGCTGCACACAGCACATTGTTAGTGATGCCAGTTGTTGGGACTTCCACCGATCTGACATTGATGACCAGTGCTGGAATTAGGTCATTAATGTTACAGTAGCAGAAAACCACTTCAACTGCAAATACTGAACAAAAAATGTCAACATCTCAAAATCAAAGTCCAATTTTACTGATTTTGTTACCCCCAGAAATAATGAAACACCCTGATAGTTAGTTTTGGGGTATGGCACAACAAATCAGAGTGGCCCACAATACAGCGCAGAGTGGTTACTGTAACGGGTCTGGGAGGTGGAACCTCTGAGCAACTATACAAAGGGGCAGTCCTTGTAAGGAAGCGGGTGGCTCCCAGGGAAGGTGGGCAGGCAGTCACGGCAAGTGACGGGGACAGTCTCTTGACAAGCGGGTGGTCACGGCAAGTGACGGGGACAGTCTCTTGACAGGCGGGTGGTCACGGCAAGTGACGGCAAATGACGGGGACAGTCTCTTGACAGGCGGGTGGTCACAGCAAGTGACGGCTAAACCTCCAGGTAGGCTAGCAGGCAGGTAGCAGGTGGACGCTCACAGGTAAGCGGGCAGACGGATCCATAGACAGACTGGCAGGGCTGGTAGGCAGACTGTCGGACCGCAGGAATGACAGCAAATAGACACGTATCAGGCAGGTATCAAGCAAGAAACTGGCAGGTAACTGGCAGGTATCTGGTAACGGGACCTGAGGGCTGAAGCAGAGTGATAGGCTATGCAACAACATTGCTCGGGCACCTCCATTTTGGAGGAGGTGCCTTATATATGGAGAGATCCTCCGGCCATTGGCCGGGGACTCCTTAGGACGGCGCGCGCGGCCCCTTTAAGAGAGGGGGAGCGCGCGTGCGTCCTAAGCACAGTGGCCGGGAAGGAGCGCGCGCCGCCAGCAGAGCGGGAGGAAGACGCCGGGCACGGAGCGGAGAGGTGAGGGGAACAGCGTCCCTGCCTAGCAGGAGGCAGGGACACCGACGCTACAGTACCCCCCCCTTTAGGCCCCCCCTTTTTTAGGCCAGACAGAAATTTATCAAGGATGAGAGGGGCATGGATGTTCTCCCGGGGTTCCCACGTTCTCTCCTCAGGACCAAACCCCTTCCAATCTACTAAAAAAAAGGTCTTTCATCTTACCCTTTTGGTGGCCAGAATGTGCTCTACCTCAAACTCGTTTTCAGCAGAAACCGGAGCAGGGGGCGTACCTGTAGACTTGGAAAAAGAGTTAAGTACCACGGGTTTGAGAAGAGATACATGGAAGGAGTTAGGGATCCGCAAGTTGGCCGGGAGTTTCAATTTATAGGCCACCGGGTTGATTTGTTTGATAACCTCCAGTGGGCCGATGAACCGAGGCCCTAACTTGTAGGAAGGAACCTTGAGCCGGACCTACTTAGACGAGAGCCAGACTTTATCTCCAGGACGGAATTGTGGAGGATCCAGGCGTTTTTTGTCAGCGTGTTTTTTTCATCCGCTCGGACGACTGAAGGAGTGCGGATCGGGTACTCTCCCAAATGGAGGAAAATTCGCTAACGAGAGATTCCGCAGCCGGATTGTCCACCGAGGTGGAGACGGGAAATGGGATCCGAGGATGCTGACCGAAGACTACAAAAAAACGGGGATTTGGAGGAAGATTCGCCCATGGTAGGAGATCCACCCAGTCTGAATGGTGGGTATTAACGAAGTGCCGGAGGTAACTGGTCAGGATCTGATTGATCCGCTCCACTTGACCATTGGACTGTGGGTGGTAAGCGGAGGAGAAGTCCAGGGTGACGTCTAGCTGCTTACATGTGGCTCTCCAGAAGCGTGAGGTGAACTGAACCCCACGATCCGACACGATGTGGAGGGGCAGGCCATGGAGACGGAAGATGTGGCGGATAAAGTCTTTAGCCAGCTCGGGTGCAGATGGGAGGCCCGGCAGGGGAATGAAGTGAGCCATCTTGGAAAAGCGGTCAGCGACCACCCAAATGACCGTACAACCGGCAGAGACAGAGAGATCTGTTATAAAGTCCATAGCTATATGCTGCCAGGGAGCAGCAGGTGCTGGAAGAGGAAGGAGGCGACCGGCTGGCAGGTGTCTCGGAACCTTGTTGCGGGCGCAGGACACACAGGCTGAAACAAAGTCTATTACGTCCTTGTGCAGGGTAGGCCACCAGTAGTGCCGGGTAATAAGCTGGAGGGTCTTTTTCTGACCGCGTGGCCAGCTAGCTTAGACGAGTGACCCCAGTGTAGGACCTTCTCCCGATCAGGTACAGTTACGAACGTCTTATCGGGAGGGAGACGATTTAGATTCACGGGAGCCACCTGCATTACTCTGGCGGGATCAATGATGTGCTTAGGTTCCTCCTCTAGATCAGACACCAGGAAGGATTGGGACAAGGCGTCAGCTTTGATGTTTTTGTCTGCCGGGCGAAAATGAAGAACGAAATCAAAGCGAGCAAAAAACAAGGACCACCGGGCTTGGCGCGGGTTAAGTCTCTGGGCACTCTGGAGGTAAGCCAAGTTCTTGTGGTCCGTGTAAATTATTACCGGGTGAAGAGCCCCCTCGAGCAGGTAACGCCACTCCTCCAGTGCCAGCTTAATGGCCAATAACTTTCGGTCTCCTATAGAATAGTTGCGCTCAGAAGAGGAGAAGAGTTTGGAGAAGAAGCCGCAAGTTACCATTCTTCCGGAAGGCGACTTTTGGGTAAGTACCGCTCCGGCTCCAGAGGAGGAGGCGTCAACTTCCAGGAAGAATTGTTTGTTGCCGTCCGGACGATGCAGCACCGGGGCGGAAGAGAAAGCCTGTTTTAAGGAAAGAAAGGCTTCCTCTGCTTCGGGCGGCCATTCTCGGGGATTAGTACCCTTACGGGTGAGCGCAGAGATTGGGGCAGTCCGGGAAGAGAAGTGCGGTATGAAGAGGCGGTAGTAGTTGGCGTAGTCCAGGAACCGCTGAATAGCCTTCAACCCCTCTGGTCGAGGCCACTTCTGGATGGCAGACAGTTTCTCAGGATCCATTCATAGGCCGGTCTGAGAGATTATGTAGCCCAAAAACGGAAGCGAGGTCTGCTCAAAGAGGCACTTCTCATATTTAGCGTAGAGGTGGTTCCGCCTGAGCCTGAGCAGGACCTGACGAACATCCCTCCGGTGAGAGAGAAGATCCGGAAAGAAGACCAAGATGTCGTCCAGTTACACCACTACGCAGGAGTAGAGAAGGTCCCGGAAGATGTCATTGACCAACTCTTGAAAGACGGCGGGAGCGTTACAGAGACCGAAGGGCATTACCAGGTATTCATAGTGGACGTCCCGGGTGTTGAATGCCGTCTTCCATTCATCCCCCTGACGGATACGGACCAGGTTATAGGCCCCACGGAGGTCCAGCTTGGTGAAGATCCTAGCCCCCCTCAGACGGTCAAATAATTCCGGAATGAGCGGAAGGGGGTATTTATTCTTCACCGTGATCTGGTTAAGGCCTCTATAGTCTATACAGGGACGGAGTGAGCCGTCCTTCTTTTTAACGAAGAAGAAGCCTGCTCCCACCGGGGAGGTAGATTTCCGGATAAATCCCCGGGCCAGATTCTCCTCAATATATTCAGACATGGACTGGGTCTCAGCAGCGGATAAAGGGTAAATACGGCCACGGGGAGGAGTAGCGCCGGGTATCAGGTCGATTGGGCAGTCGTATGGTCTATGAGGGGGTAAAGTCTCTGCCTCCTTTTTATTAAAGACGTCCGCATAAGACCAATAGGTAACCGGAAGACCAGGTAGATTGGCTGGGGTAGGAGAAGGACGGACAGGATGGACGGGAACTAAACAAGTCTTATGGCAGTCCTGTCCCCAGCGAAGGACTTCTCCGGTCTGCCAATCAAGCACGGGTGCATGTTTCTGAAGCCAAGGTAGGCCTAGCAAGAGGGCGTGAGAGAGTCCAGGCAGAACATGAAAGAAGATGCTCTCAGAGTGCAGCATTCCCACCTGCAGAGTTATGGATTCGGTGATGAGTTGGATGGGACGTGGTAAGAGGCCCCCATCCACGGCAGCGACAGATAAGGGTACAGCCAGAGGTTTGGTGGGAATGCGGTATTTCTCTACCAGGGACTGAGAAATGAGATTTCCGGCAGCTCCAGAGTCAAGTTGGGCTAGTTCAAAATAACGGTTCTCCCTGCAGATGATAGAGACCGACAGCAACAGAGATGGAGAGGGTTTAACTTTTGTCTAGGACGACCTCTCTGAGCGATCCTAGACACAGGCGTTTCCCGACCTCTCCGGGCAGGAACGGATCCGGTGCTCCTTACTGCCACAGTAGAAGCAGCTCCCCTCGGCTCGGCGTAACTCTTGACGGGTTTTGACCATCTTGGTCTGGTCGACCTGCATAGGCTCGGGTGAGTGCGCCTGGGGAGTAGCGGGAGAAGTGACGGGTTTCTGAAAGGTAGGGGCTAGACGTGGAAACCTCCTCTCACGGGTGACCTCTTTGGCGCGTTCCTGGAACCGGATGTCAATCCGGGTGGCAAGAGTTATTAAGTCGTCGAGAGTGGTAGGAATGTCCCGACCGGCGAGTTCATCTTTAATACGGCCGGACAGACCCTCCCAAAAGACAGACACCAGGGCGTCGTTATCCCAGGCCAGCTCCGAAGCAAGGGTACGGAGCCGTATGGCATATTGGCCCACGGTGAGATTTCCTTGACGGAGGCGTAGCAGAGATGATGCGGATGAGGTCTTCCGTCCTGGTTCGTCGAAGACTTTCCGGAAAGCCGTGAGAAAGGCTGGCAGGTTGGACACCAGGGGGCCTCCTCTCTCCCATAGAGGATTTAGCCAAGCCAGTGCCTCCCCCGTGAGATGGGACATGATGAAGGCTACTTTGGCTCGATCGGTGGAAAACTGGTGTGCCAACAGTTCGAAGTGTAGAGTGCACTGGTTAATGAAGCCTCGGGCCTGGCAGGGATCTCCACCAAAATGAGGAGGGGCGGCGAGGCGGGAACCGGGAAGAGATGCCATAGTGTTGATGGGCAGCGGCGGTGCCGGGGAAGTAAGTGTGCGAGTGGAGGCAGCTCCCGATGAGGTAGTCAATGTGTCCAGGCGGGAGTTAACACTTCGCAGGTGACTCAGGATGGACTCCTGTTGGGACCTCTGACGGAAAAGTTCATGACATAGGTCCGAGAGCGAGGGAGCTTGGGTGCCACTGGGTTCCATGGCCCGAGCAAACTGTAACGGGTCTGGGAGGCGGAACCTCTGAGCAACTATACAAAGGGGCAGGCCTTGTAAGGAAGCGGGTGGCTCCCAGGGAAGGCGGGCAGGCAGTCACAGCAAGTGACGGGGACAGTCTCTGGGTAAGAGGGCAGGAGGTCACGGCAAGTGACGGGGACAGTCTCTTGACAAGCGGGTGGTCACGGCAAGTGACGGGGACAGTCTCTTGACAGGCGGGTGGTCACGGCAAGTGACGGCAAATGACGGGGACAGTCTCTTGACAGGCGGGTGGTCACAGCAAGTGACGGCTAAGCCTCCAGGTAGGCTAGCAGGCAGGTAGCAGGTGGACGCTCCCAGGTGAGCGGGCAAGAGAGTCTCTGGACAGGCAGGTGATCACAGCAAGTGACGGCTGAGCCTCCAGGTAGGCTAACAGGAAGGTAACAGGTGGACGCTCCCAGGTAAGCGGGCAGACGGATCCATAGACAGACTGGCAGGGCTGGTAGGCAGACTGTCGGACCGCAGGAATGACAGCAGATAGACAAGTATCAGGCAGGTATCAAGCAGGAAACTGGCAGGTATCTGGTAACGGGACCTGAGGGCTGAAGCAGAGTGATAGGCTATGCAACAACATTGCTCGGGCACCTCCATTTTGGAGGAGGTGTCTTATATATGGAGAGATCCTCCGGCCATTGGCCGGGGACTCCTTAGGACGGCGCGCGCGGCCCCTTTAAGAGAGGGGGAGCGCGCGCGCGACCTAAGCACAGTGGCCGGGAAGGAGAGCGCGCCGCCAGCAGAGCGGGAGGAAGACGCCAGGCACGGAGCGGAGAGGTGAGGGGAACAGCGTCCCTGCCTAGCAGGAGGCAGGGACGCCGACGCTACAGTTACGTATAAGGCATTACTGCATCATGGAAGCCATAGACAGAAAGTACCTTAATCAGCTTTGGAGAGGACAGCACAGCTTTGTATGGGACTGTAGAGGATGTCATTATGACAGATGCATTGTATTCCTGCTCCAGTCTCTGGTTAAACACCTCCATGTGTAAAAGCCCCAGGAAGCCCAACCTGTGCAGGACATGAACGTTAGTTATAATTTATATAGAGAGGCAAATATACCGAAAGTGTTAATAAAATGGGAAACTACTTAGTGCTCGATAGGTATCCACCACTCTAATAGAAATTGGTCTGAAAAATACCAGTAATGCGGTGTCCTTCATAATAGAGAAACACCACGCTATTTGCACTGCCTACTATACACAAGGCAGGTCGTAGACTGAACTACAAACCAGTTCAAGACCAGATCATTTCTGATCATCACCAGGCATATTTTTTTTTTACGTACATGGGATTTTAAGATCTCTAAAAATGTCTCTGGTTCAGTCATCCAAATAATGTTTGCCTCCATTTTGTCATTACTGAATTCCCCTGTAACTGGGGCTTATATGCCAGGCCCAGTTACAGGGAAATTCAGTAATAACAAAACATGACAAAATTCAACTTCCTGCAAACTGCTGAGTCAATCTGGGGCTAACCTAGCAACGCATGCTGCCAGCAACCGGTACTCACATGATCACCGCCATTGCTTCCTAAACTATACGCACAGCACTCGTTTAGGAAACAATCAGGAAGGCAGAGGTGGTAATAAACCATTTCTGACTTCTCTATGGGAAGTCCAGCAGGCTCACGTGTACATGTACATGTGTATTGATGAGGATATGAGGATTCAGATCTACACAATACTGTATCGGTGACAATCCTGGCTATGGAAATGCAGGATAATATGTCACAAACATATCTGGATAAGCTGGAGGTTTGGGCCGAGAAGGGACAAATGTGATTTAACAATGAAAAATACATTTTCACTAGTCAGACTCCATATGGAGCATGGTGCACAGATTTGGCCACCAGTGGGCAAGAAAGACAAAGCCGAGGTCTAGCAAGTTCAAGGTGGGAGATTAAAGTAAAGATGGAATAGGTGGACTGCAATACAAGGAAAGAGTAGTAAAAATTAATTATTTAAAATTATTAGTTATTATTATTAAATTATTAGTTAAAAAGAAATGCTAAGGAGTGACATACTGTAATATATTCAGTACCGTATCTATAACAAAAGGGCCAAGACCAGGATTCTTTACTGTAAGAGCGTGAGACTGTGCAACTCTCTGCTGAATTCACTAGGGGACTAGATACCATTCGTGAGTGTAATATACAAGTGGTTAACACATTACCAAGATGAATTGTTGACCCAGTGGTTTGTTCTGCCAAAAATTGGACTTTACCTTGTAATGTGTTTTTGCTTTCCTCCTGATCATTGTTACAGAAGAATTTTCTGAGCTGAAGATGTTTTTTTACAGCCTTACACACTAAATCAATAATTAAACTTGCACAAATGACCCCTTTTCAGAAATTAAAGTTATTGAAATGTCTATCTAATGCTCAATTAATCGGTCCGTAGGTGATAACTGTGCCCTTATGATCACTGTAGGACACATTAATGCCCGCACGGTATATTTTCATCATAAGTATAGGAAATGACTGAAATAAAATATATAGTGATATAAAATAATTCAGATAATGGCAGTAGAAGACGCACCTCCAGCCAGCACCCAGAGCTGCACTGCTGTCCCGACTAACAGACACTTGAATCGTTCAAGGTCAGCTTTTCCAGCGCACTCTTCATATTGCTGTATTCGGATTGGTCAACTGGAAACATTCCTGGAACAGAAAGTTAAAAGAAACCATTAGGGTATGTTCACACAATATTCTGAAGTGGATTCTGCTCCAAAAACCACATTTAGGGTATGTTCACACTGAGTTTTTTGACTGCTTCAGAAAACGAAGGGGCCGATTCATCCAGCAGTTTACGTCCGTTTTCTAGTGTAAAATTGCTTAAAATTTTGTGGGGTTTTTTTTTGCCCGTCTGGTAACACTTTGCCAAGTTTTTGAACAGTGGTCACAACTCAATTGGGAGTGGCTATGGCCACTCAATAAATGCACATAAAAAAATCCACATTAAAATACTGTGTGTGAACTTACCCCAAGGGTGTGCGCACATGGCGTCTTTTTCAAGTGGATTCCTTCCAGGCTGCTTTTTCAGCCTGGAATCTGCCAGATAAAGCGCCCCATAATATGAACATAATGCACAGCAATGTCAAAGCAACATTGCTGTGCACATCTTCTGTCTTATGTCTTTTAACCACTTTAGGATTCGGAAACTGAAGTGGTTAAAATAAGGAACAGGTTCATTCTTTGAGTGTCTTCCGCTAGGAAGCCGCCTGCTCTCTATAGTTACCAGCGTAAAGTGAAAGCCGCCGGAGAAGACACCTCAGGAAAACGACCGTTGCGGTCTTCCTCAAGCGGCCTTGTCTGGGAAACCTCAGTGGCGGTACCGAAATCTAAGAGACGCCGTGTGCACATATCTTAAAATGGTTTTCCAAAAACTCAGGAAGCAGCAGGGAATGGGTTCAATTCAAAATCCCTATTCTCACCTCTTTGTTCCCCCCATGGCTCCATCACTGTTGCTCCGGTAGTCCGCACTGGTCTCCGCTTACTTCCTGCAGGCTTTCTGTACATCATTCATGTGACTAAGGTACTGACTAGTGTTGAGCGAGTATGTTCTGTCCGAGTATGCTCGGGCCGAGCTCCGAGTATTTACAGCTGCTCGGTGATATGGTTGAATCGTTTGACAGTTTTATTACATGTGAGGAATGTGTAAGAAATAGACATTCCTCTCATGTAATAAAACTGTCAAACAGTTGCAAATCATGCACACGGGAGCGATTCAACCATATCACCGAGCAGCTGTAACTACTCGGAGCTCGGCCCGAGCATACTCAGCGAAAGGGTTAATAGAACATACTCGCTCAACACTAGTATTGACCTCAGCAGTGAAGCTGACATCTCCAGCACATGACCTTTAAGGCACCCGATTATCTTAGAGAGTAACCCTCTTTTAATTGTTATTTCATAAATCAAGAGCATACATGAAATTAAACAACTTTGTAATATCTCTTATGAAAGACATTTTCTTCATTCTCTGCCAAAATTTATCATTCACTATGAAATTCTGAGGTAAAATCTGTATTCAGTGAAGACACTTTCCCATTACTGAGATAGGAGATGGCAGCTGCTACTGATACAATTCTATGTTGGCAGGAAGAGGGAGGAGCTTGAGACAGCTCCTCCCCCTTATCAGTAGCAGCTGCCATCTCCTATCTCAGTAATGGGAAAGTCTGTCTTCACTGAATACAAATTTTTACCTCAGAATTGAGACTTGATGATGACTGATCAATTTTAGTAAATAAAGAAGCAAATTTCTTTGATAAGATATATTCCAAAGTTTCCTATTTTCACGTAAACTATTGATTTATGAAATAAAAATTAAAATGACGGATACACTTTAAGTGTCCACATGAATGATATACTGGATTTGGTCACTGCCAAAAGTGAGCAGGGACCGTGAGAGCCGCGATTCTGAAAGGGCAGAGTTTGAGAAGGTCTTTTCTTTTATTTTTTTATTCCATATGTAATCATTCCTAGATTCCCATCTCTCTGCTATATATTTTTTACAAATCGCAGAAAACCCATTTGATGTTAATTGTTTGGGCTTTTCTCATGCGCCGAGCATCACTCACGAGGAAAACAAGCTTCAAAGAACAAATGAGAGGAGACAGTCCATGCATTATGTGTCACGGTGGCGTGTCATTACCAACCCCCTTGCTGCAGCGCTCCCTAAATTCCCCACAATGTAGAAAAACCTTGTCCACACGTCACGGCTCTGAGCTGACTAGTCCTGGAGGATCGGGAGGTTCCTTCCTTACATCTCTCCTCAATTATCTCGGCTTCTGTAGAATAGGTCGAGTCTAATGGGACGAAAAATGCGGCTGCAGAATAAAGGTTCTCTGGCATTTATCTACTCTGTGATCACCGCTCCTAATCCAATCGTGGAGGCGTTCCTGGCTGTTACAAGGAATTAGTAGGATTACTAAAGTGTGACAGGCGAGGGTACAGCGCCTGTGCCGGTCATGGATTCTCAATAGAGGTGGCTGGGAATGGTCGCTCTCCACTGAAATGATCGGGAGGTGCACATACTTCCCACAAGAAAGCACTTGAATTGTCAAGGTCAATCTATTCTATAGCTGTAACTTTAGCCTTAAAGGAATTGATACAGTGGGTTACATCTGGTGCCTGGGGGGCAGTGTTTGGTTAACTCTGTGTCCCTCTGAAGAAGCTAAAAAAGTGAAACGCGTGTTTAGGAGAGTGGCAGGCACATAATGGGTAAGGATCTCCTCATTACTGGTACTCAGGCGCAAAATACGTAGAATTTACACTACACTAGGGATGAGCGAACCCCGTGGATGTTCGGTTTCGACCAAACTTTAGTCCAAAGTTCGGTTCGGGTACCAGAACTTGAACCCAAACCCCATAGAAGTCAATGGTGACACAAACTTTGATGCTGTAAAATGGTTGTAGTAAGGGCTAGGAGGTCTCTCTCTCTTAAAACGGACTTGTCAGTGTTCGGAGTTCAGCATTGGACACTAGGTGTCCGGTATGAACCCCAAACTTTACAGTTCGGGTTCGCTGATCTCTACACAACACTCGTTATACTGTTGTACTAATACATTACACGTCTAGTCCCTGTGATTGACTATATATTCATTGTTGAGGACGCTCTTGCAGATGTGTCTAATCTCTGATGTCACGCCATCTGGAGGCTGAATCTTGAACTAAGTGCTCTTGTAATACAGGTTTTAATATTACGCTAATAAAATATATACTGTATACTGTGCAATAGCTTTCCGACCCCGTTACACAGTTTTTGAGCACTTGAGCTGAAGTTGTTAAAGCTCAATTGGTGTTTTGCATAGTCTGAGGGGGCTATAGGTGTAATTCTGCCGAGATTTTGACTTCGATGTGTGTTGCAGTTACATTGGCATAATACTCTGTTCCATGTACAATATTATGTAGAACAGAGTTTTGATTCTAAATGGACTGTAGATAAAACAGTATGTCCTGGAACAGTACCAATACACATGCTCTGTAACTTGCCATCCACTCTTTTGGAGTGGACGATTCCTCGTTATCAGCATTCTGTCAGCACTATAGGTCCCGGGACATCCTTTCTCTCATTACTCAGCACGTATTGCTTCCGACATTGCTTAATGAGATGCCTACAATTAACTGAGAGGCTGCATCTCAGTTATGCCTGCATATACAGTTTGACAGGCAGGAGCAAAGAGACAAAGGCCAAGCCCCACTTCCGGTAATCCATATAGGGGGGTTTCTGCTGCTAGAGACAAATTACACTTAGACAGAAGGGAGACCCTACCGGCCGACACTTTTAGGTTATCTAACCCCTGAAAAGTAACTCCAACTTAATTGAACTTTATAAAGGGATTTTGCACATTATCCATCGAATGAGATCAAGTACAGGGACCATTTAATTTGTATTAGGGTTCAACTCACCTGCAAACACCATGGGTTTCGCAGGCTTAAAGCCGGGCAGAGCCACTGGCTGCTTCAGTAAATGCAGAGTGTCTCCTATTTGTGCTTCCTGTGCGTCCTTCATCCCAGCGATTAGATAACCTACTTGCCCAGCATATCTAGGAAACAATGAGAGTAATATATATTCACAATTAGTGCAGATTCATCAAATTCTACATTGAATATCGGCTACAAATCAGCCATAAAAGAAGGTAGCAACGGCTCTGAGACCCAGCACTGCATGAGTTCACTACAGCTATATACAGCTGGCACTAGAGGGCGCTCACTGGAGACAGACTTCTACTGCTGCGGGTGGGTCCAATACTAGCTGTACATAATCACATGTCAACAGCTCCCCCTGGTGGTGGCTGCATGCAGCAAAAATAGTATTTCATCTAGTTACATTCATTTTAGTCAGAAATGCTGTGAGATTAGTCAGCACTGAATTTTGGATGTAAAACTATTTTGGATCTATCAACATATATGTTATAACTTCCCAGAGCCTAAATACCACATCAGAGAGCTCTGCTAATCGCACTGTAACAAGCTGAGAACCATCATGCGGCCACAACAGATTTGTATTGAATGGCAATAAAAACACAAAATTGTATTTTAATTTGCAGAACTTTCCATAACACAATATTGACATTTTATTTGCTTTAATAACAGAATCCCCTTTCAGCTCTGCTCTCTCCTGGGCACCAAACATCCATGTATATTCATAGAAAGCAGCAGACAGGAGCATCAGTACTGCATGCAGGATTAGAGCGCCATCTAGTGGCACTATAAGAATATTCCTAGTGTGCTAAAATGTCGCTCTATTATATCCTGCACAGGGTCGTACACAATTTTAAATGCTTTGGATATCGGAAAAAATTACTTTAAAAAAATGATGGAAAAACCCTTTTAAAAAGACACAGAAAGCAATAAGGAAAAAGCACAAACAAAAGAAGTGGTGCTGAGATGGCCGGCTGCAGTTTATGCAGATCCTTGGGTGACAAAGTGCATGTGGGATAATCTTCACTTTTACAATTGTTTTTTATCCTTGCCTTCTAAAAGCTAGAAAACTTTTTTTTCCAGTAGATTCGTTGTATCTGGGCTTTTTTCCTGCAGGTACATAGCATTTTCCAAGGTGACAGGTTCCCTTTAATAAAGAGAAGATGGATAGAGCCGCATTAGTCCGTACTCTCGGTGGAAGCCTCCTGACAACTTCTTGAAGAACACTTTCCACGTTTGTTCCAAGCTTCCCCGACATCTAATAGAAATAAACAGAGAAATGAATTTCTTAATACAGTTTAGAACTCGGCTACAACGAATCAGAAGAAATGAAACCTGTTTGAAGCTGACAAGCAATCAAGCCCCTCCGTAAGCCACACAGAACATGGCTACTTATGTCATCTGCAGGTGATTAAAGGAACCTGTCATGTTGAAATGGTATAAGATCTGTAGGGGGTGTTGTAGAGCAGAGAAGTTGATCAGACTGATAGACATATCTGTGGGAAGAGAGTCAGCAAAACTGGCATTTTATGCAGTGAAAAGTCCTGCCGTATGTACACTAGTCCAGTGGGCGGTCCTACTAAGTGATTGACAGTTCCCTGTATGACCATGCAGGCAAAGATAGCTGTCAATCACTAGTAGGACCGCCCACTGGACTCATCTGTACAAACAGCAGGATTCCACTGAATAAATTGATACAGGAAAAACATCTATCTTTGTACCGTATTAGCCAGTAGATAGAAGAGTATTTAGATTTGAGAGTCCTCAGTGGTTGATACCATCTTTTCCGTTAGCCATTAAAAGGAAACAAATTGCAGGCTTTCCAGACTACTCAGGTCTCAGGTCTGCCTGATGAAGAAGCCCGAGTAGGCTGGAAAGCTTGCAATTTGTTACCATCTTTTCAGTTAGCCATTAAAGGTATCAACCACTGAGGACTCTCAAATCTAATGAATAAATTACAATTTATACTGAATCTTCTCCCACAAACCTATATATCTTTCTGCTCAGTTTCTCATGGATAAAACCTGTACATCTGAATGGGGCTTTAATGTTGTTATTACAATCATGTAACTGCAGATCACAAAATCTTTCATATGATCATTTTTTTAACACCTAAAACCCCAATGGGTCGTTCTTAGACCTGTGTGGCTTACCAAGCCCAATTTCTAAAAGTTGCAAGAGTGCTGTAAAATAGGAAGCTGCACATTTTTGCGCAAAAATGATGCGTCACAAAAGTTTTTTGCTTTTTTTTAACACCAAAAATTGATGTAAATTCCTCGCTACATTGCCCCTTTTCCAGCCACATTTTGTAGAAAAAAATAAAAAGACAAGGTACAGACAGCGGAGTTAAATTTGCCTACAGGAATGATTTTGATCTGGAGCGCATCGTACCCGGATACAGTCACTAGCGGGAACGTCAAACATCTTCTCAATTTGTTTCTCCACCCTTTCCGGATCTGCATTCTTCAAGTCTATCTAAAAGCAAAAGTATAAATACTAATTATTTATCAAAGCTGGACAACATCTAGAAACCATATAAGAAAACTGGCTTAAAATATAGTGTGAACAAGAGTTTAGGGAGAGATGTACAACTGGCACTGGCCTATAAAAGGGATTGTGTAATCGTACAAAACTAGCAAAAATGTAAAGCGCCCGGAAAACAAGGAACGTGCAATTTACCTCTTAGTAAAATCCTATGCTTTCTCAAGAACAGAGGAATTTTAATTTCATATTTATTTTAATCAAATCATTTTTATTGAAAAACTCCAACTACAAATATTCCATCTTTCAAATAACATACATGACATAGTAATTCCATAGTAAAAATATGAACAAAGTATCTGAACTTCAATTCCCATAACCCACCCTAAACCCAAATCCCAACACTCCAGAGAGAACCATTTTCAGAGCAGTTCTAGAATAACGGACTATAGCATTCGTAGAAGGGGGAAGAAGATAAAAAAGTGACTAACAAAGGGGTAGCAGCGTTTTAATGTTATCATTTACTGCTTGATGCCTGAGCCGGGGAGTGCACGCTGAAAACTGTTGCAGGCTGCTGTAATCACAGGACACAAGCAAACAGCATGGCATTTCCTATCAGCAGGGAGGAAGTAAAGGGAACAGTAATGAAAGTCTCCTCCTACTCCGCTCCATATTGAAATGAATAGTGTGCATCCTACAAATGAGATGCATACAGCAAACAATTGATTTTCCATACATAGGTTTTGAGTTGACCACTGGATATACACATGTGTATCACTAATTACCAGAACTGGAAATCGAAAAAAAAGAAGAGCAAGTTTGGGGTGAATCCTGCCTTCATTACTGCACAGCCGCTCAGAGGGATCGGTACTAGGAACAGCAGGAGTGCCGGCGATGGTCACAGATTTACCTGCTGCGGGACTGAAGGAGTCTGATCGCGCTCGGCTCGAAGCTTTTTACCTGGTTTACGATAGGAATAATTGAAAGCTGTGCTTCAAAGGCCAGGAAGAAGTTTGCCACCATCTATTAGAAAATAGACAAACTTAGGATAGAAACAATATGAACATATACCCTGCTATAAGTAAGTAAAAAGCAATAGGAAATATATATAATATAGGGTACTTAGTAAACATGGTTTTTGATTAAAAAAAAAAAAAGGCATCCCACCAGCACCAAGGTGCACCCAGTCAGTTATGTGAAGTATATAATAAAATACACTTTAGTACAATATTAGTATCTTGTCCCTTTAAATCTGCAGCTACTTCTGTCAGCATGGTAACTGCATTCATACTCAGCCAATAGGATTGCTCGGTTTGAATTTGAAGAAAAAAAAAAAAAGTTCTATATGGTCAGTTTGTTCCATCTCATCTGAGTGTGAAGACAGACACCTGCGATCAGCGAGATTATAGGTATAAGACGTGATATAATATAACGGACGGAGCCACATCCCATCACACGCACTCAGCGACCACAACTGACAGGAATCAGCACATTTATCAGAGGAGAAGTCATTATTCCCCAACACATGATAAGTGACAACTTCTAGATCTGCTGGGAACCCAACTAATCCCTGCTAGTACCTCCCCGGCCACCGCTCCATTCATTCTCTATGCAGGAGAAAGCTGAGTACAGCGCCCCCCATAGAGAATGAACGGACCGGCGGCTGAACATTTGCACTTCGCTCACTTCTATCTATAAGTGCTGTTCTGCTGATTGGGTCATAGCGGCCAAACCCACCGATCTAAGAGTCATCACCTATCCAGAGATCAGTGAGAACTTGTTCCAACTAGACATCCCCTTTAATTGAAGAGATCACATATCTAACAGCCAATCCTATTCATTCCCAATCTTCCCTGTGCCCAGTAATGCCCCTGGGTATATCGCCAATATGAGCCAATCACCAAACCCTCTGCTGACTGTTCCCCATGTTTTATAGATTTTGGATACGTTTCTACAAGAGAAGATATCAGCGGCCACCATGGGGATGGGTTACTCTGCCAGCGATGGAGCAGGTAGTATCCACCAGCCTGTGATATTTCACCTTCCTCCATATTCTGCTGTTACATGCGTTTCTTCAGCTTTACCCCTTCCCAACAGAACCAATTGATGTTTTTTTCTGTTTTTTCCTTCACTTTTTCCAAGGGCTATAACTTTTTCATGTCTGTCCACATAGTGTGAGGTCTTGTTATTTTGCAGGATGAGCGGTACTTATAAATCACACCATTCATTTACCACATAGTACTAGAAAACGGGAAAAAAAGTCCAAGTGCAGTAAAAGTGCGAGGAAAAAAAAAAGCCTGACCCTGTTTTTCTGGGAAGGGTTTTAACGGCGTACATAGTGTGGTGAAAATGACCTGGTAATAGGATCCTACTCCTCAGTGTGATTACAGCAACACCAAACTTCTCCAAGAGTTTTGGCAAAAGAAAAAAACTTTTTTTTTATGGTGTCACCATTTTTTCTGAGACCCGTAACATTTTCGTTTTTCGGGTTGATGGAGCTGTGTGGGGGCTTATTTTTTGAAGGGCAAGGACTTTATTGATAACATTTTGGGACACATATGACATGGTCATCGCTTCTTACAGGGTTTTCTGTAGTATTGTGGCGAACTAAAAAAATGCAATTTTGGCTTTTTGAATTTTTTTCTGTGTTCACTGATCGTTTGTTTTTTATATTTGGATAGATTGTATTTCTCTGAAAGAGACCATACCACAAATGTGTATATTTTTATTATCTTTATTTTTAGTGGGAGGTGAGTTGAACGTGTGGGGTTTTAATATTTTAAACTTTTTTTTTTTTTAAATTTTCACTGCATTTGTATACATTATCTGATTGCTTGTGCTATATACAGCGATACCACAGTAATGCTCCATATAGCAAAATCACGGTCTTCTTTACAGCCCAAATGAAGCTTTATGATGACAGGCACGGAGGCTTCAGCAGACCCCCGGATGTCATAGCAGTCCATCGGCGCCCTGTGATCGCGTCACAGGAGCGCCGGTGGGCGCATGCAACGATGCGTCCCAATGTCGGCGCGCTGTTAATGCTGCTGTTAGAGATTGACAGCAGCACTGAACAGGTTAACAGCGGTGGGCAGATCTTCGCTCCACTCGCAGCTCTTAGAGGCAGGTCCTGGTTGTTTGTCACAGCCATTATCTGCCATGTACGGGGCGAGCTGACTCTGCTCCATACACCCGCTACTGACTTATACCATACATGTACGGCAGATGTTGGTAAGGAGTTAAAGCGGTTGTCCAGATTTGGGGTCATTTGTTTTTTTTACTTTAATGCAAGTATTTGGGGCTAAAATTGATTTCTGTAATTGAGTTTCATTGAAAATGTTGCCTTCTGTAGCATCTGTGCTGCACTGTCTATTCCTGGCTGCAAAATTAGCTAACTGAGAATCTATCAGTGAGCTCCTGCTGACAGTCTTAAGGAGGATCATTTGTGGCCTGCAGGAGGTCATTTTGCAGGGCTCTGGCAGTGCTCCTCCTGTTCCTCCTTGCACAAAGGCGGAGGTAGCGGTCCTGCTGCTGGGTTGTTGCCCTCCTACGGCCCCCTCCATGTCTCCTGGTGTACTGGCCTGTCTCCTGGTAGCGTCTCCAGCCTCTGGACACTACGCTGACAGACACAGCAAACCTCCTTGCCACAGCTCTCACAGATGTGCCATCTTGGATGACCTGCACTACCTGAGCATCTTCTGTGGGTTGTAGAGTCCGTCTCATGCTACCACGAGTGTGAAAGCACAACCAACATTGAAAAGTGACCAAAACATCAGCCAGAAAGCATTGGTACTGAGATGTGGTCTGTGGTCCCCACCTGCAGAACCACTCCTTTATTGAGGGTGTCTTGATAATTGCCAATAATTTCCATCTATTGTCTATTCCATTTGTACAACAGCATGTGAAATTGATCGTCAATCAGTGTTGTTTCCTAAGTGGACAGTTTGATTTCAGAGAAGTTTGATTTACTTGGAGTTATATTCTGTTGTTTAAGTGTTCCCTTTATTTTTTGAGCAGTGTACATAAAAAAAATGACTGCAGCTTTAATGCTATTTATTACGTCTCAGGTAACTTTGTGACTAACTATACAGCATCAAAAATACCAAAAAGCTTAAATCTCCAATGGAAGCCAATAGCACCAGTGAGAACACGGCATAAGCGTAATCCAAAGGAAGAGGAGGACATTATTCACTCCAGTTTCCTGCGGCCCCTCAGGAGTATAGGTTGCTGCACGGTAGTCTGCATTCTGTGTAAAACAAGAAAAACACTTTTACTTAGCGGGATGAGGTCAGTAGTGGCGCTCTGTCAGTTGAGGATTGCTGTTAATATCTGGTTGCGTTTCCTGAGAAGAGGACAGAAGAGGACAGAAGAGGACAGAAGAGGACAGAAGAGGACAGAAGAGGACAGAAGAGGACAGAAGAGGACAGAAGAGGACAGAAGAGGACAACAATCAGTCCTACAACAAAAAGGAAGAAGCATAACAAGAGCAACTTCCGCCATTACATCAACCGGTATTTGAGAGGAAAGAGGAACACTATGTGGACAATCCTGCTGGGACCTCTCTGTCGATAACATCATACGGCAATACCGGCTGGTAAGTAGAAATCCACCAAAGTAATAATCGCAGGATAGTAGTAATCTAGTGGTAGTATATCATTTTTAGTGTCATTTGAGTAATAATACTAGTGATAATAGTAAGAAACACCAAGGTTACTTACCGGTAGCCGGTTTTTCCTGAGCCCATGACAGCACACCTTGAAACTACGGGTGCTGTCATGGGCTCAGGAAAACACCAAGGTTACTTACCGGTAGCCGGTTTTTCCTGAGCCCATGACAGCACCCGTAGTTTCAAAGTGTGCTGTCATGGGGGAGGGGAAAAGTAATAAAGTAATAGTAGTAGGTAGAATAGCAGTGTGATCCAGGGTTCTAGGACTGATCGCCTTTTCTCGGGGTTAAGAAGGAATTTTTCCGCTGTGACACAAATTGGCTGAAGGTGTCCTGAGGTTTTTGCCTTCTTTTGGATCAACACTCTAGGTATAGGGTAGTATTAGTAGCAATAGGAAAGAAGAATAATACCGTAATAAGATAGCAGGATAATAATAATATAAACTAGTTATATCTATAGAAAGAACAGAGTAAATAAAAATAATTATAGACTTAGTTCAATCAATACTGTAATATTAAATAGTTATAGAAAAGTTAGAGTAGTACTTTAATAAGAAAGCAGGACATAAGACAAAATCTATAAAAAAAAATTATATTATAAACAACTGTAGTAGTACATTTAGGACAGTAATAGTAATTACATAACTAGTAACATTATTAGGTTTGATCCAGGGTTCTAGGACTGATCGCCTTTTCTCTGGGTCAAGAAGGAATTTTTCCCCTGTGACACAAATTGGCTGAATGTGTCCTGTGGTTTTTGCCTTCTTCTGGATCAACAGCTTTAGGCATAGGGATTTTAGTAATACCATTATTAGAATCACAAGAATAATAAAAAAATTAGAATTTTTTTTTTTTTAATTAGTGTTATAACAGTTACAATTAATTGCATTAATGCAATAATAAATAGTAAAAATGGTGGTAATAATAATACAAAAAACTAGTCCCAGTTACTAAGTTAGTGTAGTGTTAGTGTAGGGACCCATCTGAAGAGGTCGCCTTGACGTTGGCAGATGGGCTCGCACAATTTGCTCAAAATGTGCGCTAAGAACCTCATATTTCTATGTACAGGAGATCTAGCAGTAATTCCATTCAGGAGATAGATATCTGTGTACACACACACTTTGTTATATACTTTTGTGCAGCACACAGGGCAGGTATACAGGTACAGGGCGAGAGTGTTACAGTGATATTATAACTCGGCCTTAAGGATAAAATGCTGATAACTACAGATCCTGGAAACACATCCGAAACTAGACCTTGTAAGTAACTGGTTCCCAGCTAGTGGTGAATATGTACAGGGCAGTCCGGTACCAGGACCTGCTCTATAGGACACATTATCATCAAACAGGTCCTGTCAGGGCTCTTACAAGATCTGCGGCAGAAGTGTGGCTGTATAACTGTCCTGCTCCTGCCTCAGCTCCCCACAGTGTGGAGCCAACCCTGACCCTGGCAGTTTAATCCACTGTATGACACAGTAGGGGGCTTCCACAGCATTTAGGCACTTTAGACAGGAGAGGGAGGCGCGATCATGGTGCCGATGAGTTTCTATGGCAGCCGAGATCTAACAATGGACCCCATGACGGCCATCTTACTGCTCCTATTAGACTCCAGCTGAGGAAAGGTCTATGAGGACACCGGTCAGACTTATGTCGCCTGCTCTGCACATATTAGAAATGCCTAGGGCTGATTAGTTTGCCATTTGTAAATCTGATCCAGCATTGCTGGGCTACCACTGACGTGATCAGGGCTATTGAGCTCCTAGATTGGGCAGAGGAGCTCAGTCTTCAGCAGGAGCTGGCCGAGGAGAGCGGAGCAACTTGCATGGGGCTGCTGCACAAGAAGCAACTCACAAGGTGGAGATTTACCCGGAGACGCGGTGCCCGGGCTGTGATCTGCTGTGCAGGCTGCATAGTCGATGCCTCCTAGGACCTGAACTTCACCCCAAACAGGCACAGCAGAGCTCGGACCGCCAGAAGTTCTTTTGCATTGGAGGAGAGACCCTTTTCGATATCTGACCAGGTCCCCTGGGCTCCCCACCCTCTGGGACTCGCATCTGTGGTAATTGTGCTAGTGACCCCAAGTACCCAGGGAACCCCTCGAGATTGTTGGCAGGATGAGCCTAACCTCTATAAAGATTTTACTGACCGGGGTGATAAGGACATCTTCCCTTCCAAGTGCCCCTTAAGAGAAACTTCATTATGTAGCAGATCCCACTGTAAAACCCTGGAATGGTATTGTGCTCACAGAACCCACGATATCAGGGTACCCAACAGGTACATTGCACCTCCAAGGGACATGACCGAATTTGCTATGGCTTTCTTCACCGGGCCCCTCATTTAATGTATTTTAGCTTCTGGGAGGTAGCATTCTTGAGATTCGCAATCCCCAAAAACTGCTGAACTGTCGAGTAATCTGGATCGTGTGCTCGCGATTCCAGACGAAATCCATGACACAGTGACGGCAGGGAGAGATATTGCGTGATCTCCCCGGTGTCGTCTCTGAGGAATCCCTGACGCTGCGCATTAAAAAGAATATTGCGCAGTGACAAGATCCTGCTGAGCAACTGAGAGTTAGAATTGACAACCGACACATGCGCAGAGTAGCAGGGACTAGCCCATCCCCTGAAACAGGCATCACTGATGACGCTTCATTCAGGGTGGGGAAAGAGGCAGCCGCAGTGACCGCAGCCTCTGCTCCTGATCACGTCCGTCTTCATATCCCAGGATGCACTGGGGATTTTCAAACTAAATGTTATCAAACAGGAAGTTGGTAAAAAAAAACAAATGTATACACACATACAAACACACCCCAGTTAGATAAATTTAGATTAACTTTTAATTAAAGTATATTAGAAAAGCAATTACCATATTTTTCGGACTATAAGACGCACCGGACCATAAGATGCACCTAGGTTTTAGAGGAGGAAAATAAAAAAAAAAAAAAATTAAGCAAAAAATGTGTTCATGATGCACTTTTAAGGAGGAAGGGGTCTTCTGCTGACACTGGTATAGGGGTAATACCCAATTCTGACAATATCCCCTATCCTGGTACATATGCCCAACCCCCTTCCTTTTATACGCGGTCATCATCCCCGTCCAGGTATGCACGGCGGTCATCATCCCCGTCCAGGTATGCACGGCGGTCATCATCCCCGTCCAGGTATGCACGGCGGTCATCATCCCCGTCCAGGTATGCACGGCCCCCTCATCCATACCCTAGTATGCATGGCCCCCCTAATCCCCATCAGGCTGCACATAAAAAAAAAATAAACACTCATACTCACCTTTCTTCTCTTTCCTGTCTGCCCGCACTGATCTCGCCATGTGAGCCGCGCATGACGTCACTGCCATGCGCGGCTCACATGGAGAGATCAGCTGCCGGAAGTCACTGCTCCCCATGCCGGGTCTGTGTGCGCGGGGAGCAGGGACTTCACTCTCCTTCATAGCCGACACACAGCTTAGCCGCGCTGCGGCTCCTGCTGCTGCCGGGCTATAGCGTGTGCCCGCTTATTAAAAGGCATGAATATTCACCCCCTCCCCACGCCCATGGGCGTGGAGAGAGGTTGAATATTCATGGCCTTTAACAGCGGGCACAGTCGATTCTGGCAGCAGCTGGAGCCGCAGCGCGGCTACACTGTGTGCCGCTATTAAGGAGCAGTGAATATTCATTTTCTTTAGCAGCGGGGACAGTGTAGGCTGCAGCGGGCGGCCGCTGCCTCCTGTGCCCCGCTCCTCCACCGCTACAGCTCCCTATAATATATATATATATATATATATATATATATATATATATATATATATATATATACACACACACACACACACACACACACATACATATACATATACACATCCCCCCCAACATTCAGACTATAAGACGCACCCCCCATTTTCCTCCAAAATTTTGGAGGAAAAAAGTGCGTCTTATAGTCCAAAAAATACGGTCGATTATTAAATTAAATAGAGATTTAGGATTAAATCAGTGTAGGGTGCGGACAACCCCTTTAAATTGTTAATTGAAATAAAAACAGTTCCCCGTTGTATTAATAAGGCAGTGATTCCAACTGTATTACCACTGGGAGACCCCCAACTCACACTCCTATTTCCCGAGTGCCTTCCATGCCAAGCTTGGTTATGGAGGCTTTGGATTACCATCCATACTGTTCAGCACAGATCATGCTTCTTAGGTCTTCATCGATCCCCCAGAACACAGCCCTGCATTACCGCGTCCTTCAGGCTTTGTCCAATTATTTTCTCCAAATTTGTTTGCCGATCAGTGGCAAGAGGCTGTTGAGCTACTCAATCTCCTTGTTCCTTTGGAAAATTGGCACACTCTTGCATATAACAGTAGAGAATGGCCAAATCTTACGGAGACACTGGTAGATCGCAACGAAACATGGAGAGAGCAGATGTTCAGCAGTGAACTTGGAGTCTCCCTCCTCTATGAAGCTTTGCCGTACACATCTGACTTACTCCTGAGGACTTCTCGTAATTCACATGTGCAAAAATAGTTCAATCCACAACTAAAATGCTTGAACCAACTCGTGGAAAACTGGATAAAGATAGATAAAAGGCACATTACCTGTGGGTAGCCCAAGAGTGAAGTAATTGTCAGGTCCAGGATTGAACTGGGCGATGCGATTACTTATGTATTTTGCTGCCCATTCGCAGGCCAGGGCATAGTCATCAAGAATCACCAGCCGCATGATTGTGCCCACAAGCTCTCGCTTGGCAGCATGTGGCTAACAAACTGAAGAGAGAAGCGATACACAAGATAAGAGGTGACACAATAATATACAAAAGAGGTAACACAATAATACACAGTCGGCAAGTTTGGAGACTGAAACACATTCTGGCTTTCATAAAGTTTGCAGCTTCAGTTTTTATAGTGTCAATTTGCATTAACTGTAGATTGTTATGAAGAATGATCAGATGAATTGTTAAAAAAAAAAAAAAAAATGCATATTAATTTTTTCCCAAGGAAATTACTTAACCACAAAACCCTATCACTACACTATGTGTGCTGGAGCCTGCTTCTCCGGGTCCTACATCACCGAAGCTTGGCACTTCGGGGACACATACCTCCCGTCCACGACCTGTCCGGCAGCAACCTTACACACACCCCCCCTCTGCCCAAAGCAGGGGGGGGGGGCTTGGCACCTTCTGCAACCATACAACAGATACACAAAAGGTATAACGCAGTGTTTCCCAAACCCCATCCTCACAGACCCCACAGGTCATATTTTCAGGATCTCCTTAGTATTACACAGGTGATTGAAGTATCATCAAGGCATCAGGAATTCTCTCACCTGTGTAATACTAAGGAGATTCTGAAAACATGACCTATGGGGGTCCGTGAGGATGGGGTTTGGGAAACACTGCTATAACAGAACAAAACTAAAAATAACCAGTCCATACAGCACGGCATCAGCCGTTTAAATGTAGTGCTTTTCTCGGCCTCCAGCAGACTGAGCAGCACATGCAAGGTTTGCTCACCTTGCACAACACACAGCACCACTGAGACAGGCGCAGCTGTCTTAAATCAGGCCTTCCAAGACCTGGACTGGAGGTAAGTGAGCAGCTGTTTCCCCCCAACTCTTTCAGCTGCTCTTGAAACCCGGCCCTTTAATCCGGGCCCATTAACTCCCTCCCAGCACTATGTGTTCTGGAGCCTGCATCTCCATGTCCTACATCACCGAAGTTTGGTACTTCGGGGACACATACCTCCAGTCCACGACCTGTCTGGCAGCCACCTTACAGTGTGTTCCACCGAGTTAGACCAGAATTGAACCAGAAGATAACTGAAGGTAACTGCACAGCCAGAGTAAAAAATGTTTCTCTTTGTTTTCACTCTCACGACTATAGTCCTACATGTTCTACTAACCCTTCTAATCCCTACACCTAGTAATGAACTGGTCATCTCTCCCTCCATCTCACCTCCTCCTCAGATCTGTTCCTCAACATACAATCCTCTGTCTCCAAACACAGACAGCCACCTCACGCTCTCTCCTGCTGCTCCTCACTGCTGGCGATATCTCTCCAAATCATGGCCCTCCTCACCACATCCCCACAGTCACTTCTACCTCTCATCCACAATCTATCAAATTTCCACAACCTTCCTAACCCTATACCCATTGCCCATCCCCCACTTCCCCAATCCCACTAACAGGAGCTCTATGGAACGCTCTCTCCGTCTGCAACAAACTTTCCTACATCCATGACCTTTTCATTACGAACAAACTTTCCTTCCTTGGCATCAATGGTACCTGACTCACCCCCTCTGACATGGCCTCTCCAGCTGCACTTTCATACGTTGGATTCCACCTTTCCCACACCCCTCGCCCCATCAGCAAGCATGACAAAGGAGTTTGTTTTCTCCTGTCAGATGACTGTACTCTGCTGCCCGACTAATCCACCTGTCCCCCCCGCTATTCCCTGGCCTCTCCCCTCTGTCAATCTCTTCACTGGCTCCCCATTATCCAGAGACTCCAGTTGAAAACCCTAACCATGACATACCAAGCCATCCACAACCTGTCTCCTCCATATAACTGTGACTTAGTGTCCCGGTACTTACCTGCACGCAACCTCCGATCCTCACAAGATCTCCTTCTCTACTCCCCTCTTATCTCCTCTTCCCACAATCGCACGCAAGATTTCTCCCATGCATCCCCCTACTCTAGAACTCGCTACCCCAATATATCAGACTGTTGCCAACCGTGGAAACCTTCAAAAGGAAGCTGAAGATCCACCTCTTCTGACAAGCCTACAATCTGCAGTAACCACCGCTCCATCATACCACTGCACGACCAGCTCTACCCTCACCTACTGTATCCTCACCCATTCATTGAAGACTGTAAGCCCTCGCGGGCAGGGTCCTCGCTCCTCCTGTACCAGTCGGTGATTCGTTTTTGTTCAAGATTATTGTACTTGTTTTTTGCTATGTATATCCCTTTTCACATGTAAAGCTCCATGTAATAAATGCCACTATAATAAATAATAACTTAATAGGGGGAGGTTAATTTGCTGTGAAGACTTCAGGACTCCGAAGAAAGTCCAGCAAGTCCCTGTATCACTTCCTACATAGGATTCAGCTATGGAATTGGTTCAACACCAGTGCAGAGCTTGCTCAAGAATGGCAGCAGGCAGGCGTCAGTGCATCTGTACACACCGTGAGGAGAAGGATTTTGGAGGCTGTGCTGGTGTCAAGTAGGGCAGCAAAGAAACCACTTTTCTCCATGAAAAAGATTAAGAACAGGATTATAAAATGCAGTAAACTACAGTGATTGGATTACAGAGGACTGGGGTAAAGTTATTTCCCTGATGAAGGCCCCCTTCAAACTGTTAGGGACATATGGAAGAATGAATGTCCGGAGAAGAAAAGCTAAGTGCTACTTTGAGTCCTGTGTTATGCCAACAGTAAAGCACCCCGAGACGAGTCATGTGTGAAGTTATCCATCATCAAAAGGGAGTGGGCTCACTCACAATTATACCTAAGAACACAGCAGGAGCATTTTGGTGATTAACAATGCATATACCAGCATGACGGAGAATATGTCACAAGGCAAAAGTGACAACTAAGTGTCTGGGTAACACTGACATTTTGGGTTCATGGCCAGTAAACTCTCCAGATCTCAATTCGATTGTGGTCACTCCTCAAAAAGAGGGTGGACAAACAGAAATGTATGTAGTGAGCTCCTAGCACTGATTAGACAAAAATTGTCCATCGTCAGTCAGGATTTGGCCCAGCAGCCGATATCCAGCTGCCAAGGCGAAGGGAACGAGTCTTGAAAAATAAGGGTCAACACTGTGAATATTGAATCTTTCCATAAACTTGATGTATTTGTCAATAAAAGTGTAAAACTTATAAAATGCTGATAATTGTACTACAGTAACCACAGAAACATCTGACTAAAAGATCTAAAATCACTGAAGTGAACACCAACATTTCTATCAGTCACAAGACTTTGGCCAGAACTGTACATAAAGTAACACAAAACAAGATACAAGACATAGGTCAAAAAAAATTCTCCATCTTCTTCGTTACGTCAATCCGTGAAAAATGGGACTGCACTCAGATGTCATCTGAGTGCAGTGCGATCTTTTCCAAGAACTCATTAACTTGCATGGCAGAGAGTGATCCGAATATTAGATGAAACTCAAGCATAGTGATTTTTGTCCTCGGACAGACTGTCTATGGGGCCGTGCACATGTGCGATTTTTCTCCTTGGACAAACACTAGTCACCGTGCGATTCAATGTTTTGTCAGATCGCACTCCGACTGAAAACACTGCTATCTGCACCTGCCTTAACATTGCAGCGCTATCAATAGTGATCTCAGCAAGGACTGCTGGGAGATTTCAGCTCAGAAGCCTGCAGATCTCTGAACGCAGCTCTAGACTATCACTGGCTGTAACTCAGGATTAGTAATCGATACGTTTTTCGAAAGTTACACAATAAACTGTAATAAATGACTCTCATGTGAACACAAATTCTAAAGGAGAACTCTAACACTAAGATATTAACTTAAGGACGAATTCACACATCCGTGGTGGGATCGGAGGACCCGGCCCGGCTCTCCGGACCTGATCAGTGCCTCATCTATTCCTAGGAGGTAATCACAGATCAGCACTGGTGACCCAGCAGTTGTCAGATCTGAGCTCGCTCCGTGGAGCACAGATGTGTGAATTCAGCCTTACAGAAGTTGTCCCAGAGTAGAAAGCCAGAGCTGTTGGATTACAGCGCCACCCCTGGGCACAGGCTGTGTGTGGCATTACAGCTCAGCACCTGTCACGTCACTAGACCGGAGCTGTAGTACCAGACACAACCTGTGGCCAGGACTGGCGCTCTGTGTTCCTTTTTCTCGTGGACAAACCCTGTGCAGAAAAATACAGAATCCAGGAACCTCCAAACATGGCAGACATCGCCAAGTTCTAACAGTGCATAATGGGCGCAGCTCCAGCCGTACTGTCAGTGACTGGAAACCTGGTTTATAGTCCAACTGCTGACAGGTGAGAGGCTGCGGCCCCCTGTAATCCCCGGCTCTGACCCGTCACCGACCATTGCTGCTCTACAGCAGTCTATGAGCCGCTCTCTATAGTGCAGGGGACTAACCACATCCACAGGAAGCCAGGGTGTCCCCCCAGGACTGAGGCTGCCCCTCCGGGAGCTCAGTGTGGGGTGCGCAGTTATCCGCCATGTCTCCCCAATACTGGAGGGATGCTGCGGGCATGCTGCGGGCTGATGATGCACGCGTGTGGGGGCTCTGGGAGCTCTGTGGGGATGCTGCTGGCTGTGGTGGCATGTCTATGGCTCTGGTGGGGGCTCTGTGGGCATGCTGCGGGCTGGTGGTGGCTCTGGAGGGATGCTGCGGGCTTGTGGGGGCTCTGGAGGGATGCTGGGGGCATGCTGCTAGCTGGTGGGGGCTCTGGAGGGATGCTGCGGGCTCGTGGTGGCTCTGGGGGGATGCTGTGGGTCTGTGGGGGATGGTGGGGGCATGCTGCGGGCTCGTGGGTGCTCTATGGGGCTGGTGCGGGTTCTGTGGGAGCATGCTGCGGGCTCTGGAGGTAATCTGGGGGGGATGATGCACCCGTGTGGGGGCTCGGGGGGGGGGGGGTCGGATGATGCATGCGTGTGGGGGCTCTGTGGGGATGCTGCGGGCTGTGGTGGCATGTCTATGGCTCTGGTGGGGGCATGCTGCGGGCTGGTGGTTGCTCTGGAGGGAAGCTGCAGGCTTGTGGGGGCTCTGGGTGCATGCTGCGGGCTCTGAGTGCTCTGTGGGGATGCTGAGGGCATGCTGCGGGCTCTGGAGGTATTCTGGGGGGGATGCTGGGGGCTTGGTGATCCACGCTTGTGGGGGGGGGCGGATGATGCACGCTTGTGGGGGGGGGGGGCGGATGATGCACGCTTGTGGGGGGGGGCGGATGATGCACGCTTGTGGGGGGGGGGGGATGATGCACGCTTGTGTGGGGAGGGTGATGAGCTCTATGGGGATGCTGCGGGCTGTGGTGGCATGTCTATGGCTCTGGTGTGGGCTCCGTGGGCATGCTACGGGCTGGTGGTGGCTCTGGAGGAATGCTGCGGGCTTGTGTGGGCATGCTGCGGGCTGGTGGGGGCTATGGAGGGATGCTGCGGGCTGGTTTTGGCTCTGGAGGGATGCTGCAGGCTTGTGTGGGCATGCTGCGGGCTGGTGGGGGCTATAGAGGGATGCTGCGGGCTGGTTTTGGCTCTGGAGGAATGCTGCGGGCTTGTGTGGGCATGCTGCGGGCTGGTGGGGGCTATGGAGGGATGCTGCGGGCTGGTTTTGGCTCTGGAGGGATGCTGCAGGCTTGTGGGGATGCTGGGGGCATGCTGCGGGCTGTGGTGGCATGTCTATGGCTCTGGTGGGGGCTGTGTGGGCATGCTGCGGGCTGGTGGTGGCTCTGGAGGAATGCTGCGGGCTTGTGGGGGCAGGCTGATGATGCACGCGTGTGGGGGCTCTGTGGGGATGCTGCAGGCTGTGGTGGCATGTCTATGGCTCTGGTGGGGGCTCTGTGGGCTTGCTAAGGGCTGGTGGTGGCTCTGGAGGGATGCTGCGGGCTTGTGGGTGCTCTGTGGGACGCTGGGGGCATGCTGCTGGCTGGTGGGGGCTCTGGAGGGATGCTGCGGGCTGGTGGTGGCTCTGGGGGGGATGCTGCGGTGGCATGTCTATTGCTCTGGTGGGGGCTGTGTGGGCATGCTGCGGGCTGGTGGTGGCTCTGGAGGAATGCTGCGGGCTTGTGGGGACGCTGGGGGCATGCTGCACGCGTGTGGGGGCTCTGTGTGGATGCTGCGGGCTGGTGGTTGCTCTGGGTGCATGCTGCGGGCTCTGGGTGCTCTGTGGGGATGCTGCGGTCTCTGGAGGTATTCTGGGGGCTTGATGATGCACGCTTGTGGGGGGTGTGAGGACCTGGCCACTTTCTAAATACTTTTCCAGCACTGATGAGCACCCTTTTTTTTCGTCAATCTTAATTTTGTGTTTTGTTAGAAATTTGCTTGCTGTGTTTTGTTAGTGATTTGTTTGCTCATCAGTTCAACCTCAGGTATCTATTCCATTGCCATTCCATGCCATTGTTCTCTCCAACACCACAGGTAGTCTCACATGCAGACCCAGGGGATGGGCTCCACCTGAGAAAATATCTCCACTAAGGCACAGTTAGCTGGGGGAGGGAGGTGTGAGCTCTTCTGCCAATTCAGGGGGCTGAACCCTGGGCAGGAGAAAGAGAACAGGCATTGCTGGTCGGACGGAGAGCTGGGTGGTATCACGGGCTGCGGTCGTGATATCCATCATCCGAAGGAGCATATGCTGTGACTGCCAATATACCGGCGGGAGATACAAAAAGCTGTGGGCCAACCAAAAGTTGGGGGACAGTGGGTATCACCTGGTACGGGGCAGTGGAACTACTGATCCCAGGTTGGAAACTCAAGGACTAAGAGAATTGCCTCTTGGACATTTACCTGGAATTGCTCTTCACCGAGGTCGGAAGGAATAAAACTAATTGCATCGATAACCTGCCTAGGTGATTATTAAAATCCACAACCGCACATCTTTACAGGGGGGGCAGATGATGCACGCTTGTGGGGGGGGTGATGCACGCTTGTGGGGGGGGGTGATGCACGTGACGCGCCCCCTGGGCCATATTCCTTTTTGAGGGGAATACCCGGCACCGGATCAGATGGGGGGTTGTAGTCTCCGAGCGGCTGTGACCCGGCCCCGTGCCCAGGGCGTCAAGCTCAGTGTTATGTGGCAGCTTTACAGATGTTACTAAAGTTCTTTTGTGTCGACTACGCCACCCGTTGTGATGCGGTCACTGTGGCCGCCGCTGCTGCAGGGTCCGCTGAGGCTGATGGTGGGTGCGCAGCTTGGTGAGATAACCCCCAACGGGAGGGGTATAGCCTCAGAGGGGACAGGCGCAGAGGATGGGGGTTGTGGTGGTGCGATGCAGCCGGCAATGAAGACAGACTCGGGTTGTGCAGTTAAGGGTGTTTACTTACTGCTGATGTTGTACTGGTCACTCCAGCTGCTAGTGACCACCCGAGCCGTGCTGCGTCCACCAGGTCCTGGATCCGGCCAACCCCCAAACAAGTCCAGAGCGTGGCCCTGAGCTCTCCCTCTGTCCTTTCTTCAGCCGTCCCCACCAGTGATTCACCTAGGTCCAGCTCCCTCGGGCCTTCTTTTGGGACACCCTTGGCCCTGGGTTCCCTGACCCTTCATGTGGTGTGCCTTCGGGGTGAATGTGGTGGGTGACCGTGACAGACACTGCCCACGGTCTCCGGTCTCTGGCTGGGGAATGTCTTTGCCCCCACCAGCTTGGGTTCCGGTACCCTCTTGCTGACTCCTCACCCGGTGCTCTAATTTGGGTTCTTGGGTCCCTTCAGTCTTCCCCCTCTGGGTCTTTCTCTGCTCCACTCTCTCTCTCTCCAGGGCTGCTGTTTCCTTCTCTCTCCTCTCCAACTGACTTGTTCTCAGCGTCTGACCCTGATCTAAGTTGGTGCCCTCCTTATATATCCCTCTATGTGTGAGCTCAGGTGACCAGCACCCAATGAGCTCCTATCACTACCCAGACTGCTCCCCCTATCTGCCCCTACACTACATGGGATGTACCACCCCCCTCCCACTCCAGCCAGGAACAGGCTCGGTTGTACCTGCACATTTCTAAGTGGGAGTACCGTCGGCCTGCTCCTCTGGAATGGGATGTATGTAGTGCATGCAGTCTATCTGAGCTCAGTTCCACACTCCTTCCTTACCCGGGAGTGGAATATCACACCTCTGGGTTGAGGTGCAATACCCCTGTAGCAGCCGAATCCTCAGGGTGCTACATTCCCCCCTGGTAAATCACAGCACGTCCTCGGGCTGTAAGACATAAAACACCAAAACATACAAAATTTTTTCATATAAACATATAAAACATATAAACATTATATATATATAAAACTTTTTATATAAACATTCTCGTAGACTTCTCTTGTCTCTGGTTCCTCCTCCGGACACTGTGCAACGTGTGTCCGGGAAAAGTGCGACAGTCTCTTAGAAAAATCTGGTTTTCTTATAAAACCGGTAGGGGGCGCTTTAGGACGCGCAGCTATATACAGGGGAAGTTGAAAGTTGGCCGCTCTCAGTCCTCGGCCAGTTAGAGGAAAGGGAATGGCTGCTCACAGTCCTCAGCCTGTAGGATGAAGGGGTTAACGGGTAAACAGTTCCCTGGTCCCAACGGGGACTATTTTAGCAGCAACAGTTTCAGTTTCTATATACCCCGATTGGGTAACTATTTACATCACTTCTCGGCCGCACTCAACGGCGTCTTCCTCCTGCTCTTTCTTGATATGATGTTTCTTCAGACCCGTCCGGGTCCTCTGGCTCCTCCTCTCCGTACCGCAACTCCTCCTCCGTCAAGCGGTGTACGTGGAGGGCGTAAGGTCCTTTGGCACACTTGTGCCGGGTGAAAGTGACTTCGTCTCCGACGTAGAGGTCACGGCCTTTGTGACCTTCCGGCAGGTGGGACTCGACGTCTCTGCGGGTCACAAAAACGTCACCGCGGTTGTTACGGTCCCGAATAAAGCCCCACCCATGCTGCGGGTTGAACTTTATCACTGTCCCGATGGTGCGGGGACAATGCGCTGCACGGGGGTTCCTCCTAGTCCGGCTCTTCTGCTCCGCGCTCTGGATTTGGGCCTGTTGTTCTCTGACCCGCCTCTCCTCCCGTTCTCTCTTAAACTCTGCCAGCTGTTGACGGCAACACTCTGTACGTTCAGCTGCGGCTGCCCGAGTTTCTCCGGTGAACCCCATCAAATCTTCTCCCGTGGGGTCCCACACGAATTGGGCTTCTGCTAGAGGAGGCGAGACCCGAGCCACGGGCTTCGGAGCCGGGATTAGGGGCTCACACAAGGGCCCTAGTCTTTGCTGCCGCTCCAGCTCAGGGTACCCTTCGGGCCAGATGAAGGGCCGCCCGTCCGGCCATGTGAGCTGGCCGAAGAGGTCCTCCCCCAGGTGTGGCACCCTAGGTATTGCGGGCGCGGGCGCGGTGGTGGTGGCGCCCGGGTTGCCCAGGCCTTGCGGCCAGGCCTGGGGCACCTGGAAGGTGAAGGGCACCGTTAGGACGGCGGCGCCCTGGGCTACCTGGCCTTGCGGCCAGGCCGGAGGCTCCGCGGAGGTAGGGGGCGCTGTTGGTGGTGCGGCGCCCGGGGGTACTAGGCCTTGCGACCAGGCTGGTGGTAATTCCTGCTTTGTCACGCTCCGGGTCGAGGCGCGTGACGTCACAGGGGTCGCTGCGGCGGCTTCCGGTCGGGGCCTAGTCCATAGCGGTGACATGGCGGCTACGGGCACAGCAGGGGGACTTTCGGGCTCTGCGACGGGGAGCTGGGGCAGGTAAGCGGTGTCACGGCTTGGGGTATAGGCGTCCCCTTTACCTGCCTCCATGCGCTCGGCTCCCTCCTCGGCGCCGTCTCCGGCCTTGGGTCCTCCCGCGCCATCCTCAGAGGCGGTCTGCTTCCTCTTCCAGGGTAGCGTGCTCCGCTGACTGGTCTCTGCGTGCTGAGCCATCTCCCGGCTCCACTCCGCCAGTATCTCCCGCTGTACCCGGGCCATCCTCCGTGCGAGGCCCTCCAGGGCAGTTTGTGCACACTCCCGGTCTCGGGGGAGCTGTGCAAGGATCTCCGCTAGACCTAGCGGGGTTGTGGACTCTAGCAGGCTCCTGACCATCGGGTCGGTGCTGCTCTGCTCTGCTTCCGGCAGGCTCCTGGCCAGCGGGCCGGTGCTGCTCTGCCCTCCTTCCTCGGTCTCTAGCAGACTCCTGGCCAGCGGGCCGGTGCTGTTCTGCTTTCTCTCCATCTCCGGGTAAGCTCCTCCGCTACTCCTTGTTAGACCTCTTGCCTCCGGGTGCGCTCGCTCCAGACTGCTCCAAGCGACACCCATCTTTTCTCTTCTCTTTCGTCTCCTCCCACTTCGAGGGCGGTCCCGGGGCAACTCGGTGACTGTCAGCTCCAGGGGTAGTTCTTTCACGCTGACAGACACCTCCAGCATCACAGTCTCTGTTGGTGGGGGCGGTTTCCACTTTTGGCGCCATTTTCTGTCCCGGCCCACGATGGGAGGTGGCCTCTTGCCCTCCTTTGGCACGCCCATAATGGCGTCCGCTGCTCTTCCAAGGCGGGAAATCTGCGGTTTTGGCGGGAAGCGTCGCCCAGTGGCGGGAAACTCTGCAGATGGCGGGAACAAGTTGGAAATGGCGGACAATCGGCGGGAAACGACTGGTGATGGAGTCCGATGGCGTGGACCCTCCGGAACCGGCGGGAGACTTCTTTCTGAGGTAAACTTGCACTTTTCTTCAGGCACGCAGTACCCGGGTGTTGCGGGCACGTAATCCTGCCGACTACGCCAAAGTTGACGCGCCCCCTGGGCCATATTCCTTTTTGAGGGGAATACCCGGCACCGGATCAGATGGGGGGTTGTAGTCTCCGAGCGGCTGTGACCCGGCCCCGTGCCCAGGGCGTCAAGCTCAGTGTTATGTGGCAGCTTTACAGATGTTACTAAAGTTCTTTTGTGTCGACTACGCCACCCGTTGTGATGCGGTCACTGTGGCCGCCGCTGCTGCAGGGTCCGCTGAGGCTGATGGTGGGTGCGCAGCTTGGTGAGATAACCCCCAACGGGAGGGGTATAGCCTCAGAGGGGACAGGCGCAGAGGATGGGGGTTGTGGTGGTGCGATGCAGCCGGCAATGAAGACAGACTCGGGTTGTGCAGTTAAGGGTGTTTACTTACTGCTGATGTTGTACTGGTCACTCCAGCTGCTAGTGACCACCCGAGCCGTGCTGCGTCCACCAGGTCCTGGATCCGGCCAACCCCCAAACAAGTCCAGAGCGTGGCCCTGAGCTCTCCCTCTGTCCTTTCTTCAGCCGTCCCCACCAGTGATTCACCTAGGTCCAGCTCCCTCGGGCCTTCTTTTGGGACACCCTTGGCCCTGGGTTCCCTGACCCTTCATGTGGTGTGCCTTCGGGGTGAATGTGGTGGGTGACCGTGACAGACACTGCCCACGGTCTCCGGTCTCTGGCTGGGGAATGTCTTTGCCCCCACCAGCTTGGGTTCCGGTACCCTCTTGCTGACTCCTCACCCGGTGCTCTAATTTGGGTTCTTGGGTCCCTTCAGTCTTCCCCCTCTGGGTCTTTCTCTGCTCCACTCTCTCTCTCTCCAGGGCTGCTGTTTCCTTCTCTCTCCTCTCCAACTGAATTGTTCTCAGCGTCTGACCCTGATCTAAGTTGGTGCCCTCCTTATATATCCCTCTATGTGTGAGCTCAGGTGACCAGCACCCAATGAGCTCCTATCACTACCCAGACTGCTCCCCCTATCTGCCCCTACACTACATGGGATGTACCACCCCCCTCCCACTCCAGCCAGGAACAGGCTCGGTTGTACCTGCACATTTCTAAGTGGGAGTACCGTCGGCCTGCTCCTCTGGAATGGGATGTATGTAGTGCATGCAGTCTATCTGAGCTCAGTTCCACACTCCTTCCTTACCCGGGAGTGGAATATCACACCTCTGGGTTGAGGTGCAATACCCCTGTAGCAGCCGAATCCTCAGGGTGCTACACACGCTTGTGGGGGGGGCGGATGATGCACGCTTGTGGGGGGAGGGGGCGGATGATGCACGCTTGTGGGGGGGAGGGGGCGTCCCAGCAGATGGCCCCCTGCAAGCATTATATCCCCCCAGAGACCCCATAAGGAGAGTGTGCCTGCCCCCCTGCAGCCCCCTATTCAGCCCTGGTAGCCAGCAACATCACCATCCCCATGGCCTCATAGCTGAAATCATGGAACGTGGATTCAGCTTCCAAAAAGTCCACCAGCCTCACCTTCCAGGGCTCCTGCCTTTTCGAAGAGCTAGATAAGATGATCTCTAATGCCATGGGGGGTAAGAGTATTTTGTTTCCGCAACAGAGGGCCATATGCCCTCCTCCCAAGAGACGCACAGTCCAGTTATGGTCCTTTCGGAAATTTTCAGTGTGGAAAAGCAACCAAAAGGACAACACTCCGGCCCACCAGGAAAAGAAGAGACCTTCCTTTAGGCTAGCCCCCTCCTGGCATCAACGAATCCACCAGCGCTGGTCTGCCAGGCCCGGATCTAGAAGATTCCCACCTGGGATGTTTCTCAGGGTGGGCGGCCGTCTCCTTTGGTTCCGGGATGAGTGGCTCTCGGTAGTCAACAACGCTTGGGTCTGAGATGTTGTTGACTACAGCCACAAAATAGATTTTTCCACGCTGCCTTGTTTTCGAGACCACTTTCCCCAAAGACCCCCTTCCCTTATTCCTGGGTTTTTCAAGGCTATTGATTTGCTATCCAAAGCAGCATCATGATCTCAGTTCCAGGACGCTGAGACATCAGACACCGGAGGCCGGCCGAGGGGTCGGGGCAAAGCTAAAGACCTTACCCACAATCCTCCCATAAATGCACTTTTATTAAATTAGAATTATTTCTATACATAATGGTAAAATGTTATTTCTATAATATTTCTACAATTAAACGTTTGAGATTTCTGTGGTAATGGTTATTTTGTTTCTTTTAAACCTGTTCTGAATGTAAATAAAACATTTCTCTGATTAAGCTTCCACATTGTATTTTAGCCTTTCATTTTACTCATAGGGCAGGAAAAGCCCATGATGCACCTGTGTAAACCATATAAAAGGTACTGTAATAACATGGCTTAGACAGATAACCCACCTTTGAAACAATGAAGTTCACTTGTACAAGCTGCATAGATGAAAACCTGCTTTAGGCTATGTGCCCACGATGCAGAAATGCTCAGGATTTTATCCTGAGAGTTTCTGCAACTCCCTGGCAGAAAAAAATGCATGCGGATTGTGCATGCGGATTGTGCATGCGGATCGTCCATGCGGATCGTCCATGCGGATCGTGCATGCGGATCGTGCATGCTGTAAGGCAGCGCTAGTCATCATCCTGGGGAATACTCGCTGCAGCGCGTCAATTAATGCACACCAGCAATGTCTTTCCGGTTTTCACACTTCAGCAGTTTATTATACTTCATAAACCGCAGTTCACACATATAATGTCCACGAGCTCAAGTGGCAGACAGGCCCACTTGGCTTCAGATACAGCCTTCAGCAAGGCAATACTATAGCAATGTCCATATAACAAAGTGTATTACCTTTGTCAGGTTTTAGCTGCTTCAGTCCATTTGGTTCCGCCACCACTGTGGCTCTAGAGCTTACCACACGTGGTCTCCAGCCCTTATCCCATCCAAGGCCACTGGCATCTCTCACACACACAGATCCAGGCTTTGCCCTCCAGGACACTTATCCTCCAAAGCCTCTGGCTCTCCAAGGCTTACTGGCATCACTTACACACACAAGGATCCAGGCTTCACCCTCCAGGAGTCCACCAAGCTTCATCAGGCCTCACACGGTGCCACACACACGGGTAACAGGCCTCAGGCCTCACGCCTATCACACCCCTTGCACCCCTGCATACTTCTGTCTCAAATTACCAGGGTTTTTATATCCTATAGAAACAGCCACAGGACCTGCGCTTATCTCACAGTCACATGTCCAGACCTTCTGTTGTGCAAAAGGACCTGTGTGATGTCACAGTCATGTGACCAGTCAGCTGAGGGAGGTACGTGGTCCGTCAAAACACACACTGAACCATTAAAGGGATGCCTGCTGCATCACAATGCGGATTGTGCATGCGGATTGTACATGCGGATTATGCATGCGGATTGTACATGCGTTTTGCTGCCAGGGACAAGCGGAAGTGAAGCGTTCTTCACTTGCATTTCCGCATGCGGGTTGTCAAGCGCTTTCCAAGCGATTTTAGCATCACTTGGAAAGTGTTTGACAACTTGGTCACACTAAATAAATCCATGCAACCGGCATGGATTTATATAGTGTGACCGAAAGAATGTTAAAAAAATAAATATATACTTACCCTCTGATGGCCCCCGGTGTCCTGCTTTCCCTCCGTTCTCCCTTGCCAGCAGCGATACACTGAAGGACCTGCCGACGTCAGCGTCGCGTGAGCTGTCACATGACTATAATGTCAGCACAGGTCCTTCAGTACATCGCGAACTGCCGGCATGAGAGGAGGAGTGCAGCGGGGGGCCGCCAGAAGGTAAGTATATATTTATTTTTTATTTTATTCTTTTTTTTTTCTTTGCAGTTTTCTATGGTACCCTGGTCCGGAGGAGTCTCCTCTCCTCTATACCTGGGTACCATCCGCACACTAGAACGCATGGAATGCGCATCTACATATACAGTGATGCGTAATCCATGTGATCTAATGCAAGTCAATGGCGGCGAAAATGCAGCACTTCCGCAAAATAATTGGTAGTGCTGTGTTTTTTTCCGCAATGATGATCCGCAGAGGAAATTTCCGCAGCATGTGCACAGCACATGCGGATTATCATTGGGGAACATGGCAGGCCTTCTACCATGCGTTTTTTAAGCGTTTCTGCAGCGTTTTTGCTTAAAAAATGCATCGTGGGCACACAGCCTTAAGGGAACCTGTCACCTGTTTTTCCCCATATAAAGTACGACCACCACCTGTATGCCCTAGAGTGCTGTAAAGAAGTCGGACGGTACTAGATTGTGCCTGCCGTGCCTCAGACCGCACGGGAGGACGGTACTAGATTGTGCCTGCCGTGCCTCAGACCGCACGGGAGGACGGTACTAGATTGTGCCTGCCGTGCCTCAGACCGCACGGGAGGACGGTACTAGATAGTGCCTGCCGTGCCTCAGACCACACGAGAGGACGGTACTAGATTGTGCCTGCCGTGCCTCAGACCACACGGGAGGATGGTACTAGATTGTGCCTGCCGTGCCTCAGACCACACGGGAGGATGGTACTAGATTGTGCCTGCCGTGCTTCAGACCACACGGGAGGACTGTACTAGATTGTGCCTGCCGTGCTTCAGACCACACGGGAGGACGGTACTAGATTGTGCCTGCCGTGCTTCAGACCGCACGGGAGGACGGTACTAGATAGTGCCTGCCGTGCTTCAGACCACACGAGAGGACGGTACTAGATTGTGCCTGCCGTGCCTCAGACCACACGAGAGGACGGTACTAGATTGTGCCTGCCGTGCCTCAGACCGCACGGGAGGACGGTACTAGATAGTGCCTGCCGTGCCTCAGACCACACGAGAGGACGGTACTAGATTGTGCCTGCCGTGCCTCAGACCACACGGGAGGATGGTACTAGATTGTGCCTGCCGTGCTTCAGACCACACGGGAGGACTACTAGATTGTGCCTGCCGTGCTTCAGACCGCACGGGAGGACGGTACTAGATTGTGCCTGCCGTGCCTCAGAGCACACGGGAGGACGGTACTAGATAGTGCCTGCCGCTCTTCAGACCGCACGGGAGGACGGTACTAGATAGTGCCTGCCGCTCTTCAGACCACACAGGAGGACTGTACTAGATTGTGCCTGCCGTGCCTCAGACCACACGGGAGGATGGTACTAGATTGTGCCTGCCGTGCCTCAGACCCAGGGGCGGAACTACCGCCCGTGCAGCCGGTTCATTGAACGGGGGCCCCGAGGGAGAGGGGGCCCCTCCAGCCTCAGCAGGGCCGCCATCAGGGCATGACTGCCCTGACTCCAGTATGGGGCCCGGCCGGTAGGGGCCCCCTCGGAGCCCCGTTGGGGGCCCCCCTCTTATGCATCTCTCGCCTCATGGGGCCCCTGGCCCCATGCTAAGCGCCGGGTCCGGGACATCTCAGCGCTGTGCTGCGCTGCCGTGGCAGCGCCTTCAAGATTCCCCTGACTTCCGGTCATGTGACGGTGCCGTCACATGGCCGGAAGTCAGGAGAACCTGGTGTCAGCGATTTGGACGAGCGCCAGGATTCTGCAGGGATCGCATGGGGGTAAGTATAACAAGTTTTATTTTTTTAAAAATACAATTAACTAGGAGTGGGGGGAATTGGGAGATGCACATGTGTGTGGGGGGGGGAATTGGGAGATGCACATGTGTGGGGGGGGGGAATTGGGAGATGCACATGTGTGTGGGGGGGGGGAATTGGGAGATGCACATGTGTGTGGGGGGGGGGAATTGGGAGATGCACATGTGTGTGGGGGGGGGGAATTGGGAGATGCACATGTGTGGGGGGGGGAATTGGGAGATGCACATGTGTGGGGGGGGGAATTGGGAGATGCACATGTGTGGGGGGGGGAATTGGGAGATGCACATGTGTGGGGGGGGGGAATTGGGAGATGCACATGTGTGGGGGGGGGATTGGGAGATGCACATGTGTGGGGGGGGGAATTGGGAGATGCACATGTGTGGGGGGGGGGAATTGGGAGATGCACATGTGTGGGGGGGGGGATTAGGAGATGCACATGTGTGGGGGGGGATTGGGAGATGCACATGTGTGGGGGGGGGATTGGGAGATGCACATGTGTGTGGGGGGGAATGGGAGATGCACATGTGTGTGGGGGGGAAATGGGAGATGCACATGTGTGTGGGGGGGAAATGGGAGATGCACATGTGTGTGGGGGGGAAATGGGAGATGCACATGTGTGGGGGGGAAATGGGAGATGCACATGTGTGTGGGGGGGAAATGGGAGATGCACATGTGTGGGGGGGAAATGGGAGATGCACATGTGTGTGTGTGGGGGGGGGGGAATGGGAGATGCACATGTGTGTGGGGGGGGGAATGGGAGATGCACATGTGTGTGTGGGGGGGGGATGGGAGATGCACGTGTGTGGGGGGGGAATGGGAGATGCACATGTGGGGGAGGGGGATGAGAGAGGTGCACATGTGGGGGAGGGGAATGAGAGAGGTGCACATGTGGGGGTGAGAGAGGTGCTCGTGGGGGGATGAGAGATGCACATGGGGGGATGAGAGAGGGGCACATGTGGGGGAGGGGGATGAGAGAGGGGCACATGTGGGGGAGGGGGATGAGAGATGTGCACATGGGGGGTGGTGAGAGATGTGCACATGGGGGGTGGTGAGAGATGTGCACATGGGGGGGTTTGAGAGCTGCACATGGAGGGGTGAGAGCTGCACATGGGGGGGATGAGAGCTGCACATGGGGGAATTGGGAGAAAATGAGCTGCACATGGGGGAATTGGGAGTAGGGGGATAATGAGCTGCACATAATGAATGTGGGGTGGGGGAGAGTAAATGATAAATGATGATGGGGTGGGGAGAGCACGGACATGATATAATGAATTGGGGCAGGGGGTGCATGTAAATAATGAATGCGGGGAGCAGGAAGCATAGAGTAGGGGGCGTTGCGGATGCAGGAGTGTAACTGTAACAAATTGGCGGAAAGAGTAGAGGTTCTAATTAAATTATATATTGAGTGCCTATTTACAGTTAATGGGGGCACCGTGGTGGATTACAATTTATATTTGGAATGGTAGGTGGCATAATAACTAACCATATATTGATGGTGGATGCACGTCTGTATTCAGCTGCGTAATGTAGAAGTTGGGGAATGTGCTCTAGATAACTGTGTTATTTTATGCAGAGATGAGTCCTGGCTGGAAGACGTGATGGCGGTCTGTGCTGGATGAAGGAGAAAAGCGTAGCTGAAGGACTTCACCTAGAGACGTCACCAGTGAGTCAGTGTATTACATGTACACTTACACTATATACTATGTACCGGGCTCCTGTGTATAATGTCACTGGTGATCACTGTATTACCTGTACACTATATACAGAGCTCCTGTGTATAATGTCACTGGTGATCACTGTATTACCTGTACACTGACACTATATACAGAGCTCCTGTGTATAATGTCACTGGTGATCACTAGATTACCTGGACACTTACATTATACATACCATGTATAGAGCTCCCGTGTATAATGACACTTATGGTAATATTAGTAATGTGGTGGTAATATTAGTAATGTGGTGGTAATATGTGGTCTGGTCATGGTGTGGCAGTTTTTCTCCCTTCTGTGTGGTATTATTCGGTCACTATGTTGTGGTAATATGTGGTCTGGTCATGGTGTGGCGGTATTCCCTGTATGTGGTATTATTGGTCATTTTAAAAAAAAATGTATATGACACATTCCCTTAAAGAAAACTAAATAAACATATATCTAAAAAGAGTATTGCATATTTTAAGAAAATTTTAATAGGTTAGAGTAGGGCCCGGCCAGAAGAGTCTACCTTATCGTGGTGGCGGCTTTAAAAATCTTTTGGCCAAAACAAAAGCTGATGGCTATGTATGTGGCGCCGTCACATGGCCGAACGTCAGGAGAACGTGGTGGCAGCGACGTGGACGAGCGCCAGGATTCTGCAGGGATCGCATGGGGGTAAGTATAACAAGTTTTATTTTTTTAAATACAATTAATTAACCAGGAGTGGGGGGAATCAGAGATGCACATGGGGGGGGGGGGGGGGTGAGAGATGCACATGGGGGGGGGGGTGAGAGATGCACATGGGGGGGGGGATGAGAGATGCACATGGGGGGGGGATGAGAGATGCACATGGGGGGGGGGTGAGAGATGCACATGGGGGGGTGAGAGATGCACATGGGGGGGTGAGAGATGCACATGGGGGTGAGAGATGCACATGGGGGGATGAGAGATGCACATGGGGGGGATGAGAGATGCACATGGGATGGATGAGAGATGCACATGGGGGGGATGAGAGATGCACATGGGGGGGGATGAGAGATGCACATGGGGGGGGATGAGAGATGCACATGGGGGGGATGAGAGATGCACATGGGGGGGATGAGAGATGCACATGGGGGGGATGAGAGATGCACATGGGGGGATGAGAGATGCACATGGGGGGGATGAGAGATGCACATGGGGGGGATGAGAGATGCACATGGGAGGGGGATGAGAGATGCACATGGGAGGGGATGAGAGATGCACATGGGAGGGGGATGAGAGATGCACATGGGAGGGGGATGAGAGATGCACATGGGAGGGGGATGAGAGATGCACATGGGGGGGATGAGAGATGCACATGGGGGGGTGAGAGATGCACATGGGGGGGTGAGAGATGCACGGGGGGGGGGTGAGAGATGCACGGGGGGGTGATGCACGAGGGGGGTGAGAGATGCACGGGGGGGAGAGATGCACGGGGGAGAGAGATGCACGGGGGGGTGAGAGATGCACGGGGGGGGGTGAGAGATGCACGGGGGGATGAGAGATGCACGGGGGGGGTGAGCTGCACATGGGGGGGTTATGTTTACATAACTTTGTTGCCTTATGAAGGGCAAGGGGGGCCCCCAAAAATTTCTTGCACAGGGGCCCACTACAGTCTGTGTCCGCCCCTGCTCAGACCACATGAGAGGACTGTACTAGATTGTGCCTGCCATGCTTCAGACCACACGGGAGGACTACTAGATTGTGCCTGCCGTGCTTCAGACCGCACGGGAGGACGGTACTAGATTGTGCCTGCCGTGCCTCAGAGCACACGGGAGGACGGTACTAGATTGTGCCTGCCGTGCCTCAGACCACACGGGAGGACGGTACTAGATTGTGCCTGCCGTGCCTCAGACCACACGGGAGGACGGTACTAGATTGTGCTTGCCGCTCTTCAGACCACACGGGAGGACGGTACTAGATAGTGCCTGCCGTGCCTCAGAGCACACGGGAGGACGGTACTAGATAGTGCCTGCCGCTCTTCAGACCACACGGGAGGACGGTACTAGATAGTGCCTGCCGCTCTTCAGACCACATGCTGCAGATAAAAAAATAAATCAAAATATGACTGAAAGAGCACCACAGCAACAAAATATAGTACATTGATAAACAGTGTTATAATTATATCTATAATATAATCGGCTAAGCGTCCCTCTGTCTGAAGCCTCGATAGACTGCGCATGTGCGACGCGCAGTCTGGCTCTAGACAGAAGAACGCATGGAGCCGTTACAGGTAAGAGCAGTGTATGGCGCCGGAGATCGCGGTATGCTTAGACACTGAATGCATACTTATATATTTACCTGACCGGGAGGAGCGTTGTCGCGGCGCCTCTCTCTTCGCCGGAGACCGGGGCAGGAGTGAGGCGTCGGATCGGCGCATGCGCATAGCGCTATCCAGCGCCATTTTACTGAAGACACATTTGCAGTGTCTCTTCAGCAAAGTGGTGCCGGACAGCGCGGTATGGGCACGCACGTACTCCGGCGCCGCACTCCTCCCCCGGCAGAGCAGGACACAGCAGCGCTGGAGCACAGGGAAGAAAGGTGAGTATAAGTGTTTATTTTTTGTATGTGTGTGCAGCGTGAAAGAGATGAGGGGGCCACACATACCAGGATTGGGGGGTGAGGGACGCCATGCATACCAGGATTGGGGGGTGAGGGACGCCATGCATACCAGGATTGGGGGATGAGGGACGCCATGCATACCAGGATTGGGGGATGAGGGACGCCATGCATACCAGGATTGGGGGGGATGAGGGACGCCATGCATACCAGGATTGGGGGATGAGGGATGCCATACATACCAGGATTGGGGGGTAAGGGGCCATACATACCAGGATTGGGGGTGAGGGGCCCCATCCATACCAGGATTGGGGGATGAGGGGCCCTATGCATACCAGGATTAGAGGATAAGGGATGCCATACATACCAGGATTGGGGGATGAGGGGTGCCATGCATACCAGGATTGGGGGATGAGGGGTGCCATGCATACCAGGATTGGGGATGAGGGGTGCCACGCATACCAGCATTGGGCAATGAGGGGGGCCACGCATACCAGGATTGGGGATGAGGGGTACCATGCATACCAGGATTGGGGGATGAGGGGGCCACACATACCAGCATTGGGGGATGAGGGGGGCCACGCATACCAGGATTGGGGGTGAGAGGTGCCATGCATCCCAGTATTGGATGATGGGGGCAGCACAAATACCAGGAGGGGGGCAGCACATACCAGCATGGGAGACCATATACCAATAAAGATGCTCGCCACCCGGGTGTAGAACGGATTCAGTAGTGTGAGAGAAAAGAATCCATCTTGTTTGTCTGTGGTATCCATTTTGTTTTCACTCTTATGTAATGGTCATCAGGTAACACTGATGGGCAGTGAGGTTTCACATTACTATTCACTCCCTTAAGGTTACTATTGGTTCATAGGTCAGAGGGAACTATTCCTTTGTCTCTGACCCTATTTAAAGTGCCACATGTGCTAATAAAGCAGAAGTCTTTTCTAGTACACCATACAAGGCTGTGCTGTATTGATTTCCCGAGCGCTCGTAAAACAAATCTTATTAATTTGGAGTTCGGAAGGCATAGAAGAGAGCGTATTTCGCTCACAGTAGCTAGTTTATTTATATGGGGCTGTTCACCGTATCCGGGACAGTTGGAACTAGAGCTGAGAGGATCAATTCTTGGGACGCTGGATAGGAGGCCACGAATCTCTTACCTATAGTGTTGCACGAGCATGCTCGGTTTACCCTTTCACCGAGCACGCTCGGGTGCTGCCCGAGTATTTTCGGCGTGCTCGGTATCTATGCTCGGGCCGCTGGGGCTGTTAGACAGCTGTGACACATGCAGGGATTGCCTAACAAACATGCAATCCCTGCATGTGTCACAGCTGTCTAACAGCCGCGACACATGCAGCCGCGGCGGCTCGAGCATAGATGCTGAAAATACTCAGGCAGCACCTGAGCGTGCTCTGTGAGAGGGTTAAGAGAACACGCTCATGCGTCACTACTAACCTTACCTCATCCGGCGTGACTTTTGATGAAGCTGGCATGGTGTCATCTGTGCGTCGTGCTTCTTTCACTTGGGATCTATGGATTTATTTTCTGTCCATTCCACTTTCTCATCTTTATGTAGCTTCACTATTTGACATTGGCTTTTTTGTGTCTGCAAGGCCGTGTTCACATGTTGAATAAATACTGTATTTTTTTTTTTGTTTTCTGCAGATGTCCACACCAAACTACACAATAACAATCTTCTCTGATTATTGCGTACTTGCTGCATTTTTTTATGCCTTTTCCCCCTTACTTGATGTTTTTTGGTGCAGATGTGAAGCCGCATTGTTCATTTTTTGTTATAATACAGAATGGCTTTGATTCTGCACTTAAGGTAACTGCAGTCTTTTTACCTGCGTTTTCTCTCTTTTTAGGCTCCACATAGAAGCCTCTAGACGTAAAATAAACCATAACCGTACAGATCAGCAGCGTCTTTAGACCACAGAGCCGTTTTCATGAAATCACATCCACTTTTCTTGGCCATTTAAATGCTGCAAAATGACTGTTCCAAAAAAGCAGCTGAAAAAACACAGCACTTATGCTACATCTGAACACGGCCTAAATGTGCAAGTGCAGTGGATGTGATTTAATGAAATCTACGCCTGCAGTGAGTCTAAAGACGCTGCTGAACTGTGCGGATTTCATGCATTTTATTATATATATATATATATAAGCCTCTGTGGAGCCTGTAAAAAAAAAAAACATTTTTAAGCTCAAAAATCTAAGTTTTTCTGTAGTATTAAAATTGTAGATTCACAGCTTCACCAAAACACATTTTAAGGGGGAAAACTCAAAAGAAACTCAGCAAACACACAATAATAAGATTGTTATTTTGTTGTATGGTGCGGACACCTGCATAAAAAAATGCAGTCTTCATGTTGTGTGAACATGGCTTTAGTGTTACATTTTATTCAACTTTTTATTTAATTTTTATGGCTTTAATAAAGACTAGCACACCTTTTCATTTTGTGGGATTGAAATTCAGCTGTTATACAGAGCTGAGTGCAGAACACAAAAATATATTTTTATAATTTGCCAGTGTGATAGCGCAAGCTATAGTAGCCCACCTTATCAGTTTTTGGGGGTGAAATTGATTTGTATGCACAGTAAAAAAAATATAATTTTTTTTCTGTTGCTAGCCAGAGTCCACCTAGTCCTTTTGTGGTGGTAAAATTCAGCTGTATGCAGAGACACCTCGTACACGTGCGGCTCTGCTCCACACACCTCGTACACACGCGGCTCCGCTCTGCAGACATCGTACACGCACTGCTCCGCTCCATACACTTTGTACACGCGCAGCTCCGCTCTGCACACCTCGTACACGCACTCCTCCACTCCGTACAGCTCGTACGCGCACGGCTCCGCTCCATACACTTTGTACACGCGCAGCTCCGCTCTGCACACCTCGTACAGCTCGTACACGCAGGCTCCGTTCCGTACAACTCGTACACGCGCGGCTCCGTTCCGTACAGCTCGTACACGCGCGGCTCCGCTCCGTACACCTTGTACACGCATGGATCCGCTCAGGGGCGGACACAGACTGTAGTGGGCCCCTGTGCAAGAAATTTTTGGGGGCCCCCCTTGCCCTTCATAAGGCAACAAAGTTATGTAAACATAACCCCCCCATGTGCAGCTCACCCCCCCCGTGCATCTCTCATCCCCCCGTGCATCTCTCACCCCCCCCCGTGCATCTCTCACCCCCCCGTGCATCTCTCTCCCCCCCGTGCATCTCTCACCCCCCCCGTGCATCTCTCACCCCCCCCCGTGCATCTCTCACCCCCCCCCGTGCATCTCTCACCCCCCCATGTGCATCTCTCACCCCCCCATGTGCATCTCTCACCCCCCCATGTGCATCTCTCATCCCCCCCATGTGCATCTCTCATCCCCCTCCCATGTGCATCTCTCATCCCCCTCCCATGTGCATCTCTCATCCCCCTCCCATGTGCATCTCTCATCCCCCTCCCATGTGCATCTCTCATCCCCCTCCCATGTGCATCTCTCATCCCCCCCATGTGCATCTCTCATCCCCCCCATGTGCATCTCTCATCCCCCCCCATGTGCATCTCTCATCCCCCCCCATGTGCATCTCTCATCCCCCCCCATGTGCATCTCTCATCCCCCCCATGTGCATCTCTCATCCCCCTCCCATGTGCATCTCTCATCCCCCCCATGTGCATCTCTCATCCCCCCCATGTGCATCTCTCATCCCCCCCCATGTGCATCTCTCATCCCCCCCCATGTGCATCTCTCATCCCCCCCCATGTGCATCTCTCATCCCCCCCATGTGCATCTCTCATCCCCCCCATGTGCATCTCTCATCCCCCCCCATGTGCATCTCTCATCCCCCCCCATGTGCATCTCTCATCCCCCCCATGTGCATCTCTCACCCCCCCCCATGTGCATCTCTCACCCCCCCCCATGTGCATCTCTCATCCCCCCCATGTGCATCTCTCATCCCCCCCATGTGCATCTCTCACCCCCCCCCATGTGCATCTCTCACCCCCCCCCATGTGCATCTCTCATCCCCCCCCATGTGCATCTCTCATCCCCCCCATGTGCATCTCTCATCCATCCCATGTGCATCTCTCATCCCCCCCATGTGCATCTCTCACCCCCCCATGTGCATCTCTCACCCCCCCATGTGCATCTCTCACCCCCCCATGTGCATCTCTCACCCCCCCCCCATGTGCATCTCTCATCCCCCCCCCATGTGCATCTCTCATCCCCCCCCCATGTGCATCTCTCATCCCCCCCCCCATGTGCATCTCTCACCCCCCCCATGTGCATCTCTCACCCCCCCCCCATGTGCATCTCTCACCCCCCCCCCATGTGCATCTCTCACCCCCCCCCATGTGCATCTCTCACCCCCCCCCCATGTGCATCTCTCACCCCCCCCCCCCCATGTGCATCTCTGATTCCCCCCACTCCTGGTTAATTAATTGTATTTAAAAAAATAAAACTTGTTATACTTACCCCCATGCGATCCCTGCAGAATCCTGGCGCTCGTCCACGTCGCTGCCACCACGTTCTCCTGACGTTCGGCCATGTGACGGCGCCACATACATAGCCATCAGCTTTTGTTTTGGCCAAAAGATTTTTAAAGCCGCCACCACGATAAGGTAGACTCTTCTGGCCGGGCCCTACTCTAACCTATTAAAATTTTCTTAAAATATGCAATACTCTTTTTAGATATATGTTTATTTAGTTTTCTTTAAGGGAATGTGTCATATACATTTTTTTTTAAAATGACCAATAATACCACATACAGGGAATACCGCCACACCATGACCAGACCACATATTACCACAACATAGTGACCGAATAATACCACACAGAAGGGAGAAAAACTGCCACACCATGACCAGACCACATATTACCACCACATTACTAATATTACCATAAGTGTCATTATACACGGGAGCTCTATACATGGTATGTATAATGTAAGTGTCCAGGTAATCTAGTGATCACCAGTGACATTATACACAGGAGCTCTGTATATAGTGTCAGTGTACAGGTAATACAGTGATCACCAGTGACATTATACACAGGAGCTCTGTATATAGTGTACAGGTAATACAGTGATCACCAGTGACATTATACACAGGAGCCCGGTACATAGTATATAGTGTAAGTGTACATGTAATACACTGACTCACTGGTGACGTCTCTAGGTGAAGTCCTTCAGCTACGCTTTTCTCCTTCATCCAGCACAGACCGCCATCACGTCTTCCAGCCAGGACTCATCTCTGCATAAAATAACACAGTTATCTAGAGCACATTCCCCAACTTCTACATTACGCAGCTGAATACAGACGTGCATCCACCATCAATATATGGTTAGTTATTATGCCACCTACCATTCCAAATATAAATTGTAATCCACCACGGTGCCCCCATTAACTGTAAATAGGCACTCAATATATAATTTAATTAGAACCTCTACTCTTTCCGCCAATTTGTTACAGTTACACTCCTGCATCCGCAACGCCCCCTACTCTATGCTTCCTGCTCCCCGCATTCATTATTTACATGCACCCCCTGCCCCAATTCATTATATCATGTCCGTGCTCTCCCCACCCCATCATCATTTATCATTTACTCTCCCCCACCCCACATTCATTATGTGCAGCTCATTATCCCCCTACTCCCAATTCCCCCATGTGCAGCTCATTTTCTCCCAATTCCCCCATGTGCAGCTCTCATCCCCCCCATGTGCAGCTCTCACCCCTCCATGTGCAGCTCTCAAACCCCCCCATGTGCACATCTCTCACCACCCCCCATGTGCACATCTCTCACCACCCCCCATGTGCACATCTCTCATCCCCCTCCCCCACATGTGCCCCTCTCTCATCCCCCTCCCCCACATGTGCCCCTCTCTCATCCCCCCATGTGCATCTCTCATCCCCCCACGAGCACCTCTCTCACCCCCACATGTGCACCTCTCTCATTCCCCTCCCCCACATGTGCACCTCTCTCATCCCCCTCCCCCACATGTGCATCTCCCATTCCCCCCCCACACACGTGCATCTCCCACCCCCCCCCCACACACACATGTGCATCTCCCATTCCCCCCCCCACACACACATGTGCATCTCCCATTCCCCCCCCCACACACATGTGCATCTCCCATTCCCCCCCCCACACACACATGTGCATCTCCCATTTCCCCCCCACACATGTGCATCTCCCATTTCCCCCCCACACATGTGCATCTCCCATTTCCCCCCCACACACATGTGCATCTCCCATTTCCCCCCCACACACATGTGCATCTCCCATTTCCCCCCCACACATGTGCATCTCCCATTTCCCCCCCACACACATGTGCATCTCCCATTTCCCCCCCACACACATGTGCATCTCCCATTTCCCCCCCACACACATGTGCATCTCCCATTTCCCCCCCACACACATGTGCATCTCCCATTTCCCCCCCACACACATGTGCATCTCCCATTTCCCCCCCACACACATGTGCATCTCCCATTCCCCCCCACACACATGTGCATCTCCCATTCCCCCCCACACACATGTGCATCTCCCATTCCCCCCCACACACATGTGCATCTCCCAATTCCCCCCCACACACATGTGCATCTCCCAATCCCCCCCCCACACATGTGCATCTCCCAATCCCCCCCCCACACATGTGCATCTCCCAATCCCCCCCCACACATGTGCATCTCCTAATCCCCCCCCCCACACATGTGCATCTCCCAATTCCCCCCCCACACATGTGCATCTCCCATTCCCCCCCCCCACACATGTGCATCTCCCATTCCCCCCCACACACATGTGCATCTCCCAATTCCCCCCCACACACATGTGCATCTCCCAATCCCCCCCCCACACATGTGCATCTCCCAATCCCCCCCCCACACATGTGCATCTCCTAATCCCCCCCCCCACACATGTGCATCTCCCAATTCCCCCCCCCACACATGTGCATCTCCCAATTCCCCCCCCCCCCACACATGTGCATCTCCCAATCCCCCCCCACACATGTGCATCTCCCAATTCCCCCCCCCCCACACATGTGCATCTCCCAATTCCCCCCCACACACATGTGCATCTCCCAATTCCCCCCCCCACACATGTGCATCTCCCAATTCCCCCCCCACACACATGTGCATCTCCCAATCCCCCCCCCCACACATATGCATCTCCCAATTCCCCCCCCCCCACACATGTGCATCTCCCAATTCCCCCCCCCCACACATGTGCATCTCCCAATTCCCCCCCCCCACACACATGTGCATCTCCCAATTCCCCCCCCCCACACACATGTGCATCTCCCAATTCCCCCCCCCCACCACACACATGTGCATCTCCCAATTCCCCCCCCCCCACACACATGTGCATCTCCCAATTCCCCCCCCCACACATGTGCATCTCCCAATTCCCCCCCCCCACACACATGTGCATCTCCCAATTCCCCCCCCCCACACATGTGCATCTCCCAATTCCCCCCCCCCCACACACATGTGCATCTCCCAATTCCCCCCACTCCTAGTTAATTGTATTTTTAAAAAAATAAAACTTGTTATACTTACCCCCATGCGATCCCTGCAGAATCCTGGCGCTCGTCCAAATCGCTGACACCAGGTTCTCCTGACTTCCGGCCATGTGACGGCACCGTCACATGACCGGAAGTCAGGGGAATCTTGAAGGCGCTGCCACGGCAGCGCAGCACAGCGCTGAGATGTCCCGGACCCGGCGCTTAGCATGGGGCCAGGGGCCCCATGAGGCGAGAGATGCATAAGAGGGGGGCCCCCAACGGGGCTCCGAGGGGGCCCCTACCGGCCGGGCCCCATACTGGAGTCAGGGCAGTCATGCCCTGATGGCGGCCCTGCTGAGGCTGGAGGGGCCCCCTCTCCCTCGGGGCCCCCGTTCAATGAACCGGCTGCACGGGCGGTAGTTCCGCCCCTGGATCCGCTCTGCTCCGCACACCTCATACACGCGTGTCTCTGCTCCATACACCTCGTACACGCGCGGCTATGCTCCGTACATGAGCGGCTCCACTCCGCACACTCGTACACGTGCGGCTCTGCTCCGCACAGCTCGTACACGCGCAGCTCTGCTCCGCACACCTCGTACACGTCACGTATGGTTCCGCTCCATACACTTTGTACACGCGCAGCTCCGCTCTGCATACCTCGTACATGCACGGCTCTGCTCCGTACAGCTTGTACACTCTGTACTGCTCGTACACGCGCGGCTCTGCTCCGTACACTTTGTACACGCACGGATCCGCTCCGCTCCGCACACCTCGTACACGCGCAGCTCCGCTCCGTACAACTCGTACATGCGTGTTTCCGCTCCACAAGCCTCGTAACGCACAGCTACGCTCTGCACACCTCGTATACGCGCGGCTCTGCTCCGCACACCTCGTACACTTTGTACACGCGCAGCTCCGCTCTGCATACCTCGTACATGCACGGCTCTGCTCCGTACAGCTTGTACACTCTGTACTGCTCGTACACATGCGGCTCCGCTCCGTACACCTTGTGCACGCGTGGATCCGCTCTGCTCCGTACACCTCGTACACGCGTGGCTCCGCTCCGCACACATCGTACACACGCGGCTCTGCTCCGTACACCTCGTCCACGCGCGGCTCCACTCCGCACACCTCATACACGCACGGCTCCGCTCCGTACACCTTGTACACGCGTGGATCCGCTCCGCACACCTAGTACACGCATGGCTCCGTTCCATACACGTCGTACACGCGCGGCTTCGCTCCTTACACGTCGTACACGCGCGGCTCCGCTCCTCACACCTCGTACACACGCGGCTCTGCACACTCGTACTCGCGTGGCTCTGCTCCGTACACTTCGTACGCGCGTGGCTCCGCACACCTTGTACACGCGCGGTTCCCCTCCTTACACCTCGTACACGTGCAACTCCGCTCTGCACACTCGTACACACGCTGCTCTGCTCTGTACACCTCGTACACATGCGGCTCTCCTCCGCACACCTTGTACACGCGTGGCTCCGCTCCGTACATCTCGTACACGCGCGGCTCCGCTCCAGCTCCGCACACTCGTACACGCGCTGCTCTGCTCAGTACACTTCGTACACCCGCGGCTCCGCTCTGCACATCTTGTACACGCGTGGCTCTGCTCTGCACACATCGTACACGCGTGGCTCTGCTCTGCACACATCGTACACGCGCGACTCTGCTCCGCACACATCGTACACGTGCAACTCAGCTCCATACAACTCGTACATGTGCGGCTCCACTCTGTACACCTAGTACACATGCGGCTCAGCTCCGTACACCTCGTACATGCACTGCTCTGCTCACCTCGTACACGCGTGGCTCCGCACACCTCGTACACATGCAGCTTCGCTCCGCAGACTCGTAATTGCGTGGCTCTGCTCCATACACCTCGTACACGCGCGACTCCGCTCCACACACATCATTCAAGCGCGACTCCGCTCCGTACAGCTCGTGCAAACTACTCTGTACACCTCGTACACATGCGACTCCGCTCCATACACCTCGTACACGCTCGGCTCCGCTCCGTACAGCTCGTACACGCGTGGCTCCTCTCCGTACAGCTCGTCCACGCGCGGCTCCGCTCCGTACACCTTGTACACGTGCGGATCCGCTCCGCACACTCGTACACGCGCTGCTCTGCTCTGTACACCTCGTACACGCGCGGCTCCGCTCCAAACACCTCGTACACGCTCGGCTCTGCTCCGTACACCTCGTACACTTGTGGCTCCGCTCTGTACAACTCATACACGCGTGGCTTCGCTCCATACATCTTGTACACGCTCGGCTCCGCTCCAGCTCCGCACACATCGTACAAGTGCTGCTCTGCTCCGCACACATCGTACACGTGCGACGCCACTCCGTACACCTTGTACACATGATGATCCGCTCCGCACACTCGTACATTCGCGGCTCTGCTCCGTACACCTCGTACACATGTGGCACCACTCCGTACACCTCGTACACACGTGGCTTCGCTCCGTACACCTTGTACACATGCGAATCCGCTTCGTACTCCTTGTACACAAGCGGATCCGCTCCGCACACTCGTACACCCGCGGCTCTGCTCCGTACACCTCGAACACATGTGGCTTCACTCTGTACATTTCGTACACGCCACGCTCCGCTCCAGCTCTGCACACTTGTACACGCTCTGCTCTGTACACCTCGAACACGGGCGGCTCCGCACACCTCGTACTTGTGCGGTCTCGCTCCGTACACCTTGTACACGTGCGGCTCCTCTCCAGCTCGGCACACTCGTACACGTGCTGCTCTGCTCTGTACACCTCGAACATGCGCGGCTCCGCTCTGCACATCTTGTACACGGGCGGCTCTGCTCCGCACACATCCAACACGTGCGCCGCCGCTCCGTACGCCTTGTACACGCGCGGCTCAGCTCCATACAATTCGTACATGTGCGGCTCCGCTCCGTACACCTCGTACACGGGCGGCTCCGCTCCACACACTCCGTACACCTTGTACACATGCGAATCCGCTTCGTACTCCTTGTACACAAGCGGATCCGCTCCGCACACTCGTACACCCGCGGCTCTGCTCCGTACACATGTGGCTTCACTCTGTACATTTCGTACACGCCACGCTCCGCTCCAGCTCTGCACACTTGTACACGCTCTGCTCTGTACACCTCGAACATGGGCGGCTCCGCACACCTCGTACTTGTGCGGTCTCGCTCCGTACACCTTGTACACGTGCGGCTCCTCTCCAGCTCGGCACACTTGTACACGTGCTGCTCTGCTCTGTACACCTCGAACATGCGCGGCTCCGCTCTGCACATCTCGTACACGGTCGGCTCTGCTCCGCACACATCGTACACGTGCGACGCCGCTCCATACGCCTTGTACACGCGCGGCACAGCTCCGTACAATTCGTACATGTGCGGCTCTGCTTTGTACACGCGTGACTCTGCTCCGCAAACTCGTACACGCGCGGCTCTGCTCTTACATCTCGTACACACGCGGCTCCGCTCCGCACACTCGTACACGCGCGGCTCCGCTCTGTACACCTTGAACACGCGCGGCTCTGCTCCGTACACTTCGTAAACGCGTGGCTCCGGTCCGTACTCCTCATATAAGCGTGGCTCCGCTCCGTACACCTCGTACATGCGCGGCTCCGCTCCACTCTGAACACTCGTACACGCGCTGCTCTGCTCCGCACACCTTGTACACGCGCGTCTACGCTCCGTACACCTCGTACTTGCGCAGCTTTGCTCCGTACACCTCGTACTTGGCGGCGTCTCTCCGTACACCTTGTACACGTGCGGCTCCACTCCACTCCGCACACATCGTACACGTTCGGTTCCGCTCCGTACACCTCGTACACGCGCTGCTCTGCTCTGCACACTTTGTAAATGCGCGACTCTGCTCCGCACACCTCATACACGTGCGGCTCCGCTCCATACACCTCGTACACGCGTGGCTCCGCTCCTTACACGTCGTACACTCGCTGCTCTGCTCTGTACACCGCGTACATGCGCGGCTCCGCTCTGCACACCTCATACACGTGCGGCTCCGCTCCATACACCTCGTACACGTGTGGTTCCGCTCCTTACACATCGTACACTCGCTGCTCTGCTCTGTACACCTCGTACACTTGCGGCTCTGCTCTGTACACCTCGTACACGCGCGGCTCCGCTCCGCACACTCGTACATGGGCGGCTCCGCTTCGCACACTCGTACACACGCGGCTCTGCTCCGTACACCTCGTACACGCGCGGCTCTGCACCGTACACCTCACACATGCGTGACTGCTCCGAACACCTCGTACACTCGCGGCTCCGCTCCGCACACTCATATACGCGCAGCTCTGCACCTTACATCTCGTACACACGCGGCTCCGCTCCGCACACTCGTACACGCGCGGCTCTGCTCTGCACACCTCGTACATGCGCGGCTCCGCTCTGCACACCTCATACACGTGCGGCTCCGCTCCATACACCTCGTACACGTGTGGCTCCGCTCCTTACACATCGTACACTCGCTGCTCTGCTCTGTACACCTCGTACACGTGCGGCTCTGCTCTGTACACCTCGTACACGCGCGGCTCCGCTCCGCACACTCGTACATGGGCGGCTCCGCTTCGCACACTCGTACACACGCGGCTCTGCTCCGTACACCTCGTACACGCGCGGCTCTGCACCGTACACCTCACACATGCGTGACTGCTCCGAACACCTCGTACACTCGCGGCTCCGCTCTGCACACTCATATACGCGCAGCTCTGCACCTTACATCTCGTACACACGCGGCTCCGCTCCGCACACTCGTATACGCGCGGCTCTGCTCTGTACACTTCGTACACCCGCGGCTCCGCACACTCGTACACGCGCGGCTCCACTTCGCACACTCGTATATGCGCGGCTCTGCTCCGTACACCTCATACACGCGCGTCTCTGCTCCGTACACCTCGTACACTCGCAGCTCCGCAGACTCGTACACGCGTGGCTCCGCTCCGCACACTCGTACATGCGTGGCTCTGCTCCGTACACCTCGTACATGCCCAGCTCTGCTCCGTACCCCTCATACACGCGTGACTCTGCTCTGTACACCTCGTACACTCGCGGCTCCGCTCCGCACACTCGTACATGCGCGGCTCTGCTCCTTACATCTCGTACACACGCGGCTCCGCTCCGCACACTCGTACACTGGAGACTCTGCTCCATACACCTCCTACACGCGTGGCTCCGCTTTGTACACCTCGTACACACGCGGCTCCGCTCCGCACACTCGTACACTGGAGACTCTGCTCCATACACCTCCTACACGCGTGGCTCCGCTTTGAACACCTCGAACACGCGCGGCTCCGCTCCGTACACCTCGTACAAGCGTGGCTCCGCTCCGTACACCTCGTACACGCGCGGCTCTTCTCCTTGCACGTCGTTCACGTGCGGCTCCGCTCCGCACACCTCGTAAACGCGTGGCTTTGCTCCGTACACCTTGTACACGCGCGGATCCGCTCCGCACACTGGTACTAGCGCGGCTCTTCTCCGTACACTTCATACACGCGTGGCTCCGCTCTGCACATATCGTACACGCCCGACTCTGCTTCGTACACCTCGTACACGCGCGGCTCCGCTCGGCACACCTCATACACGCGTGGCTCAGCTCCACACACATCGTACACGCTCGACTCCGCTCCACACACCTCGTACACGTGCGGCTCTGCTCCACACACCTCGTACACGCTTGTCTCTGCTCCACACACCTCGTACACGTGCGGCTCCGCTCCGCACACCTCGTACACGCACGGTTCCGCTCCGTACAGCTCGTACACTTGCTGCTCCGCTCCGTACACCTCATACACGCGTGGCTCCACTCCGTACACCTCGCACACGCACGGCTCCGCTCCGCACACCTCGTCCACGCGCGGCTCCGCTCCGCACACCTCGTACACGTGTGTTTCTGCTCCACAACCTCATACACGCTGGGCTCCGCTCTGCACACCTCGTACACGCACGGCTCCTCTCCCTACAGCTCGTACACGCACGGCTCCACTCCTTAAATGTCGTACACGTGCGGCTCCGCACACCTCGTACACACGCGGCTCCGCTCTGTAAACCTCGTAAATGCGTGGCTCCGCACACCTCGTAAACTCGCGGCTCCACTCCGTACACCTCATACACGTGCGGCTCCGCTCCGCACACTCGTACACGCGCTGCTCTGATCCGTACACCTCGTACACGCGCGGCTCCGATCCGTACGGCTCGTACACGCATGGCTCCGCTCCGTACAGCTTGTACATGCGCGGCTCCGCTCCGTACACCTTGTACACGTGCGGATCCGCTCCGCAAACTCGTACACACGCTGCTCTGCTCTGTACACCTCGTACACGCGCGGCTCCGCTCTGCACACTCGTACACGTGCGGCTCTGCTCCGTACACCTCGTACATGCAGAGCTATGCTCCGTACAGCTAGTACACGTGCGGCTCCGCGCCGTACACCTAGTACAAGCGCGGATCTGCTCCGCACACCTCGTACACGCGCGGCTCCGATCTGTACGGCTCGTACACGCATGGCTCCGCTCCGTACAGCTTGTACATGCGCGGCTCCGCTCCGTACACCTTGTACACGTGCGGATCCGCTCCGCAAACTCGTACACTCACTGCTCTGCTCTGTACACCTCGTACACATGCGGCTCCGCTCCGCACACCTTCTACATGCGCGGCTCTGCTCCGTACACCTAGTACACATGTGGCTCCGCTCCGTACATCTCGTACACGCGTTGCTTCGCTCCGTACATCTCGTACACACGCGGCTCCGCTCCAGCTCTGCACACTCGTACACATGCTGCTCTGCTCTGTACACCTCGTACATGGGTGGCTCTGCTCCGCACACATCGTACACACGCGACGCTGCTCCGTACGCCTTGTACATGTGCGGCTCAACTCCGTACAACTCGTAGAAGCGTGGCTCCGCTCTATACACCTCGTACACGCGCGGCTCTGCTCCGTACACCTCATAGACGCGCAATACCCCTCCGTACACCGCGTACACGTGTGGCTCTGCTCCGTACACCTCGTACACGCGTGGCTCCGCTCCGCACACCTTGTACACGTGCGGATCTGCTCCGCACACCTCATACACGCGTGTCTCCGCTCTGCACACCTCGTACACGCACGGCTGTGCTCCACAACTCGTACACGCGCGGCTCCGCTCCGCACACCTCGTACATGCAAGGTTCCGCTCCGTACAGCTCGTACACGCGTGGCTCCGCTCCGTACAGCTCGTACATGCGCGGCTCCGCTCCGTACACCTTGTACACGTGCGGATCTGCTCCGCACACCTCATACACGCGTGTCTCCGCTCTGCACACCTCGTACACGCACGGCTGTGCTCCACAACTCGTACACGTGCGGCTCCGCTCCGCACACCTCGTACACGCGCGGCTCAGCTCCACACACCTCGTACACGCGTGTCTCCGCTCCACACACCTCGTACATGCGCGGCTCCGCTCTGCACATTTCGTACACGCGCGGCTCTGCTGCGCACACTCGTACATGCGCGGATCCGCTCCACACACTCGTACACGCGCTGCCATGCTGTGTACACCTCATACACACACGGCTCCGCTCCACACACCTCGTACATGCGTGGCTCCGCTCCGCACACCTTGTACATGCGCGGCTCCGCTCCGCACACCTTGTACACGCGCAACTCCGCTTTGCACACCTCGTACACGCGCAACTCCGCTTTGCACACCTCGTACACGCGTGACTCCGCACACTCGTACATGCGCAGCTCTGCTCCGCACATCTCGTACACGCACGGTTCCGCTCCATACACTTTGTACACGCGCAGCTCCATTCTGCACATCGTACACGCACGGCTCCGCTCCGTACAGCTCGTACACGCGCGGCTCCACTCCGTACACCTTGTACACACACGGATCCCCTCCACTCACCTCATACACGCGTGTCTCCGCTCTATACACCTCGTACACGCGCGGCTCCACTCCGTACACCTTGTACACGAGCGGCTAAGCTCCGCACACTCGTACACTTGCGGCTCTGCTCCGCACACCTCGTACACGCGTGGGTCCGCTCCGCACACCTCGTACACGCATGTCTGCGCTCTGCACACCTCGTACATGCACGGCTCCGCTCTGTACAGCTCGTACACATGCGGCTCCGCTCCGTACAGCTCGTACACGCGCGGCTCTGCTCCGTACAGCTCGCACACGCGCGGCTCCGCTCCGTACACTTTGTACACTCTCGGATCCGCTCCGCACACCCCGTACACGCGCGGCTCCGCTCCATACACTTTGTACACGCGCAGCTCTGCTCTGCACACCTCGTACATGCACGGCTCCGCTCCATACAACTCATACACGTGCGGCTCCGCTCCATACACTTTGTACACGCGCGGATCCGCTCCGCACACCTCGTACACGATTGGCTCCGCTCCACACACTCGTACATATGCGGCTCTGCTCTGCACACCTCGTACACGCGCGACTCTGCTCCGCACACTTCGTACACGCGCGGCTGTACTCCACACACCTCGTACACGCGTGTCTCCTCTCCACACCTCGTACTTGTGCGGCTCTGCTCCACATACCCCGTACACGCACACCTCGTACACGCTAAGCTCCGCTCCGTACACCCTGTACATGCGTGGATCCGCTCCGCACACTCGTACACGCGCTGCTCTGCTCCGTACACCTCGTACACGTGCGGCTTTTCTCTGTACACTTTGTACACGCGCGGATCCGCTCCGCACACCTCGTACACATGCGGCTCCGCTCCATACAACTCATACACGATTGGCTCTGCTCCGTACACCTTGTACACGTATGGTTCCGCTCCATACACTTTCTACACGTGCAGCTCCGCTCTGCACACCTCGTACACGCGTGGCTCCGCTCTGTACACTTTGTACACGTGTGGATCCGCCCCACTCCGCACACCTTGTACACGATTGGCTCCGCTCCGCACACTCGTACATGTGCGGCTCTGCTCCGCACACCTTGTACACGCGTGGCTCTGCTCCACACACCTCGTACACGCGCGGCTCTGCTCCACACACCTCGTACACGTACGGCTCTGCTCTGCACACCTTGTACACGCCTGTCTCCACTCCATACACCTCGTACACGCGCGGCTCCGCTCCACACACCTCGTACACGTGCAGCTCCACTCCGCACACCTTGTACACGCGTGTCTCCGCTCCACACACCTCGTACACGCGCGGCTCCGCTCTGCACACCTCATACATGCTCGGCTCCGCACATCTTACACGCGCGGCTCCGCTCCGCACACTCGTACATGCGCTGCTCTGCTCCGTACACCTCGTACACGTGCGGCCCGCTCCGTACAGCTCATACACGCGCGGCTTTTCTCTGTACACTTTGAACACGCGCGGATCCGCTCCGCACACTCGTAAATGCGCAGCTCTGCTCCATACACCTCGTACACGCGCGGCTCCGTTTCGCACACATCATACACGCTCGGCTCGGCTCCGCTCCGTACAACTCGTACACGCGCGTCTCCATTCCGTAAAACTCGTACACGCGCGGCCCCTCTCCGCACACCTCGTACACGCGCGGCTCTGCTCCGTACACGTCGTACACACGCGGCTCCACTCCGTACACCTCGTACTTGCGCAGTTTCGCTCCGTACACCTCGTACTTGCGCGGCCTCGCTCCGTACACATTGTACACGTGCGGCTCCACTCCGCTCCGCACACATCGGACACGTGCGGCTCCGCTCCGTACACCTCGTACATTCGCGGCTCTGCTCTGCACACCTCCTACACGTGCGTCTCCGCTCCTTACACGTCGTACATGCGCTGCTCTGCACACCTCGTAAACGCGTGACTCTGCTCCGCACACCTCGTACACGCGCGTCTCCGCTCCTTACACGTCGTACATGCGCTGCTCTGCTCTGCACACCTCGTACACGCGCGGCTCCGCTCCGCACACCTCGTACACGTGTGACTCTGCTCCGCACACCTCGTACACGTGCGTCTCCGCTCCTTACACGTCGTACATGCGCTGCTCTGCTCTGCACACCTCGTACACGCGCGGCTCCGCTCCGCACACCTCGTACACGTGTGGCTCTGCTCCGCACACCTCGTATACGCGTGGTTCCGCACACCTCGTATACGCGTGGTTCCGCACACCTCGTACACGTGTGACTCTGCTCCGCACACCTCGTACACGTGCGTCTCCGCTCCTTACACGTCGTACATGCGCTGCTCTGCTCTGCACACCTCGTACACGCGCGGCTCCGCTCCGCACACCTCGTACACGTGTGGCTCTGCTCCGCACACCTCGTATACGCGTGGCTCCGCACACCTCGTACACGCTCGACTCCACTCCGCACACCTCATACATGCGCGGCTCTGCTCTGTACACCTCATACACCTGCGGCTCCGCTCCACACACCTAGTACACGCGCGGCTCCGCTCCGCACACCTCGTACACGCGGGGCTCTGCTCCGCACACCTCGTACACACGCGGCTCCGCTCCACACACCTCATACACGCGCGGCTCCACTCCCCACACCTTGTCCACGCGCGGCTCCGCTCCACACACCTCGTACACGCGCGGCTCCGCTCCACACACCTCGTACACGCGCGGCTCCGCTCCACACACCTCGTACACGCGCGGCTCCGCTTCATACACCTCGTACACGCGCGGCTCCGCTCCGCACACCTTGTACACGCGCGGCTCCGCTCCACACACCTCGTACACACGCGGCTCCTCTCCGCACACCTCGTACACGCGCAGCTCCGCTCCGCACACCTTGTCCACGCGCGGCTCCGCTTCATACACCTCGTACATTGTTGAGTTGATCAAAAATGTTGTGACGTTTGGTGTTTTCACGTCAGTTTTGCCCAGCTTCACCAAAATGGGCAGAGTTGGGGCAGGATGGAAGTGTGGCACCACAGCTTGTCTAATTCATAGCGAACTGTGGCTTCCCTTACACCAGAAATCTTACTCCAGTCCGTGACTGGAGTAAGATTTGTGGCAAGGTGCACACACCACTTGTCAGAAGTGCATAATTCATGCGCCACTTAATGAATCTGGACCGTCTGACTCCAGCACGCTCCCTCATCAAGAGCAGCTTGAATATGGCCAGTCTTAATGAATCCGTGTCCTAAGTGCTTTATTAGTTAAAGAATAACCGTTATTTTAATTTTTGTTTTGTAAATTAATATTACACATGAAAATAAGTAATTTTATAATCTTATCAGAGAAGTCTTCTTTTTCCTGCTGGATTGATCTTTCAGTCTCAATTCGCGGAAACATCTGTAAAATCTGTATTCAGTGAAGACAAACTTTCCTATTAGTGAGATAGATGACAGTTAGTGCTATTAATACTCTTTAAAGAAGGAAGGGGAGGAGCTAGCGGAAGGGGGAGGAGCTAGCGGAAGGCACAGACCTTCTGCTGCAAGTTCTCCTGAAACCACAGTTACTTCTCCATGGAAGATTGCAGCTGGTGTTTATACATAGAATCCTAGAACATTAGAATTGGAGGAACCTCCAGGGTCCTAGTGTCCAACCCCTGCTCAATGCAGGATTCACTAAACCATCTCAGACAAATGTCTGTCCAGCCTCTGTTTGAAGACTTCCATTGAAGGAGAATTCACCACCTCTCGTGGCAGCCTGTTCCATTGAAAAACGCACCAAATCTGCAGCGTGTGCACACAGCCTTGTTGTTCTTTTGGTCACAGGCAGGTCTGTGCACAGTCCTGAATGATAAGTACAGCACATACACGCTAAGGCTGTGTGCCCACGTAGCATTTTTCAAGCGTTTTTGATGCGGAATTTCCGCAGCGTAAACGCTTGAAAAACGCTTGGTAACACGCACCCCATGGTCCCCAATGGGATTCCGCAAGTTCTATGCACATGCTGCGGATTTTTCCGCAGCGTTTATGCTGCGTTCAAAAATCCGCAGCATGTCATTTAATTTTGCGTTTCCGCAAGCAGAATTGCCTTTGTTCAATGCATAAAAAACGCAAGGCAATTCCGCATGTGGAAAACGCGTGATAAACGCGCGAAAAACGCGCGATAAACGCGTGCGGAATTCCGCATGCGTTTTTCCGGGAGAGGACTTGCATTTATGCAGCAGAAATTTTCTGCTTCATAAATGCAACGTGGGCACATAGCCTAAGGCTATGTGCCCACGTAGCAGATTTACATGCATTTTTTCTGCCAGAGAGAAGTGTTTTTTCAGCATTTTTTCAGCGTTTTTTCAAGCACTTTTCCAAGTGATTTTGAGCATCACCTGGAAAGTGCTTGACAAGTTAGTTGCACAATATAAATCCATGCAACCGGCAACCGGCATGGATTTATATTGTGTGACCAACTTAGATGCTTTAAATGCTGCATCTATAGTAAAAAAAAAAAGAATTAAAAAGTTAAAAATAAAAACCCTGTATACTCATCTCTCCAGTCTCCTCCCGGCGGCGTTCTCTCTCTTCAGCGTCCCGCGGTATACTGGCAGGACCTGCGGTGACGTCATTTAGTCAGCTGATGGTCACGCGACCATCACCTGACCTCTGACATCAGCGGTCGCGTGACCATCAGCTGACTAGATGACGTCACCGCAGGTCCTGCCAGTACACCGCTGGACCCCGAGGAGAGAGGATCGCCGCCGGGAGCAGACCGGAGAGGGGAGTATACAGGGTTTTTTTATTTTTAACTTATTTATTTCTTTTTTTCACCGCTTGGTAGCCGGGATGAAGAGGAGTTGTAGTCTCTTCTTCATCCTGGGTACCACACGCACCCCGATTACGCTGCAAATTCTCGGCCATTGAATTTAATTGAAACGCAGCAAATCCACATATACCTGCGGGTTTGCTGCTTTTCAATGGCCGCGTAATCACGGTAGAAATGGTCATGCTGCGTTTTGCAACGCAATGTGAATTCGGCGCGCTAATTAACGCATCATGTGCACAGCACATCCCAATTCACATTGCTTTGCATGGCAGACGGTTTTACATGGGCACATAGCCTAAGAGCGGGGAGCGGCTCTAGTGTCACCTGCTGGGATGGCACAATCACTGTCAGCAGAATACAGGGGACATTATCAGAAAGGAGGAGATGACGTCTCTGCCCTCTCGCCTATCAGAGAATAGATTGCTGTATACGGGGGGCCTTATCCTCCTCTATTACACAGCACTCAGCTCTTAAAGGGAATGATTTGACCATAATGCAATATATTTAAGTGGGGCCAGTGCTCCAGTTTTACGTTCATAATGTTGAATGGAGATTGATCAGTTCCAGTGTGTCTGAACAGGGTCCGAGCCCACATCTCCTGAGCTCAGGCTTTACACTGAGCATCACTGTCACGGAGGTTAGATTAGAAGGGCATGAAGCACGATGTGGATGGTTGCCTCCGTATCCGCCATTACCTGGACTGCTAGCTTTCCCTGGACACTCTGGATCAGCTCCTCCGTCTTGTCGAGACCTCTAAGGGCCTGTTCACACAAGCAGATAAAATATCATTCAGAGTTTCATCCAGAAAAGTGGGAGAATTCTTTTCTCACTTGTCGTCCATGTGCAGTCCAGATCTAATCTGGCTTTTTAACCATTTACAGTTTCCAGGGCTACAGGATTGCAATGTATCTGTATAAAGCAGATTTTTTTCTGTACCCATAGACTTGAATGGGTGAATCTTGTCTGACGGATGAAACGAGGACATGCTGCCATTTTCTTTCTTTATTTTTTGCTCACACACAGATTCGATCAGTGACAAAAAAGAAAAATGACTCCTCTGCACTTTCCCATTGAATCCCATTGGTCTGAGTGCCGTCCATTTGTTCCACAGACAACTTTCCTACTGAAAATACATTTGTGTGAACGAGTCCTAAGAAAGACATTGTAATTGGTTATTAGATGTTGACTGAAGTTTGGCTCTGAAAATGCAGGGCTCTTAAAGACGTTCTCTAATACTTTAATGCAGATGATTTATGCATAAAATAGGTGGTCTATATCAGATCGTTGTAGGTCCGACTCTTGGCTCCCCACCAATAAGCTGTTTATAGCTCTGGCAACGGCCGGATGTAACTTGTGAACAGAGCGCACCCCAGTGGCCACTGCCTGGTGCTGCAGATCACCTCCGGTACTCCTCAATAGCTGGTCTACACCCGGCAGCGGCCGCAGTGTACGGAGCGGTTTTGTTCCACTTTGAACATTGCCTGCATCTTGCCAGAGGTGATGACAGCTGATCATCGGGGGGCCGATGGTTGGACCCCCACCTATCTTATATTAATGACCTATCCAGTGGAGTATAAAAGTGTTTGATAACTCCTTTTAAAATCTTGTTTCCATCCCATTGTCTTATACAGCGTGTATCTGTGTTCTTTCTGTAACCAGATGGGCCTGACCTCTGATGGTTCTTCTAGGCTTCTATTACAGCTCTTACAGCCCCAGCATGCATCATTTGTGCTGGAGAGGAATATGAAGACGCAGGAGCAAATAGAAAAACAATTAGGAAAGCTTGGATTATTAGAACCGCAAAAAATGCTCATAGTGGAGGTGAGCCTATTATTATTTTTATTTTTTTTTTTCTTAACTTTCATTTTTATATTTTTTTATTTTTAGGACATTTGTTTCCTCTCTTCAGAAAATAACAGCAGATAAGATTGATTAAAGCTTCTGGAAAGGTGTTCAATAACGTCTGATCAGGTGGCTGGTTTGTAATGGTTGTCCCATCTTACCAATCCCTCTCTTCTACCATGAATGTGACATTGTGGGATGAATATATATATATATGTATATGTGTATGTGTGAAAAGTTGTTTGCCCCTTCCTGATTTCTCATTCTTTTGCATGTTTGTCATACTTAAATATTTCAGATGTCAAAACAAATTTTAATATTAGACAAAGATAACACAAGTAACCACAAAATGCAGTTTTTAAATGAAGATCCTAATTATTAAGGGAAAAAGAAATCCAAACCTACAGGGCCCTGTGTGAAAAAGTGATTGTCCTCTAAACCTAATAACTGGTTGAAGCACCCTCAGCAACAACAACTACAATCAAGTGTTTGGGATAATTGGCAATGAGTCTTTTACAACACTCTGGAGGAATTTTTGCCCACTCATCTTTGCAAAATTGTTGTAATTTAGCCACATTGGAGGGTTTCCGAGCATGAACCTCTTTCTTAAGGTCAGGACTTTGACTAAGCCACTGCAAAGTCTTAATTTTGTTTTCCTTAAGCCATTCAGAGGTGGACTTAATGGTGTGTTTTGGATCATTGTCCTGCTGCATAACCCAAGTGCACTTCAACTTGAGGTCATGAACAGAAGGCCAGACATTCTCTTTCAGGATTTTTTGGTTAACCAGCAGAATTCTTGGTTCCATTTCCACAGCAAGTCTTCCAGGTCCTGAAGCAGCATAACAGTCCCAGACCATCACGCTACCGCCACCATATTTTACTGTTGGTATGATGTTCCTTTTTTAAAATGCAGTGTTACTTCTACGCCAGATGTAATGGGACATACACCTTTCAAAAAGTTCAACTTTTGTCTTGTCAGTCCACAGAGTATTTTCCCAAAAGTCTTGGCGATCATCAAGATGTTTTCTGACAAAACTGAGATGAGCCTTTGTTCTTATTGCTCAGCAATGGTATTCGTCTTGGAACTCTGCTATGCGTGTCATTTTTGCCCAGTCTCTTTCTTTTGGTGTAGTCATGAACACTGTCCTTAACTGAGGCAAGTGAGACCTGCAGTTCTCTGGATGTTGTTGTGGGGTCTTTTGTGACCTCTTGGATGAGTCGTTGCTGCGCTCTTGGGGTAATTTTGATCAGCCGGCCACGCCTAGGAAAGTTCACCATTGTTCCATATTTTTGCCTATTGTGGATAATGACTTCCACTGTGATTCGCTGGAGTCCCAAATCTTTAGAAATGGGTTTAGAACTTTTTCCAGACTGATAGATCTCAATTACTTTGTTTCTCATTTGGTCCTGAATTTCTTTGGATCGCAGCATGATGTCTAGCTTTAGAGGATCTTTTGTTCTACTTCACTTTGTCAGGCATGTCCTATTTAAGTGATTTCTTGATTGAGAACACGTGTGGCAGTAAACAGGGCTGTGTGGGGCTACGGAAATTGAACTCAGCTTCCCAAAGATGTGACAAATCACAGTTAATTTATATTTTAAGGAGGGAGGGGCATCACTTTTTCACACAGGGCCCTTTAGGTTTGGATTTCCTTTTCCCTTAATCATAAAAACCTTCCTTTTAAAAACTGCATTTTGTGTATACTTGTGCTATCTTTGTCTAATAGGAGTCTGCTGCTGACATTGGTATTGGGGTAATGTCCCCCAATTCTGTTACTATCCTCCATCCTGGTATGTATGGTCCCTCCTTCCTGGTATATGTGGCCCCCATCACATCTTGGTATACGTGACCCTCATCCCCATCCTGGAATGCATGGCACCCCTTGAGCCCCCGGTATTCATGGCACCCCTTTGATCAACCATCCTGGTATGCATGGCACCCCCTGATCCCCATCCTAGTTTTCATGGCACCCCTTGATCCCCCATCCTGGTATGCATGGCATCCCTTGATCACCCATCCTGGTATGCATGACTCCCCTTGATCTCCCATTCTGGTATGTATGGCACCCCGTGATCACACATCCTGGATATATACAGTGACAGACCAAAAGTTTGGACACACCTTCTCATTTAAAGATTTTTCTGTATTTTCAATGACAATGAAAATTGTACATTCACACTGAAGGCATCAAAACTATGAATTAACACATGTGGAATTATATACTTAACAAAAAAGTGTGAAACAACTGAAAATATGTCTTATATTCTAGGTTCTTCAAAGTAGCCACCTTTTGCTTTGATGATTGCTTTGCACACTCTTGACATTCTCTTGATGAGCTTCAAGAGGTAGTCACTGGAAATGGTTTTCACTTCACAGGTGTGCCCTGTCAGGTTTAATAAGTCTGGTGGATACACAGCTGATAGTCCTACTGAATAGAATTTGTACTATGGCAAGAAAAAAAGCAGAAAAACATGTCCCCAGCATGAGACACCCATTCAGGGCCGGCGTAATGGCAAGCAGACTAGGCATCTGCCTGGGGCCTCCAGCCCGTGGCGTGCCTCTATAGGGTCCGTGAGTTCGTCCCCCTGCATCGCGCATTGAACTGTATCGGTAGCGGGGGAATGACTGTGCCTGCAGAGTGGAGCTGCTGAGACGCTCTGCAGAGCATGGAGCAGCTGGAGAACGAGGAGAGGTGAGTATTGTATGTATTTGTTTTTTATACGTGGTGACCATAATACTGCAGAACTGGGGGGCTGCATTATACTGTATGGAGTGGCTGAATTATACTCTATGGTTGGGGCCGAATTATACTTTACGAGGACTATGGGTTGCATTATATTATATGTACTATATGTTTGGCTGCATTATACTATAGGGAGGCTGCATTATACTCTATTAAGGACTGAGGAGAATGCATTATACTATATGAAGGACTATGGGGAGTGCATTATACACTATGAAGGACTATGGAGAGTGCATTATACTATAGGGAGGGCTATGGGGAGTGCATTATACTATAGGGAGGGCTATAGGGAGTGCATTATACTATATGGAGGGCTATAGGGAGTGCATTATACTATATGGAGGACTATGAGGTGCATTCCATTATATGGAGGACTATGGGGAGTATATTATACTATATGGAGGGCTATGGGGAGTGTATTATACTATATGGAGGACTATGAGGTGCATTATACTATATAGAGGGCTATGGGGAGTGTATTATACTATATGGAGGACTATGAGGTGCATTATACTATATGGAGGGCTATGGGGAGTGTATTATACTATATGGAGGGCTATGGGGAGTGCATTATACTATATGGAGGGCTATGGGGAGTGTACTATACTATATGGAGGACTATGAGGTGCATTATACTATATGGAGGTGTGATGAAAGCCGGCCGGTGGGTGCAGCTCTCTGGCGCCCCCTTACCTCTCAGGTCAGTCAAGGTACTGCACCTAGAGAAAGTAGTGCCAGGAAGCTGCAACCAGCGCAGGGAACACGGTAGAGTGTTCCCCTTCAACGTCACTAAACCGTAACGTCACTACACAGCACAACTCGCTAGCGCCCTCTTAGCCTCAGGTCAGTCAAGGAACTGCACCTAGGATAAGCGGTCGCCAGAGAGACTGTCCTGTAACCTACTGGGTATCGGGGCCCTCTGTAGTGAGGGTGGTATATATATCTTCCTTGGCCGCGCCAGGAATATATATATCTGAACCTCCGACCGTCACTACCAGCCTTCCCCAATCCCCAGTTGGTATGCTGCCACCAGTCCCTATTTTAGATATACGCCCAGTCCGTGAATGGGCCTATATCGGGTCAGGAACCAACCCTGGGTAGCGTTTTTGGCTTGAGCCGAGCTCACACGGACGTGCGTTCGTTATGCAGAATAAAAGGCAGGCCCACAATTACTTGAGGTAATTGATTATAATAATACACTAGATACACGATATACAACTAAATATACACAGGTATAAGGTCAGGCTAAACTATACAACAATGGAATACAACACACAGAATCACCACAGCATATCAGTTACCGGTTTCTTGATTTTCTTGTGACGCAGGGAGAGGATTCTGCGGTCGCAGGCACGGTTCTTTGTTACAGGCTGAGGCCTACCACCGCATGGTCAAACTGCTCCTCCCCTTGGTGGTCTCAGCTGGTGCTCAGATGTTCAGCACCCCACTCTTGGGTCAAGACTGACTTATCTCTTGTCTGTCCTGCTATCTTACCTGCCCCGTCCCGCCCACTGCTGGTGAGGTCAGCTGGCTCAGTCTCCACCCTCAGGTCTAACTTCGATCAGAAGCCCAAATTCTACGGAACCCAATAACTTCTTCTGGGATGGTCTCATGATACCCCCAGGGGTTCCCATGGATTCGGGCCGCCGTAACCGACCTTTTGATATCAATTATGATACCATACGGTCCTCAGGAATGGCTCCGCGCTATATCTTGGCTTCCAGAGCACGTACAAACGTCTACCGCGGAGGCTTGTGTGCGCAATGGCTCCGGGACGCCGTGATATTTTTTTTTATTGGCCCATCCCACGCAACATGCGTGTACTATTCATGTTTCTATATCTTATGCCTCCATGCTTGTGACAGACAAAGAAACTAGTCCTATGGGACAAATGGTCAGGTACAGATAGACGAAGCACCCCCCCCTGCTGGCTGTGTTTCCTCTCGAAGTCTTTGAAGCTCCTAGCATTCAAGTGTTAAGTAGGCTTCTTATCTTACAGGAGCCTGGATGGGGGGAAACTATCTAGTTGACGTTTTAACAGAAGGTCCCAAGGGTGGGGGCTGCTGAAGTGTGGCCATCCCTGGATATGATTTATCATTACCAAGATGGCGGCTACAGGTTCATCACACCTCCCCCTATACGAGGGCGCGAGGGGGTAGCACATTCCTGTGTTCCCCCGTGCGTCCTTCTGCACCCTCCCCTTGCCGGGATAACCCGTCAGCGTTACCGTGGTCACGGCCTCTTCTGTGGCGAATGGAGAAGTGGTACTGCTGGAGAGCGAGGCTCCAGCGTAGCAACCTGCCATTCGACCCAGAGACCGTGTGTAACCAGCTGAGGGGGTTGTGGTCCGTCTCCACGGTGAAATGGCTCCCGTACAAGTAGGGCTGCAGACGCTGCAGGGCCCATACAATTGCCAGGCATTCTTTTTCCACCGTGGAGTAAGCCACCTCCCGGGGCAGTAGCTTCCTGCTCAGGTACAAGACAGGATGTTCCTGGCCTGTCGTGTTGACCTGACTTAGCACAGCACCGAGGCCAAAGTCACTGGCGTCGGTCTGTACCACAAACGGCCGGTCGAAGTCGGCAGCTTGCAGTACAGGGGAGCTACTTAGGGCGGCCTTGAGTGCCCCGAAAGCTGTCTCGCAGGCGACTGTCCAGTCGACTGCGACGGGCAGCTTCTTCTTGGTGAGGTCCGTCAGGGGCTTGGCCAGGGTGCTATAGTGTGGGACGAACCTCCTATAGTACCCGGCGGTCCCCAAGAAGGACATCACCTGCTTTTTGGTCCTAGGAGTGGGCCAGGATGCGATGGCATCCACTTTCCCCGGTTCTGGCTTCAGAACCCCCCCGCCTACCCGGTGACCCAGGTAGAGGACCTCACTCATGCCCAGCTGGCACTTTTCCGGCTTGATGGTCAAGCCTGCCCGGTGGATCCGACCGAGCACCTGCCGCAGGTGCTCTAGGTGATCCTCCCAAGTGGGACTGAAGACTGCAATATCGTCCAAGTACGCAGCCGCGTACCCTTCAAGTCCCTCAAGCAGCGTATTGACCATCCGCTGAAAAGTGGCAGGGGCATTCTTCATGCCGAATGGCATCACTGTGGACTCGTACAGTCCAAAAGGGGTGATAAAGGCAGAGCGTTCCCTTGCCGCGGGGGTCAGAGGAATCTGCCAGTACCCCCGGCTCAGATCCATGATGGTCAGGTACTTAGCCCCGGCCATCCGATCGAGCAGGTCATCGATGCGTGGTATGGGGAACGCATCGGTGGCCGTTACAGCGTTGAGCCCCCGGTAGTCCACGCAGAACCGTGTAGTTCGGTCCTTCTTTGGTACGAGGACTACAGGCGAGGCCCACGCGCTGCTGGATGCCTGGATCACCCCCAGCTTCAGCATCTCGTCTATCTCTTGGCGCATGTTTCCCTGCACCTCGAAAGAGACCCGATATGCTGAACGCCGGATCGGCGGGTGATCGCCAGTGTCCACGTCGTGGACAGCCATCTCAGTCCTTCCGGGCAGGCTGCTGAACAGCCCCCGGAAGGGGTGCAGGGTGGTCCCCAGCTGGGACCGTTGGTCCTCCGTGAGCTGGTGGCCAACCCCCACATCCTCGATGGACCCACCCGCCTTGGCTTGGGTGAGCAGATCCAGGAGGGTTTCTACCTCTCCTTCCTCGGGAAGGTTGCACACTGGGTGGGCAGTCGCTTCCCGCTCATGATGAGCCTTCATCATGTTCACGTGGAAGGCCTTCCTCCTTCCACGGGCGTGATCCAGGGTGACCAGATAGGTGACGGCATTGAGTTTCTGGTGCACGAAGTAGGGACCTTCCCAGGCTGCCTGAAGCTTGTTCTGTGGTACGGGGACCAGTACCCACACCTTTTGACCCACCTGGTAGGTCCTCTCACAAGCATTCTGGTCGTACCACCGCTTCTGGTCGGCCTGGGCCTGGGCCATATTGTCCTGCACCAGCTTTGCCAAGGCCATCATCCTGTCCCGGTGGCGCACGACATACTCGATGACCGACACCTCGGGGGTGGCCAAATCCCCTTCCCATGCTTCCTTCACCAGAGCCAGGGGGCCCCGTACCCGTCGCTCGTACAGGAGCTCAAAGGGGGAGAACCCCGTTGAGGCCTGCGGAACCTCCCGGTAAGCAAATAGGAGGTGTGGGAGGTAACGCTCCCAGTCTCTCCCGTGGGAGTCGACCAACATCTTAAGCATCTGCTTTAAGGTGCCATTGAACCGCTCACACAGGCTATTAGTCTGTGGGTGATACGGGCTGGCCACCAGATGTTGCACCTGCATTTGCTTACAGAGGGACTCCATCAGCCGCGACATGAACTGGGTCCCTCGGTCGGTGAGCATTTCTTGGGGGAAACCCACTCTGGAGAAGATCTCCAGTAAGGCGGTAGCCACCTTGTCGGCCCGAATGGACGACAAAGCTACCGCTTCCGGGTACCGGGTGGCATAGTCCACTACCGTGAGTATGAAGCATTTCCCGGAGTGGCTGGGAGTGGACAGAGGTCCACTAAGATCCACAGCGACCCTCGAGAAAGGCTCTTCGATGATTGGCAGAGTTACCAGTGGGGCTTTGGGGAGTGGCCCCGCCTTCCCCACCCTCTGACAGGTGTCACACGAACGGCAGTAGGCACCCACCGCGGCTCCCATCCCAGGCCAGTAGAAATGCTGAGCTATCCTGGCCTTGGTTTTAGCGATCCCTAGGTGTCCGGCCATCGGAATCTCGTGTGCGACCCGCAACAATTCCGCCCTGAACGGATAGGGTACCACTAACTGTCGGTCCCTGGGCCACGCCTCCGGTGAACCCTGCTGGACCGTTACCCGGTACAGCCGTCCCTGGTCCCAGACCACCCGCTCGCAGTCTGACTCCATGGGAGGCTGTGCCGCCTGTTCCTTGAGAGCTTTCAGGCTGTCGTCTGCTTCCAACGCAGCCTGAAATTCCTGACTTGATGTGGCCAGAATCGACGAAACTGCCACATCCTCTGTCAGCCCCTCCGGGCATGTCACCTGGCCGCTGTCTGATCCGGCAGACACTTGGTCAGAAGTGGGGAAGCCGTCGGACCTCTGCAAGGCTCCTTGGGCTCCGGCGCTCCCACTCCTGGTGACAGCGGCTATGACCACTGTGACCGTGGGTAGTGCCCGCTTCCCCTCTGTTTCTGACCAAGCCGCCCGATCAGGCAGGCTTCCTAGGCCTTTGGACATCTCGGATGTGGGGAACTCCTGCCCTGGGGTCTTACCTGGCGGCTCCTCTCTTGGGACACCCCCACCCCCCATGGCCTGTTCCTCCCCCTGCAGTGGGCCTATACTCAGCAGCCTGGATACCCCTGGGAGCCCTACACTGCCGGTAGCTGCCCCCCTCTCCATCCCTGAGCTTCCCTCTACAGAATCCTGCCCGCCCCCTCCCTCACCGGAGGACAAGAGGTCACGGCACGCCGGCTGAGCACCTCTGCGGGCATCCCCACACTCCCCACCTGCTTTCACTAACCCTGTTTGTGTTGTGTCTGTGCAGGTGTTACCCTTAGGTTTCACTCCCTCCTCCTCAGCAGGACGCACACTACATACAACATGGTTGGCATTAGCAGCAGACAAATCAATACACTCTTGGGGGGCCGAACTTGGGGGTTCAGAGGGTACATACTGCGATACTAGACGCCCCAAGTCGGTCCCTAATAAAACATTTGCGGGAATATTTGGCGTTACTCCCACCTCCCGCATCCCCCTCCCGGCACCCCAGTCCAAATACACCATGGCAACGGGAAGGGCCGGCTCCACGCCTCCAACCCCGGAGACGGAAAGAGTCTTTCCTGGTACCAAGTCCTGGGGGGACACCACCTCAGGCCGTACCAGTGTTCGTTCAGCGCCAGTGTCCCGCAGTCCCATGACCGCAGAACGGCCTATGGTGACGGGTTGGATGTTGTCCAGGGACCTACCACCACCCCCTCCCACACACAAAACATTGGGCGCTCTCTGGGACTGGGATGGGGTCTTTTGGCGCTGGGGACACTCAGCCCTAAAGTGTCCTGGTTTGTTGCATAGATGACAACGTCTTACGTCTGGTCCTTGCCTGGAGAGGGCAACAGGGGGATACACCCCTTGTGTTCTAGGGGCCGGGGAAACAGGGGCATGACTGGGCTTACCCCCTCTCCAGGTGCTGCTGGCAGACTTCTTCAGCTCAGGCGCCCTGTTATTGGCATACTCGTCTGCCAGGGCGGCTGTAGCAGAAGCCCCTGTTGGTTTTCGGTCACGGAGGAACTGTCGGAGGTCCTCTGGGCAGTTCCACAAGAACTGCTCCGTGACGAACAGTTCCTGGACCTCCTGGCGGGTAGTAAGCGCTAGACCCGAGGTCCAGTGCTCTGCGGCTCTCAACAGCGCCCGCATATGATCGGTCCAGGTGTCCTTGGGGCCACGCAGCAGGCTCCGGAACTTCTGGCGGTACGACTCGGGAGTGAGGTTGTACTGCCGGATCAGGGCCCGCTTGATGCAGTCGTAGTTCTGTACCTCCCCGGCAGGTAAGTCCCCCAAGGCATCCAGGGACTTACCCCTCAAACGGGGGGTCAGGTATCTGGCCCACTGATCCCGGGCCAGATGGTGCTGAAGACAGGTCCGTTCAAATGCCACCAGAAAGGAGTCCAGGTCCCCATCCTTCTCCAGTAGAGGGAAGTCCTCAGCTCGGACTTTGGACGACTTGGTCTCCTGATGGGTTGGTTGCTCTAGCGGAAGCCCCCGCTGGGCCAGGTCCAGTTGGTGCTGGCGCTCCGCAGCTCGCTCTGCACGCTCCGCAGCCTCCCGGCGCTCTGCAGCTTCACGCTCCGCAGCCTCCCGGCGCTCCGCAGCTTCGCGCTCCTCCTCCGCTGCCTTCTCTGATGCTGCCAGGAGGGTTTTGTAGACGGCATCGCCATGAGACTGGAGACTTGCCATAGCCGCTTGTAAAAGGGCTTGTGATCTGGACAGGCTGGGCTGGGTAGGTGGTGGGCAGCCCACTGCGGGACCGTATACTGGGGACTGGCTCCCTGAGGTGCCCGGGCTGGACTCCTCCTCGCCATGAGTAACAATGTCCTCCCCTCCTGCCACACGGACCGTAGCATTAGCCTCCTGCAGGGTCTTGCTCCTGGTGCCGTCTGCCATCTTGGTAACCGACACCGCTGCAACCCTGAGTTTGCACACACCTTGTTATACTTTTAGCCTGACCGTCTAACGTTGGGCTGACCTTAAGACTCCAGCAGTGGAAGTTACCACTGGCAGTCTTTAGTGCCTGGGAGTAGGGGTCCCACAACACTATTATTCTGCAATCCCACCGCTCTGCCACCAATGTGATGAAAGCCGGCCGGTGGGTGCAGCTCTCTGGCGCCCCCTTACCTCTCAGGTCAGTCAAGGTACTGCACCTAGAGAAAGTAGTGCCAGGAAGCTGCAACCAGCGCAGGGAACACGGTAGAGTGTTCCCCTTCAACGTCACTAAACCGTAACGTCACTACACAGCACAACTCGCTAGCGCCCTCTTAGCCTCAGGTCAGTCAAGGAACTGCACCTAGGATAAGCGGTCGCCAGAGAGACTGTCCTGTAACCTACTGGGTATCGGGGCCCTCTGTAGTGAGGGTGGTATATATATCTTCCTTGGCCGCGCCAGGAATATATATATCTGAACCTCCGACCGTCACTACCAGCCTTCCCCAATCCCCAGTTGGTATGCTGCCACCAGTCCCTATTTTAGATATACGCCCAGTCCGTGAATGGGCCTATATCGGGTCAGGAACCAACCCTGGGTAGCGTTTTTGGCTTGAGCCGAGCTCACACGGACGTGCGTTCGTTATGCAGAATAAAAGGCAGGCCCACAATTACTTGAGGTAATTGATTATAATAATACACTAGATACACGATATACAACTAAATATACACAGGTATAAGGTCAGGCTAAACTATACAACAATGGAATACAACACACAGAATCACCACAGCATATCAGTTACCGGTTTCTTGATTTTCTTGTGACGCAGGGAGAGGATTCTGCGGTCGCAGGCACGGTTCTTTGTTACAGGCTGAGGCCTACCACCGCATGGTCAAACTGCTCCTCCCCTTGGTGGCCTCAGCTGGTGCTCAGATGTTCAGCACCCCACTCTTGGGTCAAGACTGACTTATCTCTTGTCTGTCCTGCTATCTTACCTGCCCCGTCCCGCCCACTGCTGGTGAGGTCAGCTGGCTCAGTCTCCACCCTCAGGTCTAACTTCGATCAGAAGCCCAAATTCTACGGAACCCAATAACTTCTTCTGGGATGGTCTCATGATACCCCCAGGGGTTCCCATGGATTCGGGCCGCCGTAACCGACCTTTTGATATCAATTATGATACCATACGGTCCTCAGGAATGGCTCCGCGCTATATCTTGGCTTCCAGAGCACGTACAAACGTCTACCGCGGAGGCTTGTGTGCGCAATGGCTCCGGGACGCCGTGATATTTTTTTTTATTGGCCCATCCCACGCAACATGCGTGTACTATTCATGTTTCTATATCTTATGCCTCCATGCTTGTGACAGACAAAGAAACTAGTCCTATGGGACAAATGGTCAGGTACAGATAGACGAAGCACCCCCCCCTGCTGGCTGTGTTTCCTCTCGAAGTCTTTGAAGCTCCTAGCATTCAAGTGTTAAGTAGGCTTCTTATCTTACAGGAGCCTGGATGGGGGGAAACTATCTAGTTGACGTTTTAACAGAAGGTCCCAAGGGTGGGGGCTGCTGAAGTGTGGCCATCCCTGGATATGATTTATCATTACCAAGATGGCGGCTACAGGTTCATCACACTATATGGAGGACTATGAGGTGCATTATACTATATAGAGGGCTATGGGGAGTGTATTATACTATATGGAGGACTATGAGGTGCATTATACTATATGGAGGGCTATGGGGAGTGTATTATACTATATGGAGGGCTATGGGGAGTGCATTATACTATATGGAGGGCTATGGGGAGTGTACTATACTATATGGAGGACTATGAGGTGCATTATACTATATGGAGGGCTATGGGGAATGTATTTACTATATTGAGGAAAATGGGCCACATTATACAATATGGAGGGCTGTGGGGCACATTATACAATATGAAAGACTATGGGGAGTGCATTATGCTATATGAAGGACTATGGGGAGTATATTATACTATATGGAGGGCTATGAGGTGCATTATACTATATGGAGGGCTATGAGGTGCATTATACTATATGGAGGACTATGAGGTGCATTATACTATATGGAGAACTATGAGGTGCATTAAACTATATAGAGAGCTATGGGGAGTGTATTATACTATTTGGAGGAATATGGGCCACATTATACAATATGGAGGGCTATGGGGAGTGCATTATACAATATGGAGGACTATGGGGAGTGCATTATACAATATGGAGGGCTGTGGGGCACATTATACAATATGGAGGACTATGGGGAGTATATTATACTATATAGAGGGTTATGGGGAGTGCATTATACAATATGGAGGACTATGGGGAGTATATTATACTATATAGAGGGTTATGGGGAGTGCATTATACTATATGGAGGGCTATCGGGAGTGTATTATACTATATGGAGGACTATGGGGAGTGCATTATACAATATTGAGGGCTATGGGGAGTGCATTATACAATATGGAGGGCTGTGGGGCACATTATACAATATGGAGGACTATGGGGAGTATATTATACTATATAGAGGGTTATGGGGAGTGCATTATACTATATGGAGGGCTATCGGGAGTGTATTATACTATATGGAGGACTGTGGGCCTCATTATACAATATGGGGGGCTGTGGGGCACATTATAAAATATGGAGGACTATGGCATGTATTATACTAAACAAGCAAAATGCTGCCTATTCATCGAGTAATTGGATTGTTTATGCCAGAACAAAAATCCTTGTTCTCAGCAGCACATCGGCCGGTGTAACCTGCAGATGTGCTGCTGATAACATGATGCTGTATGGGGACAGATTGATCTATTAGTGATTGTTCTGTATCCATCATTCTTCCTCAGCTGGTCTAAAGAGGTCGGGAAACAAGCGTCGAACGGCTTCAGTATTGTGGATTGCGCTCGTTTAGCGGCCTGATCTCAGCGCATGTACATACAAGCTAAATGTTTGTGTGGTGCTGTATGTCAGCATTTGGGACCCCACTTTAAACTTTTCCCCAGGGCCCCACTTTATCTAAAATCAGCCCTGCACCCATTTAAATGGTTCCCGTCCGCTGCACAGACTGGGAGAGAGAGGGGAGACTATTTGTGACTTATGTAGTGGCGCTCAGTTTTGTGGACATCGGAGGGAAAGTTTTCTTTTAATTTAGGAAATTCAATTCATGTGCTAAATTTACAAAAATATTAGTAACAATTCAACTTTATTTTAATCCTTAGGTTATGGGTGAGGATCTTTTGGCAGAAAGAACAGAGGAAGGACAAATGGACACAAAAACCACTCAGACATTGGCCTCTTACATAATGCCGTCTGACGCCGAGTTCAGAGTCAAATGGTTTCAGAAAGCGACCACTTTCCTAATGAGCAGCGAGTAAAGATGATCAGCTCTCCGCCATCACTGACTGTCTGCCAACTGCAGCTTGTCCATCTCTAATCATTCCTGCTCAATGGGGGCCACAATATTTTCACTTCACAGTAATCACTGACATCTTTTCGGAGTATATTGTATACATAGTGATCTTTATATGGCTGGAGCACTTACAGTAGCCAATCAGATGGCGTGCAGGTAGCGTTGTGCGAGATCCAGTATGCCGTCCTGCTTCTATCATTAGAGGGTCCTGCTAGAGAACAGCGGCCACACTATTATACGGTGTCCAGAGTTACAGGAGTCTGTCAGATGTGGACTGCTACGTTGCAAAAAATGCTTAATAAGTGATTTTTTTTCAAACTGGATTGATATGCAAAATATTTTTAATAAAATCATTTTCTTATACTTGCAGGGTTTCTGTTTATTCAGTAATGTTGTAGCTGTTTTCTCTCACGCTGTGGATGATTGTAAATGAATACAGTTTCCTACATAATCATTGCAGCGGATCAGTTAAAAACGGGGGCCGTATGTGTTGTACCCAGGGCCGGCATCACCACCCGGGCAAGTGCCTGGGCCCTGAGCGAGCAGGGGGCCCACTCACCCTCTGGGACACCAGCGCGCTATGGGGCCCATGAGTCAGCGGAGCCTGTTGCCAGCGAATGGGCACTTGCACTGGGCCTTCCCCAGTGCTTTAAACTGTTTGCAATACTTACCTCTCCCTGTTCCTCTGCTGCTCCTCTGTCTTCTGCGTCTTCTTACTCTGTGACATCTCAGGGCAGAGGGCGCAATGACGTCACTACAGAGCACCCTCTGCTGAGCAGTCCCAGTGCAGAGAGTCGGAAGACGCTGATGAGACAGGCCTGCTTCCAGCAAGGAGCGGTGAGTATTTGATTTTTTTTTTTTATGTTATGAGTATTATATGGGGCTCATTATCTATTGAACAATATATGGGGCCCATTATGTATGGAGTATTATATGGGGCTTATTATCTATTGAACAATATATGGGGCTCATTATGTATGGAGTATTATATAGGGCCCATTATCTATGGAGCATTATATGGGGCCTATTCTTTATGGAGCAATATATTGGTCCCACTATTTATGGAGCAATATATAGGGCCCATACTGTATGGAGCAATATTTGGGCTCCATTATTCTGTATGGAGCATTATATGGTACCCATTATGTATGAAGCAATATATGGGGCTCATTTTACTTTATGGAGCAATATATGGGATCCATTATACTGAATGGAGCAATATATGGGGATCATACTGTATGGAGCATTATATACGGTCCATTATTCTGTATGGAGCAATATATGGTGCCCATAGTACTGGATGCAGGACCATGTGGTGCCCATAATACTGTATATGGAGGACCACGTGGTGCCCATAATACTGTATGGAGGACCACGTTGTGCCCATAATACTGTATATGGAGGACCACGTGGTGCCCATAATACTGTATATGGAGGACTACGTGGGGCCCATAATACTGTATAGAGGACTATATTGTCTGGTCTGAACTGTGCGCTGGGAGGATTCGCCGGTTTCTGAGCTGTTGTAGACTTTACAATAGATATCACTCATGTAATGTGAGAAGTCAGTGAAATCTTTAGCATTGTACTATACCTATATTTCTGTGCATCATGAATCGTGGTAGGTGTGAAAGGGGCCCACTGAGACTTTTGCCCGGGGCCCATGAAATCCTGGAGCCGGCCCTGGTTGTGGCATCTATTTCTTTTTGTACTGTATGCATGAGTTTTAATGGCGAATTTCTTTAAAAAAACAGTGGGATAAACCGTCATCTGAACTTGTCCCTTAACTTACATTGGTCTGTGAGGTGATCTGAAAGCAGAAAATCCAGTGCTGACTTCTATCACATTTGGGGTAACTTTCCCGCATTGGTCTCTACATGATCTGTGAATTCAGGGAACTGCTAGATCTGCAGCAGATAAAAGAGGGATTATATCAAAATGCCATCATGCAGACCAGCAAGTGACACATCGCTGGGATAAGGTCCTCTGCCCCGACTTGTTGCTTTTAGATTACATAGCAAAAAGCTGATGACAGTTTCCCTGTAATAAAATCCCAGAGCTTCTCCCATGGGAAATCCAGCGGGTGGCAGATACTGGCCTGGACTCCTGCAGATACACAGCACTGCCGTCGCCTATACACTGCATTGTGAAAGGATTTGGCCCCCTTGAACTTTTCTACCTTTTGCCACATTTCTGGCTTTAAACATAAAGATATAAAATTCTATATTTTGGGGGAAGAATCAACAACAAGTGGGACACAATCGTGAAGTGGAATGAAATTTATTTGCTATTTTAAACTTTTTTAACAAATTAAAAACTGAAAAGTGGGGCGTGCAATATTATTCGGCCCCCTTGAGTTAATACTTTGTAGCGCCACCTTTTGCTGCGATTACAGCTGCAAGTCGCTTGGGGTATGCCTCTATCAGTTTTGCACATCGAGTAGCTGAAATTCTTGCCCATACTTCCTTGCAAAACAGCTCGAGCTCATTGAGGTTGGATGGAGGGCGTTTGTGAACAGCAGTTTTCAGCTCTTTCCAAGATTCTCGTTTGGATTCAGGTCAGGACTTTGACTTGGCCATTCTAACACCTGGATATGTTTATTTTTGACCCATTCCATTGTAGATTTTGCTTTATGTTTGGGATCATTGTCTTGTTGGAGGATAAATTTCCGTCCCAGTCTCAGGTCTTTTGCAGACTCCAACAGGTTTTCTTCCAGAATGGTCCTGTATTTGGCTCCATCCATCTTCCCATCAATTTTAACCATCTTCTCTGTCCCTGCTGAAGAAAAGCAGGCCCAAACCATGATGCTGCCACCACCATGTTCGACAGTGGGGATGGTGTTTTGAGGCTGATGAGCTGTGTTGCTTTTACGCCAAACATATCGTTTTGCATTGTGGCCAAAAAGTTTGATTTTGGTTTCATCTGACCAGAGCACCTTATTCCACATGTTTGGTGTGTCTCCCAGATGGCTTGTGGCAAACTTCAAACGAGACTTTTTATAGATATCTTTGAGAAATGGCTTTCTTCTTGCCATTCTTCCATAAAGCCCAGATTTGTGCAGTGTATAACTGATTGTTGTCCTATGGACAGACTAACCCACCTCCGCTCTAGATCTCTGCAGTTCATCCAGAGTGATCATGGGCCTTTTGGCGGCATCTCTGATCAGTCTTCTCCTTGTTCGAGATGAAAGTTTAGAGCAGTGTTTCCCATACTCCAGTCCTCACAGACCCCACAGGTCATGTTTTCAGGATTTCCATAGTATTGCACAGGTGAGAAAATTCCTGATGCCTTGATGATACTTCCATCACCTATGCAATACTAAGGAAATCCTGAAAACATGACCTGTGGTGGTCCGTGAGGACTGGAGTTTGGGAAACACTGGTTTAGAGGGACGGCCGGGTCTTGGTAGATTAGCATTGGTCTGATACTCCTTCCATTTCAATATGATCGCTTGCACAGTGCTCCTTGAGATGTTTAAAACTTGGGAAATCTTTTTGTATCCAAATCCGGCTTTGAACTTCGCCACAACAGTATCTCGGACCTGCCTGGTGTGTTCCTTGGTCTTCATGGTGCTCTCTGCACTTGAAACAGAACCCTGAGACTATCACAGAGCAGGTGCATTTATACAGAGACTTGATTACACACAGGTGGATTCTAGTTATCGTTACCAGTCATTTAGGACAACATTGGATCAGTGGATTCTAGTTATCGTTACCAGTCATTTAGGACAACATTGGATCATTCAGAGATCCTCACTGAACTTCTGGAGTGAGTTTGCTGCACTGAAAGTAAAGGGGCTGAATAATATTGCACGCCCCACTTTTCATTTTTTATTTTTAAGTTTAAAATATCCAATAAATTTCATTCCCACTTGTTGATTCTTCCCAAAAAAATTTGAATTTTATATCTTCATGTTTGAAGCCAGAAATGTGGCAAAAGGTGGAAAAGTTCATGGGGGCCAAATCCTTTCACAATGCAGTGTATCTACCACTCGCTGACCTCCCTCTGTGAGAAGCTGATGGTTATTAATGATGGAATACAATGTTTTATTATAGCGGTGAGTGCTGCATTCACTTCTTACACTCATTCATGTGGATTTGTCTGATTAGTGACCTGCACCAGCTTATATCATGGGGCTGCTCAGAGTATAAAAATTTACCAAAAGGGTGTGTTCTGTTTATTTTCTTTTGGTTTCCATTTTTTTTTACTTTTCTTCTTTTTTTTCTTTACGTGGATCTTTCTGTAAAAAATAAATAAATAAAAAATAAAATATAGTCAACCTCTGGTATGCTCTACTACCATGAGATCCCCATAATAAAGGCAGAATTTAATAAAGGGTTACACATTTATCCAAGACATTGAAAGTTATGGTTAAAAAGGTAAAAAGACTTTTCTTTTTTTGCAGCAAAATTGGCTACAATTGCCCAGACAGGTTATATTTGCCCACAGCGTCGGACTGGGGAGACTGGGGCCCACCCTACAGCTAGATGCAGATACCTGTTAGCCGTTATCCCCGTTATAGTGGGACCTCGACTGTAAAACACAGGCGGCTCCTGCACATCTACTGTGCGCACAGCACAACTGGGATGGACAATTACGGTCGTTTGCATTAAAGGGCTTCTTTGGTGAAAACAAGTTATCACCGATCCATGGGCTCCTCAGGATTGGTGATAACTTAATGATCGTTTGGGTCCGACCATTGGAAACTGCACTGATCAGAATTGGGAAGTTTTATCCCTGACAGGACACTTTTATCCCCATTTTAAAATGCAGTGGCAGGTGGGATGTCTGACCGCAGATCCATTCATTCTCTTTGGGGCTTCCAGAAAAAAACAAGAGCAGCGCTCGCAGCCATTGAGGAAATCAATGGATCAGTGGTGAAGTCGCACATGCTGCTCCAGTCTAGTGGGGATAAAAGCTCCACATTCTACCAATTGGTGCGGGTCCCAGCAGTCAGACCCCCACCAATCAATACCTTATCACTTATCCTTTGGAAAGGTGATTACTTGTTTTCACAGTAGAATTCCTGTAAGTGCATCTTGTTCCAAGTATTTAATCACAAATCTAAATAAAGATTATTCTCCTAATATCAGAGAGAACAATTGACTGCTGTACACAACACACTCCACTTTTTCAAGACCAATAATACCACATTCAAGGGAGAACTAACGTGACACTGTGACCAGACCACATATTACCAGCATAAAGCGACCGAATAATCCCACGTAGAAGGGAGAAATACAGCCACACCGTGACCAGACCACATATTACCACCACATAGTGACCGAATAATACCACATATTGTATAAGGGACAAATATTGCCACACCATGATCAGACCAGATTTTAGCAGCATATAGCGACCAAATTATTCCACATAGAAGGGAGAACTACCGTCACACCGTGAGCAGACCACATATGACCACCACATAGTGACCGAACAATACCACATATTGTATAAGGGACAAATATCGCCACACCATGACCAGACCAGATTTTAGCAGCATATAGCGAGCAAATTATTCCACATAGAAGGGAGAACTACCGTCACACCGTGAGCAGACCACATATGACCACCACATAGTGACCGAACAATACCTCATACTGTAAAAGGGACAAATAGTGCCACACCATGACCAGACCAGATTTTAGCAGCATATAGCGACCAAATTATTCCACATAGAAGGGAGAACTACCGTCACACCGTGAGCAGACCACATATGACCACCACATAGTGACCGAACAAAACCTCATACTGTAAAAGGGAGAAATATCGCCACACCATGACCAGACCAGATATTACCAACATATAGCGACCAAATAATTCCACATACAAGGGAGAAATACCACCACACCATGTCCACACCACATAGTGACCAAATAATAACACATACAGGGATAAATACCACACCATGACCGGACCAGATATTACAACATAGTGACCGAATATTACAATACTGATCATTAATGAAATGTCCTCGGACGCACATTCAGTTGAAACCAGTGAGCCCCCTCTACGTCCTGCTCAGGGTCCTGCCAAGGACCCTGGCCCACCGGATAATCGTCCAGTGTCCCGGTGCTCCAGTCAGACCCTGTTTGCCCACCAAACTCATCCATTTAAATGTCTGATTTTAGAGTTTGCATTGTGTTCCTTTTCTTTGCTTATAAAAACATAATAATTATAGTCTATGGACCTTTTCTGATGCTGATGGTTCACAAAAGAAATTTGAGACATGTTTGATTGTAATCTGATTTGCAGATAAAGCTGGCCCATTCAAGTGATTGGATTGACAAAAAAAGATCCATTTGCATCCTTGTTCTGTATGTTTTTCACTGACTAATGTTAGAAGTTTGTAAATCTTCATCACTTTTTTTCTCTCATCAATAGGTGGCAGAAAATGTCATTTTTCAACATGAGAGAAAACTTCATTCCATCACTTTACCTGATGGGCCCATGCAGGGTCGGACTGGCCTGGTGTGATAAATTCCCGGTGGGCCCCGATGAGAGAGTGAGAGAATTGGTAGCGGGGGCTCTTAAAAAGTGCGGACCCTTTAAAAGCGCAGCCGAAGGAAATGTAGCGTCGCGTGCGGCGCTCCTACTATTCAGTGGTGACAGCGGGTGACGCGAATAGTCACATGACAGGAGGACGTGATCTTGGTGGGCGGTGACACGCACCGCGCTCTGCTTTCCCGCTGGTGGCTGGCAGTTGTGTGGTGTCAGGTGACACGCTGACGTCACGCTCTCCTCTCTCTGCTCCCCTGCCGGCTTTCGATACGCCGACGCCGCGCTCTGCTCTCCAGTCCCGGCTCCTGCTCCCTTGGAATTGGCCTTGTAACACCGGCTCCCGTCCGGGTATGTAACACCGCACCAGCACCGCGCACCGCCCTCTTCTCTCCTGCTCTCTTGGCCTTTTAAGCCGGCTCCTGGGCTGAGTATGCGGTGACCTGCACTCTGCTCTCTCACCATCACCCTGGAAACAAGGCTGCAGGCCTGGCTACAGCTCTCCCTGCTTCAACTTCAAGTCAAGTGCAATATCCATGTTTTTCTGGGTGAGTGTTCCCAGCATTGGTCATCATCCATATATGGAGGGGTCGCAGGCTGGTCACATGGGGACATGTATGGAGACATGGGGCTGAAGGGGGGGCTGGATGGACCCATGGGGACATGTATGGAGACATGGGGCTGAAGGGGGGGGCTGGCTGGACCCGTGGCGACATGGATGGAGACATGGGGCTGAAGGGGGGGCTGGTTGGACCCATGGTGACATGGGGCTGAAGTGGGGGGGCTGGCTGGACCCATGGGGACATGGGGCTGAAGTGGGGGGGCTGGCTGGACCCATGGGGACATGGGGCTGAAGGGGGGGGCTGGCTGGACCCATGGGGACATGGGGCTGAAGGGGGGGTCTGGCTGGACCCATGGGGACATGGGGCTGAAGGGGGGGGGCTGGCTGGACCCATGGCGACATGGGGCTGAAGGGGGGGGCTGGCTGGACCCATGGGGACATGGATGGGGCTGAAGGGGGGGCTGCTGGACCCATGGGGACATGGATGGGGACTTGGGGCTGAAGGGGGGGGCTGGCTGGACCCATGGGGCTGAAGGGGGGGGCTGGATGGACCCATGGTGACATGGATGGGGACATGGGGCTGAAGGGGGGGCTGGCTGGACCCATGGGGACATGGGGCTGAAGGGGGGGCTGGCTGGACCCATGGGGACATGGATGGGGCTGAAGGGGGGGCTGGCTGGACCCATGGAGACATGGATGGGGACTTGGGGCTGAAGGGGGGGGCTGGCTGGACCCATGGGGCTGAAGGGGGGGGCTGGCTGTACCCATGGGGACATGGATGGGGACATGGGGCTGAAGGGGGGGCTGGCTGGACCCATGGGGACATGGGGCTGAAGGGGGGGCTGGCTGGACCCATGGGGACATGGGGCTGAAGGGGGGGGCTGGCTTTACCCATGGGGACATGGGGCTGAAGGGGGGGCTGGCTTTACCCATGGGGACATGGGGCTGAAGGGGGGGGCTGGCTGGACCCATGGGGACATGGATGGAGACATGGGGCTGAAGGGGGGGCTGGATGGACCCATGGGGACATGGATGGAGACATGGGGCTGAAGGGGGGGGGCTGGCTGGACCCATGGGGACATGGATGGAGACATGGGGCTGAAGGGGGGGGCTGGATGGACCCATGGGGACATGGATGGAGACATGGGGCTGAAGGGGGGGGCTGGCTGGACCCATGGGGACATGGATGGAGACATGGGGCTGAAGGGGGGGGCTGGCTGGACCCATTGAGACATGGATAGAGACATGGGGCTGAAGGGGGGGCTGGCTGGACCCATGGGGTCATGGATGGAGACATGGGGCTGAAGGGGGGGCTGGCTGGACCCGTGGGGACATGGATGGAGACATGGGGCTGAAGGGGGGGCTGGCTGGACCCGTGGGGACATGGATGGAGACATGGGGCTGAAGGGGGGGCTGGCTGGACCCGTGGGGACATGGATGGAGACATGGGGCTGAAGGGGGGGCTGGCTGGACCCGTGGGGACATGGATGGAGACATGGGGCTGAAGGGGGGGCTGGCTGGACCCGTGGGGACATGGATGGAGACATGGGGCTGAAGGGGGGGCTGGCTGGACGCATGGGGAGACATGGATTGAGGCATGGGGCTGAAGGGGGGGGCTGGCTGGACGCATGGGGGGACTTATGGATGGAGGCACGGGGCTGAAGAGGGGGCTGGCTGGACGCATGGGGAGACACATGGAGGTGAAGGTGGCCAAGTTGGGGACCTGGATGGACACATGGAGGTGCAGGGCGGCAAGCTGGACACATGGGGACCTGGATAGATATATGGGGTGGGGTGGGATGCATATATGGGGGGGACAGGATGGATATATGAAGGGGGCGGGCTGGACACATGGAGGCCCGGATGGATATATGGGAGGGGCAGGCTGGACACATGGAGACCAGAATGGATATATGGGTGGGGGGGGTCAGGATGGATAGATGGGTGGCCTCGCTGGACAAGGGACTTTATTACTGTTTAGTGGCCAGATTGAGGAACTTTATTAGTTTATGATGGCGAGTGGGGAACATTATTACTTTAAAGTCTAATTAGGAACATTATTACTTCTGTAATATAATTTACTTTTTAGGAAACTGTTTTCCATAAGAGGGGACAAAAGGGGGGTCCTGTTACTGTGCAGGGCGCCACTATGTCGCTTTATTTCTTCAACTGGTGTAGTGTAGAAGCCTGGGGAAAAGTGGGAATGTGCTCTAAAAGAGATCAGTTATTGATAACTGTGTGTTATTTTCTGCAGAGATGATTCCTCGCTGGAAGAAGTGATGGCGGACTGTGCCAGATGAAGAAAAGCGAAGATGAAGAACTTCACCTAGAGACATCACTGGTGAGTCAGTGTATTACTGTACACTTACACTATATAGTATATTCAGAGCTCCTGTGTATGTCACTGGTGACCAGTGTATTACCTATACACTATATACAGAGCTCCTGTGTATAATGTCATCGGTAATCACTGTATTACCTGTACACTATATACAGAGCTCCTGTGTATAATGTCACCGGTGATCACTGTATTACCTGTACACTGACACTTTATACAGAGCTCATATGTATAGTGATAGTGTTGTTAGTATTGTGGTTTGTATTCCTGATCAGTATTGTAGTATTTGGTCACTATGTGGTGGTAATATGTGGTCTGGTCATGGTGTGGCGATATTTGTCCCTTTTGTATGTGGTATTATTGGTGTTATTATAGTGGATTATGTTGTGTATGGCGGTCATTTGTTCTCGCTGAGATTAACTAGGAAAAGATTTTTTTCCATGAGGCCACGGCTTCACTATCAGTATTTGGTCAGTATTTTTTCTCAGTAGTGAGAGGCAAAAGCAGGAGTGGGTGATAAATCCAGAATTGGTGACTTGTTTCTATTATTCTCTTTCTCTGATTGTTCCTCACCTGGTTTTGGCTCCCACTCCTGAGAATAATCCTGAGTGAATACTGATAGTGGGGCTGTGGCCTTAGAGATGAATTGGAGCAGAGCGTCAGAGATGCACTTACAGGGGTTCTCTGGTGAAAACAAGTAATCACCTCTCCACAGGATCAGTGATAACTTATTGATTGGTGGGGGTCTGACTACTGGGACCTGCACCGATCGGCAGAATGTGGAGCTTTTCTCCCCATTACACTGGAGCTCATGTGCGACTCGACCACTGATCCATTCATTCCCTCAGAGGCTGCGAGCGTTGCTCTTTTTTGGAAGCCCCCAAGAGAACGAATGAGGCTGCCGTCAGACGTCCCACCTGTCGCTGCATTTTAAAATGGGGATAAGTGTCCTGTCAGGGATAAAACTTCCCCATTCTTCCAATCAATAAGTGATCACCTATCCTGTGCAGCCCATGAATCTGTGATCACTTGTTTTAACCGCAGAAGCTTTCATGCAAACTCCAGAAATTGTCCATCCCTGTTCTAGTCTGTGCACAGTAGATGTGAGGAGCCGCCGGTCACTGCTCCACTATAACAGGGAGAGCAGAGAAAAGAGATCTGCATATTGCTGTAGGTGGCCCCTAGAGTCACTGTCCCCTGTGGCCCCAGACACCCCAGTCCGACCCTGCTGACATCTGATTAAGGCCTAAGGCCCCGTTCACATGTCAGGTTTTAATCAGTGTTTTTTTTCTCATTTTCATCTGATTTTGGTCAGTGTGGCAGTTTTTCTCCTCAGTGGGGCATATTTTTTTATATGTAAAGTAAAAAGCTAAAGGTTTCCTGGCCTCGCTTGCCCGGCCTATAGACCCTGGAAAACAGGCAGTACAGGCAACATGGTTGGTTCTGGCCATTTTTCTGACAGACTCATTGACTTCAATAGATGATCTTTATCTACAAATCGGATGGAAATCGGACCGGTCTCAGTTCTGATTTGCAGATCAATCGTCCACAAAAAATAGAGCTGTAAACCTGTCCCCGGTCTATAACGGAGCATATTCTACCTGTTAGACAAATAACCAGACGTGAAAAGAGCCATGTGCTATTCTTACAGGGAAGGGGCCACCATTTTATGTTTTGTATTAATAATTATGTAATCAATTATTTTTAATACAAAATTAAATGTTCCACTGTATTAGTTTTTTATGTATTTATTTTTACATTGGCCACTAGGGGCTGCCATTTTTATTTGGGGGGTGTGTAAGAAGCGCTCTTACACACCTCATTTACGGCAGCCCTGGCCATAAGAGACAGTAGTCTGTCACCGACCCTATCTCTAACATTAGAGGCCGCTCCTCCTGCCTCTAGCTGTGACCTGGGTACGCCCCCTTGGCTGTTCAGGTCGCAGCCGTGGGAGGAGATTGCAGCCATCTTTGTGGAGCCTGCAGTGTAAGCTGTACATTCCCCCTGTCGTCGCACGCACTGCTCAGTCAGAGCGTGCCATGACAGGAGCTGCCGGGGAGGAAATGCCTGGGAGTGGACGTCCCGAGTGATCTCAGCTTCTCTGCTGTTATCACTGCCGATATCCTCAGGCAACACAGACACAGCGCTGCGTGGGAACGTGGAAGGTGAGTAGAAGCGTTTATTGTTTTGTTTGTTTTTTCCCTTTGCATTGAATATATGGAGGCATATACCCACCAGGGCGGAGGGGGGGGGGGCATATACCCACCAGGATGCATGGAAGGGGCATATACCCACCAGGATGTAGGGAGTGTGCATATACCCACCAATGAAGGGGAGCATTTAACCACCTGGATGGATGAAGGGGGCATATATCCACCAGGATGGATGGAGGGGGGGGCATACACCCACAAGGATGGAGGGGGGGCATACATCCACAAGGATGAAGGTGGGGCATATACCGACAAGGATGGAGGGGGGCATATACCCATCAGGATGGATGGAGGGGGGCATATACCCACCAGGATGGATGGAGGGGGGCATATACCCACCAGGATGGATGGAGGGGGCATATATCCACCAGGATGGATGGAGGGGGGGCATATACCCACCAGGATGGATGGAGGGGGGGCATATACCCACCAGGATGGATGGAGGGGGGCATATACCCACCAGGATGGATAGAGGTGGCATATACCCACCAGGATGGATGGAGGGGAGGCATATACCCACCAGGATGGAGAGGTGGCATATACCCACCAGGATGGAGAGGTGGCATATACTCACCAGAATAGAGGGAGGGGGCATATACACCTACCCAGGATGGATGGAAGGGCATATACACCTTCCCAGGGTGGATGGATGGAGGGGCATATACACCTACCCAGGATGGATGGATGGAGGGGCATATACACCTACCCAAGATGGATGGATGGAAGGGCATATACACCTACCCAGGATGGATGGATGGAGGGGCATATACACCTACCCAGGATGGATGGATGGAGGGGCATATACACCTACCCAGGATGGATGGAGGGGCATATACACCTACCCAGGATGCATGGAGGGGCATATACACCTACCCAGGATGGATGGAGGGGCATATACACCTACCCAGGATAGATGGAGGGGCCGATAAACCTACCCAGGATGGATTTATGGATGGAGGGGCATCTACACCTACCTAGGATGGATGGAGGGGCATATACACCTACCCAGGATGGATGGATGGAGATGCATATACACCTACCCAGGAGGGATGGATGGAGGGACATATACGCCTACCCAGGATGGATGGATGGAGGGGAATATACACCTACCCAGGATGGTTGGAGGGGAATATACACCTACGCAGGATGGATGGATGGATGGAGGGGAATATACACAGACCCAGGATGGATGGATGGAGGGGCATCTACACCTACCCAGGGTGGATGGATGGAGGGGCATATACACCTATCCAGGATTGATGGATGGAGAGGCATATTCACCTACCCAGGATTGATGGATGGAGAGGCATATTCACCTACCCAGGATGGATGGATGGAGGGGCATATACACCTTCCCAGGATGGATGGAGGGGCATATACACCTACCCAGGATGGATGGATGGAGGCGCAAATAGACCTACCCAGGATGGATGGATGGAGGGGCATATAGACCTACCCAGGATGGATGGATGGAGGGGCATATACACCTACCCAGGATGGATGGATGGAGGCGCATATACACCTACCCAGGATGGATGGATGGAGGGGCATCTACACCTACCCAGGATGGATAGATGGAGGGGTATATATATACACCTACCCAGAATGGATGGATGGAGGGGCATATTCTCCTACCAAGGATGGATGGAGGGGCATATACTCCTACCCAGCATGGATGGAGGAAGGGACATATACTGCTACCCAGGATGGATGGAGGGGCATAAACACATACTAGAATAGACTACCCAGGATGGATGGATGGAGGGTCATCTACGCCTACCCAGAATGGATGGATGGAGGGTCATCTATGCCTACCCAGAATAGATGGATGGAGGGGCATATACACCTACCCATGATGGATGGATGGGCGGATACACCTACCCAGGATGGATTGATGGATGGAGGGGCATCTACAACTACCCAGAATTGATGGATGGAGAGGCATATACACCTACCCAGGATGAATGGATGGAGAGGCATATACACCTACCCAGGTTGGATGGATGGAGAGGCATATACACCTACCCAGGATGAATGGATGGAGAGGCATATACACCTACCCAGGTTGGATGGATGGAGAGGCATATACACCTACCCAGGATGGATGGAGGGGCATATACACCTACCCAGGATGGATGGAGGAAGGGACATATACTGCTACCCAGGATGGATGGATGGAGGGGCATATACACCTACCCAGGATGGATGAACTGGCAAATACACCTACCCAGGATGGATGGAGGTGCCGAAACACCTACCCAGGATGGATTGATGGATGGAGGAGCATCTACAACTACCCAGAATTGATGGATGGAGAGGCATATACACCTACCCAGGATTGATGGATGGAGAGGCATATTCACCTACCCAGGATGGATGGATGGAGGGGCATATACACCTACCCAGGATGGATAGATGGAGGGAGGGACATATACTGCTACCCAGGATGGATGGATGGAGGGGCATTTACACCTACTCAGGAAGGATGGAAGGGTATATACACCAATCCAGGATGGATGGATGGAGGGCCATATACACCTACCCAGGATTGATGGATGGAGAGGCATATTCACCTACCCAGGATGGATGGATGGAGTGGCATATACACCTACCCAGGATTGATGGATGGAGGGGCATATACACCTACCCAGGATTGATGGATGGAGGGGCATATACACCTACCCAGGATGGATGGAGGGGCATATACACCTACCCAGGATGGATGGAGGGGCATATTCCATATACCAGGATGGGGCATATAGAAGGATGAGGGGCATATACTGTAGGGCGTATATTGGGCCATTACGCTTTGGCTCTTTTGATACCTGTGATACGTCTGACCTCATAGTATGTGCCCCCCTCTTTACTCTTTTGAAGGAGGCTGTTTTACACTTGAAGCATATATGTGTTACAATCCATAACTAAATCGTGTATATTTTTTATTTTTCCTCTTTAGTGGTTAACTCAGGAATGAAGCACCGCTTTGTATTCATTTATATGAGATATTTTCATGTGCTGAGTGTCGGCTTATTTGTTACCCCCCCTCTTTTTCTCAGATATGATTGTAATTTGATTTATCTTGACACGATGGATTTTCGTTTTTTATACAGTTCTTCCCATTTTTTGTATTGTTTTAGATAAACCTTGATAAAGGCTGAGGCCGAAGTGTTGGTCATACATCTGTATAATGAACAATTTATTGTCTGAATAAATACCTTGATTTGCATCAATATCCATTGTGCCTAAAGGTTTATATATATATATAAAATAAGTATTTTTTCATGTGAGTTTTCTTATAATGATTTTAAATAGAAGACCGTATTGCGATATCATTGAAATATAAATGTTTCTGTTGCGATCCTCAGCTCTATCTGAGAACACAATCTGCGTGGGACTGGGCCGAGTGGGGGGCATCTGGCCAACATATAGCGGCGGGCACTCTGCAGCAACTCAGCACTGTTGACTTTGGAGGTCCTCTTCATTCCCTGGTGATCAGCGGCTGCATGCATCCCCTAGAACTGGATATGCTAAGACTGTTTGCTGTGGAGCCCCCTAGTTTCGATCAGATAAATGTGGAGGACTGCTCAACATATCTGTCATCATAGACAATCTGTGCCGAATCCGCACCCCTCACTGCTGAGCAGCTACCCTGTCTAGGTGGCAGCACACAGTGCTTTGTGTGTGTCCCATTGTGTTACTAGTGATATAGCAGTATACTAGGGATGCACCAACTCCACATTTTTATTAATATTACTCCAGATATGGACGAAACCCTCCAAGATGCAGTCTTTATTATACTACAGAATTTTGGTGCATCCATAATATATGCTCAAGCACTTTAATAGAAACCTGTTCCACCATGTCCATCCTTCACTGCGTTACTGGTATTTATTTGGAAACACAGGGATATTCCAGGAAAACGTGTTTTATGCTTAATAAAAATAAACTGATCACATTTTCAGAGAATTTCCATTGGTGTTTATCTCCTTTTTTGTAATTTATCTGTCTGGTTAATTCACACTTTTCATGTTTTTTGTACAACCAGTTAATGGGGTGGTCTCAGTTTCTTAAAGGGAGTCTGTCACCCCAATACTCAAATCATTTATGGATTTGTATAGGAATCTTGGCCCCTATAAAAAAAATATACTTTAGGTACAGATATTTTTATGCAAAAACAGCATTTACACCCCACGCTTAATTACCATCCTCTGCCCCTCCCCTTACGATGATTGACAGCACTGCCTATATTGAATCCTCAGCCCTGCACACACTGACACTGCAGGAGCTGAAAACTCAGTGTCCGAGCTTGCGGGCATCCTCTGATCCCCTTGTCCAGTCTACAGTTGTCTCGTTCAGTGGGCAGAAAAAAGCTTTTACTTAAAAATTGTAAGTCTCGATTTGAGTTTGCCAAAAGACATGTGGGAGACTCCCAAAATATATGGAGGAATAGGAATGTGCTGTGGTCAGATGAGACCAAAATTGAAGTTTTTGGCCACCAAGGTAAATGCTATGTCTGGCACCAAACCAACAGCTCATCACCCCAAGAACACCATCCCCACAGTGAAACATGGTGGTTGCAGTATCATGCTGTGGGTATGTTTTTCTGCAGCAGCCACCTCCATTATCTGAATGCAAGGAAGATTGTGAACTTGTGCTACTTGTGTAGTAACACTTTTTCATTTCTGCTCCATTCTGTCTTCAAGCACAGGGTTAACAATGCTCTGACTCCATATCCGGCTTCATGGCTTGATCATAGATGCTGGATCCTGATTCCCAAGAAAATCCCACCAACCCAAGATTGTGAAAGAAATGCACAAAACACTTTTAGTGAATGTTAAATAGACCAAATTTTATTACAAATCATATTATTTCATTCAGTGTCTGAAATTTAGAATCAGCCAATTGCTATGAAAAAGACACTGAAAATGGCAAACCTCCGACTCACGAAGAATCATCCGTCAGCACTCAGGAGAGGAAAACCCCCTGTGGAGGAAACCTCTAGGGAACCATGGCTGGAGGACTTGCCCATCCCTCGGGCTTAGAAGGATAGTGCCAACAAGTAACAGCAAATTGTACTAGAATTTGTACATTGTATCATATTTACAGTGAGACATAATATACATCCACTATAGATATGATAGCAGTGACATCACATAGTCACACAAGTTACACATTACATCATCAGAAAACAGACAGTAATGGAGAAGGTCAAAGTAGGTGCCCTGTGCGAGCACCATATGGAGAAGTCTAATGCGACATCTCCAGGCCGTACACATAAAGGTGAAGGCAACTAGTACCGGACGTGAGGGAGATCTGGCTGCAACATCTGTCACCCCATTGATCGCTAGGGTTAGGCTGATCTGGCTGGCTAGGCGGTATGGCTGGTCTGGCTGGCTAGGCGGTATGGCTCATCTGGCTGGCTAGGCGGTATGGCTGATCTGGCTGGCTAGGTGGTATGGCTGATCTGGCTGGCTAGGCCGTATCCCCTTCCTCCCTTACAGGTTGTGGAGTGATGAAGCTCCAGGTCTCCAGACACATCAAGTACGGCGCTTCATACGGCTGAATGACCTGTGGTTCCGGAATCATCTTCTATATCATTAGATGTGTTTATGACATCAGCACAGTTGCCGTAGTTACCACAGGTGTTCATTACTGGTGCTTCACTGGCTAGAAAGTCTCTCTCAGTGTTCCAAAGAATTAACCCTTGAATGACTGGCACTGTACATTTGTCCAGAATCCTGTAACATAATCTTGTCACTGTGCAGGACCGTTATCAATATTATACTTTAAAATTCCCTTAAACAAAGTCTAATTAGTGAGCGCATCTACAGATTTGATGGGTAACAAGCACAATAATCCCCTTAAGCCCTACTAAATGCATAAATGTCCAATATGAGTACAGAGCAGTCCATACAGATTGGATGATACAGAGGGCAATACAGTTAGATAAAGAAGTAGAAAGCCAAACCAAGTAAATGTCTCCTGAGATCTCGGCTACTGAGGTCTCAATTGCGCATCTGCTGCCTCAGGCGGCCATTTGTGTAACACAAGCGATCGGAAGATCACAGCTTCTAGTCTGCTAAGGAGACTATTGAAGCATGTAAAAAGGAAAAAAAAATATTTAAAAGTTCAAATCACCCCCCTTTTACCCCATTCAAAATAAAACAATCAAAAATACACGTTTGGTATCGCCGCATTTAGAATCGCCCGATCTATCAATATATAAAAAGAATGACTTCCATCAGTAAACCGTATAACGAGAAAAAAAACAAAACTCCAAAATTAAGTTGTTTTGGTCGCCGCAACATTGCATTAAAATGTAATAACAGGCGATCATAACATCATATCTACACCAAAACGGTATCAATAAAAATGTCAGCTCAGTGCGCAAAAAATAACCCCTGACTCGGCTCTAGATCACGAAAAATGGAGACGCTACGGGTCTCGGAAAAATGATTATTTTTTTTTACAAGCTTTGAATTTTGATTTCACCACTTAAATAAAATAGAAGCTCCACATGTTTGGTAACTACGAACTCGTAATGACCTGGAGAATCATAATGGCCGGTCAGTGTTAGCATTTACTGAACATGGTCAAAAAAAACCTTTTGTGGAATTGCACTTTTTTTGCCATTTCACTGCACTTGGATATTTTTCCCATTTTCCAGTGCACAATATGGTAAAATCAATGGTGGTGTTCAAAAGAATAACTCATCCCACAATAAAACAAGCCCTCACATGGCCATATTGACGGAAAAATAAAAAAGTTATGGCTCTGGGAAGAAGGGAGCAAAAAATGAAAGCGGAAAAACCTGAGGTGATAAAGGGGTTAACTGGAATTTTCTGCCATGGACTCATTGGCAAATCTGAAATAGATATTTCTCGCTCCCTTATCAGTGTGGAAACATATATCTTTGGCCTCATTCAGACGTCTGTTTTTCATGTTTGTGTCCTCTCCATATTTGTTACGGATAGATCACATACACAATATAATCTGTGGAGTCGTCCACAGGTCATTTTTTTGTTGAAAACCGCGTAGTGTCCGTTTTTTATCCTAGTGGTTGATGAAAATTCTCCAGTCAGATCTATGGGTCCATGACATCGCTGACAGCTGGCATTGCCATCCATGTGCTGTCTGTGATAACACTGTCACCAGAGGAGAAGCTTCTCAATTTATGGATTTATTTTGCATACAAGAAAAGCTGATGAAACGCTGAAGATAAAACTGACCACTTTCAGACATTTTTTGCATATACGATAAGTCACTGACATCTGATTAAGGCCTAAGGCCCCGTTCACATGTCAGGTTTTAATCAGTGTTTTTTTCTCATTTTCATCTGATTTTGGTCAGTGTGGCAGTTTTTCTCCTCAGTGGGGCATATTTTTTTATATGTAAAGTAAAAAGCTAAAGGTTTCCTAGCCTCGCTTGCCCGGCCTATAGACACTGGAAAACAAGCAGTACAGGCAACATGGTTGGTTCTGGCCATTTTTCTGACAGACTCATTGACTTCAATAGATGATCTTTATCTACAAATCGGATGAAAATCGGACCGGTCTCAGTTCTGATTTACAGATCAATCGTCCACAAAAAATAGAGCTGTAAACCTGTCCCCGGTCTATAACGGAGCATATTCTACCTGTTAGAGAAATAACCAGACGTGAAAAGAGCCATGTGCTATTCTTACAGGGAAGGGGCCACCATTTTATGTTTTGTATTAATAATTATGTAATCAATTATTTTTAATACAAAATTAAATGTCCCACTTTATTAGTTTTTTATTTATTTATTTTTTCATTGGCCACTAGGGGCTGCCATTTTTATTTGGGGGTTGTGTAAGAAGCGCTCTTACACACCTCATTTACGGCAGCCCTGGCCATAAGAGACAGTAGTCAGTCACCGACCCTATCTCTAACATTAGAGGCAGCTCCTCCTGCCTCTAGCTGTGACCTGGGCACGCCCCCTTGGCTGTTCAGGTCGCAGCCGTGGGAGGAGATTGCAGCCATCTTTGTGGAGCCTGCAGTGTAAGCTGTACATTCCCCCTGTTGTCGCACACACTGCTCAGTCAGAGCGTGCCATGACAGGAGCTGCCGGGGAGGAAATGCCTAGGAGTGGACGTCCCGAGTGAGTATCTGCAGCGGCGCCGTGCGGTGATCTCAGCTTCTCTGCTGTTATCACCGCCGACATCTTCAGGCAACACAGACACAGCGCTGCGTGGGAACGTGGAAGGTGAGTAGAAGCGTTTATTGTTTTGTTTTTTTTTTCCTTTGCATTGAATATATGGGGGCATAAACCCACCAGGATGGAGGAGGAGGCATAAACCCACCAGGATGGAGGAGGGGGCATATACCCACCAGGATGGAGGAAGGGCATATACCCACCAGGATGGATGGGGGGGGGGCATATACCCACTAGTATGGAGGGGGGGCATATACCCACCAGGATGGATGGAGGGGGGGCATATACCCACCATGATGGATGTAGGGGGGGCATATACAAGCCAGGATGGAGGGGGGCATATACCCACCAGTATGGAGTGGGGGATATACCCACCAGGATGGATGGAGGGGGGCATATACTGACCGGGATGGATGGAAGGGCATATACACCTAACCAGGATAGATGGAGGTACATATACACCTACTCAGGATGGATGGATGGAGGGGCATATACACTTGCCCAGGATGGATGGATGGAGGGGCATATACACCTACCCAGAATGGATGGATGGAGAGGCATATACACCTAACCAGGATGGATTGAGGGGCATATACACATACCCAGGATGGATGGATGGAGGGGCATTAACACCTACGCAGGATGGATGGATGCAGGGGCATTTACACCTACCCAGGAAGGATGGATGGAGGGGCATTTACACCTACCAAGGATGGATGAAGGGATGGAGGGGCATTTACACCTACACAGGATGGATGGATGGAGGGGCAGATAATCCTACCCAGGATGGATGGAGGGGCATATACACCTATCCAGGATGGATGGAGGGGCATATACACCTACCCAGAATGGATGTATGGAGAGGCATATACACCTACCCAGGATAGATGGAAGGAGGAGGGGCATGTACACCTACCCAGGATGGATGGAGGGGCATATACACCTACCCAGGATGGATGGATGGAGGGGCATATACACCTATCCAGGATGGATGGATGGAGGGGCATTTACACCTACCCAGGATGGATGGATGGAGGGGCATTTACACCTACCCAGGATAGATGGATGGATGGAGGGGCATGTACACCTACCCAGGATGGATAGATGGATGGAGGGGCATTTACACCTACCCAGGATGGATGGATGGAGGGGCATTTACACCTACCCAGGAGGGATGGATGGATGGAGGGGCATTTACACCTACCCAGGAGGGATGGATGGATGGAGGGGCATTTACTCCTACCCAGGAGGGATGGATGGATGGAGGAGCATTTACACCTACCCAGGATGGATGGATGGATGGAGGGGCATTTACACCTACCCTGGATGGATGGATGGATGGATGGAGGGGCATATACACCTACCCAGGATGGATGGATGGATGGAGGGGCATTTACACCTACCATGTATGGATGGAGGGGCATTCACACCTACCCTGGATGGATGGACGGGCATTTACACCTACCCAGGATGGATGGATGGAGGGGCATTTACACCTACCCAAGATGGATGGGTGGAGGGGCATTTACACCTACCATGGATGGATGGATGGATTTAGAGGCATGTACACCTACCCAGGATGGATGGATGGAAGGATGGATGGAGGGGCATTTACACCTACCCAGGATGGATGGATGGAGGGGCATTTACACCTACCCAGGATGGATGGATGGATGGAGGGACATTTACACCTACCCAGGATGGATGGATGGAGGGGCATTTACACCTACCCAGGATGGATGGATGGAGGGGCATTTACACCTACCCAGGATGGATGGAGGGGCATTTACACCTACCCAGGAGGGATGGATGGATGGAGGGGCATTTACTCCTACCCAGGATGGATGGATGGATGGAGGAGCATTTACACCTACCCAGGAGGGATGGATGGATGGAGGGGCATTTACACCTACCCAGGAGGGATGGATGGATGGAGGGGCATTTACTCCTACCCAGGAGGGATGGATGGATGGAGGAGCATTTACACCTACCCAGGATGGATGGATGGATGGAGGGGCATTTACTCCTACCCAGGATGGATGGATGGATGAAGGGGCATATGCATTTATCCAGGATGGATGGAGGGGCATATACACCTACCCAGGATGGATGGAGGGGCATCTACACCTGTCCAGGATGGATGGATGGAGGGGCATCTACGCCTACTCAGAATGGATGGATCGATGGAGGGACATATACGCCTACTCAGAATGGATGGATTGATGGAGGGGCATATACATCTACCCAGGATGGATGGATGGGGTGACATATAAACCTACCCAGCATGGATGGATGGAGGGGCATTTACACCTACCCAGGATTGATGGATGGATGAAGGGGCTTATACACCTACCCAGGATGAATGGATGGAGGCGCATCTACACCTAACCAGGATGGATGAATGGAGGGGCATCTACACCTAACCAGGATGGATGGAGGGGCATATACACCTATCCAGGATGGATGGATGGAGGGGCATTTACACCTGCCCAGGATGGATGGAGGGGCATATACACCTATCCAGGATGGATGGATGGAGGGGCATTTACACCTGCCCAGGATGGATGGATGGAGGGGCATTTACACCTACCCAGGATGGATGGATGGATGGAGGGGCATTTACACCTACCATGTATGGATGGAGGGGCATGTACACCTACCCAGGATAGATGGATGGATGGAGGGGCATGTACACCTACCCAGGATGGATGGATGGATGGATGGAGGGGCATTTACACCTACCCAGGATGGATGGATGGAGGGGCATTTACACCTACCCAGGAGGGATGGATGGATGGAGGGGCATTTACACCTACCCAGGAGGGATGGATGGATGGAGGGGCATTTACTCCTACCCAGGAGGGATGGATGGATGGAGGAGCATTTACACCTACCCAGGATGGATGGATGGATGGAGGGGCATTTACACCTACCCTGGATGGATGGATGGATGGATGGAGGGGCATATACACCTACCCAGGATGGATGGATGGATGGAGGGGCATTCACACCTACCCTGGATGGATGGATGGACGGGCATTTACACCTACCCAGGATGGATGGATGGAGGGGCATTTACACCTACCCAAGATGGATGGGTAGAGGGGCATTTACACCTACCATGGATGGATAGATGGATTTAGAGGCATGTACACCTACCCAGGATGGATGGATGGATGGATGGAGGGGCATTTACACCTACCCAGGATGGATGGATGGAGGGGCATTTACACCTACCCAGGATGGATGGATGGATGGAGGGACATTTACACCTACCCAGGATGGATGGATGGAGGGGCATTTACAACTACCCAGGATGGATGGATGGAGGGGCATTTACACCTACCCAGGATGGATGGAGGGGCATTTACACCTACCCAGGAGGGATGGATGGATGGAGGGGCATTTACTTCTACCCAGGATGGATGGATGGATGAAGGGGCATATGCATTTATCCAGGATGGATGGATGGAGGGGCATATACACCTACCCACAATGGATGGAGGGGTATCTACACCTGCCCAGGATGGATGGATGGAGGGGCATCTACGCCTACTCAGAATGGATGGATCGATGGAGGGACATATACGCCTACTCAGAATGGATGGATCGATGGAGGGGCATATACATCTACCCAGGATGGATGGATGGGGTGACATATAACCCTACCCAGCATGGATGGATGGAGGGGCATTTACACCTACCCAGGATTGATGGATGGATGAAGGGGCTTATACACCTACCCAGGATGAATGGATGGAGGCGCATCTACACCTAACCAGGATGGATGAATGGAGGGGCATCTACACCTAACCAGGATGGATGGAGGGGCATATACACCTACCAGAATAGACTACCCAGGATGGATGGATGGATGGAGGGGCATCTACGCCTACCCAGAATGGATGAAGGGGCATATACACCTACCCAGGATGGATGGATGGCTGGAGGGGCATATACAGCTACCCAGGATGGATGGATGGAGGGGCCGATACACCTACCTAGGATAGATGGAGGGGCATATACACCTATCTAGGATGGATGGAGGGGCATATACACCTACCCAGGAGGGATGGATGGATGGAGGGGCATTTACACCTACCCAGGAGGGATGGATGGATGGATGGATGGGCATTTACTCCTACCCAGGAGGGATGGATGGATGGAGGAGCATTTACACCTACCCAGGATGGATGGATGGATGGAGGGGCATTTACACCTACCCTGGATGGATGGATGGATGGAGGGGCATATACACCTACCCAGGATGGATGGATGGATGGAGGGGCATTCACACCTACCCTGGATGGATGGATGGAGGGGCATTTACACCTACCCAGGATGGATGGATGGAGGGGCATTTACACCTACCCAGGATGGATGGGTGGAGGGGCATTTACACCTACCATGGATGGATGGATGGATTTAGAGGCATGTACACCTACCCAGGATGGATGGATGGATGGAGGGGCATTTACACCTACCCAGGATGGATGGATGGAGGGGCATTTACACATACCCAGGATGGATGGATGGATGGAGGGACATTTACACCTACCCAGGATGGATGGATGGAGGGGCATTTACACCTACCCAGGATGGATGGAGGGGCATTTACACCTACCCAGGAGGGATGGATGGATGGAGGGGCATTTACTCCTACCCAGGATGGATGGATGGATGGATAGAGGGGCATTTACTCCTACCCAGGATGGATGGATGGATGAAGGGGCATATGCATTTACCCAGGATGGATGGATGGAGGGGCATATACACCTACCCAGGATGGATGGAGGGGCATCTACACCTGCCCAGGATGGATGGATGGAGGGGTATCTACGCCTACTCAGAATGGATGGATCGATGGAGGGGCATATACGCCTACTCAGAATGGATGGATCGATGGAGGGGCATATACATCTACCCAGGATGGATGGATGGGGTGACATATAAACCTACCCAGCATGGATGGATGGAGGGGCATTTACACCTACCCAGGATGGATGGATGGAGGGGCATTTACACATACCCAGGATGGATGGATGGATGGAGGGACATTTACACCTACCCAGGATGGATGGATGGAGGGGCATTTACACCTACCCAGGATGGATGGATGGATGGAGGGGCATTTACACCTACCCAGGATGGATGGAGGGGCATTTACACCTACCCAGGAGGGATGGATGGATGGAGGGGCATTTACTCCTACCCAGGATGGATGGATGGATGGATAGAGGGGCATTTACTCCTACCCAGGATGGATGGATGGATGAAGGGGCATATGCATTTATCCAGGATGGATGGATGGAGGGGCATATACACCTACCCACAATGGATGGAGGGGTATCTACACCTGCCCAGGATGGATGGATGGAGGGGCATCTACGCCTACTCAGAATGGATGGATCGATGGAGGGACATATACGCCTACTCAGAATGGATGGATCGATGGAGGGGCATATACATCTACCCAGGATGGATGGATGGGGTGACATATAACCCTACCCAGCATGGATGGATGGAGGGGCATTTACACCTACCCAGGATTGATTGATGGATGGATGAAGGGGCTTATACACCTACCCAGGATGAATGGATGGAGGCCCATCTACACCTAACCAGGATGGATGAATGGAGGGGCATCTACACCTAACCAGGATGGATGGAGGGGCATATACACCTACCAGAATAGACTACCCAGGATGGATGGATGGATGGAGGGGCATCTACGCCTACCCAGAATGGATGAAGGGGCATATACACCTACCCAGGATGGATGGATGGCTGGAGGGGCATATACAGCTACCCAGGATGGATGGATGGAGGGGCCGATACACCTACCTAGGATGGATGAAGGGGCATATACACCTATTTAGGATGGATGGAGGGGCATATACACCTACCCAGGATGGATGGATGGAGGGGCATTTACACATACCCAGGAGGGATGGATGGATGGAGGGGCATTTACACCTACCCAGGAGGGATGGATGGATGGATGGATGGGCATTTACTCCTACCCAGGAGGGATGGATGGATGGAGGAGCATTTACACCTACCCAGGATGGATGGATGGATGGAGGGGCATTTACACCTACCCTGGATGGATGGATGGATGGAGGGGCATATACACCTACCCAGGATGGATGGATGGATGGAGGGGCATTCACACCTACCCTGGATGGATGGATGGAGGGGCATTTACACCTACCCAGGATGGATGGATGGAGGGGCATTTACACCTACCCAGGATGGATGGGTGGAGGGGCATTTACACCTACCATGGATGGATGGATGGATTTAGAGGCATGTACACCTACCCAGGATGGATGGATGGATGGAGGGGCATTTACACCTACCCAGGATGGATGGATGGAGGGGCATTTACACATACCCAGGATGGATGGATGGATGGAGGGACATTTACACCTACCCAGGATGGATGGATGGAGGGGCATTTACACCTACCCAGGATGGATGGATGGAGGGGCATTTACACCTACCCAGGATGGATGGAGGGGCATTTACACCTACCCAGGAGGGATGGATGGATGGAGGGGCATTTACTCCTACCCAGGATGGATGGATGGATGGATAGAGGGGCATTTACTCCTACCCAGGATGGATGGATGGATGAAGGGGCATATGCATTTACCCAGGATGGATGGATGGAGGGGCATATACACCTACCCAGGATGGATGGAGGGGCATCTACACCTGCCCAGGATGGATGGATGGAGGGGTATCTACGCCTACTCAGAATGGATGGATCGATGGAGGGGCATATACGCCTACTCAGAATGGATGGATCGATGGAGGGGCATATACATCTACCCAGGATGGATGGATGGAGTGACATATAAACCTACCCAGCATGGATGGATGGAGGGGCATTTACACCTACCCAGGATTGATGGATGGATGAAGGGGCATATACACCTACTCAGGATGAATGGATGGATGGGCACCTACACCTAACCAGGATGGATGGATGGAGGGGCATCTACGCCTTACCAGGATGGATGGAGGGGCATATACACCTACCAGAATAGACTACCCATGATGGATGGATGGATGGATGGAGGGGCATCTACACCTAACCAGGATGGATGAATGGAGGGGCATATACACCTATCCAGGATGGATGGAGGGGCATATACACCTACCCAGAATAGATGTATGGAGAGGCATATACACTTACCCAGGATAGATGGATGGAGGAGGGGCATGTACACCTACCCAGGATGGATGGAGGGGCATATAAACCTACCCAGGATGGATGGATGGAGGGGCATATACACCTACCCAGGATGGATGGATGGAGGGGCATTTACACCTACCCAGGATGGATGGATGGAGGGGCATTTACACCTACCCAGGATGGATGGATGGAGGGGCATTTACACCTACCCAGGATGGATGGATAGATGGAGGGGCATTTACACCTACCATGGATGGATGTATGGATGGAGGGGCATGTACACCTACCCAGGATAGATGGATGGATGGAGGGACATGTACACCTACCCAGGATGGATGAATGGATGGAGGGGCATTTACACCTACCCAGGATGGATGGATGGAGGGGCATTTACACCTACCCAGGAGGGATGGATGGATGGAGGGGCATTTACACCTACCCAGGAGGGATGGAGGGATGGAGGGGCATTTACTCCTACCCAGGAGGGATGGATGGATGGAGGAGCATTTACACCTACCCAGGATGGATGGATGGATGGAGGGGCATTTACACCTACCCTGGATGGATGGAGGGGCATATACACCTACCCAGGATGGATGAATGGATGGAGGGGCATTCACACCTACCCAGGATGGATGGATGGACGGGCATTTACACCTACCCAAGATGGATGGGTGGAGGTGCATTTACACCTACCATGGATGGATGGATGGATTTAGAGGCATGTACACCTACCCAGGATGGATGGATAGATGGAGGGGCATTTACACCTACCCAGGATGGATGGATGGAGGGGCATTTACACCTACCCAGGATGGATGGAGGGACATTTACACCTACCCAGGATGGATGGATGGAGGGGCATTTACACCTACCCAGGATGGATGGAGGGGCATTTACACCTACCCAGGAGGGATGGATGGATGGAGGGGCATTTACTCCTACCCAGGATGGATGGATAGAGGGGCATTTACTCCTACCCAGGATGGATGGATGGATGGAGGGGCATATGTATTTACCCAGGATGGATGGATGGAGGGGCATCTACACCTACCCACAATGGATGGAGGGGCATCTACACCTGCCCAGGATGGATGGATGGAGGGGCATCTACGCCTACTCAGAATGGATGGATCGATGGAGGGGCATATACGCCTACTCAGAATGGATGGATCGATGGAGGGGCATATACATCTACCCAGGATGGATGGATGGGGTGACATATAAACCTACCCAGCATGGATGGATGGAGGGGCATTTACACCTACCCAGGATTGATGGATGGATGAAGGGGCATATACACCTACCCAGGATGAATGGATGGAGGCGCATCTACACCTACCCAGGATGGATGGATGGAGGGGCATTTACACCTACCCAGGATGGATGGATGGAGGGGCATTTACACCTACCCAGGATGGATGGAGGGGCATTTACACCTACCCAGGAGGGATGGATGGATGGAGGGTCATTTACTCCTACCCAGGATGGATGGATGGATGGATAGAGGGGCATTTACTCCTACCCAGGATGGATGGATGGATGAAGGGGCATATGCATTTATCCAGGATGGATGGAGGGGCATACACACCTACCCAGGATGGATGGAGGGGCATCTACACCTGTCCAGGATGGATGGATGGAGGGGCATCTACGCCTACTCAGAATGGATGGATCGATGGAGGGACATATACGCCTACTCAGAATGGATGGATCGATGGAGGGGCATATACATCTACCCAGGATGGATGGATGGGGTGACATATAAACCTACCCAGCATGGATGGATGGATGGGCATTTACACCTACCCAGGATTGATGGATGGATGAAGGGGCTTATACACCTACCCAGGATGAATGGATGGAGGTGCATCTACACCTAACCAGGATGGATGAATGGAGGGGCATCTACACCTAACCAGGATGGATGGAGGGGCATATACACCTATCCAGGATGGATGGATGGAGGGGCATTTACACCTGCCCAGGATGGATGGATGGAGGGGCATTTACACCTACCCAGGATGGATGGATGGATGGAGGGGCATTTACACCTACCATGTATGGATGGAGGGGCATGTACACCTACCCAGGATAGATGGATGGATGGAGGGGCATGTACACCTACCCAGGATGGATGGATGGATGGAGGGTCATTTACACCTACCCAGGATGGATGGATGGAGGGGCATTTACACCTACCCAGGAGGGATGGATGGATGGAGGGGCATTTACACCTACCCAGGAGGGATGGATGGATGGAGGGGCATTTACTCCTACCCAGGAGGGATGGATGGATGGAGGAGCATTTACACCTACCCAGGATGGATGGATGGAGGGGCATTTACACCTACCCTGGATGGATGGATGGATGGAGGGGCATATACACCTACCCAGGATGGATGGATGGATGGAGGGGCATTCACACCTACCCTGGATGGATGGATGGACGGGCATTTACACCTACCCAGGATGGATGGATGGAGGGGCATTTACACCTACCCAAGATGGATGGGTTGAGGGGCATTTACACCTACCATGGATGGATAGATGGATTTAGAGGCATGTACACCTACCCAGGATGGATGGATGGATGGATGGAGGGGCATTTACACCTACCCAGGATGGATGGATGGAGGGGCATTTACACCTACCCAGGATGGATGGATGGATGGAGGGACATTTACACCTACCCAGGATGGATGGATGGAGGGGCATTTACACCTACCCAGGATGGATGGATGGATGGAGGGGCATTTACACCTACCCAGGATGGATGGAGGGGCATTTACACCTACCCAGGAGGGATGGATGGATGGAGGGGCATTTACTCCTACCCAGGATGGATGGATGGATGGATAGAGGGGCATTTACTTTACCCAGGATGGATGGATGGATGAAGGGGCATATGCATTTATCCAGGATGGATGGATGGAGGGGCATATACACCTACCCACAATGGATGGAGGGGCATCTACACCTGCCCAGGATGGATGGATGGAGGGGCATCTACGCCTACTCAGAATGGATGGATCGATGGAGGGACATATACGCCTACTCAGAATGGATGGATCGATGGAGGGGCATATACATCTACCCAGGATGGATGGATGGGGTGACATATAACCCTACCCAGCATGGATGGATGGAGGGGCATTTACACCTACCCAGGATTGATGGATGGATGAAGGGGCTTATACACCTACCCAGGATGAATGGATGGAGGCGCATCTACACCTAACCAGGATGGATGAATGGAGGGTCATCTACACCTAACCAGGATGGATGGAGGGGCATATACACCTACCAGAATAGACTACCCAGGATGGATGGATGGATGGAGGGGCATCTACGCCTACCCAGAATGGATGAAGGGGCATATACACCTACCCAGGATGGATGGATGGCTGGAGGGGCATATACAGCTACCCAGGATGGATGGATGGAGGGGCCGATACACTTACCTAGGATGGATGGAGGGGCATATACACCTATCTAGGATGGATGGAGGGGCATATACACCTACCCAGGATGGATGGATGGAGGGGCATTTACACCTACCCAGGAGGGATGGATGGATGGAGGGGCATTTACACCTACCCAGGAGGGATGGATGGATGGATGGATGGGCATTTACTCCTACCCAGGAGGGATGGATGGATGGAGGAGCATTTACACCTACCCAGGATGGATGGATGGATGGAGGGGCATTTACACCTACCCTGGATGGATGGATGGATGGAGGGGCATATACACCTACCCAGGATGGATGGATGGATGGAGGGGCATTCACACCTACCCTGGATGGATGGATGGAGGGGCATTTACACCTACCCAGGATGGATGGATGGAGGGGCATTTACACCTACCCAGGATGGATGGGTGGAGGGGCATTTACACCTACCATGGATGGATGGATGGATTTAGAGGCATGTACACCTACCCAGGATGGATGGATGGATGGAGGGGCATTTACACCTACCCAGGATGGATGGATGGAGGGGCATTTACACATACCCAGGATGGATGGATGGATGGAGGGACATTTACACCTACCCAGGATGGATGGATGGAGGGGCATTTACACCTACCCAGGATGGATGGATGGAGGGGCATTTACAGCTACCCAGGATGGATGGAGGGGCATTTACACCTACCCAGGAGGGATGGATGGATGGAGGGGCATTTACTCCTACCCAGGATGGATGGATGGATGGATAGAGGGGCATTTACTCCTACCCAGGATGGATGGATGGATGAAGGGGCATATGCATTTACCCAGGATGGATGGATGGAGGGGCATATACACCTACCCAGGATGGATGGAGGGGCATCTACACCTGCCCAGGATGGATGGATGGAGGGGTATCTACGCCTACTCAGAATGGATGGATCGATGGAGGGGCATATACGCCTACTCAGAATGGATGGATCGATGGAGGGGCATATACATCTACCCAGGATGGATGGATGGGGTGACATATAAACCTACCCAGCATGGATGGATGGAGGGGCATTTACACCTACCCAGGATTGATGGATGGATGGATGAAGGGGCATATACACCTACTCAGGATGAATGGATGGAGGGGCATCTACACCTAACCAGGATGGATGGATGGAGGGGCATCTACGCCTAACCAGGATGGATGGAGGGGCATATACACCTACCAGAATAGACTACCCATGATGGATGGATGGATGGATGGAGGGGCATCTACACCTAACCAGGATGGATGAATGGAGGGGCATATACACCTATCCAGGATGGATGGAGGGGCATATACACCTACCCAGAATAGATGTATGGAGAGGCATATACACTTACCCAGGATAGATGGATGGAGGAGGGGCATGTACACCTACCCAGGATGGATGGAGGGGCATATAAACCTACCCAGGATGGATGGATGGAGGGGCATATACACCTACCCAGGATGGATGGATGGAGGGGCATTTACACCTACCCAGGATGGATGGATGGAGGGGCATTTACACCTACCCAGGATGGATGGATGGAGGGGCATTTACACCTACCCAGGATGGATGGATGGATGGAGGGGCATTTACACCTACCATGGATGAATGTATGGATGGAGGGGCATGTACACCTACCCAGGATAGCTGGATGGATGGAGGGGCATGTACACCTACCCAGGATGGATGAATGGATGGAGGGGCATTTACACCTACCCAGGATGGATGGATGGAGGGGCATTTACACCTACCCAGGAGGGATGGATGGATGGAGGGGCATTTACACCTACCTAGGAGGGATGGATGGATGGAGGGGCATTTACTCCTACCCAGGAGGGATGGATGGATGGAGGGGCATTTACTCCTACCCAGGAGGGATGGATGGATGGAGGAGCATTTACACCTACCCAGGATGGATGGATGGATGGAGGGGCATTTACACCTACCCTGGATGGATGGATGGATGGATGGAGGGGCATATACACCTACCCAGGATGGATGAATGGATGGAGGGGCATTCACACCTACCCTGGATGGATGGATGGACGGGCATTTACACCTACCCAGGATGGATGGAGGGGCATTTACTCCTACCCAGGATGGATGGATGGATGGATAGAGGGGCATTTACTCCTACCCAGGATGGATGGATGGATGAAGGGGCATATGCATTTACCCAGGATGGATGGATGGAGGGGCATATACACCTACCCAGGATGGATGGAGGGGCATCTACACCTGCCCAGGATGGATGGATGGATGGAGGGGCATTCACACCTACCCTGGATGGATGGATGGACGGGCATTTACACCTACCCAGGATGGATGGAGGGGCATTTACTCCTACCCAGGATGGATGGATGGATGGATAGAGGGGCATTTACTCCTACCCAGGATGGATGGATGGATGAAGGGGCATATGCATTTACCCAGGATGGATGGATGGAGGGGCATATACACCTGCCCAGGATGGATGGATGGAGGGGTATCTACGCCTACTCAGAATGGATGGATCGATGGAGGGGCATATACGCCTACTCAGAATGGATGGATCGATGGAGGGGCATATACATCTACCCAGGATGGATGGATGGGGTGACATATAAACCTACCCAGCATGGATGGATGGAGGGGCATTTACACCTACCCAGGATTGATGGATGGATGAAGGGGCATATACACCTACTCAGGATGAATGGATGGAGGGGCATCTACACCTAACCAGGATGGATGGATGGAGGGGCATCTACGCCTAACCAGGATGGATGGAGGGGCATATACACCTACCAGAATAGACTACCTATGATGGATGGATGGATGGATGGAGGGGCATCTACACCTAACCAGGATGGATGAATGGAGGGGCATATACACCTATCCAGGATGGATGGAGGGGCATATAAACCTACCCAGGATGGATGGATGGAGGGGCATATACACCTACCCAGGATGGATGGATGGATGGAGGGGCATTTACACCTACCCAGGATGGATGGATGGAGGGGCATTTACACCTACCCAGGATGGATGGATGGAGAGGCATTTACACCTACCCAGGATGGATGGATGGATGGAGAGGCATTTACACCTACCCAGGATGGATGGATGGATGGAGGGGCATTTACACCTACCATGGATGGATGTATGGATGGAGGGGCATGTACACCTACCCAGGATAGATGGATGAATGGAGGGGCATGTACACCTACCCAGGATGGATGAATGGATGGAGGGGCATTTACACCTACCCAGGATGGATGGATGGAGGGGCATTTACACCTACCCAGGAGGGATGGATGGATTGAGGGGCATTTACACCTACCCAGGAGGGATGGATGGATGGAGGGGCATTTACTCCTACCCAGGAGGGATGGATGGATGGAGGGGCATTTACTCCTACCCAGGAGGGATGGATGGATGGAGGAGCATTTACACCTACCCAGGATGGATGGATGGATGGAGGGGCATTTACACCTACCCTGGATGGATGGATGGATGGAGGGGCATATACACCTACCCAGGATGGATGAATGGATGGAGGGGCATTCACACCTACCCTGGATGGATGGATGGACGGGCATTTACACCTACCCAGGATGGATGGATGGAGGGGCATTTACACCTACCCAAGATGGATGGGTGGAGGTGCATTTACACCTACCATGGATGGATGGATGGATTTAGAGGCATGTACACCTACCCAGGATAGATGGAGGGGCATTTACACCTACCCAGGATGGATGGATGGAGGGGCATTTACACCTACCCAGGATGGATGGATGGATGGAGGGACATTTACACCTACCCAGGATGGATGGATGGAGGGGCATTTACACCTACCCAGGATGGATGGAGGGGCATTTACACCTACCCAGGAGGGATGGATGGATGGAGGGGCATTTACTCCTACCCAGGATGGATGGATGGATGGATAGAGGGGCATTTACTCCTACCCAGGATGGATGGATGGATGGAGGGGCATATGTATTTACCCAGGATGGATGGATGGAGGGGCATCTACACCTACCCACAATGGATGGAGGGTCATCTACACCTGCCCAGGATGGATGGATGGAGAGGCATCTACGCCTACTCAGAATGGATGGATCGATGGAGGGGCATATACGCCTACTCAGAATGGATGGATCGATGGAGGGGCATATACATCTACCCAGGATGGATGGATGGGGTGACATATAAACCTACCCAGCATGGATGGATGGAGGGGCATTTACACCTACCCAGGATTGATGGATGGATGAAGGGGCATATACACCTACCCAGGATGAATGGATGGAGGCGCATCTACACCTAACCAGGATGGATGAATGGAGGGGCATCTACACCTAACCAGGTTGGATGGAGGGGCATATACACCTACCAGAATAGACTACCCAGGATGGATGGAGGGGCATCTACGCCTACCCAGAATGGATGAAGGGGCATATACACCTACCCAGGATGGATGGATGGCTGGCTGGAGGGGCATATACAGCTACCCAGGATGGATGGATGGAGGGGCCGATACACCTACCTAGGATGGATGGAGGGGCATATACACCTACCTAGGATGGATGGAGGGGCATATACACCTACCCAGGATGGATGGAGGGGCATTTACACCTACCCAGGATGGATGGATGGAGGGGCATTTACACCTACCCAGGAGGGATGGATGGATGGAGGGGCATTTACACCTACCCAGGAGGGATGGATGGATGGAGGGGCATTTACTCCTACCCAGGAGGGATGGATGGATGGAGTAGCATTTACACCTACCCAGGATGGATGGATGGATGGAGGGGCATTTACACCTACCCTGGATGGATGGAGGGGCATATACACCTACCCAGGATGGATGGATGGATGGAGGGGCATTCACATCTACCCTGGATGGATGGATGGAGCGGCATTTACACCTACCCAGGATGGATGGATGGAGGGGCATTTACACCTACCCACGATGGATGGATGGAGGGGCATTTACACCTACCCAGGATGGATGGATGGATGGAGGGACATTTAAACCTACCCAGGATGGATGGATGGAGGGGCATTTACACCTACCCAGGATGGATGGATGGATAGATGGAGGGGCATTTACACTTACCCAGGATGGATGGAGGGGCATTTACACCTACCCAGGAGGGATGGATGGATGGAGGGGCATTTACTCCTACCCAGGATGGATGGATGGATGGATAGAGGGGCATTTACTCCTACCCAGGATGGATGGATGGATGAAGGTGCATATGCATTTACCCAGGATGGATGGATGGAGGGGCATATACACCTACCCAGGATGGATGGAGGGGCATCTACACCTGCCCAGGATGGATGGATGGAGGGGCCTATACACCTACCTAGGATGGATGGAGGGGCATATACACCTACCTAGGATGGATGGAGGGGCATATACACCTACCCAGGATGGATAGAGGGGCATTTACACCTACCCAGGATGGATGGATTGATGGAGGGGCATTTACACCTACCCAGGAGGGATGGATGGATGGAGGGGCATTTACACCTACCCAGGAGTGATGGATGGATGGAGGGGCATTTACTCCTACCCAGGAGGGATGGATGGATGGAGTAGCATTTACACCTACCCAGGATGGATGGATGGATGGAGGGGCATTTACACCTACCCTGGATGGATGGATGGATGGAGGGGCATATACACCTACCCAGGATGGATGGATGGATGGAGGGGCATTCACATCTACCCTGGATGGATGGATGGAGCGGCATTTACACCTACCCAGGATGGATGGATGGAGGGGCATTTACACCTACCCACGATGGATGGATGGAGGGGCATTTACACCTACCCAGGATGGATGGATGGATGGAGGGACATTTAAACCTACCCAGGATGGATGGATGGAGGGGCATTTACACCTACCCAGGATGGATGGATGGAGGGGCATTTACACCTACCCAGGATGGATGGAGGGGCATTTACACCTACCCAGGAGGGATGGATGGATGGAGGGGCATTTACTCCTACCCAGGATGGATGGATGGATGGATAGAGGGGCATTTACTCCTACCCAGGATGGATGAATGGATGAAGGGGCATATGCATTTACCCAGGATGGATGGATGGAGGGGCATATACACCTACGCAGGATGGATGGAGGGGCATCTACACCTGCCCAGGATGGATGGATGGAGGGGCATCTACGCCTACTCAGAATGGATGGATCGATGGAGGGGCATATACGCCTACTCAGAATGGATGGATCGATGGAGGGGCATATACATCTACCCAGGATGGATGGATGGGGTGACATATAAACCTACCCAGCATGGATGGATGGAGGGGCATTTACACCTACCCAGGATTGATGGATGGATGAAGGGGCATATACACCTACCCAGGATGAATGGATGGAGGGGCATCTACACCTAACCAGGATGGATGGATGGAGGGGCATCTACGCCTAACCAGGATGGATGGAGGGGCATATACACCTACCAGAATAGACTACCCATGATGGATGGATGGATGGATGGAGGGGCATCTACACCTAACCAGGATGGATGAATGGAGGGGCATCTACACCTAACCAGGATGAATGGAGGGGCATATACACCTACCAGAATAGACTATCCAGGATGGATAGATGGATGGAGGGGCATCTACGCCTACCCAGAATGGATGAAGGGGCATATACACCTACCCAGGATGGATGGATGGATGGATGGATGGCTGGAGGGGCATATACAGCTACCCAGGATGGATGGATGGAGGGGCCGATACACCTACCTAGGATGGATGGAGGGGCATATAAACCTACCTAGGATGGATGGAGGGGCATATACACATACCCAGGATGGATGGAGTGGCATATACACCTACCCAGGATGGATGATGGGGCATTTACATCTACGCAGAATGGATGGAGGGGCACATACACCTACCCAGGATGGATGGAGGGGCACATACACCTACCTAGGATGGATGGAGGGGCATATACACCTACCTAGGATGGAAGGAGGGGCATATACACCTACCCAGGATGGATGGAGGGGCATATACACCTACCCAGGATGGATGGAGGGGCATTTACATCTACGCAGGATGGATGGAGGGGCACATACACCTACGCAGGATGGATGGAGGGGCATATACAGCTACCCAGGATGGATGGAGGGGCATATACAGCTACCCAGGATCGATGAATGAAGGGGCATATACAGTACAGACCAAAAGTTTGGACACACCTTCTCATTTAAAGATTTTTATGTATTTTCATGACTATGAAAATTGTACATTCACACTGAAGGCATCAAAACTATGAATTAACACATGTGGAATTATATACTCAACAAAAAAGTGTGAAACAACTGAAAATATGTCTTATATTCTAGGTCCTTCAAAGTAGCCACCTTTTGCTTTGATGACTGCTTTGCACACTTTTGGCATTCTCTTGATGAGCTTCAAGTGGTAGTCACCGGAAATGGTTTTCACTTCACAGGTGTGCCCTGTCAGGTTTAATAAGTGGGATTTCTTGCCTTATAAATGGGGTTGGGACCATCAGCTGTGTTGTGCAGAAGTCTGGTGGATACACAGCTGATAGTCCTACTGAAAAGACTGTTAGAATTTGTATTATGGCAAGAAAAAAGGAGCTAAGTAAAGAAAAACGAGTGGCCATCATTACTTTAAGAAATGAAGTTCAGTCAGTCCAAAAAATTGGGAAAACTTTGAAAGTGTCCCCAAGTGCAGTTGCAAAAACCATCAAGAACTACAAAGAAACTGGCTCACATGAGGACCACCCCAGGAAAGGAAGACCAAGAGTCACCTCTGCTTCTGAGGATAAGTTTATCCGAGTCACCAGCCTCAGAAATCGCAGGTTAACAGCAGCTCAGATTAGAGACCAGGTCAATGCCACACAGAGTTCTAGCAGCAGACACATCTCTTCAACAACTGTTATGAGGAGACTTTGTGCAGCTGGCCTTCATGGTAAAATAACTGCTAGGAAACCACTGCTAAGGACAGGCAACAAGCAAAAGAGACTTGTTTGGGCTAAAGAACACAAGGAATGGATATTAGACCAGTGGAAATCTGTGCTTTGGTCTGATGAGTCCAAATTTGAGATCTTTGGTTCCAACCACTGTGTCTTTGAGCGATGCAGAAAAGGTGAACGGATGGACTCTGCATGCCTGGTTCCCACTGTGAAGCATGGAGGAGGAGGTGTGATGGTGTGGGGGTGCTTTGCTGGTGACACTGTTGGGGATTTATTCAAAATTGAAGGCATACTGTACCAGCATGGCTACCACAGCAGCGGCATGCTATTCCATCCGGTTTGCGTTTAGTTGGACCATCATTTATTTTTCAACAGGACAATGACCCCAAACACACCTCCAGACTGTGTAAGGGATATTTGACCAAGAAGGGGAGTGATGGGGTGCTACGCCAGATGACCTGGCCTCCACAGTCACCAGAACTGAACCCAATCGAGATGGTTTGGGGTGAGCTGGACCGCAGAGTGAAGGCAAAAGGGCCAACAAGTGCTAAGCATCTCTGGGAACTCCTTCAAGATTGTTGGAAGACCATTTCTGGTGTTTACCTCTTGAAACTCACCAAGAGTGTGCAAAGCAGTCATCAAAGCAAAAGGTGGCTACTTTGAAGAACCTAGAATATAAGACATATTTTCAGTTGTTTCACACTTTTTTGTTAAGTATATAATTCCACATGTGTTAATTCATAGTTTTGATGCCTTCAGTGTGAATGTACAATTTTCATAGTCCTGAAAATACAGAAAAATCTTTAAATGAGAAGGTGTGTCCAAACTTTTGGTCTGTACTGTACACCTGCCCATTATGGATGAAGGGGCATATTCTCCTACCAAGGATGGATGGATGGAGAGGCATAAACACCTACCCAGGATGGATGGATGGAGGGGCATATACACCTACCCAGGATGGATGGATGGAGGGGGATATACACCTACCCAGGATGGATGGATGGAGGGGGATATACACCTACCCAGGATGGATGGATGGAGGGGGATATACACCTACCCAGGATGGATGGATGGAGGGGGATATACACCTACCCAGGATGGATGGATGGAGGGGGATATACACCTACCCAGGATACATGGATGGAAGGGTATATACACCTACCCAGGATGGATGGAGGGGCAAATACTGCTACCCAGGATGGATGGATGGATGGAGGGGCATATACACCTACCCATAATGGATGGAAGGATGGATGGAGGGGTATCCACATCCATCATGGATGGATGGAGGGGCATCTACACCGACCAAGGATGGATGAATGGAGGGGCATCTACACCTACCCAGGATGGATGGATGGAGGGGCATCTACACCTACCTAGAATGGATGGATGGAGAGGCATATACACCTACCCAGGATGGATGGATGGAGGGGCATATACACCTACCCAGGATGGATGGATGGAGGGGCATTTACACCTACCCAGGATGGATGGATGGAGGGGCATATACACCTACTCAGGATGGAAGGATGGAGAGGCTTATACACCTACTCAAGATGGATGGATGGAGGGGCATTTACAGCTACCCAGGATGGATGGAGGGGCATATACACCTACCCTGGATGGATGGGGGGGGTGTATACACCTACCCAGGATGGATGTAGGGGAATAAACACCTATCCAGGATGGATGGATGGAGGGGCATATACACCTACCCAGGATGGATGGATGGAGGGGCATTTACACCTACCCAGGATGGATGGATAGAGGGGCATATACACCTACCCAGGATGGATGGATGGAGGGGCATCTACACCTACCTAGAATGGATGGATGGAGAGGCATATACACCTACCCAGGATGGATGGATGGAGGGGCATATACACCTACCCAGGATGGATGGATGGAGGGGCATTTACACCTACCCAGGATGGATGGATGGAGGGGCATATACACCTACTCAGGATGGAAGGATGGAGAGGCTTATACACCTACTCAAGATGGATGGATGGAGGGGCATATACACCTACTCAGGATGGATGGATGGAGGGGCATTTACAGCTACCCAGGATGGATGGAGGGGCATATACACCTACCCTGGATGGATGGGGGGGTGTATACACCTACCCAGGATGGATGTAGGGGAATAAACACCTATCCAGGATGGATGGATAGAGGGGCATATACACCTTCCCAGGATCGATGGATGGAGGGGCATATACACCTACCCAGGATGGATGGAAGGAGGGGCATATACACCTACCCAGGATGGATGAATGGAGGGGCATATTCTCCTACCAAGGATGGATAGAGGGGCATATACTCCTACCCTGCATGGATGGATGGAGGGGCATATACTCCTACCAAGCATAGATGTATGGATGGATGGAGGTGCATATACACCTAACCAGGATGGATGGAGGGGCATAAACACATACTAGAATAAACTACTCAGGATGGATGGATGGAGGGTCATCTACGCCTACCCAGAAAGGATGGATGGAGGGGCATATACACCTACCCAGGATGGATGGAGGGGCATATACACCTACCCAGGATGGATGGAGGGGCCAATACATCTACCCAGGATGGATTGATGGATGGAGGGGCATCTAGAACTACCCAGAATTGATGGATGGAGAGGCATATACACCTACCCAGGATGGATGGATGGAGAGGCATATACACCTACCCAGGATGGATGGATGGCGGGGCATATACACATACCCAGGATGGATGGTTGGGGCATATACACCTACCCAGGATGGATGGATGGATGGATAGAGGGGAATATACACCTACTGAGGATGGATGGATGGATGAATGGAAAAGAATATACATCTATCCAGGATGGATGGCTGGAGGGGCATTTACACCTAGCTAGGATGCATGGATGGATGGATGGAGGTGCATATACACCCACCCAAGATGGGGACCATATTCCATATACCAGGATGGGGCATATACAAGGATGAGGGGCATATACTGTAGGGCGTATATTGGGCCATTACGCTGTAATGCAATATATAGGGCCATTGCTCTGTGGCTCACCATATGGTGTCATTACGCTTTGGCTCTTTTGATACCTGTGATACGTCTGACCTCATAGTATGTCCCCCCCTTTTTACTCTTTTGAAGGAGGCTGTTTTATACTTGAAGCATATATGTGTTACAATCCATAACTAAATCGTGTGTATTTTTTATTTTTCCTCTTTAGTGGTTAACTCTGGAATGAAGCACCGCTTTGTATTCATTTATATGAGATATTTTCATGTGCTAAGTGTCGGCTTATTTGTTATCCCCCCTCTTTTTCTCAGATATGATTGTAATTTGATTTATCATGAGACGATGGATTTTCGTTTTTTATACAGTTCTTCCCATTTTTGTATTGTTTTAGATAAACCTTGATAAAGGCTGAGGCCGAAGTGTTGGTCATACATCTGTATCATGAACAATTTATTGTCTGAATAAATAACCTTGATTTGCATCAATATCCATTGTGCTTAAAGGTTTATATATATATAAAATAAGTATTTTTGCTTGTGAGTTTTCTTATAATGTTTTTAAATAGAAGACCGTATTGCGATATCATTGAGATATAAATGTTTCTGTTGCGATCCTCAGCTCTACCTGAGAACACAATCTGCGTGGGACTGGGCCGAGTGGGGGGCATCTGGCCAACATATAGCGGCGGGCACTCTGTAGCAACTCAGCACTGTTGACTTTGGAGGTCCTCTTCATTCCCTGGTGGTCAGCGGCTGCATTCATCCCCTAGAACTGGATATGCGAAGACTGTTTGCTGTGGAGCCCTCTAGTTTCGATCAGATAAATGTGGAGGACAGCTCAACATATCTGTCATCATAGACAATCTGTGCCGAATCCGCACCCTGTCTAGGTGGCAGCACACAGTGCTTTGTGTGTGTCCCATTGTGTTACTAGTGATATAGCAGTATACTAGAGATGCACCAACTCCACATTTTTATTAATATTACTCCAGATATGGACGAAACCCTCCAAGATGCAGGCTTTGTTATACTACAGAATTTTGGTGCATCCATAATATATGCTCAAGCACTTTAATAGAAACCTGTTCCACCATGTCCATCCTTCACTGCGTTACTGGTATTTATTTGGAAACACAGGGATATTCCAGGAAAACGTGTTTTATGCTTAATAAAAATAAACTGATCACATTTTCGAAAAATTTCCATTCGTGTTTATCTCCTTTTTTGTAATTTACCTGTCTGGTTAATTCACACCTTTCATGTTTTTTCTACAACCAGTTAATGGGGTGGTCTCAGTTTCTAAAAGGGAGTCTGTCACCCCCAATACTCAAATCATTTATGGATTTGTATAGGAATCTTGGCCCCTATAAAAAAAATTCTACTTTAGGTACAGATTATATTTTTATGCAAACAAACCATTTACACCCCTCCCTTACTTTCCATCCTCTGCCCCGCCCCTTATGGTGATTGACAGCACTGCCTATATTGAATCCTCAGCCCTGCACACACTGACACTGCAGGAGCTGAAAACTCAGTGTCCGAGCTTGCGGGCATCCTCTGATCCCCTTGTCCAGTCTATAGTTGTCTCTTTCAGTGGGCAGAAAAAAAAGCTTCTGCTTAAAAATTGTAAGGCTCGATTTGAGTTTGCCAAAAGACATGTTGGAGACTCCCAAAATATATGGAGGAATGTCCTGTGGTCAGATGAGACCAAAATTGAAGTTTTTGGCCACCAAGGTAAATGCTATGTCTGGCACCAAACCAACAGCTCATCACCCCAAGAACACCATCCCCACAGTGAAACATGGTGGTTGCAGTATCATGCTGTGGGTATGTTTTTCTGCAGCAGCCACCTCCATTATCTGAATGCAAGGAAGATTGTGAACTTGTGCTACTTGTGCAGTAACACTTTTTCATTTCTGCTCCATTCTGTCTTCAAGCAGAGGGTTAAAAATGCTCTGACTCCATATCCGGCTTCATGGCTTGATCATAGATGCTGGATCCTGATTCCCAAGAGAATCCCACCAACCCAAGATTGTGAAAGAAATGCACAAAACACTTTTAGTGAATGTTAAGTAGACCAAATTTTATTACAAATCATATTATTTCATTCAGTGTCTGAAATTTAGAATAAGCCAATTGCTATGAAAAAGACACTGAAAATGGCAAACCTCCGACTCACGAAGAATCATCCGTCAGCACTCAGGAGAGGAAAACCCCCTGTGGAGGAAACCTCTAGGGAACCATGGCTGGAGGACTTGCCCATCCCTCGGGCTTAGAAGGATAGTGCCAACAAGTAACAGCAAATTGTACTAGAATTTGTACATTGTATCATATTTACAGTGAGACATAATATACATCCACTATAGATATGATAGCAGTGACATCACATAGTCACACAAGTTACACATTACATCATCAGAAAACAGACAGTAATGGAGAAGGTCAAAGTAGGTGCCCTGTGCGAGCACCATATGGAGAAGTCTAATGCGACATCTCCAGGCCGTACACATAAAGGTGAAGGCAACTAGTACTGGACGTGAGGGAGATCTGGCTGCAACATCTGTCACCCCATTGATCACTAGGGTTAGTTTGATCTGGCTGGCTAGGCGATATGGCTGATCTGGCTGGCTAGGCGGTATGGCTGATCTGGCTGGCTAGGCGGTATGGCTGATCTGGCTGGCTAGGCGGTATGGCTGATCTGGCTGGCTAGGCCGTATCCCCTTCCTCCCTTACAGGTTATGGAGTGATGAAGCTCCAGGTCTCCAGACACATCAAGTACGGCGCTTCATACGGCTGAATGACCTGTGGTTCCGGAATCATCTTCTATATCATAGATGTATGTGTTTATGACATCAGCACAGTTGCCGTAGTTACCACAGGTGTTCATTACTGGTGTTTCACTGGCTAGAAAGTCTCTCTCAGTGTTCCAAAGAATTAACCCTTGAATGACTGGCATTGTACATTTGTCCAGAATCCTGTAACATAATCTTGTCACTGTGCAGGACCGTTATCAATATTATACTTTAAAATTGCCCTAAACAAAGTCTAATTAGTGAGCGCATCTACAGATTTGATGGGTAACAAGCACAATAATCCCCTTAAGCCCTACTAAATGCATAAATGTCCAATATGAGTACAGAGCAGTCCATACAGAATGGATGATATAGAGGGCAATACAGTTAGATAAAGAAGTAGAAAGCCAAACCAAGTAAATGTCTCCTGAGATCTCGGCTACTAAGGTCTCAATTGCGCATCTGCTGCCTCAGGCGGCCATTTGTGTAACACAAGCGATCGGAAGATCACAGCTTCTAGTCTGCTAAGGAGACTATTGAAGCATGTAAAAGGGAAAAAAAAAAATATTTAAAAGTTCAAATCACCCCCCTTTTACCCCATTCAAAATAAAACAATCAAAAATACACGTTTGGTATCGCCGCATTTAGAATCGCCCGATCTATCAATATATAAAAAGAATGACTTCCATCAGTAAACTGTATAACGAGAAAAAAAACAAAACTCCAAAATTAAGTTGTTTTGGTCGCCGCAACATTGCATTAAAATGTAATAACAGGCGATCATAACATCATATCTACACCAAAACGGTATCAATAAAAATGTCAACTCAGTGCGCAAAAAATAACCCCTGACCCGGCTCTAGATCACGAAATATGGAGACGCTACGGGTCTCGGAAAAATTATTTTTTTTTTTACAAGCTTTGAATTTTGATTTCACCACTTAAATAAAATAGAAGCTACACATTTTTGGTAACTACGCCATATTGACGGAAAAATAAAAAAGTTATGGCTCTGGGAAGAAGGGGAGCAAAAAATGAAAGCGCAAAAACGGAAAAACCTGAGGTGATAAAGGGGTTAACTGGAATTTTCTGCCATGGACTCATTGGCAAATCTGAAATAGATATTTCTCGCTCCCTTATCAGTGTGGAAACATATATCTTTGGCCTCATTCAGACGTCTGTTTTTCATGTTTGTGTCCTCTCCATATTTGTTACGGATAGATCACATACACAATATAATCTGTGGAGTCGTCCACATGTCATTTTTTTTTGAAAACCGCGTAGTGTCCGTTTTTTATCCTAGTGGTTGATGAAAATTCTCCAGTCAGATCTATGGGTCCATGACATCGCTGACAGCTGGCATTGCCATCCATGTGCTGTCTGTGATAACACTGTTACCAGAGGAGAAGCTTCTCAATTTATGGATTTATTTTGCATACAAGAAAAGCTGATGAAACGCTGAAGATAAAAACTGACCACTTTCAGACATTTTTTGCATATACGATAAGTCACTGTCATCTGATTAAGGCCTAAGGCCCCGTTCACATGTCAGGTTTTAATCAGTGTTTTTCTCTCATTTTCATCTGATTTTGGTCACTGTGTCAGTTTTTCTCCTCAGTGGGGCATATTTTTTTATATGTAAAGTAAAAAGCTAAAGGTTTCCTCGCCTCGCTTGCCCGGCCTATAGACACTGGAAAACAGGCAGTACAGGCAACATGGTTGGTTCTGGCCATTTTTCTGACAGACTCATTGACTTCAATAGATGATCTTTATCTACAAATCGGATGAAAATCGGACCGGTCTCAGTTCTGATTTACAGATCAATCGTCCACAAAAAATAGAGCTGTAAACCTGTCCCCGGTCTATAACGGAGCATATTCTACCTGTTAGAGAAATAACCAGACGTGAAAAGAGCCGTGTGCTATTCTTACAGGGAAGGGGCCACCATTTTATGTTTTGTATTAATAATTATGTAATCAATTATTTTTAATGCAAAATTAAATGTACCACTTTATTAGTTTTTTATTTATTTATTTTTTCATTGGCCACTGGGGGCTGCCATTTTTATTTGGGGGGGGGGGTGTGTAAGAAGCGCTCTTACACACCTCATTTACGGCAGCCCTGGCCATAAGAGACAGTAGTCTGTCACCGACCCTATCTCTAAGATTAGAGGCCGCTCCTCCAGCCTCTAGCTGTGACCTGGGCACGCTCCCTTGGCTGTTCAGGTCGCAGCCGTGGGAGGAGATTGCAACCATCTTTGTGGAGCCTGCAGTGTAAGCTGTACATTCCCCCTGTCGTCGCACGCACTGCTCAGTCAGAGTGTGCCATGACAGGAGCTGCCGGGGAGGAAATGCCTGGGAGTGGAGGCCCCAAGTGAGTATCTGTGGCGGCACCGTGCGGTGATCTCAGCTTCTCTGCTGTTATCACTGCCGACATCTTCAGGCAACACAGACACAGCGCTGCGTGGGAACGTGGAAGGTGAGTAGAAGCGTTTATTGTTTTTTTTTTTTTTTCCTTTGCATTGAATATATGGAGGCATAAACCCACCAGGATGGAGGAGGAGGCATAAACCCACCAGGATGGAGGAGGAGGCATAAACCCACCAGGATGGAGGAGGAGGCATAAACCCACCAGGATGGAGGAGGAGGCATAAACCCACCAGGATGGAGGAGGAGGCATATACCCACCAGGATGGAGGGTGCATATACCCACCAGGATGGAGGAAGGGCATATACCCACCAGGATGGATGGAGGGGGGGCATATACCCACCAGTATGGAAGGGGGGCATATACCCACCAGGATGGATGGAGGGGGGGCATATACCCACCAGTATGGAGGGGGGGGATATACCCACCAGGATGGATGGATGGAGGGGGGCATATACTGACCGGGATGGATGGAGTGGCATATACACCTAACCAGGATGGATGAAGGTACATACGTTCCTCTCCCAGAATTCCAACTATTGGTCTCCTCACTACCCGGAGGTTTACTGACTGCTGTACAAAGAAGAGGAGATGCCACACAGTGGTAGACATGACCATGACCTTATTTTGAGTTGTGTTGCTGCCGTCAATTTCTACATTAGGTAAGTTTTTCAAATGAAATGGAAAATGTCTGATGTTCACCCTCTGATCTGTGATCTATGTTCTGTTGTGAATAAAATGTGGCTATAAGAGATTTCCCAATCATTGCATTCTTGTTTTCTTTCCATTTTTACACACAGCCCCAACTTTTTGGGAATTGGGGCTGTAATTTATGGTCATGTTCACAATGTCCACAAAGATAAAACATGGATATATCCATTTTCCATCGGATTTGCAGATAAAACTCGCCCCTTCGAGTGAAAGTTTGTAAGGAAAATGCACAGCACTCGGATGCTATCCACGTCATTTGAGCGATGTTTGTCTTTTAGGGTTTAATGGGCAGAAGACGCTTGGAAACGCTAAAGGGGCGTCACATAAATGTGTCACATACATTGACATGATGCAGATTTTAATTCTACATTGCAAACAATTTCTGCATGAAATCAGCAGAGACATTTATTTTCAGCGTGCAGATTACATTTTGTAAACTTCCATCCGCTTTCCTGCTGCTATAATACGCTGCGGCTTTTCCACAGAGAGAGGACCCTGGTCCACAACATTTTGCTTATTTTGTTGGGAATTGGGCCCTCTGGAGTATGGGAGCTGACACTGATATGGGAGGTTTTATGCTGTTTGTGCAGTATTTGGGACATTAATTTATCAATTATTCGGCCAGGGTATAACAGTATTTTTAGGTAATGATTTGTATTGTACTAATATTTAAAACTTTAATACAATAAACTTTACGGTGTGATGTCAGGACTATGGCACAGTTATTTGGCCGGTGTATTTCAGCATTGTACAGCACTATTATTTGGGGACTTTCTGACGTGTATTTATGGACTGCGGGGTAGAAATATTTTGTGCACTGTATTGCACTATTTTCCATAGAACTGTGTGGCTATATTATTTGGCCAGCATATGGCAGTAGTTTTTGGCACTAGGGATACTATTATTCTGAAACTTTGTGTCATCATTTTATGGGCTGTACAATTCTGTTCATACTAATGTAATTGCTTCTATTTTTATAGTCTATGTAACATTTTGAACACCGTACGGTATTATTTTATGACAGAATTATTTGACCACTTTATGGAATTATTTTCTTATGGACTGTATGGCGCCATTATTTAGTTATTGTATCGTCGTTTTTAGTAATTATGTGTTACTATTCTTTAGAGTTTCATATGGTGGGTATTTAGGGATTGTTTGGTGGAATTAATTTGACCACTGTATGGCAGTATTATTGAGGCATTATAATAGGCCCATTGTGTGACTGTTGAAAGTATATCCAGCGGAGCCGTCACCACAGGGAGTCTCACATGTAGACCCAGGTGATGTGTTTGACCTGAGAAAAATACATCCACTAGCTTTGGGGGGGAGGGTGAGAGCAGTTCTGTCCATTCAGAGGGCTGATCCCAGTGAAGGAGAAAAGAAGCCACATGGTTAGAGTTGGTGGAATGTCGTTGAAGGGATAGTATCTAGTCTGAGGATCTGGACCATGGATGAATCGATGGCTTATGGCGTAGAGATCAGCTACCACCTGAGCTGAATAAATGTGCTACAGTTGTGGGATCCGGAATCCATTGTCTGGATTTGATACATTTTCTTAAAGGACTGTTGCTACTGGGCACCTTTGCTTCTATGGTTTTATGTGTCATATGGAGGATCGTGGACTGTGACTACAGACTATACTTGCTGGAGATACGAAATATGTGGGCCAACCAAAAGTTGGGGGATAGTGAGTATCGCTTGGCACAAAGGCGGTGGAATTACCTCCCCGGGGAGGGGATCTTGTGGACTGAGACAATTGTATTTTGGACATTTACCTGGAATTGCTGTATTACCATGGATGTAAGGAATAAAATAGTGTTGCTTGTAGATGGTAAGCTTAGGAGCAGGGACCTCAATCCTCATGTAACAGTTTAAACTGTCTTACCTTGTATTGAACTTATTGTATGTACATGTCCCCGCTTAATTGTAAAGTGCTGCGGAATATGTTGGCGCTATATAAATAAAAATCATTATTATTATTAACCTGCCTAAGTAATTATTGAAATGCACCATCTCAGATCTTCACAGTATGGACCCCAAAATAGTAAGGATAAAAACTACAGCAAACACTGCAAATAAAAAAAATAAGAAAGTTGGAAAGCAAAGAGGAAGCAATAGGACTATGTGACCCAGGACCTGGTGCAGCCATCTACTAATGTGCAGGACACCCTGGGGACAATGTCCTCCCCATCCATTAGAACTACAAGGTCCAGCAGACAAGCAGCAGAGCACATCACTCCTTCCCTCCATGTTCCGCTGCAAGTCCAGCGCCGACATTACCGCACATGGCCGCTAGATGGCGGGGCACCTCTGCTGTTGCAGCCAATACTAGCGTGCAGGTGAAGTCGCTGGCCACTAGGTGGAGGGGCATCTCTGCTGTTGCTTCCATTACAATTGCTGGGTGCAGTCGCTGGCCACTAGGTGGCGGCAGACTTTTCCAGGCTGGAATGTTGCTCTCCTCTGCTCTTGCAGTCTGATATAACGCTGGGGATTGTGGGCAGCAGAGATCACAGCCGCCTTGTCTCCTCCACACTCCGCGGAGAGATCCTGTCAGTGAGCCGCCCCTCCTGTCAGGGAGCCGGGGAGAGCCTGACCGCTGCCTCCATCCATCACCGGCCGCTGCTGCGGGCTCAGGTAAGTAGCAGCCCCGTGCCCGCAGCCCATGTCCCGGGCTGAGAAGCCTCCGGCTGCTGATTGCTGCTGGCAGAGGCGATGGCATCCGGGACTGGCAGCAGGTGATGGGTCCTGTGTGATGTGGGCACATACTGGTCAGATGGGGGCGCAGCAGTGCCAGGGAAGCTGGCAGGAGGAGATGCCCATAGTGTGTGGTGTCTGGGGTGATGGGGTGAGACTGGCACCTGCCCTGATAACGCTGCCAGTGCCCGGGAGACTTGTGCCGCTCACTGTGCCCGGGGAGACTCGATCACCTGCTGATCTGCCAGTATTCTACAGCTGGGATTGGCTGTAAGAAGCGGATTGTAACCAAGTCCTAGTGATTAGCTGCAGCGTCGCTATGTTCCATTGTGATCATTATATACCAGGGATTAGCTGCAGCATCGCTATGTGCCATTGTGATCGTTATATACCAGGGATTAGCTGCAGTGTCGCTCTGTGCCATTGTGATAGTTATATACCAGGGATTAGCTGCAGTGTCGCTCTGTGCCATTGTGATAGTTATATACCAGGGATTAGCTGCAGCGTCGCTCTGTGCCATTGCGATCGTTATATACCAGGGATTAGCTGCAGCGTTGCTCTGTGCCATTGTGATCGTTATATACCAGGGATTAGCTGCAGTGTCGCTATGTGCCATTGTGATCGTTATATACCAGGTATTAGCTGCAGCGTCGCTCTATGCCATTGTGATCGTTATATACCAGGGATTAGTTGCAGCGTCGCTCTGTGCCATTGTGATCGTTATATACCAGGGATTAGCTGCAGCGTCGCTCTGTGCCATTGTGATCCTAATATTCCGAGTTACAATGTGACCCTATAAGATGTGAGTAGCCCCTGAGTAATAGACACGAGGAGGTGAAGGACCCTCCTGCTGTTCCTCCTGGCCCGGTGGCCGTGGCACATAAGGACGTCCACTCCAGTGATGGGTATCAATGTTATTATATTATTTTCTGATAACTGAATATTTTATCAACGGTATTTTCTGCCGTTAATGTTAGTGTTGGTGAGGTCCCAGTGTGCTATGAGATATTCCCCAGCGCCTTCTCTCCTGCTGATCCCCCCCCTCCACAGTCCTCCGTGCTGCTGATCTCCCTCCCCTCAGTCCTCCGCCCTGCTGATATCCCCCTTCCATTCCTCCGTGCTGCTGATATCCCCCCCTCCATTCCTCCGTGCTGCTTCTATCCCCCCCTCCATTCCTCCGTGCTGCTGCTATCCCCCCCTCCATTCCTCCGTGCTGCTGCTATCCCCCCCTCCATTCCTCCATGCTGCTGCTATCCCCCCTCCATTCCTCCGTGCTGCTGCTATCCCCCCCTCCATTCCTCCTTGCTGCTGCTATCCCCCCTCCATTCCTCCGTGCTGCTGATACCCCCCCTCCATTCCTCCGTGCTGCTATCCCCCCTTCCATTCCTCCGTGCTGCTGCTATCCCCCCTTCATTCCTCCGTGCTGCTGCTGATATCCCCCCTCCATTCCTCCGTGCTGCTGCTGATATTCCCCCCTCCATTCCTCCGTGCTGCTGCTGATATTCCCCCCTCCATTCCTCCGTGCTGCTGCTGATATCCCCCCCTCCATTCCTCCATGCTGCTGCTGATATCCCCCCTCCATTCCTCCGTGCTGCTGATATCCCCCCCTCCATTCCTCCGTGCTGCTGATACCCCCCCTCCATTCCTCCGTGCTGCTGCTGATATACCCCCTCCATTCCTCCGTGCTGCTGATACCCCCCCCCTCCATTCCTCCGTCCTGCTGACCGGGTCCCCGCTACTTTCTTCTCTTCTTCCATTGTTGGCTCGTGCCTTTCCCATTCAAGTAGTGGTGGTAGCAGGTATGGCCACTGAATTGGCTGCAGCAGTCACATGCCAACAGTACTGGGAAAGCCTGGTGGGACCCGACCAGCAGCATGGAGGACTAGGGGGGGATCAGCAGGGGCTGTTCAGTATTTCCATCCCACACTCAGCCCATACCTACATATAGAATGTGATGTCTGCAGCCGATCTATAGCTACTGATTGTCTGCAGCGTTCCTCGGTGCACTTCACTATTGAGGGCGCTGTCCGGGATCGTCCTCACCCACTGGGATTCTGGCAATAATGAGAAGCGATAAATGACGGGTGAGGAAAATCCTGGAGAAAAGCCGCAAAGAGAAACCTTCAGGGTGTTTCCTACTGATTCTATAGAAATCCTTTTCTCCGCCAGTAACATAGTCCATTAGCCCCCATAGTGACCGCCTGGTGGTCAGGGGGTCCGGGGTGTTGTGCCCTGGTGGTCAGGGGGTCCGGGGTGTTGTGGTCAGGGGGTCAGGTGTGTTGCACCTGTGGCCTCTGTACATTTATAAGGGTGGAGTCGCTGATATCAGCCACAATATAGTGAGACATAAAGATGGAGAAATGCTGGAGATCTCCGGATCCACTGTGATCTCCTAGAAGAGATCTGCCGGTGACGCCCCAGAAACGATGACTGTTCGGAGCTCCGCACCTTGGATACGAGTGGGGTCTCATTCACACCTCCGTGATCTTCACGTGTGCAAGAAAAATGTTCCCGTGGTCCTCAGTGTTCTGGATATAAGTATAAGGGTCTGTGTGCACCACGTCTTGTAGATGCCGGCGACCCGCTCAGCTTTACTACAGAAAGAAGCTGCAGAAACCGAGACAGGGAGAACTCCGAGCAGAAACCGCCTGGAGAACGGAGCGGTCACTTCTAACCGTGTGGCCTCTTCATAAACGTGAAACGGTTAAAGGACTGACCATGTGCACAGCGAGGCGGATTACATTGCAGGGTATATGGTCATTCTATCTATTTATTGGGTGGTTGTTCTTCAGACGGGTTGTGGAGCGTACCGGCCTGATAAAGGCGCTGTGTGCACAGAGCCTAAACCTGCAGCGGGAATCATAGGGTCAGCCATGAATCTCTGCTCGTAGATCACATTGCAAATGCACAAGGGATTTATTAGTGTGAACTCCCGGTAACAATGCTCACACTCACTGGGTGGATGTGGACCAAGCCTGCTCATATTCACCACCTAACATGTATGGTCTTTCTTCATGTCTGGGAAGGAAAGATCAGGCATATTGGATAGCAGCATGCCCAATCCTTTTCTTCTGAGAGAAGCTGTCATCAGTAAATATATTTCTAAAGGTGCTATTGCCATGAAATTCTCACCAGATGTCGGTAACAGCCCATCCAATCCACACAGGCAAAGAAATCACCATAGATGTCCATAAATGAAGTTTTGTGTAATGAGAAATGACAATTTCTCAGCTGGAGGTCTACGAGGCATCGAGTGATATCATTGCTACTAGTGGAGACAAGTGTAGAGAATTCTGCTACTTCTGGGCTTAGGACCATTATGTGCAAAAAGTGTATGGTGTGTGTTACCAAAATAGGAATACCTCTTTAAAGGGGTTGTCCGAGCTTTTATACTTTTCAATGTGTGTGTCTACGTTGCAGAATGCTGCCCCCTTGTAATATACTCACTGTCAGCATTCTGCCCCGTTGCCTACATACTATACTTCAGCATGTGACCAGCCTCACTCCTGATTTTGGAGGACCTGGTCACATCCTGACTAGTCTTTTCGTGTTCTGTTCGGAGACTAGTCATGAAGTCACAACTAACACCACACCCAGTTTCTGCCAGACCCTCCTCCTTCAGCCTCCTGTGCCTGCACACAGTGCAAGGCGGCAGTGGCATGTCACAGCTGGTGGCACTAACCAGTCCAATCAGCTGTTAGCAGAGACATACGGGTGAACTGAATGGTGGAACAAGGAACTGAAAGCTTCTTCCTCCACTGATCAATCTCAGGAAAGGCTGTAGGTCCTGTCACTGATGATGATGGTGAAACAGTGCTGCTGTAGGTGCAGCGCAAAATCACATTTTGCAAATGGGAAAGTAATCAGACCTAGGTATTTCTAATAGCTGCAGAGCAGGTGACATTACTTTGACCGGTGTCCTAATAGACCTTTCTTCAGTCAAGGTCTAATAGGAGCAGTAAGATGTCAGTCATGGGGGTCACTGTTAGGACCCCAACTTCTATAGAAACTCATCTGCACTGTAATCGTATCTCCCTCTCCTTCTGTCCAAACCATCTAGATGCTGTGGTTGCTACTGACGGTAGGGTATAAGGGGTTAAACTGCCAGGATCAGGAATAGCTCCGCCAGCAGCGGGACTGTGTCATACAGCTGTACGACTGCTGCAGATCTCGTAGGTGCCCTGACGACACCTGCCTGATGAAAATGTGCACTATTGAGCGGGTGCTGGATCCTGACTGTGAAGTAGATTTTCGATGCTTCTCGGGAACCAGTTATTCTTAATCTTTCAGCAGGTTAAGGGTAGAGAGTCTGATTCCAGTGATGTGTCAATTACTGGGTGTGTTTTGCTGTTTTAATACAATCAGTATTTTATCAGCAGGACGTTGTCACTACAAGACTAGGTGTCTCGTGTCTCCTAGTCCAACCACACCGCCATCACTGGTTAGCGGCTTTCTGTCAATATACAGTGTACATAGAAAGCTGCCAATCAATGGTGTGTTCAGGGTTATACAGGGCTCAACATCTGAGCTCTGCTACAGAGAAAAGTGTGATTCTATCACAATTGCTGCACCCAGTAAGTGGCACATCGCTGGAATCAGGGTCTCTGTCCCTACATCATGCTGCTGTCAGATTACATAGCAAAAACCTGCTGACAGATTCCCGTTAAGGCCCAGCTATAATATCACTGTAACACTATCATTAGATGTGAGCTCCCTATACCTGTATACCTGCTGCTGTGGTGCTGCACAAAAAGTTATTCACAAAACGAGTGTATACATGTATATCTATATCTCCTGAATGGTATTACTGCTAGATTTACTATAGATATACAGTACAGACCAAAAGATGAAGCTCATCAAGAGAATGCCAAGAGTGTGCAAAGCAGTCATCAAAGCAAAAGGTGGCTACTTTGAAGAACCTAGAATATAAGACATATTTTCAGTTGTTTCACACTTTTTTGTTAAGTATATAATTCCACATGTGTTAATTCATAGTTTTGATTCCTTCAGTGCGAATGTACAATTTTCATAGTCATGAAAATACAGAAAAATCTTTAAATGAGGTGTGTCCAAACTTTTGGTCTGTACTATATATGATTGTGAACTAAAAGTAAACGACACAAAGTGAATAACAATTGATCATACTTTCCATACGCTAATGAAAGTGCTACAGTGCATATATGAACAATAAAAAATGTGTATATAATTTATTTAAAACAATAATAAATATATAAGGATTGAGAGGAGCCACTAATTTTAAAAACCTCTATATCAAAAAAGCTCTTGTATTAACATACAGCAGCCTGTCACTGGTATTTATTCAGATAAGTATGATGAACAGAACTCCGGAATGTGACGACCAATTCCTCGTTGGCGAAATATCATCAATTCAGATGCATTTTTATTGTGTAAAAGCGCCAACACATAAAAAAACTATATAAATGTAGTATAGCAGTAAATGTACTGACCCGAAGAATAAAGCTGCCTTATCAATTTTACCACACATGGAACAGCGTAAAAAAACAATTCCTGAATTGTTGATTTTTGTTTCTTCTGCCTCCCAAAAATAGGAGTAGAAAGCGATCAAAAAATGTCACGTGCCCGAAAATGATACCAATAAAACCGTCAACTTGTCCCGCAAAAAACAAGCCCTGACATGACTCTCTCGGCCGAAATATGGAAATATTATAGCTATCAAAATATGGGGATGCAAAAACTAGTCTTTACAAAAAAAGCATCTTTTATGAATATGAATCTGGTATCGTTGTAATCGCACCAACCCGAAGAATAAAGTCGTCTAATCACTTATACCACACGAGGAACAGCGTAGAAAATAAGCTCTAGCATTAGAGTTACGGTTAGACCACGGCCTCATTATCAGTATCTGGTCAGCATTTGGTCAGTATTTTTCTCAGGAGTGGGAACCAAAACCAGGAGTGGGTGATAAATGCAGAGTTGGTGACTTGTTTCTATTATACCTTTTCTCTGATTGTTCCTCTCCTGGTTTTGTCTCCCACTCCTGAGAAACAATACTGACCCAATACTGATAATGGGGCCCTGGCCTTAGGGTTGTTTTAGGGTTAGGGTTGTGTTGAGGTTGGGATTTTTTCAAAAGAAAAAAAAAAAATGATGACGATATGGTGACTAGTCTTGAACGCAAGTGCTCGCTACTTGAGTATGCATCGGGTGCCGGGTATGCACTGAGTATCGCAGGTGCTCAGGTGACATGCTCGAGTCTCTGCCCCATATGTTTCACGGCTGTTATACAGCCAAAAGAAAAAAACACATGGGGATTGCCTGCTATGCATCGGCAATCCCTGCATGGTTTTTTTTGTTGTTTTTTTGAGTGTCTAAAAACCGTGAAACATGCGAGGCGGGGACTCGAGCATGTCACTCGAGCCCCCGCGATACTTGTTTCATACCTGAGTACCTGATGCAAACTCAAGTAGCGAGCACTTGCGCTTAAGACTAATGACAACATATTCAATATGATGACATAATGTTATCAAACTCTGTGTTCTGTGTCGTACCTCTGGGTTCAAAATGTTCACTATACCCTGTGACAAAGTCACTGGCAAAGTACTGGAGGGAAGATGTGTAGCACTGAGATTAGGAGCTCCAGTAATTATAGGAAAAAGGTTCCAGCACACGAAGGGGTTACTCAGCCATCTTTAGTTCTAAGGTGGTTAAACACCTGTAGAAAGGAAGGAGGTCAGAGGATAAAATCCCAGCCTTTTAGAGCATTTGTGTGTAGGGTGGGTTTGGAGGTGAAAGCTCTGAGCTGTTTTGTCATGTGAAGGAAAGACAAACCTTGAGTTGTTTGTTCCTGAAGCGGACGGTTACTCGTAGCAACAAGGACTGTGCCATACGTTATGTTTTGTTTTTCCTGATAGCATAAACAAACACGGCATTCCTGGCCTATCTGTGCTGTGGTTTATGCTGCATTCTTAATAAACCCAGCAGAAGATTTAAAGAGACAATGTTCCTGTGTACTGCTACATGCAACCAAGTGAGCCGATCTACAACAACCCCTTGATAAAATCCTTGGGGGGTCTAGTTTCCAAAATGGGGTCACTTGTGGGGGATGTCCACTGTTTAGGTGCATCAGGGGCACTCCAAATGCGACATAGCGTCCGCTCTCGATTCCAGCCAATTTTGCGTTCAAAAAGTCACACAGTGCTCCTTCCCTTCTGAACCCTGCCGTGCGCGCAAACAGTGGTTTTTCCCCACATATCAGGTATCGGCGTACTCAGGAGAAATTGCACAACAAGTTTTGGGGTCCATTTTCTCCTCTTACCCTTGTGAAAATAAAAAATTTGGGGCTAAAAGATCATTTTTGTGAAAAATGTTAAATGTTCATTTTTTTCTTCCACATTCCAAAAATTCCTGTGAAGCACCTGAAGGGTTAATAAATTTCTTGAATGCTGTTTTTAGCACCTTGAGGGGTGCAGTTTTTAGAATGCTGTCACTGTTGGGTATTTCTGTCATATAGTCACTTCCACCTCCTATCCACGATCTGTCACAAACTCTCGCAACCCTTCTAACCTTATTCCCATCCACCCAGCCCCCGCCTCCCCAGTCCCACTAACAGGAGCTCTATGCAATGCTCGCTCCGTGTGCAACAAACTTTCCTACATCCATGATCTTTTCATTACTAACAAACTCTCCTTCATCGGCATCACCGATACCTGGCTCACCACCTCTGACACGCCGTCCCCAGCTGCACTTTCGTACGGTGGATTCCATCTTTCTCACACACCCCGCTCCAATTTCAAGCATGGTGGAGGAGTAGGTTTTCTCCTGTCAGGCAGCTGCTCCTTCACCCATATCCCACTGCCACTCTCCATTACTCTCCCCTCCTTTGAAGTACACTGTGTGCTCATCTACTCCCCCCTCCAACTGGCTGTCTTTTACCGCTCCCCAGGACTAGCCACCACCTTCTTTGACCACTTCAACACCTGGCTGCTTAATTTCCTTTCCGATGACATCCCCACTATCATCATGGGTGACTTCAACATCCCCATTGACACTTCCCACTCATCTGTCTCGAAGCTTCTATTCCTCACTTCCTCCTTCAGCCTTGCTCAATGGTCTTCAGCCCCCACTCACAAAGATGGCCACACACTGGACCTCATCTTCACCCTCCTCTGTTCCCTATCTAACCTCTCAAGCTCACCTCTCCCTCTTTCTGACCAAAACTTACATTCTCTTACCTCTCCTCTCCAGGTACACAAGCCACACTCCACAAACTTGCACACCCTCACAGAAATCTCAAACACCTTGACCTACACTCAATCTCTGAATCCGTTCTCCCTCTCACAGGAATAAGTTCATTACACAATGCCAATGCTGCTGCCACTTTATATAACACCTCACTCAATAGCTGCAGCTCTCAAATCGGTCGCCCCCTCACACTTATCACAGCTCGCCCATTCAACCGGCAACCCTGGCACACCAACCTGACTAAAGAACTGCGAAGGGCCTCCAGGGTTGCTGAGTGGAAATGGAAAAGGTCCCACTCCAACGAGCACTTCATTGCATTCTAACAGTCCCTCACTACCTTCAAGTCCACACTTACTGCAGCAAAACAAACATACTTCTCATCTCTCATATCCTCCCTGTCTCACAACCCTAAACAGCTATTCAAAACTTTCAGTTCTCTCCTCCGTCCCCCAGCGCCTCCTTCATCTCCTCTCATCTCAGCCGAAGACTTTGAGGATGGGTCAAGGGATGGCTTTTTGAGGATGGGTGTGATTGAGGCATGTTTGAAGCATGAGGGGAAGACACCAGTTGTTAGTGACAGGTTGAAAAGGTGGGTTAGGGTTGGGATGAGAATAGTGTTAAGGTTAGGGATGAGGTGGGACGGGACTGGGTCAAGTTTGCAGGTGGTGAGGTGTGACTTGGAGAGTAAAGAGGAGAGTTGATTGTCTGTAATAGTGGAGAAGCTGGTTTTGGAGGAGGATGGTTGAGTAGGTGTGAGGAGGGGCTGTGGGGACTTTAGTCAAAAGATTTGTCTGATAGTGTCAACCTTCTGCTTGAAGAATGTGGTAAAAAAAAGAATAAAATAAAAAATAAAGTTTATATTCACCTTTCGACGGCCCCCAGTCTCCTTCCCTTTGCTTGCGGGCAGGACTGAAGGACCTGCGGTGACGTCACAGTCATGTGACCGCAGGCCCTTCAGTGCAGTGTCCTGCGATCAGCTAGCAGACAGAAGCGAGCGCAGCTACACACGCCGGGCCATCGGAGGGTAAGTATAGGTTTATTTTTTTATTTTTAAACATTCTTACGGTCACACTATATAAATCCATGCTGGTTGCATGGATTTATATAGTGTGACCTAGTTGTCAAGCACTTTCCAAGTGATGCTAAAATCGCCTGGAAAGCGCTTGTCAATCCGCATGCGGAAATGCATGTGAAAACGCTTCAAATCCGCATGTATTTGGCAGGAAAAACGCATGCATAATCTGCCAGGGAGATGCAGAAATGATGCAGAAATTTTCTGCTTCATTTCTGCATCGTGGGCACATAGCCTAATTATGGCGTCATCGCCACTCACCATCTTGGTGGAGTCCTCAAAGTTTTGGAGGATATGTCTGACATCCATGTCCACTCCTGAGGTGTAATGTGTGGAGTCTGAACTGAATACCGACGGCCTTGTTGATGCTGGTAGTCAACAACTGCCCTCTTCTGCTCACAAATCCTTCCCAACATCTGCAGTGTAGAGTTCCAATGCGTAGGGACATCACACACCAGTCTATGAGCCGGAAGCTGCAAACGCTGCTGAAACACGGCAAGGGCGGCGGAAGCTGGAGGTGATTTTCTAAAATGGGCACACAGGCGGCGTACTTTAACAAGCAGATCCGGCAGCTCCAGGTAGGATTTGAGACAGCGCTGAACCACGAGGTTAAGCACATGGGCCAGGCATGGTACGTGTGTGAGCTCGCCTCAGAGCTGCCACCAGGGTCCGGCAATTGTCACACATGTCCATGCCTGGCTTTAGGCTCGGCGGTGTGAGCCACAGATCTACCTGCTCTCCCTCCACTGTCTGATTCCGGAGTGACTGACGAGCACAGCGGCCCCAGGTCTGATATAGACCTGATGACTCTGTGCGGCCAGCCAATCACTGTAATGCCACAACCAACATGGCTGCGGCATTACAATGAGTGACAAGGCAATCCCTGCATGTTCATTAGCTCGGTAAAGAGCAACAAACACGCAGGGAGGGGACTCAAGCTCCCGCCGAGCAACCCCGGAAATACTCGGCGAGCGTGGAGCATCTCGAGCAGTGAGATGCTGGGGCGAGCACCGAGCAGTAGAGAGCATGCTCGCTCATCACTAGTCTTCATGCATCAGGTCCATGTATTTAGCAGTACATGATTCATCTGCACTACCACAGACTGTAGAGACAAGGAGAAGAGGAAACCCCAGAGAATTAGTAGGGAGGTTTCTCTCTAACTACAGAAGCCGGGCGAAGAGCAGCTCATCATTCAGCCCCATGCTATACCTGCATCCACCACCAGGGGGAGCCCGGGGAACAGACTTGTGTTATAGAGCCCATATATGAAATCCTATGCGCAGGGCTCCCCCTACTGGTGTCTAGCGGCAGCGCAAGACTAGAGTAAGCCACAGGAGAGCCAACATGGCGACATTACAGCTCCCGGCACACCAGCACCATCAGGACATAGGCGGGCATGCTGGGAGTTGTAGTCTCACGGCAGCTGACAAGCCAGCGCTTGTCATGTAACGGAGGTAATAAGACGCCATAACACAAACCGCCCTCCACCAGCAGCGTAACAGGCAGGGAAGCCGGGAACGTATTCACAGACGGTTACTAGACACCGCCTGACAGCCGCTCCTGAGAGCGGAGCGGACACCGATAAAGAGCACGGACGGGAAGCCGGGACCGCCGATCCAGAACTGTCATCAGCGCGTCCTGATTGGTCGCTGCCCCGGCACCTCTGTAATCTGATTGGATAATGGACGGGCCGCTCTTATTGGCTGGAGACACGTTACCTACTCGCCTGTAATAGCGCTATAATAGTCCTGTTATCACTGTACAGGGGAGGAGCTTGGCTGCGCTTTATAGGGGGGGTTATAGGATTTCATCCCTGGGGGGTCTCATCTGTTTTATCTTATGTAACGTAAATCTGTAGGCTCCAAGATACATAAAAGCACGGGGTTTCCTGTGTCCCTGCTGGGCTCTTGTGGTTATTCTCAGCGGGGGATACCCGTGTTACATTGTGGGGTCCAGCACAGAGTCTCGCAGTGTCTGCCAGTAAGGCTGTGTTCACACTGCGCCTCTCACAGGCGGATTCCGCCACAGAAAGCCCCTGAGGAAGCCGGAGGCCGCTGCCAGGAATAGACGGCGTCTCTGTACTCCCTCGCGGGGCCCATGGCGGCTCAGATACGTCTCTTATCAAGCCGCAGAGAAGTGTCCCCTCCGGCCTCCGCTCCGGCCTCCCCTCCGACCTCCCCTCTGTCCTCCGCTCCGCCCTCCCCTCCGCCCTCCACTCCGTCCTCCCCTCCGTCCTCCGCTCCGTCCTCCCCTCCGTCCTCCGCTCCGCCCTCCCCTCCGTCCTCCCCTCCGTCCTCCCCTCCGTCCTCCCCTCCGTCCTCCGCTCCGCCCTCCCCTCCGTCCTCCGCTCCGTCCTCCCCTCCGTCCTCCGCTCCGCCCTCCCCTCCGTCTTCCGCTCCGTCCTCCGCTCCGTCCTCCCCTCCGCCCTCCCCTCCGTCCTCCCCTCCGTCCTCCGCTCCGCCCTCCCCTCCGTCCTCCGCTCTGTCCTCCGCTCCGTCCTCCCCTCCGTCCTCCGCTCCTCCATCCTCCGCTGCAGAATATTATAAAATCCAGCTCATCTTCTGCAGAATATTATAATATACAGCTCATCTACTGCAGAATATTATAATATACAGCTCATCTACTGCAGAATATTATATATACAGCTCATCTTCTGCAGAATATTATAATATACAGCTCATCTACTGCAGAATATTATAATATACAGCTCATCTACTGCAGAATATTATATATACAGCTCATCTACTGTAGAATATTATATATACAGCTCATCTACTGCAGAATATTATAATATACAGCTCATCTTCTGCAGAATATTATAATATACAGCTCATCTACTGCAGAATATTATATATACAGCTCATCTTCTGCAGAATATTATATATACAGCTCATCTTCTGCAGAATATTATAATATACAGCTCATCTTCTGCCGAATATTATAATATACAACTAATCTACTGCAGAATATTATAATATACAGCTCATCTACTGCAGAATATTATATATACAGCTCATCTACTACAGAATATTATAATATACAGCTCATCTTCTGCCGAATATTATAATATACAGCTCATCTTCTGCAGAATATTATAATATACAGCTCATCTACTGCAGAATATTATAATATACAACTCATCTACTGCAGAATATTATAATATACAGCTCACCTGCTGCAGAATATTATAATATACAACTCATCTACTGCAGAATAATATAATAAACAGCTCATCTTCTGCAGAATATTATAATATACAACTCATCTACTGCAGAATAATATAATAAACAGCTCATCTTCTGCAGAATATTATAATATACAACTCATCTACTGCAGAATATTATAATATACAACTCATCTGCAGAATATTATAATATACAACTCATCTACTGCAGAATATTATAATATACAGCTCATCTGCTGCAGAATATTATATATACAACTCATCTACTGCAGAATATTATAATATACAGCTCATCTACTGCAGAATATTATAATATACTGCTCATCTTCTGCAGAATATTATAATATACAGCTCATCTTCTGCAGAATATTATAATATACAGCTCATCTACTGCAGAATATTATAATATACAGCTCACCTGCTGCAGAATATTATAATATACAGCTCATCTACTGCAGAATATTATATATACAGCTTATCTACTGCAGAATATTATATATACAGCTCATCTTGTGCAGAATATTATAATATACAACTAATCTACTGCAGAATATTATAATATACAGCTCATCTACTGCAGAATATTATAATATACAGCTCATCTGCTGCAGAATATTATAATATACAACTCATCTACTGCAGAATATTATAATATACAGCTCATCTACTGCAGAATATTATAATATACAGCTCATCTACTGCAGAATATTATAATATACAGCTCATCTGCTGCAGAATATTATATATACAACTCATCTACTGCAGAATATTATAATATACAGCTCATCTGCTGCAGAATATTATATATACAACTCATCTACTGCAGAATATTATAATATACAGCTCATCTTCTGCAGAATATTATAATATACAGCTCATCTTCTGCAGAATATTATAATATACTGCTCATCTTCTGCAGAATATTATAATATACAGCTCATCTTCTGCAGAATATTATATATACAGCTCATCTACTGCAGAATATTATAATATACAGCTCATCTACTGCAGAATATTATATATACAGCTCATCTACTGCAGAATATTATAATATACAGCTCATCTACTGCAGAATATTATAATATACAGCTCATCTACTGCAGAATATTATATATACAGCTCATCTTCTGCAGAATATTATATATACAGGTCATCTACTGCAGAATATTATAATATACAGCTCATCTACTGCAGAATATTATAATATACAGCTCATCTTCTGCAGAATATTATAATGTACAGCTCATCTTCTGCAGAATATTATAATATACTGCTCATCTTCTGCAGAATATTATAATATACAGCTCATCTTCTGCAGAATATTATATATACAGCTCATCTACTGCAGAATATTATAATATACAGCTCATCTACTGCAGAATATTATATATACAGCTCATCTTCTGCAGAATATTATAATATACAACTCATCTACTGCAGAATATTATAATATACAGCTCATCTTCTGCAGAATATTATATATACAGCTCATCTACTGCAGAATATTATAATATACAGCTCAATGCTACAGAATATTATAATATACAACTCATCTACTGCAAAATATTATAATATACAGCTCATCTTCTGCAGAATATTATAATGTACAGCTCATCTTCTGCAGAATATTATAATATACTGCTCATCTTCTGCAGAATATTATAATATACAGCTCATCTTCTGCAGAATATTATATATACAGCTCATCTACTGCAGAATATTATAATATACAGCTCATCTACTGTAGAATATTATATATACAGCTCATCTTCTGCAGAATATTATAATATACAACTCATCTACTGCAGAATATTATAATATACAGCTCATCTTCTGCAGAATATTATATATACAGCTCATCTACTGCAGAATATTATAATATACAGCTCAATGCTACAGAATATTATAATATACAACTCATCTACTGCAGAATATTATAATATACAGCTCATCTTCTGCAGAATATTATAATATACAGCTCATCTACTGCAGAATATTATAATATACAGCTCACCTGCTGCAGAATATTATAATATACAGCTCATCTACTACAGAATATTATAATATACAGCTCATCTACTGCAGAATAATATAATATACAGCTCATCTACTACAGAATATTATAATATACAGCTCATCTACTGCAGAATATTATAATATACAGCTCATCTACTGCAGAATATTATAATATACAGCTCATCTGCTGCAGAATATTATATATACAACTCATCTACTGCAGAATATTATAATATACAGCTCATCTACTGCAGAATATTATAATATACAGCTCATCTACTGCAGAATAATATAATATACAGCTCATCTACTACAGAATATTATAATATACAGCTCATCTACTGCAGAATATTATAATATACAGCTCATCTACTACAGAATATTATAATATACAGCTCATCTGCTGCAGAATATTATAATATACAACTCATCTACTGCAGAATATTATAATATACAGCTCATCTACTGCAGAATATTATAATATACAGCTCATCTACTGCAGAATATTATAATATACAGCTCATCTGCTGCAGAATATTATATATACAACTCATCTACTGCAGAATATTATAATATACAGCTCATCTTCTGCAGAATATTATAATATATAGCTCATCTTCTGCAGAATATTATAATATACAGCTCATCTTCTGTAGAATATTATAATATACTGCTCATCTTCTGCAGAATATTATAATATACAGCTCATCTTCTGCAGAATATTATATATACAGCTCATCTACTGCAGAATATTATAATATACAGCTCATCTACTGCAGAATATTATATATACAGCTCATCTTCTGCAGAATATTATAATATACAACTCATCTACTGCAGAATATTATAATATACAGCTCATCTTCTGCAGAATATTATATATACAGCTCATCTACTGCAGAATATTATAATATACAGCTCAATGCTACAGAATATTATAATATACAGCTCATCTACTGCAAAATATTATAATATACAGCTCATCTTCTGCAGAATATTATATATACAGCTCATCTACTGCAGAATATTATAATATACAGCTCATCTACTGCAGAATATTATAATATACAGCTCATCTTCTGCAGAATATTATAATATACAGCTCATCTACTGCAGAATATTATAATATACAGCTCACCTGCTGCAGAATATTATAATATACAGCTCATCTACTACAGAATATTGTAATATACAGCTCATCTACTGCAGAATATTATAATATACAGCTCATCTGCTGCAGAATATTATAATATACAGCTCATCTACTGCAGAATATTATAAAATACAGCTCATCTGCTGCAGAATATTATATATACAACTCATCTACTGCAGAATATTATATATACAGCTCATCTTCTGCAGAATATTATAATATACAGCTCATCTACTGCAGAATATTATAATATACAGCTCATCTTCTGCAGAATATTATATATACAGCTCATCTACTGCAGAATATTATAATATACAGCTCAATGCTACAGAATATTATAATATACAGCTCATCTACTGCAGAATATTATAATATACAGCTCAATGCTACAGAATATTATAATATACAACTCATCTACTGCAGAATATTATAATATACAGCTCATCTTCTGCAGAATATTATAATATACAGCTCATCTACTGCAGAATATTATAATATACAGCTCATCTACTGCAGAATATTATAATATACAGCTCATCTACTACAGAATATTATAATATACAGCTCACCTGCTGCAGAATATTATAATATACAGCTCATCTACTACAGAATATTATAATATACAGCTCATCTACTGCAGAATATTATAAAATACAGCTCATCTGCTGCAGAATATTATATATACAACTCATCTACTGCAGAATATTATATATACAGCTCATCTACTGCAGAATATTATATATACAGCTCATCTACTGCAGAATATTATAATATATACAGCTCATATACTGCAGAATATTATAATATACAGCTCATCTTCTGCAGAATATTATAATATACAGCTCATCTACTGCAGAATATTATAATATACAGCTCATCTACTGCAGAATATTATAATATATAGCTCATCTACTGCAGAATATTATAATATACAGCTCATCTACTGCAGAATATTATAATATACAGCTCATCTACTGCAGAATATTATATATACAGCTCATCTACTGCAGAATATTATATATACAACTCATCTTCTGCAGAATATTATATATACAGCTCATCTACTGCAGAATATTATATATACAGCTCATCTTCTGCAGAATATTATAATATACAGCTCATCTTCTGCAGAATATTATATATACAGCTCATCTACTGCAGAATATTATAATATACAGCTCATCTTCTGCAGAATATTATAATATACAGCTCATCTACTGCAGAATATTATATATACAGCTCATCTACTGCAGAATATTATAACATACAGCTCACCTGCTGCAGAATATTATAATATACAGCTCATCTACTGCAGAATATTATAATATACAGCTCATCTACTGCAGAATATTATAATATACAGCTCATCTACTGCAGATTAAAATATACAGCTCACCTGCTGCAGAATATTATAATATACAGCGCATCTACTGCAGAATATTATAATATACATCTCATCTACTGCAGAATATTATATATACAGCTCATCTACTGCAGAATATTATAATATACAGCTCACCTGCTGCAGAATATTATATATACAGCTCATCTTCTGCAGAATATTATATATACAGCTCACCTGCTGCAGAATATTATAATATACAGCTCATCTACTGCAGAATATTATATATACAGCTCACCTGCTGCAGAATATTATAATATACAGCTCATCTTCTGCAGAATATTATAATATACAGCTCACCTGCTGCAGAATATTATATATACAGCTCATCTTCTGCAGAATATTATATATACAGCTCACCTGCTGCAGAATATTATAATATACAGCTCATCTACTGCAGAATATTATAATATCCATCTCATCTACTGCAGAATATTATAATATACAACTCATCTACTGCAGAATATTATAATATACAGCTCATCTACTGCAGAATATTAAAATATACAGCTCATCTACTGCAGAATATTATAATATACAGCTCACCTGCTACAGAATATTATAATATACAGCTCATCTACTGCAGAATATTATATATACAGCTCATCTTCTGCAAAATATTATAATATACAGCTCACCTGCTACAGAATATTATAATATACAGCTCATCTACTGCAGAATATTAAAATATACAGCTCATCTACTGCAGAATATTAAAATATACAGCTCACCTGCTGCAGAATATTATAATATACAGCGCATCTACTGCAGAATATTATAATATATAGCGCATCTACGGCAGAATATTATAATATACAGCTCATCTACTGCAGAATATTATAATATACAGCTCATCTGCTGCAAAATATTATAATATACAGCTCAACTTCTGCAGAATATTATAATATACAGCTCATCTACTGCAAAATATTATACAGCTCACCTGCAGCATAATATTATATATACAGCTCATCTACTGCAGAATATTATATTATACAACTCATCTGCTGCAGAATATTATAATATACAGCTCATCTACTGCAAAATATTATAATATAAAGCTCATCTTCTGCAGAATATTATAATATAACGCTCATCTTCTGCAGAATATTATAATATACAGCTCATCTACTGCAGAATATTATAATATACAGCTCATCTACTGCAGAATATTATAATATACAACTCATCTGCTGCAGAATATTATAATATACAGCTCATGTACTGCAGAATATTATAATATACAGCTCATCTGCTGCAGAATATTATATATACAGCTCATCTACTGCAGAATATTATAATATACAGCTCATCTACTGCAGAATATTATATATACAGCTCACCTGCTGCAGAATATTATAATATACAGCTCATCTACTGCAGAATATTATATATACAGCTCACCTGCTGCAGAATATTATAATATACAACTCATCTGCTGCAGAATATTATAATATACAGCTCATGTACTGCAGAATATTATAATATACAGCTCATCTGCTGCAGAATATTATATATACAGCTCATCTACTGCAGAATATTATAATATACAGCTCATCTGCTGCAGAATATTATATATACAGCTCATCTACTGCAGAATATTATAATATACAGCTCATCTACTGCAGAATATTATATATACAGCTCACCTGCTGCAGAATATTATAATATACAGCTCATCTACTGCAGAATATTATATATACAGCTCACCTGCTGCAGAATATTATAATATACAGCTCATCTACTGCAGAATATTATAATATACAGCTCATCTACTGCAGAATATTATAATATACAGCTCACCTGCTGCAGAATATTATAATATACAGCTCATCTACTGCAGAATATTATAATATACAGCTCATCTTCTGCAGAATATTATAATATACAGCTCATGTACTGCAGAATATTATAATATACAACTCATCTGCTGCAGAATATTATATATACAGCTCATCTTCTGCAGAATATTATAATATACAGCTCATCTACTGCAGAATATTATAATATACAACTCATCTACTGCAGAATATTATAATATACAACTCATCTGCTGCAGAATATTACAATATACAGCTCATCTTCTGCAGAATATTATAATATACAGCTCATCTACTGCCGAATATTATAGTATACAGCTCATCTTCTGCAGAATATTATATATACAGCTCATCTACTACAGAATATTATAATATACAGCTCATCTTCTGCAGAATATTATATATACAGCTCATCTACTGAAGAATATTATAATATACAGCTCATATACTGCAGAATATTATAATATACAGCTCACCTGCTGCAGAATATTATAATATACAGCTCATCTACTGCAGAATATTATAATATACAGCTCACCTGCTGCAGAATATTATAATATACAGCTCATCTACTGCAGAATATTATAATATACAGCTCATCTTCTGCAGAATATTATAATATACAGCTCATATACTGCAGAATATTATAATATACAGCTCATCTACTGCAGAATATTATATATACAGCTCATCTACTGCAGAATATTATAATATACAGCTCACCTGCTGCAGAATATTATAATATACAGCTTATCTGCTGAAGAATATTATAATATACAGCTCATCTACTGCAGAATATTATAATATACAGCTCATCTTCTGCAGAATATTATAATATACAGCTCATCTACTGCAGAATATTATATATACAGCTCATCTACTGCAGAATATTATAATATATAGCTCATCTACTGTATAATATTATAATATACAGCTCACCTGCTGCAGAATATTATAATATACAGCTCATCTACTGCAGAATATTATATATACAGCTCATCTACTGCAGAATATTATAATATACAGCTCATCTACTGCAGAATATTATAATATACAGCTCATCTTCTGCAGAATATTATAATATACAGCTCACCTGCTGCAGAATATTATATATACAGCTCATCTACTGCAGAATATTATAATATACAGCTCATCTACAGAATATTATAATATACAGCTCATCTACAGCAGAATATTATAATATACAGCTCACCTGCTGCAGAATATTATAATATACAGCTCATCTTCTGCAGAATATTATAATATACAGCTCATCTACTGCAGACAGGGTCGGACTGGGGTGTCTGGGGCCCACAGGGAGAATTGACTCCAGGGGCCCACCTACAGCCATATGCAAATATCTGTTATCCGCTATCCCTGTTATAGTGGAGCATTGACTGGCGGCTCCTGCACATCTACTGTGCACCACTCTAACTGGGATGTACAATTACGGTAGTTTGCATTAAAGGGCTTCTTTGGTTAAGCCTGCCCCCCATATACCCATCCTGCCCACCCCCCTTTGCCTGGGTCCACCTTGCTTCCCCCTTGTGTGTCCTGCCAGGGCTCCCCCTTGTGTGTCCAGCCAGGGCTCCCCTCCCTTGCGTGTCCAGCCAGGGCTCCCCCCTTGCGTGTCCAGCCAAGGCTCCCCCCCTTGCGTGTCCAGCCAGGGCCCCCCCCCTTGCGTGTCCAGCCAGGGTTCCCCCCTCGTGTGTCCAGCTTGGCCCCCCCTCGTGTGTCCAGCTTGGCCCCCCCTCGTGTGTCCAGCTGGGCCCCCCCTCGTGTGTCCAGCTGGGCCCCCCCTCGTGTGTCCGTCCAGCTGGGCCCCCCCTCGTGTGTCTGTCCAGCTGGGCCCCCCCCCTTGTGTGTCTGTCCAGCTTGGCCCCCCCTTGTGTGTCTGTCCAGCTGGGCCCCCCCTTGTGTGTCTGTCCAGCTGGGCCCCCCCTTGTGGGTCTGTCCAGCTGGGCCCCCCCTTGTGTGTCCAGACCATTACACACACACACACACACCTCTTACCTTCCTGCGATCCCGTGCGGTGTCCTCCTTCTCCTGAGTTGCGCGCCTCCTTCACAGCAGGCGCATTACGATACAGCTCATCTACTGCAGAATATTATAATATACATCTCATCTACTGCAGAACATTATATATACAGCTCATCTTCTGCAGAATATTATAATATACAGCTCACCTGCTACAGAATATAATATACAGCTCATCTACTGCAGAACATTATAATATACAGCTCATCTACTGCAGAATATTATATATACAGCTCATCTACTGCAGAATATTATAATATACAGCTCATCTTCTGCAGAATATTATAATATACAGCTCATCTACTGCAAAATATTATAATATACAGCTCATCTGCAGAATATTATAATATATAACTCATCTACTGCAGAATATTAAAATATACAGCTCACCTGCTGCAGAATATTATAATATACAGTGCATCTACTGCAGAATATTATAATATACAGCGCATCTTCTGCAGAATATTATAATATACAGCTCATCTACTGCAGAATATTATAATATACAGCTCATCTGCTGCAGAATATTATAATATACAGCTCACCTGCTGCAGAATATTATAATATACAGCTCTTCTACTGCAGAATATTATAATATACAGATCATCTACTGCAGAATATTATAATATACAGCTCATCTACTGCAGAATATTATATATACAGCTCATCTACTACAGAATATTATAATATACAGCTCACCTGCTGCAGAATATTATAATATACAGCTCATTTACTGCAGAATATTATAATATACAGATCATCTACTGCAGAATATTATAATATACAGCTCACCTGCTGCAGAATATTATAATATACAGCTCATCTACTGCAGAATATTATAATATACAGCTCATCTTCTGCAGAATATTATATATACAGCTCATCTTCTGCAGAATATTATAATATACAGCTCACCTGCTACAGAATATTATAATATACAGCTCATCTGCTGTAGAATATTATAATATACAGCTCACCTGCTGTAGAATATTATATATACAGCTTATCTACTGCAGAATATTATATACAGTATACAGCTCATCTACTGCAGAATATTATAATATACAGCTAATCTACTGCAGAATATTATAATATACAGCTCATCTTCTGCAGAATATTATAATATACAGCTCACCTGCTTCAGAATATTATAATATGCAGCTCATCTACTGCAGAATATTATAATATACAGCTCATCTGCTGCAGAATATTATAATATACAGCTTATCTGCTGAAGAATATTATATATACAGCTCATCTACTGCAGAATATTATAATATACAGCTCATCTGCTGCAGAATATTATAATATACAGCTCATCTGTTGTAGAATATTATAATATACAGCTCACCTGCTGTAGAATATTATATATACAGCTTATCTACTGCAGAATATTATATACAGTATACAGCTCATCTACTGCAGAATATTATAATATACAGCTAATCTACGGCAGAATATTATAATATACAGTACGGACCAAAAGTTTGGACACACCTTCTCATTTAAGATTTTTCTGTATTTTCATGACTTTAAAAATTGTACATTCACACTGAAGGCATCAGAACTATGAATTAACACATGTGGAATTATATACTTAACAAAAAAGTGTGAAACAACTGAAAATATGTCTTATATTCTAGGTTCTTCAAAGTAGCCACCTTTTGCTTTGGTGACCGCTTTGCACACTCTTGGCATTCTCTTGATGACCTTCAAGAGGTAGTCACCGGAAATGGTCTACACTTCACAGGTGTGCCCTGTCAGGTTTAATAAGTGGGTTTTTTTGCCTTATAAATGGGGTTGGGACCATCAGTTGTGTTGTGCAGAAGTCAGGTGGATACACAGCTGATAGTCCTACTGAATAGACTGTTAGAATTTGTATTATGGCAAGAGAAAAGCAGCTAAGTAAAGAAAAACTTGTACTTCAAGAAATGAAGGTCAGTCAGTCCGAAAAATTGGGCAAACTTTGAAAGTGTCCCCAAGTGCAGTTGCACAAACCATCAATCGCTACAAAGAAACTGGCCCACATGAGGCCCGCCCCAGGAAAGGAAGACCAAGAGTCACCTCTGCTTCTGAGAATAAGTTTATCTGAGTCGCCAGCCTCAGAAATCGCAGGTTAACAGCAGCTCAGATTAGAGACCAGGTCAATGCCACACAGAGTTCTAGCAGCAGACACATCTCTTCCACAACTGTTAAGAGGAGACTTTGTGCAGCAGGCCTTCATGGTAAAATAGCTGCTAGGAAACCACTGCTAAGGACAGGCAACAAGCAGAAGAGACTTGTTTGGGCTAAAGAACACAAGGAATGGACAGTAGACCAGTGGAAATCTGTGCTTTGGTCTGATGAGTCCAAATTTGAGATCTTTGGTTCCAACCACCGAGTCTTTGTGCGACGCAGAAAAGGTGAACAGATGGACTCTACATGCCTGGTTCCCACCGTGAAGCATGGAGGAGGAGGTGTGGGGGTGCTTTGCTGGTGACACTGTTGGGGATTTATTCAAAATTGAAGGCATACTGAATCAGCATGGCTACCACAGCATCTTGCAGCGGCATGCTATTCCATCCGGTTTTCGTTTAGTTGGACCATCATTTATTTTTCAACAGGACAATGACCCCAAACACACCTCCAGGCTGTGTAAGGGCTATTTGACCAAGAAGGAGAGTGATGGGGTGCTACGCCAGATGACCTGGCCTCCACAGTCACCAGACCTGAACCCAATCGAGATGGTTTGGGGTGAGCTGGACCGCAGAGTGAAGGCAAAAGGGCCAACAAGTGCTAAGCAACTCTGGGAACTCCTTCAAGATTGTTGGAAGACCATTTCTGGTGACTACCTCTTGAAGCTCATGAAGAGAATGCCAAGAGTGTGCAAAGCAGTCATCAAAGCAAAAGGTGGCTACTTTGAAGAACCTAGAATATAAGACATATTTTCAGTTGTTTCACACTTTTTTGCTAAGTATATAATTCCACATGTGTTAATTCATAGTTTTGATGCCTTCAGTGTGAATGTACAATTTTCATAGTCATGAAAATACAGAAAAATCTTTAAATGAGAAGGTGTGTCCAAACTTTTGGTCTGTACTGTACATCTCATCTACTGCAGAATATTATAATATACAGCTCATCTACTGCAGAATATTATATATACAGCTCACCTGCTACAGAATATTATAATATACAGCTCATCTACTGCTGACTGTTCAGACACAAATATATCTATTTAAAAAAGTTTGGTATACACCAGGAAATTAGAACTGTGGTTCTCCTCTTCCACGGTTCAAATCTGGGTGTAATCCACCTTTTCGCCCTTTTTCCATTTAAAAAAAAAACAGTTTGAGTGTCTCGCTAACTGTTCAGACACAAATATATCTGTTTAAAATATTCTGGTGTAGGCCAGATAACTAGAACTGTGGTTTTCCTCTTCCACGGTTCAAATCTGGGTGTAATCCACCTTTTTGCCTTTTTTACATAAAAAAAAAAACAGTTTGAGTGTCTCGCTGACTGTTCAGACACAAATATATCTGTTTAAAAGATTCTGGTGTAGGCCAGAGAACTAGAACTGTGGTTTTCCTCTTCCATGGTTCAAATCTGGGTGTAATCCACCTTTTTGCCTTTTTTACATAAAAAAAACAGTTTAAGTGTCTTGCTGACTGTTCAGACACAAATATATCTGTTTAAAAGATTCTGGTGTAGGCCAGAGAAATAGAACTGCGGTTTTCCTCTTCCACTGTTCTAATCTCCTTTTTATTACCCTTTTGCCATTGATAGTGCGAGCGTAAGCTATTTTACTTCATTTACAATGTGCAAGGCGCATGGCAAGGGACGTCGAACTGGACGTTCTGGTGATGGTGCGTGCAGAGGACGGGGCCGTGGCCAAGGTGAAAATGTGCCACAACCAACAGCCACATCTTCTCGCTTCCAGTTCTTGACCGAATTACTAGGGAAGCACACAACAACACCACTTTTGCCAACTGATCAGTGTGAACAGATTATTAATTGGATAGCAGATAATGCTTCCAGTCACCCTGGCACCACCATCTCCAGTCTGTCTTCCACACGATCAAGTCTTAGTAGCCGTGAGTCTCGACCGCATACTCCTCCTCACCCTGATGCTCCTTCCTCCCACCATGCCGAGTGTCCTCAGACAGCAACTGATCCCACACTTGGACACTCTGAAGAGCTGTTCACTGGTTCATTTCCATATTTGGGCCCCTCGCCTGCTCCGCTTGAAGTGGTGAAAGAGGAGATTCCATGTAGCGATGGCCAAATATTTGAACAGCCACGGCCACAGGAAGGCGACGCTGGCAATTTGTCACAAGAGGTGGACGATGACGAGACACAATTGCCACGAAGTGAGGAGGAGGACTGTGGTGCGGAAGTGGAAGAGGAGGAGGTGGTGGATGATCTAGTAACTGACCCAACGTGGCAGGAGGACAAGCAGAGCGAGGCAAGCAGCACACAGGGGGAGGGAGACAGAGTACCCCAACACGCAGGAAGAAGCAGTGTGGTGGCTGCAGACAGAAGGCGGGCAACCGTTCCCTGTAACACCAACACGAGGGACGTTGCCAGTACAACCGGTAGGTCTTCCAGAGTCTGAAATTTTTTTAAAGACTCTGTTAATAACCCCAAAAAGGCCATTTGTACCACCTGCCAGGCCAGCATCAGCAGGGGTGACAAAACTACCAGCCTGACCACCACCAGCATGATCACGCACATGTCAGCAAAGCACCCGACTTTGTGGGGTGAACCCCAGGGTCCACGACCAGTGTCAGTGGGTATCACCACTGCTTCTTCCTCTGTTGTGCATGTAAGAGAACCCCCTGTTGTGCGTGCAAGGCAATCCCCTGTCCATACTGCATGCAAAGATGCCCCCTCCTCTTAGTCTTCACTTGTTATGGCAGTTTCTCAAGAAACAGCATCAATGTCCACGTCCACGTCCCACCGCAGCGTTCAATTGTCCATATCCCAGACATTTGAACGAAAGCGCAAATTCGCAGCCAAACGCCCCACAGGCCACAGTCCTAAATTTGCACATTTCACGACTGCTTGCGTTGGAAATGCTGCCTTTTAGGCTGGTGGAGACGGAATCCTTCCGCAACCTTATGGCGGTGGCCGTCCCTCGGTACTCGGTCCCCAGCCGACACTATTTTGCCTGGTGTGCCATCCCCGCACTACACAAGCACGTGTCCCAAAACATCTGCCGTGCCCTCAACAACACAGTTACTGGGAGAGTCCACCCGACAACGGACACGTGGACAAGTGCTTGTGGCCAGGGACGGTGCATCTCCCTGACGGCACACTGGGTAAACATAGTGGAAGCCATGACCCAGTCGGACCTTGGGACGGAACACATCCTCCCCACACCGAGGATTGCGGGCCCTATGTCAGTCAGAGTTGCCCCCACAGTGTACAGCTCCTGCGCATCATCCTCCTCCTCCTCCTCATGTTCAGCCTCCATCTCAGATATCACCACATCAGTTACAAGCTGGAAGCACTGCAGTACTGCCTCAGCCAAGCGGCAACAGGCTGTGCTGAAACTCATAAGCTTAGGTGATAAACCTCACACTGCTTGTGAGTTGTGGACAGCTGTGAAAGAGCAGGCAGATCTGTGGCTGAGATCGCTGAACCTACATCCAGGCATGGTCGTGTGTGACAATGGCTGTAACCTGGTGGCGGCTCTGAGGCGAGGCGAGATCACACACGTACCATGCCTGGCTCACGTGCTTAATCTCGTGGTTTAGCGATTTCTTAAATGGTACCCCGAGTTGCCAGATCTGCTCGTCAAAGTACGCCACCTGTCAGCTCATTTTCGGAAGTCGGCTACAGCTTCCACCGCCCTTGCTGTGTTGCAGCAGCGTTTGCAGCTTCCGGCACACCGACTGGTGTGTGATGTCCCCACACGTTGGAACTCTACCCTCCACATGTTGCAAAGGATTTGTGAGCAGAAGAGAGCAGTTGTGGAGTACCAGCTGCAACAAGGCCGTCGATATTCAGGTCAGACTCCACACATAAGACCTCAGGAGTGGACCTGGATGTCTGACATATGTACCATCCTGACAAACTTTGAGGAATCCACCAAGATGGTGAGTGGCGATGACGCCATCATTAGCGTCAGCATCCCACTTGTCTGTATTTTGGAATGCTCTCTGCAGAGAATTAAAGAGGAGGCATTGCAGCCAGAGTATGATGAGATGGATCAAGAAGCCGTAGCGGGCAATTACACACAATCAAGCCTCATCTCATCCTAACGTGCATTGGGGACAATGAGAGAGAGGAGGAGGAAGAACAGGAGCTGGTATCATGCGCTGTAGACGGTAGTACCTGTACAACTGACATACCGTCGGTTCAGTGTGGGTGGCCTGAGGACAGGGGGGTGGGGGAGGAGGAGGAGGAGAGCATGGTCAGTCGTCATTTTGGTGAGGACACGGAAATCTTGCCCGTTACCAGTCTGGCACGCATGGCTGACTTTATGTTACGCTGCCTTAACAGTGACCCTCGCGTTGTCAAAATGTTGGGTGACTGTAATTACTGGTTGGTGACACTTTTAGACTCCCACTACAAGGAGAACTTGCACTCTCTTATTCCTGAGGTGGAGAGGTCTACAAAAATGGGGCAGTACCAGAAGGCCCTTGCTGCAGAACTGTTAAAAAAATTCCCATCTGAACGTGCTAGCGGCAGAGGTCACAATTTGTTGCCCAACCAAGGCGTACATGCGAAAGAGACGCAACTCCAATCCAGCAGAGGCAGGGGAACACAGTCAACGTTCTGGGACAGTTTTCTGAGACCCGCCCAGCTTACAGGCCCTGAGGCGCGGGGTACTCTCACAAGGAGTGGAAAGTTTCAAAAGATGGTGATGGAGTACCTTGCCGACCGTACCAGCGTCCTCCGTGATTCCTCTGTGCCTTTTAATTATTGGGTATCCAAGCTGGACACTTGGAATGAACTCGCTCTGTATGCTTTGGAGGTCCTGGCCTGCCCTGCCGCTAGCGTGTTGTCGGAGCGTGTTTTTAGTGCCGCTGGAGGAATTATAACTGATAAGCGCACTCGCCTGTCAACTGACAATGCTGAGAAGCTGACCCTTATCAAAATGAACAAGGGCTGGATTGGGCCAGACTTCTCATCACCACCAAATGACAGCAGAGTAATATAAAGTCAAAACCACTGTGTTATTTCGGGAGGTGTATTCCCATGCACCGCTTCACACCCACACATGGGTATACGCTTCCTCATTTCGGCTGTTTTTTGCTCTTCTCCTTCTCCTCAGCCTCCACCACCACTATACCACCAGGGTGACCATTGTCCGTGTTTCCAGCATTGCAAGTTCCTCCGTCCTAATTTTTGGCAGCTTTTGCTTGGAAGGCATAGGCAAAGACTATGGGAGACCCACTCCCCAATAATGGGAATAATGTTTTTAATATGCTGTACTGCATGGCTCTTGTAAGGGCCATTAAAATCGTCTTGTTAAGCTACTGTGACCTCCACATCTCTTCCAAGGGTCATTAATATTGTCTTTTTATTCCACTGGGACCTCCACCACTCTTCCAAGGGGCATTGATATTGTCTTTTTATTCCACTGTGACCTCCACCACTCTTCCAAGGGGCATTGATATTGTCTTTTTATTCCACTGCGACCTTCACCACTCTTCCAAGGGGCATTGATATTGTCTTTTGATTCCACTGTAACCTCCACCACTCTTCCAAGGGGCATTGATATTGTCTTTTTATTCCACTGGAACCTCCACCACTCTTCCAAGGGGCATTGATATTGTCTTTTTATTCCACTGGGACCTCCACGTCTCTTCCAAGGGGCATTAAAACCGTCTTGTTAAACCACTCTGAACTCCATGTCTCTTCCAAGGGGCATTAAAGCCGTCTTGTTAAGCTACTGTGACCTCCACGTCTCTTCTAAGGGGCATTAAAACCATCTTGTTAAACCACTCTGAACTCCACAGCTCTTCCAAGGGGCATTGAAATGTTGTTTTTAATTACCTCTAACCTCCACGACTCTTCCAACGGGCATTGCATTTCCTCCTAATTTTAGTCAGCTTTTGCTTTTCAATGCATAGGCGAACACTAAGGGAGACCCACTCCCCAATAATGGGTAGAAGGTTTTTAGTATGCTGTAATCCACGTCTGTTTCAAGGGGCATTGCAGTTCCTCATAATTTTTGGAAAGCCTTCCATTCACTGCTTAGGCCAAAAGTGTACAGGAGACCCAGTTGCTATAAATGAAAAAAACGGTTTAGTTAAGGCCCTCTGACCTCTATGTCACTTCCAAGGGGCATTGGAGTGCCTCAAAATTTTTGGTAGGCATTGCACTCACTGTATGCCCTACAACTGTGTAGCCAAACTGCTCCTTTTGGTACAGAAACATATCCTACAAGACATGTATGGTTGACTGGCCTGATATTGATGTGAATGGTCCCTGTTCCTCCTGCTCTTTCTCCTTTGCCACCACCTCATCCATCATTCATCACCTGAAGCTTTGTTTTAATGGGAGTCATAGAACTGGGATAGTAGCAGGAAAACATCCAGCAATCCTCAGAGGAGGTAGGATATGCTTCCTGACTAAGCCATTTCCGGGCGAAACGCGCGTCGAGGCTACTGCACATCCCCAGCATCTCGCTCTAAGCTGCCCCAGACTCTGCCAACATGACCCAAGGTAATGTTAATCTTTTGATGCCACTCTCCCTGCTCCGTTGATGTGGGTGTTGTTATAACATAACAATAGAAAGTAGTACTTAGTGTCCTGCATTTAACCCCTTCAACACCTGACATCCTATACATGGGGAATCGTTATTTGCCATATCTTTCTCTACCATAGGGTCCCACTAATGCGGATTTCTGTGACTTTAAATCACCTGACCGAATCTGGACTAGGATTTTTACTTGACTATAATCTTGTACTACCTAGCTGGCAGCACAGACTTACATCTATTACATTTAATATGCTGATCTGGGGATGGTAGTCCCTTTGCAGGACGTTTATCATCTCATCCTGCTTTCTTTAGCTGTCCTCCCCCCTTCCCCTCCCTTCCCCCTTTTTTATTCTCTTTATTCATACTATGGAATTGTGTAATAATATATTAATGTATATGTTTCAATAAAGTTTATATTTTATGATATAAATCCCTTTTGTGTCATTTTGGGACTATCAACAGGTAGATTGAGGTGATCATTTGTCATAAGAGGTTTACTTTCCCCTCATTGTCTGTAAACTCCTCTCTCTCAAAATGGGTTTTTTGTCGGTTTTGATGTCTTCATAAGGATTGCAGACCATACATTAAATGGTTGGTGAATCGGTTTTCATGTATGGTTGACTGGCCTGATATTGATGTGAATGGTCCCTGTTCCTCCTGCTCTTTCTCCTTTGCCACCACCTCATCCATCATTCATCACCTGAAGCTTTGTTTTAACGGGAGTCATAGAACTGGGATAGTAGCAGGAAAACATCCAGCAATCCTCGGAGGAGGTAGGATATGCGCCAAAACGCTGACCACCTCAGGCCTATCCGCTACTACATACATGCGCTTCCATTCCAAGGAACAGAAAGCTAAGGATATGGATGGCCTCATAATCATGAATAATTTACTCGTTGCGTAGGAGGCCGACCACTGCTGCTGTCTACCTTCTGAACTTTGTGTTGAAGCCTGATTTACCCAGGACCCGCAATCCTCTATGTCTAGAGGACATGTTGCATCCCAGTGTTCAACTGTGTCCCGGCTTCCACAATATTAACCCAGTGTGAAGGCGTCAGTGAGATGGACCATCCCTGGCCACATTCACTTGTCCACGTGTTTGTGGTTAGGCTGTCCTTCCCACTAAATGCACTGGGGAGGGCACAGGTAATGTTTTGGTATGCGTGCTTATGTATAAGGTGCACCGGGACAAATAGGGGCGGCTGGGGACCGAGTGTGGAGACCCGGCCGCCGGGCGGCTGGGGACTGAGTATGGATACCAGGCCGCCGATGCAGCCATGACATGGTGGCCGGCGTCTGCCTCCACAAGCCTAAAAGGCCTCATTTCAAGTGCAAGCAAGCTAGCAGTATGGTATTGCAGCCTGGGGGTGGGTGGGTGGCAGGCTGCACACTTACACTTACATTCCAAGAAAACAATGCAGATGCTAACTTCTATCATCATCATGCTCCTCACCTTGGCACTCTCAACTCTCCTGATGGAGAAGCCAGGGCCCACCGGAGGAGTCTGGTTGTCTGGTGGGCTCGTCCAATGCTGCCCTAAAGCAGGCCAGGCTAAGAAACTGTGGGGAAGGTTACCGGGACAAATAGTGGCGACTGGGGACTGAGTATGGAGACCTCGCTGCCGAAGCAGCCATGAGGTAGTGGCCAGCTATGGCCTCCTCCAAACTACAAGGCCCAATTTCAAGTGCAAGCTAGCAGTATGGTATTGCAGCCTGGGGTGGGTGGCAGGCTGCACACTTACGCTTACATTACAAGAAAACAAAGCAGATGCTAACTTCTATCATCATCATCATGCTCCTCACCTTGGCACTCTCAACTCCCCTGATGGAGAAGCCAAGGCCCACCGGAGGAGTCTCTGGTTGTCTGGTGGGCTCGTCCAATGCTGCCCTAAAGCAGGCCAAGCTAAGAAAAGTGTGGGGAAGGTTCCCAGGAAAATAGTGGCAGCTGGGGACTGAGTATGCAGACCTCGCCGCCGTTGCAGCCATGAGGTAGTGGCCAGCTTCGGCCTTCTCCAAACTAAAAGGCCCCATTTCAAGTCCAAGCTAGCAGTATAGTATTGCAGCCTGTAGGTGGGTGGGTGGTTGGCTGCATATTTGCGCTTGCATTGCAAGGAATGGGGGAGGTACAATTGAACACTGCCCTGGGACAAGGACTTGCACGGGGATAGTTGCAAGTCTGCATCTTCTGATGCAGCAAGGATCACTTCCAATGGGCACACTTTTAGGAATTGACCTGGGTGTCAGAGATGCTTCCAGGGGTCTTCCCCATGCTGTTCCCATGTCTTTTCAGCACTGTATGCATGTGTCACACAGCACATGGCCAGATAAGGTTGTAAAATGTTAAAATGACATTTCCTGGTGAATGCATTTGTCTCGGTTGAAAGCAATACAAAAGTGCAAAAACGCATAAAAAATGCTACTTGTAAACATAGCCCAAGGTGTGGAGAAGTATTTTTGTTTTTGGTTATTTATTTTACCTTATACACAAGTCTTTACCCTGGAAAGGATGTTCCTTAACATATTTCACAGGAAAACAGTTTCACTTTCATTTTTGAACGTTTTATTGTGAGTCCAATGTGGTTGCTGTAGGAGAACTCTGCCCATAGAAGACGTTGTATCTAGTCATCCTGGTGAGCAGAAATAAAGGGGCAAGCAAACTGTAGTTTTCAAGAGTTTTGTTAACTGGTTTCACTTGTCCATTGCTCTGTGGATGGCACGCGGTGGAGAAATCCAGCTGGACATTCAGCAGCTTGCAAAGATCTCTCCAAAATTTAGATGTAAACTGGACTCTGCGGTCAGAGACAATGTGGAGAGGGAAAGCATGAAGATGAAACTTATGCTGGAAGAACTATGTGGCAAGCTTGGGAGTCCAAGGTAGGCCGACCAAGGGGATAAAGTGACCCATCTTAGAGAACTGTTCCACCATGACCCAGATGGTGTTGTAACCCTCAGAGAGGGGCAGGTTCATGATGAAATCCATAGCGATATGTTGCCAGGGGGCGGAAAGAACTGGCAGAGGCTGAAGGAGACCAGCAGGCTTGTTCCTGGGAGACTTGTTTCTTGGGCACTGCGGACAAGTGGTCACAAAGTCCTGAACATCCTTGGACAGCGATGGCCACCAAAAGCGGTGTGCAATTAGCTCAGTGGATGTGAGTACTCCCACATGGCAGGCTAGCTTGGATTCTTGTCCCCATGACAGTATTTTCCTTCTTTTAGCACTAGGAACAAAGGTTTTCCCCAGATGAATGTCTTTTAGGAGGACAAGGGCTGCTTCAACAATCCTGGCCGGATCTATGATATACTGAGCCTCTTCCACGAAAATAGTCACTTCAAAATATCAAGACAGAGCATCTGCTTTAACATTCTTGTCCACTGGATGGAAGTGTAGCTCAAAATCAAAACAAGAGACGAAGAGTGCCCACCTGTTCCCTTTCAATAAATGAATGTCCCCTGCTGCAGATGGTAATAATGAAACAAAACGTTCCGTATTTGCCTTCCCCGAGTCCACCGGCAAGTGTCTGCAGCAGCTTCCAGTGTCTAACATTGGCTGCGACCTGAAAGTCATGTCAACTACGCGGTGTTCAGTTTACACTGACAGAGCCACTGAGCGTAGCGATTGGCTGCTGCACTGTCAATGTGACATCAGCCAATGCCGGCCACCGCGAGCAGCGGCAAAGACTCATCGTGGACCTCGGGGAGGTGAGTACAGCACGGTTTGTTTCTTTATAACAACCTGCAACTGATGACTTTCATTTACTCAAAAGGAAAAATCCTTTTAAGTCCTGGGCAACCCACTTAACACTAGAACTACTGATGGAGTCATTTTGACTCCTTTCGTTTTTTATTTCTCTTCTGTGACTACATTTTTCAGAATTCCAGCTTGAAACTCAGTGACTTTTCCTCAAATATGATGTAAAAAAAGATTTTGTGAGAATAAATAATTTTGGTGAAAAATTTGCGCGTTTTTTTCAAAATTTACCAAGAACTACTGAAGGGAGTCATTTTGACTCCCTACTATATTTTGAGGTCCTTTTGTCACTAAATGTTGCTATAAAGTTTTGTGCATAATTTTTTCACTCTGTCTTATTTACCCTGATGTTCATATAGATGTAGTTCAATTTACATGTCAACTTTTCACATTTTCCTTGTGTTTTACCTGCTTGTATTACTGTGTAATGCTGAACAAAATAGCTTGTTTACTCTAGGCTCTTATCTTATGCTAATGAAGGGTGGTGTTTTTCTAAGGTCCTAGCAGGAGACAGTATTCTGGATAGTAACTTTACTTTCAGTTCAGCTGAAGAGACAAAGAGAACAGACGCAGACATACGAGCTCTGAAGACTCATACAGGTATGAATTGTTATGAAATAGTTTAGCTGTCTGTCAACTGATTCAGCCCACCTACTTTTGAAGGTGGCAGAACAGTTATTATTTCTTTTAGTTTTCATTTCATTTCTATTTTTCAGCAGGGAACTATATAGAATTATGGAATTTGTGAGGAATATGGAGAGAAGACGTTTGATAAAGCCTCAGGATATTCTGGCTACTTTGCAATCCATACCGGAGGATGAATCGGAATCCGAATTGCAGGAACATGTATTTGATTCTGACAGTGATGAAGATTTCATTCTTCAGAACATATCAAGTGAATCTGAAGACTCAGAAGGAACAAATCCAGAAGGTAAGTAGTTATGTGTATTTATTTGTTCTTCCACACACTGAGTTAGGGCCTGTGCACACTAGCAGAATTCTGGCTGAATAGCCATCTGGATATTCTTGCCGCAATACAGACCGTACCTGCCCGCTCATGTCTGAAGCTCCGCTCCGAACCCCGGGCTGGAGCCGCTGTCAGGGACAGAGCAGCGCTTGCTTACGCGCGAGCACGGCTCCGTCCCAGACAGCGGCTCCAGCCCGGGGTTCGGAGCGGAGCTTCAGGTATGAAACTCCGCTCTGTACCTGAGCGGGCAGGTACGGGCCGGATTGTGGTGAGAATATCCAGTCGGATATTCCGCCGCTAATCCAGCCAGTGTGCACGGACCCTTACAAAACAAAAATTCTAAATATTCATCAACTTTTTTACAGATATTCCAAGCACATCAACTGGGGATCGGGCTCATGCAGTTATGTTGCCTCGTGACCATCCTCCTGGTCGTGGACAGAAAAAATCAGCAAAACGTCCCAGAAATGAAAGAACAACAGATAACGATGGCGGTGAAGGTAATGCAACAACAAACACCAGAGAAGGCGAATCTGAAGGAATACTAGTTTCAGTGGATGGTATTCAATGGAAACCTGTTGAAATTGGAGAACACTTGCCTGGTAGGCGTGACAGCCAAAATATTCTTCGAGAAGCACCTGGCCCTACAGGATACGCCAGAAGAAATATCATTATCGATAGTCCTTTGAGCGCATGGCGTTTATTTTTTGATTCATATATATTGACACATATAAAGAACTGTACGCTTGCAGAAGCATGCAGGAACAATAATTTACAGTTTACTCTATCTGATGAGGAGCTAGATGCATTCATTGCGATATTCTATGCTCGTGGAATATCTGGCACGAACCGTCACTCGATTAGCAGTATTTGGTGTAATGACTGGGGAATACCGTTTTGCAAAGCGACAATGTCTAGGGACCGCTTTGTTGAAATTATGAGGTTTCTCAGATTTGATGAGAAATCTACTCGATCGGAGAGACTGCAAACGGACAAGTTTGCTCTATTTTCTACTGTGTGGGACAGGTTTATTGAAAATTGTATTGCGTGTTACAAACCTGGCCCATACATAACGGTGGATGAGCAACTTTTCCCAAGCAAAACTAGGTGTCCATTCACGCAGTACATGCCTTCCAAACCAGATAAATATGGCCACAAATATTGGCTAGCTGTTGATAAGAGGAGCAAATATCTGGCAAATGGCTTCCCTTATCTAGGCAAAGATGACACACGCCGTGCTGAGGACCGTTTAGCTGACCATGTGGTAATGAAGTTATTGGACCCGTTTTTGAAAAAAGGTCGCAATGTTACAACCGATAATTATTTTACTTCAGTAAAATTAGCTAAACAGCTAAAAAGCAAAGGAACAACCATCGTGGGAACACTGAACAAGATAAGGCGAGAAGTGCCTAAAGAAATAAAATCCATGAAAGAGGAATTGTACAACACTAAAGTGTTTAGAAATGAAGACAATTTTACACTTACAGTATATCAAGGAAAGACCAACAAAAATGTTGTCATTTTGAGTTCCGTCCATCCAGATGTTGTTGTTGCGTCTGATTCCGCTAAAAAAACTCCAGAAACGGTAAAGTTTTACAATGAAACAAAATATGGAGAAGATGTAGTGGATCAGATGGCACGAAAATATACCACACGAACATGCACAAGGAGATGGCCTGTTCATGCATTTGAAAATGCCTTAGACTTTGCGGGTATAAATGCATGGATAATATTCAAGGAGATTACCCACCAAAAAATGTCACGCAAGGCATTTTTGCAAACGCTTGTGAGAGAGTTGAGTGGTCCTTATGTCACAGATAGGGAAAAGGGTTCCACATCCCAAGTTTCTACATGCTCAGAAGTGATGGTTCAAACAAAATTTTGCCAGATCAAAGAAAGGTGCAAGAAAAATAGATCTGTCGGAAATTGTAAGACTTGTGGTAAGTCTTTGTGTGGGCAATGTACTGCCATAAATCAAAGGCAATGCCTAAAATGCGAAACACCAAATGTTTAGAAGGTGAATTCTGCGCCATATTTTCATTTTTATGCTCCTCCACCTACATTTTCTCTGCTTTTTGTTCTTCAGTTGTTGTTTATATGTGTGCACTTGAATAAAAAAAAATGTTTGAAAAACGTCTATTATAATTATTGTTATTTTCTGTAGAAAAATAAGAAAAGCAGAAAAAAAACAATCAAAAGCATTACTGTTGGATCTCACAATAATAATACATTACAAAAAATATAATTATTAATAAATAACCACAAATGAAACTCTAAAAATAAACGAAAACAAGCAAGGAGTCAAAATGACTCCTTTCAGTAGTTCTAGGTGGGGTCACGAGTCCAGTAGTCCTAGTGTTAATGCATAGTTGAGTCACTTGGCCTTGTTTTGATGTGGAAGATATGGCTTTTTCGCCACAATTCTGCTATGAAGAGAACTTCTGGCCAGTCTTCTCTGAACAGTAGATGAGTGAAGCTGAGTCCCACTGGTTGCTGCCAGTTCTGAGCTGATGGCACTGCTGGACATCCTCTGCTTTTGAAGGAAAGTAACCATAATGTGTCATACATCTGCTGCACTAAGTTTCCTTGGCCGACCACTGCATCTACTGACCTCAACGTTGCACAATTTCTTGTGCTTCTTCATAAGTGCTTGAATGACACATCTTGAACCCTCAATCTGCTTTGAAATTTGTGCCTTAGAGACCTTGCTGATGTAGTATAACTTCCTTGTGTATTCTTGCTCAGTCTTGCCATGGTGTATGACCAGACACCTGACTGTATTATTACAAAATCCCTGACTTTGCGCAGGTGTACCTGGAATAATTGATGCTGTTTTAAAGTGAAAAGTTGGTCACACCAAATATTAATTGGATCTAGATTTTTCGTTTGTTCATTCACTTGTATTTTGTTAATTGATTAAATAAATCATTAACATTTCTATTTTTGAAGCGTTCTTACTTTACAGCATTTTTTCTATACCTTTCTAAAAATTATTTTTATGTGATAGTGTCTTTTATTTGCTCATTCATAATCTGATATATTTTTTGGTATTTTGTGTATAGTTGTTTTTTTGCTGTTGGGGTAAATTGTAGGATATTGATTTCAGAGTGGTTTCCTGATCCTTTTATTGTAGGAATGAGTGGTATATATGTGCTAATAAATTAGGACAAAACGTAGGAAATATAGGAAAAAACTGAACATCTCAGCAGTAATAACATGCTGATTGTGATGTCATGAAGATGACTTGAATTTCCACCAATCAGAGATCAGCATGTTTCAGGTCACCCAGATAGAACAGTCCATGAAACATGAGTCACGGCCACTGTGAGGTCATAATGCTGATTAGAATTTCCACCAGTCAGAAAACAGAACCGCCCAGAAGAACCACCCAGGAGGTATGAGTCATTGCCACTGTGAGGTCATAATGCTGACCAATCACAGAGCAGCCACACCCAGATTTTCCACCAATCAGAGAGCAGCCACACCCAGATTTTCCACCAATCAGAGATCAGCAGTGGGTATAAATAGCCGCTGCCGCCTGCCCGGCTTAGCCTTGCACTGGTTGGGTCTCTCTTTTTTCTCTCTCTTGGTATCTCCCGGTATCTCTCCTTCCCCTCTCTCTTCTCTCTCTCTCTCTTTGACCCAATGGCCCTCTTAAGGGCTACCCCAAATGTGTAAAAGATAGAACCAATATTTGTGTTGTTTGTCCGTTTTATGAGCCTGTGATTAACCCATTCCCACTCTTTGCCATATATATATATTATATACATAGTATGTGCAGGTGGGCCTTAAAGGGAATTTCCAGGACAAACATATTGGTGGCCTATCCCCTGGTTAGCTCATTAATATCTATAATATAACGGGAGATGCGGGTCTCTGTCCGAAGCCTCGATAGACTGCGCATGCGTGACACACAGTTTGGCTCCAGACAGAAGACCGCATCCAGCCTTTACAGGTAAGACAGTGGCGTACCGCTAATGGCGGCAGACCACGCCACTGCTATGGGGTCCGTGGCCGGAGGGGGCCCGTGAGGACAGCAAGCAGTGTGGGAACGAGGAGGATAGGTGAGTAGGAGGTTACGGCGGCAGAGGAGCGGGTTGCGGCAGTGGAAGAGCGGAGCACACGCTGTATCCGCAGCTGCAGCTACCACGTGTCCCCGCTGCTAAAGGGACATGAATATTCTCTCTGAGGCCACTCCCATGGGCGTGGAGAAGACGGAATATTCATTCTCTTTAGTAGCGGGCACGGAGTAGTGCTGAGCCCCGGCTCCTGCTGTCAGTGCCCTCCGCTAAAGAGAAAGCATATTCACGCTTCTCCACGCCCATAGTCCCGGCGTGGAGAGGAGTGAATGTGTCGGCAGCAGCTCACCTCGGCTTCTGAGAGCGCACGCAGCTCAGATGCCGATATGAGCTGCTGCAGACAGGACTCAGCGCTGGAGCAGAGGTGAGGAAGGAAGGGGAGTATAAGTGTTTATTGTTTTATGTGTGCAGTGATTGGGGGGATGAGGAAGCCACCCATGCCAGGACACTTGGATTGAGGAGGCCACACATACCAGGAATGGGGGATTGAGGAGGCCCCACATACCAGGAATGGGGGATTGAGGAGGCCACACAAACCAGGGATTAGGGGATTGAGGAGGCCACACATACCAGGATTTGGGGATTGAGGAGGCCACACATACCAGGAATGGGGGATTGAGGAGGCCACACATACCAGGAATGGGGGATTGATGAGGCCACACATACCAGGATTGGGGGGTTGAGGAGGCCACACATACCAGGATTTGGGGATTGAGGAGGCCACACATGCCAGGATTTGGGGATTGAAAAGGCCACACATACCAGGATTGGGGGGTTGAGGAGGCCACACATACCAGGATTGGGGGGTGAGGGGTGCCACGCATACCAGGATTTGGGGGGTGAGGGGTGCCACGCATACCGGGATTGGGGGTGAGGGGTGCCACCCATACCGGGATTGGGAGTGAGGGATAGGGTGCCATGCATACCAGGATGAGGGATACCATACACACCAGGATAGGGATGAGGGGTGCCACATATACCAGGATTGGTGTTGAGGGGAGCCACGCATACCGGGATTGGGGATGAGGGGAGCCACGCATACCGGGATTGGGGATGAGGGGAGCCATGCATACCGGGATTGGGAGTGAGGGATAGGGTGCCATGCATACCAGGATGAGGGATACCATACACACCAGGATAGGGATGAGGGGTGCCACGTATACCAGGATTGGTGTTGAGGGGAGCCACGCATACCGGGATTGGGGATGAGGGGAGCCACGCATACCGGGATTGGGGATGAGGGGAGCCACGCATATCTGGATTGGGGATGAGGGGAGCCACGCATACCGGAAATGGAGATGAGGGGAGTCACGCATACCGGAAATGGGGATGAGGGGAGCCACGCATACTGGAAATGGGGATGAGGGGAGCCACACATAACGGGATCGGGGATGAGGGGAGCCACGCATAACGGGATCGGGGATGAGGGGAGCCACGCATACCGGGATCGGGGATGAGGGGAGCCACGCATACCGGAATTGGATGGTGGGGACAGGATGGGGGCAGCACATACCAGCATGGGAGACCATATACCAATAAAAATGCTCGCCACCCAGGCCTAGAACGGGTTCAATAGCTAGTCAGATTTGTGGGGGTCCGGCACGTGGCACCTCCACTACTCAGTCATTTGAAACTCTGGCAGAGGTCAGATGTAAACATTGTTGAGGAGCTGAACATCACAGCTCTGGTCACTGTGTAGTGACTGCTACCTGGTGCTGCAGATCAGCTCCTATTACATGAATATTAGCTGACTTGCAGGACCCACAGTACAGTGAATGGAGCAGTGATGTTCAGATCTTCAAACTATTTACATCTGAGCATTGCAAACAACTGATGGGTAGAGCCAGTGGCGCGTGTCGGAGCCCACCGATCTGATATTGATAACCCATCCCCAGGATGGCAGCTCAGTAGATACCATACCAGGATGGGGGACATTATGCCAGAATGGGTACATTATACCAGAATGGGGACATTATATCAGAATTAGGTCATTATGCCAGAATGTGAGACACTGTAACAGAATGGAGTGCATTGTACCAGGATGGGGGACATTAAACCAGGGCGAGGGACATTAAACCAGTATGATGGTCATTAAACCAGGATGGGGACATTACACCAGAATGGGGACAGTATTCTAGTATGGGGACATTTTACCAAGATGAAGGACACTATATCAGAATGGGGACAATATATCAGAATGGGGACAATATACCAGGAAGGGGGACATTAAATCAGAATGGGGACATTATATCAGAATGGGGACATTATATCAGAATGGGGAAATTATACCAGAATTGGGGACATTATACCAGAATGGGGTACACCATACCCGGATGGGTGACACCATATGAGAATGGGGACATTATATCACAATGATGATGTTATACCAGGATGGGGGACATTATATCACAATGATGATATTATACCAGTATGGGGGATATTATAGCAGCATGGGGGACATTATGCCAGAACTGGAGATACTATACCAGGATGTGGGGCATTATACCAGCTTTGGGGACAGTATAGCAGAATTGGAAGCATTACACCAGCATGGGGGATATTATATCAGGTTAGAGACATTATACCAAAATGGGGACATTATATCAGAATGGGGACACTATACCAGGATGGGGACATTAAACCAGAATGAAGGAAATGATGCCAGAATGGGGACATTGCCAGACAGGGGCACAGGTGGGGGAAAATGTTATAGCATAAGGCCCAGCATGTGGGAGATTATTACAAGAAAGAGCCAGGATGGGGGACATTGCTACATAGGGAGAGAACACATATATCTTTATAGGATCCAGAACGCTACAAGGGCCCATACATCTGACCAACATGCAGGTGGGGGCCTATCAGACTCTAGTTACTCCACTGGGTGGGACCAGATCATTTCCAGGACTCCTTGTTCTTTACATTGAAGATAATTCTTAATGACATTGGCTGTACGTTTGGGGTTGTTGTTCTGCTGAAGAAAACATTTGGATCCAATCAGACACCTCCCTGATGATATTGCATGATGGATAAGTATCTGCCTCTATATCTCAGCATTGAGGGAACCAATAATTCTGACCCAATTTCCATCTCCATTTGCTGAAATGCAGCCCCAAACTTACAGGACCCTCCACCGTGCTTATGTATCACTATTGCCCACAGACACTCATTATTGTACTGCTCTCCAGCCCTTTAGTGAACAAAATCTCTTCTGTAATAACATTTTTCATATTTGGACTCAACCGTCCAGAGCACATCCTGCCAATTTTCTACACCCTGGTTCCTCTGTTTTAATGCATAGTTGAGTCACTTGGCCTTGTTTTGATGTGGAAGATATGGCTTTTTCGCCACAATTCTGCTATAAAGACCACTTCTGGCCAGTCTTCTCTGAACAGTAGATGAGTGAAGCTGAGTCCCACTGGTTGCTGCCAGTTCTGAGCTGATGGCACTGCTGGACATTTCCGCTTTTGAAGGAAAGTAACCATAATGTGTCATACATCTGCTGCACTAAGTTTCCTTGGCCGACCACTGCATCTACCGACCTCAACGTTGCACAATTTCTTGTGCTTCTTCATAAGTGCTTGAATGACACATCTTGAACCCTCAATCTTCTTTGAAATTTGTGCCTTAGAGACCTTGCTGATGTAGTATAACTTCCTTGTGTATTCTTGCTCAGTCTTGCCATGGTGTATGACCAGACACCTGACTGTATTATTACAAAATCCCTGACTTTGCGCAGGTGTACCTGGAATAATTGATGCTGTTTTAAAGTGAAAAGTTGGTCACACCAAATATTAATTGGATCTAGATTTTTCGTTTGTTCATTCACTTGTATTTTGTTAATTGATTAAATAAATCATTAACATTTCTATTTTTGAAGCGTTCTTACTTTACAGCATTTTTTCTACACCTTTCTAAAAATTATTTTTATGTGATAGTGTCTTTTATTTGCTCATTAATAATCTGATATATCTTTTGGTATTTTGTGTATAGTTGTTTTTTTGCTGTTGGGGTAAATTGTAGGATATTGATTTCAGAGTGGTTTCCTGATCCTTTGATTGTAGGAATGAGTGGTATATGTGTGCTAATAAATTAGTACAAAACGTAGGAAATTTAGGAAAAAACTGAACATCTCAGCAGTAGTGTTGAGCGAACATGCTCGACACTGCTCGGTACTCGCCCGAGCATCACGCTACTCGGGATGTTCGGCGAGCACCGAGCATTTCCGGGTTACTTGGGCGGGAGCTCGGGTCTCCGCCCTGCATGTTTGGCGCTCTTTACAGAGCCAATGAACATGCAGGGATTGCCAGCCAGTCACTGTAATGCTGCAGCCATGTTGGTTGTGGGCATTACAGTGATTGGCTGGCCGCACAGCGTCACCTCGAGTATTTAAAACCGGGCGCCGCCATCTTGGACACAGTCGCTCCAGATTAGACAGTGTAGGGACAGCGCTGCTGATTTAGGGAGAGATATAAACTGTGAAATAGTTAGTGTAGGGTCTGTAAAGGCTGCCAGAACAAACAAACAGTCCTTTTCAGGACTAATATCCATCCCAGATACCAGGCAGGCAGGCTGTATAGGAGACACAGTGGTTATACCAGCAAACGCTGCATTACAGTCCTGTGTGCTCCTGTTGCCGAAATTGCTGGACTTAGCACCAGGTGTCGGGGGCCAGGAAAAATCCTCTTTTTTCATCTAAATCCTCCTTTTTTTTTCCTCCTTCACACTGTACAAATACCCGTCTTATTAACCTTTTGGTGTGTCGTCCCCCCCAAAAAAAAAGCGTGTCTCTGATTTTTCGACACAAATATAACTGTTGAAAATAGTCTGGTGTAGGCTAGAGAAACAGAAGTGTTGTTTTGCACTTCCACGGTTCAAACCTCTGTATTATCCATTTTGGGCCATTTGTATCTAAAAAAAAAACAGTTTGAGTGTGTCGCTCACTGTTCAGCCGCAAATCTATATATTTAAAAAAGTCTGGTATACCCCAGTAAACAATAACTGAGGTTTTGCCATCCCACGGTAAAAAATCTCTATTCTTCAGGTTTTGGTATATTTTCCATAAAGAAAAACAGTAGTGTCTCCTGACTGTTGTGACACAAAAATATATCTGTTGAAAATAGTCTTGTGTAGGCCTGACATCCCAGTGTGGTTTCGCAGTTCCACGGGTCAAATCACTGTACTATCCAGTTTTGGGCCTTTGGTATCTAAATAAAAAGCAGTTTGAGTGTGTCGCTCACTGTTCAGCCGCAAATATATCTATTTAAAAAAGTGTGGTATACCCCAGTAAACAATAACTGTGGTTTTGCCATCCCACAGTAAAAAATCTCTATTATTCAGCTTTTGGTAGTTTTTTCCGTAAAGAAAAACAGTAGTGTCTCCTGACTGTTGTGACACAAAAATATATCTGTTGAAAATAGTCTTGTGTAGGCCCGACATCCCAGTGTGGTTTCGCAGTTCCACGGGTCAAATCGCTGTACTATCCAGTTTTGGGCCTTTGGTATCTAAAAAATAGCAGTTTGAGTGTGTTGCTCACTGTTCAGCCGCAAATATCTCTATTTAAAAAAGTGTGGTATACCCCAGTAAACAATAACTGTGGTTTTGCCATCCCACAGTAAAAAATCTCTATTATTCAGCTTTTGATAGTTTTTTCCGTAAAGAAAAACAGTAGTGTCTCCTGACTGTTGTGACACAAAAATATATCTGTTGAAAATAGTCTTGTGTAGGCCCGACATCCCAGTGTGGTTTCGCAGTTCCACGGGTCAAATCGCTGTACTATCCAGTTTTGGGCCTTTGGTATCTAAAAAAAGCAGTTTGAGTGTGTCGCTCACTGTTCAGCCGCAAATATCTCTATTTAAAAAAGTGTGGTATACCCCAGTAAACAATAACTGTGGTTTTCCTCTTCCACGGTTCTAATCTACTCTTTATTACCCTTTTTCCATTGATAGTGCAAGTGTAAGCTATTTTACTTCATTTACAATGGGCAAGGCGCGTGGCAAGGGACGTGGAAGTGGACGTTCTGGTGATGGTTCGTGCAGAGGGCGGGGACGTGGCCAAGGTGAAAATGTGCCACAACCAACAGCCACATCTTCTCGCTCCCACTTCTTGACCGAATTACTAGGGAAGCACAGAACAACACCAGTATTGAGAACTGATCAGTGTGAACAGGTTATTAATTGGATAGCAGATAATACTTCCAGTTACCTGGGCACCACCACCTCCGGTCTGTCTTCCACACGGTCAACTCTTAGTAGCCGTGAGTCTTGACTGCATACTCCTCCTCACCCTGATGCTCCTTCCTCCCACCATGACGAGTGTCGTCAGACAGCAAGTGATCCCACACTTGGACACTCTGAAGAGCTGTTCACTGGTCCATTTCCATATTTGGGCCCCTCGCCTGATACGCTTGAAGTGGTGGAAGAGGAGATCCCATGTTGCGATGCCCAAATATTTGAACAGCCACGGCCACAGGAAGTCGACGTTGGCAATCTGTCACAAGAGGTGGACGATGACGAGACACAATTCCCAGGAAGTGAGGAGGAGGATCGTGGTGCGCAAGTGGAAGAGGAGGAGGTGGTGGATGATCTAGTAACTGACCCAACGTGGAAGGAGGACATGCAGAGTGAGGCCAGCAGCACACAGGGGGAGGGAGGCAGAGTACCCCAACAGGCAGGAAGAAGCAGTGTGGTGGCCGCAGACAGAAGGCAGGCAACCATTCCCCGTAACACCAACACGAGGGACGTTGCCAGTACAAGGGGTAGGTCTTCCAGAGTCTGGAATTTTTTTAAAGACTCTGCTGATAACCCCAAAAAGGCCATATGTTCCACCTGCCATGCCAGCATCAGCAGGGGTGACAAAACTACCAGCCTGACCACCACCAGCATGATCAGGCACATGGCAGCAAAGCGCCCGACTTTGTGGAGTGAAACCCAGGGTCCACGACCAGTGTCAGCGGGTGTCACCACTGCTTCTTCCACTGTTGTGCGTGCAATAGAACCCCCTGTTGTGTGTGCAAGGCAATCCCCTGTCCATACTGCATGTAAAGATGCCCCCTCCTCTCAGTCTTCACTTGTTATGGCAGTTTCTCAAGAAACAGCATCAACGTCCACGTCCACGTCCCACCGCAGCGTTCAATTGTCCATATCCCAGATATTTGAACGAAAGCGCAAATTCGCAGCTAACGCCCCACAGGCCACAGTCCTAAATTCGCACATTTCACGACTGCTTGCGTTGGAAATGCTGCCTTTTAGGCTGGTGGAGACGGAATCCTTCCGCAATCTTATGGCGGTGGCCGTCCCTCGGTACTCGGTTGTTATGTTCTGCTACCAAAGCTAAGGAAAGAGAGGAGATCTGTCCCTACTATAAGACTCAGCTGAATCCCTACGATGTAACAGGGAACCTGATCCTGCGATCAGACCTGCTAAAGTCCTAATCTAGTCTGTACGGAGACCTATAGATTTGGGGAGGGAATCCCTACAAGTACTAAGGACTGGGAGGAATATGGGACACCTCCTAACAGAAATAGCAGCAGACAGACGAACAAACAAAATAGATAGAACCTAGAGGTCCGTAGACCAAGCAAACTAACAGAGTTAGATACAGAGCACAGGCTAGCTAGAAAGTAGATATACAATGAAGTCCAGCAAAGCCAGAAGGGCGGAGCAGGATTAAATAGGCCAACAAGGTCATGTGACCAGCAAAGGAAAAAAAACCTAACAGCAAGGTTCTAACAGTACCCCCCCTTCTAAGAGGATCCTCCGGATCCCCTAGGACCAGGCTTATCAGGAAATCTCCTGTGAAACGCTCTGATAAGTCTGGACGCGGAAACATCATCTGACCTCACCCAAGAGTTATCCTCGGGTCCGAAACCTTTCCAGGCCACAAGATACTGCAAACTACCTCTATACCGTCTAGAGTCAAGGATGCGAGAAATTTCATATTCCCCATCCTCCACCACCGGAGGAACAGAGGCAGAGGCGTCACCATCCGACACAACAGCTTTTTTTAACAGAGAGACATGAAAGACCGGATTAATTCTCCAGGAGGTAGGAACCTCCAACCTAACAGCAGATTGGTTGACAACCTGAAGCACCTTAAAGGGCCCTACAAACTTGGGACCCAATTTCTTAGAAGGAATCCTCAACCGCAGATTCCTAGAGGACAACCAAACCATGTCACCAACAGCGAACAAAACCTCCTGTCGTTTCCTATCAAAGTAGTCTTTAGATTTTCTGTTGGCCTCCTGAAGATTACCACGCACATCCGTCCAAACTCTTTCCAAATCACCGGAAAAATTCTCCTCCTCAGGCACGGCAGATCCCAACTTGGAGAACGACCCAAACGACGGATGTCTCCCAGAACAACAAAAAAAAGGCGAACAACCAGCAGAAGAAGATGTATGATTGTTCAGAGCAAATTCGGCAAGTGGCAGAAACTCAGACCACCCCTCTTGATTGTCTGCCACAAAACAACGCAAGAACTGCTCAACATCCTGGTTTTTCCTTTCTGTCTGGCCATTAGATTCAGGATGATATCCGGACGAAAACGACAAATGAATTCCCAACCTGTCACAAAAGGCACGCCAAAAACGAGCCACGAACTGAGGACCCCTATCAGAAACAATGTCAGTAGGAACGCCATGAAGTCTGACAATTTCCTTGACAAAGGCCTTAGCGAGAGTTTTAGCGCAGGGCAGTTTGACGAAGGGAATCAAGTGACACATCTTGCTAAAACGGTCCACGACCACCCAGATGACAGTAAAACCCTCAGAGGGGGGAAGGTCAGTTATAAAGTCCATAGCCAAATGTGTCCAAGGAGCACTGGGGACCTCCAAAGGACAAAGCAACCCCGCAGCAGGAGTATGTGAGGACTTAGATCTAGCACATATAGTACATTGGCGCACCCACTTAATGACTTCCTTCTGCCATCCAGGCCACCAAAAACTGCGACCCACCAGTCTCTTGGTCTCAGAGATTCCGGGATGACCTGCCAACCGAGATTCGTGACACTCAACAAACAAATCTCTCCTAAAGGTCCCAGGCACAAACAACCTCCCATGAGGAGTGTTAGATGGGGCATTCTCCTGAGCTTTAAGAATCTCATCTTCCAAAACGGAGTCTAAAGCAGCTATCACAACACCTTCTTGTAAAATGTTTTCCTCTTTCTCAGCACCGACTATGGGAGAAAAACTGCGAGACAAGGCATCCGCCTTAACATTCTTAGTACCAGGGATGTAAGTAACGGAGAAATTAAACCGCGAGAAAAACAGTGCCCACCTAGCCTGACGGGCATTCAGGCGCTTGGCAGCGTCAAGATATATCAGATTTTTATGATCCGTAAGAACCTGAACGGGAAATTCCGCACCTTCCAAGAAGTGGCGCCAGTGTTCAAATGCGAGTTTAATAGCCAATAATTCCCGATTACCAATATCGTAATTCAATTCAGTCTCCGAAAATTTTTTTGAAAAAAATGCACAGGGATGTAATCCATCCCCGTTATCCTGAGACAATACTGCGCCAACCCCCACAGAGGAAGCATCAACCTCAACCAAAAACGGCCTAGTAACATCAGGCTGCATAAGGATGGGAGCAGAGGTGAACCTCTCCTTGAGATACACAAAAGCTTCAATGGCCTCAGAAGACCACTGAACCGCATCAGCACCTTTCCTGGTGAGATCAGTCAGAGGTTTGACAATACTAGAAAAATTTTTTATGAATTTTCTATAGTAATTGGCGAAACCCAAAAACCTCTGTATTGATTTCAAACCAATAGGCCTAGGCCATTCCTGCACAGCCTGAACCTTAACCGGATCCATCTCAAAACCTTTGCTGGAGATAATGTAGCCCAAAAAACTAATTCTCTGTACAGCGAACTCACATTTCTCCAGCTTAGCAAAAAGCGAATTGTCCATTAATAACTGTAATACCTCACGCACGCTCCGCCAATGAGACTCCAGATCTGGCGAATAAATCAAAATGTCATCCAAATACACAACCACATTTTTACCGATCAAAGGTCTAAGGATGTCATTAATCAGATTCTGAAAAAATGCAGGAGCATTAGTAAGACCAAAAGGCATAACCAGATTCTCAAAATGACCCACAGGAGTGTTAAAAGCAGTCTTCCATTCATCACCCTCCTTCATGCGCAACAGATTGTATGCCCCCTTAAGGTCAATTTTAGAGAACCACTTGGCCCCCAATAACTGGTTAAACAGATCAGGAATCAATGGCAGTGGGTAAGGATTGCGTACCGTAATTTTGTTAATCTCACGAAAATCCAGACAAGGACGTAAACCGCCGTCCTTTTTTTTTACAAAAAAAAATCCAACCGCCACAGGAGACTTAGAGGGCCTAATGTGACCGGCGGCCAAACTTGTCTGTATGTATTCCTCCAAAGCCTTCCTCTCAGGAATAGTAAGGTTAAATAAACGACTTTTAGGAAGAGTCGCTCCAGGGACAAATTCAATAGAACAATCATAGTCTCTATGGGGAGGCAAAACCTGCGATTCTTTCTCAGAAAAAACTCTCCAAAAATCCTGAATAGGAACAGGCAATTCTCCCCTATCCAAAGCTGCAATACGCCCGTTACAACACTTGTCATAACATTTATGGCTCCAGGATTTAATTTCACTGGTAGACCAATCCAGTACAGGATTGTGAAATTTTAACCAGGGCAAACCCAATATTACTGGAGAAGGCAAGTTATTCAACACTACCAAATCCAATTTCTCATGGTGAACACCATTAATAGTGAGAGGAAATTCACTGACCTTGAGAGTAATATTCTTCAAAGGGGAGCCATCCACAGAAACCACAGCAATGGGGGATGATAAAGGTTCAGGTTTTAAATTGAGTTTTTCCACGAATCCCCCATCAATAACATTCAGTGTAGACCCGCAATCAACAAACACCCGAAATTCCATTAATTTTTCCTGAGCAATCGTGGAAGCAGCTAAAAATATACCCTTGGAATTTAAACAGGCAATACGGGCGTGACTGACCATTTTTTTTTCTTTCTTCATACGAAGCTCACAGCCTTTAATCAAATGACCAGATTTTCCACAATAGAAACACAAGCCTTCTGAAAAACGACGGTGTTTTTCTTGAGAGCGAGGTGCCACCGATCCAATCTCCATCGGTTCACCACTGTTAGTACACACATTATCATAACCAGAAACTGACATAGCAGAGGATTTGCTCTCATTAACCCTAGCACGCAGTCTTCTGTCCACCCGTATAGCTAATTGCATAGCCTGTTGCAAATCCTCAGGTGTAGGATAAGCAATTAGCAGGTCTTTAACCTTTTCACTGAGCCCAGCAAGAAATAGACTTTTCAGAGCAGAATCGTTCCACCCTGTTTGAGTGGACCAACGACGAAAATGTGTACAATATTTTTCCATATTACCTGATCCTTGTTTTAAACGTCTCAACTCAGTCTCAGCTGATGCCACACGGTCAGGATCATCATATAATAGTCCTAAAGCAGAAAAAAAACTATCCACTGATCTGAAGCATGTATCACTAGGTTGCAAAGAAAAGGCCCACTCCTGAGGCTCTTTGCGCAAAAGTGACATTATGAACCCTACGCGCTGGGATTCATCCCCAGAGGACTTGGGTCTCAAACGAAAATACAATAAGCAAGCATTTTTAAATGAAAAAAATTCTCGATGTTCACCAAAAAATAAATCCGGCAAACATACCTTAGGCTCCAAGAAATATGCTCCAGGACAGTTACTCACGTGCTGACGGAGCTCGGCCACTTCCAGAGAGAGTCCCTGCAGGTGTTTAGCCAAATCCTGAACCGACACCATGATGGAACAAAAAAAAATCTTTCCTTAGAGAATTTACAGTCTGGACTTACTGTTATGTTCTGCTACCAAAGCTAAGGAAAGAGAGGAGATCTGTCCCTACTATAAGACTCAGCTGAATCCCTACGATGTAACAGGGAACCTGATCCTGCGATCAGACCTGCTAAAGTCCTAATCTAGTCTGTACGGAGACCTATAGATTTGGGGAGGGAATCCCTACAAGTACTAAGGACTGGGAGGAATATGGGACACCTCCTAACAGAAATAGCAGCAGACAGACGAACAAACAAAATAGATAGAACCTAGAGGTCCGTAGACCAAGCAAACTAACAGAGTTAGATACAGAGCACAGGCTAGCTAGAAAGTAGATATACAATGAAGTCCAGCAAAGCCAGAAGGGCGGAGCAGGATTAAATAGGCCAACAAGGTCATGTGACCAGCAAAGGAAAAAAAACCTAACAGCAAGGTTCTAACATCGGTCCCCAGCCGACGCTATTTTGCCCGGTGTGCCATCCCCGCACTACACAAGCACGTGTCCCAAAGCATCTGCCGTGCCCTCAACCACGCAGTTACTGGGAGAGTCCACCTGACAACGGACACGTGGACAAGTGCTTGTGGCCAGGGACGGTACATCTCTCTGACGGCACACTGGGTACATATAGTGGAAGCCGGGACCCAGTCGGACCTTGGGACGGAACACATCCTCCCCACACCGAGGATTGCGGGCCCTATGTCAGTCAGAGTTGCCCCCACAGTGTACAGCTCCTGCGCATCCTCCTCCTCCTCCTCCTCATGTTCAGCCTCCCTCTCAGATAGCACCACATCAGTTACAAGCTGGAAGCATTGCAGTACTGCCTCCGCCAAGCGGCAACAGGCTGTGCTGAAACTCATAAGCTTAGGTGATAAACCTCACACTGCTTGTGAGTTGTGGACAGCTGTGAAAGAGCAGGCAGATCTGTGGCTGAGACCGCTGAACCTACATCCCGGCATGGTCGTGTGTGACAATGGCCGTAACCTGGTGGCGGCTCTGAGGCGAGGTGAGATCACACACGTACCATGCCTGGCTCATGTGCTTAACCTCGTGGTTCAGCGGTTTCTTAAATCGTACCCAGAGTTGCCAGATCTGCTTGTGAAAGTACGCTGCCTGTCAGCTCATTTTCGCAAGTCGGCTACAGCTTCCGCCGCCCTTGCTGTGTTGCAGCAGCGTTTGCAGCTTCCGGCACACCGACTGGTGTGTGATGTCCCCACACGTTGGAACTCTACCCTCCACATGTTGCAAAGGATTTGTGAGCAGAAGAGAGCAGTTGTGGAGTACAAGCTGCAACAAGGCCGTCGATATTCAGGTCAGACTCCACACATAAGACCTCAGGAGTGGACCTGGATGTTTGACATATGTACCATCCTCACAAACTTTGAGGAGGCCACCAAGATGGTGAGTGGCGATGACGCCATCATTAGTGTCAGCATCCCACTTGTCTGTCTTTTGCAACGCTCTCTGCAGAGAATTAAAGAGGAGGCATTGCAGCCAGAGTATGATGAGATGGATCAAGAAGCCGTAGCGGGCGACTACACACAGCCCAGCCTCATCTCATCCCAACGTGCATTGGGGGACAATGAGGGAGAGGAGGAGGAGGAAGAACAGGAGCTGCTATCATGCGTTGTAGACGGTAGTACCTGTACATACCGTCGGTTCAGCGTGGGTGGCCTGAGGACAGGGGGGAGGAGGAAGAGGAGGAGGAGGAGAGCATGGTCAGTCGTCATCTTGGTGAGGACACAGAAATCTTGCCCGTTACCAGTCTGGCACTCATGGCTGACTTTATGTTACGCTGCCTTAACCGTGACCCTCGCGTTGTCAAAATGTTGGGTGACAGTCATTACTGGTTGGTGACACTTGTGGACCCCCGCTACAAGGAGAACTTTCAGTCTCTTATTCCTGTGGTGGAGAGGTCTACAAAAATGGGGCAGTACCAGAAGGCCCTTGCTGCAGAACTCTTAAAAAAATTCCCATCTGAACACGCTAGCGGCAGAGGTCACAGTTCGTAGCCCAACCAAGGCGTACAGGCGAGAGAGATGCAACTCCAATCCAGCAGAGGCAGGGGAACACTGTCAACGTTCTGGGACAGTTTTCTGACACCCGCCCAGCTTACAGGCCCTGAGGCGCGGGGTACTCTCACAAGGAGTGGAAAGTTTCAAAAGATGGTGAGGGAGTACCTTGCCGACTGTACCAGCGTCCTCCGTGATTCCTCTGTGCCTTTTAATTATTGGGTTTACAAGCTGGACACTTGGAATGAACTCGCTCTGTACGCCTTGGAGGTCCTGGCCTGCCCTGCCGCTAGCGTGTTATCGGAGCGTGTTTTTAGTGCCGCTGGGGGAATTATAACTGATAAGCGCACTCGCCTGTCAACTGACAATGCTGACAAGCTGACCCTTATCAAAATGAACAAGGGCTGGATTGGGCCAGACTTCTCATCACCACCAAATGACAGCAGAGTAACATAAAGTCAAATCCACTCTGTTATTTCGGGAGGTGTATTCACATGCACCGCTTCACACCCACACATGGGTATACGCTTCCTCGTTTCGGCTGTTTTATCTTCTTCTCCTTATCCTCAGCCTCCACCACCACTATACCACCAGGGTGCCAGCATTGCAAGTTCCTCCGTCCTTATTTTTGGCAGCTTTTGCTTGCAAGGCATAAGCAAATACTATGGGACACCCACTCCCCAATAATGGGACTTATGTTTGTAATATGCTGTACTGCATGGCTCTTGTAAGGGGCATTGCAAGTTGCTCCGTCCTGTCCTAATTTTTGGCAGCTTTTGCTTGGAAAGCATAAGCAAATACTATGGGAGACCCACTCCCCAATAATGGGACTTATGTTTGTAATATACTGTACTGCATGTGACGCGCCCCCTGGGCCGTGTGTACACATGTGTGGGATACCCGGTGCCAGGTCTCTGGGGTCTGTAGTCTCCGTGGCGGTGACCCGGTCCCGTGGCTCAGGCTGGTCAAACCAGTGGCAATCTTTCTTAGGTTTTGAGGTTAATTGTCCGACTGCGCCACCCGTGGATTGCGGTCAGGGAGTACCACCGCTGTGAGGCAGACCGCTGAGGCTGGTGTTGTGTGCGCAGCAGAGAATGGGATAACTCCCCACGGGAGGAGTATAGCCTCAGGGCAGTGAGTGTGGATGATGGGGGTGATGGTGCACGAGCGCAGCAGGAGCGACTCAGAGTCTTTGCAGTGCAGTTCAGGGTCTTTACTGATGATTATAAGGTAGACCCTCCCGGGAGTACTGGCTAGCATAAGAGGCTTGGTCAGTCTGTGAGCAAGCAGGAGTTCCCCTGGCCAGGTGGAGTTGTAGGCCTCCCCGTCTGTCTGCACTCTTCCTGTCTACCTTGCTGTAAGCGGGTAGAAGTACCCCACATCCCTGCGTGCACCGTGTAGTGCTCACCCGTATGGCTGGTGACTTGGGGCCTTCTGTTAGCCTCCGCTCCACGACGGCGGTGCTGGTCCCTTGCTTGTGACTGAGCCTCCGGGCTTCTATGGCCAGAGGACCTGAAATCCCCTGCCGGCTGGTTTCTGCTGCTGGATATATAAGTCCTCACAGCCTCGGACTCCTGTGTCCGGTTCCTATTGTCTTCTGCCAGGGCGAGCTCTGCTCAGCTTCCAGCCCCTGGTCTTTAGCTCCTAGCTCCTACAGAACTCCTTGCTGTTACTTTCCCTTGCTCTCACTCTGACTCTGACTGTTCTTTGTTCTCTGATTCACTCAACCCCGCCCCAGATCCAGTTTATAAGGGCAGAATTCTCCCCTCCCAGGACTGGGGCAGGAGGATGTTGCATGTTTAAGGGATCCTGACCAGGAAACCTCCCACTTGCTCTCCGACGTAATGTCTCTATTACTGTGGTGACCAGACCCCTGGGGTGCCACACATGGCTCTTGTAAGGGGCATTGCAGCTCCTCATAATTTTTGGAAAGCCTTCCATTCACTGCTTAGGCCAACAGTGCACAGGAGACCCAGTTGCTATAAATGGAAAAAAAGGTTTAGTTAACGCCCTCTGACCTCCATGTCATTTCCAAGGGGCATTGGAGTGCCTCGAAATTTTTGGTAGGTATTGCACTCACTGTATGCCCTATAACTGTGTAGCCGAACCGCTCCTTTTGTTACAGAAACATATCCTACAAGACATATCTGGTTGACTGGCCTGATATTGATGTGAATGGTCCCTGTTCCTCCTGCTCTTTCTCCTTTGCCACTACCTCATCCATCATTTATCACCTGAAGCTTTGTTTTAATGGGAGTCATAGAACTTGGATAGTAGCAGGAAAACATCCAGCAATCTTCGGAGGAGGTAGGATATGCGCCAAAACGCTGACCACCTCAGGCCTAGCCGCTACTACATACATGCGCTTGCATTACAACAAAACAAAGCAGATGCTAACCTTGGCACTCTCAACTCCCCTGATGGAGAAGCCAGGGCCCACCGGAGGAGTCTGATAGTCCGGTGGGCTCGGCCAATGCTGCCCTAAAGCAGGCCAGGCTAAGAAAAGTGTGGGAAAGGTTACCGGGACAAATAGGGGTGGCTGGGGACCGAGTATGGACACCCGGCCACCACCTGGAGGCTGGGGAGCAAGCGGGGACACCCGGCCACCAGGCGGCTGGGGACTGAGTATGGATACCAGGCCGCCGACACAGCCATGGCGTGGTGGCCAGATTCCGCCTCCACATGCCTAAAAGGCCCAATTTAAAGTGCAAGCAAGCAAGCAGTATGGTATTGCAGCCTGGGGGTGGGTGGGTGGCAGGCTGCATACTTGCGCTTGCATTGCAAGGAATGGGAGAGGTACAATTGAACACTGCCCTGGGACAAGGACTTGAATGGGGATAGTTGCAAGTCTGCAACGACAGGTGCAAGGTGGGAGGCATCTTCGCATGTACCATGAACAGGGGTTTGGCATGCACACACTACAGCGGAATAGGCTCTCCTTCCCACTAAATGCACTGGGGAGGGCACGGGTAATGTTTTGGTATACGCGCTTAATCTTATGTATAAGGCACACCAGGACAAATAGGGGCGGCTGGGGACTGAGTATGGATACCTCGCTGCCGAAGCAGCCATGAGGTAGTGGCCAGCTTCGGCCTCCTCCAAACTAAAAGGCCCCATTTTAAGTGCAAGCTAGCAGTATGGAATTGCAGTCTGGGGGTGGGTGGGTGGCAGGCTGCACACTTACACTTGCATTAAAAGAAAACATAGCAGATGCTAACTTCTGTCATCATCATCATGCTCCTCACCTTGGCACTCTCAACTCCACCGATGGAGAAGTCAGGGCCCACCGGAGGAGTCTGGTTCTCTGGTGGGCTCGTCCAATGCTGCCTAAAGCAGGCCGGGCTAAGAAAAGTGTGTGGGGGGATGTTCCAAGGAGAAATAGGGGCGGCTGGGGACCGTTTATGGACACCCGGCTGCCCCCAGGCGGCTGGGGACCGTGTGTGGACACCCGGCCGCGGGGCGGCTGGGGACCGAGTATGGACACCCGGCCGCCGGGCGGCTGGGGACTGAGTATGGATTCCAGGCCGCCAACACAGCCATGACGTGGTGGCCAGATTCCGCCTCCACATGCCTAAAAGGCCCAATTTCAAGTTCAAGCAAGCAAGCAGTATGGTATTGCAGCCTGGGGGTGGGTGGGTGGCAGGCTGCATACTTGCGCTTGTATTGCAAGGAATGGGGGAGGTACAATTGAACACTGCCCTGGGACTAGAACTTGCATGGGGATAGTTGCAAGTCTGCATCTTCTGATGCGGCAAGGATCACTTATGATGGGCACACTTCTAGACAGTGACCTGGGAGTCAGAGATGCTTCCAGGGGTCTTCCCCATGCTGTTCCCATGTCTTTTCAGCACTTTATGCATGTGTCACACAGCACATGGCCAGATAAGGTTGTAAAATGTTAAAATGACATTTCCCGGTGAATGCATTTGTCATAGTTGAAAGCAATACAAAAGTGTAAAAACGCATAAAAAATGCTACTTGTGAACATAGCCGAAGGTGTGGAGGAGTATTTTTGTTTTTGGTCATTTATTTTAACTTATACACAAGTCTTTTCCCTGGAAAGGATGTTCCTTAACGTTTCACTTTCGTTTTTGAACGTTTTATTGTGAGCCCGTAAAAGTGGCTTAATACCTCTGACCACGTTGTTGACAGCAGTGACCTGGGGGTCAGAAATGCTTCCTGGGGCGATCCCCATGCTGTTCCCATGTCATTTGAGCACTGTCACTATCGTTTTGGGCACTTGTTAGGCTTTTAAAAGACTGCCGGGGGTGCCACCGCAAAAATGCTCGAGTCTCCCATAGACTAACATTGGGCTCGTTGCTCGGGTCGAGCACCCGAGTATCACGGCGAGCTCGGCCCGAGCTTCGAGCACCCGAGCATTTTAGTGCTCGCTCAACACTACTCAGCAGTAATAACATGCTGATTGTGATGTCATGAAGATGACTTGAATTTCCACCAATCAGAGATCAGCATGTTTCAGGTAACCCAGATAGAACAGTACATGAAACATGAGTCACGGCCACTGTGAGGTCATAATGCTGATTAGAATTTCCACCAGTCAGAAAACAGAACCGCCCAGAAGAACCACCAAGGAGGTATGAGTCATCGCCACTGTGAGGTCATAATGCTGACCAATCACAGAGCAGCCACACCCAGATTTTCCACCAATCAGAGAGCAGCCACACCCAGATTTTCCACCAATCAGAGATCAGCAGTGGGTATAAATAGCCGCTGCCGCCTGCCCGGCTTAGCCTTGCACTGGTTGGGTCTCTCTTTTTTTCTCTCTCTCTTGGTATCTCCGGGTATCTCTCCCTCCCCTCTCTCTTCTCTCTCTCTCTTTGACCCAACGGCCCTCTTAAGGGCTACCCCAAATGTGTAAAAGATAGAACCAATATTTGTGTTGTTTGTCCGTTTTATGAGCCTGTGATTAACCCCTTCCCACTCTTTGCCATATATATATATATATATATATATATATATATTATATACATAGTATGTGTAGGTGGGCCTTAAAGGGAATTTCCAGGACAAACATATTGATGGCCTATCCCCTGATTAGCTCATTAATATCAGATTTGTGGGGGTCCGGCACGTGGGACCTCCACTACTCAGTTGTTTGAAACTCTGGCAGAGGTCAGATGTAAACATTGTTGAGGAGCTGAACATCACAGATCTGGTCACTGTGTAGTGGCTGCTACCTGGTGCTGCAGATCAGCTCCTATTACATGAATATTAGCTGACTTGCAGGACCCACAGTACAGTGAATGGAGCAGTGATGTTCAGATCTTCAAACTATTTACATCTGAGCGTTGCAAACAAGTGATGGGTAGAGCCACTGCCGTGTGTCGGAGCCCACCGATCTGATATTGATAACCCATCCCCAGGATGGCAGCTCAGTAGATACCATACCAGGATGGGGGACATTATGCCAGAATGGGTACATTATACCAGAATGGGGACATTATATCAGAATTAGGTCATTATGCCAGAATGTGAGACACTGTAACAGAATGGAGTGTATTGTACCAGGATTGGGGACTTTAAACCAGGGCGAGGGACATTAAACCAGTATGATGGTCTTTAAACCAGGATGGGGGCATTATACCAGAATGGGGACATTATACTAGTATAGGGACATTTTACCAAGATGAAGGACACTATATCAGAATGGGGACAATATATCAGAATGGGGACAATATACCAGGAAGGGGGACATTAAATCAGAATGGGGACATTATATCAGAATGGGGAAATTATACCAGAATTGGGGACATTATACCAGAATAAGGGACACTATACCAGAATGGGGTACACCATACCCGGATGGGTGACACTATATCAGAATGGGGACATAATATCACAATGATAATGTTATACCAGGATGGGGGAAACTATATCACAATGATGATATTATATCAGTATGGGGGATATTATAGCAGCATGGGGGACATTATGCCACAACTGGAGATACTATACCAGGATGTGGGGCATTATACAAGCTTTAGGGACATTATAGCAGAATTGGGAGCACTACACCAGCATGGGGGATATTATACCAGGTTAGAGACATTATACCAAAATGGGGACATTATATCAGAATGGGGACACTGTACCAGGATGGGGACATTAAACCAGAATGAAGGAAATGATGCCAGAATGGGGACATTACCAGACAGGGGCACAAGTGGGGGAAAATGTTATAGCATAAGGCCCAGCATGTGGGAGATTATTAGAAGAAGGAGCCAGGATGGGGGACATTACTACATAGGGAGAGAACACATATACTGTATCTTTATAGGATCCAGAACGCAACAAGGGCCCATACATCTGACCGACATGCAGGTGGGGGCCTATCAGACTCTAGTTACTCCACTGGGTGGGACCAGATCATTTCCAGGACTCCTTGTTCTTTACATTGAAGATAATTCTTAATGACATTGGCTGTACGTTTGGGGTTGTTGTTCTGCTGAAGAAAACATTTGGATCCAATCAGACACCTCCCTGATGATATTGCATGATGGATAAGTGTCTGCCTCTATATCTCAGCATTGAAGGAACCAATAATTCTGACCCAATTTCCACCTCCATTTGCTGAAATGCAGCCCCAAACTTACAGGACCCTCCACGGTGCTTATGCATCACTATTGCCCAGACACTCATTATTGTACTGCTCTCCAGCCCTTCAGTGAACAAAATCTCGTCTGTAACAACAAAATTTTTCATATTTGGACTCAACCGTCCAGAGCACATCCTGCCGATTTTCTACACCCTGGTTCCTCTGTTTTAATGCATAGTTGAGTCACTTGGCCTTGTTTTGATGTGGAAGATATGGCTTTTTCGCCACAATTCTGCTATGAAGACCACTTCTGGCCAGTCTTCACTGAACAGTAGATGAGTGAAGCTGAGTCCCACTGGTTGCTGCCAGTTCTGAGCTGATGGCACTGCTGGACATCTTCCGCTTTTGAAGGAAAGTAACCATAATGTGTCATACATCTGCTGCACTAAGTTTCCTTGGCCGACCACTGCATCTACTGACCCCAACGTTGCACATTTTCTTGCTTCTTCATAAGTGCTTGAATGACACATCTTGAACCCTCAATCTGCTTTGAAATTTGTGCCTTAGAGACCTTGCTGATGTAGTATAACTTCCTTGTGTATTCTTGCTCAGTCTTGCCATGGTGTATGACCAGACACCTGACTGTATTATTACAAAATCCCTGACTTTGCGCAGGTGTACCTGGAATAATTGATGCTGTTTTAAAGTGAAAAGTTGGTCACACCAAATATTAATTGGATCTAGATTTTTCGTTTGTTCATTCACTTTGTATCACTTTGTGTTTTGTTAATTGATTAAATAAATCATTAACATTTCTATTTTTGAAGCGTTCTTACTTTACAGCATTTTTTCTACACCTTTCTAAAAATTATTTTTATGTGATTGTGTCTTTTATTTGCTCATTAATAGTGTTGAGCGATACCTTCCGATATCAAGAAATATCGTATCGGATTGGATCGGACCGATACCCAAAAAGTATCGGATATCGCCTATTCCGATACCGGAAACCAATGCAAGTCAATGGGACAGAAATATCGGAATGAAAATAAACCCTTTCTTTCCTTGCAGGTTAATTCTACATGAAGTAAAACAACTAAGAATAATGTAGAATGTATTGCGCGAAAAGCCGGCAATTCAGCAGCGGCATACACCGGTACCCGACAATTTACAACAGAAAGAATAGAGCTTCACACATAGATTAGATAGATAGAAACATGTCAGTCAAATATATATGAAGTACTGTGACAGTGTTGCTTACTGTACTTGTCATTTAGTGTAAAGGATTTATTAAAAAAAATAATAGTGTTTTCAGGCACTGTCTCTTTAAAAAAGCCGGCAGGCAATTCAGCAGCGGTACCCGACAATTTAGAATAGAAGGAATAGAGAATCATACATAGATTAGATAGATAGAAACATGTCAGTCACATATATATGAAGTACAGTGACAGTGTTGATTACTGTACTTGTCATTTAGTGTTAAAATAAAGGATTTATTTAAAAAAAAAATTGGCGTGGGGTTCCCCGTAATTTTAGGCTCTAGCGGAGGTTAAGCAGACGGCTGGGGCAGATGTTTAAAGCCTGGGAAGGGGGTAATACCCACGGAGCTTCCCAGGCTACTAATATCAGCCCCCAGCTGAATACCTAGTCTTTACTAGCTATTAAAATGGGGGACCCCCCAAAAAAGTGACGTGGGGTCCCCCCTAATTTAATAGCTAGCAAAGGCTAGGCAGACAGCTGGGGGCTGATATTAATAGCCCAGGAAGGGTGCCATGAATATTGGCCCCCTCCCAGGCTAGAAACACCAGCCGTCAGCCACCCCAGAAATGGCGCATCCATAGGATGCGCCAATTCTGGCATTTAGCCTTGCTCTTCCCACTGCCCTGTAGCGGTAGCAGTGGGGTAATAGGGTTGGGGTTGATGTCAGTTTATAATGCCAGCTGACATCAAACCCAGGTTAGTAATGGAGAGGCGTCTATAAGACACCCCCATTACTAACCCCATAGTCAAAGTTAAAAAAAACCACAAACACCCAGAATAAAGTCCTTTAATTGAAATGAACACACAATTCTTTATTGTTCTAAATTAAACTCTACTTACCATCACGCCCATTCCAGCTGAAGCCAACGATCTCCTGCAATAAAAGAAAAATAATAAAGCAACATCATCCTTACCTTTCCATGGTTCCCACGACAGCTTCAGCTCTGCTACATCGAGATGACAGGCTGGACCGCAGCAGAACGCTACCATCCAGCCTGTCATCCCGCGGACACTGAGAAGCGCAGGCTTGCTTGCGCTCCTCAGTGTCTCGCTGTGACGGCATAAAGATGAGCCGAGGTCATGTCCAATGAACTCGGCTCACCTCATGCACGTCACTTACAGCGTGGGGGAATTCTCCTGCACTCAGCACTTAGAATTCTCCCATGCTGTCAGTGACGTGCATGAGGTGAGCCGAGTTCATTGGACATGACCTCGGCTCATCTTTATGCCGTCACAGCGAGACACTGAGGAGCGCAAGCAAGCCTGCACTTCTCAGTGTCCGCGGGATGACAGGCTGGATGGCAGCGTTCTGCTGCGGTCCAGCCTGTCATCTCGATGTAGCAGAGCTGAAGCTGTCGTGGGAACCATGGAACGGTAATGATGAGGTTGCTTTATTATTTTTCTTTTATTGCAGGAGATCGTTGGCTTCAGCTGGAATGGGCGTGATGGTAAGTATGGTTTAATTTAGAACAATAAAGAATTGTGTGTTTATTTCAATTAAAGGACTTTTTTCTGGGTGTTGTGTTTTTTTTAAATACTTTACTAGAAATTCATGGTGGTCATGTCTAATATTGGCGTGACCCCATGAATTTCAGGCTTAGGGCCAGCTGATAATGCCAAGCTGGCCCTAACCCCTTTATTACCCAGTGAGCCACCGCACCAGGGCCCTGGATGAGTTGGGTACAGCGCCAGAAGATGGCACTTCTATGAACGCGCCATTTTCCGGGGTGGCTGCGGACTGCAATTTGCAGCGGGGGTGGCCCAGAAAGCTTGGGTCTCCCTGCGCTGCAGATTCCAGCCCCCAGCTGCCTAGTTGTACCTGGCTGGATACAAAAACAGGGCGAAGCCCCACGTCAATTTTTTTTTAATTATTTCATGAAATAATTAAAAAAAAAAGGGCTTCCCTATATTGTTGTGTCCGGCCAGGTACAAATAGGCAGCTGGTGGTTGGGGGCAGCCCGTTCCTGCCTGCTGTACCTGGCTGGACACAAATATAGGGCGAAGCCCCACATCAATTTTTTTTTAATTATTTCATGAAATAATTTAAAAAAAAAGGGCTTCCCTATATTGTTGTGTCCGGCCAGGTACAAATAGGCAGCTGGTGGTTGGGGGCAGCCCGTTCCTGCCTGCTGTACCTGGCTGGACACAAATATAGTGCGAAGCCCCACGTCAATTTTTTTTTAATTATTTCATGAAATAATTTAAAAAAAAGGGCTTCCCTATATTGTTGTGTCCGGCCAGGTACAAATAGGCAGCTGGGAGTTGGGGGCAGCCCGTCCCTGGATGCTGTACCTGGCTGGCATACAAAAATATGGCAAAGCCCACGTCAGAATTTTTGGGAAAAATTAATTAAAAAATAAATATTAATTTAGGGACTGCATCTTTATTAACCCCTCAAGTGTCATTTAGTGTTAAAATAAAGGATTTATTAAAAATAAAATTGGCGTGGGATCCCCCATAATTTTAGTCTCTAGCGGAGGTTAAGCAGACGGCTGGGGCAGATGTTTGAAGCCTGGGAAGGGGGTAATACCCACGGAGCTTCCCAGGCTACTAATATCAGCCCCCAGCTGAATACCTAGCCTTTACTAGCTATTAAAATGGGAGACCCCCCAAAAAAATGATGTGGGGTCCCCCCTATTTTAATAGCTAGCAAAGGCTAGGCAGACAGACAGCTGGGGGCCGATATTAATAGCCCAGGAAGGGTGCCATGAATATTGGCCCCCTCCCAGGCTAGAAACACCAGCCGTCAGCCGCCCCAGAAATGGCGCATCCATAGGATGCGCCAATTCTGGCACTTGGCCTCGCTCTTCCACGCTGCCCTGGTGCCGTGGCAGGGGGTAATAGTGGTGGGGTTCATGTCAGCGCCAGCTGCCATGAAGCCCAGGTTAGTAATGATGGGCGTCTATAAGACACCCCCATTACTAACCTACAAAGTGTTAAAAATAAAAAACACACACTACACCCAGAAAAAAATTATTTATTTGAAATAAAACACACCATTTTATTTAATTCTTAGTTTACTAAAAAAAAAAATAGTTACCTGTCCACGTTCCTGCGCTGATCTCCCATGCACAGCTGTCACATCTGGAGATGGTAAGCTCACGCTGCCGGGAACACGTCCGCTCCCGGCAGCGGGAGCCACTGACTGAGGTCACCGGAGTGCATTCAGTCAGCGCAGCTCCGGTGACCTCCTTTACGGCACTGCTGTACCGTGGGAATTTCTCACGGTACAGCGGGGCCGTAAAGCAGCTAACCGGAGCAGCGCTGCCTGAACTCCGGCGAACCCGCTTATGCAATGACGGGGCTGCTTTACGGCCCCATCATTCTAGCGGCCGCAGCGGTTCAGAGCGGTCACATTCTATGTGGCTGCTATAAACTGGAGATCTTCGTGGGACACTCGTGGACTACTACGGAGGGGTAAGGATAAGGTTGTGGTTTATTATTTTAAATTTTATTACAGGAGATCGATGGCTTCGGGGAATTAGGTGTCTAGGTGAGTATAGGTGTAGTTTTTTATTTTTTACTTTATTTTAGGTGGCGATCGGCGGGGACAGGTAATGTATGAACTAATTTATTGTAGGCAACCACTGGCCACCAATGACATGTATTTAACATTTATTGGGGACTAAAAACAAAAAAAAAATAAAACATGTATAGGGCCAAAATAACATATGGGGTAGTTTAAATAGCAGGATCAGGCTGATGGGAACTACTGCTCCCATCAAGCTGATCCTGCTGGCACAAGTGGACGGGGGACAGACATAGGCCGATGGGAGTAGTAGTGTCACATCGGCCTATGTTTGCCTGCACGCACACACCCACAGACATCGCGCACACCCGCACATATCGCACAGACACCCCGCACACATCGCACACACATCACGCACACCCGCACATATCGCACAGACACCCCGCACACACCCGGAGACATCGCACACACACCGCACACACATCACGCACACCCGCACAGACACCGCGCACACACCTGCACAGACACCCCGCACACACATCACGCACACCCGCACAGACACCCACACACACCAATCATGACCGGTCTGGGAGGTGAGGCTGACCTGTGCGGCCGTGGGAAAGTTCATGTGAGTTCATGCAATGCAGTGAAGCATGAACTCACATGAACCCTCTGAGGGCACCGCAGCGACTTCAAATGAACAGCTGATCAGCATCACCTGATACCTCAGCTGTTCATTTGAAATAACTGGCGGGAAAGCGCAGCACAGAACGGGAAAGCCGGCGGTGAAGTCTTTTCACTGCCGGCTTCCCCGCCCGGGTCCTTCGCTCCCCGCTCCTTGGTGCTGCGCTCCCCGCCCGGTCCTAACTTACGATCGGGATGGGAGGTGGCGAGGGGAGCGGAGGATCGGGGTGGGAGGCTGCGAGGAAGCGAGTGTGAGGTTGTGTGATTGTTTAAAAGCCGGCGGCTTTTTACCGCCCGCCGGCTTTTAAACAATCAGGAGAATTCTCTCACGCTAGGATGGCATTCTGATGACAGAATGGATCGCAGCTGAGCGCTGCCATCCAGCTTGTCATCCTTCAGAGACACTGCAGAGCGCAGGCATTATGGGAACTTCCGATTCCGGTATTCGATATTCTAAAAGTATCGGAATTAAGTATCAGAATTCCGATACCGCGAATATCGGCCGATAACCGATATTACAGTATCGGAATGCTCAACACTAGTCATTAATAATCTGATATATCTTTTGGTATTTTGTGTATAGTTGTTATTTTGCTGTTGGGGTAAATTGTAGGATATTGATTTCAGAGTGGTTTCCTGATCCTTTGATTGTAGGAATGAGTGGTATATATGTGCTAATAAATTAGGACAAAACATAGGAAATTTAGGAAAAAACTGAACATCTCAGCAGTAATAACATGCTGATTGTGATGTCATGATGATGACTTGAATTTCCCCCAATCAGAGATCAGCATGTTTCAGGTCACCCAGATAGAACAGTCCATGAAACATGAGTCACGGCCACTGTGAGGTCATAATGCTGATTAGAATTTCCACCAGTCAGAAAACAGAACCGCCCAGAAGAACCACCCAGGAGGTATGAGTCATCGCCACTGTGAGGTCATAATTCTGATTAGAATTTCCACCAGTCAGAAAACAGAACCGCCCAGAAGAACCACCCAGGAGGTATGAGTCATCGCCACTGTGAGGTCATAATGCTGAGCAATCACAGAGCAGCCACACCCAGATTTTCCACCAATCAGAGATCAGCAGTGGGTATAAATAGCCGCTGCCGCCTGCCCGGCTTAGCCTTGCACTGGTTGGGTCTCTCTTTTTTTCTCTCTCTCTTGGTATCTCCCGGTATCTCTCCCTCCCCTCTCTCTTCTCTCTCTCTCTCTTTGACCTAACGGCCCTCTTAAGGGCTACCCCAAATGTGTAAAGATAGAACCAATATTCGTGTTGTTTGTCTGTTTTATGAGCCTGTGATTAACGCCTTCCCACTCTTTGCCATATATATATTATATACATAGTATGTGCAGGTGGGCCTTAAAGGGAATTTCCAGGACAAACATATTGATGGCCTATCCCCTGGTTAGCTCATTAATATCAGATTTGTGGGGGTCCGGCACGTGGCACCTCAACTACTCAGTTGTTTGAAACTCTGGCAGAGGTCAGATGTAAACATTGTTGTGGAGCCGAACATCACAGCTCTGGTCACTGTGTAGTGGCTGCTACCTGGTGCTGCAGATCAGCTCCTATTACATGAATATTAGCTGACTTGCAGGACCCACAGTACAGTGAATGGAGCAGTGATGTTCAGATCTTCATACTATTTACATCTGAGCGTTGCAAACAAGTGATGGGTAGAGCCAGTGCCGCGTGTCGGAGCCCACCGATCTGATATTGATAACCCACCCCCAGGATAAATCATCATTATTATACTACTGGAAACTCCATTAATGGATTGTCTGGGATTAATAACTCGAGCCCCTTCTTTAAGAAAAAACAGTCCCTAACTGGTCACAGGATGAATGTGGGATTTCAGGTCACCCATTTACTGCAATGTAGCTGGCAATGCCACCCAGCGGATCTAAGCAAGTCCCGGGGCCACAACAATATACAGTCAGTGCCCGAGTATAGGATGGAAGATTAAAAAAAAATCTTCAAAAATGTATTTAGTGTGAGGCATACATCAAAAATACATGCAATGCTTTTCCTGACAACTCTGAGTTTTATAATGTGGAAAAAAACATTTAAAAAAACACTGTGTGAACATAACCCTAACTGCATTGTGACTGTGTATATACATATATAAGCTGCCCCTCCCCCACCATGTGAGCATTCTCAGCGTGTACTGACCAATTCTGTCCACCAGGTGGCAACAGCAGGAAATTACAGCGATGAGACAAGCACTGCATGACATCCCCGCCCTAATCTGCCCTATATCAGACACGACCCCTACCAACGCCCCGCCTCCGCTGCCATGACAACCGAATTATTTAATGGCAGAAAGAGAGACCTTATATGAGCAGAGAAGTAGCGGCCGGAGCGCGGGGTCCGCACAGGTGAGCGCCCCCTATAACACAGTGTATGTACTGCACGTCAGCTCTATGGCAGACTGTCACCTGTGCTGGATCCAGGACGTGTTACACTTATATCTGTGCAGAGACACAGAGGACGCAGCGGGGTCTGTAGCTATATATATGTGTGTGTGTGTATATATACAGTATATATATATGTGTGTGTATATACAGTATATATATGTGTGTGTGTGTGTGTGTATATACAGTATATATATGTGTGTGTGTATATATATACAGTATATATGTGTGTGTATATATACAGTATATATATATATATGTGTGTGTGTATATATACAGTATATATATGTGTGTGTGCGTGTATATACAGTATATATATATATGTGTGTATATATACAGTATATATATATATATGTGTGTGTGTGTATATATGTATACTGTATATGTGTGTGTGTATATATGTATACTGTATATGTGTGTGTGTATATATACAGTATATGTGTGTGTGTGTGTGTGTATATATACAGTATATATATGTGTGAGTGTATATATACAGTATATATATATATGTGTGTGTATATACAGTATATATATATGTGTGTGTATATACAGTATATATATATATATATGTGTGTGTATATACAGTATATATATGTGTGTGTATATATATACAGTATATATGTGTGTGTATATATACAGTATATATATATATGTGTGTGTGTATATATACAGTATATATATGTGTGTGTGCGTGTATATACAGTATATATATATATATGTGTGTGTGTATATATACAGTATATATATATATATGTGTGTGTGTGTATATATGTATACTGTATATGTGTGTGTGTATATATGTATACTGTATATGTGTGTGTGTATATATACAGTATATGTGTGTGTGTGTGTATATATACAGTATATATATGTGTGTGTGTATATATACAGTATATATATATGTGTGTGTATATACAGTATATATATATATGTGTGTGTATATACAGTATATATATATATGTGTGTGTGTATATATACAGTATATATATATGTGTGTGTGTGTATATATGTATACTGTATATGTGTGTGTGTATATATGTATACTGTATATGTGTGTGTGTATATATACAGTATATGTGTGTGTGTGTATATATATACAGTATATATATGTGTGTGTATATATATACAGTATATATATGTGTGTGTGTATATATACAGTATATATATGTGTGTGTGTGTATATATATATACAGTATATATATGTGTGTGTGTATATATGTATACTGTATATGTGTGTGTATATGTATACTGTATATGTGTGTGTGTGTGTATATATACAGTATATATATATGTGTGTGTGTATATATGTATACTGTATATATGTGTGTATATGTATACTGTATATGTGTGTGTATATATATACTGTATATATGTGTATATATATGTATACTGTATATGTGTGTATATATATGTATACTGTATATGTGTGTATATATGTATACTGTATATGAGTGTATATATGTGTACTGTATGTGTGTGTATATGTATACTGTATATGTGTGTGTGTTTATATATACAGTATATATATGTGTGTGTGTATATGCTGTATTACTGTATATATGCGTGTATATATGTGTGTGTATATATGTATATTGTATATGGGTGTGTATATATATGTATACTGTATATGTGTGTATATATATATGTATACTGTATGTGTATATATGTATACTGTATATGTGTGTGTATATGTATACTGTATATATGTGTGTATATATGTATAATGTATATGGGTGTATATATATGTATACTGTATATGTGTGTATATGTATACTGTATATGGGTGTATATATGTATACTGTATATGTGTATATATGTATACTGCATATGTGTGTGTATATATGTATACTGTATATGGGTGTATATATGTATACTGTATATGTGTGTGTATATATGTATACTGTATATGTGTGTGTATATGTATACTGTATATGGGTGTATATATGTATACTGTATATGTGTGTATATATATATATGTATACTGTATATATGTGTATATATATATATATGTATACTGTATATGTGTGTATATATGTATACTGTATATGTGTGTGTATATATATGTATACTGTATATGTGTGTGTATATGTATACTGTATATGTGTGTATATATGTATGTATATATATGTATACTGTATATGTGTGTGTATATGTATACTGTATATGTGTATATATGTATGTATATATATATGTATACTGTATATGTGTGTATATATGTATACTGTATATGTGTATATATGTATACTGTATGTGTATATATGTATACTGTATATGTGTGTATATGTATACTGTATATGTGTGTGTATATATGTATACTGTATGTGTGTATATATATGTATACTGTATATGTGTGTATATGTGTATACTGTATATGTGTGTATATGTATACTGTATATGTGTGTATATATATATGTATACTGTATATGTGTGTATATATGTATGTATATATATGTATACTGTATATGTGTGTGTATATGTATACTGTATATGTGTATATATGTATGTATATATATATGTATACTGTATATGTGTGTGTATATGTATACTGTATATGTGTATATATGTATGTATATATATATATGTATATGTGTGTATATGTATGTATATATGTATACTGTATATATGTGTATATATATATGTATACTGTATATGTGTGTATATATGTATACTGTATATGTGTGTATATATATGTATACTGTATATGTGTGTATATATGTATACTGTATATGTGTGTATATATATGTATACTGTATATGTGTGTGTATATGTATACTGTATATGTGTGTATATATATATATGTATACTGTATATGTGTGTATATATGTATGTATATATATGTATACTGTATATGTGTGTGTATATGTATACTGTATATGTGTATATATGTATGTATATATATATGTATACTGTATATGTGTGTGTATATATGTATGTATATATGTATACTGTATATGTGTGTATATATATATGTATACTGTATATGTGTGTATATATGTATACTGTATATGTGTGTATATATATGTATACTGTATATGTGTGTGTATATATATGTATACTGTATATGTGTGTATATATGTATACTGTATATGTGTGTATATATATATGTATACTGTATGTGTGTATATATGTATACTGTATATGTGTGTGTATATGTATACTGTATATGTGTATATATGTATGTATATATATATGTATACTGTATATGTGTGTATATGTATACTGTATATGTGTGTGTATATATGTATACTGTATGTGTGTGTATATATGTATACTGTATATGTGTGTATATGTATGTATACTGTATATGTATGTATATATATATATGTATACTGTATATGTGTGTATATGTGTATACTGTATATGTGTGTATATATATGTATACTGTATATGTGTGTATATATGTATGTATATATATGTATACTGTATATGTGTGTGTATATGTATACTGTATATGTGTATATACAGTACAGACCAAAAGTTTGGACACACCTTCTCATTTAAAGATTTTTCTGTATTTTCATGACTTTGAAAATTGTACATTCACACTGAAGGCATCAAAACTATGAATTAACACATGTGGAATTATATACTTAACAAAAAAGTGTGAAACAGCTGAAAATATGTCTTATATTCTTGGTTCTTCAAAGTAGCCACCTTTTGCTTTGATGACTGCTTTGCACACTCTTGGCATTCTCTTGATGAGCTTCAAGAGGTAGTCACCGGAAATGGTTTTCACTTCACAGGTGTGCCCTGTCAGGTTTAATAAGTGGGATTTCTTGCCTTATAAATGGGGTTGGGACCATCAGTTGTGTTGTGCAGAAGTCTGGTGGATACACAGCTGATAGTCCTACTGAATAGACTGTTAGAATTTGTATTATGGCAAGAAAAAAGCAGCTAAGTAAAGAAAAACGAGTGGCCATCATTACTTTAAGAAATGAAGGTCAGTCAGTCCGAAAAATTGTGAAAACTTTGAAAGTGTCCCCAAGTGCAGCTGCAAAAACCATCAAGAGCTACAAAGAAACTGGCTCACATGACGACCGCCCCAGGAAAAGAAGACCAAGAGTCACCTCTGCTTCTGAGGATAAGTTTATCCGAGTCACTAGCCTCAGAAATCGCAGGTTAACAGCAGCTCAGATTAGAAACCAGGTCAATCCCACGCAGTGTTCTAGCAGCAGACACATCTCTACAACAACTGTTAAGAGGAGACTTTGTGCAGCAGGCCTTCATGGTAAAATAGCTGCTAGGAAACCACTGCTAAGGACAGGCAACAAGCAGAAGAGACTTGTTTGGGCTAAAGAACACAAGGAATGGACATTAGACCAGTGGAAATCTGTGCTTTGGTCTGATGAGTCCAAATTTGAGATCTTTGGTTCCAACCACCGTGTCTTTGTGCGACGCAGAAAAGGTGAACGGATGGACTCTACATGCCTGGTTCCCACCGTGAAGCATGGAGGAGGAGGTGTGATGGTGTGGAGGTGCTTTGCTGGTGACACTGTTGGGGATTTATTCAAAATTAAAGGCATACTGAACCAGCATGGCTACCACAGCATCTTGCAGCGGCATGCTATTCCATCCGGTTTGCATTTAGTTGGACCATCATTTATTTTTCAACAGGACAATGACCCCAAACACACCTCCAGGCTGTGTAAGGGCTATTTGACCAAGAAGGAGAGTGATGGGGTGCTACGCCAGATGACCTGGCCTCCACAGTCACCAGACCTGAACCCAATCGAGATGGTTTGGGGTGAGCTGGACCGCAGAGTGAAGGTAAAAGGGCCAACAAGTGCTAAGCATCTCTGGGAACTCCTTCAAGATTGTTGGAAGACCATTTCCGGTGACTACTTCTTGAAGCTCATCAAGAGAATGCCAAGAGTGTGCAAAACAGTCATCAAAGCAAAAGGTGGCTACTTTGAAGAACCTAGAATATAAGACATATTTTCAGTTGTTTCACACGTTTTTGTTAAGTATATAATTCCACATGTGTTAATTCATAGTTTTGATGCCTTCAGTGTGAATGTACAATTTTGATAGTCATGAAAATACAGAAAAATCTTTAAATGAGGTGTGTCCAAACTTTTGGTCTGTACTGTATGTATGTATATATATATGTATGTATACTGTATATGTGTGTGTATATGTATACTGTATATGTGTATATATGTATGTATATATATATGTATACTGTATATGTGTGTGTATATATATGTATACTGTATATGTGTGTATATATGTATACTGTATATGTGTGTATATATATGTATACTGTATATGTGTGTATATATGTATGTATATATATGTATACTGTATATGTGTGTGTATATGTATGTATACTGTATATGTGTGTATATGTGTATACTGTATATGTGTGTATATGTATACTGTATATGTGTGTGTATATATGTATACTGTATGTGTGTGTATATGTATACTGTATATGTGTGTGTATATATGTATACTGTATGTGTGTATATATATGTATACTGTATATGTGTGTGTATATATATGTATACTGTATATGTGTGTATATGTATACTGTATATGTGTGTGTATATGTATACTGTATATGTGTGTATATATATATATGTATACTGTATATGTGTATATATATGTATACTGTATATGTGTATATATATGTATACTGTATGTGTGTATATATATATATGTATACTGTATATCTGTGTGTATATGTATACTGTATATGGGTGTATATATGTATACTGTATATGTGTGTATACTGTATATGTGTGTATATGTATACTGTATATGTGTATATATGTATAATGTATATGGGTGTATATATGTACACTGTATATGGGTGTGTATATGTATACTGGATATGTGTGTGTATATGTATACTGTATATGTGTGTATATATATATGTATACTGTATATGTGTATATATATATATATATGTATACTGTATATGTGTATATATATGTATACTGTATATGGGTGTATATATGTATACTGTATATGTGTGTATATATGTATACTGTATATGGGTGTATATATGTATACTGTATATGTGTGTATATATGTATACTGTATATGGGTGTATATATATGTATACTGTATGTGTGTATATATGTATACTGTATATGTGTGTGTATATATGTATACTGTATATGTGTGTATATGTGTATACTGTATGTGTGTGTATATGTGTATACTGTATATATGTGTGTATATGTATACTGTATATAGGTGTATATATGTATACTGTATATGTGTGTATATGTATACTGTATATGTGTGTGTATATGTGTATACTGTATATGTGTATATATGTATACTGTATATGGGTGTATATATGTATACTGTATATGTGTGTATATGTATACTGTATATGGATGTATATATATGTATACTGTATGTGTATATATGTATACTGTATATGTGTGTGTATATATGTATACTGTATATGTGTGTATATGTATACTGTATATGTGTGTATATGTGTATACTGTATGTGTGTGTATATGTGTATACTGTATATATGTGTGTATATGTATACTGTATATAGGTGTATATATCTATACTGTATATGTGTGTATATGTATACTGTATGTGTGTATATATGTATACTGTATATGTGTGTGTGTATATGTGTATACTGTATATGTGTATATATGTATACTGTATATGGGTGTATATATGTATACTGTATGTGTGTATATATGTATACTGTATATGTGTGTATATATATGTATACTGTATATGTGTGTATATATGTATACTGTATATGGGTGTATATATGTATACTGTATATGGATGTATATATATGTATACTGTATATGTGTGTATATATGTATACTGTATATGGGTGTATATATGTATACTGTATATGGGTGTATATATGTATACTGTATATGGGTGTATATATATGTATACTGCATATGGGTGTATATATGTATACTGTATATGGGTGTATATATATATGTATACTGTATATGGCTGTATATTTGTATACTGTATATGGATGTATATATATGTATACTGTATGTGTGTATATATGTATACTGTATATGTGTGTATATATGTATACTGTATATGTGTGTATATGTATACTGTATATGGGTGTGTATATATATGTATACTGTATATGGGTGTGTATATATATGTATACTGTATATGGGTGTATATATATATATGTATACTGTATGTGTATATATATATATGTATACTGTATATGTGTGTGTATATGTATACTGTATGTTTGTATATATGTATACTGTATATGGGTGTATATATGTATACTGTATATGTGTATATATATATACTGTATATGTGTGTGTATATATATATATGTATACTGTATATGTGTGTATATATGTACACTGTATATGGGTATATATATGTATACTGTATGTGTATATATGTATACTGTATATGGGTGTGTATATGTACACTGTATATGTGTGTGTATATGTATACTGTATATGGGTGTGTATATATATGTATACTGTATATGTGTGTATATATATGTATACTGTATGTGTGTATATATATATGTATACTGTATATGGGTGTATATATATGTATACTGTATGTCTGTATATATATATATGTATACTGTATATGGGTGTATATGTATATATATATATATATACTGTTATATGTGTGTATATGTATACTGTATATGGGTGTATATATGTATACTGTATATGTGTATATATGTATACTGTATATGTGTGTGTGTATATATATATATGTATACTGTATATGTGTGTGTGTATATATATATATATATATGTATACTGTATATGTGTGTATATATGTACACTGTATATGGGTATATATATGTATACTGTATGTGTATATATGTATACTGTATATGGGTGTATATATGTACACTGTATATGTGTGTGTATATGTATACTGTATATGGGTGTATATATATATATATATATATGTATACTGTATGTGTATATATATACTGTATATGTGTGTATATGTATACTGTATATGGGTTTGTATATATATGTATACTGTATATGTGTGTATATGTATACTGTATATGTGTGTATATATATATATATATATGTATACTGTATATGTGTGTATATATGTATACTGTATATGTGTGTATATGTATACTGTATATGGGTGTATATATGTATACTGTATATGTGTGTGTATATATATGTATACTGTATATGGGTGTATATATATGTATACTGAATATGTGTGTATATATGTACAGTGTATATGGGTATATATATGTATACTGTATGTGTATATATGTATACTGTATATGGGTGTATATATGTATACTGTATATGTGTATATATGTATACTGTATATGTGTGTGTATGTGTATACTGTATATGTGTATATATATATGTATACTGTATATGGGTGTGTATATGGGTGTATATATGTATACTGTATATGTGTGTATATGTATACTGTTTATGTGTGTATATATATGTATACTGTATGTGTATATATATGTATACTGTATATGTGTGTGTATATATATGTATACTGTATATGTGTATATATATGTATACTGTATATGTGTGTGTATATATATGTATACTGTATATGTGTATATATGTATACTGTATATGTGTATATATATGTATACTGTATATGGGTGTATATATATGTATACTGTTTATGGGTGTATATATGTATACTGTATATATATATGTATACTGTATATGTGTATATATGTATTCTGTATGTGTGTATATATGTATACTGTATGTGTGTATATATATGTATACTGTATATGGGTGTATATATATATATATATATATATGTATACTGTTTATGTGTGTATATATGTATACTGTATGTGTGTATATATGTATACTGTATGTGTGTGTATATATATGTATACTGTATATGGGTGTGTATATGTATACTGTATATGTGTGTGTATGTGTATACTGTATGTGTGTGTATATGTGTATACTGTATATATGTGTGTATATGTATACTGTATATAGGTGTATATATGTATACATGTATACTGTATATGTGTGTGTATATGTGTATACTGTATATGTGTATATATGTATACTGTATATGGGTGTATATATGTATACTGTATATGTGTGTATATGGATGTATATATATGTATACTGTATGTGTATATATGTATACTGTATATGTGTGTGTATATATGTATACTGTATATGTGTGTATATGTATACTGTATATGTGTGTATATGTGTATACTGTATGTGTGTGTATATGTGTATACTGTATATATGTGTGTATATGTATACTGTATATATCTATACTGTATATGTGTGTATATGTATACTGTATGTGTGTATATATGTATACTGTATATGTGTGTGTGTATATGTGTATACTGTATATGTGTATATATGTATACTGTATATGGGTGTATATATGTATACTGTATGTGTGTATATATGTATACTGTATATGTGTGTATATATATGTATACTGTATATGTGTGTATATATGTATACTGTATATGGGTGTATATATGTATACTGTATATGGATGTATATATATGTATACTGTATATGGGTGTATATATGTATACTGTATATGGGTGTATATATGTATACTGTATATGGGTGTATATATATGTATACTGCATATGGGTGTATATATGTATACTGTATATGGGTGTATATATATGTATACTGTATATGGGTGTATATTTGTATACTGTATATGGATGTATATATATGTATACTGTATGTGTGTATATATGTATACTGTATATGTGTGTATATATGTATACTGTATATGTGTGTATATGTATACTGTATATGGGTGTGTATATATATGTATACTGTATATGGGTGTGTATATATATGTATACTGTATATGGGTGTATATATATATATGTATACTGTATGTGTATATATATATATGTATACTGTATATGTGTGTGTATATGTATACTGTATGTTTGTATATATGTATACTGTATATGGGTGTATATATGTATACTGTATATGTGTATATATATATACTGTATATGTGTGTGTATATATATATATGTATACTGTATATGTGTGTATATATGTACACTGTATATGGGTATATATATGTATACTGTATGTGTATATATGTATACTGTATATGGGTGTGTATATGTACACTGTATATGTGTGTGTATATGTATACTGTATATGGGTGTGTATATATATGTATACTGTATATGTGTGTATATATATGTATACTGTATGTGTGTATATATATATGTATACTGTATATGGGTGTATATATATGTATACTGTATGTCTGTATATATATATGTATACTGTATATGGGTGTATATGTATATATATATATACTGTTATATGTGTGTATATGTATACTGTATATGGGTGTATATATGTATACTGTATATGTGTATATATGTATACTGTATATGTGTGTGTGTATATATATATATGTATACTGTATATGTGTGTGTGTATATATATATATATATGTATACTGTATATGTGTGTATATATGTACACTGTATATGGGTATATATATGTATACTGTATGTGTATATATGTATACTGTATATGGGTGTATATATGTACACTGTATATGTGTGTGTATATGTATACTGTATATGGGTGTATATATATATATATATATATGTATACTGTATGTGTATATATATACTGTATATGTGTGTATATGTATACTGTATATGGGTTTGTATATATATGTATACTGTATATGTGTGTATATGTATACTGTATATGTGTGTATATATATATATATATATATATGTATACTGTATATGTGTGTATATATGTATACTGTATATGTGTGTGTATGTGTGTGTATATGTATACTGTATATGTGTGTATATGTATACTGTATATGTGTGTATATGTATACTGTATATGGGTGTATATATGTATACTGTATATGTGTGTGTATATATATGTATACTGTATATGGGTGTATATATATGTATACTGAATATGTGTGTATATATGTACAGTGTATATGGGTATATATATGTATACTGTATGTGTATATATGTATACTGTATATGGGTGTATATATGTATACTGTATATGTGTATATATGTATACTGTATATGTGTGTGTATATGTATACTGTATATGTGTATATATATATATGTATACTGTATATGGGTGTGTATATGGGTGTATATATGTATACTGTATATGTGTGTATATGTATAATGTATATGGGTGTATATATATGTATACTGTTTATGTGTGTATATATATGTATACTGTATGTGTATATATATGTATACTGTATATGTGTGTGTATATATATGTATACTGTATATGTGTATATATATGTATACTGTATATGTGTGTGTATATATATGTATACTGTATATGTGTATATATGTATACTGTATATGTGTATATATATGTATACTGTATATGGGTGTATATATATGTATACTGTTTATGGGTGTATATATGTATACTGTATATATATATGTATACTGTATATGTGTATATATGTATACTGTATGTGTGTATATATGTATACTGTATGTGTGTATATATATGTATACTGTATATGGGTGTATATATATATATATATATATATATGTATACTGTTTATGTGTGTATATATGTATACTGTATGTGTGTATATATGTATACTGTATGTGTGTGTATATATATGTATACTGTATATGTGTGTGTATATATATATGTATACTGTATATGTGTGTGTATATGTATACTGTATATGGGTGTATATATGTATACTGTATATGTGTATATATATATGTATACTGTATATGTGTGTATATATGTATATATGTGTGTATATATGTATACTGTATATGTGTGTGTATATATGTATACTGTATGTGTGTGTATATGTGTATACTGTATATGTGTGTGTATATATGTATACTGTATATGTGTATATATGTATACTGTATATGTGTGTATATATATGTATACTGTATATGTGTATATATATGTATACTGTATATGTGTGTGTATATATGTATACTGTATGTGTGTGTATATGTGTATACTGTATATGTGTGTGTATATATGTATACTGTATATGTGTATATATGTATACTGTATATGTGTGTATATATATGTATACTGTATATGTGTATATATATGTATACTGTATATGTGTGTGTATATATGTATACTGTATGTGTATATATATGTATACTGTATATGTGTGTATATATGTATACTGTATATATGTGTGTATATATGTATACTGTATATGTGTGTGTATATATGTATACTGTATGTGTGTATATGTGTATACTGTATATGTGTGTGTATATATGTATACTGTATATGTGTGTATATATGTATACTGTATGTGTGTATATATATGTATACTGTATATGTGTATATATATGTATACTGTATATGTGTGTGTATATATGTATACTGTATGTGTGTATATATGTATACTGTATATGTGTGTGTATATATGTATACTGTATATGTGTATATATATATGTATACTGTATATGGGTGTGTATATGGGTGTATATTTGTACAATTTATATGGGTATATATATGTATACTGTATATGTGTGTGTATATATATGTATACTGTATGTGTGTATGTATATGTATACTGTATATGTGTGTATATATATGTATACTGTATATATATATATATACTGTATATGTGTGTATATATATGTATACTGTTTATGGGTGTATATATGTATACTGTATATGTGTGTGTATATATGTATACTGTATATGGGTGTATATATGTATACTGTATATGTGTGTGTATATATGTATACTGTATGTGTGTATATATGTGTATACTGTATATGTGTGTGTATATATGTATACTGTATGTGTGTATATATATGTATACTGTATATGTGTATATATGTATACTGTATATGTGTGTGTATATATGTATACTGTATATGTGTATATATATATATGTATACTGTATATGGGTGTGTATATGGGTGTATATATGTACAATTTATATGGGTGTATATATGTATACTGTATATGTGTGTGTATATATGTATACTGTATATGGGTGTATATATGTATACTGTATATGTGTGTGTATATATGTATACTGCATGTGTGTGTATATGTGTATACTGTATATGTGTGTGTATATATGTATACTGTATATGGGTGTATATATGTACAATTTATATGGGTGTATATATGTATACTGTATATGTGTGTATATGTATACTGTTTATGTGTGTATATATATGTATACTGTATATGTGTGTATATATGTATACTGTATATGTGTGTATATGTATACTGTATGTGTGTGTATATATATGTATACTGTATGTGTGTATGTATATGTATACTGTATATGTGTGTATATATGTATACTGTATATGTGTGTATATGTATACTCTATGTGTGTGTATATATATGTATACTGTATATGTGTGTATACTGTATATGTGTGTGTATATATATGTATACTGTATATGTGTGTGTATATGTATACTGTATGTGTGTATGTATATGTATACTGTATATGTGTATATATATGTATACTGTATATATATGTATACTGTATATGTGTGTATATATATGTATACTGTATATGTGTGTATATGTATACTGTATGTGTGTGTATATATATGTATACTGTATATGTGTATATATATATATATGTATACTGTATATATGTATATTGTATGTGTGTATATATATGTATACTGTATATGTGTGTATATGTATACTGTATATGTGTGTGTATATATATGTATACTGTATATGGGTGTATATATATGTATACTGTATATGTGTGTGTATATGTATACTGTATATGTATGTATACTGTATGTGTGTATATATATATACACTGTATATGTGTATATATATATATGTATACTGTATATGTGTGTGTATATATGTATACTGTATGTGTGTATATATATGTATACTGTATATGTGTGTGTATATATATGTATACTGTATATGTGTGTGTATATATATATGTATACTGTATGTGTGTATATATATATATATATATATGTATACTGTATATGTGTGTATATATATGTATACTGTTTATGGGTGTATATATGTATACTGTATATGTGTATATATGTATACTGTATATGTGTGTGTATATATATGTATACTGTATATGTGTGTGTATATATATGTATACTGTATGTGTGTATATATATGTATACTGTATATGGGTGTGTATATATATGTATCCTGTATGTGTGTGTGTATATGTATACTGTATATGGGTGTATATATATATGTATACTGTATATGGGTGTATATATATGTATACTGTATATGTGTGTATATATATGTATACTGTATATGGGTGTATATATATGTATACTGTATATGTGTGTGTATATATGTATACTGTATATGTGTGTGTGTATGTATACTGTATATGTGTGTATATATGTATACTGTATGTGTGTGTGTATATGTATACTGTATATGTGTATATATATGTATACTGTATATGTGTATATATGTATACTGTATATGGGTGTGTATATATATGTATACTGTATGTGTGTATATATGTATACTGTATATGTGTGTATATATATGTATACTGTATTTGTGTGTGTATATATGTATACTGTATTTGTGTATATATATGTATACTGTATATGTGTGTGTATATATATGTATACTGTATATGTGTGTATATATATACTGTATATGTGTTTATATATGTATACTGTATATGTGTATATATATATATGTATACTGTATTTGTGTATATATATGTATACTGTATATGTGTGTGTATATATATGTATACTGTATATGTATACTGTATATGGGTGTATATATGTACACTGTATATGTGTGTGTATATATGTATACTGTATATGGGTGTGTATATATGTATACTGTATATGTGTGTATATATGTATACTGTATATGTGTGTATATATATGTATACTGTATATGGGTGTATATATGTATACTATTTATGGGTGTATATATGTATACTGTATATGTGTATATATGTATACTGTATATGTATACAGTATACATATATACACACACATATACACCCATATACAGTATACATATACACACATATACAGTATACATATATACACACACATATATACAGTGTACATATATATACACACACATATACAGTATACATATACACACACATATACAGTATACATATATACACACATATACAGTATACACATATACAGTATACATATATACACACATATACAGTATACATACACACACACACATATACAGTATACATATACACATAGATATATAGTATTCATATATACACACACATATACAGTATACACATATACACACATATACAGTATACATATATACACCCATATACAGTATACATATACACACACATATACAGTATACATATATACACCCATATACAGTATACATATACACACATACAGTATACATATACACACATATACAGTGTACATATATACACACACATACAGTATACACATATACACAGTATACATATATATACACAGATATACAGTATACATATACACACATATACAGTATACATATATACACACATACAGTATACACATATACACACATATACAGTATACATATATATACACACATATACAGTATACATATACACACATATACAGTATACATATATACAGACATATACAGTATACACATATACAGACATATACAGTATACATATACACACACACATATACAGTATACACATATACTCATATACAGTATACATATACACACATATACAGTATACATATACACACACACATATACAGTATACACATATACACATATACAGTATACATATACACACACATATACAGTATACATATATACACACACATATACAGTATACATATATACACCGATATAAAGTATACATATACACACACATATACAGTATACATATATATACACACATACAGTATACATATATATATACACCCATATACAGTATACATATACACACACATATACAGTATACACATATATATACATACATATACACACACATATACAGTATACATATATATATATACATACATATACACACAGTATACATATATATATATACATACATACACACATATACAGTATACATATATATATATACACATATACAGCATACATATATATATACACATATACGGTATACATATATACACACATATACAGTATACATATATACACACATATACAGTATACATATATATACACACACCCATATACAGTATACATATATATACACACATATACAGTATACACATATACACACATATACAGTATACATATACACACACATATACAGTATACATATATACACACACATATACAGTATACACATATACACACATATACATATATATATATACACACACATATACAGTATACATATATATATACAGTACAGACCAAAAGTTTGGACACACCTTCTCATTTAAAGATTTTTCTGTATCTTCATGACTTTGAAAATTGTACATTCACACTGAAGGCATCAAAACTATGAATTAACACATGTGGAATTATATACTTAACAAAAAAGTGTGAAACAACTGAAAATATGTCTTATATTCTAGGTTCTTCAAAGTAGCCACCTTTTGCTCTGATGACTGCTTTGCACACTCTTGGCATTCTCTTGATGAGCTTCTAGAGGTAGTCACCGGAAATGGTTTTCACTTCACAGGTGTGTCCTGTCAGGTTTAATAAGTTGGATTTCTTGCCTTATAAATGGCGTTGGGACCATCAGTTGTGTTGTGCAGAAGTCAGGTGGATACACAGCTGATAGTCCTACTGAATAGACTGTTAGAATTTGTATTATGGCAAGAAAAAAGCAGCTAAGTAAAGAAAAACGAGTGGCCATCATTACTTTAAGAAATGAAGGTCAGTCAGTCCGAAAAATTGGGAAAACTTTGAAAGTGTCCCCAAGTGCAGTTGCAAAAACCATCAAGTGCTGCAAAGAAACTGGCTCACATGAGGACCGCTCCAGGAAAGGAAGACCAAGAGTCACCTCTGCTTCTGAGGATAAGTTTATCTGAGTCACCAGCCTCAGAAATCGCAGGTTAACAGCAGCTCAGATTAGAGACCAGGTCAATGGCACACAGAGTTCTAGCAGCAGACACATCTCTACAACAACTGTTAAGAGGAGACTTTGTGCAGCAGGCCTTCATGGTAAAATAGCTGCTAGGAAACCACTGCTAAGGACAGGCAACAAGCAGAAGAGACTTGTTTGGGCTAAAGAACACAAGGAATGGACATTAGACCAGTGGAAATCTGTGCTTTGGTCTGATGAGTCCAAATTTGAGATCTTTGGTTCCAACCACCGTGTCTTTGTGCGACGCAGAAAAGGTGAACGGATGGACTCTACATGCCTGGTTCCCACCGTGAAGCATGGAGGAGGAGGTGTGATGGTGTGGGGGTGCTTTGCTGGTGACACTGTTGGGGATTTATTAAAAATTGAAGGTATACTGAACCAGCATGACTACCACAGCATCTTGCAGCGGCATGCTATTCCATCCGGTTTGCGTTTAGTTGGACCATCATTTATTTTTCAACAGGACAATGACCCCAAACACACCTCCAGGCTGTGTAAGGGCTATTTGACCAAGAAATAGAGTGATAGGGTGCTACGCCAAATGACCTGGCCTCCACAGTCACCAGACCTGAACCCAATCGAGATGGTTTGGGGTGAGCTGGACCGCAGAGTGAAGGCAAAAGGGCCAACAAGTGCTAAGCATCTCTGGGAACTCCTTCAAGATTGTTGGAAGACCATTTCCGGTGACTACCTCTTGAAGCTCATCAATAGATTGCCAAGAGTGTGCAAAGCAGTCATCAAAGCAAAAGGTGGCTACTTTGAAGAACCTAGAATATAAGACATATTTTCAGTTGTTTCACACTTTTTTGTTAAGTATATAATTCCACATGTGTTAATTCATAGTTTTGATGCCTTCAGTGTGAATGTACAGTTTTCATAGTTATGAAAATACAGAAAAATCTTTAAATGAGAAGGTGTGTCCAAACTTTTGGTCTGTACTGTACATACATATACACACATATACATATATATATACATACATATATACACACATATACAGTATACATATATATACACATATACAGTATACATATATACACATATACAGTATACATATACACACATATACAGTATACACATACACACACATATACAGTATACATATATACACCCATATACAGTATACATATACACACACATATACAGTATACATATATATACACACATATACAGTATACATATACACACACATATACAGTATACATATATATACAGTATACATATATATATATACACACACATATATACACACATATACAGTATACATATATACACATACAGTATACATATATATACACGCATATACAGTATACATATATACACCCATATACAGTATACATATATACACATATACAGTATACATATATACACACACATACAGTATACATATATACACACACATATACAGTATACATATATATACACACATACAGTATACATATATACATACATATACAGTATACATATATACACACACATACAGTATACATATATACACACACATATACAGTATACATATAAATACACACATACAGTATACATATATACATACATATACAGTATACATATACACACATATACAGTATACATATATACACATATACAGTATACATATATACACACACATACAGTATACATATATACACACACATATACAGTATACATATATATACACACATACAGTATACATATATACAAACATATACAGTATACATATATACACACACATACAGTATACATATATACATACACATATACAGTATACATATAAATACACACATACAGTATACATATATACATACATATACAGTATACATATACACACATATACAGTATACATATATACACACATACAGTATACATATATATACACGCATATACAGTATACATATACACACATATACAGTATACATATATACACCCATATACAGTATACATATATACACCCATATACAGTATACATATATATATATACACACACATATATACACACATATACAGTATACATATATATACACACATATACAGTATACATATATATACACATATACAGTATACATATATACACACATATACAGTATACATATATATATACACATATACAGTATACATATATATACACACATATACAGTATACATATACACACACATATACAGTATACATATATATACACATATACAGTATACATATATATATACACACACACATATATACACACATATACAGTATACATATACACACATATACAGTATACATATATACACACACATATACAGTATACATATATATACACACATATACAGTATACATATACACACACATATACAGTATACATATATATACACATATACAGTATACATATATATATATACACACACATATATACACACATATACAGTATACATATATACACATACAGTATACATATATATACACACACATATACAGTATACATATATACACACATACAGTATACATATATACACCCATAAACAGTATACATATACACACCCACATATACAGTATACATATATACACACATATACAGTATACATATACACACATATACAGTATACATATATATACACACCCATATACAGTATACATATATATACACACATATACAGTATACATATATACACACATACAGTATACATATATACACCCATAAACAGTATACATATACACACCCACATATACAGTATACATATATACACACATATACAGTATACATATATACACACATATACAGTATACACATATACACACATATACAGTATACATATACACACACATATACAGTATACACATATACACACATATACAGTATATATATACACACACATATACAGTATACACATATATACACACATATACAGTATACATATATACACATACAGTATACATATATATATATACACACATATACAGTATACATATATATACACACACCCATATACAGTATACATATATATATACACACCCATATACAGTATACATATATACCCACCCATATACAGTATACATATATACACACACATATACAGTATACATATACACACACATATACAGTAATACAGCATATACACACACACATACACTGTATATACACACACACATATACAGTATACATATATACACACATACAGTATACATATATACACACACATATACAGTATACATATACACACACATATACAGTATACATATATATACACATACAGTATACATATATACACACACATATACAGTATACATATATACACCCATATACAGTATACATATACACACACATATACAGTATACACATATACAGTATACATATATATACACACACATATATACACACATATACAGTATACATATATACACATACAGTATACATATATATATACACACATATACAGTATACATATATATATATACACATATACAGTATACATATATATACACACCCATATACAGTATACATATATACACACCCATATACAGTATACATATATACACACATACAGTATACATATATACACACACATATACAGTATACATATACACACCCATATACAGTATACATATATACACAGAGATATACTGTATATATACATATATATACACACATACAGTATACATATATACACACATATACAGTATACATATATATACACACATATATACACACACATATACAGTATACATATATATACACATATACAGTATACATATATATACACACATACAGTATACATATATACACACATATACAGTATACATATATACACACATATACAGTATACATATATACACACACATATACAGTATACATATATATACACATATACAGTATACATATATACACGCATATATACAGTAATACAGCATATACACACACATATACTGTATATATACACACACACATATACTGTATACATATATATACACACATATACAGTATACATATATATACACACATATACAGTATACATATATATACACACATATACAGTATACATATACACACATATACAGTATACATATATACACACACATATACAGTATACATATATACACACATACAGTATACATATATACACCCACATATACAGTATACATATACACACACATATACAGTATACATATATATACACATATACAGTATGCATATATATACACACACATATACAGTATACATATATACACACACATACAGTATATATATATACACATATATACAGTATACACATATACACACATATATACTGTATATATACATATATATACACACATACAGTATACATATATACACACATATACAGTATACATATATATACACACATATATATACACACATATACAGTATACATATATACACACACATATACAGTATACATATATATACACATATACAGTATACATATATACACACATATACAGTATACATATATACACACATATATACTGTATATATACATATATATACACACATACAGTATACATATATACACACATATACAGTATACATATATATACACACATATATATACACACATATACAGTATACATATATACACACACATATACAGTATACATATATATACACACATACAGTATACATATATACACACATATACAGTATACATATATATACACACATATACAGTATACATATATACACACACATATACAGTATACATATATATACACATACAGTATACATATATATATACACACACATATACAGTATACATATATACACGCATATATACAGTAATACAGCATATACACACACATATACTGTATATATACACACACACATATACAGTATACATATATATACACACATATACAGTATACATATATATACACACATACAGTATACATATATATACACACACATATACAGTATACATATACACACATATACAGTATACATATATACACACACATATACAGTATACATATATACACACATACAGTATACATATATACACCCACATATACAGTATACATATATACACACATACAGTATACATATATACACACATACAGTATACATATATACACCCACATATACAGTATACATATATACACACATATACAGTATACATATATATACACATATACAGTATACATATATATACACACATATACAGTATACATATATACACACACACACACATATACAGTATACATATATATACACATATACAGTATGCATATATATACACACACATATACAGTATACATATATACACACACATACAGTATACATATACACACACATATACAGTATACACATATACACACATATACAGTATACACATATACACACATATACAGTATACATATATATACACACATATACAGTATAAATATACACACATATACAGTATACACATATACACACATATACAGTATACACATATACACACATACACAGTATACATATATACACACACATATACAGTATAAATATATATATACATACATATACACACAGTATACATATATATATATACATACATACACACATATACAGTATACATATATATACACACATATACAGTATACATATATATACACATATACAGTATACATATATACACACATATACAGTATACATATACACACACATACAGTATACATATATATACACATATACAGTATACATATATACACACATATACAGTATACATATATATACACACACCCATATACAGTATACATATATACACCCATATACAGTATACATATACACACACATATACAGTATACACATATACACACATATACAGTATACATATATACACACACATATACAGTATACACATATACACATATATATACACAAACATATACAGTATACATATATATATATATATACATACATATACACACACATATACATATATATATACATACATATATACACACATATACAGTATACATATATACACACATATACAGTATACATATACACACATATACAGTATACACATACACACACATATACAGTATACATATATACACCCATATACAGTATACATATACACACACATATACAGTATATATATACACACATATACAGTATACATATACACACAGATATACAGTATACATATACACACACATATACAGTATACATATATATACAGTATACATATATATATACACACACATATATACACACATATACAGTATACATATATACACATACAGTATACATATATATACACGCATATACAGTATACATATATACACCCATATACAGTATACATATACACACACATATACAGTATACATATATACACACACATACAGTATACATATATACACACATATACAGTATACATATAGATACACACATACAATATACATATATACATACATATACAGTATACATATATACACACACATACAGTATACATATATACACACACATATACAGTATACATATAAATACACACATACAGTATACATATATACATACATATACAGTATACATATATACACATATACAGTATACATATACACACATATACAGTATACATATATACACCCATATACAGTATACATATATACACCCATATACAGTATACATATATATATACACACACATATATACACACATATACAGTATACATATATACACATACAGTATACATATATATACACACACATATACAGTATACATATACACACATATACAGTATACATATATATACACACATATACAGTATACATATAAATACACACATACAGTATACATATATACATACATATACAGTATACATATATACACATATACAGTATACATATACACACATATACAGTATACATATATACACCCATATACAGTATACATATATACACCCATATACAGTATACATATATATATACACACACATATATACACACATATACAGTATACATATATACACATACAGTATACATATATATACACACACATATACAGTATACATATACACACATATACAGTATACATATACACACACATATACAGTATACATATATATACACATATACAGTATACATATATATATACACACATATACATATATACACATACAGTATACATATATATACACACACATATACAGTATACATATATACACACATACAGTATACATATATATATACACGCATATACAGTATACATATATATATACACACATATACAGTATACATATATATATATACACGCATATACAGTATACATATATACACATACAGTATACATATATCTACACACCCATATACAGTATACATATATACACACATATACAGTATACATATATACACACATACAGTATACATATATACACCCATAAACAGTATACATATACACACCCACATATACAGTATACATATATACACACATATACAGTATACATATATACACCCATATACAGTATACATATATACACATACAGTATACATATACACACACACATATACAGTATACATATATACACACACACATATACAGTATACATATATACACAAATATACAGTATACATATATATACACACACCCATATACAGTATACATATATACACACATATACAGTATACATATACACACACATATACAGTATACACATATACACAAATGTACAGTATACACATACACACACATATACAGTATACATATATATATACACATATACAGTATACATATATACACACATATACAGTATACACATATACAGTATACATATATACACACATATACAGTATACATATACACACACATATACAGTATACACATATACACACATATACAGTATACATATATACACACATATACAGTATACATATACACACACATATACAGTATACACATATACACACATATACAGTATACATATATATATACACACATATACAGTATACATATATACACATACAGTATACATATATATATATATATACACATATACAGTATACATATATATATACACACCCATATACAGTATACATATATATACACACACCCATACACATTATACATATATACACACATATACAGTATACATATATACACACATATACAATATACATATACACACACATATACAGTATACACATATACACACATATACAGTATACATATATATATACACACATATATACACACATATACAGTATACATATATACACATACAGTATACATATATATATACACACATATACAGTATACATATATATATACACACACCCATATACAGTATACATATATATATACACACCCATATACAGTATACATATATACCCACCCATATACAGCATACATATATACACACATACAGTATACATATATACACACATATACAGTATACATATACACACACATATACAGTAATACAGCATATACACACACATACACTGTATATACACACACACACACATATACAGTATACATATATATACACACACATATACAGTATACATATATACACACATACAGTATACATATATACACACACATATACAGTATACATATACACACACATATACAGTATACATATATATACACACATACAGTATACATATATACACACACATATACAGTATACATATATACACCCATATACAGTATACATATACACACACATATACAGTATACACATATACACACATATAGAGTATACATATATACACACACATATATACACACATATACAGTATACATATATACACATACAGTATACATATATATACACATATACAGTATACATATATACACACCCACATACAGTATACATATATACACACATACAGTATACATATATACACACACATATACAGTATAAATATACACACCCATATACACTATACATATATACACACATATATACTGTATATATACATATATATACACACATACAGTATACATATATACACACATATACAGTATACATATATATACACACATATATATACACACATATACAGTATACATATATACACACACATATACAGTATACATATATATACACACATACAGTATACATATATACACACATATACAGTATACATATATACACACATTTATATACACACATATACAGTATACATATATACACACACATATACAGTATACATATATATACACATATACAGTATACATATATATACACATATACAGTATACATATATACACACATATACAGTATACATATATATACACACATATACAGTATACATATATACACACACATATACAGTATACATATATACACACATATACAGTATACATATACACACACATATACAGTATACATATATACACACATACAGTATACATATATACACCCACATATACAGTATACATATATACACACATACAGTATACATATATACACACATACAGTATACATATATACACCCACATATACAGTATACATATATACACACATATACAGTATACATATATACACGCATATATACAGTAATACAGCATATACACACACATATACAGTATACATATATATACACATATACAGTATACATATATATACACACACATATACAGTATACATATATACACACACACACATATACAGTATACATATATATACACACACATATACAGTATACATATATACACACACACACACACACATATACAGTATACATATATATACACACACATATACAGTATACATATACATACACATATACAGTATACATATATACACCCATAAACAGTATACATATATATACACACACACATACAGTATACATATATATATATACACACACATATACAGTATACACATATACACACATATACAGTGTACATATATACACCCATATACAGTATACATATATACACCCATATACAGTATACATATATATATACACATATACAGTATACATATATACACACATATACAGTATACATATATACACACCCATATTCAGTATACATATATACACACATATACAGTATACATATACACACACATATACAGTATACACATACACACACATATACAGTATACATATATATATACACATATACAGTATACGTATATACACACATATACAGTATACATATATACACATATACAGTATACATATATACACACACATATACAGTATACATATACACACACATATACAGTATACACATACACACACATATACAGTATACATATATACACACATATACAGTATACATATACACACACATATACAGTATACACACATATACAGTATACATATATACACATACAGTATACATATATATATACACACATATACAGTATACATATATATATATACACACCCATATACAGTATACATATATATACACACACCCATACACAGTATACATATATACACACATATACAGTATACATATATACACACATATACAGTATACATATACACACACATATACAGTATACACATATACACACATATACAGTATACATATATATATACACACATATACAGTATAGATATATATACACACACCCATATACAGTATACATATATATATACACACCCATATACAGTATACATATATACCCACCCATATACAGTATACATATATACACACATACAGTATACATACATACACACACATATACAGTATACATATACACACACATATACAGTAATACAGCATATACACACACATACACTGTATATACACACACATATACAGTATACATATATACACACATACAGTATACATATATACACACACATATACAGTATACATATATACACACATACAGTATACATATATATACACACATACAGTATACATATATACACACACATATACAGTATACATATATACACCCATATACAGTATACATATACACACACATATACAGTATACACATATACACACACATACTGTATACATATATATATACACACATATACAGTATACATATACACACATATATACAGTATACATATATACACCCATATACAGTATACATATATATACACACCCATATACAGTATACATATATACACACCCATATACAGTATACATATATACACACATACAGTATACATATATACACACACATATACAGTATACATATACACACCCATATACAGTATACATATATACACACATATATACTGTATATATACATATATATACACACATACAGTATACATATATACACACACATATACAGTATACATATATACACACATATATATACACACATATACAGTATACATATATACACACACATATACAGTATACATATATATACACATATACAGTATACATATATATACACACATACAGTATACATATATACACACATATACAGTATACATATATATACACACATATATATACACACATATACACACATATACAGTATACATATATACACACACATATACAGTATACATATATATACACATATACAGTATACATATATATACACACATATACAGTATACATATATACACGCATATATACAGTAATACAGCATATACACACACACATATACTGTATATATACACACACACATATACAGTATACATATATATACACACATAAACAGTATACATATATATACACACACATATACAGTATACATATACACACATATACAGTATACATATACACACACATACAGTATACATATATACACCCACATATACAGTATACATATATACACACATACAGTATACATATATACACACATATACAGTATACATATATACACGCATATATACAGTAATACAGCATATACACACATATACAGTATACACATATACACACATATACAGTATACATATATATATACACATACAGTATACATATATATACACACATATACAGTATACATATATATACACACACATATACAGTATACATATATACACACATACAGTATACATATATACACACATACAGTATACATATATACACACATACAGTATACATATATACACCCACATATACAGTATACATATATACACACATACAGTATACATATATACACCCACATATACAGTATACATATATACACACATATACAGTATACATATATACACGCATATATACAGTAATACAGCATATACACACACATATACAGTATACATATACACACACATATAAAGTATACATATATATACACACACACATACAGTATACACATATACACACATATACAGTATACATATATACACACACATATACAGTATACATATATATATATACACACACATATACAGTATACACAAATACACACATATACAGTATACATATATACACCCATATACAGTATACATATATACACACACACATACAGTATATATATACACACACATATACAGTATACACAAATACACACATATACAGTATACATATATACACCCATATACAGTATACATATATACACACCCATATACAGTATATATATACACACACATATACAGTATACACAAATACACACATTTACAGTATACATATATATACACACATATACAGTATACATATATACACACATATACAGTATACATATATACACACACACATACAGTATACATATATACACACATATACAGTATACATATATACACACATATACAGTATACATATATACACATACAGTATACATATATATATATACACACATATACAGTATACATATATACACATATACGGTATACATATATATACACACACCCATATACAGTATACATATATATATATACACACCCATATACAGTATACATATATACACACATACAGTATACATACATACACACACATATACAGTATACATATATACACACATATACAGTATACATATATACACCCATATACAGTATACATATATACACACATATACAGTATACATATATATACACATATACAGTAATACAGCATATACACACACTGTATATACACACACACATATACAGTATACATATATACACACATACAGTATACATATATACACACACATATACAGTATACATATACACACATATACAGTATACATATATATACACACATACAGTATACATATATACACACACATATACAGTATACATATATACACCCATATACAGTATACATATATATACACACATACAGTATACACATATACAGTATACATATACACACCCATATACAGTATACATATACACACACATATACAGTATACACATATACAGCATACATATATACACATACAGTATACATATATATATACACACATATACAGTATACATATATATACACATATACAGTATACATATATATACACACCCATATACAGTATACATATATACACACCCATATACAGTATACATATATACACACATACAGTATACATATATACACACACATATACAGTATACATATACACACCCATATACAGTATACATATATACACATATATACTGTATATATACATATATATACACACATACAGTATACATATATACACACACATATACAGTATACATATATATACACATATATATACACACATATACAGTATACATATATATACACATATACAGTATACATATATATACACACATACAGTATACATATATACACACATATACAGTATACATATATATACACACATATATATACACACATATACACACATATACAGTATACATATATACAAACATATACAGTATACATATATATATACACATATACAGTATACATATATATACACACATATACAGTATACATATATACACGCATATATACAGTAATACAGCATATACACACACACATATACAGTATACATATATATATACACACATATACAGTATACATATATATACACACATATACAGTATACATATATATACACACACATATACAGTATACATATACACACATATACAGTATACATATACACCCACATACAGTATACATATATACACCCACATATACAGTATACATATATACACACATATACAGTATACATATATACACACACACATACAGTATACATATATATACACACATACAGTATACATATATATACACATACAGTATACATATATATACACACATATACAGTATACATATATATACACACATATACAGTATACATATATATACACACATATACAGTATACATATACACACATATACAGTATACATATATACACACACATATACAGTATACATATATACACACATACAGTATACATATATACACACATACAGTATACATATATACACCCACATATACAGTATACATATATACACACATATACAGTATACATATATACACGCATATATACAGTAATACAGCATATACACACACATATACAGTATACATATACACACACATATACAGTATACATATATACACGCATATATACAGTAATACAGCATATACACACACATATACAGTATACATATACACACACATATACAGTATACATATATATACACACACATATACAGTATACATATATACACACACATATACAGTATACATATATACACACACACACATACACACACACACATATACAGTATACATATATACACACATACAGTATATATATATACACCCACATATACAGTATACATATATACACACATACAGTATACATATATACACCCACATATACAGTATACATATATACACACATATACAGTATACATATATACACGCATATATACAGTAATACAGCATATACACACACATATACAGTATACATATATACACGCATATATACAGTAATACAGCATATACACACACATATACAGTATACATATACAGTATACATATATATACATATACACACACATATACAGTATACATATACACACATATACAGTATACATATATATACATATACACACACACATACAGTATACATATATACACACACATATACAGTATACATACATATACACACACATATACAGTATACATATATATATACACACATATACACAGTATACATATATATATATACACACATATACAGTATACATATATACACGCATATATACAGTAATACAGCATATACACACACATATACAGTATACATATATATACACACACATATACAGTATACATATATACACACACACATACACACACACACATATACAGTATACATATATATATATATATATACACACACATATACAGTATACACAAATACACACATTTACAGTATACATATATACACACACATATACAGTATACATATATACACACATATATACAGTATACATATATACACACACAGATACACACACATATACAGTATACATATATATATATACACACACACACATACACACACATATACAGTATACACAAATACACACATTTACAGTATACAAATACACACATTTACAGTATACATATACACACATATACAGTATACATATATACACACATATACAGTATACATATATACACACACATATACAGTATACATATACACACACACATATACAGTATACATATATACACACATATACAGTATACATATATATACACACACATATACAGTATACATTATATACACACATACAGTATACATATATACACACACATACAGTATACATATATACACCCATATACAGTATACATATATACACACATATACAGTATACATATATATACACACACATACAGTATACATATACACACATATACAGTATACATATATATACACATATACAGTATACATATATATACACATACAGTATACATATATACACACATATACAGTATACATATATATACACACACACATACAGTATACATATATACACACATATACAGTATACATATATACACACATATACAGTATACATATATATACACACATATACAGTATACATATATACACACATATACAGTATACATATATATACACACATATACAGTATACATATACACACATATACAGTATACATATATACACACACACATATACAGTATACATATATACACACACACACATATACAGTATACATATATATATATATACACACACATATACAGTATACACAAATACACACATTTACAGTATACATATATACAGTATACATATATATACACATACAGTATACATATATACACACATATATAGTATACATATATAGACACACACACATATACAGTATACATATATACACACATATACAGTATACATATATACACACATATACAGTATACATATACACACACACACATATACAGTATACATATACACACACACACATATACAGTATACATATATACACACATATACAGTATACATATATATACACACACATATACAGTATACATATATACACACATATACAGTATACATATATATACACACACATACAGTATACATATACACACATATACAGTATACATATATATATATACACATACAGTATACATATATATACACATACAGTATACATATATATATACACATACAGTATACATATATATACACATACAGTATACATATATACACACATATACAGTATACATATATATACACACACATATACAGTATACATATATACACACATATACAGTATACATATATACACACATATACAGTATACATATATATACACACATATACAGTATACATATACACACATATACAGTATACATATATACACATACAGTATACATATATATATACACACATATACAGTATACATATATATATATACACACCCATATACAGTATACATATATATACACACACCCATACACAGTATACATATATACACACATATACAGTATACATATATACACACATATACAGTATACATATACACACACATATACAGTATACACATATACACACATATACAGTATACATATATATATACACACATATACAGTATAGATATATATACACACACCCATATACAGTATACATATATATATACACACCCATATACAGTATACATATATACCCACCCATATACAGTATACATATATACACACATACAGTATACATACATACACACACATATACAGTATACATATACACACACATATACAGTAATACAGCATATACACACACATACACTGTATATACACACACATATACAGTATACATATATACACACATACAGTATACATATATACACACACATATACAGTATACATATATACACACATACAGTATACATATATATACACACATACAGTATACATATATACACACACATATACAGTATACATATATACACCCATATACAGTATACATATACACACACATATACAGTATACACATATACACACACATACTGTATACATATATATATACACACATATACAGTATACATATACACACATATATACAGTATACATATATACACCCATATACAGTATACATATATATACACACCCATATACAGTATACATATATACACACCCATATACAGTATACATATATACACACATACAGTATACATATATACACACACATATACAGTATACATATACACACCCATATACAGTATACATATATACACACATATATACTGTATATATACATATATATACACACATACAGTATACATATATACACACACATATACAGTATACATATATACACACATATATATACACACATATACAGTATACATATATACACACACATATACAGTATACATATATATACACATATACAGTATACATATATATACACACATACAGTATACATATATACACACATATACAGTATACATATATATACACACATATATATACACACATATACACACATATACAGTATACATATATACACACACATATACAGTATACATATATATACACATATACAGTATACATATATATACACACATATACAGTATACATATATACACGCATATATACAGTAATACAGCATATACACACACACATATACTGTATATATACACACACACATATACAGTATACATATATATACACACATAAACAGTATACATATATATACACACACATATACAGTATACATATACACACATATACAGTATACATATACACACACATACAGTATACATATATACACCCACATATACAGTATACATATATACACACATACAGTATACATATATACACACATATACAGTATACATATATACACGCATATATACAGTAATACAGCATATACACACATATACAGTATACACATATACACACATATACAGTATACATATATATATACACATACAGTATACATATATATACACACATATACAGTATACATATATATACACACACATATACAGTATACATATATACACACATACAGTATACATATATACACACATACAGTATACATATATACACACATACAGTATACATATATACACCCACATATACAGTATACATATATACACACATACAGTATACATATATACACCCACATATACAGTATACATATATACACACATATACAGTATACATATATACACGCATATATACAGTAATACAGCATATACACACACATATACAGTATACATATACACACACATATAAAGTATACATATATATACACACACACATACAGTATACACATATACACACATATACAGTATACATATATACACACACATATACAGTATACATATATATATATACACACACATATACAGTATACACAAATACACACATATACAGTATACATATATACACCCATATACAGTATACATATATACACACACACATACAGTATATATATACACACACATATACAGTATACACAAATACACACATATACAGTATACATATATACACCCATATACAGTATACATATATACACACCCATATACAGTATATATATACACACACATATACAGTATACACAAATACACACATTTACAGTATACATATATATACACACATATACAGTATACATATATACACACATATACAGTATACATATATACACACACACATACATGATACATATATACACACATATACAGTATACATATATACACACATATACAGTATACATATATACACATACAGTATACATATATATATATACACACATATACAGTATACATATATACACATATACGGTATACATATATATACACACACCCATATACAGTATACATATATATATATACACACCCATATACAGTATACATATATACACACATACAGTATACATACATACACACACATATACAGTATACATATATACACACATATACAGTATACATATATACACCCATATACAGTATACATATATACACACATATACAGTATACATATATATACACATATACAGTAATACAGCATATACACACACTGTATATACACACACACATATACAGTATACATATATACACACATACAGTATACATATATACACACACATATACAGTATACATATACACACATATACAGTATACATATATATACACACATACAGTATACATATATACACACACATATACAGTATACATATATACACCCATATACAGTATACATATATATACACACATACAGTATACACATATACAGTATACATATACACACCCATATACAGTATACATATACACACACATATACAGTATACACATATACAGTATACATATATACACATACAGTATACATATATATATACACACATATACAGTATACATATATATACACATATACAGTATACATATATATACACACCCATATACAGTATACATATATACACACCCATATACAGTATACATATATACACACATACAGTATACATATATACACACACATATACAGTATACATATACACACCCATATACAGTATACATATATACACATATATACTGTATATATACATATATATACACACATACAGTATACATATATACACACACATATACAGTATACATATATATACACATATATATACACACATATACAGTATACATATATATACACATATACAGTATACATATATATACACACATACAGTATACATATATACACACATATACAGTATACATATATATACACACATATATATACACACATATACACACATATACAGTATACATATATACAAACATATACAGTATACATATATATATACACATATACAGTATACATATATATACACACATATACAGTATACATATATACACGCATATATACAGTAATACAGCATATACACACACACATATACAGTATACATATATATATACACACATATACAGTATACATATATATACACACATATACAGTATACATATATATACACACACATATACAGTATACATATACACACATATACAGTATACATATACACACACATACAGTATACATATATACACCCACATATACAGTATACATATATACACACATATACAGTATACATATATACACACACACATACAGTATACATATATATACACACATACAGTATACATATATATACACATACAGTATACATATATATACACACATATACAGTATACATATATATACACACATATACAGTATACATATATATACACACATATACAGTATACATATACACACATATACAGTATACATATATACACACACATATACAGTATACATATATACACACATACAGTATACATATATACACACATACAGTATACATATATACACCCACATATACAGTATACATATATACACACATATACAGTATACATATATACACGCATATATACAGTAATACAGCATATACACACACATATACAGTATACATATACACACACATATACAGTATACATATATACACGCATATATACAGTAATACAGCATATACACACACATATACAGTATACATATACACACACATATACAGTATACATATATATACACACACATATACAGTATACATATATACACACACATATACAGTATACATATATACACACACACACATACACACACACACATATACAGTATACATATATACACACATACAGTATATATATATACACCCACATATACAGTATACATATATACACACATACAGTATACATATATACACCCACATATACAGTATACATATATACACACATATACAGTATACATATATACACGCATATATACAGTAATACAGCATATACACACACATATACAGTATACATATATACACGCATATATACAGTAATACAGCATATACACACACATATACAGTATACATATACAGTATACATATATATACATATACACACACATATACAGTATACATATACACACATATACAGTATACATATATATACATATACACACACACATACAGTATACATATATACACACACATATACAGTATACATACATATACACACACATATACAGTATACATATATATATACACACATATACACAGTATACATATATATATATACACACATATACAGTATACATATATACACGCATATATACAGTAATACAGCATATACACACACATATACAGTATACATATATATACACACACATATACAGTATACATATATACACACACACATACACACACACACATATACAGTATACATATATATATATATATACACACACATATACAGTATACACAAATACACACATTTACAGTATACATATATACACACACATATACAGTATACATATATACACACATATATACAGTATACATATATACACACACAGATACACACACATATACAGTATACATATATATATATACACACACACACATACACACACATATACAGTATACACAAATACACACATTTACAGTATACAAATACACACATTTACAGTATACATATACACACATATACAGTATACATATATACACACATATACAGTATACATATATACACACACATATACAGTATACATATACACACACACACATATACAGTATACATATATACACACATATACAGTATACATATATATACACACACATATACAGTATACATATATATACACACATACAGTATACATATATACACACACATACAGTATACATATATACACCCATATACAGTATACATATATACACACATATACAGTATACATATATATACACACACATACAGTATACATATACACACATATACAGTATACATATATATACACATATACAGTATACATATATATACACATACAGTATACATATATACACACATATACAGTATACATATATATACACACACACATACAGTATACATATATACACACATATACAGTATACATATATACACACATATACAGTATACATATATATACACACATATACAGTATACATATATACACACATATACAGTATACATATATATACACACATATACAGTATACATATACACACATATACAGTATACATATATACACACACACATATACAGTATACATATATACACACACACACATATACAGTATACATATATATATATATATACACACACATATACAGTATACACAAATACACACATTTACAGTATACATATATACAGTATACATATATATACACATACAGTATACATATATACACACATATATAGTATACATATATAGACACACACACATATACAGTATACATATATACACACATATACAGTATACATATATACACACACATATACAGTATACATATACACACACACACATATACAGTATACATATACACACACACACATATACAGTATACATATATACACACATATACAGTATACATATATATACACACACATATACAGTATACATATATACACACATATACAGTATACATATATATACACACACATACAGTATACATATACACACATATACAGTATACATATATATATATACACATACAGTATACATATATATACACATACAGTATACATATATATATACACATACAGTATACATATATATACACATACAGTATACATATATACACACATATACAGTATACATATATATACACACACATATACAGTATACATATATACACACATATACAGTATACATATATACACACATATACAGTATACATATATATACACACATATACAGTATACATATACACACATATACAGTATACATATATACACACACACATATACAGTATACATATATACACACACACATATACAGTATACATATATACACACACAAACATACACACACACACATATACAGTATACATATATATATATACACACACATATACAGTATACACAAATACACACATTTACAGTATACATATATACACACACATATACAGTATACATATATATACACATACAGTATACATATATACACACATATACATTATACATATATACACACATATATAGTATACATATATACACACACATATATAGCTACAGGCCCCGCTGCGTCCTCTGTGTCTCTGCACAGATATAAGTGTAACACGTCGCAGGGGCGGAACTACCGCCCGTGCAGCCGGTTCATTGAACGGGGCCCCGAGGGAGAGGGGGCCCCTCCAGCCTCCAGCAGGGCCGCCATCAGGGCATGACTGCCCTGACTCCAGTATGGGGCCCGGCCGGTAGGGGCCCCCTCGGGGGCCCCCCTCTTGTGCGTCTCTCTCCTCATGGGGCCCCCGGCCCCATGCTATGCGCCGGGTCCGGGACATTTCAGCGCTGAGCTGCGCTGTTGCAGCAGCGCCTTCATGATTCCCCTGACTTCCGGTCATGTGACGGTGCCGTCACATGACCGGAAGTCAGGAGAACCTGCTGTCAGCGATTTGGACGAGCGCCAGGATTCTGCAGGGATCGCATGGGGGTAAGTATAACAAGTTTTATTTTTTTTTAAAATACAATTAACTAGGAGTGGAGAGATGGGAGATGCACATGTGTGTGTGTGTGTGTGTGTGTGTGTGGGGGGGGGGGGAGATGGGAGATGCACATGTGTGTGTGGGGGGGGGAGATGGGAGATGCACATGTGTGTGTGGGGGGGGAGATGGGAGATGCACATGTGTGTGGGGGGGGGATGGGAGATGCACATGTGTGTGGGGGGGGAGATGGGAGATGCACATGTGTGTGGGGGGGGAGATGGGAGATGCACATGTGTGTGGGGGGGGAGATGGGAGATGCACATGTGTGTGGGGGGGGAGATGGGAGATGCACATGTGTGTGGGGGGGAGATGGGAGATGCACATGTGTGGGGGGGAGATGGGAGATGCACATGTGTGGGGGGGGGATGGGAGATGCACATGTGTGGGGGGGGGGATGGGAGATGCACATGTGTGGGGGGGGAAGGGAGATGCACATGTGTGGGGGGGAGATGGGAGATGCACATGTGTGGGGGGGGATGGGAGATGCACATGTGGTGGGGGGGAGATGGGAGATGCACATGTGTGGGGGGGAGATGGGAGATGCACATGTGGGGGGGGTGAGAGAGGTGCACATGTGTGGGGGGGAGATGGGAGATGCACATGTGGGGGGGTGAGAGAGGTGCACATGTGGTGGAGGGGGATGAGAGAGGTGCACATGTGGTGGAGGGGGATGAGAGAGGTGCACATGTGGTGGAGGGGGATGAGAGAGGGGCACATGTGGGGGAGGGGGATGAGAGGGGCACATGTGGGGGGGGACGAGAGGGGCACATGTGGGGGAGGGGGGTGAGAGAGGGACACATGTGGGGGAGGGGGTGAGAGATGTGCACATGGGGGGGGATGAGAGCTGCACATGGGGGGGTTTGAGAGCTGCACATGGGGGAATTGGGAGTAGGGGGATAATGAGCTGCACATAACGAATGTGGGGTGGGGGAGAGTAAATGATAAATGATGATGGGGTGGGGAGAGCACGGACATGATATAATGAATTGGGGCAGGGGGTGCATGTAAATATTGAATGCGGGGAGCAGGAAGTATAGAGTAGGGGGCGTTGCGGATGCAGGAGTGTGACTGGTAACAAATTGGCGGAAAGAGTAGAGGTTCTAATTAAATTATATATTAAGTGCCTATTTACAGTTAATGGGGGCACAGTGGTGGATTACAATTTATATTTGGAATGGTAGGTTGCATAATAACTAACCATATATTGATGGTGGATGCACGTCTGTATTCAGCTGCATAATGTAGAAGTTGGGGAATGTGCTCTAGATAACTGTGTTATTTTATGCAGAGACGAGTCCTGGCTGGAAGACGTGATGGCGGTCTGTGCTGGATGAAGGAGAAAAGCGAAGATGAAGGACTTCACCTAGAGACGTCACCGGTGAGTCAGTCTATTACATGTACACTGTGTATAATGTCACTGGTGATCACTGTATTACCTGTACACTGACACTATATACAGAGCTCCTGTGTATAATGTCACTGGTGATCACTGTATTACCTGTACACTGACACTATATACAGAGCTCCTGTGTATAATTTCACTGGTGATCACTGTATTACCTGTACACTGACACTATATACAGAGCTCCTGTGTATAATGTCACTGATGATCACTGTATTACCTGTACACTATATACAGAGCTCCTGTGTATAATGTCACTGGTGATCACTGTATTACCTGTACACTGACACTATATACAGAGCTCCTGTGTATAATTTCACTGGTGATCACTAGATTACCTGGACACTTACGTTATACATACCATGTATAGAGCTCCCGTGTATAATGACACTTATGGTAATATTAGTAATGTGGTGGTAATATTAGTAATGTAGTGGTAATATGTGGTCTGGTCATGGTGTGGCAGTTTTTCTCCCTTCTGTGTGGTATTATTCGGTCACTATGTTGTGGTAATATGTGGTCTGGTCATGGTGTGGCGGTATTCCCTGTATGTGGTATTATTGGTCATTTAAAAAAAAAATGTATATGACACATTCCCTTAAAGAAAACTAAATAAAAATATATCTAAAAAGAGTATTGGATATTTTAAGAAAATTTTAATAGGTTAGAGTAGGGCCCGGCCAGAAGAGTCTACCTTATCGTGGTGGCGGCTTTAAAAATCTTTTGGCCAAAACAAAAGCTGATGGCTATGTATGTGGCGCCGTCACATGGCCGAACGTCAGGAGAACCTGGTGGCAGTGACGTGGACGAGCGCCAGGATTCTGCAGGGATTGCATGGGGGTAAGTATAACAAGTTTTATTTTTTTTAAATACAATTAATTAACTAGGAGTGGGGGGAATCAGAGATGCATGGGGGGGTGAGAGATGCACATGGGGGGGTGAGAGATGCACATGGGGGGTGAGAGATGCACATGGGGGGGTGAGAGATGCACATGGGGGGGTGAGAGATGCAGGGGGGTGAGAGATGCACATGGGGGGGTGAGAGATGCACATGGGGGGGTGAGAGATGCACATGGGGGGTGAGAGATGCACATGGGGGGGTGAGAGATGCACGGGGGGATGAGAGATGCATGGGGGGGGATGAGAGATGCACAGGGGGATGAGAGATGCACATGGGGGGGTGAGAGATGCACATGGGGGGGTGAGAGCTGCACATGGGGGGGTGAGAGATGCACATGGGGGGGTGAGAGATGCACATGGGGGGGTGAGAGATGCACATGGGGGGGTGAGAGATGCACATGGGGGGGTGAGAGATGCACATGGGGGGGTGAGAGATGCACATGGGGGGGTGAGAGATGCACATGGGGGGGGTGAGAGATGCACATGGGGGGGGTGAGAGATGCACATGGGGGGTGAGAGATGCACATGGGGGGGATGAGAGATGCACATGGGGGGGATGAGAGATGCACGGGGGGCGAGAGCTGCACATGGGTGGGATGAGAGATGCACATGGGGGGGTGAGAGATGCACATGGGGGGTTATGTTTACATAACTTTGTTGCCTTATGAAGGGCAGGGGGGGCCCCCCAAAATTTCTTGCACAGGGGCCCACTACAGTCTGTGTCCGCCCCTGACGTCCTGGATCCAGCACAGGTGACAGTCTGCCATAGAGCTGACGTGCAGTACATACACTGTGTTATGGGGGCGCTCACCTGTGCGGACCCCGCGCTCCGGCCGCTACTTCTCTGCTCATATAAGGTCTCTCTTTCTGCCATTAAATAATTCGGTTGTCATGGCAGCGGAGGCGGGGCGTTGGTAGGGGGCGTGTCTGGTATAGGGCAGATTGGGGCGGGGCTGTCATGCAGTGCTTGTCTCATCGCTGTAATTTCCTGCTGTTGCCACCTGGTGGACAGAATTGGTCAGTACACGCTGAGAATGCTCACATGGTGGGGGAGGGGCAGCTTATATATGTATATACACAGTCACAATGCAGTTAGGGTTATGTTCACACAGTGTTTTTTTAAATGTTTTTTTCCACTTTATAAAACTCAGAGTTGTCAGGAAAAGCATTGCATGTATTTTTGATGTATGCCTCACACTAAATACATTTTTGAAGATTTTTTTTTAATCTTCCATCCTATACTCGGGCACTGGCTGTATATTGTTGTGGACCCGGGACTTGCTTAGATCCGCTGGGTGGCATTGCCAGCTACATTGCAGTAAATGGGTACAGTATACATATATACACACATATACAGTATACATATATATACACACATATACAGTATACATATATACACACACATATACAGTATACATATATACACCCATAAACAGTATACATATATATACACACACATACAGTATACATATATACACACACATATACAGTATACATATATATATACACATATACAGTATACATATATATACACACACATATACAGTATACATATATACACCCATAAACAGTATACATATATATACACACACATACAGTATACATATATACACACACATATACAGTATACATATATATATACACATATACAGTATACATATATACACACATATACAGTATACATATATACACCCATAAACAGTATACATATATACACACACATATACAGTATACATATATACACCCATAAACAGTATACATATATATACACACATATACAGTATACATATATACACACACATATACAGTATACATATATACACACATATACAGTATACATATATACACACATATACAGTATACATATATATACACATATACAGTATACATATATATACACACATACAGTATACATATATATACACACACATATACAGTATACATATATACACACATATACAGTATACATATATACACATATACAGTATACATATATACACACACACATATACAGTATACATATATATACACATACATATACAGTATACATATATACACACATATACAGTATACATATATATACACATATACAGTATACATATATACACACATATACAGTATACATATATACACACATATACAGTATACATATATACACCCATAAACAGTATACATATATACACACACATATACAGTATACATATATACACATATACAGTATACTTATATACACCCATAAACAGTATACATATACACACACATATACAGTATACGTATATATACACACACATATACAGTATACATATATACACACATATACAGTATACATATATACACACATATACAGTATACACATATACACACATATACAGTATACATATATACACATATACAGTATACTTATATACACCCATAAACAGTATACATATACACACACATATACAGTATACGTATATATATACACACATATACAGTATACATATATACACACACATATACAGTATACATATATATATACACACACATATACAGTATACATATATACACACATATACAGTATACATATATACACCCATAAACAGTATACATATATATACACACATACAGTATACATATATACACACACATATACAGTATACATATATACACATATACAGTATACATATATACACCCATAAACAGTATACATATACACACACATATACAGTATACATATATATACACACACATATACAGTATACATATATACACATACATATACAGTATACATATATACACATATACATATATATACACACACATATACAGTATACATATATATACACAAATACAGTATACATATATACACATATATACAGTATACATATATATACACACATACAGTATACATATATACACACATATACAGTATACATATATATACACACACACATACAGTATACATATATACACACACATATACAGTATACATATATATATACACACATATACAGTATACATATATATATACACACATATATATACACACATATACACACATATACAGTATACATATATATACACACACATATACAGTATACATATATATACACACTCATATACAGTATACATATACACACATATACAGTATACATATATACACACAAATACAGTATACATATATATACACACACATATACAGTATACATATATATACACACACATATACAGTATACATATATATACACACTCATATACAGTATACATACACACACATATACAGTATACATATACACACATATACAGTATACATATATACACACAAATACAGTATACATATATACACATATACAGTATACATATATACACACACATATACAGTATACATATATACACACATATACAGTATACATATATACACCCATATACAGTATACATATATATACACACATATACAGTATACATATATATACACACACATATACAGTATACATATATATACACACATATACAGTATACATATATATACACACATATACAGTATACATATATATACACACACATATACAGTATACATATATACACACATATACAGTATACATATATACACCCATATACAGTATACATATATATACACACATATACAGTATACATATATATACACACATACAGTATACATATACAGTGCAGACCAAAAGTTTGGACACACCTTCTCATTTAAAGATTTTTCTGTATTTTCATGACTATGGAAATTGTACATTCACACTGAAGGCATCAAAACTATGAATTACCACATGTGGAATTATATACTTAACAAAAAAGTGTGAAACAACTGAAATATGTCTTATATTCTAGGTTCTTCAAAGTAGCCACCTTTTGCTTTGATGACTGCTTTGCACACTCTTGGCATTCTCTTGATGAGCTTCAAGAGGTAGTCACAGGAAATGGTTTTCCAACAATCTTGAAGGAGTTCCCAGAGATGCTTAGCACTTGTTGGCCCTTTTGCCTTCACTCTGCGGTCCAGCTCACCCCAAACCATCTCGATTGGGTTCAGGTCTGGTGACTGTGGAGGCCAGGTCATCTGGCGTAGCACCCCATCACTCTCCTTCTTGGTCAAATAGCTCTTACACAGCCTGGAGGTGTGTTTGGGGTCATTGTTCTGCTGAAAAATAAATGATGGTCCAACTAAACGCAAACCGGATGGAATAGCATGCCGCTGCAAGATGCTGTGGTAGCCATGCTGGTTCAGTATGCCTTCAATTTTTAATAAATCCCCAACAGTGTCACCAGCAAAGCACCCCCACACCATCACACCTCCTCCTCCATGCTTCACGGTGGGAACCAGGCATGTAGAGTCCATCCGTTCACCTTTTCTGCGTCGCACAAAGACACGGTGGTTGGAACCAAAGATCTCAAATATGGACTCACCAGACCAAAGCACAGATTTCCACTGGTCTAATGTCCATTCCTTGTGTTCTTTAGCCCAAACAAGTCTCTTCTGCTTGTTGCCTGTCCTTAGCAGTGGTTTCCTAGCAGCTATTTTACCATGAAGGCCTGCTGCACAAAGTCTCCTCTTAACAGTTGTTGTAGAGATGTGTCTGCTGCTAGAATTCTGTGTGGCATTGACCTGGTCTCTAATCTGAGCTGCTGTTAACCTGCGATTTCTGAGGCTGGTGACTCGGATAAACTTATCCTCAGAAGCAGAGGTGACTCTTGGTCTTCCTTTCCTGGGGCGGTCCTCATGTGAGCCAGTTTCTTTGTAGCACTTGATGGTTTTTGCAACTGCACTTGGGGACACTTTCAAAGTTTGCCCAATTTTTCAGACTGACTGACCTTCATTTCTTAAAGTAATGATGGCCACTCGTTTTTCTTTACTTAGCTGCTTTTTTCTTGCCATAATACAAATTCTAACAGTCTATTCAGTAGGACTATCAGCTGTGTATCCACCTGACTTCTACACAACACAACTGATGGTCCCAACCCCATTTATAAGGCAAGAAATCCCACTTATTAAACCTGACAGGGCACACCTCTGAAGTGAAAACCATTTCCGGTGACTACCTCTTGAAGCTCATCAAGAGAATGCCAAGAGTGTGCAAAGCAGTCATCAAAGCAAAAGGTGGCTACTTTGAAGAACCAAGAATATAAGACATATTTTCAGCTGTTTCACACTTTTTTGTTAAGTATATAATTCCACATGTGTTAATTCATAGTTTTGATGCCTTCAGTGTGAATGTACAATTTTCATAGTCATGAAAATACGGAAAAATCTTTAAATGAGAAGGTCTGTCCAAACTTTTGGTCTGTACTGTATACACACACATATACAGTATACATATATACACACATATACAGTATACATATATACACACACACAGTATACATATATATACACACATACAGTATACATATATATACACACACATACAGTATACATATATATACACACACATATACAGTATACATATATACACACATATACAGTATACATATACACACACATATACAGTATACATATATACACACATATACAGTATACATATATATACACACACATACAGTACACATATATATACACACATACAGTATACATATATATACACATACAGTATACATATATACACACACACATACAGTATACATATATATACACACATACAGTATACATATATATACACATACAGTATACATATATACACACACACATACAGTATACATATATATACACACACACAGTATACATATATATACACATACAGTATACATATATACACACACATATACAGTATACATATATACACACATATACAGTATACATATATACACACATATACAGTATACATATACACACACACATATACAGTATACATATATACACCCATATACAGTATACATATATACACATATATACAGTATACATATATACACACATACAGTATACATATATACACACATATACAGTATACATATATATACACACATATACAGTATACATATATACACACATATACAGTATACATATATACACACACATACAGTATACATATATACACACACACATACAGTATACATATATATACACACACATATACAGTATACATATATACACACACATACAGTATACATATATATACACATACAGTATACATATATACACACACATACAGTATACATATATATACACATACAGTATACATATATATACACATACAGTATACATATATACACACACATACAGTATACATATATATACACATACAGTATACATATATACACACACATATACAGTATACATATACACACATATACAGTATACATATACACACACATATACAGTATACATATACACACACATATACAGTATACATATATGCACCCATATACAGTATACATATATACAGTATACATATATACACACACATATACAGTATACATATATACACCCATAAACAGTATACATATATATACACACATATACAGTATACATATATACACACACATATACAGTATACATATACACACATATACAGTATACATATACACACATATATAGTATACATATATATACACACATATACAGTATACATATATATACACACATATACAGTATACATATATACACACACATATACAGTATACATATATATACATATATACAGTATACATATATATACACACATATACAGTATACATATATACACATATACAGTATACATATATACACACACATACAGTATACATATACACACATATACAGTATACATATATATACACCCATATACAGTATACATATATACACATATACAGTATACATATATACACACACATACAGTATACATATACACACATATACAGTATACATATATATACACCCATATACAGTATACATATATACACACACATACAGTATACATATATACACATATATACAGTATACATATATACACACACATACAGTATACATATATACACACACATATACAGTATACATATATACACACACATACAGTATAGATATACACACATATACAGTATACATATATACACACATTTACAGTATACATATACACACATATACAGTATACATATATACACCCATATACAGTATACATATATACACATATATACAGTATACATATATACACACACATACAGTATACATATATACACACACATATACAGTATACATATATACACCCATAAACAGTATACATATATATACACACATATACAGTATACATATATACACATATACAGTATACATATATATACACATATACAGTATACATATATACACCCATATACAGTATACATATACACACATATACAGTATACATATACACACACATATACAGTATACATATATACACCCATGTACAGTATACATATATCTACACACATATACAGTATACATATATACACACACATATACAGTATACATATACACACATATATATACACACATATACAGTATACATATACACACATATACAGTATACATATACACACACATATACAGTATACATATATACACCCATATACAGTATACATATACACACATATACAGTATACATATACACACACATATACAGTATACATATACACACATATACAGTATACATATATCTACACACATATACAGTATACATATATACACCCATATACAGTATACATATATACACACATATACAGTATACATATATACACACATACAGTATACACATATATATACACACACATATACAGTATACATATGTACACACATACAGTATACATATATACACACACATACAGTATACATATATACACACCCATATACAGTATACATATACACACACATACAGTATACATATATACACACATACAGTATACATATATACACACACATATACAGTATACATATATACACCCATATACAGTATACATATATATACACACATACAGTATACATATATACACACATACAGTATACATATATACACACATATACAGTATACATATATACACATATACAGTATACATATATATACACACATATACAGTATACATATATATACACACATATACAGTATACATATATATACACACATATACAGTATACATATACACACACACATATACAGTATACATATATACACACACATACAGTATACATATATACACACATATACAGTATACATATACACACACATATACAGTATACATATATATACACACATATACAGTATACATATATATACACACATATACAGTATACATATATACACACACATACAGTATACATATATACACACATATACAGTATACATATATACACACATATACAGTATACATATACACACATATACAGTATACATATACACACACATATACAGTATACATATATATACACACATAGAGTATACATATATATACAAACACATATACAGTATACATATATATATACACACATACAGTATACATATATATACACACACATACAGTATACATATATATACACACACATATACAGTATACATATACACACATATATAGTATACATATACACACACATATACAGTATACATATATATACACACATACAGTATACATATATATACACACACATACAGTATACATATATATACACACACATATACAGTATACATATACAGCGATATTGGCGCCAAATTTAAACACCGCTATGCTGATTGGTCACGGTTACCGGTCGCAAATAATCAGCATTATTGGCGCCAAATTTAAACACCGCTCTGCTGATTGGTCCCGGCCGTGACCAATCACCATTATTGGCGCCAAATTTAAATAACGCTGTGCTGATTGGTCGCGACCGCCGGCCGCAACCAATCAGCATTATTGGCGCCAAATTTAAACCCCGCTCTGCTGATTGGTCGCGTTCGCTGCCCGCGACCAATCAGCATTATTGGCGCCAAATTTAAACCCCGCTCTGCTGATTGGTCGTGTTCGCTGCCCGCGACCAATCAGCATTATTGGCGCCAAATTTAAACCCCTCTCTGCTGATTAGTCGCGACCGCCAGCCGTGACCAATCTGCGATATAGCCGCCAAGTTTTAACACCGCTTTGGTGATTGGTCACGGTTGCCGGCCTCGACCAATCAGCGATTTTGGCGCCAAATTTAAACACCGCTTTGCTGATTGCGCCCTGTCGGCCGCATACCTATTCTAGAATACCCGATGCATTAGAATCGGGCCACCATCTAGTGGGTGTATATATGTATACTGTATATATGTGTATATATATTTATACTGTATGTGTGTATATATATGTATACTGTATATGTGTATATATATATACTGTATATGTGTTTATATATATGTATACTGTATAAGTGTGTATATATGTATACTGTATATGTGTGTATGTATGTATACTGTATATGTGTGTATATATGTATACTGTATGTGTGTGTGTATATATATGTATACTGTATATGGGTGTATATATGTATACTGTATATATGTGTATATATATATTTATACGGTATGTGTGTATATATATGTATACTGTATATGTGTATATATATTGTATATGTGTGTATATATATGTATACTGTATATGTGTGTATATGTATACTGTATATGGGTGTATATATGTATACTGTATATGTGTGTATTTATATGTATACTGTATATGTGTGTGTATATATATGTATACTGTATATGGGTGTATATATGTATACTGTATGTGTGTATTTAGATGTATACTGTATATGTGTGTGTATATATATGTATACTGTATATGTGTATATATATTTATACTGTATGTCTGTATATATATGTATACTGTATGTGTGTGTGTGTATATATGTATACTGTATATGTGTATATATATTTATACTGTATGTCTGTATATATATGTATACTGTATATGTGTGTGTGTGTATATATGTATACTGTATATGTGTGTGTATATGTATACTGTATATGTGTATATATATTTATACTGTATGTCTGTATATATATGTATACTGTATATGGGTGTATATATGTATACTGTATATATGTGTATATATATTTATACTGTATGTCTGTATATATATGTATACTGTATATGTGTGTATATATATGTATACTGTATGTGTGTATATATATGTATACTGTATATATGTGTAGATATATGTATACTGTATGTGTGTATATATATGTATACTGTATATGTGTGTATATATATGTATACTGTATATGTGTGTGTATATATATGTATACTGTATATGTGTATGTATAATGTATATGGGTGTATATATGTGTATACTGTATATGTGTGTGTATATGTATACTGTATATGTGTGTATATATGTATACTGTATATGTGTATATATATTTATACTGTATGTCTGTATATATATGTATACTGTATATGGGTGTATATATGTATACTGTATATATGTGTATATATATTTATACTGTATGTCTGTATATATATGTATACTGTATATGTGTGTATATATGTATACTGTATATATGTGTATATATGTATACTGTATGTGTGTATATATATGTATACTGTATATGTGTGTGTATATATATGTATACTGTATATTTGTGTGTATATATATGTATACTGTATATGTGTATGTATAATGTATATGGGTGTATATATATGTATACTGTATATGTGTGTGTATATATATGTATACTGTATATGTGTATGTATAATGTATATGGGTGTATATATATGTATACTGTATATGTGTGTGTATATATATGTATACTGTATTTATGTGTATATATATTTATACTGTATGTCTATATATATATGTATACTGTATATGTGTGTATATATGTATACTGTATATATGTGTATATATGTATACTGTATGTGTATATATATGTATACTGTATGTGTGTATATATATGTATACTGTATATATGTGTATATATATGTATACTGTATGTGTGTATATATATGTATACTGTATATGTGTGTATATATATGTATACTGTATATTTGTGTGTATATATATGTATACTGTATATGTGTGTATATATATGTATACTGTATATGTGTGTATATATATGTATACTGTATATGTGTGTATATATGTATACTGTATATGTGTATGTATAATGTATATGGGTGTATATATATGTATACTGTATATGTGTGTGTATATATATGTATACTGTATATGTGTGTATATATATGTATACTGTATATGTGTATGTATAATGTATATGGGTGTATATATATGTATACTGTATATGTGTGTATATATATGTATACTGTATATGGGTGTGTATATATGTATACTGTATATGTGTGTGTATATATATGTATACTGTATATGTGTGTATATATGTATACTGTATATGTGTGTGTATATATATGTATACTGTATATGTGTGTATATATATGTATACTGTATATGTGTGTATATATGTATACTGTATATGTGTATGTATAATGTATATGGGTGTATATATATGTATACTGTATGTGTGTATATATATGTATACTGTATATGTGTGTATATATATGTATACTGTATATGTGTGTGTATATGTATACTGTATATGTGTATGTATAATGTATATGGGTGTATATATATGTATACTGTATATGTGTGTATATATATGTATACTGTATATGTGTGTATATATGTATACTGTATATGTGTATGTATAATGTATATGTGTGTATATATATGTATACTGTATATGTGTGTATATATATGTATACTGTATATGTGTATGTATAATGTATATGGGTGTATATATATGTATACTGTATAAGTGTGTATTTTCATGACTATGAATTAACACATGTGGAATTATATACTTAACAAAAAAGTGTGAAACAACTGAAAATATGTCTTATATTCTAGGTTCTTCAGAGTAGCCACCTTTTGCTTTGATGACTGCTTTGCACACTCTTGGCATTCTCTTGATGAGCTTCTAGAGGTAGTCACCGGAAATGGTCTTCACTTCACAGGTGTGCCCTGTCAGGTTTAATATGATAAAGTGCTTTATTCTTTGTCAGGTCCAGGGGTCCTGTAGAATGTGAATCCCTGAGGAACAGCGGATCCTTGGCTTGTGCCAAGACAGAAGAAAAGTTGCTGAACACTTGGTACCCCAACGTGATCAATCTATTTGCCAATCAAGATGCCCTGCAGTTGATTAATGCGGACAAATTGGATTCCTTTTATAACTGCGTCTCGACACTTATGTCCAACCAGGTAAAGTCGGCAGCAAGATCCGTGATATATAAGGATTCATGTTCATTATTGTATCTCTGGATCAAACATAGAGTCAGAGTGGTATTCCCATCTCATATATGTATGGCACTTCCACAGTCTGAGGACGCACATCCGGCTGAAGTATATTGCTGCGCAGGAACATGCCGGGTCCCTGAGCTGCAATGCATGCCGCCAGCCAAAGGCTGGTAGCTGATGTCGGCGTGCCAGTCACGAGTGACGCATGGAAGTGACGTCATGCGCTGCCTCTACCGGCACACTGAAATCAGCTACAGAAGAAGGCGCCGCATGTCGTGGGAGCGGAGGAAGGTAAGAAGAATCATTTATTTTTGTTTATTTAATGTATTGGAAAAGAACGACAGAACATTAAACCAGGAAAGGGCCAAGGATGGGGAGCATTATACAAGGAAGGGGCTCAGGGTGGGGAGAATTAGACAAGGAAGGGGCCCAGGATGGGGAGCATTATATAATGAAGGGGCCCAGGATGGGGAGCATTATACAAGGAAAGGGCCCAGGATGGGGGGAATTAGACAAGGAAGGGTTCCAGGATGGGGAGCATTATACAAGGAAGGTGCCCAGGATGGGGGGAATTAGACAAGGAAGGGTCCCAGGATGGGGAGCATTATACAAGGAAGTAGCTTAGGATGAGAAGCATTATACAAGGAAGGGTCCCAGGATGGGGAGAATTAGACAAGGAAGGGTCCCAAGATGGGGAGCATTATACAAGGAAGTAGCCTAGGATGAGGAGCATTATACAAGGAAGGGGCGCAGGATGGGGAGCATTACACAAGGAAAGGTCGCAGGATGGGGAGCATTACACAAGGAAGGGGAGCATGATGGGGAGCATTATACAAGGAAGGGGCGCAGGATGGGGAGCATTACACAAGGAAGGGGTGCAAGATGGGGAGCATTATACAAGGAAGTAGCCTAGGATGAGGTGCATTACACAAGGAAGGAACGCAGGATGGAGAGCATTACACAAGGAAGGGGCGCAAGATGGGGAGCATTATACAAGGAAGGGGCGCAAGATGGGGAGCATTATACAAGGAAGGGGCGCAAGATGGGGAGCATTACACAAGGAAGGGGCGCAGGATGGGGAGCATTATACAAGGAAGGGGCGCATGATGGGGAGCATTTTACAAGGAAGGGGCCAAGGATGGGGAGCATTATACAAGGCAGGGGTTCAGGATGGGGGGCATTGTACAAGGAAGCAGCCCAGGATAGGGAGCATTATACCAGAATGGGGATCATTATACCATGACATGGGCCAGGATGAAGGACATTACACCAGGAAGGGCACAATGATGGAGGTCATTATACCAGAATGGGGCCTAGGATGGGGGACAGGATACCAGGATGGAAGACATTGTTATAGGATGTGGGATATTATACTAGGATAGGGGACATTGTTACAGGAAGGGGCCAGGATGGGGGACATTATTACAGTAAGAGGCCCTGGACCAAGGACATTATACCAGGAAGGAGCCCAGGATTGGGACGTTATTGCTGAAAGGGGGCTCAGGATGGGCGGTATTATACACAGAAGGTGGATATTATAACAGGAAGAGGCCCAGGATAGGGGATATTATAACAGGAAGGGGTGCAGGATGGGGAACATTATACCAGGAAGGGGCCTAGAATGAGAGACATTATTATAGGATGGGGCTAGGGCTACGATGGGGGAGATTATTACAGGAAACATCCAAAGCAAGGGCGAACACGCGCATCATTATCGGATCTAGAATGCTACAAGGGCCCATAGGCATTATACAAGGAAGGTGCCCAGGATAGGGGGAATTAGACAAGGAAGGGTCCCAGGATGGGGAGCATTATACAAGGAAGTAGCCTAGGATGAGAAGCATTATACAAGGAAGGGTCCCAGGATGGGGAGAATTAGACAAGGAAGGGTCCCAAGATGGGGAGCATTATACAAGGAAGTAGCCTAGGATGAGGAGCATTATACAAGGAAGGGGCGCAGGATAGGGAGCATTACACAAGGAAGGGGAGCAAGATGGAGAGCATTATACAAGGAAGGGGCGCAGGATGGGGAGCATTACACAAGGAAGGGGCGCAGGATGGGGAGCATTATACAAGGAAGGGGCGCATGATGGGGAGCATTATACAAGAAAGGGGCGCAGGATGGGGAGCATTACACAAGGCAGGGGTGCCAGATGGGGAGCATTATACAAGGAAGTAGCCTAGGATGAGATGCATTACACAAGGAAGGCGCGCAGGATGGGGAGCATTACACAAGGAAGGGGCGCAAGATGGGGAGCATTATACAAGGAAGGGGCGCAAGATGGGGAGCATTACACAAGGAAGGGGCGCAGGATGGGGAGCACTATACAAGGAAGGGGCGCATGATGGGGAGCATTATACAAGGAAGGGGCGCATGATGGGGAGCATTTTACAAGGAAGGGGCCAAGGATGGGGAGCATTATACAAGGCAGGGGTTCAGGATGGGGGGCATTGTACAAGGAAGCAGCCCAGGATAGGGAGCATTATACCAGAATGGGGATCATTATACCATGACATGGGCCAGGATGAAGGACATTACACCAGGAAGGGCACAATGATGGAGGTCATTATACCAGAATGGGGCCTAGGATGGGGGACAGGATACCAGGATGGAAGACATTGTTATAGGATGTGGGATATTATACTAGGATAGGGGACATTGTTACAGGAAGGGGCCAGGATGGGGGACATTATTACAGTAAGAGGCCCTGGACCAAGGACATTATACCAGGAAGGAGCCCAGGATTGGGACGTTATTGCTGAAAGGGGGCTCAGGATGGGCGGTATTATACACAGAAGGTGGATATTATAACAGGAAGAGGCCCAGGATAGGGGATATTATAACAGGAAGGGGTGCAGGATGGGGAACATTATACCAGGAAGGGGCCTAGAATGAGAGACATTATTATAGGATGGGGCTAGGGCTACGATGGGGGAGATTATTACAGGAAACATCCAAGGCAAGGGCGAACACGCGCATCATTATCGGATCTAGAATGCTACAAGGGCCCATAGGCATTATACAAGGAAGGTGCCCAGGATAGGGGGAATTAGACAAGGAAGGGTCCCAGGATGGGGAGCATTATACAAGGAAGTAGCCTAGGATGAGAAGCATTATACAAGGAAGGGTCCCAGGATGGGGAGAATTAGACAAGGAAGGGTCCCAAGATGGGGAGCATTATACAAGGAAGTAGCCTAGGATGAGGAGCATTATACAAGGAAGGGGCGCAGGATAGGGAGCATTACACAAGGAAGGGGAGCAAGATGGAGAGCATTATACAAGGAAGGGGCGCAGGATGGGGAGCATTACACAAGGAAGGGGCGCAGGATGGGGAGCATTATACAAGGAAGGGGCGCATGATGGGGAGCATTATACAAGAAAGGGGCGCAGGATGGGGAGCATTACACAAGGCAGGGGTGCCAGATGGGGAGCATTATACAAGGAAGTAGCCTAGGATGAGATGCATTACACAAGGAAGGCGCGCAGGATGGGGAGCATTACAGAAGGAAGGGGCGCAAGATGGGGAGCATTATACAAGGAAGGGGCGCAAGATGGGGAGCATTACACAAGGAAGGGGCGCAGGATGGGGAGCACTATACAAGGAAGGGGCGCATGATGGGGAGCATTATACAAGGAAGGGGCGCATGATGGGGAGCATTTTACAAGGAAGGGGCCAAGGATGGGGAGCATTATACAAGGCAGGGGTTCAGGATGGGGGGCATTGTACAAGGAAGCAGCCCAGGATAGGGAGCATTATACCAGAATGGGGATCATTATACCATGACATGGGCCAGGATGAAGGACATTACACCAGGAAGGGCACAATGATGGAGGTCATTATACCAGAATGGGGCCTAGGATGGGGGACAGGATACCAGGATGGAAGACATTGTTATAGGATGTGGGATATTATACTAGGATAGGGGACATTGTTACAGGAAGGGGCCAGGATGGGGGACATTATTACAGTAAGAGGCCCTGGACCAAGGACATTATACCAGGAAGGAGCCCAGGATTGGGACGTTATTGCTGAAAGGGGCTCAGGATGGGCGGTATTATACACAGAAGGTGGATATTATAACAGGAAGAGGCCCAGGATAGGGGATATTATAACAGGAAGGGGCACAGGAAGGGGAACATTATACCAGGAAGGGGCCTAGAATGAGAGACATTATTATAGGATGGGGCTAGAGCTACGATGGGGGAGATTATTACAGGAAACATCCAAGGCAAGGGCGAACACGCGCATCATTATCGGATCTAGAATGCTATAAGGGCCCATAAATCTGACCAACATGCTGGTGGGGGCCCAGGTCCAAATTTTGCACATCTACAGGAACATGGCATAACAATATGTCATATGTTGGGAAGGGTTTAAGCTACAACACATTACATAGCCTCTTGCAGCTATATCAATGGAAAAATGAAAAATGTATGGCTTTTTGAAGACGGAAAGGAAAAAATGCAAAACAAAAAATGATCCGGTCCTGAAGGGATTAAGGATTTCCCACCCACAGTAAATGTTGTCACTCAGCTTTCTTCTCTTATGGCCCAGTCCGTCTCCCTGTTTTCTGCACCACTCTCGTAGTCATGTATTTTTTCTCCTTATAAACACTAATATATACTTGCTGATTTCTCCCCCCACAGGTGAGAGACCTTCTGCAGAAAACTGTAGAAACTTTTGTCCGTTTATTTGACCTGATAGACGTGCAATTTTTACCAATCTTCAAAATGCAACTTACATTTGATGACGAGAAAATGGATTTCTATCCAAGCTTCCAGGACGTAGAAGAAGTTGTACTATTTATATTAACTCGGATCTCCAAGACCCTTCAGGTATCAGGATTTTTTTTTCAATGCTGACAACTTACTTTTTATAGTAGGTACATGTGTGGCTCACAGGTAAAAACTGCAGTAAAAAAAATTGGAAATTTGCTGCCACCATTTTGGAATATCACAGCAAAAAAAAAATATAGTACTGGCTGATTTACAATTGCTATTGGCTGTCACCTAGTATATGAGCGTCCGCAGCAGTATCCTCCGGTGGGCCCCCATGCAGGGATAGGACAACGAGTATATTGACTTTGTAATACACATTGCAAAAATATATGAGAATTATAAGTAGAAGAGTTGGGTAGCATAAACACTTTTACAGGCTCGGACTGGCCAACAGGAGAAATGGAGAATCCTCCGGTGGGCCCCCATGAAGGGATGGCTCTCCACTCCAGTCCCCTATTAAAGTGCACCTGTCAGCAGGAGTGTGCTCAGTAAACCACATACACTGTCAGGAGGGCGACATTACACAGAGTAAAATGATACCTTAGTTGATGAAATTCGTCCTGTGGTTCTTGTGTAATCTTTACTTTCAGTTTGGAAATAATGATACGCTTATGCTCCGGGGCGGCGTGTGGGGGCACTCTATCTGGTGCTCTGCTTACATATTCATGTGTATGCTCTTATGACAGCTCACTGATCGTCCACTGACCTGCCTCCTATTTTACCTAGCCCCGCACTACTAGATGCATTATGTAAAAGAGGAGGCAGGTCAGTGAAGGCACAGTGAGCTGTCATAAGAGCATACAGATGAATATGTAAGCAGAGCACCAGATAGAGCGCCCCCCACAGGCCGCCCCGGAGCACGAGCGTATCATTATCTCCAAACTGAAAGTAAAGGTTACACAAGAACCACAGGACGGATTTAATCAACTAAGTTATCATTTTAATCAGTGTAGTGGCACCCACCTAACAATGTATGTGTTTTACTGAGCTCAATCCTGCTGACAGGTGCGCTTTAAATGTATAAGTGGTTAAATCTGAATTTTTGGGGTGACAGATGCCCTTTAAGCTCCCTTTAGTGGCCACTGAGGATACACAGCATGGCAGCTTTTATTTCATGTCTATGCTGAGGATGTGGAGCATTGTATGGAGTTTTTGATTTATTTATATCAAAATAGGTGGATGTTCAGGGGGTTTATATTAGAGACTTCTGCAGTATTCATGTCACTTTATAGAACGTTCTTCTTTGTCCAGAACATTCAGACGGTGCAGCCGTGGCTTTCTGGTAGTAACACGGTTCAGATCATCGAGGCCAAACTCCCTGATTACATCTTTGATTCTGCCGCGCTGAAGCTGAAGGAGGCCGTCAGCCACAATCTACACCAGCCATTCAGGCATTTCCAAGCCTACGGTAAGCGGGACGTGAATCATTAAAAGAATGATACATACGGAAAGCTGGACATGAGTCATTAAAGGGATGGTACATATGGTAAGCTGGACGTGAATCATTAAAAGGATGATACATACGGTAAGCTGGACGTGAATCATTAAAGGGATGGTACATATGGTAAGCTGGACGTGAGTCATTAAAGGGATGGTACATACGGTAAGCTGGACGTGAGTCATTAAAGGGATGGTACATACTGTAAGCTGGACGTGAATCATTATAGGGATGGTACATACAGTAAGCTGGATGTGAGTCATTAAAGGGATGGTACATACGGTAAGCTGGACGTGAATCATTATAGGGATGATACATACAGTAAGCAGGACGTGAGTCTTTAAAGGGATGGTACATACGGTAAGCTGGCTGCGAATCATTAAAGGCATGGTACATACGGTAAGCTGGACATGAGTCATTACAGGGATGGTACATAGGGTAAGCTGGACGTGAGTCATTAAAGGGATGGTACATATGGTAAACTGGCCGCGAATAATTAAAAGAATGGTACATACAGTAAGCTGGACGTGAATCGTAAGTATTAAAGCGATGGAACATATGGGAAGCTGGACGTGAATCTAGTATTAAATGGATGGAACAATCACAATCAGAAATCTCCTGCCGGCGCTTGCAGCGTGATATTCCTGTGGACGCTTTGATCCTGATACCTTTCCAAAAGCCATTGAACTCAGTGTTAGGGGTTCCCAGAGGTGTGATCCTCATCTATCAGACATTATCATGCAGAAATACTATATATCATTGGTCTAACAAGCACTGCAAAGAGGATCTGTCTCTAGATTTCACCATATAAATGTAGATTATCAAATTGATTTCTTAGACCTGATGAAGCCAGAGAACTCGCTTTCAAAAATCCATGTCCGATCAGCTGTATAATCCTCTTTGAAAGTTTTCTCCGCCCGATATTAAGATGAGTCTAGATACAACTATAAATTCTGTGTTATATTATTTGATAGTTGAAAGCTTCAGCTGGCTGGTGGATGGTTCAGCCGCGGAGAAAGTAGAAACTGTGTGCAAAGCAGTCATCAAAGCAAAAGGTGGCTACTTTGAAGAACCTAGAATATAAGACATATTTTCAGTTGTTTCACACTTTTTTTTAAGTATATAATTCCACATGTGTTAATTCATAGTTTTGATGCCTTCAGTGTGAATGTACAATTTTCATAGTCATGAAAATACAGAAAAATCTTTAAATGAGAAGGTGTGTCCAAACTTTTGGTCTGTACTGTATGTGTGATCATAATGTGTTTTTTTTTTTTTACATATTGGACCTTCTTGCATATTATCTCGAACCGTCATTAAATTGACTCATCCCTGCACAGCAACACTGGCTTTGATGTTTCTAGTAAAAATCGACTGCTTATGCGCCGTTCATCATATGCAAGTTATCTAGGACTAGTCCAGCGGGACGTCACTTCCCACAAACAAATCTGACCTCAGATGCTGTGATCACACTCAAATCATGGCATCTTAGTCTCACCTGGCGAGGTGGATCTTCTAAGCCTCGGGTCTGGGTGGGCACACGGACCCCGGGTGTTGGTGTGGCAAGCAGGAAGGCACATGAGCAGCAAGGAATTGGCACTCAGGAATCTTGGGAGCTGCAAGATGGATGTAGCGTAACCCAGTAGGAATGGAAGAAAGTTAACGCAGAAGGTGGAGCACACCAAACAAAAGTCTAAAAACTCAATCCTAAAACCCAGGTGTGTGTCCTAATGGTCCATAAATAGGATTTAGGAGATTATGTCACTGAGCTACACAGGACAACCTGTAAAACCTGACGTGGAGCACAACACGGGGCAGGAGACCGAAGTGAAGGAAGCAGAGCTCGGATACCCAAGACAGGTGTATAATACTTAATTTCACATGCCCAATTTGCATATGACGGCCGGCACATAAAAAGTTTAGTCTTTTAAGGTAGAAACATTTTTGCCAGATATATACCGTGGATGTCAATGCAGGAATTTGGCATGCCTGAAGGACCTGACAGGTTCACTTTACGGGGACCCCCTTTGGTTCGTTTGAAGGGTCCCTTGACAATAGGCTGATCACAGCTGTAGTCGGGTGGACAGAGCAACGAGGACTAAGTTGCAGGAATCATTTTCTTACCATTCCCATTAGAATCAATACTGTCCTAAGTCCTACAGAGCGAGGGGTGCAACGTGTCCGATAATAATTGAGGGTCAAATCAGAAATCTCAAGGGTAAACGAGACTGATTTATATTTGTATTCCAGTTTATAGAAGAATTTCACACCCTGGCCAGAGATATCATGGGACTGCCCACCCGTGCTTACTTCACCATGGTACACCTCGACTGCGATGACTTAAAGCAAGGCCTGGCTGACAAAGCAAAAAGTTTTGCAAATATATTACTAGATAGACTGGTGACAAATCACAGATTGGAGAATGAAGAGTGAGTAAAATCCTGGATTCAAGGAGGTTTCACAATAGAAAAAAATAATCTGTAATGGGCCTCTACCTGCCATGTGCCATTCAGGGGTCCTTGGGGTCGAGGTCAAGTGCTACTTCTGCTATGATTTCATACAGTGAGTTATAGATGCTGATGCTACAGTAAAAGTTAAGAATCTCACATTACTTTACTTATGATACCATAAAATATCATCACATTCCAGTATATAATATACAGGTGCATCTCACTAAATTAGAATATCATCAAAAAGTAAATTTATTTCAGTTCTTCAATACAAAAATTTAAATTCATATATTATATAGAGTCATTACAAACAGAGTGATCTATTTCACGTGTTTATTTCTGTTAATGTTGATGATTATGGCTTACAGCCAATGAAAACACAAAAGTCATTATCTCAGTAAATTAGAATAATTAACAAATACACCTGCAAAGGCTTCCTAAGCTTTTAAAAAGGTCCCTTAGTCTGTTTCAGTAGGCTCCACAATTATTGGGAAGACTGGTGACTTGACAGATGTCCAGAAGGCAGTCATTGACACACTCCACAAGGTCTCAGAGTCTGGAGGAAGAGTGGAGAGGCCACAATCCAAGCTGCTGGAGGTCTAGTGTGAAGTTTCCACCATCAGTGATGGTTTGGGGAGCCATGTCATCTGCTGGTGTAGGTCCACTGTGTTTTATCAAGACCAAAGTCAGCGCAGCCGTCTACCAGGAAATTTTAGAGCACTTCATGCTTCCCTCTGCTTTTTGGAGATGGAAATGTCATTCTCCAGCAGGACTTGGCCCCTGTCCACACTGCCAAAAGTACCAATACCTGGTTTACACACAACAGTATCACTGTGCTTGATTGGCCAGTAAACTCGCCTGACCTTAACCCCATAGAGAATCTATTATAGAGAATCTATGGGGTATTGTCAAGAGGAAGATGAGAGACACCAGACCCAACAATGCAGACGAGCTGAAGGCTGCTATCAAAGCAACCTGGGCTTCCATAACACCTCAGCAGTGTCACAGGCTGATCACCTCCATGCCACATTGCCGCATTGATGCAGTAATTGATGCAAAAGGAGCCCCGACCAAGTATTGAGTGCATTTACTGAACATACATTTCAGTAGGATAACATTTCGGGTTTTAAAATAATTTTTCAAGCTGTTATAAAAGTATTCTAATTTACTGAGATAATAACTTTTGTGTTTTCATTGGCTGTAAGCCATAATCATCAACATTAACAGAAATAAACACTTGAAATAGATCCCTCTGTGTGTAATGACTCTATATAATATAGGAGTTTCAATTTTTGTACTGAAAACTGAAATAAAGTAACTTTTTGATGATATTCTAATTTAGTGAGATGCCCCTGTGTGTAATAATCTTTGCTTCGCTTAGGATCTGCATGGAATTTGAGAAAATCAAGGAACAAGCGTTAAAGGCTCCTGAAACTAATGAAGATGTAATAGAGGAGATTGCGCTTGTGGAGCAGGCGAAGAATAAAAGCCTGGTAGAGCTAAAGTCCCGAATTGCTGTACTTACGTCCCTGGGTATAATTAGTGTAAAACATAATATATAGGATTATTCCGATATTTCTTGTGTCCTGGTTTATATGTATTTTTCCATATATAGGTCATGTCATACTAGCTATACTTACCAGTCCCCCTCCAGGTTTCAGTGATCAGATCCCCAACATGATCATGTGATTGCTGCAGCCTATCAGTGACTACGGTGGTAACCTGCTACAGCCAGTGATTGGCTACAGAAATCACATGTCCACATAGAGCAGGAAGAACACAAACTGATGGAGGGAACTGGAGTTGTGGAGCATCAGTATAATTTTATAACCTAAGTTTTTGGAAAAAATATAATTGGTGCAACCCCTGTGATTGTAGATGCTAGATACATTAATACATAGTGAGTTTCATTTTTTTAATTTTAGGAGTGTCAGCGGAGGATGAGTTATCTTCTAGATGTTCATTTATTTGTACCTGAAGATATCATCCTGAACTCAACAGTGTTACTGTGGCCAAAAAATATCAACCCAGTGTTTGATGAAAATGGCCAGGTATGTGGGCTCATTTCTGAAAATGGGGTCTCGGGTGCCAGCCCCAATGAAGCAGCAGCCCCCTGCAGTGTCCAGGTAATTAAACGGGGCGCTCTGGGAGCGTTTTTTGATAACTGTTCCTTTCTAAAAGCTGATTGAAAACGCCAAGTGTAAAGGAGAGGGCGAGCTGCTGGGGAAAAGAGAGAAACTTATGCTGGAACTGGAGAAACTTTTGCGTCGGATGGAAGAATTTGCAGAGTACTCTGAGCTGGATATGATGCAGCAGGTATGATAGTCACAGGCTGTGTTATAGTTTTCCCTCTTCTTATTTTCATTACTTTAAGACTCTTTTCATATTTGTACAGATCCTTTTTACCCAAAACGCATCATGGTTGTCGTGAACGATAATTTTTTTGTGCAACACAAAAGATCATTTCACCCGACGATCAAGTGTTTGGCCATTCGTCGGTGATTGGCAGCCTATTTATACTGCACAATTATCCTTAAACGAGCGTTCCTGGGAAGTAGTTATAAAATGCTCCCTAACTCCGGTTTGGAGTTGCATTAGGCTTTTTTTATGTTGTTTCTTTTGGGGGGGTTTCTATCCCTTTTTAAAGGCAAGAATCAAGAATATTGAGACTACAGCCAATAGTGTAACCTGAAGCTTCAATGCAAAATCTCCATTAGGGCCCCCAACTATTGCAGGTCTTTAATAGTAGTGATCTTCTCATATGAGTCAAAGAGACCTTTTGAGCCCCCCTTAGCTCCAGATGCAACTGCAACCCCTGCACGCACTGTAGTTACGCCCTTGACTGCAGCATTATTTTTGCTATGCAAAAAAAAACTATGAAAAAAACATAAACCCGACTGACCACCATTATCAGCCAGAACAGTCTTTATAGAGGCAGTCCCTAGTGCTTAACCTGAAGTGCAGTCAAACAAAGGCAGGTCAGAGGCAGTCGTCACACCTGAGCACTGGCGTATGAAAGCGTCCACTAGGCCTGAAACGCGTTGCATCCAATAGGCCTGAAACGCATTGCGTCCAATAGGCCTGAAACACGTTGCGTCCAATAGGCCTGAAACGCATTGCGTCCAATAGGCCTGAAACGAGTTGTTCCAATAGGCCTGAAACGCGTTGCGTCCAATAGGCCTAAAAATCGTTGCGTCCAATAGGCCTGAAAATCGTTGCGTCCAATAGGCCTGAAATACATTGCGTCCAATAGGCCTGAAATGCATTGCGTCCAATAGTCCTGAAATGCATTGCGTCCAATAGGCCTGAAATGCATTGCGTCCAATAGGCCTGAAATGCGTTGCGTCCAATAGGCCTGAAACGCATTGCGTCCAGTAGGCCTGAAACGCGTTGCGTCCAATAGGCCTGAAACGATTTGTGTCCAATAGACCTGAAAGGCCTGAAAGTTACAACTCTGACATCAGCTGTCTATAAAGTGGAGCATATAGGAGTCTGTATTCTGCAAATGAGAAGTAAAGTTCACCGGTGAGAAGTCAGTCTCATACTGTAACTTGTGAATGTCTAACTCATTTTCTTTAATGGAGGCAGTCCGGTTAACCCTTTACTTATCTGTGTTTATTGTGCCTGGTTTCAGTAAGTGACAGATGTGAGGACTGTACAGAAGCGAATAGCAGACGCAGAGGAGGCGGTGGCTTATATTAACAAAGAAGAAGCGCTGTATAAATGGGACCTTACAACATACCCTCAGCTGGATTCTTCAAAAGTCAACATCGAACCTTACCAGAAACTTTTTGCACTGATTTACAAATGGCAAAAAACTGAAAAAAAAGTATGTGCACCCCATTGGGGAATTCTGAGTTAACTCTTGGCATGCCGTTATTTATTAACACCAGACGTGATCTGAAGTGGAGAGTAAATGGCGCATTTAAACAAGCTGATGATCATTCCCAATTATCAGCCCGTGTAAATGTGCCAGTAATCACCCGATGAACAAGCAAAACACTAATTCGTTGGGAACGAATCATTTATGGCAGCAAAAATCATCTTTATCTACAGCACTTCGCCCCTTGTAACGTTATAGGGACAAAGTATATCTAATAACCAATCGTTCTGTCCCCATCACTGTTCTTCGGTCCTGGAAATAACCAAGCGCCAAAAGTCTTGCATATATTACAAGGGGATTATGTGTTATTAAAGGGCTGTCCGGCCTTGGGGCACAAGTCTGCAGTCACTCCATGTGACTGCAGTCATGTGAATCCTCACAGCATGTGTACTGTGCGCGTTATAAGGATTCTCCAGCATCGGGAGCACAGGCGTGTGACAGCAAGTATGTGATTTGCATATATACGGTCACATCCCAACTAGACATATCCGGCCTTGCTCAATGCAGGCACATTGAGTGGAGCCAGACACGTCTAGTCGGAATGTGGTCTGAAGTATGCAAATCACATACTTGTGGTCACATAACAGCCCGTTCCCGGCACCGGAAAATCCTCGCAGTGAAGAATTTAAAAGTCTGCAGTTACATAGACTGTAGACTTGTACCCCAAGGCCGGACAATCCCTTCTGCAAAATAGGAGATAAATGTATGATCGGTAGGGGTCCTCCAGTAATCCTGAGGACAGAGGTTCCAAAGTCTGCTGTGTGAATGGAGTGATCGTGCGCATGCATAGCCAGTGCTCCATTCATGTCTATGGGAGCAGTCATGCGCATGCATAGCCATCACTCCCATAGATGCACACATGCTTCATTCACAAAGCTGTATCTAGGACCACCGCTTTCAAAACTGCTGGGGGCTGCAGCAGTCGGACTCCCAGTGATCAGACATTTATCAACAACCTTGTGGATAGGTGATTAAACATTATTTATGGGACAACCATAGCCATAGATGTAGAAGAGAAAAAAAGCAGAATAAACAGTAATAGATGAGCTAAAAACATGAAATTTATCAAAATATGTCTTGAAAAATCTCACGCTTCCAGGTGGATCGACGGCGCTTTCCTTGACCTGAACGGAGAAAGCATGGAAGCCGAAGTGGATGAATTCTTCCGAGAGGTCTACAAGATGATGAAACTGTTTCAGCAGAAGCAGAAGACGTTAGAAGAGGAGAAGAAAAAGGCGGCTCAACACCGGACACTGTCTGAAGATAAGGATTCGGTGGACGAGGAAAAGAAGGAAAGCCGCATAGTTCTCATGTGTTCTGCCATCACCGAGCAAATCAAGGCTTTTAAGGTTGATGCATCATATAATGGATATATCAGTAATCTGGGCCAGGTTTGCTGGAGCGCGCTGTTACCTCCCAATCCCAGCCAACTTTAGCACAGTGGTTACTATCGAGACAGCAGCGGTGGTCGGTCTCCTAGGCAACGATCTGTAAACAAAAGAAAAGTCTTAATATCTCAAGAACGGCTGCAAATGTCAAGAAGCAGTAAATTGCAAAAGTGCAGGTTTTTACAATATCTATGAAGATGGGAATAACCCTTTAATTCATTTTTGTAGCCGTAATCCCGGGACACTGATTATGATTGACTCCTTTTCAGGAATATATCCCTCTGGTGAGCATCCTTTGCAACCCATGCCCCTCCTATATATCCATCCTGGCCTCCATGTGTCCAGCCTGCCCCCCTTCATATATCCATTCTGTCCCATATATCTATATATATCTATATCTATATCATATATATATAACAGTTTTGATTTATATATATCCATCCTAGCCCCCCATATATGCATCCCACCCCACCCCATATATCTATCCAGGTCCCCACGTGTCCAGCTTGCCCCCCTTCACCTCCATGCGTCCATCCAGGTCCCCACGTGTCCAGCTTGCCCCCCTTCACCTCCATGCGTCCATCCAGGTCCCCACGTGTCCAGCCTGCCCCCCCTTCAGCCCCATGCGTCCATCCAGGTCCCACGTGTCCAGTCTGCCCCCCCTTCAGCCCCATGCGTCCATCCAGGTCCCCACGTGTCCAGCCTGCCCCGCTTCAGCCCCATGCGTCCATCCAGGTCCCCACGTGTCCAGCCTGCCCCCCCTTCAGCCTCATGCGTCCATCCAGGTCGCCACGTGTCCAGCCTGCCCCCCCTTCAGCCCCATGCATCCATCCAGGTACCCACGTGTTCAGCCTGCCCCCCCTTCAGCCCCATGCATCCATCCAGGTCCCCACATGTCCAGCCTGCCCCCCCTTCAGCCCCATGCATCCATCCAGGTACCCACGTGTCCAGCCTGCCCCCCCTTCAGCCCCATGCATCCATCCAGGTCCCCACATGTCCAGCCTGCCCCCCCTTCAGTCCCATGCGTCCATCCATGTCCCCACATGTCCAGCCTGCCCCCCCTTCAGCTCCATGTGTCCATCCATGTCCCCACGTGTCCATCCTGACCCCCCTTCAGCCCCATGCGTCCATCCATGTCCCCATGTGTCCATCCTGACCCCCCTTCAGCCCCATGCGTCCATCCATGCATCCTGGGTAGGTGTTTATGCCCCTGCATCCATCCATCCTGGGTAGGTGTAAATGCCCCTCCAGCCATCCATCCTGGGTAGATGTATATGCTTTTCCATTCATCCATCCATCCTGGGTAGGTGTATATGCTTTTCCATTCATCCATCCATCCTGGGTAGGTGTATATGCCCCTCCATCCATCCATCCATCCATCCATCCAATCTATCTATCTTTCTATCCCTTCCTTTCTGAGATAAGCTGCAATAATGCATTTGTCCTTTGCTACACCTTTGCACATACACCATATACCTAGTCAGTGGCCTTGTTATCAGCTGCTACTCTTTTAATTCAACTGTCCCATCAGGTGGGTGTTGCTGAGTACCACGCATTTAAAAAAAATGTGGGGCCGTTGCGATTTCTTTAGTGAAATGCTGGCTCCCTCTGGTGGAGCACTGACTTCTTTAATTTTCTATCTATGGATGAAAAAAAGATAAAAAAAAGTTTGGTCTGAGATGTTGTTTTAAAGTGCTACCTATGTCTGTCAATCAGAGCATCCTATTGGTTTTCACCCAAGCAGATAGATTGCTTGCAATAGATGTAATGAGTGAATGGAACAATGGAATAATGCAAGAGAATGGGACAATGGAACAATGGAATAATGCTAGAATGGAAGAATGGAACATCATTGCACATGTCATAATGGGCTCCTAGCCTTTATCTGGCTGTGCTTCGGCAGTCAGCTACAGTCTGCAGGGAGCCTGCAGACTAGGAAGAAGGTCGACCGCTGCTTGTTTGTTCACTAATTAGTTATCCTCTCCCCATCCCCTTGTCTGCAGGTGCATGGGACATTGGGGGGGAGGGGAGAATGTTTGAAAATAGGCAGACTCATGCAGATTAAAAATGCATGCGTGGGCTGCAGCTGCAACAAGCAGTAAAGTTGTCGGTTTTAAGATGTCTATTGATGAACAACATGTCCTCCTAAGGGGAGTCTTTGTCCCTATCCCTACAATGGGTGCATTCTTGAAGCCAGGGTGCAGTCATAGGCCAAAACCAATTCAGGTTATCTCTTCTTGGCCTTTTGGCTAACATCAAGTGTAGTATCTGTTCTCATTTAGTATATGTGCTTTGCTTTTACCAATATATTGTATTGTAATGTAATGTTATCTATCTATCTATCTACCCCTTCCTTCCTGAGATAAGCTGCAATAATGCATTTGTCCTTTGCTACCCCGTTGCACATACACCATATACCTAGTCAGTGGCCTTGTTATCAGCTGCTACTCTTTTAATTCAACTGTCCCATCAGTTGGGTGTTGCTGAGTCCCACGCATTTAAAAAAAATGTGTGGGCCGTTACGATTTCTTTAGTGAAATGCTGGCTCCCTCTGGTGGAGCACTGACTTTTTTAATTTTCTATCTGTGGATGAAAAAAAGATAAAAAAAAGTTTGGTCTGAGATGTTGTTTTAAAGTGCTACCTATGTCTGTCAATCAGAGCATCCTATTGGTTTTCACCCAGGCAGATAGATTGCTTGCAATAGATGTAATGAGTGAATGGAACAATGGAATAATGCAAGAGAATGGGACAATGGAACAATGGAATAATGCAAGAATGGAAGAATGGAACATCATTGCACGTGTCATAATGGGCTCCTGGCCTTTATCTGGCTGTGCTGCTGCAGTCAGCTACAGTCTGCAGGGAGCCTGCAGACTAGGAAGGAGGTGGACCGCTGCTTGTTTGTTCACTAATTAGTTATCCTCTCCCCATCCCCTTGTCTGCAGGTGCATGGGACATTGGGGGGAGGGGAGAATGTTTGAAAATAGGCAGACTCATGCAGATTAAAAATGCATGTGTGGGCTGCAGCTGCAACAAGCAGTAAAGTTGTGGGTTTTAAGGTGACTATTGATGAACAACATGTCCTCCTAAGGGGAGTCTTTGTCCCTATCCCTACAATGGGTGCCTTCTTGAAGCCAGGGTGCAGTCATAGGCCAAAACGAATTCAGGTTATCGCTTCTCGGCCTTTTGGCTAACATCAAGTGTAGTATCTGTTCTCATTTAGTATATGTGCTTAGCTTTTACCAATATATTGCATTGCAATGTTATCTATCTAACTATCTATCTATCTATCTTCCCGGCTGCTTGTTTTCCCTCTATCCACACCCTCCTCTTCTTTGATTGACAGCTCTGGCTTCATAGAACCAGAGAAAGAAGGAGACAGAGGTAAAACAAGCAGGTGGGAAGGTGTATATAAAGGATTGGCCCACGCCGTGATCCACGGAGCGCTTGTACTTGGTTTCAACAGTCATTCTGTGCTGACAGTCCCTTTAAAATCAGTGTTTCCCAAACTTCAGTCCTCACGGCCCCCCACAGGTCATGTCTTCAGGATTTCCATAGTATTGCACAGGTGAGAGAATTCCTGATTCCTTGATGATACTTTCATCACATGTGTAATACTGAGGAAATCCTGAAAACCTGACCTGTTGGGGGCCATGAGGACTGGAGTTTGGGAAACACTGCTTTAAATGGAGCGGTGCTGCAGTTTTATTATTCAGCAATTAGCAGGATCCCCCAACAATTTCTTAAGCAATGAGAAAATGCAGTCCCTAATGATGTCCTCTGACAATAAGCGGATCACGGACAGCAGATGCATTGGGTTCTGCATTTCTTGGAGAATGGGTTGGGGCAGCTTCTGTCTTCTCAGTGATACAATCAGGAAGGAGATGCAGCGTGAGACAATCCCTGTCTACATCTTTGATCTGATCATCAATACAGAGGGCTGATTGGTGAAGACAGAGGGAAAGGCTAATAAAATTATTAAAAAAAAACTTAGTTTTTCGGCTGGCACTTCCTCTGGGGTCAGTATGCCAACCTCATTGACTTCATAGCACTTGCCAGAGTGGGCAGACACGATTTTATTGCCTTTACACACGTCACCTCCACACAGGGCGATGCTGCTACGACGCCTCTGTAGTGATCAAACGTGGAGTCAAACAGCAGGGCTTTAAGAGGGCTGCCCTTTTCAATCTTGGGACTAAAACACAAGAATAAGACATCCTGTTAAAGGGGATAAAGGTAAGTAAACCGCGTTCAGTCCGGGGTGATGAATTCCAAAAGACAAAGTTTATTCCGCCATCACATAACGTTTCGACCTGTTATAGGTCTTTATCAAGTATATACAAAGACATACAGGGATACTGATCCCCTTTAAGGAAAATCAGTGGCCAGAACCCTTTAAATTCCCCTTAAATGGTCCAAAACTGAAACTGTGGGAACAATATAATCCACTTAGGGTTCAGCAAACTTACAGTCAAGGATTTGATAAAATTATCTACACCCTTGTGTCTCCGGAAAGCATAGCGGACGTTCACGTGCTGAAAATGCCGACCAGTGCTGGAGTGAGCGGAGGTCCGCAGCTTGTGACACTCCTGCTGTAGTGAAACTACAGGTCCCAGCAGACTGACGGTCTCTCATCAAGTTATGCTGGGAGCCGCAGTTTCACAAATAGTGCTAAAGGATCCATGTCAGAAATATGAGGCTGCCACTAGGGTTTCTCCCACAAATATGTAATCGGACGTGGAGCAGATCTGCACGTGGATGAGCCATATTCTCTATCTGTGAACATACTACTCCTTCACTCAGATTCTAAGTGGTTCTGCAGCGCATCTGTGCAGAGCAAGCTGTCAATCAAAATCCGGGCCGGGTTTACAGCCGTCGCCCCTGATATAGCGAGCGGTGCTGTGATCCAAGACTGTAGCCGCTCCGTGCACAACGATGAGTGAAGGCCGGCGGCTGCAGGGAGGAAAGAAGTTAATTTTCTCCCGGTACCTACACTATCAATAAGGCGGCAGGGCAGCATTGTAACAATATTTATCTGCAGATTAACCCTATACCTGCAGGTACATAGCATTTTCCAAGGTGACAGGTTCCCTTTAATAAAGAGAAGATGGATAGAGCCGCATTAGTCCGTACTCTCGGTGGAAGCCTCCTGACAACTTCTTGAAGAACACTTTCCACATTTGTTCCAAGCTTCCCCGACATCTAATAGAAATAAACAGAGAAATTAATTTCTTAATACAGTTTAGAACTCGGCTACAACGAATCAGAAGAAATGAAACCTGTTTGAAGCTGACAAGCAATCAAGCCCCTCCGCAAGCCACACAGAACATGGCTACTTATGTCATCTGCAGGTGATTAAAGGAACCTGTCATGCTGAAATGGTATAAGATCTGTACGGGGGTGTTGTAGAGCAGAGAAGTTGATCAGACTGATAGACATATCTGTGGGAAGAGAGTCAGCAAAACTGGCATTTTATGCAGTGAAAAGTCCTGCCGTATGTACACTGGTCCAGTGGGCGGTCCTACTAAGTGATTGACAGTTCCCTGTATGACCATGCAGGCAAAGATAGCTGTCAATCACTAGTAGGACCGCCCACTGGACTCATCTGTACAAACAGCAGGATTCCACTGAATAAATTGATACAGGAAAAACATCTATCTTTGTACCGTATTAGCCAGTAGATAGAAGAGTATTTAGATTTGAGAGTCCTCAGTGGTTGATACCATCTTTTCCATTAGCCATTAAAAGGTAACAAATTGCAAACTTTCCAGACTACTCAGGTCTCAGGTCTGCCTGATGAAGAAGCCGGAGTAGTCTGGAAAGCTTGCAATTTGTTACCATCTTTTCAGTTAGCCATTAAAGGTATCAACCACCGAGGACTCTCAAATCTAATGAATAAATTACAATTTATACTGAATCTTCTCCCACAAACCTATATATCGTTCTGCTCAGTTTCTCATGGATAAAACCTGTACATCTGAATGGGGCTTTAATGTTGTTATTACAATCATGTAACCGCAGATCACAAAATGTTTCATATGATCATTTTTTTAACACCTAAAACCCCAATGGATATTTATGTTTACTAAAGGATTCCTTTCCCATTCTTTTGGCAGCTCTTCTTTAGGTATGGACACAGACCGGCATCCGGCATAAAGACATCTGGAGACTTTTCCTTTTTCGGTGATATTGGATAATCTTCTTCATTTCTAACGCTTTAAATCTTTCAAATTCTTTCTGAAAAATGTATCATAAAGGGACTTTCTCAGGTCAGTTTTGCTTGTGGTTGTGTTACCATTATTTGTGCCAAATGTATCAAAGTGTTGCGCGATGTTTGATAAATGTTTATGTAGCACTTCCATCTATCTTTATTTATTTTACTCACTTATATGGCGCCATTAATTTCACAGCACTTTACAGACATTATCATCACTGCCCCCATCGGGGCTCACAATCTACATTCCCTATCAGTATGTCTTTGGAGTGTGAGAGAAAACCGGAGAACCCGGAGGAAACCCACGCAAATACAGGGAGAACATACAAACTTCTTGCAGATGTCGTCCTTGGTGGGATTTGAACCCAGGATCCCAGTGCTGCAAAACAACAATGCTAACCACTGAGCCACCGTGTATCTTTATCCACTTTTAACGTCACCCGTCGTTCTTAGACCTGTGTAGCTTACCAAGCCCAATTTCTAAAAGTTGCAAGAGTGCTGTAAAATAGGAAGCTGCACATTTTTACGCAAAAATGATGCGTCACAAAAGTTTTTTGCTTTTTTTTAACACAAAAATTGATGTAAATTCCTCGCTACATTGCCCCTTTTCCAGCCACATTTTGTAGAAAAAAATAAAAAGACAAGGTGCAGACAGCGGAGTTAAATTTGCCTACAGGAATGATTTTGATCTGGAGCGCATCGTACCCAGATACAGTCACTAGCGGGAACGTCAAACATCTTCTCAATTTGTTTCTCCACCCTTTCCGGATCTGCATTCTTCAAGTCTATCTAAAAGCAAAAGTATAAATACTAATTATTTATCAAAGCTGGACAACATCTAGAAACCATATAATAAAACTAGCTTAAAATATAGTGTGAACAAGAGTTTAGGGAGAGATGTACAACTGGCACTGGCCTATAAAAGGGATTGTGTAATCGTACAAAACTAGCAAAAATGTAAAGTGCCTGGAAAACAAGGAACGTGCAATTTACCTCTTAGTAAAATCCTATGCTTTCTCAAGAACAGAGGAATTTTAATTTCATATTTTTTTTAATCAAATCATTTTTATTGAAAAACTCCAACTACAAATATTCCATCTTTCAAATAACATACATGACATAGTAATTCCATAGTAAAAATATGAACAAAGTATCTGAACTTCAATTCCCATAACCCACCCTAAACCCAAATCCCAACACTCCAGAGAGAACCATTTTCAGAGCAGTTCTAGAATAACGGACTATAGCATTCGTAGAAGGGGAAGAAGATAAAAAAGTGACTAACAAAGGGGTAGCAGCGTTTTAATGTTATCATTTACTGCTTGATGCCTGAGCCGGGGAGTGCACGCTGAAAACTGTTGCAGGCTGCTGTAATCACAGGACACAAGCAAACAGCATGGCATTTCCTATCAGCAGGGAGGAAGTAAAGGGCGGCAGTAATGAAAGTCTCCTCCTACTCCGCTCCATATTGAAATGAATAGTGTGCATCCTACAAATGAGATGCATACAGCAAACAATTGATTTTCCATACATAGGTTTTGAGTTGACCACTGGATATACACATGTGTATCACTAATTACCAGAACTGGAAATCGAAAAAAAAGACGAGCAAGTTTGGGGTGAATCCTGCCTTCATTACTGCACAGCCGCTCAGAGGGATCGGTACTAGGAACAGCAGGAGTGCCGGCGATGGTCACAGATTTACCTGCTGCGGGACTGAAGGAGTCTGATCGCGCTCGGCTCGAAGCTTTTTACCTGGTTTACGATAGGAATAATTGAAAGCTGTGCTTCAAAGGCCAGGAAGAAGTTTGCCACCATCTATTAGAAAATAGACAAACTTAGGATAGAAACAATATGAACATATACCCTGCTATAAGTAAGTAAAAAGCAATAGGAAATATATATAATATAGGGTACTTAGTAAACATGGTTTTTGATTAAAAAAAAAAAAAGCCATCCCACCAGCACCAAGGTGTACCCAGTCAGTTATGTGAAGTATATAATAAAATACACTTTAGTACAATATTAGTATCTTGTCCCTTTAAATCTGCAGCTACTTCTGTCACCATGGTAACTGCATTCATACTCAGCCAATAGGATTGCTCGGTTTGAATTTGAAGAAAAAAAAAAAAAGTTCTATATGGTCAGTTTGTTCCATCTCATCTGAGTGTGAAGACAGACACCTGCGATCAGCGAGATTATAGGTATAAGACGTGATATAATATAACGGACGGAGCCACATCCCATCACACGCACTCAGCGACCACAACTGACAGGAATCAGCACATTTATCAGAGGAGAAGTCATTATTCCCCAACACATGATAAGTGACAACTTCTAGATCTGCTGGGAACCCAACTAATCCCTGCTAGTACCTCCCCGGACCACCGCTCCATTCATTCTCTATGCAGGAGAAAGCTGAGTACAGCGCCCCCCATAGAGAATGAACGGACCGGCGGCTGAACATTTGCACTTCGCTCACTTCTATCTATAAGTGCTGTTCTGCTGATTGGGTCATAGCGGCCAAACCCACCGATCTAAGAGTCATCACCTATCCAGAGATCAGTGAGAACTTGTTCCAACTAGACATCCCCTTTAATTGAAGAGATCACATATCTAACAGCCAATCCTATTCATTCCCAATCTTCCCTGTGCCCAGTAATGCCCCTGAGTATATCGCCAATATGAGCCAATCCCCAAACCCTCCGCTGACTGTTCCCCATGTTTTATAGATTTTGAATACGTTTCTACAAGAGAAGATCTCAGCGGCCACCATGGGGATGGGTTACTCTGCCAGCGATGGAGCAGGTAGTATCCACCAGCCTGTGATATCTCACCTTCCTCCATATTCTGCTGTTACATGCGTTTCTTCAGCTTTACCCCTTCCCAACAGAACCAATTGATGTTTTTTTTCTGTTTTTTCCTTGGCTTTTTCCAAGGGCTATAACTTTTTCTTGTCTGTCCACATAGTGTGAGGTCTTGTTATTTTGCAGGACGAGCGGTACTTATAAATCACACCATTCATTTACCACATAGTACTAGAAAACGGGAAAAAAGTCCAAGTGCAGTAAAAGTGCGAGGAAAAAAAAAGCCTGACACTGTTTTTCTGGGAAGGGTTTTAACGGCGTACATAGTGTGGTGAAAATGACCTGGTGATAGGATCCTACTCCTCAGTGTGATCACAGCAAGACCAAACTTCTCCAAGAGTTTTGGCAAAAGAAAAAAAACTTTTTTTTATGGTGTCACCATTTTTTCTGAGACCCGTAACATTTTCGTTTTTCGGGTTGATGGAGCTGTGTGGGGGCTTATTTTTTGAAGGGCAAGAGGACTTTATTGATAACATTTTGGGACACATATGACATGGTCATCGCTTCTTACAGGGTTTTCTGTAGTATTGTGGCGAACTAAAAAAATGCAATTTTGGCTTTTTGAATTTTTTTCTGTGTTCACTGTTCATTTGTTTTTTATATTTGGATAGATTGTATTTCTCTGAAAGAGACCATACCACAAATGTGTATATTTTTATTATCTTTATTTTTAGTGGGAGGTGAGTTGAACGTGTGGGGTTTTAATATTTTAAACTTTTTTTTTTTTTATATATTTTCACTGCATTTGTATACATCATCTGATTGCTTGTGCTATATACAGCGATACCACAGTAATGCTCCATATAGCAAAATCACGGTCTTCTTTACAGCCCAAATGAAGCTTTATGATGACAGGCACGGAGGCTTCAGCAGAGCCCCGGATGTCATAGCAGTCCATCGGCGCCCTGTGATCGCGTCACAGGAGCGCCGGTGGGCGCATGCAACGATGCGTCCCAATGTCGGCGCGCTGTTAATGCTGCTGTTAGAGATTGACAGCAGCACTGAACAGGTTAACAGCGGTGGGCAGATCTTCGCTCCACTCGCAGCTCTTAGAGGCAGGTCCTGGTTGTTTGTCACAGCCATTATCTGCCATGTACGGGGCGAGCTGACTCTGCTCCATACACCCGCTACTGACTTATACCATACATGTATGGCAGATGTTGGTAAGGAGTTAAAGCGGTTGTCCAGATTTGGGGTCATTTGTTTTTTTTACTTTAATGCAAGTATTTGGGGCTAAAATTGATTTCTGTAATTGAGTTTCATTGAAAATGTTGCCTTCTGTAGCATCTGTGCTGCACTGTCTATTCCTGGCTGCAAAATTAGCTAACTGAGAATCTATCAGTGAGCTCCTGCTGACAGTCTTAAGGAGGATCATTTGTGGCCTGCAGGAGGTCATTTTGCAGGGCTCTGGCAGTGCTCCTCCTGTTCCTCCTTGCACAAAGGCGGAGGTAGCGGTCCTGCTGCTGGTTGTTGCCCTCCTACGGCCCCCTCCATGTCTCCTGGTGTACTAGCCTGTCTCCTGGTAGCGTCTCCAGCCTCTGGACACTACGCTGAGACACAGCAAACCTTGTTGCCGCAGCTCTCACTGATGAGCCATCCTGGATGAGCTGCACTACCTGAGCATCTTCTGTGGGTTGTAGAGTCCGTCTCATGCTACCACGAGTGTGAAAGCACAACCAACATTGAAAAGTGACCAAAACATCAGCCAGAAAGCACTGGTACTGAGATGTAGTCTGTGGTCCCCACCCGCAGAACCACTCCTTTATTGAGGGTGTCTTGATAATTGCCAATAATTTCCATCTATTGTCTATTCCATTTGTACAACAGCATGTGAAATTGATTGTCAATCAGTGTTGGTTCCTAAGTGGACAGTTTGATTTCACAGAAGTTTGATTTACTTGGAGTTATATGCTGTTGTTTAAGTGTTCCCTTTATTTTTTGAGCAGTGTACATAAAAAAAATGACTGCAGCTTTAATGCTATTTATTACGTCTCAGGTAACTTTGTGACTAACTATACAGCATCAAAAATACCAAAAAGCTTAAATCTCCAATGGAAGCCAATAGCACCAGTGAGAACACGGCATAAGCGTAATCCAAAGGAAGAGGAGGACATTATTCACTCCAGTTTCCTGCGGCCCCTCAGGAGTATAGGTTGCTGCACGGTAGTCTGCATTCTGTGTAAAACAGGAAAAACACTTTTACTTAGCGGGATGAGGTCAGTAGTGGCGCTCTGTCAGTTGAGGATTGCTGTTAATATCTGGTTGCGTTTCCTGAGAAGAGGACAGAAGAGGACAGAAGAGGACAGAAGAGGACAGAAGAGGACAGAAGAGGACAGAAGAGGACAGAAGAGGACAGAAGAGGACAGAAGAGGACAGAAGAGGACAGAAGAGGACAGAAGAGGACAGAAGAGGACAGAAGAGGACAGAAGAGGACAGAAGAGGACAGAAGAGGACAGAAGAGGACAGAAGAGGACAGAAGAGGACAGAAGAGGACAACAATCAGTCCTACAACAAAAAGGAAGAAGCATAACAAGAGCAACTTCCGCCATTACATCAACCGGTATTTGAGAGGAAAGAGGAACACTATGTGGACAATCCTGCTGGGACCTCTCTGTCGATAACATCATACGGCAATACCGTCTGGTAAGTAGAAATCCACCAAAGTAATAATCGCAGGATAGTAGTAATCTAGTGGTAGTATATCATTTTTAGTGTCATTTGAGTAATAATACTAGTGATAATAGTAAGAAACACCAAGGTTACTTACCGGTAGCCGGTTTTTCCTGAGCCCATGACAGCACCCGTAGTTTCAAAGTGTGCTGTCATGGGGGAGGGGAAAAGTAATAAAGTAATAGTAGTAGGTAGAATAGCAGTGTGATCCAGGGTTCTAGGACTGATCGCCTTTTCTCGGGGTCAAGAAGGAATTTTTCCGCTGTGACACAAATTGGCTGAAGGTGTCCTGAGGTTTTTGCCTTCTTTTGGATCAACACTCTAGGTATAGGGTAGTATTAGTAGCAATAGGAAAGAAGAATAATACCGTAATAAGATAGCAGGATAATAATAATATAAACTAGTTATATCTATAGAAAGAACAGAGTAAATAAAAATAATTATAGACTTAGTTCAATCAATACTGTAATATTAAATAGTTATAGAAAAGTTAGAGTAGTACTTTAATAAGAAAGCAGGACATAAGACAAAATCTATAAAAAAAAAATTATATTATAAACAACTGTAGTAGTACATTTAGGACAGTAATAGTAATTACATAACTAGTAACATTATTAGGTTTGATCCAGGGTTCTAGGACTGATCGCCTTTTCTCCGGGTCAAGAAGGAATTTTTCCCCTGTGACACAAATTGGCTGAATGTGTCCTGTGGTTTTTGCCTTCTTCTGGATCAACAGCTTTAGGCATAGGGATTTTAGTAATACCATTATTAGAATCACAAGAATAATAAAAAAATTAGAATTTTTTTTTTTTTAATTAGTGTTATAACAGTTACAATTAATTGCATTAATGCAATAATAAATAGTAAAAATGGTGGTAATAATAATACAAAAAACTAGTCCCAGTTACTAAGTTAGTGTAGTGTTAGTGTAGGGACCCATCTGAAGAGGTCGCCTTGACGTTGGCAGATGGGCTCGCACAATTTGCTCAAAATGTGCGCTAAGAACCTCATATTTCTATGTACAGGAGATCTAGCAGTAATTCCATTCAGGAGATAGATATCTGTGTACACACACACTTTGTTATATACTTTTGTGCAGCACACAGGGCAGGTATACAGGTACAGGGCGAGAGTGTTACAGTGATATTATAACTCGGCCTTAAGGATAAAATGCTGATAACTACAGATCCTGGAAACACATCCGAAACTAGACCTTGTAAGTAACTGGTTCCCAGCTAGTGGTGAATATGTACAGGGCAGTCCTGCTCTATAGGACACATTATCATCAAACAGGTCCTGTCAGGGCTCTTACAAGATCTGCGGCAGAAGTGTGGCTGTATAACACAGTCCTGCTCCTGCCTCAGCTCCCCACAGTGTGGAGCCAACCCTGACCCTGGCAGTTTAATCCACTGTATGACACAGTAGGGGGCTTCCACAGCATTTAGGCACTTTAGACAGGAGAGGGAGGCGCGATCATGGTGCCGATGAGTTCCTATGGCAGCCGAGATCTAACAATGGACCCCATGACGGCCATCTTACTGCTCCTATTAGACTCCAGCTGAGGAAAGGTCTATGAGGACACCGGTCAGACTTATGTCGCCTGCTCTGCACATATTAGAAATGCCTAGGGCTGATTAGTTTGCCATTTGTAAATCTGATCCAGCATTGCTGGGCTACCACTGACGTGATCAGGGCTATTGAGCTCCTAGATTGGGCAGAGGAGCTCAGTCTTCAGCAGGAGCTGGCCGAGGAGAGCGGAGCAACTTGCATGGGGCTGCTGCACAAGAAGCAACTCACAAGGTGGAGATTTACCCAGAGACGCGGTGCCCGGGCTGTGATCTGCTGTGCAGGCTGCATAGTCGATGCCTCCTAGGACCTGAACTTCACCCCAAACAGGCACAGCAGAGCTCGGACCGCCAGAAGTTCTTTTGCATTGGAGGAGAGACCCTTTTCGATATCTGACCAGGTCCCCTGGGCTCCCCACCCTCTGGGACTCGCATCTGTGGTAATTGTGCTAGTGACCCCAAGTACCCAGGGAACCCCTCGAGATTGTTGGCAGGATGAGCCTAACCTCTATAAAGATTTTACTGACCAGGGTGATAAGGACATCGTCCCTTCCAAGTGCCCTTAAGAGAAACTTCATTATGTATCAGATCCCACTGTAAAACCCTGGAATGGTATTGTGCTCACAGAACCCACGATATCAGGGTACCCAACAGGTACATTGCACCTCCAAGGGACATGACCGAATTTGCTATGGCTTTCTTCACCGGGCCCCTCATTTATTGTATTTTAGCTTCCGGGAGGTAGCATTCTTGAGATTCGCAATCCCCAAAAACTGCTGAACTGTCGAGTAATCTGGATCGCGTGCTCGCGATTCCGGACGAAATCCGTGACACAGTGATGGCAGGGTGAGATATTGCGTGATCTCCCCGGTGTCGTCTCTGAGGAATCCCTGACGCTGCGCATTAAAAAGAATATTGCGCAGTGACAAGATCCTGCTGAGCAACTGATAGTTAGAATTGACAACCGACACATACGCAGAGTAGCAGGGACTAGCCCAGCCCCTGAAACAGGCATCACTGATGACGCTTCATTCAGGGTGGGGAAAGAGGCAGCAGCAGTGACCGCAGCCTCTGCTCCTGATCATGTCCGTCTTCATATCCCAGGATGCACTGGGGATTTTCAAACTAAATGTTATCAAACAGGAAGTTGGTAAAAAAAAAACAAATGTATACACACATACAAACACACCCCAGTTAGATAAATTTAGATTAACTTTTAATTAAAGTATATTAGAAAAGCAATTACCATATTTTTCGGACTATAAGACGCACCGGACCATAAGATGCACCTAGGTTTTAGAGGAGGAAAATAAAAAAAAAAAAAAATTAAGCAAAAAATGTGTTCATGATGCGCTTTTAAGGAGGAAGGGGTCTTCTGCTGACACTGGTATAGGGGTAATACCCAATTCTGACAATATCCCCTATCCTGGTACATATGCCCAACCCCCTTCCTTTTATACGCGGTCATCATCCCCGTCCAGGTATGCACGGCGGTCATCATCCCCGTCCAGGTATGCACGGCGGTCATCATCCCCGTCCAGGTATGCACGGCGGTCATCATCCCCGTCCAGGTATGCACGGCGGTCATCATCCCCGTCCAGGTATGCACGGCCCCCTCATCCATACCCTAGTATGCATGGCCCCCCTAATCCCCATCAGGCTGCACATAAAAAAAAAATATAAACACTCATACTCACCTTTCTTCTCTTTCCTGTCTGCCCGCACTGATCTCGCCACGTGAGCCGCGGATGACGTCACTGCCATGCGCGGCTCACATGGAGAGATCAGCTGCCGGAAGTCACTGCTCCCCATGCCGGGTCTGTGTGCGCGGGGAGCAGGGACTTCACTCTCCTTCATAGCCGACACACAGCTTAGCCGCGCTGCGGCTCCTGCTGCTGCCGGGCTATAGCGTGTGCCCGCTTATTAAAAGGCATGAATATTCACCCCCTCCCCACGCCCATGGGCGTGGAGAGAGGTTGAATATTCATGGCCTTTAACAGCGGGCACAGGCGATTCTGGCAGCAGCTGGAGCCGCAGCGCGGCTACACTGTGTGCCGCTATTAAGGAGCAGTGAATATTCATTTTCTTTAGCAGCGGGGACAGTGTAGGCTGCAGCGGGCGGCCGCTGCCTCCTGTGCCCCGCTCCTCCACCGCTACAGCTCCCTATAATATATATTATATATATATATATATATATATATATATATATATATATATATATATATATATATATATATATATATATATATATATATATATATATATATATATATATATATATATATATATATATATATATATATATATATATATATATATATATATATATATATATATACATATATACACACACACATACATATACACATCCCCCCCAACATTCGGACTATAAGACGCACCCCCCATTTTCCTCCAAAATTTTGGAGGAAAAAAGTGCGTCTTATAGTCCAAAAAATACGGTCGATTATTAAATTAAATAGAGATTTAGGATTAAATCAGTGTTGGTTTCGGACAACCACTTTAAATTGTTAATTGAAATAAAAACAGTTCCCTGTTGTATTAATAAGGCAGTGATTCCAACTGTATTACCACTGGGAGACCCCCAACTCACACTCCTATTTCCCGAGTACCTTCCACGCCAAGCTTGGTTATGGAGGCTTTGGATTACCATCCATACTGTTCAGCACAGATCATGCTTCTTAGGTCTTCATCGATCCCCCAGAACACAGCCCTGCATTACCGCGTCCTTCAGGCTTTGTCCAATTATTTTCTCCAAATTTGTTTGCCGATCAGTGGCAAGAGGCTGTTGAGCTACTCAATCTCCTTGTTCCTTTGGAAAATTGGCACACTCTTGCATATAACAGTAGAGAATGGCCAAATCTTACGGAGACACTGGTAGATCGCAACGAAACATGGAGAGCAGATGTTCAGCAGTGAACTTGGAGTCTCCCTCCTCTATGAAGCTTTGCCGTACACATCTGACTTACTCGTGAGGACTTCTCGTAATTCACATGTGCAAAAATAGTTCAATCCACAACTAAAATGCTTGAACCAACTCGTGGAAAACTGGATAAAGATAGATAAAAGGCACATTACCTGTGGGTAGCCCAAGTGTGAAGTAATTGTCAGGTCCAGGATTGAACTGGGCGATGCGATTACTTATGTATTTTGCTGCCCATTCGCTGGCCAGGGCATAGTCATCAAGAATCACCAGCCGCATGATTGTGCCCACAAGCTCTCGCCTGGCAGCATGTGGCTAACAAACTGAAAAGAGAAGCGATACACAAGATAAGAGGTGACAATAATATACAAAAGAGGTAACACAATAATACACAGTCGTCAAGTTTGGAGACTGAAACACATTCTGGCTTTCATAAAGTTTGCAGCTTCAGTTTTTATAGTGTCAATTTGCATTAACTGTAGATTGTTATGAAGAATGATCAGATGAATTGTTAAAAAAAAAAAAAAAAAAAAAAAATGCATATTAATTTTTTCCCAAGGAAATTACTTAACCACAAAACCCTATCACTACACTATGTGTGCTGGAGCCTGCTTCTCCGGGTCCTACATCACCGAAGCTTGGCACTTCGGGGACACATACCTCCCGTCCACGACCTGTCCGGCAGCAACCTTACACACCCCCCCCCCCTCTGCCCAAAGCAGGGGGGGCTTGGCACCTTCTGCCACCATACAACAGATACACAAAAGGTATAACGCAGTGTTTCCCAAACCCCATCCTCACAGACCCCACAGGTCATATTTTCAGGATCTCCTTAGTATTACACAGGTGATTGAAGTATCATCAAGGCATCAGGAATTCTCTCACCTGTGTAATACTAAGGAGATTCTGAAAACATGACCTATGGGGGTCCGTGAGGATGGGGTTTGGGAAACACTGCTATAACAGAACAAAACTAAAAATAACCAGTCCATACAGCACGGCATCAGCCGTTTAAATGTAGTGCTTTTCTCTGCCTCCAGCAGACTGAGCAGCACATGCAAGGTTTGCTCACCTTGCACAACACACAGCACCATTGAGACAGGCGCAGCTGTCTTAAATCAGGCCTTCCAAGACCTGGACTGGAGGTGAGTGAGCAGCTGTTTCCCCCCAACTCTTTCAGCTGCTCTTAAAACCCGGCCCTTTAATCCGGGCCCATTAACTCCCTCCCAGCACTATGTGTTCTGGAGCCTGCTTCTCCATGTCCTACATCACCGAAGTTTGGTACTTCGGGGACACATACCTCCCATCCACGACCTGTCTGGCAGCCACCTTACAGTGTGCTGCACTGAGTTAGACCACAATTGAACCAGAAGATAACTGAAGGTAACTGCACAGCCAGAGTAAAAAAAAGGCTTCTCTTTGTTTTCACTCTCACCCCTATAGTCCTAGACGTTCTACTAACCCTTCTAATCCCTACACCTAGTAATGAACTGGTCATCTCTCCCTCCATCTCACCTCCTCCTCAGATCTGTTCCTCAACATACAATCCTCTGTCTCCAAACACAGACAGCCACCTCACGCTCTCTCCTGCTGCTCCTCACTGCTGGCGATATCTCTCCAAATCATGGCCCTCCTCACCACATCCCCACAGTCACTTCTACCTCTCATCCACAATCTATCAAATTTCCGCAACCTTCCTAACCCTATACCCATTGCCCATCCCCCGCTTCCCCAATCCCACTAACAGGAGCTCTATGGAGAGCTCTCTCCATCTACAACAAACTTTCCTACATCCATGACCTTTTCATTACTAACAAACTTTCCTTCCTTGGCATCAATGGTACCTGACTCACCCCTCTGACATGGCCTCTCCAGCTGCACTTTCATACGTTGGATTCCACCTTTCCCACACCCCTCGCCCCATCGGCAAGCATGGCAAAGGAGTTTGTTTTCTCCTGTCAGATAACTGCACTCTGCTGCCCGACTAATCCAGCTGTCCCCCCCGCTATTCCCTGGCCTCTCCCCTCTGTCAATCCCTTCACTGGCTCCCCATTATCCAGAGACTCCAGTTGAAAACCCTAACCATGACATACCAAGCCATCCACAACCTGTCTCCTCCATATAACTGTGACTTAGTGTCCCGCTACATACCCGCACACAACCTCCGATCCTCACAAGATCTCCTTCTCTACTCCCCTCTTATCTCCTCTTCCCACAATCGCACGCAAGATTTCTCCCATGCATCCCCCTACTCTAGAACTCTCTACCCCAATATATCAGACTGTTGCCAACAGTGGAAACCTTCAAAAGGAAGCTGAAGATCCACCTCTTCTGACAAGCCTACAATCTGCAGTAACCACCGCTCCATCATACCACTGCACGACCAGCTCTACCCTCACCTACTGTATCCTCACCCATTCATTGTAGACTGTAAGCCCTCGCGGGCAGGGTCCTCGCTCCTCCTGTACCAGTCGGTGATTCGTTTTTGTTCAAGATTATTGTACTTGTTTTTTGCTATGTATATCCGTTTTCACATGTAAAGCTCCATGTAATAAATGACACTATAATAAATAATAACTTAATAGGGGGAGGTTAATTTGCTGTGAAGACTTCATGATTCCGAAGAAAGTCCAGCAAGTACCTGTATCATCTCCTACATAGGATTCAGCTATGGAATTGGTTCAACACCATTGCAGAGCTTGCTCAAGAATGGCAGCAGGCAGGCGTCAGTGCATCTGTACACACAGTGAGGAGAAGGATTTTGGAGGCTGTGCTGGTGTCAAGTAGGGCAGCAAAGAAACTACTTTTCTCCATGAAAAAGATGAAGAACAGGATTATAAAATACAGCAAACTACAGTGAATGGATTACAGAGGACTGGGGTAAAGTTATTTCCCTGATGAAGGCCCCCTTCAAACTGTTAGGGACATATGGAAGAATGAATGTCCATAGAAGAAAAGCTGAGCGCTACTTTGAGTCCTGTGTTATGCCAACAGTAAAGCACCCCGAGACGAGTCATGTGTGGAGTTATCTATCATCAAAAGGGAGTGGGCTCACTCACAATTATACCTAAGAACACAGCAGGAGCATTTTGGTGATTAACAATGCATATATCAGCATGACGGAGAATATGTCACAAGGCAAAAGTGACAACTAAGTGTCTGGGTAACATTAACATTTTGGGTTCATGGCCAGTAAACTCTCCAGATCTCAATTCGATTGTGGTCACTCCTCAAAAAGCGGGTGGACAAACAGAAATGTATGTAGTGAGCTCCTAGCACTGATTAGACAAAAATTGTCCGTCGTCAGTCAGGATTTGGCCCAGCAGCCGATATCCAGCTGCCAAGGCGAAGGGAACGAGTCTTGAAAAATAAGGGTCAACACTGTGAATATTGAATCTTTCCATAAACTTGATGTATTTGTCAATGAAAGTGTAAAACTCATAAAATGCTGATAATTGTACTACAGTAACCACAGAAACATCTGACTAAAAGATCTAAAATCACTGAAGTGAACACCAAAATTTGTATCAGTCACAAGACTTTTGGCCAGAACTGTACATAAAGTGACACAAAACAAGATACAAGACATAGGTCAAAAAAAATTCTCCATCTGATCCATTACGTCAATACGTGAAAAATGGGACTGCACTCAGATGTCATCTGAGTGCAGTGCGATCTTTTCCAAGGACTCATTAACTTGCATGGCAGAGCGTGATCCGAATATTAGATGAAACTCAAGCATAGTGATTTTTGTCCTCGGACAGACTGTCTATGGGGCCGTGCACATGTCCGATTTTTCTCCTTGGACAAATACTGGTCACAGTGCGATTCAATGTTTTGTCAGATCGCACTCCGACCGAATACACTGCTATCTGCACCAGCCTTAACATTGCAACGCTAACAATAGTGATCTCAGCAAGGACTGCTGGGAGATTTCAGCTCAGAAGCCTGCAGATCTCTGAACGCAGCTCTAGACTATCACTGGCTGTAACTCAGGATTAGTAATCGATACGTTTTTCGAACGTTACACAATAAACTATAATAAATGACTCTCATGTGAACACAAATTCTAAAGGAGAACTCTAACACTAAGATATTAACTTAAGGAGGAATTCACACATCCGTGGTGGGATCGGAGGACCCGGCACGGCTCCCCGGACCTGATCAGTGCCTCATCTATTCCTAGGAGGTAATCACAGATCAGCACTGGTGACCCAGCGGTTGTCAGATCTGAGCTCGGTCCGTGGAGCACAGATGTGTGAATTCAGCCTTACAGAAGTTGTCCCAGAGTAGAAAGCCAGAGCTGTTGGATTACAACGCCACCCCTGGGCACAGGCTGTGTGTGGCATTACAGCTCAGCACCTGTCACGTCACTAGACCGGAGCTGTAGTACCAGACACAACCTGTGGCCAGGACTGGCGCTCTGTGTTCCTTTTCCTCCTGGACAAACCCTGTGCTGAAAAATACAGAATCCAGGAACCTCCAAACATGGCAGACCTCGCCAAGTTCTAACCGTGCATAATGGGCGCAGCTCCAGCCATACTGTCAGTGACTGGAAACCTGGTTTATAGTCCAACTGCTGACAGGTGAGAGGCTGCGGCTCCCTGTAATCCCCGGCTCTGACCCGTCACCGACCATTGCTGCTCTACAGCAGTCTATGAGCCGCTCTCTATAGTGCAGGGGACTAACCACATCCACTGGAAGCCAGGGTGCCCCCCCCGGACTGAGACTGCCCCCCCGGGAGCTCAGTGTGGGGTGCGCAGTCATCCGCCATGTCTCCCCAATACTCAGCAGCCTCACCACCAACCACTCGCTCTGCAGCCTCCTCCCTGGTAAACGCTAGAATGTATGGGCTCCTTCCAGGTATGACGTCGTTTCCGGGGGCGTGTCCTGACTGCATTATGGGCGTGTTCTAGTTTAGCACCAGACGCCACAGATTCATGCAGAAAGTGATACGGTGAAGCTTCAGGAGGAGGTCAGTGCTGGGCTTTGGGGGGATGCTGCTGGCTTTGGGTGGTCTGTGGGGCTGGTGGGGGCATGTTCTGGGTATTCTGGGGGAAGTGTGTGTGTGTGTGTGTGTGTGTGTGTGTGTGTGTGTGTGTGTGTAGGGGGGGTTATGATGCACGCGTGTGTGTGTGGGGGGGGAGATGATGCACGCTTGTGGGAGCTCTGGGGATGCTGCGGGCTGTGGTGGCATGTCTATGGCGCTGGTGGGGGCTCTGTGGGCATGCTGCGGGCTGGTGGTGGCTCTGGAGGGATGCTGCGGGCTTGTGGGGGCTCTGTGGGGACGCTGGGGGTATGCTGCTGGCTGGTGGGGGCTCTGGAGGGACGCTGCGGGCTCGTGGTGGCTCTGGGGGGATGCTGCGGGTCTGTGGGGGATGGTGGGGGCATGCTGTGGGCTCGTGGCTCTGGGGACATGCTGCAGGCTCGTGGGTGCTCTATGGGGCTGGTGCGGGTTCTGTGGGAGCATGCTGCGGGCTCTGGAGGTAATCTGGGGGGGATGATGCACCCGTGTGGGGGCTCTGGGGGGGGGGGGGGGTGGTCGGATGATGCACGCGTGTGGGGGGCTCTGTGGGGATGCTGCGGGCTGTGGTGGCATGTCTATGGCTCTGGTGGGGGCATGCTGCGGGCTGGTGGTTGCTCTGGAGGGAAGCTGCAGGCTTGTGGGGGCTCTGGGTGCATGCTGCGGGCTGTGGTGGCATGTCTATTGCTCTGGTGGGGGCTGTGTGGGCATGCTGCAGGCTGGTGGTGGCTCTGGAGGAATGCAGCGGGCTTGTGGGGGCATGCTGCCGGCTGGTGGGGGCTCTGGGGGGAGGCTGATGATGCACGCATGTGGGGGCTCTGGGAGCTCTGTGGGGATGCTGCGGGCTGTGGTGGCATGTCTATTGCTCTGGTGGGGGCTCTGTGGGCATGCTACGGGCTGGTGGTGGCTCTGGAGGGATGCTGCGGGCTTGTGGGGGCTCTGTGGGGACGCTGGGGGTATGCTGCTGGCTGGTGGGGGCTCTGGAGGGATGCTGCGGGCTCGTGGTGGCTCTGGGGGGATGCTGCGGGCTGGTGGTGGCTCTGGGGGGATGCTGCGGGCTGGTGGGGATGCTGGGAGCATGCTGCGGTGGCATGTCTATTGCTCTGGTGGGGGCTGTGTGGGCATGCTGCGGGCTGGTGGTGGCTCTGGAGGAATGCTGCGGGCTTGTGGGGACGCTGGGGGCATGCTGCGGGCTGGTTGGGGCTCTGGGGGGGGGGCTGATGATGCACGCGTGTGGGGGCTCTGTGGGGATGCTGCGGGCTGTGGTGGCATGTCTATGGCTCTGGTGGGGGCATGCTGCGGGCTGGTGGTTGCTCTGGAGGGATGCTGCAGGCTTGTGAAGGCTCTGGGTGCATGCTGCGGGCTCTGGGTGCTCTGTGGGGATGCTGAGGGCATGCTGCGGGCTCTGGAGGTATTCTGGGGGGGGAGGGATGTTGCGGGCTTGATGATGCACGCTTGTGGGGGGTGTGAGGACCTGGCCACTTTCTAAATACTTTTCCAGCACTGATGAGCACCCTTTTTTTCGTCAATCTTAATTTTGTGTTTTGTTAGAAATTTGCTTGCTGTGTTTTGTTAGTGATTGGTTTGCTCATCAGTTCAACCTCAGGTATCTATTCCATTCAGTGACCATATCTCCGAGACCTTGGGCCATTGTTCTCTCCAACACCACAGGTAGTCTCACATGCAGACCCAGGGGATGGGCTCCACCTGAGAAAATATCTCCACTAAGGCACAGTTAGCTGGGGGAGGGAGGTGTGAGCTCTTCTGCCAATTCAGGGGGCTGAACCCTGGGCAGGAGAAAGAGAACAGGCATTGCTGGGTGGTATCACGGGCTGCGGTCGTGATATCCATCATCCGAAGGAGCATATGCTGTGACTGCCAATATACCGGCGGGAGATACAAAAAGCTGTGGGCCAACCAAAAGTTGGGGGACAGTGGGTATCACCTGGTACGGGGCAGTGGAACTACTGATCCCAGGTTGGAAACTCAAGGACTAAGAGAATTGCCTGTTGGACATTTACCTGGAATTGCTCTTCACCGAGGTCGGAAGGAATAAAACTAATTGCATCGATAACCTGCCTAGGTGATTATTAAAATCCACAACCGCACATCTTTACAGGGGGGGCAGATGATGCATGGACGCTTGTGGGGGGAGGGGGCTGATGATGCACCCTTGGGGGGGGGGGGCGTCCCAGCAGATGGCCCCCTGCAAACATTATATCCCCCCAGAGACCCCATAAGGAGAGTGTGCCCGCCCCCCTGCAGCCCCCTATTCAGCCCTGGTAGCCGGCAACATCACCATCCCCATGGCCTCATAGCTGAAATCATGGAACGTGGATTCAGCTTCCAAAAAGTCCACCAGCCTCACCTTCCAGGGCTCCTGCCTTTTCGAAGAGCTAGATAAGATGATCTCTAATGCCATGGCGGGTAAGAGTATTTTGTTTCCGCAACAGAGGGCCAAATGCCCTCCTCCCAAGAGACGCACAGTCCAGTTATGGTCCTTTCGGAAATTTTCAGTGTAGAAAAGCAACCAAAAGGACAACTCTCCAGCCCACCAGGAAAAGAAGAGACCTTCCTTTAGGCTAGCCCCCTCCTGGCATCAACGAACCCACCAGCGCTGGTCTGCCAGGCCCGGATCTAGAAGATTCCCACCTGGGATGTTTCTCAGGGTGGGTGGCCGTCTCCTTTGGTTCCAGGATGAGTGGCTCTAGGTAGTCAACAACGCTTGGGTCTGAGACGTCGCCTACAGCCACAAAATAGATTTTTCCACGCTGCCTTGTTTTCGAGACCAATTTCCCTAAAGACCCCCTTCCCTTATTCCTGGGTTTTTCAAGGCTATTGATTTGCTATCCAAAGCAGCATCATGATCTCAGTTCCAGGACGCTGAGACATCAGACACCGGAGGCAGGCCGGGGGGTCGGGGCAAAGCCAAAGACCTTACCCACAATCCTCCCATAAATGCACTTTTATAAAATTAGAATTATTTCTATACATAATGGTAAAATGTTATTTCTATAATATTTCTACAATGAAACGTTTGAGATTTCTGTGGTAATGGTTATTTTGTTTCTTTTAAACCTGTTCTGAATGTAAGTAAAACATTTCTCTGATTAAGCTTCCACATTGTATTTTAGCCTTTCATTTTACTCATAGGGCAGGAAAAGCCCATGATGCACCTGTGTAAACCATATAAAAGGTACTGTAATAACATGGCTTAGACAGGTAAACCACTTTTCAAACAATGAAGTTCACTTGTACAAGCTGCATAGATGAAAACCTGCTTTAGGCTGTGTGCCCACGATGCAGAAATGCTCAGGATTTTATCCTGAGAGTTTCTGCAACTCCCTGGCAGAAAAAAACGCATGCGGATTGTCCATGCGGATCGTCCATGCGGATCGTCCATGCGGATCGTCCATGCGGATCGTCCATGCGGATCGTCCATGCGGATCGTCCATGCGGATCGTGCATGCTGTAAGGCAGCGCTAGTCATCATCCTGGGGAATACTCGCTGCAGCGCGTCAATTAATGCACACCAGCAATGTCTTTCCGGTTTTCACACTTCAGCAGTTTATTTTACTTCATAAACCACAGTTCACACATATGTCCACGAGCCCAAGTGGCAGACAGGCCCACTTGGCTTCAGATACAGCCTTCAGCAAGGTAATACTATAGCAATGTCCATATAACAAAGTGTATTACCTTTGTCAGGTTTTAGCTGCTTCAGTCCATTTGGTTCCGCCACCACTGTGGCTCTAGAGCTTACCACACGTGGTCTCCAGGACACACACACACACACACACACACACACACACACACACACACACACACACACACACACACACACACACACACACACACACACACACACACACACACACACACACACACACACACACCCCCCTCAGGCCTATCACACCCCTGCACACTTCTGTCTCAAATTACCAGGGTTTTTATATCCTATAGAAACAGCCACAGGACCTGTGCTTATCTCACAGTCACATGTCCAGACCTTCTGTTGTACAAAAGGACCTGTGTGATGTCACAGTCATGTGACCAGTCAGCTGAGGGAGGTACGTGGTCCGTCAAAACACACACTGAACCTTTAAAGGGATGCCTGCTGCATCACAATGCGGATTGTACATGCGGATTGTACATGCGGATTATGCATGCGGATTGTACATGCGTTTTCCTGCCATTGACAAGCGGAAGTGAAGCGTTCTTCACTTGCATTTCCGCATGCGGGTTGTCAAGCCCTTTCCAAGCGATTTTAGCATCACTTGGAAAGTGTTTGACAACTTGGTCACACTATATAAATACATGCAACCGGCATGGATTTATATAGTGTGAACGAAAGAATGGTAAAAAATAAAAAAAATAAATATATGCTTAACCTCTGATGGCCCCCGGTGTCCTGCTTTCCCTCCGTTCTACCTTGCCAGCAGCGATACACTGAAGGACCTGCCGACGTCAGCGTCCCGTGACCTGTCACATGACAATAATGTCAGCGCAGGTCCTTCAGTACATCGCGAACTGCCGGCATGAGAGGAGGAGTGCAGCGGGTGACCGCCAGAAGGTAAGTTTATATTTATTTTTTATTTTATTCTTTTTTTTTTCTTTACAGTTTTCTATGGTACCCTGGTCCGGAGGACGGTCTCCTCTCCTCTATACCTGGGTACCATCCGCACACTAGAACGCATGGAATGCGCATCTACATATACAGTGATGCGTAATCCATGCGATCTAATGCAAGTCAATGGCGGCGAAAATGCAGCACTTCCGCGAAATAATTGGTAGTGCTGTGTTTTTTTCCGCAATGATAATCCGCAGAGGAAATTTCCGCAGCATGTGCACAGCACATGCGGATTATCATTGGGGAACATGGCAGGCCTTCTACCATGTGTTTTTTAAGCGTTTCTGCAGCGTTTTTGCTTAAAAAATGCATCGTGGGCACACAGCCTTAAGGGAACCTGTCACCTGTTTTTCCCCATATAAAGTATGACCACCACCTGTATGCCCTAGAGTGCTGTAAAGAAGTCGGACGGTACTAGATAGTGCCTGCCGTGCCTCAGACCACACGGGAGGACGGTACTAGATAGTGCCTGCCGTGCCTCAGACCACACGGGAGGACGGTACTAGATTGTGCCTGCCGTGCCTCAGACCACACGAGAGGACGGTACTAGATTGTGCCTGCCGTTCTTCAGACCACACGGGAGGACTGTACTAGATTGTGCCTGCCGTGCCCCAGACCACACGAGAGGACGGTACTAGATTGTGCCTGCCGTGCCCCAGACCACACGAGAGGACGGTACTAGATAGTGCCTGCCGTTCTTCAGACCACACGGGAGGACGGTACTAGATTGTGCCTGCCGTGCCTCAGACCACATGAGAGGACTGTACTAGCTTGTGCCTGCCGTGCCTCAGACCACACGAGAGGACGGTACTAGATAGTGCCTGCCGTGCTTCAGACCGCACGGGAGGACGGTACTAGATTGTGCCTGCCGTGCTTCAGACCGCACGGGAGGACGGTACTAGATTGTGCCTGCCGTGCTTCAGACCGCACGGGAGGACGGTACTAGATTGTGCGGGAGGACGGTACTAGATTGTGCCTGCTGTGCCTCAGACCACACGGGAGGACGGTACTAGATTGTGCCTGCCGTGCCTCAGACCACACGGGAGGACGGTACTAGATAGTGCCTGCCGTGCTTCAGACCACACGGGAGGACGGTACTAGATTGTACCTGCCGGTCTTCAGACCACACGGGAGGACGGTACTAGATTGTGCCTGCCGCTCTTCTGACCACACGAGAGGACTGTACTAGATTGTGCCTGCCGCTCTTCAGACCGCACGGGAGGACGGTACTAGATTGTGCCTGCCGTTCTTCAGACCACACGGGAGGACTGTACTAGATTGTGCCTGCCGTGCCTCAGACCGCACGGGAGGACGGTACTAGATTGTGCCTGCCGTGCCTCAGACCGCACGAGAGGACGGTACTAGATTGTGCCTGTCGCTCTTCAGACCACACGGGAGGACGGTACTAAATAGTGCCTGCCGTGCCTCAGACCACACGAGAGGACGGTACTAGATAGTGCCTGCCGCTCTTCAGACCACACGGGAGGACGGTACTAGATTGTGCCTGCCGCTCTTCAGACCACACGGGAGGACGGTACTAGATAGTGCCTGCCGTGCCTCAGACCACACGGGAGGACGGTACTAGATTGTGCCTGCCGTGCTTCAGACCACACGAGAGGACGGTACTAGATTGTGCCTGCCGTGCCTCAGACCACATGGGAGGACGGTACTAGATTGTGCCTGCTGTGCTTCAGACCACACGAGAGGACGGTACTAGATTGTGCCTGCCGCTCTTCAGACCACACGGGAGGACGGTACTAGATTGTGTCTGCCGTGCCTCAGACCACACGGGAGGACGGTACTAGATTGTGTCTGCCGTGCCTCAGACCGCACGGGAGGACGGTACTAGATAGTGCCTGCCGCTCTTCAGACCACACGAGAGGACGGTACTAGATAGTGCCTGCCGCTCTTCAGACCACACGGGAGGACGGTACTAGATAGTGCCTGCCGTGCTTCAGACCACACGAGAGGACGGTACTAGATAGTGCCTGCCGCTCTTCAGACCACATGCTGCAGATAAAAAAAAGAAATCAACATATGACTGAAAGAGCACCACAGCAACAAAATATAGTACATTGATAAACAGTGTTATAATTATATCTATAATATAATCGGCTAAGCGTCCCTCTGTCTGAAGCCTCGATAGACTGCGCATGTGCGACGCGCAGTCTGGCTCTAGACAGAAGAACGCATGGAGCCGTTACAGGTAAGAGCAGTGTATGGCGCCGGAGATCGCGGTATGCCTAGACACTGAACGCATACTTATATACTTACCTGACCGGGAGGAGAATTGCCGCGGCGCCTCTCTCTTCGCCGGAGACCGGGGCAGGAGTGAGGCGTCGGATCGGCGCATGCGCATAGCGCTATCCAGCGCCATTTTACTGAAGACACATTTGCAGTGTCTCTTCAGCAAAGTGGCGCCGGACAGCGCGGTATAGGCACGCACGTACTCCGGCGCCGCACTCCTCCCCCGGCAGAGCAGGACACAGCAGCGCTGGAGCACAGGGAAGAAAGGTGAGTATAAGTGTTTATTTTTTTGTATGTGTGTGCAGCGTGAAAGAGATGAGGGGGCCACACATACCAGGATTGGGGGGTGAGGGACGCCATGCATACCAGGATTGGGGGGTGAGGGACGCCATGCATACCAGGATTGGGGGATGAGGGACGCCATGCATACCAGGATTGGGGGATGAGGGACGCCATGCATACCAGGATTGGGGGATGAGGGACGCCATGCATACCAGGATTGGGGGATGAGGGACGCCATGCATACCAGGATTGGGGATGAGGGACGCCATGCATACCAGGATTGGGGGATGAGGGATGCCATACATGCCAGGATTGGGGGGTAAGGGGCCCATACATACCAGGATTGGGGGGTGAGGGGCCCCATCCATACCAGGATTGGGGGATGAGGGGCCCTATGCATACCAGGATTAGAGGATGAGGGATGCCATACATACCAGGATTGGGGGATGAGGGGTGCCATGCATACCAGGATTGGGGATGAGGGGTGCCACGCATACCAGCATTGGGCAATGAGGGGGGCCACGCATACCAGGATTGGGGGATGAGGGGTACCATGTATACGAGGATTGGGGGATGAGGGGGCCACACATACCAGCATTGGGGGATGAGGTGGGCCACGCATACCAGGATTGGGGGGTGAGAGGTGCCATGCATCCCAGTGTAGGATGATGGGGGCAGCACAAATACCAGGAGGGGGGCAGCACATACCAGCATGGGAGACCATATACCAATAAAGATGCTCGCCACCCGGGTGTAGAACGGATTCAGTAGTGTGAGAGAAAAGAATCCATCTTGTTTCTCTGTGGTATCCATTTTGTTTTCACTCTTATGTAATGGTCATCAGGTAACACTGATGGGCAGTGAGGTTTCACATTACTATTCACTCCCTTAAGGTTACTATTGGTTCATAGGTCAGAGGGAACTATTCCTTTGTCTCTGACCCTATTTAAAGTGCCACATGTGCTAATAAAGCAGAAGTCTTTTCTAGTACACCATACAAGGCTGTGCTGTATTGATTTCCTGAGCGCTCGTAAAACAAATCTTATTAATTTGGAGTTCGGAAGGCGTAGAAGAGAGCGTATTTCGCTCACAGTAGCTAGTTTATTTATACGGGGCTGTTCACCGTATCCGGGACAGTTGGAACTAGAGCTGAGAGGATCAATTCTTGGGACGCTGGACAGGAGGCCACGAATCTCTTACCTATAGTGTTGCACGAGCTTGCTCGGTTTACTCTTTCACCAAGCACGCTCGGGTGCTGCCCGAGTATTTTCGGCGTGCTCGGTATCTATGCTCGGGCCGCTGGGGCTGTTAGACAGCTGTGACACATGCAGGGATTGCCTAACAAACATGCAATCCCTGCATGTGTCACAGCTGTCTAACAGCCGCAACACATGCAGCCGCGGCGGCTCGAGCATAGATGCCGAAAATACTCAGGCAGCACCTGAGCGTGCTCTGTGAGAGGGTTAAGAGAACACGCTCATGCGTCACTACTAACCTTACCTCATCCGGTGTGACTTTTGATGAGGCTGGCATGGTGTCATCTGTGCGTCGTGCTTCTTTCACTTGGGATCTATGGATTTATTTTCTGTCCATTCCACTTTCTCATCTTTATGTAGCTTCACTATTTGACATTGGCTTTTTTGTGTCTGCAAGGCCGTGTTCACATGTTGAATAAATACTGTATTTTTTTTTGTTTTCTGCAGATGTCCACACCAAACTACACAATAACAATCTTCTCTGATTATTGCGTACTTGCTGCATTTTTTATGCCTTTTCCCCCTTATTTGATGTTTTTTGGTGCAGATGTGAAGCCGCATTGTTCATTTTTTGTTATAATACAGAATAGCTTTGATTCTGCACTTAAGGTACCTGCAGTCTTTTTACCTGCGTTTTCTCTCTTTTTCCACATAGAAGCCTCTAGACGTAAAATAAACCATAACCGTACAGATCAGCAGCGTCTTTAGACCACAGAGCCGCTTTCATGAAATCACATCCACTTTTCTTGGCCATTTAAATGCTGCAAAATGACTTCCAAAAAAGCAGCTGAAAAAACACAGCACTTATGCTACATCTGAACACGGCCTAAATGTGCAAGTGCAGTGGATGTGATTTAATGAAATCTACGCCTGCAGTGAGTCTAAAGACGCTGCTGAACTGTGCGGATTTCATGCATTTTATTATATATATATATAAGCCTCTGTGGAGCCTGTAAAAAAAAAAAACATTTTTAAGCTCAAAAATCTAAGTTTTTCTGTAGTATTAAAAATGTAGATTCACAGCTTCACCAAAACACATTTTAAGGGGGAAAACTCAAAAGAAACTCAGCAAACACACAATAATAAGATTGTTATTTTGTAGTATGGTGCGGACACCTGCATAAAAAAATGCAGTCTTCATGTTGTGTGAACTTGGCTTTAGTGTTACATTTTATTCAACTTTTTATTTCATTTTTATGGCTTTAATAAAGACTAGCACACCTTTTCATTTTGTGGGATTGAAATTCAGCTGTTATACAGAGCTGAGTGCAGAACACAAAAATATATTTTTATAATTTGCCAGTGTGATAGCGCAAGCTATAGTAGCCCACCTTATCATTTTTTGGGGGTGAAATTGATTTGTATGCACAGTAAAAAAAATATAATTTTTTTTCTGTTGCTAGCCAGAGTCCACCTAGTCCTTTTGTGGTGGTAAAATTCAGCTGTATGCAGAGACACCTCGTAAACGTGCGGCTCCGCTCGGTACACCTCGTACACAGGCGTCTCCGCTCCACACACTCATACACGCGCGGCTCTGCTTCGTACACCTCGTACACGTGCAGCTCTGCTTTGTACACGCGTGACTCTGCTCCGTACACCTCGTACACTCGCGGCTCCGCTCCGCAAACTCGTACACGCGCGGCTCTGCTCTTACATCTCGTACACACGCGACTCCGCTCCGCACACTCGTACACGCGCGGCTCCGCTCTGTACACCTCGAACACGCGCGGCTCTGCTCCGTACACTTCGTAAACGCGTGGCTCCGGTCCGTACTCTTCATACAAGCGTGGCTCCACTCCGTACACCTCGTACATGCGCGGCTCCACTCCACTCTGAACACTCGTACATGCGCTGCTCTGCTCTGCACACCTTGTACACGCACGTCTACGCTCCGTACACCTCGTACTTGCGCAGTTTTACTCCGTACACCTCGTACTTGGCGGCGTCTCTCCGCACACCTTGTACACGTGCGGCTCCACTCCACTCCGCACACATCGTAGACGTGCGGTTCCGCTCCGTACACCTCGTACACGCGCTGCTCTGCTCACCTTGTAAATGCGCGACTCTGCTCCGCACACCTCATACACGCACGGTTTCGCTCCATCTCGTACACGCGTGGCTCCGCTCCTTACACGTCGTACATGCGCTGCTCTGTACACCTCGTACACGTATGGCTCTGCTCTGCACACCTCGTACATGCGCGGCTCCGCTCTGCACACCTCATACACGTGCGGCTCCGCTCCATACACCTCGTACACGCGTGGCTCCGCTCCTTACACGTCGTACACTCGCTGCTCTGCTCTGTACACCGCGTACACGTGCGGCTCTGCTCTGCACACCTCGTACATGCGCGACTCCGCTCTGCACACCTCATACACGGGCGGCTCCGCTCCATACACCTCGTACACGCGTGGGTCCGCTCCTTACACGTCGTACACTCGCTGCTCTGCTCTGTACACCTCGTACACGTGCAGCTCTGCTCTGTACACCTCGTACACGCGTGGCTCCGCTCCGCACACTCGTACATGGGCGGCTCCGCTTCGCACACTCGTACACGCGCGGCTCTGCTCCGTACACCTCGTACACGCGCGGCTCTGCACCGTACACCTCATACACGCGTGACTGCTCCGAACACCTCGTACACTCGCGGCTCCGCTCCGCACACTCATACACGCGCAGCTCTGCACCTTACATCTCGTACACACGCGGCTCCGCTCCGCACACTCGTACACGCGCGGCTCCGCACACTCGTACACGCGCGGCTCCGCTCCGTACACTCGTATACGCGCGGCTCTGCTCCGTACACCTCGTACACGCGCGTCTCTGCTCCGTACACCTCGTACACTCGCGGCTCCGCTCCGCACACTCGTACACGCGTGGCTCCGCTCCGCACACTCGTACATGCGCGGCTCTGCTCCGTACACCTCGTACATGCGCAGCTCTGCTCCGTACCCCTCATACACGTGCGACTCTGCTCTGTACACCTCGTACACTCGCGGCTCCGCTCCGCACACTCGTACATGCGCGGCTCTGCTCCTTACATCTCATACACACGCGGCTCCGCTCCGCACACTCGTACACTGGAGACTCTGCTCCATACACCTCCTACACGCGTGGCTCCGCTTTGTACACCTCGAACACGCGCGGCTCCGCTCCGTAAACCTCGTACAAGCGTGGCTCCGCTCCGTACACCTCGTACACGCACGGTTCCGCTCCGTACACCTCGTACACGCGCGGCTCCGCTCCGTACAGCTCGTACACGTATGGCTCTGCTCCTTACACCTTGCACACGCGCGGCTCCGCTCCGTACACCTTGTACACGTGCGAATCCGCTCCGCGCACCTCATACACGCGTGTCTTCAGCTCCACACACCTCGTGCATGCGCTGCTTTGCTCTGCACATTTCGTACACACGCGGCTGCTCTGCGCACACTCGGACACGCGCGGATCCGCTCCGCACACTCGTACACGCAGTGCTCTGCTCTGTGCACCTCGAACACGCACGGCTCCGCTCCACACACCTCGTACACGCGCGGCTCTGCTCCGCACACCTTGTACACGCGCGGCTCCGCACGCCTTGTACACGTGCGGCTCTGCTCCGTACACCTCATACACGCTCGGCTCCGCTCCGTACACCTCGTACACGCGCGGCTCAGCTCCACACACCTCATACACGCGTGTCTCCGCTCCACACACATCGTACACGCTTGACTCCGCTCCACACACCTCGTACACGTGCAGCTCTGCTCCACACACCTCGTACATGCGTGTCTCTGCTCCACACACCTCGTACACGTGCGGCTCCACTCTGCACACCTCGTACACGCACGGTTCCGCTCCGTACAGCTTGTACACGCGCGGCTCCTCTCCGTACAGCTTGTACACGCGCGGCTCCTCTCCGTACAGCTCGTACACGCGCGGCTCCGCTCCATACACCTTGTACACGCGCGGCTCCGCTCCGTACACCTTGTACACGTGCGGATCCGCTCCGCTCCGCGCACCTCATACATGCGCGGCTGTGCTCCACACACCTCGTACACGCGCGGCTCAGCTCCACACACCTCGTACACGCGCTGTTCTGCTCTGCACATTTCGTACACGTGCGGCTCCGCTGCGCACACTCGTACACGCGCGGATCCATTCCGCACACTCGTACACGCAGTGCTCTGCTCTGTACACCTCGAACACGCACGGCTCCGCTCCACACACCTCGTACACGCGCGGCTCCACTCCGCACACCTTGTACACGCACGGCTCCGCTCCACACACCTCGTACACGCGTGTCTCCGCTCCACACACCACGTACACTCGCGGCTCCGCTCCACACACCTCATACACGTGCGGCTCTGCTTTGCACACCTTGTACACGTGCGGCACCGCACACTCGTACACGCGCAGCTCTGCTCCGCACACCTCGTACACGCACGGTTCCGCTCCATACACTTTGTACACGCGCAGCTCCGCTCTGCACACGTCGTATACGCACGGCTCCGCTCCGTACAGTTCGTACACGCGCGGCTCCGCTCCTTACAGCTCCTACACGCGCGGCTCCACTTCGTACACCTTGTACACGCATGGATCCGCTCCGCACACCTCATACACGCGTGTCTCCGCTCCATACACCTCGTACATGCGCGGCTCCGCTCCGTACACCTCGTACACGAGCGGCTAAGCTCCACACACTTGTACACGTGCGGCTCTGCTCCGCACACCTCGTACACGCGTGGCTCCGCTCAGCACACCTCGTACACGCGCGGCTCCGCTCTGCACACCTCGTACATGCACGGCTCCGCTCTGTACAGCTTGTACACGTGCGGCTCTGGTCCGTACAGCTCGTACACGCGCGGCTCCGCTCCGTACAGCTCGTACACGCGCAGCTCCGCTCCGTACACTTTGTAGACGCGCGGATCCGCTCCACTCTGCACACCTCGTACACGCGCGGCTCCGCTCCGTACACCTCGTACACGATTGTCTCCTCTGCGTACACCTCATACACGATTGGCTCTGCTCCACAGACCTCATACACGCGTGTCTCCGCTCCACACACCTCGTACAAGCGTGTCTCCACTCCGCACACCTCGTACACGCGCAGCTCCACTCCGCACACTCGTACACGCGCGGCTCCGCTCTGCACACCTCATACACGCTGGCCTCCACACACTCGTACATGTGCGGCTCCGCACACCTCGTACACGCACAGCTCCGCTCCATACACTTCATACACGCGCGCCTCCGCTATGCACACCTCGTACACGCACGGCTCTGCTCCGTACAGCTCATACACTCGCTGCTCCGCTCCATACTCCTTGTACACGCGTGGATCCACTCCACACACCTCATACACGCGTGTCTCCGCTCCAAACATCTCGTACACACGAGGTTCCGCTCCAGCTCCGCACACTCGTACACGCGCTGCTCTGCTCTGTACACTTCGTACACGCGCGGCTCCGCTCTGCACATCTCGTACACGCGCGGCTCCGCTCTGCACATCTCGTACACGGGCGGCTCCGCTCCGCATACTCGTACACGCGCGTCTCTGCTCCGCACACATCGTACACACACGACGCTGCTCCGTACGTCTTGTACACGCGCGGCTCAGCTTCGTACAAATCGTACATGCGCGGCACCACTCTGTACACCTAGTACACACGCGGCTCCGCTCCGTACACCTCCTACACGCGTGGCTCCGCTCCGTACACCTCGTACACGTCCGACTCTGCTCTGCACACTCGGACACGCGCTGCTCTGCTCTGTATACCTCGTACACGCGTGGCTCCGCTCCGCACACCTCGTACACGCGCGGCTCCGCTCAGCAGACTCGTAATTGCGCAGCTCTGCTCCATACACCTCGTACACGCGTGGCTCCGCTCCGCACACATCATACAAGCACGACTCCGCTCCGTACACCTTGTACACACTCGGCTCCACTCTGTACACTCGTACACGCGCAACTCAGCTCCGTACACGCTCGGCTCCGCTCCGTGCAGGTCGTACACGCGCGGCTCCGCTCTGTACACCTCGTACACGCGTGGCTCCTCTCCGTACACCTCGTAAACGCGTGGCTTGGCTCCGTACATCTCGTACACGTGCGGCTCCGCTCCAGCTCTGCACACTCGTACACGCGCTGCTCTGTACACCTCGCACACGCGCGGCTATGCTCTGCACAAATCATACAAGCGCGACTCAGCTCCGTACACCTCGTACACACTCGGCTCCACTCTGTACACCTCGTACACACGCAGCTCCGTTTCGCACACTCGTACACGCGCGACTCTGCTCCATACACTTCGTACACGCGCGACTCTGCTCCGCACACTCGTACAAGCGCAACTCAGCTCCGTACACCTCGTACACACTCGGCTCCACTGTGTACACCTCTTACACACGCAGCTCCGCTTCAAACACTCGTACATGCGCGACTCCGCTCCGTACAACTCGTACACGCTCGGCTCCGCTCCGTGCAGCTCGTACACGCGCGGATCTGCTCTGTACACCTCGTACATGCATGTCTCTGCTCCACACACCTCGTACACGTGCGGCTCCGCTCTGCACACCTCGTACACGCACGGTTCCGCTCCGTACAGCTCGTACACGCGCGGCTCTGCTCCGTACACCTTGTACACGTGCGGATCCGCTCCGCTCCGCGCACCTCATACATGCGCGGCTGTGCTCCACACAACTCGTACACGCGCGGCTCAGCTCCACACACCTCGTACACTCGTGTCTCCGCTCCACACACCTCGTACAAGCGCTGCTCTGCTCTGCGCATTTCGTACACGTGCGGCTCCGCTGCGCACACTCGTACACGCAGTGCTCTGCTCTGTACACCTCGAACACGCACGGCTCCGCTCCACACACCTCGTACACGCGCGGCTCCGCTCCGCACACCTTGTACATGCACGGCTCCGCTCCACACACCTCATACACGTGCGGCTCTGCTTTGCACACCTTGTACACTTGCGGCATCGCACACTCGTACACGCGCAGCTCTGCTCCGCACACCTCGTACACGCACGGTTCCGCTCCATACACTTTGTACACGCGCAGCTCCGCTCTGCACACGTCGTATACGCACGGCTCCGCTCCGTACAGTTCGTACACGCGCGGCTCCGCTCCTTACAGCTCCTACACGCGCGGCTCCACTCCGTACACCTTGTACACGCATGGATCCGCTCCGCACACCTCATACACGCGTGTCTCCGCTCCATACACCTCGTACATGCGCGGCTCCGCTCCGTACACCTCGTACACGAGCGGCTAAGCTCCACACACTCGTACACGTGCGGCTCTGCTCCGCACACCTCGTACACGCGTGGCTCTGCTCAGCACACCTCGTACACGCGCGGCTCCGCTCTGCACACCTCGTACATGCACGGCTACGCTCTGTACAGCTTGTACACGTGCGGCTCTGCTCCGTACAGCTCGTACACGCGCGGCTCCGCTCCGTACAGCTCGTACACGCGCAGCTCCGCTCCGTACACTTTGTAGACGCGCGGATCCGCTCCACTCTGCACACCTCGTACACGCGCGGCTCCGCTCCGTACACCTCGTACACGATTGGCTCTGCTCCACAGACCTCGTACACGCGTGTCTCCGCTCCACACACCTCGTACAAGCGTGTCTCCGCTCCACACACCTCGTACACGTGCGGCTCCACTCCGCACACCTCGTAGACGCGCAGCTCCACTCCGCACACTCGTACACGCGCGGCTCCGCTCTGCACACCTCATACACGCTGGCCTCCACACACTCGTATATGTGCGGCTCCGCACACCTTGTACACGCACAGCTCCGCTCCATACACCTCATACACGCGCGCCTCCGCTCTGCACACCTCGTACACGCACGGCTCTGCTCCGTACAGCTCATACACTCGCTGCTCCGCTCCATACTCCTTGTACACGCGTGGATCCACTCCGCACACCTCATACACGCGTGTCTCCGCTCCATACATCTCGTACACGCGAGGTTCCGCTCCAGCTCCGCACACTCGTACACGCGCTGCTCTGCTCTGTACACTTCGTACACGCGCGGCTCCGCTCTGCACATCTCGTACACGCGCGGCTCCGCTCTGCACATCTCGTACACGCGCGGCTCCGCTCTGCACATCTCGTACACGCGCGGCTCCGCTCTGCACATCTCGTACATGGGCGGCTCCGCTCCGCATACTCGTACACGCGCGTCTCTGCTCCGCACACATCGTACACACACGACGCTGCTCCGTACGTCTTGTACACACGCGGCTCAGCTTCGTACAAATCGTACATGCGCGGCACCACTCTGTACACCTAGTACACACGCGGCTCCGCTCCGTACACCTCCTACACACGTGGCTCCGCTCCGTACACCTCGTACACGTCCAACTCTGCTCTGCACACTCGGACACGCGCTGCTCTGCTCTGTATACCTCGTACACTCGTGGCTCCGCTCCGCACACCTCGTACACGCGCGGCTCCGCTCCGCAGACTCGTAATTGCGCAGCTCTGCTCCATACACCTCGTACATGCGCGTCTCTGCTCCGCACACATCGTACACACACGACGCTGCTCCGTACGTCTTGTACACGTGCGGCTCAGCTTCGTACAAATCGTACATGCGCGGCACCACTCTGTACACCTAGTACACACGCGGCTCCGCTCCATACACCTCCTACACGCGTGGCTCCGCTCCGTACACCTCGTACACGTCCGACTCTGCTCCGCACACTCGGACACGCGCTGCTCTGCTCTGTACACCTCGTACACGCGTGGCTCCACTCCGCACACCTCGTACAATCGCGGCTCCGCTCCGCAGACTCGTAATTGCGCAGCTCTGCTCCATACACCTCGTACACGCGTGGCTCCGCTCCGCACACATCATACAAGCACGACTCCGCTCCGTACACCTTGTACACACTCGGCTCCACTCTGTACACTCGTACACGCGCAACTCAGCTCCGTACACGCTCGGCTCCGCTCCGTGCAGGTCATACACGCGCGGCTCCGCTCTGTACACCTCGTACACGCGTGGCTCCTCTCCGTACACCTCGTAAACGCGTGGCTTCGCTCCGTACATCTCGTACACGTGCGGCTCCGCTCCAGCTCTGCACACTCGTACACGCGCTGCTCTGTACACCTCGCACACGCGCGGCTATGCTCTGCACACATCATACAAGCGCGACTCAGCTCCGTACACCTCGTACACACTCGGCTCCACTCTGTACACCTCGTACACACGCAGCTCCGTTTCGCACACTCGTACACGCGCGACTCTGCTCCATACACTTCGTACACGTGCGACTCTGCTCCGCACACTCGTACAAGCGCGACTCAGCTCCGTACACACTCGGCTGCACTGTGTACACCTCTTACACACGCAGCTCCGCTTCAAACACTCGTACATGTGCGACTCCGCTCCGTACAACTCGTACACGCTCGGCTCCGCTCCGTGCAGCTCGTACACGCGCGGATCTGCTCTGTACACCTCGTACATGCGCGGCTCCGCTCTGCACACGCGCGACTATGCTCCTTACACGTAGTACACGTGCGGCTCCGCTACGTACACCTCATACACTCGTGGCTCCGCTCCGTACACCTCGCACACGCACGGCTCCGCTCCGCACACCTCGTCCACGCGCGGCTCCGCTCCGCACACCTCGTACACGTGTGTTTCTGCTCCACAACCTCATACACGCTGAGCTCCGCTCTGCACACCTCGTACACGCACGGCTCCTCTCCCTACAGCTCGTACACGCACGGCTCCACTCCTTAAATGTCGTACACGTGCGGCTCCGCACACCTCGTACACACGCAGCTCCGCTCTGTAAACCTCGTAAATGCGTGGCTCCGCTCCGTACACCTCGTAAACTCGCGGCTCCGCTCCGTACACCTCATACACGTGCGGCTCCGCTCCGCACACTCGTACACGCGCAGCTCTGATCCGTACACCTCGTACACGCACTGCTCTGATCCGTACACCTCATACACGCGGGGCTCCACTCCGTACAGCTCGTACACGTGCGGCTCCGCTCCGTACAGCTTGCACATGCGCGGCTCCGCTCCGTACACCTTGTACACGTGCAGATCCGCTCCGCAAACTCGTACACACGCTGCTCTGTTCTGTACACCTCGTACACGCGCGGCTCCGCTCTGCACACTCGTACACGTGCGGCTCTGCTCCGTACACCTCGTACATGCACAGCTATGCTCCGTACATCTAGTACACGTGCGGCTCCGCGCCGTACACCTAGTACAAGCGCGGATCTGCTCCGCACACTCGTACACTCACTGCTCTGCTCTGTACACCTCGTACACATGCGGCTCCGCTCCGCACACCTTGTACATGCGCGGCTCTGCTCCGTACACCTAGTACACATGTGGCTCCGCTCCGTACACCTCGTACACGCATTGCTTCGCTCCGTACATCTCGTACACGCGCGGCTCCTCTCCAGCTCTGCACACTCGTACACATGCTGCTCTGCTCTGTACACCTCGTACATGGGTGGCTCTGCTCCGCACACATCGTACACACGCGACGCTGCTCTGTACGCCTTGTACATGTGCGGCTCAACTCCGTACAACTCGTAGAAGCGCGGTTCCGCTCTATACACCTCGTACACGCGCGGCTCTGCTCCGTACACCTCATAGACGCGCAATACCCCTCCGTACACCGCGTACACGCGTGGCTCTGCTCTGTACACCTCGTACACGCGTGGCTCCGCTCCGCACACCTCGTACAAGCGCAGCTCTGCTCCGCACACCTCGTACATGCAAGGTTCCGCTCCGTACAGCTCGTACACGCGTGGCTCCGCTCCGTACACTTTGTACACGCGCAGCTCCGTTCTGCACATCGTACATGCACGGCTCCGCTCCGTACAGCTCGTACACGCGCGGCTCCGCTCCGTACAGCTCAACACGCGTGGCTCGCTCCGTACAGCTCGTACATGCGCGGCTCCGCTCCGTACACCTTGTACACGTGCGGATCTGCTCCACACACCTCATACACGCTTGTCTCCACTCTGCACACCTCGTACACGCACGGCTGTGCTCCACAACTCGTACACGCGCGGCTCCGCTCCACAACTCGTACACGCGCGGCTCCGCTCCGCACACCTCGTACACGTGCGGCTCAGCTCCACACACCTCGTACATGTGTGTCTCCGCTCCACACACCTCGTACATGCGCGGCTCCGCTCTGCACATTTCGTACACGCGCAGCTCCGCTGCGCACACTCGTACATGCGCGGATCCGCTCCACACACTCGTACACGCGCTGCTCTGCTGTGTACACCTCATACACACACGGCTCCGCTCCACACACCTCGTACATTCGCGGCTCCGCTCCGCACACCTTGTACATGCGCGGCTCCGCTCCGCACACCTTGTACACGCGCAACTCCGCTTTGCACACCTCGTACACGCGTGACTCCGCACACTCGTACATGCGCAGCTCTGCTCCGCACATCTCGTACACGCACGGTTCCGCTCCATACACTTTGTACACGCGCAGCTCCGTTCTGCACATCATACATGCACGGCTCCGCTCCGTACAGCTCAACACGCGCGGCTCCGCTCCGTACAGCTCAACACGCGCGGCTCCGCTCCGTACAGCTCCTACACGCGCGGCTCCACTCCGTACACCTTGTACACGAGCGGCTAAGCTCCGCACACTCGTACACTTGCGGCTCTGCTCCGCAAACCTCGTACACGCGTGTTTCCGCTCCGCACACCTCGTACACGCATGTCTGCGCTCTGCACACCTTGTACATGCACGGCTCCGCTCTGTACAGCTCGTACACATGCGGCTCCGCTCCGTACAGCTCGTCCACGCGCGGCTCCGCTCCGTACAGCTCGCACACGCGCGGCTCCGCTCCGTACACTTTGTACACTCGCGGATCCGCTCCGCACACCTCGTACACGCGCGGCTCCGCTCCATACACTTTGTACACGCGCAGCTCTGCTCTGCACACCTCGTACATGCACGGCTCGGCTCCGTACAGCTCATACACGCGCGGTTCCGCTCCATACACTTTGTACACGCGCGGATCCGCTCCGCACACCTCGTACACGCGCGGCTCCGCTCCATACACTTTGTACACGCGCAGCTCTGCTCTGCACACCTCGTACATGCACGGCTCCGCTCCGTACAGCTTATACACGCGCGGTTCCGCTCCATACACTTTGTACACGCGCGGATCCGCTCCGCACACCTCGTACACGATTGGCTCCGCTCCGCACACTCGTACATGTGCGGCTCTGCTCTGCACACCTCGTACACGCGCGACTCCGCTCCGCACACTTCGTACACGCGCGGCTGTACTCCACACACCTCGTACACGCGTGTCTCCTCTCCACACCTTGTACTTGCGCGGCTCTGCTCCACATACCCCGTACACGCACGGCTCCGCTCTGCACACCTCGTACACGCTAAGCTCCGCTCCGTACACCCTGTACACGCATGGATCCGCGCCGCACACTCGTACATGCGCTGCTCTGCTCCGTACACCTCGTACACGTGCGGCCCGCTCCGTACAGCTCGTACACGCGCGGCTTTTCTCTGTACACTTTGTACACGCGCGGATCCGCTCCGCACACCTCGTACACATGCGGCTCCGCTCCATACAACTCATACACGATTGGCTCTGCTCCGTACACTTTGTACACGCATGGTTCCGCTCCATACACTTTGTACACGTGCAGCTCCGCTCTGCACACCTCGTACATGCACGGCTCCGCTCTGTACAGCTCATACACGCGCGGCTCCGCTCCGTACACTTTGTACACGTGTGGATCCGCTCCACTTCGCACACTTTGTACACCATTGGCTCCCCTCCGCACACTCGTACATGTGCGGCTCTGCTCCGCACACCTTGTACACGCGCGGCTCCGCTCCGCACACCTCTTACACGCGCGGCTCTGCTCCACACACCTCGTACACGCGCGGCTCTGCTCCACACACCTTGTACACGCGTGTCTCCGCTCCATACACCTCGTACACGCGCGGCTCCGCTCCGCACACCTCGTACACGCGCAGCTCCACTCTGCACACCTTGTACACGCGTGTCTCCGCTCCACACACCTAGTACACGCGCGGCTCCGCTCTGCACACCTCATACATGCTCGGCTCCGCACACTCTTACACGCGCGGCTCTGCTCCGCACACTTGTACACGCGCTGCTCTGCTCCGTACACCTCGTACACGTTCGGCCCGCTCCGTACAGCTCGTACACCCCCGGCTTTTCTCTGTACACTTTGTACACGCGCGGCTCTGCTCCGCACAACTCGTACACGCACAGTTCCGCTCTATACACCTCATACACGCGCGCCTCCGCTCTGCACACCTCGTACACGCACAGCTCCGCTCAGTATACCTTGTACAAGCGCGGATCCGCACACTCGTAAATGCGCAGCTCTGCTCCATACACCTCGTACACGCGCGGCTCCGTTTCGCACACATCATACACGCTCGACTCCGCTCCGTACAAATCGTACATGCGCGTCTCCATTCTGTAAAACTCGTACACGCGCGGCCCCTCTCCGCACACCTCGTGCACGCGCGGCTCTGCTCCGTACACGTCGTACACACGCGGCTCCGCGCCGTACACCTCGTACTTGCGCAGTTTCGCTCCGTACACCTCGTACTTGCGCGGCCTCGCTCCGTACACATTGTACACGTGCGGCTCCGCTCCGCACACCTCGGACACGTGCGGCTCCGCTCCGTACACCTCGTAAACGCACGACTCTGCTCCGCACACCTCGTACACGCGCGTCTCCGCTCCTTACACGTCGTACATGCGCTGCTCTGCTCTGCACACCTCGTACACGCGCGCCTCCGTTCCGCACACCTCGTACACGTGTGGCTCTGCTCCGCACACCTCGTATATGCGTGGTTCCGCACACCTCGTACACGCTCGACTCCGCTCCGCATACCTCATACATGCGCGGCTCTGCTCTGTACACCTCGTACACCCGCGGCTCCGCTCCGCACACCTAGTACACGAGCGGCTCCGCTCCATACACCTCATACACGCGGGGCTCTGCTCCGCACACCTAGTACACGCGCGGCTCCGCTCCGTACACCTCGTAGACGCGCAGCTCCACTCCGCACACTCGTACACGCGCGGCTCCGCTCTGCACACCTCATACACGCTGGCCTCCACACACTCGTACATGTGCGGCTCCGCACACCTCGTACACGCACAGCTCCGCTCCATACACCTCATACACGCGCGCCTCCGCTCTGCACACCTCGTACACGCACGGCTCTGCTTCGTACAGCTCATACACTCGCTGCTCCGCTCCATACTCCTTGTACACTCGTGGATCCACTCCGCACACCTCATACACGCGTGTCTCCGCTCCATACATCTCGTACACGCGAGGTTCCGCTCCAGCTCCACACACTCGTACACGCGCTGCTCTGCTCTGTACACTTCGTACACGCGCGGCTCCGCTCTGCACATCTCGTACACGCGCGGCTCCGCTCTGCACCTCTCGTACATGGGCGGCTCCGCTCCGCATACTCGTACACGCGCGTCTCTGCTCCGCACACATCGTACACACACGACGCTGCTCCGTACGTCTTGTACACACGCGGCTCAGCTTCGTACAAATCGTACATGCGCGGCACCACTCTGTACACCTAGTACACACGCGGCTCCGCTCCGTACACCTCCTACACGCGTGGCTCCGCTCCGTACACCTCGTACATGTCCGACTCTGCTCCGCACACTCGGACACGCGCTGCTCTGCTCTGTACACCTCGTACACGCGTGGCTCCACTCCGCACACCTCGTACACGCGCGGCTCCGCTCCGCAGACTCGTAATTGCGCAGCTCTGCTCCATACACCTCGTACACGCGTGGCTCCGCTCCGCACACATCATACAAGCACGACTCCGCTCCGTACACCTTGTACACACTCGGCTCCACTCTGTACACTCGTACACGCGCAACTCAGCTCCGTACACGCTCGGCTCCGCTCCGTGCAGGTCATACACGCGCGGCTCCGCTCTGTACACCTCGTACACGCGTGGCTCCTCTCCGTACACCTCGTAAACGCGTGGCTTCGCTCCGTACATCTCGTACACGTGCGGCTCCGCTCCAGCTCTGCACACTCGTACACGCGCTGCTCTGTACACCTCGCACACGCGCGGCTATGCTCTGCACACATCATACAAGCGCGACTCAGCTCCGTACACCTCGTACACACTCGGCTCCACTCTGTACACCTCGTACACACGCAGCTCCGTTTCGCACACTCGTACACGCGCGACTCTGCTCCATACACTTCGTACACGCGCGACTCTGCTCCGCACACTCGTACAAGCGCGACTCAGCTCCGTACACCTCGTACACACTCGGCTCCACTGTGTACACCTCTTACACACGCAGCTTCGCTTCAAACACTCGTACATGTGCGACTCCGCTCCGTACAACTCGTACACGCTCGGCTCCGCTCCGTGCAGCTCGTACACGCGCGGATCTGCTCTGTACACCTCGTACATGCGCGGCTCCGCTCTGCACACTTCGTACACGCGCGACTATGCTCCTTACACGTAGTACACGTGCGGCTCCGCTACGTACACCTCATACACTCGTGGCTCCGCTCCGTACACCTCGCACACGCACGGCTCCGCTCCGCACACCTCGTCCACGTGCGGCTCCGCTCCGCACACCTCGTACACGTGTGTTTCTGCTCCACAACCTCATACACGCTGAGCTCCGCTCTGCACACCTCGTACACGCACGGCTCCTCTCCCTACAGCTCGTACACGCATGGCTCCACTCCTTAAATGTCGTACACGTGCGGCTCCGCACACCTCGTACACACGCAGCTCCGTTCTGTAAACCTCGTAAATGCGTGGCTCCGCTCTGTACACCTCGTAAACTCGCGGCTCCGCTCCGTACACCTGATACACGTGCGGCTCCGCTCCGCACACTCGTACACGCGCAGCTCTGATCCGTACACCTTGTACACGCACTGCTCTGATCCGTACAGCTCGTACACGTGCGGCTCCGCTCCGTACAGCTTGTACATGCGCGGCTCCGCTCCGTACACCTTGTACACGTGCGGATCCGCTCCGCAAACTCGTACACACGCTGCTCTGCTCTGTACACCTCGTACACGCGCGGCTCCGCTCTGCACACTCGTACACGTGCGGCTCTGCTCCGTACACCTCGTACATGCACAGCTATGCTCCGTACAGCTAGTACACGTGCGGCTCCGCGCCGTACACCTAGTACAAGCGCGGATCTGCTCCGCACACTCGTACACTCACTGCTCTGCTCTGTACACCTCGTACACATGCGGCTCCGCTCCGCACACCTTGTACATGCGCGTCTCTGCTCCGTACACCTAGTACACATGTGGCTCCGCTTCGTACACCTCGTACACACGTTGCTTCGCTCCGTACATCTCGTACACGCGCGGCTCCTCTCCAGCTCTGCACACTCGTACACATGCTGCTCTGCTCTGTACACCTCGTACATGGGTGGCTCTGCTCCGCACACATCGTACACACGCGACGCTGCTCTGTACGCCTTGTACATGTGCGGCTCAACTCCGTACAACTCGTAGAAGCGCGGCTCCGCTCTATACACCTCGTACACGCGCGGCTCTGCTCCGTACACCTCATAGACGCGCAATACCCCTCCGTACACCGCGTACACGCGTGGCTCTGCTCCGTACACCTCATACACGCGCGACTCCGCTCCGCACACTCGTACACGCGCTGCTCTGCTCTGTACACCTCGTACACGCGTGGCTCCGCTCCGCACACCTCGTACAAGCGCAGCTCTGCTCCGCACACCTCGTACATGCAAGGTTCCGCTCCGTACAGCTCGTACACGCGTGGCTCCGCTCCGTACACTTTGTACACGCGCAGCTCCGTTCTGCACATCGTACATGCACGGCTCCGCTCCGTACAGCTCGTACACGCGCGGCTCCGCTCCGTACAGCTCAACACGCGTGGCTCGCTCCGTACAGCTCGTACATGCGCGGCTCCGCTCCGTACACCTTGTACACGTGCGGATCTGCTCCACACACCTCATACACGCTTGTCTCCACTCTACTCTGCACACCTCGTACACGCACGGCTGTGCTCCACAACTCGTACACGCGCGGCTCCGCTCCACAACTCGTACACGCGCGGCTCCGCTCCGCACACCTCGTACACGTGCGGCTCAGCTCCACACACCTCGTACATGCGTGTCTCCGCTCCACACACCTCGTACATGCGCGGCTCCGCTCTGCACATTTCGTACACGCGCAGCTCCGCTCGTACATTCGCGGATCCGCTCCACACACTCGTACACGCGCTGCTCTGCTGTGTACACCTCATACACACACGGCTCCGCTCCACACACCTCGTACATTCGCGGCTCCGCTCCGCACACCTTGTACATGCGCGGCTCCGCTCCGCACACCTTGTACACGCGCAACTCCGCTTTGCACACCTCGTACACGCGTGACTCCGCACACTCGTACATGTGCAGCTCTGCTCCGCACATCTCGTACACGCACGGTTCCGCTCCATACACTTTGTACACGCGCAGCTCCGTTCTGCACATCGTACATGCACGGCTCCGCTCCGTACAGCTCGTACACGCGCGGCTCCGCTCCGTACAGCTCAACACGCGCGGCTCCGCTCCGTACAGCTCAACACGCGCGGCTCCGCTCCGTACAGCTCCTACACGCGCGGCTCCACTCCGTACACCTTGTACACACACGGATCCGCTCCACACACCACATACACGCGCGGCTCTGCTCCGTACACCTTGTACACGAGCGGCTAAGCTCCGCACACTCGTACACTTGCGGCTCTGCTCCGCAAACCTCGTACACGCGTGGGTCCGCTCCGCACACCTCGTACACGCATGTCTGCGCTCTGCACACCTTGTACATGCACGGCTCCGCTCTGTACAGCTCGTACACGTGCGGCTCCGCTCCGTACAGCTCGTCCACGCGCGGCTCCGCTCCGTACACTTTGTACACTCGCGGATCCGCTCCGCACACCTCGTACACGCGCGGCTCCGCTCCATACACTTTGTACACGCGCAGCTCTGCTCTGCACAACTCGTACATGCACGGCTCCGCTCCGTACAGCTCATACACGCGCGGCTCCCTCCATACACTTTGTACACGCGCGGATCCGCTCCGCACACCTCGTACACGATTGGCTCCGCTCCGCACACTCGTACATGTGCGGCTCTGCTCTGCACACCTCGTACACGCGCGACTCCGCTCCGCACACTTCGTACACGCGCGACTCCGCTCCGCACACTTCGTACACGCGCGGCTGTACTCCACACACCTCGTACACGCGTGTCTCCTCTCCACACCTTGTACTTGCGCGGCTCTGCTCCACATACCCCGTACACGCACGGCTCCGCTCTGCACACCTCGTACACGTTAAGCTCCGCTCCGTACACCCTGTACACGCGTGGATCCGCTCCGCACACTCGTACATGCGCTGCTCTGCTCCGTACACCTCGTACACGTGCGGCCCGCTCCGTACAGCTCGTACACGCGCGGCTTTTCTCTGTACACTTTGTACACGCGCGGATCCGCTCCACACACCTCGTACACATGCGGCTCCGCTCCGTACAACTCATACACGATTGGCTCTGCTCCGTACACCTTGTACACGCATGGTTCCGCTCCATACACTTTGTACACGTGCAGCTCCGCTCTGCACACCTCGTACATGCACGGCTCCGCTCTGTACAGCTCATACACGCGCGGCTCCGCTCCGTACACTTTGTACACGTGTGGATCCGCTCCACTCCGCACACTTTGTACACCATTGGCTCCCCTCCGCACACTCGTACATGTGCGGCTCTGCTCCGCACACCTTGTACACGCACGGCTCCGCTCCGCACACCTCTTACACGCGCGGCTCTGCTCCACACACCTCGTACACGCGCGGCTCTACTCCACACACCTCGTACACGTACGGCTCTGCTCTGCACACCTTGTACACGCGTGTCTCCGCTCCATACACCTCGTACACGCGCGGCTCCGCTCCGCACACCTCGTACACGCGCAGCTCCACTCTGCACACCTTGTACACGCGTGTCTCCGCTCCACACACCTAGTACACGCGCGGCTCCGCTCTGCACACCTCATACATGCTCGGCTCCGCACACTCTTACACGCGCGGCTCCGCTCCGCACACCTGTACACGCGCTGCTCTGCTCCATACACCTCGTACACGTTCGGCCCGCTCTGTACAGCTCGTACACGCGCGGCTTTTCTCTGTACACTTTGTACACGCGCGGCTCCGCTCCGCACAACTCGTACACGCACAGTTCCGCTCTATACACCTCATACACGCGCGCCTCCGCTCTGCACACCTCGTACACGCACAGCTCCGCTCAGTATACCTTGTACAAGCGCGGATCCGCTCCGCACACTCGTAAATGCGCCGCTCTGCTCCATACACCTCGTACACGCGCGGCTCCGTTTCGCACACATCATACACGCTCGGCTCCGCTCCGTACAACTCGTACACGTGCGGCCCCTCTCCACACACCTCGTGCACGCGCGGCTCTGCTCCGTACACGTCGTACACACGCGGCTCCGCTCCGTACACCTCGTACTTGCGCAGTTTCGCTCCGTACACCTCGTACTTGCGCGGCCTCGCTCCGTACACATTGTACACGTGCGGCTCCACTCCGCACACCTCGTGCACGCGCGGCTCTGCTCCGTACACGTCGTACACACGCGGCTCCGCGCCGTACACCTCGTACTTGCGCAGTTTCGCTCCGTACACCTCGTACTTGCGCGGCCTCGCTCCGTACACATTGTACACGTGCAGCTCCACTCCGCTCCGCACACCTCGGACACGTGCGGCTTCGCTCCGTACACCTCGTACATTCACGGCTCTGCTCTGCACACCTCGTACACGCGCGTCTCCGCTCCTTACACGTCGTACATGCGCTGCTCTGCTCTGCACACCTCGTACACGCGCGCCTCCGTTCCGCACACCTCGTACACGTGTGGCTCTGCTCCGCACACCTCGTATATGCGTGGTTCCGCACACCTCGTACACGCTCGACTCCGCTCCGCATACCTCATACATGCGCGGCTCTGCTCTGTACACCTCGTACACCCGCGGCTCCGCTCCGCACACCTAGTACACGAGCGGCTCCGCTCCATACACCTCATACACGCGGGGCTCTGCTCCGCACACCTAGTACACGCGCGGCTCCGCTCCGTACACCTCGTAGACGCGCAGCTCCACTCCGCACACTCGTACACGCGCGGCTCCGCTCTGCACACCTCATACACGCTGGCCTCCACACACTCGTACATGTGCGGCTCCGCACACCTCGTACACGCACAGCTCCGCTCCATACACCTCATACACGCGCGCCTCCGCTCTGCACACCTCGTACACGCACGGCTCTGCTTCGTACAGCTCATACACTCGCTGCTCCGCTCCATACTCCTTGTACACTCGTGGATCCACTCCGCACACCTCATACACGCGTGTCTCCGCTCCATACATCTCGTACACGCGAGGTTCCGCTCCAGCTCCACACACTCGTACACGCGCTGCTCTGCTCTGTACACTTCGTACACGCGCGGCTCCGCTCTGCACATCTCGTACACGCGCGGCTCCGCTCTGCACCTCTCGTACATGGGCGGCTCCGCTCCGCATACTCGTACACGCGCGTCTCTGCTCCGCACACATCGTACACACACGACGCTGCTCCGTACGTCTTGTACACGCGCGGCTCAGCTTCGTACAAATCGTACATGCGCGGCACCACTCTGTACACCTAGTACACACGCGGCTCCGCTCCGTACACCTCCTACACGCGTGGCTCCGCTCCGTACACCTCGTACACGTCCGACTCTGCTCTGCACACTCGGACACGCGCTGCTCTGCTCTGTATACCTCGTACACGCGTGGCTCCGCTCCGCACACCTCGTACACGCGCGGCTCCGCTCAGCAGACTCGTAATTGCGCAGCTCTGCTCCATACACCTCGTACACGCGTGGCTCCGCTCCGCACACATCATACAAGCACGACTCCGCTCCGTACACCTTGTACACACTCGGCTCCACTCTGTACACTCGTACACGCGCAACTCAGCTCCGTACACGCTCGGCTCCGCTCCGTGCAGGTCGTACACGCGCGGCTCCGCTCTGTACACCTCGTACACGCGTGGCTCCTCTCCGTACACCTCGTAAACGCGTGGCTTGGCTCCGTACATCTCGTACACGTGCGGCTCCGCTCCAGCTCTGCACACTCGTACACGCGCTGCTCTGTACACCTCGCACACGCGCGGCTATGCTCTGCACAAATCATACAAGCGCGACTCAGCTCCGTACACCTCGTACACACTCGGCTCCACTCTGTACACCTCGTACACACGCAGCTCCGTTTCGCACACTCGTACACGCGCGACTCTGCTCCATACACTTCGTACACGCGCGACTCTGCTCCGCACACTCGTACAAGCGCAACTCAGCTCCGTACACCTCGTACACACTCGGCTCCACTGTGTACACCTCTTACACACGCAGCTCTGCTTCAAACACTCGTACATGCGCGACTCCGCTCCGTACAACTCGTACACGCTCGGCTCCGCTCCGTGCAGCTCGTACACGCGCGGATCTGCTCTGTACACCTCGTACATGCATGTCTCTGCTCCACACACCTCGTACACGTGCGGCTCCGCTCTGCACACCTCGTACACGCACGGTTCCGCTCCGTACAGCTCGTACACGCGCGGCTCTGCTCCGTACACCTTGTACACGTGCGGATCCGCTCCGCTCCGCGCACCTCATACATGCGCGGCTGTGCTCCACACAACTCGTACACGCGCGGCTCAGCTCCACACACCTCGTACACTCGTGTCTCCGCTCCACACACCTCGTACAAGCGCTGCTCTGCTCTGCACATTTCGTACACGTGCGGCTCCGCTGCGCACACTCGTACACGCAGTGCTCTGCTCTGTACACCTCGAACACGCACGGCTCCGCTCCACACACCTCGTACACGCGCGGCTCCGCTCCGCACACCTTGTACATGCACGGCTCCGCTCCACACACCTCATACACGTGCGGCTCTGCTTTGCACACCTTGTACACTTGCGGCATCGCACACTCGTACACGCGCAGCTCTGCTCCGCACACCTCGTACACGCACGGTTCCGCTCCATACACTTTGTACACGCGCAGCTCCGCTCTGCACACGTCGTATACGCACGGCTCCGCTCCGTACAGTTCGTACACGCGCGGCTCCGCTCCTTACAGCTCCTACACGCGCGGCTCCACTCCGTACACCTTGTACACGCATGGATCCGCTCCGCACACCTCATACACGCGTGTCTCCGCTCCATACACCTCGTACATGCGCGGCTCCGCTCCGTACACCTCGTACACGAGCGGCTAAGCTCCACACACTCGTACACGTGCGGCTCTGCTCCGCACACCTCGTACACGCGTGGCTCTGCTCAGCACACCTCGTACACGCGCGGCTCCGCTCTGCACACCTCGTACATGCACGGCTACGCTCTGTACAGCTTGTACACGTGCGGCTCTGCTCCGTACAGCTCGTACACGCGCGGCTCCGCTCCGTACAGCTCGTACACGCGCAGCTCCGCTCCGTACACTTTGTAGACGCGCGGATCCGCTCCACTCTGCACACCTCGTACACGCGCGGCTCCGCTCCGTACACCTCGTACACGATTGGCTCTGCTCCACAGACCTCGTACACGCGTGTCTCCGCTCCACACACCTCGTACAAGCGTGTCTCCGCTCCACACACCTCGTACACGTGCGGCTCCACTCCGCACACCTCGTAGACGCGCAGCTCCACTCCGCACACTCGTACACGCGCGGCTCCGCTCTGCACACCTCATACACGCTGGCCTCCACACACTCGTATATGTGCGGCTCCGCACACCTTGTACACGCACAGCTCCGCTCCATACACCTCATACACGCGCGCCTCCGCTCTGCACACCTCGTACACGCACGGCTCTGCTCCGTACAGCTCATACACTCGCTGCTCCGCTCCATACTCCTTGTACACGCGTGGATCCACTCCGCACACCTCATACACGCGTGTCTCCGCTCCATACATCTCGTACACGCGAGGTTCCGCTCCAGCTCCGCACACTCGTACACGCGCTGCTCTGCTCTGTACACTTCGTACACGCGCTGCTCTGCTCTGTACACTTCGTACACGCGCGGCTCCGCTCTGCACATCTCGTACACGCGCGGCTCCGCTCTGCACATCTCGTACACGCGCGGCTCCGCTCTGCACATCTCGTACATGGGCGGCTCCGCTCCGCATACTCGTACACGCGCGTCTCTGCTCCGCACACATCGTACACACACGACGCTGCTCCGTACGTCTTGTACACACGCGGCTCAGCTTCGTACAAATCGTACATGCGCGGCACCACTCTGTACACCTAGTACACACGCGGCTCCGCTCCGTACACCTCCTACACACGTGGCTCCGCTCCGTACACCTCGTACACGTCCAACTCTGCTCTGCACACTCGGACACGCGCTGCTCTGCTCTGTATACCTCGTACACTCGTGGCTCCGCTCCGCACACCTCGTACACGCGCGGCTCCGCTCCGCAGACTCGTAATTGCGCAGCTCTGCTCCATACACCTCGTACATGCGCGTCTCTGCTCCGCACACATCGTACACACACGACGCTGCTCCGTACGTCTTGTACACGTGCGGCTCAGCTTCGTACAAATCGTACATGCGCGGCACCACTCTGTACACCTAGTACACACGCGGCTCCGCTCCATACACCTCCTACACGCGTGGCTCCGCTCCGTACACCTCGTACACGTCCGACTCTGCTCCGCACACTCGGACACGCGCTGCTCTGCTCTGTACACCTCGTACACGCGTGGCTCCACTCCGCACACCTCGTACAATCGCGGCTCCGCTCCGCAGACTCGTAATTGCGCAGCTCTGCTCCATACACCTCGTACACGCGTGGCTCCGCTCCGCACACATCATACAAGCACGACTCCGCTCCGTACACCTTGTACACACTCGGCTCCACTCTGTACACTCGTACACGCGCAACTCAGCTCCGTACACGCTCGGCTCCGCTCCGTGCAGGTCATACACGCGCGGCTCCGCTCTGTACACCTCGTACACGCGTGGCTCCTCTCCGTACACCTCGTAAACGCGTGGCTTCGCTCCGTACATCTCGTACACGTGCGGCTCCGCTCCAGCTCTGCACACTCGTACACGCGCTGCTCTGTACACCTCGCACACGCGCGGCTATGCTCTGCACACATCATACAAGCGCGACTCAGCTCCGTACACCTCGTACACACTCGGCTCCACTCTGTACACCTCGTACACACGCAGCTCCGTTTCGCACACTCGTACACGCGCGACTCTGCTCCATACACTTCGTACACGTGCGACTCTGCTCCGCACACTCGTACAAGCGCGACTCAGCTCCGTACACACTCGGCTGCACTGTGTACACCTCTTACACACGCAGCTCCGCTTCAAACACTCGTACATGTGCGACTCCGCTCCGTACAACTCGTACACGCTCGGCTCCGCTCCGTGCAGCTCGTACACGCGCGGATCTGCTCTGTACACCTCGTACATGCGCGGCTCCGCTCTGCACACGCGCGACTATGCTCCTTACACGTAGTACACGTGCGGCTCCGCTACGTACACCTCATACACTCGTGGCTCCGCTCCGTACACCTCGCACACGCACGGCTCCGCTCCGCACACCTCGTCCACGCGCGGCTCCGCTCCGCACACCTCGTACACGTGTGTTTCTGCTCCACAACCTCATACACGCTGAGCTCCGCTCTGCACACCTCGTACACGCACGGCTCCTCTCCCTACAGCTCGTACACGCACGGCTCCACTCCTTAAATGTCGTACACGTGCGGCTCCGCACACCTCGTACACACGCAGCTCCGCTCTGTAAACCTCGTAAATGCGTGGCTCCGCTCCGTACACCTCGTAAACTCGCGGCTCCGCTCCGTACACCTCATACACGTGCGGCTCCGCTCCGCACACTCGTACACGCGCAGCTCTGATCCGTACACCTCGTACACGCACTGCTCTGATCCGTACACCTCATACACGCGGGGCTCCGCTCCGTACAGCTCGTACACGTGCGGCTCCGCTCCGTACAGCTTGCACATGCGCGGCTCCGCTCCGTACACCTTGTACACGTGCAGATCCGCTCCGCAAACTCGTACACACGCTGCTCTGTTCTGTACACCTCGTACACGCGCGGCTCCGCTCTGCACACTCGTACACGTGCGGCTCTGCTCCGTACACCTCGTACATGCACAGCTATGCTCCGTACATCTAGTACACGTGCGGCTCCGCGCCGTACACCTAGTACAAGCGCGGATCTGCTCCGCACACTCGTACACTCACTGCTCTGCTCTGTACACCTCGTACACATGCGGCTCCGCTCCGCACACCTTGTACATGCGCGGCTCTGCTCCGTACACCTAGTACACATGTGGCTCCGCTCCGTACACCTCGTACACGCATTGCTTCGCTCCGTACATCTCGTACACGCGCGGCTCCTCTCCAGCTCTGCACACTCGTACACATGCTGCTCTGCTCTGTACACCTCGTACATGGGTGGCTCTGCTCCGCACACATCGTACACACGCGACGCTGCTCTGTACGCCTTGTACATGTGCGGCTCAACTCCGTACAACTCGTAGAAGCGCGGTTCCGCTCTATACACCTCGTACACGCGCGGCTCTGCTCCGTACACCTCATAGACGCGCAATACCCCTCCGTACACCGCGTACACGCGTGGCTCTGCTCTGTACACCTCGTACACGCGTGGCTCCGCTCCGCACACCTCGTACAAGCGCAGCTCTGCTCCGCACACCTCGTACATGCAAGGTTCCGCTCCGTACAGCTCGTACACGCGTGGCTCCGCTCCGTACACTTTGTACACGCGCAGCTCCGTTCTGCACATCGTACATGCACGGCTCCGCTCCGTACAGCTCGTACACGCGCGGCTCCGCTCCGTACAGCTCAACACGCGTGGCTCGCTCCGTACAGCTCGTACATGCGCGGCTCCGCTCCGTACACCTTGTACACGTGCGGATCTGCTCCACACACCTCATACACGCTTGTCTCCACTCTGCACACCTCGTACACGCACGGCTGTGCTCCACAACTCGTACACGCGCGGCTCCGCTCCACAACTCGTACACGCGCGGCTCCGCTCCGCACACCTCGTACACGTGCGGCTCAGCTCCACACACCTCGTACATGTGTGTCTCCGCTCCACACACCTCGTACATGCGCGGCTCCGCTCTGCACATTTCGTACACGCGCAGCTCCGCTGCGCACACTCGTACATGCGCGGATCCGCTCCACACACTCGTACACGCGCTGCTCTGCTGTGTACACCTCATACACACACGGCTCCGCTCCACACACCTCGTACATTCGCGGCTCCGCTCCGCACACCTTGTACATGCGCGGCTCCGCTCCGCACACCTTGTACACGCGCAACTCCGCTTTGCACACCTCGTACACGCGTGACTCCGCACACTCGTACATGCGCAGCTCTGCTCCGCACATCTCGTACACGCACGGTTCCGCTCCATACACTTTGTACACGCGCAGCTCCGTTCTGCACATCATACATGCACGGCTCCGCTCCGTACAGCTCGTACACGCGCGGCTCCGCTCCGTACAGCTCAACACGCGCGGCTCCGCTCCGTACAGCTCCTACACGCGCGGCTCCACTCCGTACACCTTGTACACGAGCGGCTAAGCTCCGCACACTCGTACACTTGCGGCTCTGCTCCGCAAACCTCGTACACGCGTGTTTCCGCTCCGCACACCTCGTACACGCATGTCTGCGCTCTGCACACCTTGTACATGCACGGCTCCGCTCTGTACAGCTCGTACACATGCGGCTCCGCTCCGTACAGCTCGTCCACGCGCGGCTCCGCTCCGTACAGCTCGCACACGCGCGGCTCCGCTCCGTACACTTTGTACACTCGCGGATCCGCTCCGCACACCTCGTACACGCGCGGCTCCGCTCCATACACTTTGTACACGCGCAGCTCTGCTCTGCACACCTCGTACATGCACGGCTCGGCTCCGTACAGCTCATACACGCGCGGTTCCGCTCCATACACTTTGTACACGCGCGGATCCGCTCCGCACACCTCGTACACGCGCGGCTCCGCTCCATACACTTTGTACACGCGCAGCTCTGCTCTGCACACCTCGTACATGCACGGCTCCGCTCCGTACAGCTTATACACGCGCGGTTCCGCTCCATACACTTTGTACACGCGCGGATCCGCTCCGCACACCTCGTACACGATTGGCTCCGCTCCGCACACTCGTACATGTGCGGCTCTGCTCTGCACACCTCGTACACGCGCGACTCCGCTCCGCACACTTCGTACACGCGCGGCTGTACTCCACACACCTCGTACACGCGTGTCTCCTCTCCACACCTTGTACTTGCGCGGCTCTGCTCCACATACCCCGTACACGCACGGCTCCGCTCTGCACACCTCGTACACGCTAAGCTCCGCTCCGTACACCCTGTACACGCATGGATCCGCGCCGCACACTCGTACATGCGCTGCTCTGCTCCGTACACCTCGTACACGTGCGGCCCGCTCCGTACAGCTCGTACACGCGCGGCTTTTCTCTGTACACTTTGTACACGCGCGGATCCGCTCCGCACACCTCGTACACATGCGGCTCCGCTCCATACAACTCATACACGATTGGCTCTGCTCCGTACACTTTGTACACGCATGGTTCCGCTCCATACACTTTGTACACGTGCAGCTCCGCTCTGCACACCTCGTACATGCACGGCTCCGCTCTGTACAGCTCATACACGCGCGGCTCCGCTCCGTACACTTTGTACACGTGTGGATCCGCTCCACTTCGCACACTTTGTACACCATTGGCTCCCCTCCGCACACTCGTACATGTGCGGCTCTGCTCCGCACACCTTGTACACGCGCGGCTCCGCTCCGCACACCTCTTACACGCGCGGCTCTGCTCCACACACCTCGTACACGCGCGGCTCTGCTCCACACACCTTGTACACGCGTGTCTCCGCTCCATACACCTCGTACACGCGCGGCTCCGCTCCGCACACCTCGTACACGCGCAGCTCCACTCTGCACACCTTGTACACGCGTGTCTCCGCTCCACACACCTAGTACACGCGCGGCTCCGCTCTGCACACCTCATACATGCTCGGCTCCGCACACTCTTACACGCGCGGCTCTGCTCCGCACACTTGTACACGCGCTGCTCTGCTCCGTACACCTCGTACACGTTCGGCCCGCTCCGTACAGCTCGTACACCCCCGGCTTTTCTCTGTACACTTTGTACACGCGCGGCTCTGCTCCGCACAACTCGTACACGCACAGTTCCGCTCTATACACCTCATACACGCGCGCCTCCGCTCTGCACACCTCGTACACGCACAGCTCCGCTCAGTATACCTTGTACAAGCGCGGATCCGCACACTCGTAAATGCGCAGCTCTGCTCCATACACCTCGTACACGCGCGGCTCCGTTTCGCACACATCATACACGCTCGGCTCCGCTCCGTACAAATCGTACATGCGCGTCTCCATTCTGTAAAACTCGTACACGCGCGGCCCCTCTCCGCACACCTCGTGCACGCGCGGCTCTGCTCCGTACACGTCGTACACACGCGGCTCCGCGCCGTACACCTCGTACTTGCGCAGTTTCGCTCCGTACACCTCGTACTTGCGCGGCCTCGCTCCGTACACATTGTACACGTGCGGCTCCGCTCCGCACACCTCGGACACGTGCGGCTCCGCTCCGTACACCTCGTAAACGCACGACTCTGCTCCGCACACCTCGTACACGCGCGTCTCCGCTCCTTACACGTCGTACATGCGCTGCTCTGCTCTGCACACCTCGTACACGCGCGCCTCCGTTCCGCACACCTCGTACACGTGTGGCTCTGCTCCGCACACCTCGTATATGCGTGGTTCCGCACACCTCGTACACGCTCGACTCCGCTCCGCATACCTCATACATGCGCGGCTCTGCTCTGTACACCTCGTACACCCGCGGCTCCGCTCCGCACACCTAGTACACGAGCGGCTCCGCTCCATACACCTCATACACGCGGGGCTCTGCTCCGCACACCTAGTACACGCGCGGCTCCGCTCCGTACACCTCGTAGACGCGCAGCTCCACTCCGCACACTCGTACACGCGCGGCTCCGCTCTGCACACCTCATACACGCTGGCCTCCACACACTCGTACATGTGCGGCTCCGCACACCTCGTACACGCACAGCTCCGCTCCATACACCTCATACACGCGCGCCTCCGCTCTGCACACCTCGTACACGCACGGCTCTGCTTCGTACAGCTCATACACTCGCTGCTCCGCTCCATACTCCTTGTACACTCGTGGATCCACTCCGCACACCTCATACACGCGTGTCTCCGCTCCATACATCTCGTACACGCGAGGTTCCGCTCCAGCTCCACACACTCGTACACGCGCTGCTCTGCTCTGTACACTTCGTACACGCGCGGCTCCGCTCTGCACATCTCGTACACGCGCGGCTCCGCTCTGCACCTCTCGTACATGGGCGGCTCCGCTCCGCATACTCGTACACGCGCGTCTCTGCTCCGCACACATCGTACACACACGACGCTGCTCCGTACGTCTTGTACACACGCGGCTCAGCTTCGTACAAATCGTACATGCGCGGCACCACTCTGTACACCTAGTACACACGCGGCTCCGCTCCGTACACCTCCTACACGCGTGGCTCCGCTCCGTACACCTCGTACATGTCCGACTCTGCTCCGCACACTCGGACACGCGCTGCTCTGCTCTGTACACCTCGTACACGCGTGGCTCCACTCCGCACACCTCGTACACGCGCGGCTCCGCTCCGCAGACTCGTAATTGCGCAGCTCTGCTCCATACACCTCGTACACGCGTGGCTCCGCTCCGCACACATCATACAAGCACGACTCCGCTCCGTACACCTTGTACACACTCGGCTCCACTCTGTACACTCGTACACGCGCAACTCAGCTCCGTACACGCTCGGCTCCGCTCCGTGCAGGTCATACACGCGCGGCTCCGCTCTGTACACCTCGTACACGCGTGGCTCCTCTCCGTACACCTCGTAAACGCGTGGCTTCGCTCCGTACATCTCGTACACGTGCGGCTCCGCTCCAGCTCTGCACACTCGTACACGCGCTGCTCTGTACACCTCGCACACGCGCGGCTATGCTCTGCACACATCATACAAGCGCGACTCAGCTCCGTACACCTCGTACACACTCGGCTCCACTCTGTACACCTCGTACACACGCAGCTCCGTTTCGCACACTCGTACACGCGCGACTCTGCTCCATACACTTCGTACACGCGCGACTCTGCTCCGCACACTCGTACAAGCGCGACTCAGCTCCGTACACCTCGTACACACTCGGCTCCACTGTGTACACCTCTTACACACGCAGCTTCGCTTCAAACACTCGTACATGTGCGACTCCGCTCCGTACAACTCGTACACGCTCGGCTCCGCTCCGTGCAGCTCGTACACGCGCGGATCTGCTCTGTACACCTCGTACATGCGCGGCTCCGCTCTGCACACTTCGTACACGCGCGACTATGCTCCTTACACGTAGTACACGTGCGGCTCCGCTACGTACACCTCATACACTCGTGGCTCCGCTCCGTACACCTCGCACACGCACGGCTCCGCTCCGCACACCTCGTCCACGCGCGGCTCCGCTCCGCACACCTCGTACACGTGTGTTTCTGCTCCACAACCTCATACACGCTGAGCTCCGCTCTGCACACCTCGTACACGCACGGCTCCTCTCCCTACAGCTCGTACACGCATGGCTCCACTCCTTAAATGTCGTACACGTGCGGCTCCGCACACCTCGTACACACGCAGCTCCGTTCTGTAAACCTCGTAAATGCGTGGCTCCGCTCTGTACACCTCGTAAACTCGCGGCTCCGCTCCGTACACCTGATACACGTGCGGCTCCGCTCCGCACACTCGTACACGCGCAGCTCTGATCCGTACACCTTGTACACGCACTGCTCTGATCCGTACAGCTCGTACACGTGCGGCTCCGCTCCGTACAGCTTGTACATGCGCGGCTCCGCTCCGTACACCTTGTACACGTGCGGATCCGCTCCGCAAACTCGTACACACGCTGCTCTGCTCTGTACACCTCGTACACGCGCGGCTCCGCTCTGCACACTCGTACACGTGCGGCTCTGCTCCGTACACCTCGTACATGCACAGCTATGCTCCGTACAGCTAGTACACGTGCGGCTCCGCGCCGTACACCTAGTACAAGCGCGGATCTGCTCCGCACACTCGTACACTCACTGCTCTGCTCTGTACACCTCGTACACATGCGGCTCCGCTCCGCACACCTTGTACATGCGCGTCTCTGCTCCGTACACCTAGTACACATGTGGCTCCGCTTCGTACACCTCGTACACACGTTGCTTCGCTCCGTACATCTCGTACACGCGCGGCTCCTCTCCAGCTCTGCACACTCGTACACATGCTGCTCTGCTCTGTACACCTCGTACATGGGTGGCTCTGCTCCGCACACATCGTACACACGCGACGCTGCTCTGTACGCCTTGTACATGTGCGGCTCAACTCCGTACAACTCGTAGAAGCGCGGCTCCGCTCTATACACCTCGTACACGCGCGGCTCTGCTCCGTACACCTCATAGACGCGCAATACCCCTCCGTACACCGCGTACACGCGTGGCTCTGCTCCGTACACCTCATACACGCGCGACTCCGCTCCGCACACTCGTACACGCGCTGCTCTGCTCTGTACACCTCGTACACGCGTGGCTCCGCTCCGCACACCTCGTACAAGCGCAGCTCTGCTCCGCACACCTCGTACATGCAAGGTTCCGCTCCGTACAGCTCGTACACGCGTGGCTCCACTTTGTACACGCGCAGCTCCGTTCTGCACATCGTACATGCACGGCTCCGCTCCGTACAGCTCGTACACGCGCGGCTCCGCTCCGTACAGCTCAACACGCGTGGCTCGCTCCGTACAGCTCGTACATGCGCGGCTCCGCTCCGTACACCTTGTACACGTGCGGATCTGCTCCACACACCTCATACACGCTTGTCTCCACTCTACTCTGCACACCTCGTACACGCACGGCTGTGCTCCACAACTCGTACACGCGCGGCTCCGCTCCACAACTCGTACACGCGCGGCTCCGCTCCGCACACCTCGTACACGTGCGGCTCAGCTCCACACACCTCGTACATGCGTGTCTCCGCTCCACACACCTCGTACATGCGCGGCTCCGCTCTGCACATTTCGTACACGCGCAGCTCCGCTCGTACATTCGCGGATCCGCTCCACACACTCGTACACGCGCTGCTCTGCTGTGTACACCTCATACACACACGGCTCCGCTCCACACACCTCGTACATTCGCGGCTCCGCTCCGCACACCTTGTACATGCGCGGCTCCGCTCCGCACACCTTGTACACGCGCAACTCCGCTTTGCACACCTCGTACACGCGTGACTCCGCACACTCGTACATGTGCAGCTCTGCTCCGCACATCTCGTACACGCACGGTTCCGCTCCATACACTTTGTACACGCGCAGCTCCGTTCTGCACATCGTACATGCACGGCTCCGCTCCGTACAGCTCGTACACGCGCGGCTCCGCTCCGTACAGCTCAACACGCGCGGCTCCGCTCCGTACAGCTCAACACGCGCGGCTCCGCTCCGTACAGCTCCTACACGCGCGGCTCCACTCCGTACACCTTGTACACACACGGATCCGCTCCACACACCACATACACGCGCGGCTCTGCTCCGTACACCTTGTACACGAGCGGCTAAGCTCCGCACACTCGTACACTTGCGGCTCTGCTCCGCAAACCTCGTACACGCGTGGGTCCGCTCCGCACACCTCGTACACGCATGTCTGCGCTCTGCACACCTTGTACATGCACGGCTCCGCTCTGTACAGCTCGTACACGTGCGGCTCCGCTCCGTACAGCTCGTCCACGCGCGGCTCCGCTCCGTACACTTTGTACACTCGCGGATCCGCTCCGCACACCTCGTACACGCGCGGCTCCGCTCCATACACTTTGTACACGCGCAGCTCTGCTCTGCACAACTCGTACATGCACGGCTCCGCTCCGTACAGCTCATACACGCGCGGCTCCCTCCATACACTTTGTACACGCGCGGATCCGCTCCGCACACCTCGTACACGATTGGCTCCGCTCCGCACACTCGTACATGTGCGGCTCTGCTCTGCACACCTCGTACACGCGCGACTCCGCTCCGCACACTTCGTACACGCGCGACTCCGCTCCGCACACTTCGTACACGCGCGGCTGTACTCCACACACCTCGTACACGCGTGTCTCCTCTCCACACCTTGTACTTGCGCGGCTCTGCTCCACATACCCCGTACACGCACGGCTCCGCTCTGCACACCTCGTACACGTTAAGCTCCGCTCCGTACACCCTGTACACGCGTGGATCCGCTCCGCACACTCGTACATGCGCTGCTCTGCTCCGTACACCTCGTACACGTGCGGCCCGCTCCGTACAGCTCGTACACGCGCGGCTTTTCTCTGTACACTTTGTACACGCGCGGATCCGCTCCACACACCTCGTACACATGCGGCTCCGCTCCGTACAACTCATACACGATTGGCTCTGCTCCGTACACCTTGTACACGCATGGTTCCGCTCCATACACTTTGTACACGTGCAGCTCCGCTCTGCACACCTCGTACATGCACGGCTCCGCTCTGTACAGCTCATACACGCGCGGCTCCGCTCCGTACACTTTGTACACGTGTGGATCCGCTCCACTCCGCACACTTTGTACACCATTGGCTCCCCTCCGCACACTCGTACATGTGCGGCTCTGCTCCGCACACCTTGTACACGCGCGGCTCTGCTCCACACACCTCGTACACGCGCGGCTCTGCTCCACACACCTCGTACACGTACGGCTCTGCTCTGCACACCTTGTACACGCGTGTCTCCGCTCCATACACCTCGTACACGCGCGGCTCCGCTCCGCACACCTCGTACACGCGCAGCTCCACTCTGCACACCTTGTACACGCGTGTCTCCGCTCCACACACCTAGTACACGCGCGGCTCCGCTCTGCACACCTCATACATGCTCGGCTCCGCACACTCTTACACGCGCGGCTCCGCTCCGCACACTTGTACACGCGCTGCTCTGCTCCATACACCTCGTACACGTTCGGCCCGCTCTGTACAGCTCGTACACGCGCGGCTTTTCTCTGTACACTTTGTACACGCGCGGCTCCGCTCCGCACAACTCGTACACGCACAGTTCCGCTCTATACACCTCATACACGCGCGCCTCCGCTCTGCACACCTCGTACACGCACAGCTCCGCTCAGTATACCTTGTACAAGCGCGGATCCGCTCCGCACACTCGTAAATGCGCCGCTCTGCTCCATACACCTCGTACACGCGCGGCTCCGTTTCGCACACATCATACACGCTCGGCTCCGCTCCGTACAACTCGTACACGTGCGGCCCCTCTCCACACACCTCGTGCACGCGCGGCTCTGCTCCGTACACGTCGTACTTGCGCAGTTTCGCTCCGTACACCTCGTACTTGCGCGGCCTCGCTCCGTACACATTGTACACGTGCGGCTCCACTCCGCACACCTCGTGCACGCGCGGCTCTGCTCCGTACACGTCGTACACACGCGGCTCCGCGCCGTACACCTCGTACTTGCGCAGTTTCGCTCCGTACACCTCGTACTTGCGCGGCCTCGCTCCGTACACATTGTACACGTGCAGCTCCACTCCGCTCCGCACACCTCGGACACGTGCGGCTTCGCTCCGTACACCTCGTACATTCACGGCTCTGCTCTGCACACCTCGTACACGCGCGTCTCCGCTCCTTACACGTCGTACATGCGCTGATTTGCACACCTCGTAAACGCGCGTCTCCGCTCCTTACACGTCGTACATGCGCTGCTCTGCTCTGCACACCTCGTACACGCGCGGCTCCGCTCCGCACACCTCGTACACGTGTGGCTCTGCTCCGCACACCTCATATACGCGTGGTTCCGCACACCTCGTACACGCTCGACTCCGCTCCGCATACCTCATACATGCGCGGCTCTGCTCTGTACACCTCGTACACCCGCGGCTCCGCTCCGCACATCTAGTACACGAGCGGCTCCGCTCCATACACCTCGTACACGCGCGGCTCCGCTCCGTACACCTAGTACACGCGCGGCTCCGCTCCGCACACCTCGTACACGCGCAGCTCCACTCCACACACCTCGTACACGCGCGGCTCCGCTTCATACACCTCGTACATTATTGAGTTGATCAAAAATGTTGTGACGTTTGGTGTTTTCTCGTCAGTTTTGCCCAGCTTCACCAAAATGGGCAGAGTTGGGGCAGGATGGAAGTGTGGCACCACAGCTTGTCTAATTCATAGCGAACTGTGGCTTCCCTTACACCAGAAATCTTACTCCAGTCCGTGACTGGAGTAAGATTTGTGGCAAGGTGCACACACCACTTGTCAGAAGCGTATAATTCATGTGCCACTTAATGAATCTGGACCGTCTGACTCCAGCACGCTCCCTCATCAAGAGCAGCTTGAATATGGCCAGTCTTAATGAATCCGTGTCCTAAGTGCTTTATTAGTTAAAGAATAACCGTTGTTTTAATTTTTGTTTTGTAAATTAATATTACACATGAAAATAAGTAATTTTATAATCTTATCAGAGAAGTCTTCTTTTTCCTGCTGGATTGATCTTTCAGTCTCAATTCGCGGTAACATCTGTAAAATCTGTATTCAGTGAAGACAAACTTTCCTATTAGTGAGATAGATGACAGTTAGTGCTATTAATACTCTTTACAGAAGGAAGGGGGAGGAGCTAGTGGAAGGGGGAGGAGCTAGCGGAAGGCACAGACCTTCTGCTGCAAGTTCTCCTGAAACCACAGTTACTTCTCCATGGAAGATTGCAGCTGGTGTTTATACATAGAATCCTAGAACATTAGAATTGGAGGAACCTCCAGGGTCCTAGTGTCCAACCCCTGCTCAATGCAGGATTCACTAAACCATCTCAGACAAATGTCTGTCCAGCCTCTGTTTGAAGACTTCCATTGAAGGAGAATTCACCACCTCTCGTGGCAGCCTGTTCCATTGAAAAACGCACCAAATCTGCAGCGTGTGCACACAGCCTTGTTGTTCTTTTGGTCACAGGCAGGTCTTTGCACAGTCCTGAATGATAAGTACAGCACATACACGCTAAGGCTATGTGCCCACGTAGCAGATTTGATGCAGAGCGTTTTTGCCTCTCTCTGGCAGAAAAAAACGCATGCAGATTTACATGCATTTTTTCTGCCAGAGAGAAGTGTTTTTTCAGCATTTTTTCAGCGTTTTTTCAAGCACTTTTCCAAGTGATTTTGAGCATCACCTGGAAAGTGCTTGACAAGTTGGTCACACAATATAAATCCATGCAACCGGCATGGATTTATATTGTGTGACCAACTTAGATGCTTTAAATGCTGCATCTATAGTAAAAAAAAGAATTAAAAAGTTAAAAATAAATAAACCCTGTATACTCACCTCTCCAGTCTCCTCCCGGCGGCGTTCTCTCTCTTCAGCGTCCCGCGGTATACTGGCAGGACCTGCGGTGACGTCATCTAGTCAGCTGATGGTCACGCGACCATCACCTGACCTCTGACATCAGCGGTCGCGTGACCATCAGCTGACTAGATGACGTCACCGCAGGTCCTGCCAGTACACCGCTGGACGCCGAGGAGAGAGGACGCCGCCGGGAGCAGACCGGAGAGGGGAGTATACAGGGTTTTTTATTTTTAACTTATTTATTTCTTTTTTTCACCGCTTGGTAGCCGGGATGAAGAGGAGTTGTAGTCTCTTCTTCATCCTGGGTGCCACACGCACCCCAATTACGCTGCAAATTCTCGGCCATTGAATTTAATTGAAACGCAGTAAATCCACATATACCTGCGGGTTTGCTGCTTTTCAATGGCCGCGTAATCGCGGTAGAAATGGTCATGCTGCGTTCTGCAACGCAATGCGGATTCGGCGCGCTAATTAGCGCATCATGTGCACAGCACATCCCAATTCACATTGCTTTGCATGGCAGACGGTTTTACATGGGCACATAGCCTAAGAGCGGGGAGCGGCTCTAGTGCCACCTGCTGGGATGGCACAATCACTGTCAGCAGGATACAGGGGACATTATCAGAAAGGAGGAGATGACGTCTCTGCCCTCTCGCCTATCAGAGAATAGATTGCTGTATACGGGGGGCCTTATCCTCCTCTATTACACAGCACTCAGTTCCTAAAGGGAATGATTTGACCATAATACAATATATTTGAGTGGGGCCAGTGCTCCAGGTTTACGTTCATAATGTTGAATGGAGATTGATCAGTTCCAGTGTGTCTGAACAGGGTCTGAGCCCACATCTCCTGAGCTCAGGCTTTACACTGAGCATCACTGTCACGGAGGTCAGATTAGAAGGGCATGGAGCACGATGTGGATGGTTGCCTCCGTATCCGCCATTACCTGGACTGCTAGCTTTCCCTGGACGCTCTGGATCAGCTCCTCCGTCTTGTCGAGACCTCTAAGGGCCTGTTCACACAAGCAGATAAAATATCATTCAGCGTTTCATCCAGAAAAGTGGGAGAATTCTTTTCTCACTTGTCGTCCATGTGCAGTCCAGATCTAATCTGGCTTTTTAACCATTTACAGTTTCCAGGGCTACAGGATTGCAATGTATCTGTATAAAGCAGATTTTTTTCTGTACCCATAGACTTGAATGGGTGAATCTTGTCTGACGGATGAAACGAGGACATGCTGCCATTTTCTTTCTTTATTTTTTGCTCACACACAGATTCGATCAGTGACAAAAAAGAAAAATGACTCCTCTGCACTTTCCCATTGAATACCATTGGTCTGAGTGCTGTCCATTTGTTCCACAGACAACTTTCCTACTGAAAATACATTCGTGTGAACGAGTCCTAAGAAAGACATTGGAATTGGTTATTAGATGTTGACTGAAGTTTGGCTCTGAAAATGCAGGGCTCTTAAAGACGTTCTCTAATACTTTAATGCAGATGATTTATGCATAAAATAGGTGGTCTATATCAGATCGTTGTAGGTCCGACTCTTGGCTCCCCACCAATAAGCTGTTTATAGCTCTGGCAACGGCCGGATGTAACTTGTGAGCAGAGCGCACCCCAGTGGCCACTGCCTGGTGCTGCAGATCACCTCCGGTACTCCTCAATAGCTGGTCTGCACCCGGCAGCGGCCGCAGTGTACGGAGCGGTTTTGTTCCACTTTGAACATTGCCTGCATCTTGCCAGAGGTGATGACAGCTGATCATCGGGGGGCCGATGGTTGGACCCCCACCTATCTTATATTAATGACCTATCCAGTGGAGTATAAAAGTGTTAGATAACTCCTTTTAAAATCTTGTTTCCATCCCATTGTCTTATACAGCGTGTATCTGTGTTCTTTCTGTAACCAGATGGGCCTGACCTCTGATGGTTCTTCTAGGCTTCTATTACAGCTCTTACAGCCCCAGCATGCATCATTTGTGCTGGAGAGGAATATGAGGACGCAGGAGCAAATAGAAGAACAATTAGGAAAGCTTGGATTATTAGAAGAGCAAAAAATGCTCATAGTGGAGGTGAGACTATTATTATTATTTTTTTTTTTTCTTAACTTTAATTTTTATATTTTTTGGACATTTGTTTCCTCTCTTCAGAAAATAACAGTAGATAAGATTGATTAAAGCTTCTGGAAAGGTGTTCAATAACGTCTGATCAGGTGGCTGGTTTGTAATGGTTGTCCCATCTTACCAATCCCTCTCTTCTACCATGAATGTGACATTGTGGGATGAATATATATATATATATGTATATGTGTATGTGTGAAAAGTTGTTTGCCCCTTCCTGATTTCTCATTCTTTTGCATGTTTGTCACACTTAAATATTTCAGATCTCAAAACAAATTTTAATATTAGACAAAGATAACACAAGTAACCACAAAATGCAGTTTTTAAATGAAGACCCTAATTATTAAGGGAAAAAGAAATCCAAACCTACAGGGCCCTGTGTGAAAAAGTGATTGCCCTCTAAACCTAATAACTGTTTGAAACACCCTCAGCAACAACAACTACAATCAAGTGTTTGGGATAATTGGCAATGAGTCTTTTACAACACTCTGGAGGAATTTTTGCCCACTCATCTTTGCAAAATTGTTGTAATTTAGCCACATTGGAGGGTTTCCGAGCATGAACCGCTTTCTTAAGGTCAGGACTTTGACTAAGCCACTGCAAAGTCTTAATTTTGTTTTCCTTAAGCCATTCAGAGGTGGACTTAATAGTGTGTTTTGGATCATTGTCCTGCTGCATAACTCAAGTGCACTTCAGCTTGAGGTCATGAACAGATGGCCGGACATTCTCTTTCAGGATTTTTTGGTTAACCAGCAGAATTCATGGTTCCATTTACCACAGCAAGTCTTCCAGGTCCTGAAGCAGCATAACAGTCCCAGACAATCACGCTACCGCCACCATATTTTACTGTTGGTATGATGTTCCTTTTTTGAAATGCAGTGTTACTTCTACGCCAGATGTAATGGGACATACACCTTCCAAAAAGTTCAACTTTTGTCTTGTCAGTCTACAGAGTATTCTCCCAAAAGTCTTGGCGATCATCAAGATGTTTTCTGCCAAAACTGAGATGAGCCTTTGTTCTTATTGCTCAGCAGTGGTTTTTGTCTTGGAACTCTGCTATGCGTGTCATTTTTGCCCAGTCTCTTTCTTATGGTGGAGTCATGAACACTGTCCTTAACTGAGGCAAGTGAGACCTGCAGTTCTCTGGATGTTGTTGTGGGGTCTTTTGTGACCTCTTGGATGAGTCATTGCTGCGCTCTTGGGGTAATTTTGATCAGCCGGCCACGCCTAGGAAAGTTCACCATTGTTCCATATTTTCGCCTATTGTGGATAATGACTCCCACTGTGGTTCGCCGGAGTCCCAAATCTTTAGAAATGGCTTTAGACCTTTTTCCAGACTGATAGATCTCAATTACTTTGTTTCTCATTTGGTCCTGAATTTCTTTGGATCGCAGCATGATGTCTAGCTTTAGAGGATCTTTTGTTCTAGGGTTAAGATAATTGTGTAAATTCGCGCTAATGGTAGTGGGTTTGGAGAAAGAAAACCAGAGGTGGATAACTTAATTTGCTTGAAGCTTTTATTAAGATATAAAATATAAAATATATGGGGGTGGGAAAAAAAAAAAGTTTTAAAAGGGTGAAATGTATCACCAGGATTAGTGTACAAATTTCTTTAAAAATGCACCAGGCTAATATGATAAAAACATAAAACATAGAAAGAAATTTGATGATTGAAATTAATCTTCCTTCTCAGGTGCGACGGGAAGGTTAGATCGGCTGGGCCTGTTGTTGAGTACTTGTAGAATGTGGATAGGGACTCTCGTAGGAGAGGATTAGATACACAGCTCAGCAGAGAGTATCACACAGGAGAGGATTAGATACACAGTTCATCAGACACTATCACACAGGAGAGGATTAGATACACAGCTCAGCAGACAGTATCACACAGCATAGGATTAGATACACGGCTCAGCAGACAGTATCACAAAGGAGTGGATTAGATACACAGCTCAGCAGACAGTATCACACAGGAGAGGATTATATACACAGTTCATCAGACAGTATCACATAGGAGAGGATTAGATACACGGCTCAGCAGACAGTATCACACAGCATAGGATTAGATACACAGCTCAGCAGACAGTATCACACAGCATAGGATTAGATACACAGCTCAGCAGACAGTAGAACACAGGAGAGGATTAGATACACAGTTCATCAGACAGTATCACATAGGAGAGGATTAGATACACGGCTCAGCAGACAGTATCACACAGCATAGGATTAGATACACAGCTCAGCAGACAGTATCACACAGCATAGGATTAGATACACAGCTCAGCAGACAGTATCAAAAAGGAGTGGATTAGATACACAGCTCAGCAGACAGTATCACACAGGAGAGGATTAGATACACAGTTCATCAGACAGTATCACATAGGAAAGGATTAGATACACAGCTCAGCAGACAGCATCACACAGCATAGGATTAGATACACAGCTTAGCAGACAGTATCACACAGCATAGGATTAGATACACAGCTCAGCAGACAGTAGAACACAGGAGAGGATTAGATACACAGTTCATCAGACAGTATCACATAGGAGAGGATTAGATACACGGCTCAGCAGACAGTATCACACAGCATAGAATTAGATACACAGCTCAGCAGACAGTATCACACAGCATAGGATTAGATACACAGCTCATCAGACAGTATCACACAGGATGGGATTAGATACACAGCTCAGCAGATGGTATCACACAGGATAGGATTAGATACACAGCTCAATAGACAGTATCACACAGGATAGTGTTATAGCAGAAGATGGAGTCCCTCAAGTTTAAAGGCCCCATCTATGCTATATAAGTCTGACAGTTATTTTAGGTGAAAACAACAGCTATGAATGTTCCTTCTTGTATCATTGGGAGAAGATAAAGTATACTCCCTGGCCAGATGTTTCTTCTTGTAGCAATAATGTGTTCTTGCAGAAAGATGAAATGACCTTGCTAACTAGATAAGTCTAATTAAATATTTTAAAGCATACAGAAACTAGCTTTTTTTCGCTTGTTCAGCTAAACTGTATAATCGAACCATATATGGCAAATCCGTTTCCTGCCTTTTAGGGTGTATATTAGCCCTGTGTTTTGTAATAAAGTTTTTAGAGTATGTTTAGACACAAACATCCTGTCCTGTGTCTTCATTCTCTCCGAGCTCGTAATCCAAAGGATAGAAGACCCAAAATTCAGTGACGACAGCTGGCGCCCGAACAGGGACCTTGAGTTAATCTACCCAAGGGTGCTCGACCGGTCAAAGACGTGGGACGAGTGAAGCTCTCTGTTGGTGATATATACAGCGCTGAGGTAAGAATAACTGTTATATTCTACCTAATTATATCACTGCATAGAAGAGACTCCCTCACCCCCGAGCGGTCGGCTCCCCAGGTAATTCAACAGATTGTTGTCTGGCTCAGGTCCCTTTGAACCAGTAGAATCCCTCAGATAAATTGACAGTCCTGCCTTCTATCCTTTAGAGAATTTAAGAATGAAAGTATGGATCCGATGATTGTGTTGTGGATGTGTCCCGGGATTGATGTTTTTGGTCTGTTTTTCTGGTTGGCGTATAAGTCCTAGAGAGGCTAGAAGTGGAATGGTTCAGAAACCTTTGTGGCCCATTGTCTAAGTGACCATTGTCTAAGTGACTGAGGAGTCTCTTCTAGGTGAGGAGAACCGAAAAAAATGGGGAACCAAAATGCCAAGGAAGGCATTATAGCCAAAGACTTAGTGGTACGCAGAGAAGGGAAACAGGCACTGATTGGAATTGACAAAATATTGTGTAAAGCGGGAATGAATGAGAATGGAGAGATGAATGGAGAGAAATGGAAATCCTTCTTTAACTCCTATCATGGATGGTTGAAAGATAAGGGTCTGTTGAAGACAGTGGATGTATGGATGAATGCATGCGCTTATTTTGAAGGAAAGATTGAAGAATTAGGAGACGGACGTTACAGACTGACAAAAACTGGAATGACAGATTTTCCTCCCTGTCCGCTCCCGACGTCACCCCCACCCCAGTACCAGAATTCTCAAGAACCTAAATGTTGGGTTTGCCCCAGATGTGGACAGCAGAACCCCTTGACAGTAGACATCTGTGTGGCATGTGGAGGACCGAGACCCCACCCAACTAGTCTATTCCCAATGAGGACGGTAGTTATGCCAGGAGCACCGGGAGCAGCAGCAGCAGCAACAGCAGGGGGGGATGCAGTGGTTCCAGGTCAGGAAGCTCGTACAATGTTAATGTATAGACCATGGAGTCCTTCAGAGCAGTTGGCACTGATCTCCCAGCTGCCAGACCCATCCCAGTCCCCTATGGGTTTCGCTAGAATGATCACCACCATACAGGATACGTACCATGCCACTAGAATAGATCTGCAGGGGGTAATTAAGGGAAAATTGGCAGATGAAGCCCGCTATGATAGGTTGATAGATGAGACAAAAAAACAGTATGCCAATAGGACCGGACCCGTAGATGCAGAATCTAATGATGCAGCAGCTGGAGTCCTATTCGCAGCAGCGTTGGTAAAAGCATGTCAAGACAGGCAAGCAGAAAAGCAAGTTACACTAGAAGATAGAGTGCAGGGAAAGGAGGAAGATCCTAAGGATTATTTCTATGCACTAAAGAAAACCTGGTCAGAAATGGGGTTCAACCCCGGGAATAAGACTAGTGAGAGGGTATTAGCAAGTGCTTTCATGAATGGACTAAAGAAAGAGATTGCAGAGAAGGTAAAAGCAAGTAGACCGGACTGGAGATCAGTGAAGGCAGAAGATTTAGCTAGAATCGCTCAGGGGGCACAGCATGACATAGCGCAGGCAAAAAGAGCTGCCAGAATACATATAGTAGAGACGACCCCCAGAAACAACAGAGGCAGAGGACGGACTGAAGGAGGAGGACAGAAACTGTGTTACGGATGTAAAAAGCCAGGACATTTTAGAAAGAACTGTAGGACCAACCCGTATCCAAATGCTCAGAGTACGGGTCCTCCAGCCGACCAAACAACGCCCCTATAGGATGAGGGTAGCTTGCACATGAACCCCCTCATCTCCTTACCCCCAACTCCCAGTTGTATAGTGCAGGTGAACCTACCAGGGGGGACATGAAATCGATTTCCAAGTAGATACGGGGGCCGACAATTCAGTAATTACGCAAGGTGATTGGCCATATACTGACACTGATTTTTCACATCTTGTCATTGCCACCCCCTTCAATTCCCCGTCTGTCCTGCTTCCTGTCACTAAAAGAATTCCCCTGCAAATTCAAGGAGCTACTGTACATAGCCAGCTCATGGTATCGCCCCAAGGCCAATGTAACCTTTTGGGAAATGATGTGTTGTCCCAATTACAAGCACATATTGAGTATCATCCCGATGGCACTGTCACCATGACCCCAGGTTTAAAACCAAGTACCCTTTGCAAAATTATGTCACTAGATATTGCCAGCATAGAAGAGACAAATGAGTTTCCCCCGATATTGGAGCATGCTGTACCACATGATTTTTGGGCCTCAGACAAAACAGATGTTGGTAGGTTAAGAGTTCAACCAGTAATGGTGAAATTAAAACCAGGAGCCATCTTGCCTCAACTGAGGCAGTATCCCCTTAGCTCGGCTCAGGAGAATGCCATAGTCCAGCAGGTCCAAAAATTACTACAGAGGGGAGTCCTAGTAAAAAACCCAGTCCCCTTGCAACACTCCCCTGTTCCCAGTAAAGAAAAAGAGCGTGCCAGGACAAGCAGCCGCATATAGAATGGTCCATGACCTCCGGTTGGTTAACAAAGCCACAGAACTTCTAACACCAGTTGTGCCCAACCCGCATACTCTTCTGTCACAGATACCTTCTAACTCTCTTTGCTTTTCAGTGGTTGATTTGGCAAATGCATTTTTCAGTGTACCATTACATCCTGACTGCCAGTACTTGTTTGCTTTCACATTCCAGGGCAGTCAATATACATGGACAGTGTTGCCACAGGGTGCCCAGAATTCACCCACAATGTACACTGCAAGTCTGCAGGAAATACTGGAGGGATGGTCTGAACCACATATCGTTGTTTTGCAATATGTCGATGACCTGCTCATTTGTGCCCCCTCCAGGAAACAATGTCATAGTGCAACTATATCGCTTATGTTGTTTCTCTATCACGCTGGCTGCAAGGCATCGAAAGATAAGCTTCAGATTTGTAAATCTTCAGTCAGCTTTTTGGGACATTGCATTACACCAGGAGCTCGTCATTTAACAAATGCACGTAAACAAGCAGTACAGGCATTCACCGTCCCCATTAATGTTGCAGCCCTCAGAACTTTTCTTGGACTTGTTTCCTATTGCAGACAGTGGATTCATGCCGTCTCTGTTTTAATGCAGCCCCTCTATGACTGTCTTACTCCAACACCTTTTGTACTAACATCAGAGGCAATAGACTGTTTTTATTCTCTCAAGAACAGTATTTTGGCCGCTCCAGCTTTGGGTACTCCTAATTATGAGCTCCCATTTACTCTGTACCTTCATGAACAAGCTGGACATGCAGCAGGAGTTTTTACTCAAACACACGGTGATAATCAGAGACCTGTTGCCTACTTTAGTGGCAGATTGGATGCGGTAGCCAGAGGTGCACCATCCTGCGTACGTGCTCTGTATGCTGTTGGACTATTACTCCATAAATCCGCAGACATTGTTCTTGACCACCCGCTCACCGTTCTAACACCTCATGATGTCTACACTATATTGAATCAAGTGCAACCCGCTCACCTCTCAGCAGCACATAGTAACATAGTAACATAGTTTGTAAAGCCGAATAAAGACTTGTGTCCATCAAGTTCAACCTGTTAGTTCTGTAATTGCTAAAGTTGATCCAGAGGAGGGCAAAAACCCCAAATGATTTGGCCAATCTTCACCTGAGGAAAAATTCCCTCCCGACTCTGAAACCAGCAGTCAGAATAAATCCCTGTATCAACCTACTATTTTATTCTATTTTTAAGTATATGCTGAAATCTGCCTGGTATCTAGAAATGCATCCAGTCCCCACTTGAACTGGTGTAGTGAATCCGACATTACCGTCTCCTCACTCAGTGAATTCCATATTCTCACTGCTCTTACCGTAAAGAACCCCTTCCTATGCTGGTGCTGAAACCTTTTCTCTTCCAGTCTTAGTGAGTGCCCTCTTGTTACCGTAATATCCCTCCTTTTGAACAAATCCCGGGCAAGATCTCTATACTGTCCCCTAACATATTTGTACACATTTATTATGTCCCCCCTCAACCTTCTCTTTTCCAGGCTGAATAGTCCTAGTTTTGCCAACCTCTCTGGGTATTGCAGTCCCTCCATTCCCTTTATTAATTTTGTTGCCCTCCTTTGTACCTTTTCAAGCTCATTTATATCCTTTCTATATATTGGGGCCCATAACTGAGCACAGTATTCCAAGTGTGGTCTGACCAGTGCTTTGTACAGTGGAAAAACAATGTTCTCATCCTTTGCAGCTATACCTCTTCTGATACATCCCATTACCCTGTTTGCCCTTACAGCAGCCGCCTGACTTTGGGCACTCCAATTTAGTTTGCTTTCAATCAAGATGCCCAAGTCCTTCTCCATCTCTGAATTCCCCAATGATTTCCCATTCAGTGAGTACTGGTGACTTCCATTTTTCCTTCCCATATGTATGACCTTACATTTCTCCTCGTTAAACCTCATTTGCCATTTAATGCTCCACCTACCCAGCTTATCCAAATCCCTCTGTAGGTCTGCACTGTCCTCTTTTGTATTAATTGTTTTACATAACTTTGTGTCATCTGCAAATATTGATATTTTACTATTTATCCCGTTGACTATGTCGTTAATAAAGATATTAAATAACATTGGGCCTAGTACAGACCCCTGTGGTACCCCACTAGTGACGCTTACCCAATCTGAGTATATTCCATTTATAACCACCCTCTGCCTTCTATCCTTTAGCCAGTTAGCTACCCACTTGCAGACATTTTCCCCCAGCCCCATCATTCTCATTTTGTATACCAACCTATTATGTGGCACGCTATCGAACGCTTTTGAGAAGTCGAGATACACGACATCCACTGGTTCCCCCTGATCTACTCGAGAGCTAACCTCCTCGTAGAAGTCAATCAGGTTTGTTTGGCAGGAGCAATTCCTCATGAATCCATGTTGGTTCGGGATTAAAAGATTATTAGCATCAAGATGCTCCGTAATTGCCTCTTTAATGAAGCTTTCAAAAATTTTGCCCACAACAGACGTCAGACTCACCGGCCGATAGTTTCCGGCGTCACTTTTCGCTCCCTTTTTGAATATTGGCACTACATTCGCCTGTCGCCAATCAAGTGGCACAGACCCAGTCTCAAGTGGCACAGACCAGTATTGTTAACATTTACACAGATTCTAGGTACGCATTCGGTATATCGCATGATTTTGGTCCAATATGGAAGTCAAGAGGTTTCCTGACGGCAGCAGGACACCCCATTAAGAATGCTGATGCGGTCCAGCAGTTAATTGATGCGCTACAACTACCTAAACAAGTAGCTGTCATAAAGGTAAGAGCACATACCAGACGCACCGACCAGGTAAGCAGAGGAAATGCGATGGCAGATGCAGCGGCAAAAACAGCAGCCTGTAAGCCGCAACAAGGGTCAACAGTACGTCAGTTAAGTGCCCCTAAAAACCCCTTTGTGTCGGAGGACATCTTATCCCAAATGCAGGCTCAAAAGGAGGAGGTTGATAAGTGGTTAAAGGAAGGTGCATGCCTGAATGAAGCAAATGGGGTATGGGGGAAAGGGATACGACGATGCCTTCCAAGGGCACTGTACCCAGCAGCTGCCCAGATACTACATGGGCCGACACACCAATCTAAAACGGGTGTGATGCAGAAACATTGGGTGGCACCAGGATTCTCCACCTGTATTGAAAACCTGGTACAAGGGTGCATGATATGTGCTACACATAATCAGGGTAGAGTAGTTAAAACACCACCCAAACACACCCCCCGGCCCCTCTATCCATTCCAGAGACTGCAAATTGATTATATTCAGCTGCCAAAGTCAGGATCATGGGAATATGTGTTGGTCTGTATTGATTTGTTCTCAGGATGGCCAGAGGCTTTCCCGATTGCCAAAGCCACGGCTGCGGCAACCGCAAAGAAACTGCTTGCGGAGGTGGTCTGCAGGTATGGGGTACCAGGGGTAATTGAGAGTGACAGAGGTACACACTTCACGGGTGAAATAATGAATGAAGTCATGTCAGCTCTAGGAATTCAACAAGCATTCCACACCCCATATCACCCACAAAGTAGTGGTAAAGTGGAAAGACTGAATGGGACATTGAAATTAAAAATTCAGAAAGCCATGGCTGAGACAGGAAAACCATGGCCGGACTGTTTACCACTTGCTCTGTTTTCAGTAAGATACACGCCTAATAGAAAGACTGGACTCTCTCCATATGAGATATTGTTTGGCAACGTACCCAGCCTAGGGTGTTTCTATCCGCAGGCATTAGAAATGAACAACCATGTGCTAAGTTCCTATGTGAGGGCTTTACACAAAAAGATTAAGCAAGTACATGATAATGTCTTCAGTTCTCTTCCAGATCCAGATCAAGACTCTAGCAGCCATATGCTGCAACCTGGAGACTGGGTGGTTATAAAAAGACACGTGAGGAAAAGCCTAGATCCACGGTTTGACGGACCCTTTCAAGTTCTGCTGATCACAAGTACAGCCGTTAAGCTAGAGGGAAAAGAGACCTGGATCCACGCGTCCCATTGCAAAAAGATACTAGGAGAACCAGCGGACAAAGAATGATGACATTTATACTTACCTGCATACTTACAACCACAGGTGCATGGACTACGTTAGGCACCATGGATGGAGATGACAATAGATTCATTAGACACCATCTTGCTCTAATCGATGGACTAAAGGAGCAAAACCAGACCATTGCTAATTGTTGGATATGTACACATGCCCCTGTGACGTCCACTAGCATACCCTTTCTCGCTGTCCCGGTCTCATTGGAAGAGATAAACTTTTGGGTGAACTGTTCAGATACTTGGGCCAATAATTCCACACAGAGATTTTCCTTTCTAAATCCCACAAATTGGTTTAAAGGTATTGGTGGGTGGTTGGCTGGTATAGTACAAGTGATTTTACAGGTTTTGCTAATGTGTCTTGCGGTTTATTTGGTTTTTAAGCTTTTTTTAATGTGTATTCAGCGTTGTACTAAAAGAAAACATAGAAATTCGTATTGATAAATGAAGGAACAAAAGGATGGAATGTTATAGCAGAAGATGGAGTCCCTCAAGTTTAAAGGCCCCATCTATGCTATATAAGTCTGACAGTTATTTTAGGTGAAAACAACAGCTATGAATGTTCCTTCTTGTATCAATAGCGTGTCCTTGGGAGAAGATAAAGTATACTCCCTGGCCAGATGTTTCTTCTTGTAGCAATAATGTGTTCTTGCAGAAAGATGAAATGACCTTGCTAACTAGATAAGTCTAATTAAATATTTTAAAGCATACAGAAACTAGCTTTTTTTCACTTGTTCAGCTAAACTGTATAATCGAACCATATATGGCAAATCCGTTTCCTGCCTTTTAGGGTGTATATTAGCCCTGTGTTTTGTAATAAAGTTTTTAGAGTATGTTTAGACACAAACATCCTGTCCTGTGTCTTCATTCTCTCCGAGCTCGTAATCCAAAGGATAGAAGACCCAAAATTCAGTGACGACAATAGGATTAGATACACAGCTCAGCAGACAGTATCACACAGGAGAGGATTAGATACACAGCTCAGCAGACAGTATCACACAGGAGGAGATTAGATACACAGCTCAGGAGACAGTATCACACAGTATAAGATTAGATACACTGCTCAGCAGACAGTATCACACAGGAGAGGATTAGATACACAGCTCAGCAGACAGTATCGCACAGGAGAGGATTAGATACACTGCTCAGCAGACAGTATCACACAGGGTAGGATTAGAGATACAGCTCAGCAGACCGTATCACACAGGAGAGGATTAGATACACAGCTCAGCAGACAGTATCGCACAGGAGAGGATTAGATACATGGCTCCGCAGACAGTATCACACAGGGTAGGATTAGAGATACAGCTCAGCAGACAGTATCACACAGGAAAGGATTAGATACATAGCTCAGCAGACGGTATCACACAGGACAGGATTAGATGCATAGCTCAGCAGACGGTATCACACAGGACAGGATTAGAGATACAGCTCAGCAGATGGTATCACACAGGGTAGGATTAGAGATACAGCTCAGCACACCAGTATCACACAGGAGAGGATTAGATACACGGCTCAGCAGACAGTATCACACAGGAGAGGATTAGATACACTGCTCAGCAGATGGTATTACACTGGATAGGATTAGATACACAGCTCAGCAGACAGTATCACACAGGATAGGATTAGATACACGGCTCCGCAGACAGTATCACACAGGAGAGGATTAGATACATGGCTCAGCAGACATTATCACACAGGAGAGGATTAGATACACAGCATAGGATTAGATACATAGCTCAGCAGACAGTATCACACAGCATAGGGTTAGATACACGGCTCAGCGGACAGTATCACACAGCAGGGGATTAGAGACACTGCTCAGCAGACAGTATCACACAGGAGGGGATTAGATACATGGCTCAGCAGACAGTATCACACAGCATAGGGTTAGATACACGGCTCAGCAGACAGTATCACACAGGAGGGGATTAGATACACAGCTCAGCAGATAGTATCACACAGGAGTGGATTAGATGCATAGCTCAGCAGACAGTATCACACAGGAGAGGATTAGATACACAGCTCAGCAGACAGTATCACACAGGAGAGGATTAGATACACAGGAGAGGATTAGATACACAGCATAGGATTAGATACACAGCTCAGCAGACGGTATCACACAGCATAGGATTAGATACATGACTCAGCAGACAGAATCACACAGGAGAGGATTAGATACACAGCTCAGCAGACAGTATCACACAGGAGAGGATTAGATACACTGCTCAGCAGACAGTATCACACAGGAGAGTATTAGATACACAGCTCAGCAGACAGTATCACACAGGAGAGTATTAGATACACAGCTCAACACACAGTATTACACAGGAGAGGATTAGATACACAGCTCAGCACACAGTATCACACAGGAGAGGATTAGATACACAGCTCAACTCACAGTATTACACCGGAGAGGATTAGATACACGGCTCAGCAGACAGTATCACACAGGAGAGGATTAGATACACTGCTCAGCAGACAGTATCACACAGGAGAGTATTAGATACACAGCTCAGCAGACAGTATCACACAGGAGAGTATTAGATACACAGCTCAACACACAGTATTACACAGGAGAGGATTAGATACACAGCTCAGCACACAGTATCACACAGGAGAGGATTAGATACACAGCTCAACTCACAGTATTACACAGGAGAGGATTAGATACACACCTCAGCAGACAGTATCCCACAGGAGAGGATTAGATACACTGCTCAGCAGACGGTATCACACAGGAGAGGATTAGATACACGGCTCAGCAGACAGTATCACACAGGGTAGGATTAGAGATACAGCTCAGCAGACAGTATCACACAGGAGAGGATTAGATACACAGCTCAGTAGACAGTATCACACAGGAGAGGATTAGATACACGGCTCAGCAGACAGTATCACACAGTGTAGTATTAGAGATACAGCTCAGCAGACAGTATCACACAGGGTAGGATTAGATACACGGCTCAGCAGACAGCATCACACAGGAGGGGATTAGATACACAGCTCAGCAGACAGTATCATACAGGAGGGGATTAGATACACAGCTCAGCAGACAGTATCACACAGGATAAGATTAGATACACTGCTCAGCAGACAGTATCACACAGGAGAGTATTAGATACACAGCTCAGCAGACAGTATCACACAGGAGAGGATTAGATACATGGCTCAGCAGATAGTATCACACAGGATAGGATTAGATACACTGCTCAGCAGACAGTATCACACAGGAGAGGATTAGATACACGGCTCAGCAGACAGTATCACACAGGGTAGGATTAGAGATACAGCTCAGCAGACAGTATCACACAGGGTAGGATTAGATACACAGCTCAGCAGACAGTATCACACAGGAGAGGATTAGATACACAGCTCAGTAGACAGTATCACACAGGAGATGATTAGATACACTGCTCAGCAGACAGTATCACACAGGATAGGATTAGATGCACAGCTCAGCAGACAGTATCGCACAGGACAGGATTGGATACACAGCTCAGCAGACAGTATCACACAGGAGAGGATTAGAGATACAGCTCAGCAGACAGTATCGCACAGGGCGGGATTAGATACACGGCTCAGCAGATAGTATCACACAGAAGAGGATTAGAGATACAGCTCAGCAGACAGTATCGCACAGGGCGGGATTAGATACACGGCTCAGCAGACAGTATCACACAGGATAGGATTAGATACACAATTCACCATCACTGAGTCATAATAGCACAGCGGTATGTGGTGAGGGACTACTACTCCCAGCAAGTGACAGCGCAGGCACCGATCATGTAACTAAACCATCACTGCGTCATAATAGCACTGCAGTATGTGGTGAGGGACTACAACTCCCAGCAAGTGACAGCACAGGCACCGATCATGTAACTAAACCATCACTGCATCATAATAGCACTGCAGTATGTGGTGAGGGACTACAACTCTCAGCAAGTGACAGCGCAGGCACCGATCATGTAACTAAACCATCACTGCATCATAATAGCACTGCAGTATGTGGTGAGGGACTACAACTCCCAGCAAGTGACAGCGCAGGTACCGGTCATGTAACTAAACCATCACTGCGTCATAATAGCACTGCAGTATGTGGTGAGGGACTACAACTTCCAGCAAGTGACAGCACAGGCACCGATCATGTAACTAAATCATCACTGCATCATAATAGCATTGCAGTGTGTGGTGAGGGACTACAACTCCCAGCAAGTGACAGCGCAGGCACCGATCATGTAACTAAACCATCACTGCGTCATAATAGCACTGCAGTATGTGGTGAGGGACTACAACTCCCAGCAAGTGACAGCGCAGGCACCGATCATGTAACTAAACCATCACTGCATCATAATAGCACTGCAGTATGTGGTGAGGGACTACAACTCCCAGCAAGTGACAGCGCAGGCTCCGATCATGTAACTAAACCATCACTGCATCATAATAGCACTGCAGTATGTGCTGAGGGACTACAACTACCAGCAAGTGACAGCGCAGGCACCGATCATGTAACTAAACCATCAATGCGCCATAATAGCATTGCAGTATGTGCTGAGGGACTACAATTCCCAGCAAGTGACAGCGCAGGCACCGATCATGTAACTAAACCATCACTGCGTCATAATAGCACTGCAGTATGTGGTGAGGGACTACAACTCCCAGCAAGTCACAGCGCAGGCTCCGATCATGTAACTAAACCATCACTGCATCATAATAGCACTGCAGTATGTGCTGAGGGACTACAACTACCAGCAAGTGACAGCGCAGGCACCGATCATGTAACTAAACCATCAATGCGCCATAATAGCATTGCAGTATGTGCTGAGGGACTACAATTCCCAGCAAGTGACAGCGCAGGCACCGGTCATGTAACTAAACCATCACTGCGTCATAATAGCACTGCAGTATGTGGTGAGGGACTACAACTCCCAGCAAGTGACAGCACAGGCACCGATCATGTAACTAAACCATCACTGCATCATAATAGCACTGCAGTATGTGCTGAGGGACTACAACTACCAGCAAGTGACAGCGCAGGCACCGATCATGTAACTAAACCATCAATGCGCCATAATAGAATTGCAGTATGTGCTGAGGGACTACAATTCCCAGCAAGTGACAGCGCAGGCACCGGTCATGTAACTAAACCATCACTGCGTCATAATAGCACTGCAGTATGTGGTGAGGGACTACAACTCCCAGCAAGTGACAGCGCAGGCACCGGTCATGTAACTAAACCATCACTGCGTCATGATAACACTGCAGTATGTGGTGAGGGACTACAACTCCCAGCAAGTTTATTTCTTTTTATTTTACACGCTGCTGTTTTCCACAGTGAATTACCAGAAAGATCTGCACCAAAATCATGGAGTGCAAATTTGCTGTTGTGGATTTTCTTGTGGATTTTTGCTAATTTGCTCTGATTTTCTATGGAAATCCTCCAGGAACAATCTGCCACATTTGAACAGATCTTCAGGCCTCATTCAGACATCTGTAGTTTTCTGGTACATTAAAAAAAAAGCAAAAAAAACAAAACTGATTTTCATCAAAGGGATCGATCTGAATTGTATCAATGTTTGTTACTATATGCAAATAAAAAAATATATATATATGGATATGTGAACTGCCCCATAGATGATAAAGGTGCGTATTATGTCTGTCAATAACATGGATGTAAAAAAACAGACGTCTGAATGAGACGTTCACCCACAACATCATCTAGCAATAGTGCAGCTCTGACCTGACACATAGCATTCACAGAAAGGCTCCTGATCAGCACATATGATGTCTGTGATCTATAAAGAGTCCTCCACATTGTACCCACTACATATACATTCACAATAAAGCTGCCCCCGTAACATCAACTGCCCCACACCTACCACATATAGCCAGGTCCCCGCTCCCCCACACACAGTATATAGCCAGGTCCCCGCTCCCCCACACAAAGTATATAGCCAGGTCCCCGCTCCCCCACACAAAGTATATAGCCAGGTCCCCGCTCCCCCACACACAGTATATAGCCAAGGTCCCCGCTCCCCCACACACAGTATATAGCCAGGTCCCCGCTCCCCCACACACAGTATATAGCCAGGTCCCCGCTCCCCCACACAAAGTATATAGCCAAGATCCCCGCTCCCCCACACAAAGTATATAGCCAGGTCCCCGCTCCCCCACACAAAGTATATAGCCAGGTCCCCGCTCCCCCACACAAAGTATATAGCCAAGGTCCCCGCTCCTCCACACACAGTATATAGCCAGGTCCCCGCTCCCCCACACAAAGTATATAGCCAAGATCCCCGCTCCCCCACACAAAGTATATAGCCAGGTCCCCGCTCCCCCACACAAAGTATATAGCCAGGTCCCCGCTCCCCCACACACAGTATATAGCCAAGGTCCCCGCTCCCCCACACAAAGTATATAGCCAGGTCCCCGCTCCCCCACACAAAGTATATAGCCAGGTCCCCGCTCCCCCACACACAGTATATAGCCAAGGTCCCAGCTCCCCTACACACAGTATATAGCCAGGTCCCCGCTCCCCCACACAAAGTATATAGCCAAGGTCCCCGCTCCCCAACACAAAGTATATAGCCAGGTCCCCGCTCCCCCACACACAGTATATAGCCAGGCCCCCGCTCCCCCACACAAAGTATATAGCCAGGTCCCCGCTCCCCCACACACAGTATATAGCCAAGATCCCCGCTCCCCCACACACAGTATATAGCCAGGTCCCCGCTCCCCCACACACAGTATATAGCCAGGTCCCCGCTCCCCTACACAAAGTATATAGCCAGGTCCCCGCTCCCCCACACACAGTATATAGCAAGGTCCCCGCTCCCCCACACAAAGTATATAGCCAGGTCCCCGCTCCCCCACACAAAGTATATAGCCAGGTCCCCGCTCCCCCACACACAGTATATAGACAAGGTCCCCGCTCCCCTACACAAAGTATATAGACAAGGTCCCCGCTCCCCTACACAAAGTATATAGCCAAGGTCCCCGCTCCCCTACACAAAGTATATAGACAAGGTCCCCGCTCCCCTACACAAAGTATATAGACAAGGTCCCCGCTCCCCTACACAAAGTATATAGCCAGGTCCCCGCTTCCCCACACAAAGTATATAGCCAGGTCCCCGCTCCCCCACACAGAGTATATAGCCAGGTCCCCGCTCCCCTACACAAAGTATATAGACAAGGTCCCCGCTCCCCTACACAAAGTATATAGACAAGGTCCCCGCTCCCCCACACAAAGTATATAGCCAAGGTCCCCTCCTCCATGTATAGCATATTTATCCAGGTCTCCGCTCCCCCACACAAAGTATATAGCCAGGTCCCCGCTCCCCCACACAAAGTATATAGCCAGGTCCCCGCTCCCCCACACAAAGTATATAGCCAAGGTCCCCGCTCCCCCACACAAAGTATATAGCCAGGTCCCCGCTCCCCTACACAAAGTATATAGCCAAGATCCCCTCCTCCATGTATAGCATATTTATCCAGGGCTCCCTCCCCCACATATAGCAAAGAGAACCAAGTCCAGCACCCCCTCCCCCACCACACAGCATACGGTATATAGACAAGACCCCCACACACAGCATACGGTATATAGACAAGTCCCACACACAGCATACGGTATACAGACAAGTCCCCCACACACACACACACAGCATACAGTATATAGACAAGACCCCCACACACAGCATACAGTATATAGACAAGTCCCCCACACACAACATACGGTATATAGACAAGTCCCCCACACACAGCATACGGTATATAGACAAGTCCCCCCCACACAACATACAGTATATAGACAAGTCCCCCCCACACAGCATACAGTATATAGACAAGTCCCCCACACACAGCATACAGTATATAGACAAGTCCCCCACACACAACATACAGTATATAGACAAGCCCCCACACACAGCATACGGTATATAGACAAGTCCCCCACACACAGCATACAGTATATAGACAAGTCCCCCACACACAGCATACGGTATATAGACAAGTCCCCCCCACACAGCATACGGTATATAGACAAGTCCCCCACACACAGCATACAGTATATAGACAAGTCCCCCACACACAGCATACGGTATATAGACAAGTCCCCCACACACAGCATACAGTATATAGACAAGTCCCCCACACAGCATACAGTATATAGACAAGTCCCCCATACACAGCATACGGTATATAGACAAGTACCCCACACAGCATACGGTATATAGACAAGTCCCCCACACACAGCATACGGTATATAGACAAGTCCCCCCCACACAGCATACGGTATATAGACAAGTACCCCACACACAGCATATAGTATATAGACAACTCCCCCCAACACAGCATACGGTATATAGACAAGTCCCCCACACACAGCATACAGTATATAGACAAGTCCCCCCCACACACAGCATACGGTATATAGACAAGTCCCCTACACACAGCATACAGTATATAGACAAGTCCCCCCCACACACAGCATACGGTATATAGACAAGTCCCCCACACAGCATGCGGTATATAAACAAGTCCCCCATACACAGCATACGGTATATAGACAAGTCCAGCACACACAGCATACGGTATATAGACAAGTCCCCCACACACAGCATACGGTATATAGACAAGTCCCCCACACACAGCATACGGTATATAGACAAGTCCCCCACACACAGAATACAGTATATAGACAAGTCCCCCACACACAGCATACGGTATATAGACAAGTACCCCACACAGCATACGGTATATAGACAAGTCCCTCACACAGCATACGGTATATAGACATGTCCCCCCCACACACAGCATACGGTATATAGACAAGTCCCCCACACAGCATGCGGTATATAAACAAGTCCCCCATACACAGCATACGGTATATAGACAAGTCCAGCACACACAGCATACGGTATATAGACAAGTCCCCCACACACAGCATACGGTATATAGACAAGTCCCCCACACACAGCATACGGTATATAGACAAGTCCCCCATACACAGCATACGGTATATAGACAAGTCCCCCACACACAGCATACGGTATATAGACAAGACCCCCACACACAGCATACGGTATATAGACAAGTCCCCCACACACAGCATACAGTATATAGACAAGTCCCCCACACACAGCATACAGTATATAGACAAGTCCCCCACACACAGCATACGGTATATAGACAAGTCCAGCACACACAGCATACAGTATATAGACAAGTCCCCCACACACAGCATACGGTATATAGACAAGTCCCCCACACACAGCGTACGGTATATAGACAACTCCCCCACACAGCATACGGTATATAGACAAGTCCCCCACACACAGCATACAGTATATAGACAAGTACCCCACACAGCATACGGTATATAGACAAGTCCCTCCCACACAGCATACGGTATATAGACAAGTCCCCCCCACACACAGCATACGGTATATAGACAAGTCCCCCACACACAGCATACAGTATATAGACAAGTCCCCCACACACAGCATACAGTATATAGACAAGTCCCCCACACACAGCATACAGTATATTGACAAGTCCCCCACACACAGCATACGGTATATAGACAAGTCCCCTACACAGCATACAGTATATAGACAAGTCCCCCCCACACAGCATACGGTATATAGACAAGTCCTCTACACAGCATACAGTATATAGACAAGTCCCCCACACACAGTATACGGTATATAGACAAGTCCCACACACACACAGCATACGGTATATAGACAAGTCCCCCACACACAGCATACGGTATATAGACAAGTCCCCCACACACAGCATACGGTATATAGACAAGTCCCCCACACACAGCATATGGTATATAGACAAGTCCCCCACACACAGCATACAGTATATAGACAAGTCCCCCACACACAGCATACAGTATATAGACAAGTCCCTTACACACAGCATACGGTATAAAGACAAGTCCCCCACACACAGCATACGGTATATAGACAAGTCCCCTACACAGCATACGGTATATAGACAAGTCCCCTACACACAGCATACGGTATATAGACAAGTCCCCCACACACAGTATACGGCATATAGACAAGTCCCCCCCACACACAGCATACAGTATATAGACAAGTCCCCCACACACAGCATACAATATATAGACAAGTCCCCCACACACAGCATACAGTATATAGACAAGTCCCCCACACACAGTATACGGCATATAGACAAGTCCCCCACACACAGCATACAGTATATAGACAAGTCCCCCACACACAGCATACAGTATATAGACAAGTCCCCCACACACAGCATACAGTATACAGACAAGTACCCCACACACAGCATACAGTATATAGACAAGTCCCCCACACACAGCATACAGTATATAGACAAGTCCCCTACACAGCATACAGTATATAGAAAAGTCCCCCACACACAGCATACAGTATATAGACAAGTCCCCCACACACAGCATACAGTATATAGACAAGTACCCCACACACAGCATACAGTATATAGACAAGTCCCCCACACACAGCATACGGTATATAGACAAGTCCCCCACACACAGCATACGGTATATAGACAAGCCCCCCACACACAGCATACGGTATATAGACAAGTCCCCCCCACACAGCATACAGTATATAGACAAGTCCCCCCCACACAGCATACAGTATATAGACAAGTCCCCTACACAGCATACAGTATATAGACAAGTCCCCCACACACAGTATACGGTATATAGACAAGTCCCCCACACACAGCAAACGGTATATAGACAAGTCCCCCACACACAGCATACGGTATATAGACAAGTCCCCCACACACAGCATACGGTATATAGACAAGTTCCCCACACACAGCATACGGTATATAGACAAGTCCCCCACACACAGCATACGGTATATAGACAAGTCCCCCACACACAGCATACAGTATATAGACAAGTCCCCCACACACAGCATACGGTATATAGACAAGTCCCCCACACACAGCATACGGTATATAGACAAGTCCCCCACACACAGCATACAGTATATAGACAAGACCCCCACACACAGCATACGGTATATAGACAAGTCCCCCATACACAGCATAAGGTATATAGACAAGTCCCCCCCACACACAGCATACGGTATATAGACAAGTCCCCCCCACATAGCATACAGTATATAGAGAAGTCACCCACACACAGCATACGGTATATAGACAAGTCCCCCACACACAGCATACGGTATATAGACAAGTCCCCCACACACAGCATACGGTATATAGACAAGTCCCCCACACACAGCAAACGGTATATAGACAAGACCCCCACACAGCATACAGTATATAGACAAGTCCCCCACACACAGCATACGGTATATAGACAAGTCCCACACACAGCATACGGTATATAGACAAGTCCCCCACACACAGCATACGGTATATAGACAAGTCCCCCATACACAGCATACGGTATATAGACAAGTCCCCCATACACAGCATACGGTATATAGACAAGTCCCCCACACAGCATACGGTATATAGACAAGTCCCCCACACACAGCATACGGTATATAGACAAGTCCCCCACACACAGCATACGGTATATAGACAAGTCCCCCACACACAGCATACGGTATATAGACAAGTCCCCCACACACAGCATACGGTATATAGACCAGTCCCCCACACACAGCATACAGTATATAGACAAGTCCCCCACACAGCATACAGTATATAGACAAGTCCCCCCCACACAGCATACAGTATATAGACAAGGCCCCCACACACAGCATACGGTATATAGACAAGTCCCCCACACACAGCATACGGTATATAGACAAGGCCCCCACACACAGCATACGGTATATAGACAAGTCCCCCACACACAGCATACGGTATATAGACAAGTCCCCCACACACAGCATACGGTATATAGACAAGTCCCCCCCACACAGCATACGGTATATAGACAAGTCCCCTCCACACAGCATACGGTATATAGACAAGTCTCCCACACACAGCATACGGTATATAGACAAGTCCCCCACACACAGCATACGGTATATAGACAAGTCCCCCACACACAGCATACGGTATATAGACAAGTCCCCCACACACAGCATACGGTATATAGACAAGTCCCCCACACACAGCATACGGTATATAGACAAGTCCCCCACACACAGCATACAGTATATAGACAAGTACCCCACACAGCATACGGTATATAGACAAGTCCCCCCCACACAGCATACGGTATATAGACAAGTCCCCCCCACACAGCATACAGTATATAGACAAGTCCCCCCCACACAGCAAACAGTATATAGACAAGTCCCCCACACACAGCATACGGTATATAGACAAGTCCCCCACACACAGCATACGGTATATAGACAAGTCCCCCCCACACAGCATACGGTATATAGACAAGTCCCCCCCACACAGCATACAGTATATAGAGAAGTCCCCCACACAGCATACGGTATATAGACAAGTCCCCCCCCACACAGCATACGGTATATAGACAAGTCCCCCACACAGCATACGGTATATAGACAAGTCCCCCACACACAGCATACAGTATATAGACAAGTCCCCCACACACAGCATACAGTATATAGACAAGTCCCCCACACACAGCATACGGTATATAGACAAGTCCCCCACACACAGCATACGGTATATAGACAAGTCCCCCACACACAGCATACAGTATATAGACAAGTCCCCCACACACAGCATACAGTATATAGACAAGTCCCCCACACAGCATACGGTATATAGACAAGTCCCCTACACACAGCATACGGTATATAGACAAGTCCCCTACACAGCATACGGTATATAGACAAGTCCCCTACACAGCATACAGTATATAGACAAGTCCCCCACACACAGTATACGGTATATAGACAAGTCCCCCACACACAGCATACAGTATATAGACAAGTCCCCCACACACAGCATACGGTATATAGACAAGTCCCCCACACACACCATACAGTATATAGACAAGTCCCCCACCACACAGCATACAGTATATAGACAAGTACCCTACACACAGCATACAGTATATAGACAAGTCCCCCACACACAGCATACAGTATATAGACAAGTCCCCCACACAGCATACGGTATATAGACAAGTCCCCTACACACAGCATACGGTATATAGACAAGTCCCCCACCACACAGCATACGGTATATAGACAAGTCCCCCACACACAGCATACGGTATATAGACAAGTCCCCCACACACAGCATACAGTATATAGACAAGTCCCCCACCACACAGCATACAGTATATAGACAAGTCCCCCACACACAGCATACGGTATATAGACAAGTCCCCCACACACAGCATACGGTATATAGACAAGTCCCCCACACACAGCATACAGTATATAGACAAGTCCCCCACACACAGCATACAGTATATAGACAAGTCCCCCACACACAGCATACAGTATATAGACAAGTCCCCCACACAGCATACGGTATATAGACAAGTCCCCCACACACAGCATACGGTATATAGACAAGTCCCCCCCACACAGCATACGGTATATAGACAAGTCCGAACCACACAGCATACGGTATATAGACTAGTCCCCCACACACAGCATACAGTATATAGACAAGTCCCCCACACACAGCAAACGGTATATAGACAAGACCCCCACACAGCATACAGTATATAGACAAGTCCCCCACACACAGCATACAGTATATAGACAAGTCCCCCACACACAGCATACAGTATATAGACAAGTCCCCCACACACAGCATACGGTATATAGACAAGTCCCACACACAGCATACAGTATATAGACAAGTCCCCCACACACAGCATACGGTATATAGACAAGTCCCCCACACACAGCATACAGTATATAGACAAGTCCCCCACACACAGCATACGGTATATAGACAAGTCCCACACACAGCATACGGTATATAGACAAGTCCCCCACACACAGCATACGGTATATAGACAAGTCCCCCATACACAGCATACGGTATATAGACAAGTCCCCCATACACAGCATACGGTATATAGACAAGTCCCCCACACAGCATACGGTATATAGACAAGTCCCCACACACAGCATACGGTATATAGACAAGTCCCCCACACACAGCATACGGTATATAGACAAGTCCCCCACACACAGCATACGGTATATAGACAAGTCCCCCATACACAGCATACGGTATATAGACCAGTCCCCCACACACAGCATACAGTATATAGACAAGTCCCCCACACAGCATACAGTATATAGACAAGTCCCCCCCACACAGCATACGGTATATAGACAAGGCCCCCACACACAGCATACGGTATATAGACAAGTCCCCCACACACAGCATACGGTATATAGACAAGGCCCCCACACACAGCATATGGTATATAGACAAGGCCCCCACACACAGCATACCGTATATAGACAAGGCCCCCACACACAACATACGGTATATAGACAAGTCCCCCACACACAGCATACGGTATATAGGCAAGTCCCCCACACACAGCATACGGTATATAGGCAAGTCCCCCACACACAGCATACGGTATATAGACAAGTCCCCCACACACAGCATACGGTATATAGACAAGTCCCCCACACACAGCATACGGTATATAGACAAGTCCCCCCCACACAGCATACGGTATATAGACAAGTCTCCCACACACAGCATACGGTATATAGACAAGTCCCCCACACACAGCATACGGTATATAGACAAGTCCCCCACACACAGCATACGGTATATAGACAAGTCCCCCACACACAGCATACGGTATATAGACAAGTCCCCCACACACAGCATACGGTATATAGACAAGTCCCCCACACACAGCATACAGTATATAGACAAGTACCCCACACAGCATACGGTATATAGACAAGTCCCCCCCACACAGCATACGGTATATAGACAAGTCCCCCCCACACAGCATACAGTATATAGACAAGTCCCCCCCACACAGCAAACAGTATATAGACAAGTCCCCCACACACAGCATACGGTATATAGACAAGTCCCCCACACACAGCATACGGTATATAGACAAGTCCCCCCCACACAGCATACAGTATATAGAGAAGTCCCCCACACAGCATACGGTATATAGACAAGTCCCCCCCCACACAGCATACGGTATATAGACAAGTCCCCCACACAGCATACGGTATATAGACAAGTCCCCCACACACAGCATACAGTATATAGACAAGTCCCCCACACACAGCATACAGTATATAGACAAGTCCCCCACACACAGCATACGGTATATAGACAAGTCCCCCACACACAGCATACGATATATAGACAAGTCCCCCACACACAGCATACAGTATATAGACAAGTCCCCCACACACAGCATACAGTATATAGACAAGTCCCCCACACAGCATACGGTATATAGACAAGTCCCCTACACACAGCATACGGTATATAGACAAGTCCGCTACACAGCATACGGTATATAGACAAGTCCCCTACACAGCATACAGTATATAGACAAGTCCCCCACACACAGTATACGGTATATAGACAAGTACCCCACACACAGCATACAGTATATAGACAAGTCCCCCACACACAGCATACGGTATATAGACAAGTCCCCCACACACACCATACAGTATATAGACAAGTCCCCCACCACACAGCATACAGTATATAGACAAGTACCCTACACACAGCATACAGTATATAGACAAGTCCCCCACACACAGCATACAGTATATAGACAAGTCCCCCACACAGCATACGGTATATAGACAAGTCCCCTACACACAGCATACGGTATATAGACAAGTCCCCCACCACACAGCATACGGTATATAGACAAGTCCCCCACACACAGCATACGGTATATAGACAAGTCCCCCACCACACAGCATACAGTATATAGACAAGTCCCCCACCACACAGCATACAGTATATAGACAAGTACCCTACACACAGCATACAGTATATAGACAAGTCCCCCACACACAGCATACAGTATATAGACAAGTCCCCCACACAGCATACGGTATATAGACAAGTCCCCCACACACAGCATACGGTATATAGACAAGTCCCCCCCACACAGCATACGGTATATAGACAAGTCCGAACCACACAGCATACGGTATATAGACAAGTCCCCCACACACAGCATACAGTATATAGACAAGTTCCCCACACACAGCATACGGTATATAGACAAGTCCAATACACAGCATACGGTATATAGACAAGTCCCCTACACAGCATACAGTATATAGACAAGTCCCCCACACACAGTGTACGGTATATAGACAAGTCCCCCACACACAGCATACAGTATATAGACAAGTCCCCCACACAGCATACGGTATATAGACAAGTCCCCCACACAGCATACGGTATATAGACAAGTCCCCTACACACAGCATACGGTATATAGACAAGTCCCCTACACAGCATACGGTATATAGACAAGTCCCCTACACAGCATACAGTATATAGACAAGTCCCCCACACACAGTATACGGTATATAGACAAGTCCCCCCCACACAGCATACGGTATATAGACAAGTCCTCTACACAGCATACAGTATATAGACAAGTCCCCCACACACAGTATACGGTATATAGACAAGTCCCACACACACACAGCATACGGTATATAGACAAGTCCCCCACACACAGCATACGGTATATAGACAAGTCCCCCACACACAGCATACGGTATATAGACAAGTCCCCCACACACAGCATACGGTATATAGACAAGTCCCCCACACACAGCATACGGTATATAGACAAGTCCCCCACACACAGCATACAGTATATAGACAAGTCCCTTACACACAGCATACGGTATAAAGACAAGTCCCCCACACACAGCATACGGTATATAGACAAGTCCCCTACACAGCATACGGTATATAGACAAGTCCCCTACACACAGCATACAGTATATAGACAAGTCCCCCCCACACACACACAGCATACAGTATATAGACAAGTCCCCCACACACAGTATACGGCATATAGACAAGTCCCCCCCACACACAGCATACAGTATATAGACAAGTCCCCCACACAGCATACAATATATAGACAAGTCCCCCACAGACAGCATACAGTATATAGACAAGTCTCCCACACACAGTATACGGCATATAGACAAGTCCCCCACACACAGCATGCAGTATATAGATAAGTCCCCCACACACAGCATACAGTATATAGACAAGTCCCCCACACACAGCATACAGTATACAGACAAGTACCCCACACACAGCATACAGTATATAGACAAGTCCCCCACACACAGCATACAGTATATAGACAAGTCCCCTACACAGCATACAGTATATAGAAAAGTCCCCCACACACAGCATACAGTATATAGACAAGTCCCCCACACACAGCATACAGTATATAGACAAGTACCCCACACACAGCATACAGTATATAGACAAGTCCCCCACACACAGCATACGGTATATAGACAAGTCCCCCACACACAGCATACGGTATATAGACAAGTCCCCCACACACAGCATACGGTATATAGACAAGTCCCCCACACACAGCATACGGTATATAGACAAGTCCCCCACACACACAGCATACGGTATATAGACAAGAACCCCACACACAGAATACGGTATAAAGACAAGTCCCCCACACACAGCATACCGTATATAGACAAGTCCCCCCCACACAGCATACGGTATATAGACAAGTCCCCCCCACACAGCATACAGTATATAGACAAGTCCCCCACAGACACCATACAGTATATAGACAAGTCCCCCACACACACCATACAGTATATAGACAAGCCCCCCACACACAGCATACGGTATATAGACAAGTCCCCCCCACACAGCATACAGTATATAGACAAGTCCCCCCCACACAGCATACAGTATATAGACAAGTCCCCTACACAGCATACAGTATATAGACAAGTCCCCCACACACAGCATACAGTATATAGACAAGTACCCCACACACAGCATACAGTATATAGACAAGTCCCCCACACACAGCATACAGTATATAGACAAGTCCCCCACACACAGCATACGGTATATAGACAAGTCCCCCACACACAGCATACGGTATATAGACAAGTCCCCCACACACAGCATACGGTATATAGACAAGTCCCCCACACACAGCATACGGTATATAGACAAGTCCCCCACACACAGCATACGGTATATAGACAAGTCCCCCACACACAGCATACGGTATATAGACAAGTCCCCCACACACAGCATACGGTATATAGACAAGTCACCCACACACAGCATACGGTATATAGACAAGTCCCCCACACACAGCATACGGTATATAGACAAGTCCCCCACACACAGCATACGGTATATAGACAAGTCCCCCACACACAGCATACGGTATATAGACAAGTCCCCCACACACAGCATACGGTATATAGACAAGTCCCCCACACACAGCATACGGTATATAGACAAGTCCCCCACACACAGCATACGGTATATAGACAAGTCCCCCACACACAGCATACGGTATATAGACAAGTCCCCCACACACAGCATACGGTATATAGACAAGTCCCCCACACACAGCATACGGTATATAAACAAGTCCCCCACACACAGCATACGGTATATAGACAAGTCCCCCACACACAGCATACGGTATATAGACAAGTCCCCCACACACAGCATACGGTATATAGACAAGTCACCCACACACAGCATACAGTATATAGACAAGTCCCCCACACACAGCATACGGTATATAGACAAGTCCCCCACACACAGCATACGGTATATAGACAAGTCCCCCACACACAGCATACAGTATATAGACAAGACCCCCACACACAGCATACGGTATATAGACAAGTCCCCCATACACAGCATAAGGTATATAGACAAGTCCCCCCCACACACAGCATACGGTATATAGACAAGTCACCCACACACAGCATACGGTATATAGACAAGTCCCCCACACACAGCATACGGTATATAGGCAAGTCCCCCACACACAGCATACGGTATATAGACAAGTCCCCCACACACAGCATACGGTATATAGACAAGTCCCCCCAACACAGCATACGGTATATAGACAAGTCCCCCACACACAGCATACAGTATATAGACAAGTACCCCACACACACAGCATACGGTATATAGACAAGTCCCCTACACACAGCATACAGTATATAGACAAGTCCCCCCCACACACAGCATACGGTATATAGACAAGTCCCCCACACAGCATGCGGTATATAAACAAGTCCCCCATACACAGCATACGGTATATAGACAAGTCCAGCACACACAGCATACGGTATATAGACAAGTCCCCCACACACAGCATACGGTATATAGACAAGTCCCCCACACACAGCATACGGTATATAGACAAGTCCCCCACACACAGAATACAGTATATAGACAAGTCCCCCACACACAGCATACGGTATATAGACAAGTACCCCACACAGCATACGGTATATAGACAAGTCCCTCACACAGCATACGGTATATAGACATGTCCCCCCCACACACAGCATACGGTATATAGACAAGTCCCCCACACAGCATGCGGTATATAAACAAGTCCCCCATACACAGCATACGGTATATAGACAAGTCCAGCACACACAGCATACGGTATATAGACAAGTCCCCCACACACAGCATACGGTATATAGACAAGTCCCCCACACACAGCATACGGTATATAGACAAGTCCCCCATACACAGCATACGGTATATAGACAAGTCCCCCACACACAGCATACGGTATATAGACAAGACCCCCACACACAGCATACGGTATATAGACAAGTCCCCCACACACAGCATACAGTATATAGACAAGTCCCCCACACACAGCATACAGTATATAGACAAGTCCCCCACACACAGCATACGGTATATAGACAAGTCCAGCACACACAGCATACAGTATATAGACAAGTCCCCCACACACAGCATACGGTATATAGACAAGTCCCCCACACACAGCGTACGGTATATAGACAACTCCCCCACACAGCATACGGTATATAGACAAGTCCCCCACACACAGCATACAGTATATAGACAAGTACCCCACACAGCATACGGTATATAGACAAGTCCCTCCCACACAGCATACGGTATATAGACAAGTCCCCCCCACACACAGCATACGGTATATAGACAAGTCCCCCACACACAGCATACAGTATATAGACAAGTCCCCCACACACAGCATACAGTATATAGACAAGTCCCCCACACACAGCATACAGTATATTGACAAGTCCCCCACACACAGCATACGGTATATAGACAAGTCCCCTACACAGCATACAGTATATAGACAAGTCCCCCCCACACAGCATACGGTATATAGACAAGTCCTCTACACAGCATACAGTATATAGACAAGTCCCCCACACACAGTATACGGTATATAGACAAGTCCCACACACACACAGCATACGGTATATAGACAAGTCCCCCACACACAGCATACGGTATATAGACAAGTCCCCCACACACAGCATACGGTATATAGACAAGTCCCCCACACACAGCATATGGTATATAGACAAGTCCCCCACACACAGCATACAGTATATAGACAAGTCCCCCACACACAGCATACAGTATATAGACAAGTCCCTTACACACAGCATACGGTATAAAGACAAGTCCCCCACACACAGCATACGGTATATAGACAAGTCCCCTACACAGCATACGGTATATAGACAAGTCCCCTACACACAGCATACGGTATATAGACAAGTCCCCCACACACAGTATACGGCATATAGACAAGTCCCCCCCACACACAGCATACAGTATATAGACAAGTCCCCCACACACAGCATACAATATATAGACAAGTCCCCCACACACAGCATACAGTATATAGACAAGTCCCCCACACACAGTATACGGCATATAGACAAGTCCCCCACACACAGCATACAGTATATAGACAAGTCCCCCACACACAGCATACAGTATATAGACAAGTCCCCCACACACAGCATACAGTATACAGACAAGTACCCCACACACAGCATACAGTATATAGACAAGTCCCCCACACACAGCATACAGTATATAGACAAGTCCCCTACACAGCATACAGTATATAGAAAAGTCCCCCACACACAGCATACAGTATATAGACAAGTCCCCCACACACAGCATACAGTATATAGACAAGTACCCCACACACAGCATACAGTATATAGACAAGTCCCCCACACACAGCATACGGTATATAGACAAGTCCCCCACACACAGCATACGGTATATAGACAAGCCCCCCACACACAGCATACGGTATATAGACAAGTCCCCCCCACACAGCATACAGTATATAGACAAGTCCCCCCCACACAGCATACAGTATATAGACAAGTCCCCTACACAGCATACAGTATATAGACAAGTCCCCCACACACAGTATACGGTATATAGACAAGTCCCCCACACACAGCAAACGGTATATAGACAAGTCCCCCACACACAGCATACGGTATATAGACAAGTCCCCCACACACAGCATACGGTATATAGACAAGTTCCCCACACACAGCATACGGTATATAGACAAGTCCCCCACACACAGCATACGGTATATAGACAAGTCCCCCACACACAGCATACAGTATATAGACAAGTCCCCCACACACAGCATACGGTATATAGACAAGTCCCCCACACACAGCATACGGTATATAGACAAGTCCCCCACACACAGCATACAGTATATAGACAAGACCCCCACACACAGCATACGGTATATAGACAAGTCCCCCATACACAGCATAAGGTATATAGACAAGTCCCCCCCACACACAGCATACGGTATATAGACAAGTCCCCCCCACATAGCATACAGTATATAGAGAAGTCACCCACACACAGCATACGGTATATAGACAAGTCCCCCACACACAGCATACGGTATATAGACAAGTCCCCCACACACAGCATACGGTATATAGACAAGTCCCCCACACACAGCAAACGGTATATAGACAAGACCCCCACACAGCATACAGTATATAGACAAGTCCCCCACACACAGCATACGGTATATAGACAAGTCCCACACACAGCATACGGTATATAGACAAGTCCCCCACACACAGCATACGGTATATAGACAAGTCCCCCATACACAGCATACGGTATATAGACAAGTCCCCCATACACAGCATACGGTATATAGACAAGTCCCCCACACAGCATACGGTATATAGACAAGTCCCCCACACACAGCATACGGTATATAGACAAGTCCCCCACACACAGCATACGGTATATAGACAAGTCCCCCACACACAGCATACGGTATATAGACAAGTCCCCCACACACAGCATACGGTATATAGACCAGTCCCCCACACACAGCATACAGTATATAGACAAGTCCCCCACACAGCATACAGTATATAGACAAGTCCCCCCCACACAGCATACAGTATATAGACAAGGCCCCCACACACAGCATACGGTATATAGACAAGTCCCCCACACACAGCATACGGTATATAGACAAGGCCCCCACACACAGCATACGGTATATAGACAAGTCCCCCACACACAGCATACGGTATATAGACAAGTCCCCCACACACAGCATACGGTATATAGACAAGTCCCCCCCACACAGCATACGGTATATAGACAAGTCCCCTCCACACAGCATACGGTATATAGACAAGTCTCCCACACACAGCATACGGTATATAGACAAGTCCCCCACACACAGCATACGGTATATAGACAAGTCCCCCACACACAGCATACGGTATATAGACAAGTCCCCCACACACAGCATACGGTATATAGACAAGTCCCCCACACACAGCATACGGTATATAGACAAGTCCCCCACACACAGCATACAGTATATAGACAAGTACCCCACACAGCATACGGTATATAGACAAGTCCCCCCCACACAGCATACGGTATATAGACAAGTCCCCCCCACACAGCATACAGTATATAGACAAGTCCCCCCCACACAGCAAACAGTATATAGACAAGTCCCCCACACACAGCATACGGTATATAGACAAGTCCCCCACACACAGCATACGGTATATAGACAAGTCCCCCCCACACAGCATACGGTATATAGACAAGTCCCCCCCACACAGCATACAGTATATAGAGAAGTCCCCCACACAGCATACGGTATATAGACAAGTCCCCCCCCACACAGCATACGGTATATAGACAAGTCCCCCACACAGCATACGGTATATAGACAAGTCCCCCACACACAGCATACAGTATATAGACAAGTCCCCCACACACAGCATACAGTATATAGACAAGTCCCCCACACACAGCATACGGTATATAGACAAGTCCCCCACACACAGCATACGGTATATAGACAAGTCCCCCACACACAGCATACAGTATATAGACAAGTCCCCCACACACAGCATACAGTATATAGACAAGTCCCCCACACAGCATACGGTATATAGACAAGTCCCCTACACACAGCATACGGTATATAGACAAGTCCCCTACACAGCATACGGTATATAGACAAGTCCCCTACACAGCATACAGTATATAGACAAGTCCCCCACACACAGTATACGGTATATAGACAAGTCCCCCACACACAGCATACAGTATATAGACAAGTCCCCCACACACAGCATACGGTATATAGACAAGTCCCCCACACACACCATACAGTATATAGACAAGTCCCCCACCACACAGCATACAGTATATAGACAAGTACCCTACACACAGCATACAGTATATAGACAAGTCCCCCACACACAGCATACAGTATATAGACAAGTCCCCCACACAGCATACGGTATATAGACAAGTCCCCTACACACAGCATACGGTATATAGACAAGTCCCCCACCACACAGCATACGGTATATAGACAAGTCCCCCACACACAGCATACGGTATATAGACAAGTCCCCCACACACAGCATACAGTATATAGACAAGTCCCCCACCACACAGCATACAGTATATAGACAAGTCCCCCACACACAGCATACGGTATATAGACAAGTCCCCCACACACAGCATACGGTATATAGACAAGTCCCCCACACACAGCATACAGTATATAGACAAGTCCCCCACACACAGCATACAGTATATAGACAAGTCCCCCACACACAGCATACAGTATATAGACAAGTCCCCCACACAGCATACGGTATATAGACAAGTCCCCCACACACAGCATACGGTATATAGACAAGTCCCCCCCACACAGCATACGGTATATAGACAAGTCCGAACCACACAGCATACGGTATATAGACTAGTCCCCCACACACAGCATACAGTATATAGACAAGTCCCCCACACACAGCAAACGGTATATAGACAAGACCCCCACACAGCATACAGTATATAGACAAGTCCCCCACACACAGCATACAGTATATAGACAAGTCCCCCACACACAGCATACAGTATATAGACAAGTCCCCCACACACAGCATACGGTATATAGACAAGTCCCACACACAGCATACAGTATATAGACAAGTCCCCCACACACAGCATACGGTATATAGACAAGTCCCCCACACACAGCATACAGTATATAGACAAGTCCCCCACACACAGCATACGGTATATAGACAAGTCCCACACACAGCATACGGTATATAGACAAGTCCCCCACACACAGCATACGGTATATAGACAAGTCCCCCATACACAGCATACGGTATATAGACAAGTCCCCCATACACAGCATACGGTATATAGACAAGTCCCCCACACAGCATACGGTATATAGACAAGTCCCCACACACAGCATACGGTATATAGACAAGTCCCCCACACACAGCATACGGTATATAGACAAGTCCCCCACACACAGCATACGGTATATAGACAAGTCCCCCATACACAGCATACGGTATATAGACCAGTCCCCCACACACAGCATACAGTATATAGACAAGTCCCCCACACAGCATACAGTATATAGACAAGTCCCCCCCACACAGCATACGGTATATAGACAAGGCCCCCACACACAGCATACGGTATATAGACAAGTCCCCCACACACAGCATACGGTATATAGACAAGGCCCCCACACACAGCATACGGTATATAGACAAGGCCCCCACACACAGCATACCGTATATAGACAAGGCCCCCACACACAACATACGGTATATAGACAAGTCCCCCACACACAGCATACGGTATATAGGCAAGTCCCCCACACACAGCATACGGTATATAGGCAAGTCCCCCACACACAGCATACGGTATATAGACAAGTCCCCCACACACAGCATACGGTATATAGACAAGTCCCCCACACACAGCATACGGTATATAGACAAGTCCCCCCCACACAGCATACGGTATATAGACAAGTCTCCCACACACAGCATACGGTATATAGACAAGTCCCCCACACACAGCATACGGTATATAGACAAGTCCCCCACACACAGCATACGGTATATAGACAAGTCCCCCACACACAGCATACGGTATATAGACAAGTCCCCCACACACAGCATACGGTATATAGACAAGTCCCCCACACACAGCATACAGTATATAGACAAGTACCCCACACAGCATACGGTATATAGACAAGTCCCCCCCACACAGCATACGGTATATAGACAAGTCCCCCCCACACAGCATACAGTATATAGACAAGTCCCCCCCACACAGCAAACAGTATATAGACAAGTCCCCCACACACAGCATACGGTATATAGACAAGTCCCCCACACACAGCATACGGTATATAGACAAGTCCCCCCCACACAGCATACAGTATATAGAGAAGTCCCCCACACAGCATACGGTATATAGACAAGTCCCCCCCCACACAGCATACGGTATATAGACAAGTCCCCCACACAGCATACGGTATATAGACAAGTCCCCCACACACAGCATACAGTATATAGACAAGTCCCCCACACACAGCATACAGTATATAGACAAGTCCCCCACACACAGCATACGGTATATAGACAAGTCCCCCACACACAGCATACGATATATAGACAAGTCCCCCACACACAGCATACAGTATATAGACAAGTCCCCCACACACAGCATACAGTATATAGACAAGTCCCCCACACAGCATACGGTATATAGACAAGTCCCCTACACACAGCATACGGTATATAGACAAGTCCGCTACACAGCATACGGTATATAGACAAGTCCCCTACACAGCATACAGTATATAGACAAGTCCCCCACACACAGTATACGGTATATAGACAAGTACCCCACACACAGCATACAGTATATAGACAAGTCCCCCACACACAGCATACGGTATATAGACAAGTCCCCCACACACACCATACAGTATATAGACAAGTCCCCCACCACACAGCATACAGTATATAGACAAGTACCCTACACACAGCATACAGTATATAGACAAGTCCCCCACACACAGCATACAGTATATAGACAAGTCCCCCACACAGCATACGGTATATAGACAAGTCCCCTACACACAGCATACGGTATATAGACAAGTCCCCCACCACACAGCATACGGTATATAGACAAGTCCCCCACACACAGCATACGGTATATAGACAAGTCCCCCACCACACAGCATACAGTATATAGACAAGTCCCCCACCACACAGCATACAGTATATAGACAAGTACCCTACACACAGCATACAGTATATAGACAAGTCCCCCACACACAGCATACAGTATATAGACAAGTCCCCCACACAGCATACGGTATATAGACAAGTCCCCCACACACAGCATACGGTATATAGACAAGTCCCCCCCACACAGCATACGGTATATAGACAAGTCCGAACCACACAGCATACGGTATATAGACAAGTCCCCCACACACAGCATACAGTATATAGACAAGTTCCCCACACACAGCATACGGTATATAGACAAGTCCAATACACAGCATACGGTATATAGACAAGTCCCCTACACAGCATACAGTATATAGACAAGTCCCCCACACACAGTGTACGGTATATAGACAAGTCCCCCACACACAGCATACAGTATATAGACAAGTCCCCCACACAGCATACGGTATATAGACAAGTCCCCCACACAGCATACGGTATATAGACAAGTCCCCTACACACAGCATACGGTATATAGACAAGTCCCCTACACAGCATACGGTATATAGACAAGTCCCCTACACAGCATACAGTATATAGACAAGTCCCCCACACACAGTATACGGTATATAGACAAGTCCCCCCCACACAGCATACGGTATATAGACAAGTCCTCTACACAGCATACAGTATATAGACAAGTCCCCCACACACAGTATACGGTATATAGACAAGTCCCACACACACACAGCATACGGTATATAGACAAGTCCCCCACACACAGCATACGGTATATAGACAAGTCCCCCACACACAGCATACGGTATATAGACAAGTCCCCCACACACAGCATACGGTATATAGACAAGTCCCCCACACACAGCATACGGTATATAGACAAGTCCCCCACACACAGCATACAGTATATAGACAAGTCCCTTACACACAGCATACGGTATAAAGACAAGTCCCCCACACACAGCATACGGTATATAGACAAGTCCCCTACACAGCATACGGTATATAGACAAGTCCCCTACACACAGCATACAGTATATAGACAAGTCCCCCCCACACACACACAGCATACAGTATATAGACAAGTCCCCCACACACAGTATACGGCATATAGACAAGTCCCCCCCACACACAGCATACAGTATATAGACAAGTCCCCCACACAGCATACAATATATAGACAAGTCCCCCACAGACAGCATACAGTATATAGACAAGTCTCCCACACACAGTATACGGCATATAGACAAGTCCCCCACACACAGCATGCAGTATATAGATAAGTCCCCCACACACAGCATACAGTATATAGACAAGTCCCCCACACACAGCATACAGTATACAGACAAGTACCCCACACACAGCATACAGTATATAGACAAGTCCCCCACACACAGCATACAGTATATAGACAAGTCCCCTACACAGCATACAGTATATAGAAAAGTCCCCCACACACAGCATACAGTATATAGACAAGTCCCCCACACACAGCATACAGTATATAGACAAGTACCCCACACACAGCATACAGTATATAGACAAGTCCCCCACACACAGCATACGGTATATAGACAAGTCCCCCACACACAGCATACGGTATATAGACAAGTCCCCCACACACAGCATACGGTATATAGACAAGTCCCCCACACACAGCATACGGTATATAGACAAGTCCCCCACACACACAGCATACGGTATATAGACAAGAACCCCACACACAGAATACGGTATAAAGACAAGTCCCCCACACACAGCATACCGTATATAGACAAGTCCCCCCCACACAGCATACGGTATATAGACAAGTCCCCCCCACACAGCATACAGTATATAGACAAGTCCCCCACAGACACCATACAGTATATAGACAAGTCCCCCACACACACCATACAGTATATAGACAAGCCCCCCACACACAGCATACGGTATATAGACAAGTCCCCCCCACACAGCATACAGTATATAGACAAGTCCCCCCCACACAGCATACAGTATATAGACAAGTCCCCTACACAGCATACAGTATATAGACAAGTCCCCCACACACAGCATACAGTATATAGACAAGTACCCCACACACAGCATACAGTATATAGACAAGTCCCCCACACACAGCATACAGTATATAGACAAGTCCCCCACACACAGCATACGGTATATAGACAAGTCCCCCACACACAGCATACGGTATATAGACAAGTCCCCCACACACAGCATACGGTATATAGACAAGTCCCCCACACACAGCATACGGTATATAGACAAGTCCCCCACACACAGCATACGGTATATAGACAAGTCCCCCACACACAGCATACGGTATATAGACAAGTCCCCCACACACAGCATACGGTATATAGACAAGTCCCCCACACACAGCATACGGTATATAGACAAGTCCCCCACACACAGCATACGGTATATAGACAAGTCCCCCACACACAGCATACGGTATATAGACAAGTCCCCCACACACAGCATACGGTATATAGACAAGTCCCCCATACACAGCATACGGTATATAAACAAGTCCCCCACACACAGCATACGGTATATAGACAAGTCCCCCACACACAGCATACGGTATATAGACAAGTCCCCCACACACAGCATACGGTATATAGACAAGTCACCCACACACAGCATACAGTATATAGACAAGTCCCCCACACACAGCATACGGTATATAGACAAGTCCCCCACACACAGCATACGGTATATAGACAAGTCCCCCACACACAGCATACAGTATATAGACAAGACCCCCACACACAGCATACGGTATATAGACAAGTCCCCCATACACAGCATAAGGTATATAGACAAGTCCCCCCCACACACAGCATACGGTATATAGACAAGTCCCCCCCACATAGCATACAGTATATAGACAAGTCACCCACACACAGCATACGGTATATAGACAAGTCCCCCACACACAGCATACGGTATATAGACAAGTCCCCCACACACAGCATACGGTATATAGACAAGTCCCCCACACACAGCAAACGGTATATAGACAAGACCCCCACACAGCATACAGTATATAGACAAGTCCCCCACACACAGCATACGGTATATAGACAAGTCCCCCACACACAGCATACAGTATATAGACAAGTCCCCCACACACAGCATACGGTATATAGACAAGTCCCACACACAGCATACAGTATATAGACAAGTCCCCCACACACAGCATACGGTATATAGACAAGTCCCCCACACACAGCATACAGTATATAGACAAGTCCCCCACACACAGCATACGGTATATAGACAAGTCCCACACACAGCATACGGTATATAGACAAGTCCCCCACACACAGCATACGGTATATAGACAAGTCCCCCATACACAGCATACGGTATATAGACAAGTCCCCCATACACAGCATACGGTATATAGACAAGTCCCCCACACAGCATACGGTATATAGACAAGTCCCCCACACACAGCATACGGTATATAGACAAGTCCCCCACACACAGCATACGGTATATAGACAAGTCCCCCACACACAGCATACGGTATATAGACAAGTCCCCCATACACAGCATACGGTATATAGACAAGTCCCCCACACAGCATACAGTATATAGACAAGTCCCCCACACACAGCATACGGTATATAGACCAGTCCCCCACACACAGCATACAGTATATAGACAAGTCCCCCACACAGCATACAGTATATAGACAAGTCCCCCCCACACAGCATACAGTATATAGACAAGGCCCCCACACACAGCATACAGTATATAGACAAGTCCCCCACACACAGCATACAGTATATAGACAAGTCCCCCACACAGCATACGGTATATAGACAAGTCCCCCACACACAGCATACGGTATATAGACAAGTCCCCCCCACACAGCATACGGTATATAGACAAGTCCGCACCACACAGCATACGGTATATAGACAAGTCCCCCACACACAGCATACAGTATATAGACAAGTCCCCACACACAGCATACGGTATATAGACAAGTCCAATACACAGCATACGGTATATAGACAAGTCCCCTACACAGCATACAGTATATAGACAAGTCCCCCACACACAGTATACGGTATATAGACAAGTCCCCCACACACAGCATACAGTATATAGACAAGTCCCCCACACAGCATACGGTATATAGACAAGTCCCCCACACAGCATACGGTATATAGACAAGTCCCCTACACACAGCATACGGTATATAGACAAGTCCCCTACACAGCATACGGTATATAGACAAGTCCCCTACACAGCATACAGTATATAGACAAGTCCCCCACACACAGTATACGGTATATAGACAAGTCCCCCACACACAGCATACGGTATATAGACAAGTCCCCCACACACAGCATACGGTATATAGACAAGTCCCCCACACACAGCATACGGTATATAGACAAGTCCCCCACACACAGCATACGGTATATAGACAAGTCCCCCTCACACAGCATACAGTATATAGACAAGTCACCCACACACAGCATACGGTATATAGACAAGTCCCCCACACACAGCATACAGTATATAGACAAGTCACCCACACACAGCATACGGTATATAGACAAGTCCCCCACACACACCATACAGTATATAGACAAGTCCCCCCCACACAGCATACGGTATATAGACAAGTCCCCCACACACAGCATACGGTATATAGACAAGTCCCCCACACACAGCATACGGTATATAGACAAGTCCCCCACACACAGCATACGGTATATAGACAAGTCCCCCACACACAGCATACGGTATATAGACAAGTCCCCCACACACAGCATACAGTATATAGACAAGTCCCCCACACACAACATACAGTATATAGACAAGCCCCCACACACAGCATACGGTATATAGACAAGTCCCCCACACACAGCATACAGTATATAGACAAGTCCCCCACACACAGCATACGGTATATAGACAAGTCCCCCATACACAGCATACAGTATATAGACAAGTCCCCCATACACAGCATACGGTATATAGACAAGTACCCCACACAGCATACGGTATATAGACAAGTCCCTCACACACCATACGGTATATAGACATGTCCCCCCCACACACAGCATACGGTATATAGACAAGTCCCCCACACAGCATGCGGTATATAAACAAGTCCCCCATACACAGCATACGGTATATAGACAAGTCCAGCACACACAGCATACGGTATATAGACAAGTCCCCCACACACAGCATACGGTATATAGACAAGTCCCCCACACACAGCATACGGTATATAGACAAGTCCCCCATACACAGCATACGGTATATAGACAAGTCCCCCACACACAGCATACAGTATATAGACAAGTCCCCCACACACAGCATACAGTATATAGACAAGTCCCCCACACACAGCATACGGTATATAGACAAGTCCAGCACACACAGCATACAGTATATAGACAAGTCCCCCACACACAGCATACGGTATATAGACAAGTCCCCCACACAGAGCATACGGTATATAGACAAGTCCCCCACACAGCATACGGTATATAGACAAGTCCCCCACACACAGCATACAGTATATAGACAAGTACCCCACACAGCATACGGTATATAGACAAGTCCCTCCCACACAGCATATGGTATATAGACAAGTCCCCCCCACACACAGCATACGGTATATAGACAAGTCCCCCACACACAGCATACAGTATATAGACAAGTCCCCCACACACAGCATACGGTATATAGACAAGTCCCCTACACAGCATACAGTATATAGACAAGTCCCCCCCACACAGCATACGGTATATAGACAAGTCCTCTACACAGCATACAGTATATAGACAAGTCCCCCACACACAGTATACGGTATATAGACAAGTCCCACACACACACAGCATACGGTATATAGACAAGTCCCCCATACACAGCATACAGTATATAGACAAGTCCCCCACACACAGCATACAGTATATAGACAAGTCCCCCACACACAGCATACAGTATATAGACAAGTCCCCTACACACAGCAAACGTTATAAAGACAAGTCCCCCACACACAGCATACGGTATATAGACAAGTCCCCTACACAGCATACGGTATATAGACAAGTCCCCTACACACAGCATACAGTATATAGACAAGTCCCCCACACACAGTATACGGCATATAGACAAGTCCCCCACACACAGCTTACAGTATATAGACAAGTCCCCCACACACAGCATACAATATATAGACAAGTCCCCCACACACAGCATACAGTATATAGACAAGTACCCCACACACAGCATACAGTATATAGACAAGTCCCCCACACACAGCATACAGTATATAGACAAGTCCCCTACACAGCATACAGTATATAGAAAAGTCCCCCACACACAGCATACAGTATATAGACAAGTCCCCCACACACAGCATACAGTATATAGACAAGTACCCCACACACAGCATACAGTATATAGACAAGTCCCCCACACACAGCATACGGTATATAGACAAGTCCCCCACACACAGCATACGGTATATAGACAAGTCCCCCACACACAGCATACGGTATATAGACAAGTCCCCCACACACACAGCATACGGTATATAGACAAGAACCCCACACACAGAATACGGTATATAGACAAGTCCCCCACACACAGCATACCGTATATAGACAAGTCCCCCCCACACAGCATACGGTATATAGACAAGTCCCCCCCACACAGCATACAGTATATAGACAAGTCACCCACACACAGCATACGGTATATAGACAAGTACCCCACACACAGAATACGGTATATAGACAAGTCCCCCACACACAGCATACCGTATATAGACAAGTCCCCCCCACACAGCATACGGTATATAGACAAGTCCCCCCCACACAGCATACAGTATATAGACAAGTCCCCCACACATACCATACAGTATATAGACAAGTCCCCCACACACACCATACAGTATATAGACAAGCCCCCCACACACAGCATACGGTATATAGACAAGTCCCCCCCACACAGCATACAGTATATAGACAAGTCCCCCCCACACAGCATACAGTATATAGACAAGTCCCCTACACAGCATACAGTATATAGACAAGTCCCCCACACACAGTATACGGTATATAGACAAGTCCCCCACACACAGCAAACGGTATATAGACAAGTCCCCCACACACAGCATACGGTATATAGACAAGTCCCCCACACACAGCATACGGTATATAGACAAGTCCCCCACACACAGCATACGGTATATAGACAAGTCCCCCACACACAGCATACGGTATATAGACAAGTCCCCCACACACAGCATACGGTATATAGACAAGTCCCCCACACACAGCATACAGTATATAGACAAGTCCCCCACACACAGCATACGGTATATAGACAAGTCCCCCACACACAGCATACGGTATATAGACAAGTCCCCCACACACAGCATACGGTATATAGACAAGTCCCCCACACACAGCATACGGTATATAGACAAGTCCCCCACACACAGCATACAGTATATAGACAAGACCCCCACACACAGCATATATAGACAAGTCCCCCATACACAGCATAAGGTATATAGACAAGTCCCCCCCACACACAGCATACGGTATATAGACAAGTCCCCCCCACATAGCATACAGTATATAGACAAGTCACCCACACACAGCATACGGTATATAGACAAGTCCCCCACACACAGCATACGGTATATAGACAAGTCCCCCACACACAGCATACGGTATATAGACAAGTCCCCCACACACAGCAAACGGTATATAGACAAGACCCCCACACAGCATACAGTATATAGACAAGTCCCCCACACACAGCATACGGTATATAGACAAGTCCCCCACACACAGCATACAGTATATAGACAAGTCCCCCACACACAGCATACGGTATATAGACAAGTCCCACACACAGCATACAGTATATAGACAAGTCCCCCACACACAGCATACGGTATATAGACAAGTCCCCCACACACAGCATACAGTATATAGACAAGTCCCCCACACACAGCATACGGTATATAGAAAAGTCCCACACACAGCATACGGTATATAGACAAGTCCCCCACACACAGCATACGGTATATAGACAAGTCCCCCACACACAGCATACGGTATATAGACAAGTCCCCCACACACAGCATACGGTATATAGACAAGTCCCCCACACAGCATACAGTATATAGACAAGTCCCCCACACACAGCATACGGTATATAGACCAGTCCCCCACACACAGCATACAGTATATAGACAAGTACCCCACACAGCATACAGTATGTAGACAAGTCCCCCCCACACAGCATACAGTATATAGACAAGGCCCCCACACACAGCATACGGTATATAGACAAGTCCCCCACACACAGCATACGGTATATAGACAAGTCCCCCACACACAGCATACAGTATATAGACAAGTCACCCACACACAGCATACAGTATATAGACAAGTCCCCCACACACAGCATACGGTATATAGACAAGTCCCCCACACACAGCATACGGTATATAGACAAGTCCCCCACACACAGCATACAGTATATAGACAAGACCCCCATACACAGCATAAGGTATATAGACAAGTCCCCCCCACACACAGCATACGGTATATAGACAAGTCCCCCCCACATAGCATACAGTATATAGACAAGTCACCCACACACAGCATACGGTATATAGACAAGTCCCCCACACACAGCATACGGTATATAGACAAGTCCCCCACACACAGCATACGGTATATAGACAAGTCCCCCACACACAGCAAACGGTATATAGACAAGACCCCCACACAGCATACAGTATATAGACAAGTCCCCCACAAACAGCATACGGTATATAGACAAGTCCCCCACACACAGCATACAGTATATAGACAAGTCCCCCACACACAGCATACGGCATATAGACAAGTCCCACACACAGCATACAGTATGTAGACAAGTCCCCCACACACAGCATACGGTATATACACAAGTCCCCCACACACAGCATACAGTATATAGACAAGTCCCCCACACACAGCATACAGTATATAGACAAGTACCCCACACAGCATACAGTATATAGACAAGTCCCCCCCACACAGCATACAGTATATAGACAAGTCCCCCCCACACAGCATACAGTATATAGACAAGGCCCCCACACACAGCATACGGTAAATAGACAAGTCCCCCACACACAGCATACGGTATATAGACAAGTCCCCCACACACAGCATACGGTATATAGACAAGGCCCCCACACACAGCATACCGTATATAGACAAGGCCCCCACACACAGCATACGGTATATAGACAAGTCCCCCACACACAGCATACGGTATATAGGCAAGTCCCCCACACACAGCATACGGTATATAGACAAGTCCCCCACACACAGCATACGGTATATAGACAAGTCCCCCACACACAGCATACGGTATATAGACAAGTCCCCCACACACAGCATACGGTATATAGACAAGTCCCCCCCACACAGCATACGGTATATAGACAAGTCCCCCCCACACAGCATACGGTATATAGACAAGTCTCCCACACACAGCATACGGTATATAGACAAGTCCCCCACACACAGCATACGGTATATAGACAAGTCCCCCACACACAGCATACGGTATATAGACAAGTCCCCCACACACAGCATACGGTATATAGACAAGTCCCCCACACACAGCATACGGTATATAGACAAGTCCCCCACACACAGCATACAGTATATAGACAAGTCCCCCACACACAGCATACGGTATATAGACAAGTCCCCCACACACAGCAAACGGTATATAGACAAGACCCCCACACAGCATACAGTATATAGACAAGTCCCCCACACACAGCATACGGTATATAGACAAGTCCCCCACACACAGCATACGGTATATAGACAAGTCCCCCACACAGCATATAGTATATAGACAAGTCCCCCCCACACAGCATACAGTATATAGACAAGGCCCCCACACACAGCATACGGTATATAGAGAAGTCCCCCACACACAGCATACGGTATATAGACAAGTCCCCCACACACAGCATACGGTATATAGACAAGTCCCCCACACACAGCATACCGTATATAGACAAGTCCCCTACACACAGCATACGGTATATAGACAAGTCCCCCACCACACAGCATACGGTATATAGACAAGTCCCCCACACACAGCATACGGTATATAGACAAGTCCCCCACCACACAGCATACAGTATATAGACAAGTCCCCCACCACACAGCATACAGTATATAGACAAGTACCCTACACACAGCATACAGTATATAGACAAGTCCCCCACACACAGCATACAGTATATAGACAAGTCCCCCACACAGCATACGGTATATAGACAAGTCCCCCACACACAGCATACGGTATATAGACAAGTCCCCCCCACACAGCATACGGTATATAGACAAGTCCCCCCCACACAGCATACGGTATATAGACAAGTCCCCCACACACAGCATACAGTATATAGACAAGTTCCCCACACACAGCATACGGTATATAGACAAGTCCCCTACACAGCATACGGTATATAGACAAGTCCCCTACACAGCATACAGTATATAGACAAGTCCCCCACACACAGTATACGGTATAAAGACAAGTCCCCCACACACAGCATACAGTATATAGACAAGTCCCCCACACACAGCATACAGTATATAGACAAGTCCCCCACACAGCATACGGTATATAGACAAGTCCCCCACACAGCATACGGTATATAGACAAGTCCCCTACACACAGCATACGGTATATAGACAAGTCCCCTACACAGCATACGGTATATAGACAAGTCCCCTACACAGCATACAGTATATAGACAAGTCCCCCACACACAGCATACGGTATATAGACAAGTCCCCCACACACAGCACACGGTATATAGACAAGTCCCCCACACACAGCATACTGTATATAGACAAGTCCCCCACACACAGCATACGGTATACAGACAAGTCCCCCATACACAGCATAAGGTATATAGACAAGTCCCCCACACACAGCATACGGTATATAGACAAGTCCCCTACACACAGCATACAGTATATAGACAAGTCCCCTACACACAGCATACAGTATATAGACAAGTCCCCCACACACAGCATACAGTATATAGACAAGTCACCCACACACAGCATACGGTATATAGACAAGTTACCCACACACAGCATACGGTATATAGACAAGTCCCCCACACACACAGCATACGGTATATAGACAAGTCCCCCACACACACCATACAGTATATAGACAAGTCCCCCCCACACAGCATACGGTATATAGACAAGTCCCCCACACACAGCATACGGTATATAGACAAGTCCCCCCCACACAGCATACGGTATATAGACAAGTCCCCCCCACACAGCATACAATATATAGACAAGTCCCCCACACACAGCATACGGTATATAGACAAGTCCCCCCCACACAGCATACAGTATATAGACAAGTCCCCTATACAGCATACAGTATATAGACAAGTCCCCTACACAGCATACAGTATATAGACAAGTCCCCCACACACACAGCATACGGTATATAGACAAGTCCCCCACACACAGCATACGGTATATAGACAAGTCCCCCCCACACAGCATACAGTATATAGACAAATACCCCACACAGCATACAGTATATAGACAAATACCCCACACAGCATGCGGTATATAGACAAGTCCCCCACACAGCATACGGTATATAGACAAGTCACCCACACACAGCATACGGTATATAGACAAGTCCCCTACACAGCATACAGTATATAGACAAGTCCCCCACACACACAGCATACGGTATATAGACAAGTCCCCCACACACAGCATACAGTATATAGACAAGTCCCCCATACACAGCATACAGTATATAGACAAGTCCCCCACACACAGCATACGGTATATAGACAAGTCCCCCACCTCCCACACACGGTATACAGACAAGTCCCCCCCACACACACACACAGCATACAGTATATAGACAAGTCCCCCATACACAGCATACGGTATATAGACAAGTCCCCCACACACAGCATACAGTGTATAGACAAGTCCCCCACACACAGCATACGGTATATAGACAAGTCCCCCACACAGCATACAGTATATAATCAAGTCCCCCACCTCCCACACACGGTATACAGACAAGTCCCCCCCACACACACACAGCATACAGTATATAGACAAGTCAAACCACACACCCCCACACACACAGCATACGGTATATAGACAAGTCCCACACACACAGCATACAGTATATAGACAAGTCCCCCACACACAGCATACGGTATATAGACAAGTCCCCCACACACAGCATACAGTATATAGACAAGTCCCCCACACAGCATACAGTATATAGACAAGTCCCCCATACACAGCATACGGTATATAGACAAGTACCCCACACAGCATACGGTATATAGACAAGTCCCCCACACACAGCATACGGTATATAGACAAGTCCCCCCCACACAGCATACGGTATATAGACAAGTACCCCACACACAGCATATAGTATATAGACAACTCCCCCCAACACAGCATACGGTATATAGACAAGTCCCCCACACACAGCATACAGTATATAGACAAGTCCCCCCCACACACAGCATACGGTATATAGACAAGTCCCCTACACACAGCATACAGTATATAGACAAGTCCCCCCCACACACAGCATACGGTATATAGACAAGTCCCCCACACAGCATGCGGTATATAAACAAGTCCCCCATACACAGCATACGGTATATAGACAAGTCCAGCACACACAGCATACGGTATATAGACAAGTCCCCCACACACAGCATACGGTATATAGACAAGTCCCCCACACACAGCATACGGTATATAGACAAGTCCCCCACACACAGAATACAGTATATAGACAAGTCCCCCACACACAGCATACGGTATATAGACAAGTACCCCACACAGCATACGGTATATAGACAAGTCCCTCACACAGCATACGGTATATAGACATGTCCCCCCCACACACAGCATACGGTATATAGACAAGTCCCCCACACAGCATGCGGTATATAAACAAGTCCCCCATACACAGCATGCGGTATATAGACAAGTCCAGCACACACAGCATACGGTATATAGACAAGTCCCCCACACACAGCATACGGTATATAGACAAGTCCCCCACACACAGCATACGGTATATAGACAAGTCCCCCACACACAGCATACGGTATATAGACAAGTCCCCCATACACAGCATACGGTATATAGACAAGTCCCCCACACACAGCATACGGTATATAGACAAGACCCCCACACACAGCATACGGTATATAGACAAGTCCCCCACACACAGCATACAGTATATAGACAAGTCCCCCACACACAGCATACAGTATATAGACAAGTCCCCCACACACAGCATACGGTATATAGACAAGTCCAGCACACACAGCATACAGTATATAGACAAGTCCCCCACACACAGCATACGGTATATAGACAAGTCCCCCACACACAGCATACGGTATATAGACAACTCCCCCACACAGCATACGGTATATAGACAAGTCCCCCACACACAGCATACAGTATATAGACAAGTACCCCACACAGCATACGGTATATAGACAAGTCCCTCCCACACAGCATACGGTATATAGACAAGTCCCCCCCACACACAGCATACGGTATATAGACAAGTCCCCCACACACAGCATACAGTATATAGACAAGTCCCCCACACACAGCATACAGTATATAGACAAGTCCCCCACACACAGCATACAGTATATTGACAAGTCCCCCACACACAGCATACGGTATATAGACAAGTCCCCTACACAGCATACAGTATATAGACAAGTCCCCCCCACACAGCATACGGTATATAGACAAGTCCTCTACACAGCATACAGTATATAGACAAGTCCCCCACACACAGTATACGGTATATAGACAAGTCCCACACACACACAGCATACGGTATATAGACAAGTCCCCCACACACAGCATACGGTATATAGACAAGTCCCCCACACACAGCATACGGTATATAGACAAGTCCCCCACACACAGCATACGGTATATAGACAAGTCCCCCACACACAGCATACAGTATATAGACAAGTCCCCCACACACAGCATACAGTATATAGACAAGTCCCTTACACACAGCATACGGTATAAAGACAAGTCCCCCACACACAGCATACGGTATATAGACAAGTCCCCTACACAGCATACGGTATATAGACAAGTCCCCTACACACAGCATACGGTATATAGACAAGTCCCCCACACACAGTATACGGCATATAGACAAGTCCCCCCCACACACAGCATACAGTATATAGACAAGTCCCCCACACACAGCATACAATATATAGACAAGTCCCCCACACACAGCATACAGTATATAGACAAGTCCCCCACACACAGTATACGGCATATAGACAAGTCCCCCACACACAGCATACAGTATATAGACAAGTCCCCCACACACAGCATACAGTATATAGACAAGTCCCCCACACACAGCATACAGTATACAGACAAGTACCCCACACACAGCATACAGTATATAGACAAGTCCCCCACACACAGCATACAGTATATAGACAAGTCCCCTACACAGCATACAGTATATAGAAAAGTCCCCCACACACAGCATACAGTATATAGACAAGTCCCCCACACACAGCATACAGTATATAGACAAGTACCCCACACACAGCATACAGTATATAGACAAGTCCCCCACACACAGCATACGGTATATAGACAAGTCCCCCACACACAGCATACGGTATATAGACAAGCCCCCCACACACAGCATACGGTATATAGACAAGTCCCCCCCACACAGCATACAGTATATAGACAAGTCCCCCCCACACAGCATACAGTATATAGACAAGTCCCCTACACAGCATACAGTATATAGACAAGTCCCCCACACACAGTATACGGTATATAGACAAGTCCCCCACACACAGCAAACGGTATATAGACAAGTCCCCCACACACAGCATACGGTATATAGACAAGTCCCCCACACACAGCATACGGTATATAGACAAGTTCCCCACACACAGCATACGGTATATAGACAAGTCCCCCACACACAGCATACGGTATATAGACAAGTCCCCCACACACAGCATACAGTATATAGACAAGTCACCCACACACAGCATACAGTATATAGACAAGTCCCCCACACACAGCATACGGTATATAGACAAGTCCCCCACACACAGCATACGGTATATAGACAAGTCCCCCACACACAGCATACAGTATATAGACAAGACCCCCACACACAGCATACGGTATATAGACAAGTCCCCCATACACAGCATAAGGTATATAGACAAGTCCCCCCCACACACAGCATACGGTATATAGACAAGTCCCCCCCACATAGCATACAGTATATAGAGAAGTCACCCACACACAGCATACGGTATATAGACAAGTCCCCCACACACAGCATACGGTATATAGACAAGTCCCCCACACACAGCATACGGTATATAGACAAGTCCCCCACACACAGCAAACGGTATATAGACAAGACCCCCACACAGCATACAGTATATAGACAAGTCCCCCACACACAGCATACGGTATATAGACAAGTCCCACACACAGCATACGGTATATAGACAAGTCCCCCACACACAGCATACGGTATATAGACAAGTCCCCCATACACAGCATACGGTATATAGACAAGTCCCCCATACACAGCATACGGTATATAGACAAGTCCCCCACACAGCATACGGTATATAGACAAGTCCCCCACACACAGCATACGGTATATAGACAAGTCCCCCACACACAGCATACGGTATATAGACAAGTCCCCCACACACAGCATACGGTATATAGACAAGTCCCCCACACACAGCATACGGTATATAGACCAGTCCCCCACACACAGCATACAGTATATAGACAAGTCCCCCACACAGCATACAGTATATAGACAAGTCCCCCCCACACAGCATACAGTATATAGACAAGGCCCCCACACACAGCATACGGTATATAGACAAGTCCCCCACACACAGCATACGGTATATAGACAAGGCCCCCACACACAGCATACGGTATATAGACAAGGCCCCCACACACAGCATACCGTATATAGACAAGGCCCCCACACACAGCATACGGTATATAGACAAGTCCCCCACACACAGCATACGGTATATAGGCAAGTCCCCCACACACAGCATACGGTATATAGACAAGTCCCCCACACACAGCATACGGTATATAGACAAGTCCCCCACACACAGCATACGGTATATAGACAAGTCCCCCACACACAGCATACGGTATATAGACAAGTCCCCCCCACACAGCATACGGTATATAGACAAGTCCCCTCCACACAGCATACGGTATATAGACAAGTCTCCCACACACAGCATACGGTATATAGACAAGTCCCCCACACACAGCATACGGTATATAGACAAGTCCCCCACACACAGCATACGGTATATAGACAAGTCCCCCACACACAGCATACGGTATATAGACAAGTCCCCCACACACAGCATACGGTATATAGACAAGTCCCCCACACACAGCATACAGTATATAGACAAGTACCCCACACAGCATACGGTATATAGACAAGTCCCCCCCACACAGCATACGGTATATAGACAAGTCCCCCCCACACAGCATACAGTATATAGACAAGTCCCCCCCACACAGCAAACAGTATATAGACAAGTCCCCCACACACAGCATACGGTATATAGACAAGTCCCCCACACACAGCATACGGTATATAGACAAGTCCCCCCCACACAGCATACGGTATATAGACAAGTCCCCCCCACACAGCATACAGTATATAGAGAAGTCCCCCACACAGCATACGGTATATAGACAAGTCCCCCCCTACACAGCATACGGTATATAGACAAGTCCCCCACACAGCATACGGTATATAGACAAGTCCCCCACACACAGCATACAGTATATAGACAAGTCCCCCACACACAGCATACAGTATATAGACAAGTCCCCCACACACAGCATACGGTATATAGACAAGTCCCCCACACACAGCATACGGTATATAGACAAGTCCCCCACACACAGCATACAGTATATAGACAAGTCCCCCACACACAGCATACAGTATATAGACAAGTCCCCCACACAGCATACGGTATATAGACAAGTCCCCTACACACAGCATACGGTATATAGACAAGTCCCCTACACAGCATACGGTATATAGACAAGTCCCCTACACAGCATACAGTATATAGACAAGTCCCCCACACACAGTATACGGTATATAGACAAGTCCCCCACACACAGCATACAGTATATAGACAAGTCCCCCACACACAGCATACGGTATATAGACAAGTCCCCCACACACACCATACAGTATATAGACAAGTCCCCCACCACACAGCATACAGTATATAGACAAGTACCCTACACACAGCATACAGTATATAGACAAGTCCCCCACACACAGCATACAGTATATAGACAAGTCCCCCACACAGCATACGGTATATAGACAAGTCCCCTACACACAGCATACGGTATATAGACAAGTCCCCCACCACACAGCATACGGTATATAGACAAGTCCCCCACCACACAGCATACAGTATATAGACAAGTCCCCCACACACAGCATACGGTATATAGACAAGTCCCCCACACACAGCATACGGTATATAGACAAGTCCCCCACACACAGCATACGGTATATAGACAAGTCCCCCACACACAGCATACAGTATATAGACAAGTCCCCCACACACAGCATACAGTATATAGACAAGTCCCCCACACAGCATACGGTATATAGACAAGTCCCCCACACACAGCATACGGTATATAGACAAGTCCCCCCCACACAGCATACGGTATATAGACAAGTCCGAACCACACAGCATACGGTATATAGACAAGTCCCCCACACACAGCATACAGTATATAGACAAGTCCCCCACACACAGCAAACGGTATATAGACAAGACCCCCACACAGCATACAGTATATAGACAAGTCCCCCACACACAGCATACAGTATATAGACAAGTCCCCCACACACAGCATACAGTATATAGACAAGTCCCCCACACACAGCATACGGTATATAGACAAGTCCCACACACAGCATACAGTATATAGACAAGTCCCCCACACACAGCATACGGTATATAGACAAGTCCCCCACACACAGCATACAGTATATAGACAAGTCCCCCACACACAGCATACGGTATATAGACAAGTCCCCCACACACAGCATACGGTATATAGACAAGTCCCCCATACACAGCATACGGTATATAGACAAGTCCCCCATACACAGCATACGGTATATAGACAAGTCCCCCACACAGCATACGGTATATAGACAAGTCCCCACACACAGCATACGGTATATAGACAAGTCCCCCACACACAGCATACGGTATATAGACAAGTCCCCCACACACAGCATACGGTATATAGACAAGTCCCCCATACACAGCATACGGTATATAGACCAGTCCCCCACACACAGCATGCAGTATATAGACAAGTCCCCCACACAGCATACAGTATATAGACAAGTCCCCCCCACACAGCATACGGTATATAGACAAGGCCCCCACACACAGCATACGGTATATAGACAAGTCCCCCACACACAGCATACGGTATATAGACAAGGCCCCCACACACAGCATACGGTATATAGACAAGGCCCCCACACACAGCATACCGTATATAGACAAGGCCCCCACACACAGCATACGGTATATAGACAAGTCCCCCACACACAGCATACGGTATATAGGCAAGTCCCCCACACACAGCATACGGTATATAGGCAAGTCCCCCACACACAGCATACGGTATATAGACAAGTCCCCCACACACAGCATACGGTATATAGACAAGTCCCCCACACACAGCATACGGTATATAGACAAGTCCCCCCCACACAGCATACGGTATATAGACAAGTCTCCCACACACAGCATACGGTATATAGACAAGTCCCCCACACACAGCATACGGTATATAGACAAGTCCCCCACACACAGCATACGGTATATAGACAAGTCCCCCACACACAGCATACGGTATATAGACAAGTCCCCCACACACAGCATACGGTATATAGACAAGTCCCCCACACACAGCATACAGTATATAGACAAGTATCCCACACAGCATACGGTATATAGACAAGTCCCCCCCACACAGCATACGGTATATAGACAAGTCCCCCCCACACAGCATACAGTATATAGACAAGTCCCCCCCACACAGCAAACAGTATATAGACAAGTCCCCCACACACAGCATACGGTATATAGACAAGTCCCCCACACACAGCATACGGTATATAGACAAGTCCCCCCCACACAGCATACAGTATATAGAGAAGTCCCCCACACAGCATACGGTATATAGACAAGTCCCCCACACAGCATACGGTATATAGACAAGTCCCCCACACACAGCATACAGTATATAGACAAGTCCCCCACACACAGCATACAGTATATAGACAAGTCCCCCACACACAGCATACGGTATATAGACAAGTCCCCCACACACAGCATACGATATATAGACAAGTCCCCCACACACAGCATACAGTATATAGACAAGTCCCCCACACACAGCATACAGTATATAGACAAGTCCCCCACACAGCATACGGTATATAGACAAGTCCCCTACACACAGCATACGGTATATAGACAAGTCCGCTACACAGCATACGGTATATAGACAAGTCCCCTACACAGCATACAGTATATAGACAAGTCCCCCACACACAGTATACGGTATATAGACAAGTACCCCACACACAGCATACAGTATATAGACAAGTCCCCCACACACAGCATACGGTATATAGACAAGTCCCCCACACACACCATACAGTATATAGACAAGTCCCCCACCACACAGCATACAGTATATAGACAAGTACCCTACACACAGCATACAGTATATAGACAAGTCCCCCACACACAGCATACAGTATATAGACAAGTCCCCCACACAGCATACGGTATATAGACAAGTCCCCTACACACAGCATACGGTATATAGACAAGTCCCCCACCACACAGCATACGGTATATAGACAAGTCCCCCACACACAGCATACGGTATATAGACAAGTCCCCCACCACACAGCATACAGTATATAGACAAGTCCCCCACCACACAGCATACAGTATATAGACAAGTACCCTACACACAGCATACAGTATATAGACAAGTCCCCCACACACAGCATACAGTATATAGACAAGTCCCCCACACAGCATACGGTATATAGACAAGTCCCCCACACACAGCATACGGTATATAGACAAGTCCCCCCCACACAGCATACGGTATATAGACAAGTCCGAACCACACAGCATACGGTATATAGACAAGTCCCCCACACACAGCATACAGTATATAGACAAGTTCCCCACACACAGCATACGGTATATAGACAAGTCCAATACACAGCATACGGTATATAGACAAGTCCCCTACACAGCATACAGTATATAGACAAGTCCCCCACACACAGTGTACGGTATATAGACAAGTCCCCCACACACAGCATACAGTATATAGACAAGTCCCCCACACAGCATACGGTATATAGACAAGTCCCCCACACAGCATACGGTATATAGACAAGTCCCCTACACACAGCATACGGTATATAGACAAGTCCCCTACACAGCATACGGTATATAGACAAGTCCCCTACACAGCATACAGTATATAGACAAGTCCCCCACACACAGTATACGGTATATAGACAAGTCCCCCCCACACAGCATACGGTATATAGACAAGTCCTCTACACAGCATACAGTATATAGACAAGTCCCCCACACACAGTATACGGTATATAGACAAGTCCCACACACACACAGCATACGGTATATAGACAAGTCCCCCACACACAGCATACGGTATATAGACAAGTCCCCCACACACAGCATACGGTATATAGACAAGTCCCCCACACACAGCATACGGTATATAGACAAGTCCCCCACACACAGCATACGGTATATAGACAAGTCCCCCACACACAGCATACAGTATATAGACAAGTCCCTTACACACAGCATACGGTATAAAGACAAGTCCCCCACACACAGCATACGGTATATAGACAAGTCCCCTACACAGCATACGGTATATAGACAAGTCCCCTACACACAGCATACAGTATATAGACAAGTCCCCCCCACACACACACAGCATACAGTATATAGACAAGTCCCCCACACACAGTATACGGCATATAGACAAGTCCCCCCCACACACAGCATACAGTATATAGACAAGTCCCCCACAGAGCATACAATATATAGACAAGTCCCCCACACACAGCATACAGTATATAGACAAGTCCCCCACACACAGTATACGGCATATAGACAAGTCCCCCACACACAGCATACAGTATATAGATAAGTCCCCCACACACAGCATACAGTATATAGACAAGTCCCCCACACACAGCATACAGTATACAGACAAGTACCCCACACACAGCATACAGTATATAGACAAGTCCCCCACACACAGCATACGGTATATAGACAAGTCCCCCACACACAGCATACGGTATATAGACAAGTCCCCCACACACAGCACACGGTATATAGACAAGTCCCCCACACACACAGCATACGGTATATAGACAAGAACCCCACACACAGAATACGGTATAAAGACAAGTCCCCCACACACAGCATACCGTATATAGACAAGTCCCCCCCACACAGCATACGGTATATAGACAAGTCCCCCCCACACAGCATACAGTATATAGACAAGTCCCCCACAGACACCATACAGTATATAGACAAGTCCCCCACACACACCATACAGTATATAGACAAGCCCCCCACACACAGCATACGGTATATAGACAAGTCCCCCCCACACAGCATATAGTATATAGACAAGTCCCCCCCACACAGCATACAGTATATAGACAAGTCCCCTACACAGCATACAGTATATAGACAAGTCCCCCACACACAGCATACAGTATATAGACAAGTACCCCACACACAGCATACAGTATATAGACAAGTCCCCCACACACAGCATACAGTATATAGACAAGTCCCCCACACACAGCATACGGTATATAGACAAGTCCCCCACACACAGCATACGGTATATAGACAAGTCCCCCACACACAGCATACGGTATATAGACAAGTCCCCCACACACAGCATACGGTATATAGACAAGTCCCCCACACACAGCATACGGTATATAGACAAGTCCCCCACACACAGCATACGGTATATAGACAAGTCCCCCACACACAGCATACGGTATATAGACAAGTCACCCACACACAGCATACGGTATATAGACAAGTCCCCCACACACAGCATACGGTATATAGACAAGTCCCCCACACACAGCATACGGTATATAGACAAGTCCCCCACACACAGCATACGGTATATAGACAAGTCCCCCACACACAGCATACGGTATATAGACAAGTCCCCCACACACAGCATACGGTATATAGACAAGTCCCCCACACACAGCATACGGTATATAGACAAGTCCCCCACACACAGCATACGGTATATAGACAAGTCCCCCACACACAGCATACGGTATATAGACAAGTCCCCCACACACAGCATACGGTATATAGACAAGTCCCCCACACACAGCATACGGTATATAGACAAGTCCCCCACACACAGCATACGGTATATAGACAAGTCCCCCACACACAGCATACGGTATATAGACAAGTCACCCACACACAGCATACAGTATATAGACAAGTCCCCCACACACAGCATACGGTATATAGACAAGTCCCCCACACACAGCATACGGTATATAGACAAGTCCCCCACACACAGCATACAGTATATAGACAAGACCCCCACACACAGCATACGGTATATAGACAAGTCCCCCATACACAGCATAAGGTATATAGACAAGTCCCCCCCACACACAGCATACGGTATATAGACAAGTCCCCCCCACATAGCATACAGTATATAGACAAGTCACCCACACACAGCATACGGTATATAGACAAGTCCCCCACACACAGCATACGGTATATAGACAAGTCCCCCACACACAGCATACGGTATATAGACAAGTCCCCCACACACAGCAAACGGTATATAGACAAGACCCCCACACAGCATACAGTATATAGACAAGTCCCCCACACACAGCATACGGTATATAGACAAGTCCCCCACACACAGCATACAGTATATAGACAAGTCCCCCACACACAGCATACGGTATATAGACAAGTCCCACACACAGCATACAGTATATAGACAAGTCCCCCACACACAGCATACGGTATATAGACAAGTCCCCCACACACAGCATACAGTATATAGACAAGTCCCCCACACACAGCATACGGTATATAGACAAGTCCCACACACAGCATACGGTATATAGACAAGTCCCCCACACACAGCATACGGTATATAGACAAGTCCCCCATACACAGCATACGGTATATAGACAAGTCCCCCATACACAGCATACGGTATATAGACAAGTCCCCCACACAGCATACGGTATATAGACAAGTCCCCCACACACAGCATACGGTATATAGACAAGTCCCCCACACACAGCATACGGTATATAGACAAGTCCCCCACACACAGCATACGGTATATAGACAAGTCCCCCATACACAGCATACGGTATATAGACAAGTCCCCCACACAGCATACAGTATATAGACAAGTCCCCCACACACAGCATACGGTATATAGACCAGTCCCCCACACACAGCATACAGTATATAGACAAGTCCCCCACACAGCATACAGTATATAGACAAGTCCCCCCCACACAGCATACAGTATATAGACAAGGCCCCCACACACAGCATACAGTATATAGACAAGTCCCCCACACACAGCATACAGTATATAGACAAGTCCCCCACACAGCATACGGTATATAGACAAGTCCCCCACACACAGCATACGGTATATAGACAAGTCCCCCCCACACAGCATACGGTATATAGACAAGTCCGCACCACACAGCATACGGTATATAGACAAGTCCCCCACACACAGCATACAGTATATAGACAAGTCCCCACACACAGCATACGGTATATAGACAAGTCCAATACACAGCATACGGTATATAGACAAGTCCCCTACACAGCATACAGTATATAGACAAGTCCCCCACACACAGTATACGGTATATAGACAAGTCCCCCACACACAGCATACAGTATATAGACAAGTCCCCCACACAGCATACGGTATATAGACAAGTCCCCCACACAGCATACGGTATATAGACAAGTCCCCTACACACAGCATACGGTATATAGACAAGTCCCCTACACAGCATACGGTATATAGACAAGTCCCCTACACAGCATACAGTATATAGACAAGTCCCCCACACACAGTATACGGTATATAGACAAGTCCCCCACACACAGCATACGGTATATAGACAAGTCCCCCACACACAGCATACGGTATATAGACAAGTCCCCCACACACAGCATACGGTATATAGACAAGTCCCCCACACACAGCATACGGTATATAGACAAGTCCCCCTCACACAGCATACAGTATATAGACAAGTCACCCACACACAGCATACGGTATATAGACAAGTCCCCCACACACAGCATACAGTATATAGACAAGTCACCCACACACAGCATACGGTATATAGACAAGTCCCCCACACACACCATACAGTATATAGACAAGTCCCCCCCACACAGCATACGGTATATAGACAAGTCCCCCGCACACAGCATACGGTATATAGACAAGTCCCCCACACACAGCATACGGTATATAGACAAGTCCCCCACACACAGCATACGGTATATAGACAAGTCCCCCACACACAGCATACGGTATATAGACAAGTACCCCACACACAGCATACAGTATATAGACAAGTCCCCCACACACAACATACAGTATATAGACAAGCCCCCACACACAGCATACGGTATATAGACAAGTCCCCCACACACAGCATACAGTATATAGACAAGTCCCCCACACACAGCATACGGTATATAGACAAGTCCCCCCCACACAGCATACGGTATATAGACAAGTCCCCCATACACAGCATACAGTATATAGACAAGTCCCCCATACACAGCATACGGTATATAGACAAGTACCCCACACAGCATACGGTATATAGACAAGTCCCTCACACACCATACGGTATATAGACATGTCCCCCCCACACACAGCATACGGTATATAGACAAGTCCCCCACACAGCATGCGGTATATAAACAAGTCCCCCATACACAGCATACGGTATATAGACAAGTCCAGCACACACAGCATACGGTATATAGACAAGTCCCCCACACACAGCATACGGTATATAGACAAGTCCCCCACACACAGCATACGGTATATAGACAAGTCCCCCATACACAGCATACGGTATATAGACAAGTCCCCCACACACAGCATACAGTATATAGACAAGTCCCCCACACACAGCATACAGTATATAGACAAGTCCCCCACACACAGCATACGGTATATAGACAAGTCCAGCACACACAGCATACAGTATATAGACAAGTCCCCCACACACAGCATACGGTATATAGACAAGTCCCCCACACAGAGCATACGGTATATAGACAAGTCCCCCACACAGCATACGGTATATAGACAAGTCCCCCACACACAGCATACAGTATATAGACAAGTACCCCACACAGCATACGGTATATAGACAAGTCCCTCCCACACAGCATATGGTATATAGACAAGTCCCCCTCACACACAGCATACGGTATATAGACAAGTCCCCCACACACAGCATACAGTATATAGACAAGTCCCCCACACACAGCATACGGTATATAGACAAGTCCCCTACACAGCATACAGTATATAGACAAGTCCCCCCCACACAGCATACGGTATATAGACAAGTCCTCTACACAGCATACAGTATATAGACAAGTCCCCCACACACAGTATACGGTATATAGACAAGTCCCACACACACACAGCATACGGTATATAGACAAGTCCCCCATACACAGCATACAGTATATAGACAAGTCCCCCACACACAGCATACAGTATATAGACAAGTCCCCCACACACAGCATACAGTATATAGACAAGTCCCCTACACACAGCAAACGTTATAAAGACAAGTCCCCCACACACAGCATACGGTATATAGACAAGTCCCCTACACAGCATACGGTATATAGACAAGTCCCCTACACACAGCATACAGTATATAGACAAGTCCCCCACACACAGTATACGGCATATAGACAAGTCCCCCCCACACACAGCTTACAGTATATAGACAAGTCCCCCACACACAGCATACAATATATAGACAAGTCCCCCACACACAGCATACAGTATATAGACAAGTACCCCACACACAGCATACAGTATATAGACAAGTCCCCCACACACAGCATACAGTATATAGACAAGTCCCCTACACAGCATACAGTATATAGAAAAGTCCCCCACACACAGCATACAGTATATAGACAAGTCCCCCACACACAGCATACAGTATATAGACAAGTACCCCACACACAGCATACAGTATATAGACAAGTCCCCCACACACAGCATACGGTATATAGACAAGTCCCCCACACACAGCATACGGTATATAGACAAGTCCCCCACACACAGCATACGGTATATAGACAAGTCCCCCACACACACAGCATACGGTATATAGACAAGAACCCCACACACAGAATACGGTATATAGACAAGTCCCCCACACACAGCATACCGTATATAGACAAGTCCCCCCCACACAGCATACGGTATATAGACAAGTCCCCCCCACACAGCATACAGTATATAGACAAGTCACCCACACACAGCATACGGTATATAGACAAGTACCCCACACACAGAATACGGTATATAGACAAGTCCCCCACACACAGCATACCGTATATAGACAAGTCCCCCCCACACAGCATACGGTATATAGACAAGTCCCCCCCACACAGCATACAGTATATAGACAAGTCCCCCACACATACCATACAGTATATAGACAAGTCCCCCACACACACCATACAGTATATAGACAAGCCCCCCACACACAGCATACGGTATATAGACAAGTCCCCCCCACACAGCATACAGTATATAGACAAGTCCCCCCCACACAGCATACAGTATATAGACAAGTCCCCTACACAGCATACAGTATATAGACAAGTCCCCCACACACAGTATACGGTATATAGACAAGTCCCCCACACACAGCAAACGGTATATAGACAAGTCCCCCACACACAGCATACGGTATATAGACAAGTCCCCCACACACAGCATACGGTATATAGACAAGTCCCCCACACACAGCATACGGTATATAGACAAGTCCCCCACACACAGCATACGGTATATAGACAAGTCCCCCACACACAGCATACGGTATATAGACAAGTCCCCCACACACAGCATACAGTATATAGACAAGTCCCCCACACACAGCAAACGGTATATAGACAAGTCCCCCACACACAGCATACGGTATATAGACAAGTCCCCCACACACAGCATACAGTATATAGACAAGACCCCCACACACAGCATATATAGACAAGTCCCCCATACACAGCATAAGGTATATAGACAAGTCCCCCCCACACACAGCATACGGTATATAGACAAGTCCCCCCCACATAGCATACAGCATATAGACAAGTCACCCACACACAGCATACGGTATATAGACAAGTCCCCCACACACAGCATACGGTATATAGACAAGTCCCCCACACACAGCATACGGTATATAGACAAGTCCCCCACACAAAGCAAACGGTATATAGACAAGACCCCCACACAGCATACAGTATATAGACAAGTCCCCCACACACAGCATACGGTATATAGACAAGTCCCCCACACACAGCATACAGTATATAGACAAGTCCCCCACACACAGCATACGGTATATAGACAAGTCCCACACACAGCATACAGTATATAGACAAGTCCCCCACACACAGCATACGGTATATAGACAAGTCCCCCACACACAGCATACAGTATATAGACAAGTCCCCCACACACAGCATACGGTATATAGAAAAGTCCCACACACAGCATACGGTATATAGACAAGTCCCCCACACACAGCATACGGTATATAGACAAGTCCCCCACACACAGCATACGGTATATAGACAAGTCCCCCACACACAGCATACGGTATATAGACAAGTCCCCCACACAGCATACAGTATATAGACAAGTCCCCCACACACAGCATACGGTATATAGACCAGTCCCCCACACACAGCATACAGTATATAGACAAGTACCCCACACAGCATACAGTATGTAGACAAGTCCCCCCCACACAGCATACAGTATATAGACAAGGCCCCCACACACAGCATACGGTATATAGACAAGTCCCCCACACACAGCATACGGTATATAGACAAGTCCCCCACACACAGCATACAGTATATAGACAAGTCACCCACACACAGCATACAGTATATAGACAAGTCCCCCACACACAGCATACGGTATATAGACAAGTCCCCCACACACAGCATACGGTATATAGACAAGTCCCCCACACACAGCATACAGTATATAGACAAGACCCCCACAAACAGCATATATAGACAAGTCCCCCATACACAGCATAAGGTATATAGACAAGTCCCCCCCACACACAGCATACGGTATATAGACAAGTCCCCCCCACATAGCATACAGTATATAGACAAGTCACCCACACACAGCATACGGTATATAGACAAGTCCCCCACACACAGCATACGGTATATAGACAAGTCCCCCACACACAGCATACGGTATATAGACAAGTCCCCCACACACAGCAAACGGTATATAGACAAGACCCCCACACAGCATACAGTATATAGACAAGTCCCCCACACACAGCATACGGTATATAGACAAGTCCCCCACACACAGCATACAGTATATAGACAAGTCCCCCACACACAGCATACGGTATATAGACAAGTCCCACACACAGCATACAGTATATAGACAAGTCCCCCACACACAGCATACGGTATATACACAAGTCCCCCACACACAGCATACAGTATATAGACAAGTCCCCCACACACAGCATACAGTATATAGACAAGTACCCCACACAGCATACAGTATATAGACAAGTCCCCCCCACACAGCATACAGTATATAGACAAGTCCCCCCCACACAGCATACAGTATATAGACAAGGCCCCCACACACAGCATACGGTAAATAGACAAGTCCCCCACACACAGCATACGGTATATAGACAAGTCCCCCACACACAGCATACGGTATATAGACAAGGCCCCCACACACAGCATACCGTATATAGACAAGGCCCCCACACACAGCATACGGTATATAGACAAGTCCCCCACACACAGCATACGGTATATAGGCAAGTCCCCCACACACAGCATACGGTATATAGACAAGTCCCCCACACACAGCATACGGTATATAGACAAGTCCCCCACACACAGCATACGGTATATAGACAAGTCCCCCACACACAGCATACGGTATATAGACAAGTCCCCCCCACACAGCATACGGTATATAGACAAGTCCCCCCCACACAGCATACGGTATATAGACAAGTCTCCCACACACAGCATACGGTATATAGACAAGTCCCCCACACACAGCATACGGTATATAGACAAGTCCCCCACACACAGCATACGGTATATAGACAAGTCCCCCACACACAGCATACGGTATATAGACAAGTCCCCCACACACAGCATACGGTATATAGACAAGTCCCCCACACACAGCATACAGTATATAGACAAGTCCCCCACACACAGCATACGGTATATAGACAAGTCCCCCACACACAGCAAACGGTATATAGACAAGACCCCCACACAGCATACAGTATATAGACAAGTCCCCCACACACAGCATACGGTATATAGACAAGTCCCCCACACACAGCATACGGTATATAGACAAGTCCCCCACACAGCATATAGTATATAGACAAGTCCCCCCCACACAGCATACAGTATATAGACAAGGCCCCCACACACAGCATACGGTATATAGAGAAGTCCCCCACACACAGCATACGGTATATAGACAAGTCCCCCACACACAGCATACGGTATATAGACAAGTCCCCCACACACAGCATACGGTATATAGACAAGTCCCCTACACACAGCATACGGTATATAGACAAGTCCCCCACCACACAGCATACGGTATATAGACAAGTCCCCCACACACAGCATACGGTATATAGACAAGTCCCCCACCACACAGCATACAGTATATAGACAAGTCCCCCACCACACAGCATACAGTATATAGACAAGTACCCTACACACAGCATACAGTATATAGACAAGTCCCCCACACACAGCATACAGTATATAGACAAGTCCCCCACACAGCATACGGTATATAGACAAGTCCCCCACACACAGCATACGGTATATAGACAAGTCCCCCCCACACAGCATACGGTATATAGACAAGTCCCCCCCACACAGCATACGGTATATAGACAAGTCCCCCACACACAGCATACAGTATATAGACAAGTTCCCCACACACAGCATACGGTATATAGACAAGTCCCCTACACAGCATACGGTATATAGACAAGTCCCCTACACAGCATACAGTATATAGACAAGTCCCCCACACACAGTATACGGTATAAAGACAAGTCCCCCACACACAGCATACAGTATATAGACAAGTCCCCCACACACAGCATACAGTATATAGACAAGTCCCCCACACAGCATACGGTATATAGACAAGTCCCCCACACAGCATACGGTATATAGACAAGTCCCCTACACACAGCATACGGTATATAGACAAGTCCCCTACACAGCATACGGTATATAGACAAGTCCCCTACACAGCATACAGTATATAGACAAGTCCCCCACACACAGCATACGGTATATAGACAAGTCCCCCACACACAGCACACGGTATATAGACAAGTCCCCCACACACAGCATACGGTATATAGACAAGTCCCCCACACACAGCATACGGTATACAGACAAGTCCCCCATACACAGCATAAGGTATATAGACAAGTCCCCCACACACAGCATACGGTATATAGACAAGTCCCCTACACACAGCATACAGTATATAGACAAGTCCCCTACACACAGCATACAGTATATAGACAGGTCCCCCACACACAGCATACAGTATATAGACAAGTCACCCACACACAGCATACGGTATATAGACAAGTTACCCACACACAGCATACGGTATATAGACAAGTCCCCCACACACACAGCATACGGTATATAGACAAGTCCCCCACACACACCATACAGTATATAGACAAGTCCCCCCCACACAGCATACGGTATATAGACAAGTCCCCCACACACAGCATACAATATATAGACAAGTCCCCCACACACAGCATACGGTATATAGACAAGTCCCCCCCACACAGCATACAGTATATAGACAAGTCCCCTACACAGCATACAGTATATAGACAAGTCCCCTACACAGCATACAGTATATAGACAAGTCCCCCACACACACAGCATACGGTATATAGACAAGTCCCCCACACACAGCATACGGTATATAGACAAGTCCCCCCCACACAGCATACAGTATATAGACAAATACCCCACACAGCATACAGTATATAGACAAATACCCCACACAGCATGCGGTATATAGACAAGTCCCCCACACAGCATACGGTATATAGACAAGTCACCCACACACAGCATACGGTATATAGACAAGTCCCCTACACAGCATACAGTATATAGACAAGTCCCCCACACACACAGCATACGGTATATAGACAAGTCCCCCACACACAGCATACAGTATATAGACAAGTCCCCCATACACAGCATACAGTATATAGACAAGTCCCCCACACACAGCATACGGTATATAGACAAGTCCCCCACCTCCCACACACGGTATACAGACAAGTCCCCCCCACACACAGCATACAGTATATAGACAAGTCCCCCATACACAGCATACGGTATATAGACAAGTCCCCCACACACAGCATACAGTGTATAGACAAGTCCCCCACACACAGCATACGGTATATAGACAAGTCCCCCACACAGCATACAGTATATAATCAAGTCCCCCACCTCCCACACACGGTATACAGGTGGGGGACTTGATTATATACTGTATGCTGAGGGTAAACTGATTAAATTTGCTGATGACACAAAGCTAGGAGGGATAGCTAATACTAGAGAAGAGAGAGAGAGGATTCAAAAAGACCTAAATAAACTGGAGCAGTGGGCAGCAACCAACAGAATGGTTTTTAACAGGGAAAAATGCAAAGTACTACATCTGGGCAATAAAAATGAAAAAAGCATATACAGAATGGGAGGAATAGAGCTAAGCAACAGTACATGTGAAAAAGACTTAGGTATACTAATAGATCATAGACTGAACATGAGTCAACAGTGTGATGCAGCAGCAAAAAAAAGGCAAATACAATTCTGGGATGTATTAACAGAAGCATACAGTCTAGATCACGTGAAGTCATTATCGGTCTTTACTCCTCTTTGGTCAGACCTCATCTGGAATACTGTGTACAGTTTTGGGCACCACATTTTAAAAAAGACATCGACAAACTGGAGCAAGTTCAGAGAAGAGCGACCAGAATGGTGACTGGTCTGCAAACCATGTCCTATGAGGAACGGTTGCAGGATTTGGGAATGTTTAGCTTGCAAAAAAGAAGACTGAGAGGAGACTTAATAGCTGTCTACAAATATGTCAAGGGCTGTCACATTGTAGAAGGATCATCTTTATTCTCATTTGCACAAGGAAAGACTAGAAGCAATGGGATGAAACTAAATGGGAGGAGACACAGATTAGATATTAGAAAAAACTTTTTGACAGTTAGGGTGATTAATGAGTGGAACAGGCTGCCACGAGAGGTGGTGAGTTCCCCTTCAATGGACGTCTTCAAACAGAGGCTGGACAGACATCTGTCTGAGATGATCTAGTGAATCCTGCTTTGAGCAGGGGGTTGGACCAGATGACCCAGGAGGTCCCTTCCAACTCTACCATTCTATGATATGATTCTATGATATGATTCTAAGTCCCCCCCACACACACACAGCATACAGTATATAGACAAGTCAAACCACACACCCCCACACACACAGCATACGGTATATAGACAAGTCCCCCACACACAGCATACAGTATATAGACAAGTCCCCCACGACACAGCATACAGTATATAGACAAGTGCATAGCTGTGCTAGGGTAGGAGTGGGAGGAGACTTCCTTCTCTTGTCAGTGCTGGCCCTGCAGTGGAGCCCACCGGGGAATTCCCCAGCAGGCCAGTCCGAGCCCGGTCACATGCTGACTAGAGTCTCAGACACCTCTCTGAGTAGCCCACTGATAGAAGAAGATGAGAATCTAGTCGGCATTTGACCTCAACTATTACATCATAACACCGGCTTTATCTTTTTAAAGCTTTGTAACCTTTACTCACTTTATGAATCAGCCACAGATAAAACTCAATAAGGATGGGTTGCTACTGTGTGCAATTTGCCAGCCAGCCCAGAACAGCGGTGGCCTGAGCCGACAGCAGCGACTTGAGTAGACTGTGGCCACCTGAGCCAACAGCGGCATTTAAATTGAGCTATCGCCAGGAAATGGATGACAATGGCAGTCAGGGGAATGGTGAAGGCCTGCATGGCTGCCATCTTGGTACTCCTGTGAAGTTCATCCACAGTCTGGACTTAATCTTATAAACTGTATACTGCATTACTAGAGGATTACTGTATATAGAATAAGCAGTCAAGAGATTGCAGGTTCAAGTGCCCTAAGGGGACATAAAAAAATAAAGTAAAAATGGAAAAAAAAGAAAAAAGTTTTACAAAGGAAAAAAAATAAACAAAAATGTTAAATCACCCCTATTTTCCGAGGTAAAAAAAAAGAAATTAAAAAAGAAACATTTTATATTGTCGTGTCTGTAAAAGTCCGACCTATCAAAGCCCAAATTATTTAAACTGCACGTTAAATAGCGGAAAAATAAATTAAGAAGCCAGAATTGCCGTATTATGGTGTCACCAAACAGTAATAAATAACCCGGTATTGTGTCACCATTTTGTGAGACCCTGCATTTGTTCCATGTTTCTGCTGATGAATCTGGGCGAGGTTCGCTTTCTGCTCGCCGACCTGCGGGGGTTATTGATGCCATTCTCTGCTGTCTACAAACTTTTCATCTCTTTTTGATGCATTTTTTGGGAGGTAAAATTACCCAAAAAGAAAAAAAAATGTGGGTGTTTAGATTATCTTTGCTGTTGGGCATTTGCTGTAGGGGTTAATATATTTATGATTTGATAGATCGGACTTTTTGTCAGTGTGTCAATACTAAATAAATAAATATATATATATAATCTTTTAGTCTTGCTTTGTATTGACAAATGGAGGGAGGAAATTTAAAAGGATTTTTTTTATATATATAAATTTCAATTTTAATCCTTTTCTATCACATTATTTTTTGGTCCCGTTGGGCAACTTGAACCAAAAATCCACAACTCATTGGAATTGCGACACTTAAATTCTGCGGATGTCGGGAAGGGGATAAAGAGAATAAAGTAACTTTGCAGAATGCTTCCGTTTTGTGTACACAGCTCCTGTGCTGACTTAGTGTTCTCTTTGGTTACACCACACACCGATTCTGTGTCCGGCCCCCACAGATCGCCATCTCCGTATATATGGGGGGATTTCCTCATGTGACGGCCCCTTTGCCGATGTATACAGATCACATGTGGCTTCACCTTCCGCTTTGATCTCCGCAGTCTTCAGTTCCGGATCCTCCAGGATGAGGGATAAATCTTTCTTGCTCTTCATTCCCCTCCGTGGCTGATACAGCAGCTCCACCGCGCCGACGTTCCCCTCATAGGGAGGAATCGCTCCGCAAAGACTGTTCTCAGCCACAGGACGATCCGCCGGATACAGGAGGAAAGTTCTCCTCTCTGCAATGAAGGATTATTCAACTTTTCTGCCATTTGTAAGATCTCTGCTTGTTGTCTGAGAATAAAATCATTCTTGTTAATATCCAGAACCTGAAAAAAATCTAATCCTGACAGCAGCGGAGCATTTATTACAATGGTATTCAGTCTAGACGATCCCCCTCCTGTCCTGACCGTTTGCTACAATGTATCAGTGCAGGGAAAATCTATCAGTTCGGACTTGGTTTCCCTTACAGAGGATTGTCCAGGCCAGACACCATTGTACCCAGTGGCGACCCGCCAATGGCGGCAGGCCACGCGACTGCTATGGGGCCCGTGAGCTGGGGGGGCCCCATAGCAGTCGCCTGCACTGTGTACCCCCGCATCGGGTCCCTCTCCTGCACACAGGCAAGCGGCGGGGCCCTGAGCAGGCGGGGGGCTTACTCGCCGTCGGGCATCCCGGCGCGCCATGGGCCCCCCCGCCTGCTCAGGGCCCCGGCCGGCACAATACTTACCTCTTCCCGTGCCCTAGACGCTAGAATGTATGGGATCCTTCCAGGTGTGATGTCATTTCCGGGGGCGTGTTCTAGTTCAGCACCAGACGCCAGAGTCTCATGCAGAGACAGAGCTGCCGGTGAAGCTGCAGGAGGAGGTCAGTATCCTAAGGTGAGAAACAGGAGATTGTTCTATTAATTGCTGGTCTGATGTCTTTTCTTCTTGTTGTTTTTGGGGTGAGGGGGCTTGATACTTGCGAGTGAGGGATTTGGGGGGGGTTAATGCTGGAGGGCAGTCTGGTGGGGTTAATTAATGCTTGTGGAGATCTTAGGGGGCTCTGGGGAATAATGCAGGGATAATGCGTGCTTGTGGGGGCCCTAAGGGAATGCTGTGGGCTTATGAGGGCTCTGGGGGGGATGCTGCGGGCTTGTGGGGGCCCTGGGGGGGGGATGCTGCGAGCTTGTGGGGCCCTGGGGTGGGGGGATGCTGCGGGCTTGTGGGGGCTCTGGGGGCGGAATGCTGTGGGCTTGTGAGGCCCTGGGGGGGATGCTGTGGGCTTGTGGGGCCCTGGGGGGGATGCTGTGGGTTTGCGGGTGCTCTGAGGGGGATGGTGTGGGCTTGTGGGGCCCTGGGGGGATGCTGTGGGCTTGTGGGGGCCCTAGGGGGGATGCTGTTGGCTTGTGGGGCCCTGGGGGGATGCTGTGGGCTTGTGGGGGCCCTTGGTGGGATACTGCAGGCTTGTGGGTGCTCTGGGGGGGATGCAGTGGACTTGTGGGACCCTGGGGGGGATGCTGCGGGCTTGTGGGGCCCTGGGAGGGATGCTGTGGGCTTGCGGGTGCTCTGGGGGGGGGATGCTGCGGGCTTGTGGGTGCTCTGGGGGGATGCTGCGGGCTTGTGGGGGCTCTAGGGGGGATGCTGCAGGCTTGTGGGAGCTCTGGGGGGGATGCTGCAGGCTTGTGGGAGCTCTGGGGGGGGGTGCTGCAGGCTTGTGGGGGCTCCAGGGGGATGCAGCAGGCTTGTTGGGGCCCCGGGGGGGATGCAGCGGGCTTGTGGGGCCTCTGTATGGGGTCCAGCCTGCATATGGCATTACATGGGGACCAGGCAGTATTCTCTATGGTGAATTATATGGGGTCCAGCATTTTGTATGGAGCATTATATGGGGCTCATAATACTGTATGGAGGACTATGTGGTGCCCATAATATTGTATGGAGGACTTAGTGGTGCCATAACACTGTATGGAGGACTATACTGTCCGGTCTGCACTGTGCGCTGTGAGGATTCACCGGTTTCTGAGCTATTGTAGAATTTACAGTAGATATCACTCATGAAATGTAAGGAGTCAGTGAAATGTTTGGCATTGTACTATATCTATATCTATAATTTCTCTGCTGTATCTGTGCATCATGAATGGTTGGATGTGTTAAAGGGGCCACTGAGACTCTTTCGCCCGGGGCCCACGAAAACCTGGAGGAGGGAGCATCATGTGACACTCCCTCTCCCATCATTCCTCCTCTGCGTCTGACGCAGCGGCATGATGACGCGCCACGCTGTGTCAGACAGTGGAGCTGGCAGCTGCTGAGGTGATCAGCTGCAGAGACTGAAGCAGCGGGGAACGAGGAGCGGTAAGTATGTATTTATTTTTAAATCAGTGAGTACTCATAATACTGGAGGACTGGGGCTGCATTTTACCCTATGGGGGGCTGCATTATACTGCGTACAGGACCATGGGGGAATGCATTATACTGAGTGAGGAGCCATGGCGAGTGTCTTATACTGTGTGGAGGACCATGGGGGAGTGCATTGTACTGTGTGGAGGACCATGGGGGAGTGCACTATACTGTGTGGAGGACCACGGGGAGTGCATTGTACTGTGTGGAGGACCACGTGGGAGTGCATTATACTGCGTGGAGGACCACGAGGGAGTGCATTATTCTGCGTGGAGGACCACGAAGTTGTGCATTATACTGCGTGGAGGACCATGGGGAGTGTATTATACTGCGTGGAGGACCATGGCGAGTGCCTTATACTGTGTGGAGGACCATGGCGAGAGTCTTATACTGTGTGGAGGACCATGGCGAGTGCATTATACTCTATGGAGTATGGAGAGGTGTGGGACAGTTGGGGGATCATACTGTGTTGGTGTCATCATACTTTACCCTGGGAGTTGAGGTGGGGTACAGTAGGGTCATTATACTGTGCATATGGAGGAATTCACCATGGGGGTATCATACCGTGTTTGGGGGGCACTTTTGTTGGCACCACACTTTATGGGCAATGAAAAAGGGATCTAGGACTTCAGCAGGAGGAAAATTGCTATGTAAAGGCTGGAAGGTTGTGAGATCTGCTCTTCTGTGACCCCGACAATTATTCACATTTTTACATTTTTTTGTTGGGGGGGGCCCAATTAGAACTTCTGCTATGGGGCCCCATGATTCCTATGTACGCCCCTGATTATACCAAATCCTCAGCTGTGCTGGTACTAAGGATATGGACACTCAGACATTTTGGGCTAAATATATACATACAAATATTTTTTCAATAACGTTTCATAAACAATTTGGCTTTTTTATTTCCTTTGCATTGCTAGTTGCAGAATGAGCTCACTGAGAATTTATCAGTGAGCTCATTCTGACCTTCTCTGTGCTGATTATGTTCACAGACCAGCATGAAAGTTGGGCTGATCTCTGATGCAGTCATAAATCATGGCAGAAATAAAAGAGCTGGAAAATCCACATCATAAGGAGCTCACTGACTGAATCTCAAGTTAACTCATTCTGCAGCCATCAATGTGCTGCTGGGAAACAAAAAGCTGGTAAAGGCCGAACAGAGCAAATGTTACATGAAGAGAAATAGTAAAAAGTATTTTTAGAGCAATATACATGTATTTAAAGGGATTGTCCGGTGTGAAGCTGAAGGCCTGCAGTCATCTCTGTGACTCTCTGTGACTGCAGACTTGTAATCCTCACATCATGTAGACTGCGCGCTGCCAGCATTATTCTCAGCCCAGAGATGGCAGAAGCCCCTGTATCATGTGTACAGGAATTGTGCCCCCTCTCCCCGAGGAGCAGCAGTGCCTCGTCCTCCAGATACATGAGGGTCCCATCGGGGAGATCCGCATGTACCGGCCATGATGTCATCTCCATGGATACGGCATCAGTGTGCAGAGCAGAAGACCCCTGTAAGGGAGAGCTCAGACGTGGGGGGATTGATGTGGATGTGAGGAGCAGATCCCCCCCATATTCACAGATTATCGCACAATACATGTGGCCTTGCACAGGAAAAACTGTGAGGAAAGAAGAAATCAGATTTCTTACAATATAGAATAATGTCCTCCTGCCCTCGTTCATGTCCAGTATTATTTATCCCCTGACCTTTAGGGTGGGGAACCCCTCCTGAACCCCCTCCATTATATAGGAGCCATATATCAGCTCCATTACTGGCAGAAGGTAAGGAGCCAATCACACTGCACGGCTTCTACTTCCTGCTCTAAGCCCCGCCCACCTGCCTTCCCTTGAGATCTCCATGACAACCCTTGTGTGACTACAGTGACAGGCCACGCCCCCGAGGATTCTGATCAGTGCGGATGTCTCCATATTGCTGAGGACTGTGAGCGGCTGATGGGCGGAGCCAACAGCGATGTGAGGGGCGGAGCCAGCAGCGATATGAGGGGGGGAGCCAGCAGCGATGTGAGGGGCGGAGCCAACAGCGACATGAGGGGCGGAGCCAGCAGCGATGAGAGGCGGAGCCAGCAGCGATATGAGGGGCGGAGCCAGCAGCGATATGAGGGGCGCTCACAGCACTGACAGGAGCAGGTGTGTGTGCAGCCCGTTCCTCTGCTGTGGGTGTTGTGGTGTGTGAGCTTCGCCGTGTATATAATATACACACACATATATATATATATATATACACAGGTGAAACCAGAAGTTTCCATACACTGTATAAATAGACACATCTGCAGGTTTTTCTCAATATCTGACATGAAATCAGAATAAACCTTTCCCATTTTAGGTCAATTAGGATTACCATCATTTTTAATATTTGCCAAATGCCAGAATAATGAGAGAGAGAGAATGTTTTAGGACATTTTTATTACTTACTGCTAAGTCAAAAGTTTACCTCTTTCCCTCTCCTCATTCATTGGGAGTGGGGCGCGGAGGATGCTGGGTGGGACGCGCGGGGTAACCCCCGCCCACAGCCCAGCATCCACCGCGGGGTCCGCGACACTAATGTCACGCCTCATTTGACGTGACATCAGCGGAAGAAAGAGCCGGCTGGAGCCGGGGGGTCACGTGATGCCTGTGAGGGGCGCTATCGCCAGTCCCTCCTACAGGAAATCAACCCCACATGATGCTGCCACCCCCATGTTTCACAGTTGGGATGGTGTTCTTAGGCTTCCAAGCTTCTCCTTTTTTCTTCCAAAAGTAACGATGGTCACTATGCCCAAAAAGTTCAATTTTAGTTTCATCAGACCACGGGACATGTCTCCAAAAATTAAGGTCTTTGTTCCTGTGTGCATTTGCAAACATTAATCTGGCTTTTTTATCTTTCTTTTGGAGTAATGGCTTCTTCCTGGCACAGTGGCCTTTCAGCCTATATTGATACAGTACTCATTTCACTGTGGATATAGACACAATCTTATCAGCTTCCCCTATCATCTTCACAAGATCTTTTGCTTTTGTCCTTGATATGCACATATCGGACCAAAGCACGTTCATCTCTGGGACACAGAACCCGTCTCCTTCCTGAGCGGTATGATGGCTGGACAGTCCCATCTTGTTTGTACTTGCATATAATTGTTTGTACAGATTAACGAGACACCTTCAGGTATCTTGAAATTGTACCCAAGGATGCGCCAGACTTGTGCAAGTCCACAATTCTCTTCCTGATATCTTGGTTGATTTCTTTAGACTTTCCCATGATGCTACACAAAGAAGCAGTGTGTTTCAGGTGTGCATTAAAATACATCCACAGGTGTGTCTCTAATTAACTGAGATGTTGCCAAAAAAACTATCAGAAGTTTCCAAACACATGACATCATCATATGGGCAGTCCAGAATTTTTTAAAGGTATAGCAATATTAGTGTATGTAAACTTATGACTTTGCAGTAAGTAATAAAAATGCTTTAAAACATTCTCTCTCTCTCTCATTATTCTGGCATTTGGCAAATCTTAAAAATGATGGTAATCCTAATTGACCTAAAACGGGAAGGTTTATTCTGATTTCATGTCAGATATTGAGAAAAACCTGCAGATGTGTCTTTTTATTGTTATGATCTGCAACAAGTACGATGTAGCGGGCTGCCTGTTCCTAGCGAACAGACCCGCCTTAGTCCTCGGCTAGTCTGAACGAAGACCTATAGCATAAAGGAGAGGGGTCCCTAAAAGAACTAAGGACTGGAACAAAAATGGGACATCTCCTAAACAGAGAAGTTGTTACAGAACACAAAAAGATAAACTGACAAAAAGGTACTAGAGGTCCCAGAAGGACCAAGCGAACTGACAGAGAAAGGCACAGAAGCACCTGGCTAGCAAAGCAGTCAAACAACACTGAAGTCCAACACAGCCAAAAGGGCGGAGCTGGAATATAAAGGCAGATGGTCTTGTGACCGCAAAACACAAGATGGAAAAAACAAACAGGAGGGTTCTAACATTTATATAGTGTATGTAAATTTCTGGTTTCAACTGTGTATACAGGTGACAGGAGCAGGTGTGTGTGCAGCCAGGTCCGCTCTTTTTGTGGTGCCGCAGCGGAGCGTGTTGTGGTGTGTGAGCTCTGCCGTGTATATAGTACAGAGGAGTATATATATATGTGTATGTATATATATACATACATATACACACACACGGGGCATGCAGGAGTTTTTAGTTTACCAGTTTGGGTCCATGCGGAGCTGCTATAGGATTCACTGGGAACATTTTGGGGAACAGACAAAGTTTTTATAATTTTTATTCCATTTTTCTTTTGCGTGAGATTAATAAAATAACAATTCTGCTGATGTTTTTTTATTTTTTCCAGCATTCAATGGCTAAACCCCAGGAATGTTTCTTATATTTTTTCTTTCCAGCATTTATCGTGCAGTATAGAGACAAAATGAACAAAAGCTACAATTTTGCCATTAATTCTTACTATTTTATTCTTGATGCTGTTTTTCGTGCCGGATAAATCATGTGATCGTTGTACAGTTTGGATTGTTGTTCTCTGCGATGTTAATCAGGTTTAGTTTTTTTGTTCTTGTTTTTTGGGGGTTTATTTTAATAAAATCTAGTTTTAATGTAAGAAAAAAAATTATATTTGAGTTTTTACTTTGTATATTTCCAAATATTTTATTGAAACGGAGTAAAGGAAAGAAGGATGAACTAGTGGGAGAGCAACTGTAAAGGACCCCTGCCAGTCCCTAAAACTAAAGGGGCCTGTGACGACACAGCATTTAATCGTAATTATCCAGATGTAAATTCCATAGGCCCAGAATGATGGACTATTGCCTGAATTATTAACTATTGAATTTATGTGTTTCTTTCTTCGGTTGGTCAACGCACATGATCTTTTGTCATTAGTCCGAATGTTGACTCATCTTGTAGGTTGAAGTGATATTTGTTAATTGATAAATGGTTATTTGCCTCTTATATCAACTCTTCTGGTTTATTGTACTGTTATCTTTACAATACAGGGACGCAGGCTCTTTGAACAATGGATGTTTGCTAAATATGTTGATTACCATTTTATAAGTCCATGCAATTTGTTGACTTGCATTGTTTCGGAATTTATAGTTTATCCTTCAATGTTTGCAATGTTTGCAAGTCAACATTTGGGGGATGAACTGTGGATGCTCCAGTAATGGGAATTAGTAACACCACCCCTTTCTCTTGACCTGTGGATGAAGTCATGAAGAAGGACAGTTGTGAACTACATAAAGGAGTCTTTTTACAAAACCACTGCCAGGAACACTCTATGGGACAGCTCTACAGAACACCATGAATCCATTAAGAGGGACACAGATTTGGTTTCTACAGGATGCCAGCTTAAGGGACCACAGCCCTGGCTGGAGGAATACAGATCTGCTCCATTGACTACTATAGAACCCATGGATACATCTGGGAAAACCAGGTTGGGACCACCAGTCACCTGGTCCCATGGAGATGTTTGGAGTAGCCAGGTTGGGACACTCCGGCCACCTGGAACTCGTGAATATGCTCGGAAAAAGCCAAGTCGGGACCTTCCGGTCACCTAGTTCCATGGATATGTTCGGAGAAGCCAGGTTGGAACTTTCTGGTCTCCTGGCCACGTACCTCAATGGACTGTCAGCTTTCTAAGCTTGTTGTTACCTCCTCTTTGTGGGTGCTCTTTGGTGGGGGTGCCATTGGTGGGGGTAGTCAGCCCCAGAAGCCCCTCGGATTGGCAGCTGCTTTAATCCCAGCGAGTCAGCGGAAGGGTGAGACTCTGTAATTTGCACCATATTAGGTATTTGCTGGGACTGTTCGATATGTTTATTGTGTGTTTGGTGGCTCAATAAAATATTACCTCACTGTTTTACAATCATCCTGTGTTGTTGTTTATGTATCTTCTATCAGTGATGGATTATAATGAGTGTGATCTGCTCCACCATGAGGGGCCCGATCCTCCCGGGGGCCCACGTTCAAAGATCCCAGCACGGCTCAGGACGGATTCTTGTAGTGCTGATGTTTGATAAATAGGATAATAGAGCGCTCATAGAAAATAAATGTCTGACCTCTTCTTTCTGATGGGCATTTTAGAGCGAGGAGCTGCGCTCTGGACTCACCGCTGCACTCCCCATGCCATTGCGGTGGCCATCTTAATATCGATCTGTGCGGAGGAGACTGTGGGAGTCAGACGGAGGTGTCAAATGTATGGACCCTTTTAATCACAGGATGGAGGGTCACTGTAAATATTAATTCATGAACCACTGTGCATAGTGACTCGCCCCCAGGGCCGTGGGGCACTCGGCAGCCGGGCCTCTGGTTGCCGGGTGGCTGGCCCAGTCCGTGGCCCAGGGCGGTCACTCAAAGGGGGGGGGAATGCTTATAGGGGAAATTGTCGTGACGCCACCTGTGGATTCTGGTAAGAGGTTACCAGCGCTGCGACAGTCCACTGAGGCTGATGTTAGGGGCAGCTATGATGGGACGGCTCCCCACAGGTAGAGCAGGCCTCAGGGCAGTGTAGAGGTGTAGAAAGATGGTGGAAGCAGGAGGGAGACGGCAGGACGGTTCCAGAGGAAGTACAGGCACACACACAAGGGTAAACTTCAATACCTTTACTGGTGGTGATGCAGGTACGGTCCAGGGCTTGTGGGGGCACCGGGGGGATGCTGCGGGCTTGTGGGGGCCCTAAGGGGATGCTGCGGGCTTGTGGGGCCCTGGGGGGGATTCTGCGGGCTTGTGGGGCCCTGGAGGGGATGCTGTGGGCTTGTGGGTGCTCTGGGGGGGATGCTGCAGGCTTGTGGGGTCTATGGGGGGGATGCTGCAGGCATGTGGGGGCTCTGGGGGGGGTGATGCAGGCTTGAGGGGGGCCCTGGGGGGATGCAGCCGGCTTGTGGGGGCCCCGGGGAGGATGCAGCGGGCTTGTGGGGCCTCTGTATGGGGTCCAGCCTGCATATGGCATTACATGGGGACCAGGCAGTATTCTCTATGGTGAATTATATGGGATCCAGTATTTTGTATGGAGCATTATATAGGGCTCATAATACTGTATGGAGGACTATGTGGTGCCATAACACTGTATGGAGGACTATACTGTCCGGTCTGCACTGTGCGCTGTGAGGATTCACCGGTTTCTGAGCTATTGTAGAATTTACAAAAGATATCACTCATGAAATGTAAGAAGTCAGTGAAATGTTTGGCATTGTACTATATCTATAATTTCTCTGCTGTATCTGTGCATCATGAATGGTTGGATGTGTTAAAGGGGCCACTGAGACTCTTTCGCCCGGGGCCCACGAAAACCTGGAGGAGGGAGCATCATGTGACACTCCCTCTCCCATCATTCCTCCTCTGCGTCTGACGCAGCATCATGATGACGCGCCACGCTGTGTCAGACAGTGGAGCTGGCAGCTGCTGAGGTGATCAGCTGCAGAGACTGAAGCAGCGGGGAACGAGGAGCGGTAAGTATGTATTTATTTTTAAATCATTGTGTACTGATAATACTGGAGGACTGGGGCTGCATTTTACCCTACGGGTGGGGGGGGGGCTGCATTTTACCCTATGGGGGGCTGCATTATACTGCGTACAGGACCATGGGGGAATGCATTATACTGAGTGGAGAACCATGGCGAGTGTCTTAAGGCCCCGTCACACTAAGCGATGCAGCAGCGATCCCGACAACGATACGACCTGTCAGGGATCGTTGCTGCATCGCTAATGCATCGCTGGTGAGCTGTCAAACAGGCAGGCTCACCAGCGATCAGGGGAGCAGCGACATCGTGGAAAGAATCGTTCCACGATGTCCTGCTCCTGTTACCAGCCTGCTGCTTAAGCAGGAGCAGGCTGGTAACTATGGTAAACATCGGGTTACTAAGTGCGCGTGTGCCCCTAGTAACCCGCTGTTTATCATGGATACCACTCTGCTAAGGTGAACGGTAGCCTCCGCGCACCGTAGCAGAGTGGTATCCATGGTAAACAGCGGGTTACTAAGTGCGCGCGTGCCCCTAGTAACCCGATGTTTACCATGGTTACCAGCCAGATCGTCGGTCCCGCTGGTCACACACAGCGATGTGTGCTGGCCAGCGGGAGGCCAACGACCAAAAAATGGTCCAGGACACTTTGCAGCGATCAGCAACCTCACAGCAGGGGCCTGATCGTTGCAAAGTGTCACACATAGCGACATCGCTGGTGAGTCACCAAAACCGTGACACAGCAGCGATCTCGCTAGCGATATCGCTATGTGAGACGGGGGCTTTATACTGTGTGGAGGACCATGGGGGAGTACATTGTACAGTGTGGAGGACCATGGGGGAGTGCATTGTACTGTGTGGAGGACCATGGGGGAGTGCATTATACTGTGTGGAGGACCACGGGGAGTGCATTGTACTGTGTGGAGGACCATGGGGGAGTGCATTATACTGTGTGGAGGACCACGGGGAGTGCATTGTACTGTGTGGAGGACCACGTGGGAGTGCATTATACTGCGTGGAGGACCACGAGGGAGTGCATTATACTGCGTGGAGGACCATGGCGAGTGCCTTATACTGTGTGGAGAACCATGGCGAGAGTCTTATACTGAGTGCATTATACTCTATGGAGTGTGGAGAGGTGTGGGGCAGTTGGGGGATCATACTTTACCCTGGGAGTTGAGGTCGGGTACAGTAGGGTCATTGTACTGCGCATATGGAGGAATTCACCATGGGGGTATCATACCGTGTTTGGGGGGCACTTTTGTTGGCACCACACTTTATGGGCAATGAAAAAGGGATCTAGGACTTCAGCAGGAGGAAAATTACTATGTAAAGGCTGGAAGGTTGTGAGATCTGATCTTCTGCGACCCCGACAATTATTTACATTTTTATTGCTGGGGGGGGGGCCCAATTAGAATTTCTGCGTCCTATGTACGCCCCTGATTATACCAAATCCTCAGCTGTGCTGGTACTAAGGATATGGACACTCAGACATTTTGGGCTAAATATATACATACAAATATTTTTTCAATAACGTTTCATAAACAATTTGGCTTTTTTATTTCCTTTGCATTGCTAGTTGCAGAATGAGCTCACTGAGAATTTATCAGTGAGCTCATTCTGACCTTCTCTGTGCTGATTATGTTCACAGACCGGCATGAAAGTTGGGCTGATCTCTGATCCAGTAATAAATCATCGCAGAAATAAAAGCGCTGGAAACTCCACATCATAAGGAGCTCACTGACTGAATCTCAAGTTAACTCATTCTGCAGCCATCAATGTGCTGCTGGGAAACAAAAAGCTGGTAAAGGCCGAACAGAGCAAATGTTACAAGAAGCAAAATAGTAAAAAGTCTTTTTAGAGCAATATACATGTATTTAAAGGGATTGTCCGGTGTGAAGCTGAAGGCTGCAGTCATCTGTGTGACTCTCTGTGACTGCAGACTTGTAATCCTCACATCATGTAGACTGCACGCTGCCAGCATTATTCTCAGCCCAGAGATGGCAGAAGCCCCTGTATCATGTGTACAGGAATTGTGCCCCCTCTCCCCGAGGAGCAGCAGTGCCTCGTCCTCCAGATACATGAGGGTCCCATCGGGGAGATCCGCATGTACCGGCCATGATGTCATCTCCATGGATACGGCATCAATGTGCAGAGCAGAAGACCCCTGTAAGGGAGAGCTCAGACGTGGGGGGATTGATGTGGATGTGAGGAGCAGATCCCCCCATATTCACAGATTATCGCACAATACATGTGGCCTTGCACAGGAAAAACTGTGAGGAAAGAAGAAATCAGATTTCTTACAATATAGAATAATGTCCTCCTGCCCTCGTTCATGTCCAGTATTATTTATCCCCTGACCTTTAGGGTGGGGAACCCCTCCTGAGCCCCCTCCATTATATAGGAGCCATATATCTGCTCCATTACTGGCAGAAGGTAAGGAGCCAATCACACTGCACGGCTTCTACTTCCTGCTCTAAGCCCCACCCACCTGCCTTCCCTTGAGATCTCCATGACAACCCTTGTGTGACTACAGTGACAGGCCACGCCCCCGAGGATTCTGATCAGTGCGGATGTCTCCATATTGCTGAGGACTGTGAGCGGCTGATGGGCGGAGCCAGCAGCGATGTGAGGGGCAGAGCCAGCAGCGATATGAGGGGGGGAGCCAGCAGCGATATGAGGGGCGGAGCCAGCAGCGACATGAGGGGCGGAGCCAGCAGTGATATGAGATGCGGAGCCAGCAGCGATGTGAGGAGCGGAGCCAGCAGCGATATGAGGGACGGAGCCAGCAGTGATATGAGAGGCGGAGCCAGCAGCGATATGAGGGGCGGAGCCAGCAGCGATATGAGGGGCGGAGCCAGCAGCGATATGAGGAGCGCTCACAGCACTGACAGGAGCAGGTGTGTGTGCAGCCCGTTCCTCTGCTGTGGGTGTTGTGTTGTGTGAGCTTCGCCGTGTATATATTATACACATATATATATATATATATACAGAGTTGAAATCAGAAGTTTCCATACACTGTATAAATAGACACATCTGCAGGTTTTTCTCAATATCTGACATGAAATCAGAATAAACCTTTCCCATTTTAGGTCAATTAGGATTACCATCATTTTTAATATTTGCCAAATGCCAGAATAATGAGCGTCTCTTGTAAGGGGCATTAAAAGAGTCTTGTTATATCACTCTGACCTCCACGTGTCTTGTAAGGGGCATTAAAACCGTCTTGTTATACCACTCTGACCTCCACGTGTCTTGTAAGGGGCATTAAAACCGTCTTGTTATACCACTCTGACCCCCACGTCTCTTCAGAGGGGCATTAAAACCGTCTTGTTATACCACTCTGACCTCCACGTCTCTTCTGAGGGGCATTAAAACCATCTTGTTATACCACTCTGACCTCCACGTCTCTTGTAAGGGGCATTAAAACCGTCTTGTTATACCACTCTGACCTCCACGTCTCTTCTGAGGGGCATTAAAAGCGTCTTGTTATACCACTCTGACCTCCACGTGTCTTGTAAGGGGCATTAAAACCGTCTTGTTATGCCACTCTGACCTCCACGTCTCTTCTGAGGGGCATTAAAAGCGTCTTGTTAAGCTACTGGGACCTCCACGACTCTTCGAACGGGCATTGCATTTCCTCATAATTTTTGGAAGCTTTTGCTTGGAAGGCATAAGCAAATACTATGGGAGACCCACTCCCCAATAATGGGAATAATGTTTTTAAGATGCTGTACTGTATGGCTCTTGTAAGGGGCATTAAAACCGTCTTGTTAAGCTACTGTGACCTCCATGTCTCTTCAAAGGGGCATTAAAAGCGTCTTCTTAAGCCACTCTGAACTCCACAGCTCTTCCAAGGGGCATTGAAATGTTGTTTTTAATTACCTTACCTCTAATCTCCATGACTCTTCCAACGGACATTGCATTTCCTCCTAATTTTAGTCAGCTTTTGCTTTTCAATGCAAAGGTGAAAACTAAGGGAGACACACTCCCCAATAATGGGTAGAAGGTTTTTAGTACGCTGTAATCCACATCTGTTTCCAGGGGCATTGCAGTTCCTTATAATTTTTGGAAAGCCTTCCATTCACTGCTTAGGCCAACAGTGCACAGGAGACCCAGTTGCCATAAATGGAAAAAAAGGTTTAGTTAAGGCCCTCTGACCTCCATGTCATTTCCAAGGGGCATTGGAGTGCCTCAAAAGTTTTGGTAGGCATTGCACTCACTGTATGCCCTATAACTGTGTAGCCAAACCGCTCCTTTTGTTACAGAAACATATCCTACAAGACATATGTGGTTGACTGGCCTGATATTGATGTGAATGGTCCCTGTTCCTCCTGCTCTTTCTCCTTTGCCACTACCTCATCCATCATTTATCACTTGAAGCTTTGTTTTAACGAGAGTCATAGAACTTGGATAGTAGCAGGAAAACATCCAGCAATCCTCGGAGGAGGTAGGATATGACCACCTCAGGCCTAGCCGCTACTACATACATGCGCTTGCATTCCTTGAAAACAAAGCAGATGCTAACTTCTATCATCCTCATCATGCTCCTCACCTTGGCACTCTCAACTCCCCTGATAAAGAAGCCAGGGCCCACCGGAGAAGTCGGGTTCTTTGGTGGGCTCGTCCAATGCTGCCCTAAAGCAGGCCAGTCTAAGAAAAGTGTGTGGGGATGTTCCGCGGAGAAATCGGGGCGGCTTGGAACCGTTTATTGACACCTGGCCGCGGGGCGGCTGGGGACCGAGTGTGGACACCCGGCCGCCCCCTGGCGGCTGGGGACCGAGCATGGAAACCCGGCCGCCGGGCGGCTGGGGACTGAGTATGGATACCTCGCTGCCGAAGCAGCCATGAGGTAGTGGCCAGCTTCGGCCTCCTCAAAACTAAAAGGCCCAATTTCAACTGCAAGCTAGCAGTATGGTATTGCAGCCTGGGGGTGGGTGGGTGGTTGGCTGCATATTTGCGCTTGCATTGCAAGGAATGGGGGAGGTATAATTGAACACTGCCCTGGGACAAGGACTTGCACGGGGATAGTTGCAAGTCTGCATCTTCTGATGCGGCAAGGATCACTTCTGATGGGCACACTTTTAGGCAGTGACCTGGGAGTCAGAGATCCTTCCAGGGGTCTTCCCCATGCTGTTCCCATGTCTTTTCAGCACTATATGCATGTGTCACACAGCACATGGCCAGATAAGGTTGTAAAATGTTAAAATGACATTTCCCGGTGAATGCATTTGTCACAGTTGAAAGCAATACAAAAGTGCAAAAACGCATAAAAAATGCTACTTGTGAACATAGCCCAAGGTGTGGAGGAGTATTTTTGTTTTTGGTTATTTATTTTACCTTATACACAAGTCTTTACCCTGGAAAAGAAATTCCTTAACATATTTCACAGGAAAAAAGTTTCACTTTCGTTTTTGAACATTTTCTTATGAGCCTGTAAAAGTGGCTTAATACCTCTGACCACGTTGTTGACAACAGTGACCTTGGGGGTCAGAAATGCTTCCTGGGGCGATCCCCATGCTGTCCCCATGTCATCTGAGCACTGTCACTATCATTTTGGGCACTTTTTAGGCTTTCTACAGACTGCCGGGGGTGCCGCCGCAAAAATGCTCGGGTCTCCCATAGACTAACATGGGCTCGTTGCTCAGGTCGAGCACCCGAGTATCACGGCGAGCTCGGGCCAAGCTTCGAGCACCCGAGCATTTTAGTGCTCGCTCAACACCATTTATAACGGGGGCACAAGCTAGTGACTGATTTATATTCTCAGTGGAGCAGGATTCATTGTGGTGAATGATATACTCATGGGCACAGTGTGGCACATATTTGCATTTGGTGGCACAGTGGGCGGCATTATTTATTTAAGTCGCTTATATTTGTAACATTTTTGTTTTTCAGGAGTGCGGTGATCTGCTGAAAAGTGCGGAGCAGCCGAAACCTGGACAGCAAACTGCAAAGACGAATCATGGCGGGAAGTCGTCACGAAAGACTGGACTAGGTAAAGAAGAGAAGAAAGAGAGCGACTGCAGTGTATAAACTGGAGGGTTAGGTGGGGCCCATTATATTATAATAAATCTATGTGGGGCCCATTATATTATAATAAATCTATGTGGGGCCCATTATATTATAATAAATCTATGTGGGGTCCATAATATTATAATAAATCTATGTGGGGTCCATAATATTAAAGGGACGGATATGTGGGGCCCATTATATTATAATAAATCTATGTGGTGCCCATTATATTAAAGGGAAAGCTATGTGGGGCCAATTATATTAAAGGGAAAGCTATGTGGGGCCAATTATATTAAGGGGAAAGCTATGTGGGGCCCGTTATATTAAAGGGAAAGCTATGTGGGGCCCATTATATTAAAGAGAAAGCTATGTGGGGCCCATTATATTAAAGAGAAAGCTATGTGGGGCCCATTATATTAAAGAGAAAGCTATGTGGGGCCCATTATATTAAAGAGAAAGCTATGTGGGGCCCATTATATTAAAGAGAAAGCTATGTGGGGCCCATTATATTAAAGAGAAAGCTATGTGGGGCCCATTATATTAAAGGGAAAGCTATGTGGGGCCCATTATGTTAAAGAGAAAGCTATGTGGGGCCCATTATATTAAAGAGAAAGCTATGTGGGGCCCATTATATTAAAGAGAAAGCTGTGTGGGGCCCATTATATTAAAGAGAAAGCTGTGTGGGGCCCATTATATTAAAGAGAAAGCTATATGGGGCCCATTATATTAAAGAGAAAGCTATATGGGGCCCATTATATTAAAGAGAAAGCTATGTGGGGCCCATTATATTAAAGAGAAAGCTATGTGGGGCCCATTATATTAAAGAGAAAGCTATGTGCGGCCCATTATATTAAAGAGAAAGCTATGTGGGGCCCATTATATTAAAGAGAAAGCTATGTGGGGCCCATTATATTAAAGAAAAAGCTATGTGGGGCCCATTATATTAAAGAAAAAGTTATGTGGGACCCATTATATTAAAGGGAAAGCTATGTGCGGCCCATTATATTAAAGAGAAAGCTATGTGGGGCCCATTTTATTAAAGAGAAAGCTATGTGGGACCCATTATATTAAAGAGAAAGCTATGTGGGGCCCATTATATTAAAGGGAAAGCTATGTGGGGCCCATTATATAATAATAAAATCTATGTGGTGCCCATTATATTAAAGGGAAAGCTATGTGGGGCCCATTATATTAAAGAGAAAGCTATGTGGGGCCCATTATATTAAAGGGAAAGCTATGTGGGGCCCATTATATTAAAGGGAAAGCTATGTGGGGCCCGTTATCTTAAAGGGACATCTACGTAGGGCCCATTATATTAAATGGATGTCTATGTGGGGCCCATTATATTAAAGAGAGAGCTATGTGGGGCCCATTATATTAAAGAGAAAGCTATGTGGGGCCCATTATATAAAAGAGAAAGCTATGTGGGGCCCATTATATTAAAGGGAAAGCTATGTGGGGCCCATTATATTAAAGAGAAAGCTATGTGGGGCCCATTATATTAAAGGGAAAGCTATGTGGGGCCCATTATATAATAATAAAATCTATGTGGGGCCCATTATATTAAAGGGAAAGCTATGTGGGGCCCGTTATCTTAAAGGGACATCTACGTATATGATAAATTCTATATGGGGCCCATGATATTTAATGGAAGGCTATGTGAGGCCCATTATATTAAATAGAGGACTATGTGGGGACCAATACATTAAAAAGAAAGCTATATTGGGGCCCACTATGTTATCTGGAAGGTTTTGTGGGGCCCTCTGTATTAAATTGAGGGCTATGTGAGGCCTATTAAATTAAATGGAAAGCGTTGCGGGGCCCATAATATTATATGGAGGGCTATGTGAGGCGCATTTATCAAATAAAGGGCTATGTAGCGCCAATTATATTAAATGGAAGCCTGTGTTTTGTCCATTATATTAAATAGAGATGTATCTTGGCTCCATTATAATAAATGGAAGGCAATGTGGGGACCATTATATTAAATGGAGGGTTATGTGGGGCCCATTATATTAAATGGAAGCCTATATGGAGCCCAGTAAATTAAATGTAAAGCTATGTGGGGCCCAATATTTTAAATGGAAGGTTAAGTGGGGCCAATTGTATTAAATAGAGGGCTATGTGGTGCCCAATATAAAACATGGAAGGCTTTTTGGTGCCCATTATATTAAATAGAGGGATATTTTGGCCCCATTTTATTAAATGGAAGGCTATGTCAGGTCCAATATATTAAATGGAGTCCAGTGCGGCCTATTATATTAAATTGACGGTTATGTGGGGTTCAATAGATTAAATGAAAAGCTATGTGGAGCCCAATAAATTAAATTATAGTACATGGAAGGCAATGTGTGGCTCATTATACTATATAGAGGGCTATGTGGGGGCCATTATACTTTATAGAATTCTATGTGGGGGTCCATTATACTTTTGCCAATGGCAAATTGTGTGTTCCGGTGGCACTCCAAAGGTAAAGGGTGTGCTCCGGTGGCACTCCAACGTCATAGGGTGTGCTCTGGTGGCACACCAATGGCAAAAAGGCCAAAGAGTAGACTCTGGTGGCAGACTGAGCAGCCCTAGAGTGCACCCCAGTGATAAGCAATAAGGCCAAAGAATGTACCCCGGTGGTAGGCTAAAAAGCCCTAGAGTGCGCCCCAGTGGTAAGCAATGAGGCCAAAAAGTGCACCCCGGTGGCAGGATAAAAAAGCCTAAAATGAGTGAACCGGTGGTAAGCAAAATGGTCAGAGTGTACCCCGGTCGCAGTTAAAAAGCCCAAGTTGGGTGCCCCGGTGGTAAGCTAAAAGGCCAAAGAGTGCACCCCGGTGTAAGCTAAAAAGCCCAAGATGGGTGCCCCGGTGGTAAGCAAAAAAGGTCACATATTGGGCCCCTCTGGTAGGCCTACGGGAAATAGAGTTCTCCGATGGCACACCAACGGTAAAGGGTGTGCCCGATGGTACTCCAATGGTAAAGGGTGTGCTTCAGTGGCATGCCAGTGGCAAAAAGTGTACTCCGGTGGCATGCTAATGGTGAAAGGTGTGCTCTTTTGGCACCCCAACTGTAAAGAGTGTGTTCCAGTGGCACCCCAGCAGCCAATGGTGTACTTCGGTGGCAGACCATCGGGAAATGGTGTGATATGTAAGGCTCATCATAACAAAAGGGAGGGCTATGTGGGACCCATTATTTTATATGGAAAGCAAGGTGGGGCCCATTATATTAATTAGGGGCTTATGTGGGGCTCTTTATATTAAATAAAAACATATGTGGGCCCCATTAAATAAAATGGAAGGCTATGTGGACCCCATTAAATTAAATGGAAGGCTATGTGGACCCCATTAAATTAAATGGAAGGCTATGTGGGGCCCATTATATTAAATGGAAGCCTATATGGGGCCCAATAAATTAAATGAAAAGCTACAGTATGTACAGCAATAATAAAAATGGTAATAATACAGGGTGGGCTATTTATATGGATACACCTAAATTAAATGGAATGGTTGGTGATGTCAACTTCCTGTTTATGGCACATTAGTATATGGGAGGGGGAAACTTTTCCAGATGGGTGGTGACTATGGCGGCCATTTTGAAGTCGGCCATTTTGCATCTAACTTTATTTTTTTCAATGGGAAGAGGGTGATGTGACACATCAAACTCATTGAGAATTTCATAAGAAAATACAATGGTGTGCTTGGTTTTAACATAACTTTATTCTTTCATGAATTTTTTACAAGTTTATGACCACTTATAAAATGTGTTTAAAGTGCTGCCCATTGTGTTGGATTGTCAATGCAACCCTCTTCTCCCACTCTTGACACACTGATAGCAACACCGCAGAAGAAATGCTAGCACAGGCTTTCAGTATCCGTTGTTTCAGATGCTGAAAGGTTATATGGGGCCTATTAAAATAAATGGAAGACTATGCAGGACCTCTTGTAATAACTAGAAGGCAATTTGTGGCCCATTATATTAAACTAGATGGTGGCCCGATTCTAACTCATCGGGTATTCTAGAATATGTATGCGGCCGGCCGCGACCAATCAGCGAACCGTGTTAGTGAGGACCGGAGAGCATGTTTAAATTTGGCGCCAAAACCGGTGATTGGTCACGGCTGGCGGCCGCGACCAATCAGCGAATCGTATTAGTGAGAACCGGGGAGCGGGTACTTCCACTGTGAGCAGCCGGGAGATGACCGGCTGCTCGCAGCAGAAGTATCCCAACCGGCGGCGCCGCTCCCCGGTCCTCCCTTCACACTTGCCGTCGGGAGATCAGTGGCCCTAGCCGCTGATCTAGCGAAGGTAGCCGCATGAAGGTCAGCGGCGCCGCAGGTCGGGGTACTTCTGCTGCGAGCAGCCGGGAGATGACCGGCTGCATCGCCACTGACCTCTGTGCAGAGCGGTGTTTAAATTTGGAGCCAATATCGCTGATTGGTCGTGGCCGCCGAATCGTATTAGTGAGGACAGGGGAGCGGCGCTGCCTGTGCGGGTACTTCCACTGCGAGCAGCCGGGAAATGACCGGCTGCTCGCAGCAGAAGTATCCCGACCGGTGGCGCCGCTCCCCGGTTCTCCCTTCACACTTTCCGTCGGAAGATCAGCGGCCCTAACCGCTGATCTCCCGACGGTAGCCGCATGGAGGTCAGCGGCGCCGCTGGTCGGGGTACTTCTGCTGCTAGCGCCGGTCATCTCCCGGCTACATCGCCGCTGACCTCCGTGCGGCAGATGAGCTGCTAATGGCCGCCATCTTTTTTTGAAATCCCACGTCGCTGATTGACCACGGTTGGACCAATCAGCGACGCAGGACTTCCTGGACAGAAGGACAGACAGACATGATAAGACGATTATATATATTAAATGTAAGGTTATGTAGGGCCCAATATATTCAATGAAAAACTATATGGACCTATTATATAAAAGAAAAAGCTAAGTGTGGCCCATTTTATTAAATGGATGATGGCGTGCTCCCTTGGCAAGCCAGCGGGAAAGTGGCGTGCTTCCGGTGGCAAGCCAGCGGGACAGTGGCGTGCTCCGGTGGCAAGCCAGCGGGAAAGTGGCGTGCTCCGGTGGCAAGCCAGCGGGAAAGTGGCGTGCTCCGGTGGCAAGCCAGCGGGAAAGTGGCGTGCTCCGGTGGCAAGCCAGCGGGACAGTGGCGTGCTCCGGTGGCAAGCCAGCGGGAAAGTGGCGTGCTCCGGTGGCAAGCCAACGGGAAAGTGGCGTGCTCCGGTGGCAAGCCAACGGGAAAGTGGCGTGCTCCGGTGGCAAGCCAACGGGAAAGTGGCGTGCTCCGGTGGCAAGCCAACGGGAAAGTGGCGTGCTCCGGTGGCAAGCCAACGGGAAAGTGGCGTGCTCCGGTGGCAAGCCAGCGGGAAAGTGGCGTGCTCCGGTGGCAAGCCAGCGGGAAAGTGGCGTGCTCCGGAGGCAAGCCAACGGGAAAGTGGCGTGCTCCGGTGGCAAGCCAACGGGAAAGTGGCGTGCTCCGGTGGCAAGCCAACGGGAAAGTGGCGTGCTCCGGTGGCAAGCCAACGGGAAAGTGGCGTGCTCCGGTGGCAAGCCAACGGGACTGTGGCGTGCTCCGGTGGAAAGCCAACGGGAAAGTGGCGTGCTCCGGTGGCAAGCCAACGGGAAAGTGGCATGCTCCGGTGGCAAGCCAACGGGAAAGTGGCATGCTCCGGTGGCAAGCCAACGGGAAAGTGGCGTGCTCCGGTGGCAAGCCAACGGGAAAGTGGCGTGCTCCGGTGGCAAGCCAACGGGACTGTGGCGTGCTCCGGTGGCAAGCCAACGGGAAAGTGGCGTGCTCCGGTGGCAAGCCAACGGGAAAGTGGCGTGCTCCGGTGGCAAGCCAACGGGAAAGTGGCGTGCTCCGGTGGCAAGCCAACGGGAAAGTGGCGTGCTCCGGTGGCAAGCCAACGGGAAAGTGGCGTGCTCCGGTGGCAAGCCAGCGGGAAAGTGGCGTGCTCCGGTGGCAAGCCAGCGGGAAAGTGGCGTGCTCCGGTGGCAAGCCAACGGGAAAGTGGCGTGCTCCGGTGGCAAGCCAATGGGAAAGTGGCGTGCTCCGGTGGCAAGCCAACGGGAAAGTGGCGTGCTCCGGTGGCAAGCCAACGGGAAAGTGGCGTGCTCCGGTGGCAAGCCAGCGGGAAAGTGGCGTGCTCCGGTGGCAAGCCAGCGGGAAAGTGGCGTGCTCCGGTGGCAAGCCAATGGGAAAGTGGCGTGCTCCGGTGGCAAGCCAACGGGAAAGTGGCGTGCTCCGGTGGCAAGCCAACGGGAAAGTGGCGTGCTCCGGTGGCAAGCCAACGGGAAAGTGGCGTGCTCCGGTGGCAAGCCAACGGGACTGTGGCGTGCTCCGATGGCAAGCCAACGGGAAAGTGGCATGCTCCGGTGGCAAGCCAACGGGAAAGTGGCGTGCTCCGGTGGCAAGCCAACGGGAAAGTGGCGTACTCCGGTGGCAAGCCAACGGGAAAGTGGCGTGCTCCGGTGGCAAGCCAACGGGACTGTGGCGTGCTCCGGTGGCAAGCCAACGGGACTGTGGCGTGCTCCGGTGGCAAGCCAACGGGAAAGTGGCGTGCTCCGGTGGCAAGCCAACGGGAAAGTGGCGTGCTCTGGTGGCAAGCCAACGGGAAAGTGGCATGCTCCGGTGGCAAGCCAACGGGACTGTGGCGTGCTCCGGTGGCAAGCCAACGGGAAAGTGGCGTGCTCCGGTGGCAAGCCAACGGGAAAGTGGCGTGCTCCGGTGGCAAGCCAACGGGAAAGTGGCGTGCTCCGGTGGCAAGCCAACGGGAAAGTGGCGTGCTCCGGTGGCAAGCCAATGGGAAAGTGGCGTGCTCCGGTGGCAAGCCAACGGGAAAGTGGCGTGCTCCGGTGGCAAGCCAACGGGAAAGTGGCGTGCTCCGGTGGCAAGCCAACGGGAAAGTGGCGTGCTCCGGTGGCAAGCCAACGGGAAAGTGGCGTGCTCCGGTGGCAAGCCAACGGGACTATGGCGTGCTCCGGTGGCAAGCCAACGGGAAAGTGGCGTGCTCCGGTGGCAAGCCAACGGGAAAGTGGCGTGCTCCGGTGGCAAGCCAACGGGAAAGTGGCGTGCTCCGGTGGCAAGCCAACGGGACAGTGGCGTGCTCCGGTGGCAAGCCAACGGGACAGTGGCGTGCTCCGGTGGCAAGCCAACGGGACAGTGGCGTGCTCCGGTGGCAAGCCAACGGGAAAGTGGCGTGCTCCGGTGGCAAGCCAACGAGAAAGTGGCGTGCTCCGGTGGCAAGCCAACGGGAAAGTGGCGTGCTCCGGTGGCAAGCCAACGGGACTGTGGCGTGCTCCGGTGGCAAGCCAACGGGACTGTGGCGTGCTCCGGTGGCAAGCCAACGGGAAAGTGGCGTGCTCCGGTGGCAAGAAAACGGGAAAGTGGCGTGCTCCGGTGGCAAGCCAACGGGAAAGTGGCGTGCTCCGGTGGCAAGCCAACGGGAAAGTGGCGTGCTCCGGTGGCAAGCCAACGGGAAAAGGGGCGTGCTCCGGTGGCAAGCCAACGGGAAAGTGGCGTGCTCCGGTGGCAAGCCAACGGGAAAGTGGCGTGCTCCGGTGGCAAGCCAACGGGAAAGTGGCGTGCTCCGGTGGCAAGCCAACGGGAAAGTGGCTTGCTCCGGTGGCAAGCCAACGGGACTGTGGCGTGCTCCGGTGGCAAGCCAACGGGACTGTGGCGTGCTCCGGTGGCAAGCCAACGGGACTGTGGCGTGCTCCGGTGGCAAGCCAACGGGACTGTGGCGTGCTCCGGTGGCAAGCCAACGGGACAGTGGCGTGCTCCGGTGGCAAGCCAACGGGAAAGTGGCGTGCTCCGGTGGCAAGTTAACGGGAAAGTGGCGTGCTCCGGTGGCAAGCCAACGGGAAAGTGGCGTGCTCCGGTGGCAAGCCAACGGGAAAGTGGCGTGCTCCGGTGGCAAGCCAACGGGAAAGTGGCGTGCTCCGGTGGCAAGCCAACGGAAAAGTGGCGTGCTCCGGTGGCAAGCCAACGGGAAAGTGGCGTGCTCCGGTGGCAAGCCAACGGGAAAGTGGCGTGCTCCGGTGGCAAGCCAACGGGAAAGTGGCGTGCTCCGGTGGCAAGCCAACGGGAAAGTGGCATGCTCCGGTGGCAAGCCAATAGGACTGTGGCGTGCTCCGGTGGCAAGCCAACGGGAAAGTGGCGTGCTCCGGTGGCAAGCCAACGGGAAAGTGGCGTGCTCCGGTGGCAAGCCAACGGGAAAGTGGCGTGCTCCGGTGGCAAGCCAACGGGAAAGTGGCGTGCTCCGGTGGCAAGCCAACGGGAAAGTGGCGTGCTCCGGTGGCAAGCCAACGGGACTGTGTCGTGCTCCGGTGGCAAGCCAACGGGACTGTGTCGTGCTCCGGTGGCAAGCCAACGGGAAAGTGGTGTGCTCCGGTGGCAAGCCAACGGGAAAGTGGCGTGCTCCGGTGGCAAGCCAACGGGAAAGTGGCGTGCTCCGGTGGCAAGCCAACGGGACAGTGGTGTGCTCCGGTGGCAAGCCAACGGGACAGTGGCGTGCTCCGGTGGCAAGCCAACGGGACAGTGGCGTGCTCCGGTGGCAAGCCAACGGGACAGTGGCGTGCTCCGGTGGCAAGCCAACGGGAAAGTGGCGTGCTCCGGTGGCAAGCCAACGGGAAAGTGGCGTGCTCCGGTGGCAAGCCAACGGAAAAGTGGCGTGCTCCGGTGGCAAGCCAACGGGACTGTGGCGTGCTCCGGTGGCAAGCCAACGGGACTGTGGCGTGCTCCGGTGGCAAGCCAACGGGAAAGTGGCGTGCTCCGGTGGCAAGCCAACGGGAAAGTGGCGTGCTCCGGTGGCAAGCCAACGGGAAAGTGGCGTGCTCCGGTGGCAAGCCAACGGGAAAGTGGCGTGCTCCGGTGGCAAGCCAATGGGAAAGTGGCGTGCTCCGGTGGCAAGCCAACGGGAAAAGTGGCGTGCTCCGGTGGCAAGCCAACGGGAAAGTGGCGTGCTCCGGTGGCAAGCCAACGGGAAAGTGGCGTGCTCCGGTGGCAAGCCAACGGGAAAGTGGCGTGCTCCGGTGGCAAGCCAACGGGAAAGTGGCGTGCTCCGGTGGCAAGCCAACTGGACTGTGGCGTGCTCCGGTGGCAAGCCAACGGGACTGTGGCGTGCTCCGGTGGCAAGCCAACGGGACTGTGGCGTGCTCCGGTGGCAAGCCAACGGGAAAGTGGCGTGCTCCGGTGGCAAGCCAACGGGAAAGTGGCGTGCTCCGGTGGCAAGCCAACGGGAAAGTGGCGTGCTCCGGTGGCAAGCCAACGGGAAAGTGGCGTGCTCCGGTGGCAAGCCAACGGGAAAGTGGCGTGCTCCGGTGGCAAGCCAATGGGAAAGTGGCTTGCTCCGGTGGCAAGCCAACGGGACTGTGGCGTGCTCCGGTGGCAAGCCAACGGGACTGTGGCGTGCTCCGGTGGCAAGCCAACGGGACTGTGGCGTGCTCCGGTGGCAAGCCAACGGGACAGTGGCGTGCTCCGGTGGCAAGCCAATGGGAAAGTGGCGTGCTCCGGTGGCAAGTTAACGGGAAAGTGGCGTGCTCCGGTAGCAAGCCAACGGGAAAGTGGCGTGCTCCGGTGGCAAGCCAACGGGAAAGTGGCGTGCTCCGGTGGCAAGCCAACGGGAAAGTGGCGTGCTCCGGTGGCAAGCCAACGGAAAAGTGGCGTGCTCCGGTGGCAAGCCAACGGGAAAGTGGCGTGCTCCGGTGGCAAGCCAACGGGAAAGTGGCGTGCTCCGGTGGCAAGCCAACGGGAAAGTGGCGTGCTCCGGTGGCAAGCCAACGGGAAAGTGGCATGCTCCGGTGGCAAGCCAACGGGACTGTGGCGTGCTCCGGTGGCAAGCCAACGGGACTGTGGCGTGCTCCGGTGGCAAGCCAACGGGAAAGTGGCGTGCTCCGGTGGCAAGCCAACGGGAAAGTGGCGTGCTCCGGTGGCAAGCCAACGGGAAAGTGGCGTGCTCCGGTGGCAAGCCAACGGGAAAGTGGCGTGCTCCGGTGGCAAGCCAACGGGAAAGTGGCGTGCTCCGGTGGCAAGCCAACGGGAAAGTGGCGTGCTCCGGTGGCAAGCCAACGGGAAAGTGGCGTGCTCCGGTGGCAAGCCAACGGGAAAGTGGCGTGCTCCGGTGGCAAGCCAATGGGAAAGTGGCTTGCTCCGGTGGCAAGCCAACGGGACTGTGGCGTGCTCCGGTGGCAAGCCAACGGGACTGTGGCGTGCTCCGGTGGCAAGCCAACGGGACTGTGGCGTGCTCCGGTGGCAAGCCAACGGGACAGTGGCGTGCTCCGGTGGCAAGCCAATGGGAAAGTGGCGTGCTCCGGTGGCAAGTTAACGGGAAAGTGGCGTGCTCCGGTAGCAAGCCAACGGGAAAGTGGCGTGCTCCGGTGGCAAGCCAACGGGAAAGTGGCGTGCTCCGGTGGCAAGCCAACGGGAAAGTGGCGTGCTCCGGTGGCAAGCCAACGGGAAAGTGGCGTGCTCCGGTGGCAAGCCAACGGAAAAGTGGCGTGCTCCGGTGGCAAGCCAACGGGAAAGTGGCGTGCTCCGGTGGCAAGCCAACGGGAAAGTGGCGTGCTCCGGTGGCAAGCCAACGGGAAAGTGGCGTGCTCCGGTGGCAAGCCAACGGGAAAGTGGCATGCTCCGGTGGCAAGCCAACGGGACTGTGGCGTGCTCCGGTGGCAAGCCAACGGGACTGTGGCGTGCTCCGGTGGCAAGCCAACGGGAAAGTGGCGTGCTCCGGTGGCAAGCCAACGGGAAAGTGGCGTGCTCCGGTGGCAAGCCAACGGGAAAGTGGCGTGCTCCGGTGGCAAGCCAACGGGAAAGTGGCGTGCTCCGGTGGCAAGCCAACGGGAAAGTGGCGTGCTCCGGTGGCAAGACAACGGGAAAGTGGCGTGCTCCGGTGGCAAGCCAACGGGACTGTGTCGTGCTCCGGTGGCAAGCCAACGGGAAAGTGGCGTGCTCCGGTGGCAAGCCAACGGGAAAGTGGCGTGCTCCGGTGGCAAGCCAACGGGAAAGTGGCGTGCTCCGGTGGCAAGCCAACGGGACAGTGGCGTGCTCCGGTGGCAAGCCAACGGGACAGTGGCGTGCTCCGGTGGCAAGCCAACGGGACAGTGGCGTGCTCCGGTGGCAAGCCAACGGGACAGTGGCGTGCTCCGGTGGCAAGCCAACGGGAAAGTGGCGTGCTCCGGTGGCAAGCCAACGGGAAAGTGGCGTGCTCCGGTGGCAAGCCAACGGAAAAGTGGCGTGCTCCGGTGGCAAGCCAACGGGACTGTGGCGTGCTCCGGTGGCAAGCCAACGGGACTGTGGCGTGCTCCGGTGGCAAGCCAACGGGAAAGTGGCGTGCTCCGGTGGCAAGCCAACGGGAAAGTGGCGTGCTCCGGTGGCAAGCCAACGGGAAAGTGGCGTGCTCCGGTGGCAAGCCAACGGGAAAGTGGCGTGCTCCGGTGGCAAGCCAATGGGAAAGTGGCGTGCTCCGGTGGCAAGCCAACGGGAAAAGTGGCGTGCTCCGGTGGCAAGCCAACGGGAAAGTGGCGTGCTCCGGTGGCAAGCCAACGGGAAAGTGGCGTGCTCCGGTGGCAAGCCAACGGGAAAGTGGCGTGCTCCGGTGGCAAGCCAACGGGAAAGTGGCGTGCTCCGGTGGCAAGCCAACGGGACTGTGGCGTGCTCCGGTGGCAAGCCAACGGGACTGTGGCGTGCTCCGGTGGCAAGCCAACGGGACTGTGGCGTGCTCCGGTGGCAAGCCAACGGGAAAGTGGCGTGCTCCGGTGGCAAGCCAACGGGAAAGTGGCGTGCTCCGGTGGCAAGCCAACGGGAAAGTGGCGTGCTCCGGTGGCAAGCCAACGGGAAAGTGGCGTGCTCCGGTGGCAAGCCAACGGGAAAGTGGCGTGCTCCGGTGGCAAGCCAACGGGAAAGTGGCGTGCTCCGGTGGCAAGCCAACGGGAAAGTGGCTTGCTCCGGTGGCAAGCCAACGGGACTGTGGCGTGCTCCGGTGGCAAACCAACGGGACTGTGGCGTGCTCCGGTGGCAAGCCAACGGGACTGTGGCGTGCTCCGGTGGCAAGCCAACGGGACAGTGGCGTGCTCCGGTGGCAAGCCAATGGGAAAGTGGCGTGCTCCGGTGGCAAGTTAACGGGAAAGTGGCGTGCTCCGGTAGCAAGCCAACGGGAAAGTGGCGTGCTCCGGTGGCAAGCCAACGGGAAAGTGGCGTGCTCCGGTGGCAAGCCAACGGGAAAGTGGCGTGCTCCGGTGGCAAGCCAACGGAAAAGTGGCGTGCTCCGGTGGCAAGCCAACGGGAAAGTGGCGTGCTCCGGTGGCAAGCCAACGGGAAAGTGGCGTGCTCCAGTGGCAAGCCAACGGGAAAGTGGCGTGCTCCGGTGGCAAGCCAACGGGAAAGTGGCATGCTCCGGTGGCAAGCCAACGGGACTGTGGCGTGCTCCGGTGGCAAGCCAACGGGACTGTGGCGTGCTCCGGTGGCAAGCCAACGGGAAAGTGGCGTGCTCCGGTGGCAAGCCAACGGGAAAGTGGCGTGCTCCGGTGGCAAGCCAACGGGAAAGTGGCGTGCTCCGGTGGCAAGCCAACGGGAAAGTGGCGTGCTCCGGTGGCAAGCCAACGGGAAAGTGGCGTGCTCCGGTGGCAAGCCAACGGGACTGTGTCGTGCTCCGGTGGCAAGCCAACGGGAAAGTGGCGTGCTCCGGTGGCAAGCCAACGGGAAAGTGGCGTGCTCCGGTGGCAAGCCAACGGGAAAGTGGCGTGCTCCGGTGGCAAGCCAACGGGACAGTGGCGTGCTCCGGTGGCAAGCCAACGGGACAGTGGCGTGCTCCGGTGGCAAGCCAACGGGACAGTGGCGTGCTCCGGTGGCAAGCCAATGGGAAAGTGGCGTGCTCCGGTGGCAAGCCAACGGGAAAGTGGCGTGCTCCGGTGGCAAGCCAGCGGGAAAGTGGCGTGCTCCGGTGGCAAGCCAATGGGACTGTGGCGTGCTCCGGTGGCAAGCCAACGGGACTGTGGCGTGCTCCGGTGGCAAGCCAACGGGAAAGTGGCGTGCTCCGGTGGCAAGCCAACGGGAAAGTGGCGTGCTCCGGTGGCAAGCCAACGGGAAAGTGGCGTGCTCCGGTGGCAAGCCAACGGGAAAGTGGCGTGCTCCGGTGGCAAGCCAACGGGAAAAGTGGCGTGCTCCGGTGGCAAGCCAACGGGAAAGTGGCGTGCTCCGGTGGCAAGCCAACGGGAAAGTGGCGTGCTCCGGTGGCAAGCCAACGGGAAAGTGGCGTGCTCCGGTGGCAAGCCAACGGGAAAGTGGCGTGCTCCGGTGGCAAGCCAACGGGACTGTGGCGTGCTCCGGTGGCAAGCCAACGGGACTGTGGCGTGCTCCGGTGGCAAGCCAACGGGACTGTGGCGTGCTCCGGTGGCAAGCCAACGGGAAAGTGGCGTGCTCCGGTGGCAAGCCAACGGGAAAGTGGCGTGCTCCGGTGGCAAGCCAACGGGAAAGTGGCGTGCTCCGGTGGCAAGCCAACGGGAAAGTGGCGTGCTCCGGTGGCAAGCCAACGGGAAAGTGGCGTGCTCCGGTGGCAAGCCAACGGGAAAGTGGCGTGCTCCGGTGGCAAGCCAACGGGAAAGTGGCGTGCTCCGGTGGCAAGCCAACGGGAAAGTGGCGTGCTCCGGTGGCAAGCCAACGGAACTGTGGCGTGCTCCGGTGGCAAGCCAACGGGAAAGTGGCGTGCTCCGGTGGCAAGCCAACGGGAAAGTGGCGTGCTCCGGTGGCAAGCCAACGGGAAAGTGGCGTGCTCCGGTGGCAAGCCAACGGGAAAGTGGCGTGCTCCGGTGGCAAGCCAACGGGAAAGTGGCGTGCTCCGGTGGCAAGCCAACGGGAAAGTGGCGTGCTCCGGTGGCAAGCCAACGGGAAAGTGGCGTGCTCCAGTGGCAAGCCAGCGGGAAAGTGGCGTGCTCCGGTGGCAAGCCAGCGGGAAAGTGGCGTGCTCCGGTGGCAAGCCAACGGGAAAGTGGCGTGCTCCGGTGGCAAGCCAACGGGAAAGTGGCGTGCTCCGGTGGCAAGCCAACGGGAAAGTGGCGTGCTCCGGTGGCAAGCCAACGGGAAAGTGGCGTGCTCCGGAGGCAAGCCAACGGGACTGTGGCGTGCTCCGGTGGCAAGCCAACGGGAAAGTGGCGTGCTCCGGTGGCAAGCCAACGGGAAAGTGGCGTGCTCCGGTGGCAAGCCAACGGGAAAGTGGCGTGCTCCGGTGGCAAGCCAACGGGAAAGTGGGGTGCTCCGGTGGCAGGCCAACGGGAAAGTGGCGTGCTCCGGTGGCAAGCCAACGGGAAAGTGGCGTTCTCCGGTGGCAAGCCAGCGGGAAAGTGGCGTGCTCCGGTGGCAAGCCAGCGGGAAAGTGGCGTGCTCCGGTGGGAAGCCAACGGGAAAGTGGCGTGCTCCGGTGGCAAGCCAACGGGAAAGTGGCGTGCTCCGGTGGCAAGCCAACGGGAAAGTGGCGTGCTCCGGTGGCAAGCCAACGGGACTGTGGCGTGCTCCGGTGGCAAGCCAACGGGAAAGTGGCGTGCTCCGGTGGCAAGCCAACGGGAAAGTGGCGTGCTCCGGTGGCAAGCCAACGGGAAAGTGGCGTGCTCCGGTGGCAAGCCAACGGGAAAGTGGCGTGCTCCGGTGGCAAGCCAACGGGAAAGTGGCGTGCTCCGGTGGCAAGCCAACGGGACTGTGGCGTGCTCCGGTGGCAAGCCAACGGGAAAGTGGCGTGCTCCGGTGGCAAGCCAACGGGAAAGTGGCGTGCTCCGGTGGCAAGCCAACGGGAAAGTGGCGTGCTCCGGTGGCACGCCAACGGGAAAGTGGCGTGCTCCGGTGGCAAGCCAGCGGGAAAGTGGCGTGCTCCGGTGGCAAGCCAGCGGGAAAGTGGCGTGCTCCGGTGGCAAGCCAGCGGGAAAGTGGCGTGCTCCGGTGGCAAGCCAACGGGAAAGTGGCGTGCTCCGGTGGCAAGCCAACGGGAAAGTGGCGTGCTCCGGTGGCAAGCCAACGGGAAAGTGGCGTGCTCCGGTGGCAAGCCAGCGGGAAAGTGGCGTGCTCCGGTGGCAAGCCAGCGGGAAAGTGGCGTGCTCCGGTGGCAAGCCAACGGGAAAGTGGCGTGCTCCGGTGGCAAGCCAACGGGAAAGTGGCGTGCTCCGGTGGCAAGCCAACGGGAAAGTGGCGTGCTCCGGTGGCAAGCCAACGGGAAAGTGGCGTGCTCCGGTGGCAAGCCAACGGGACTGTGGCGTGCTCCGGTGGCAAGCCAACGGGAAAGTGGCGTGCTCCGGGGGCAAGCCAACGGGAAAGTGGCGTGCTCCGGTGGCAAGCCAACGGGAAAGTGGCGTGCTCCGGTGGCAAGCCAACGGGAAAGTGGCGTGCTCCGGTGGCAAGCCAACGGGAAAGTGGCGTGCTCCGGTGGCAAGCCAACGGGAAAGTGGCGTGCTCCGGTGGCAAGCCAACGGGAAAGTGGCGTGCTCCGGTGGCAAGCCAACGGGACTATGGCGTGCTCCGGTGGCAAGCCAACGGGAAAGTGGCGTGCTCCGGTGGCAAGCCAACGGGAAAGTGGCGTGCTCCGGTGGCAAGCCAACGGGAAAGTGGCGTGCTCCGGTGGCAAGCCAACGGTAAAGTGGCGTGCTCCGGTGGCAAGCCAACGGGAAAGTGGCGTGCTCCGGTGGCAAGCCAACGGGACTGTGGCGTGCTCCGGTGGCAAGCCAATGGGAAAGTGGCGTGCTGCGGTGGCAAGCCAACGGGAAAGTGGCGTGCTCCGGTGGCAAGCCAACGGGAAAGTGGCGTGCTCCGGTGGCAAGCCAACGGGACAGTGGCGTGCTCCGGTGGCAAGCCAACGGGACAGTGGCGTGCTCCGGTGGCAAGCCAACGGGACAGTGGCGTGCTCCGGTGGCAAGCCAACGGGACAGTGGCGTGCTCCGGTGGCAAGCCAACGGGACAGTGGCGTGCTCCGGTGGCAAGCCAACGGGACAGTGGCGTGCTCCGGTGGCAAGCCAACGGGAAAGAGGCGTGCTCCGGTGGCAAGCCAACGAGAAAGTGGCGTGTTCCGGTGGCAAGCCAACGGGAAAGTGGCGTGCTCCGGTGGCAAGCCAACGGGACTGTGGCGTGCTCCGGTGGCAAGCCAACGGGACTGTGGCGTGCTCCGGTGGCAAGCCAACGGGAAAGTGGCGTGCTCCGGTGGCAAGCCAACGGGAAAGTGGCGTGCTCCGGTGGCAAGCCAACGGGAAAGTGGCGTGCTCCGGTGGCAAGCCAACGGGAAAGTGGCGTGCTCCGGTGGCGAGCCAGCGGGAAAGTGGCGTGCTCCGGTGGCAAGCCAACGGGAAAGTGGCGTGCTCCGGTGGCAAGCCAACGGGAAAGTGGCATGCTCCGGTGGCAAGCCAACGGGAAAGTGGCGTGCTCCGGTGGCAAGCCAACGGGAAAGTGGCGTGCTCCGGTGGCAAGCCAACGGGAAAGTGGCGTGCTCCGGTGGCAAGCCAACGGGAAAGTGGCGTGCTTCGATGGCAAGCCAACGGGAAAGTGGCGTGCTCTGGTGGCAAGCCAACGGGAAAGTGGCGTGCTCCGGTGGCAAGCCAACGGGAAAGTGGCGTGCTCCGGTGGCAAGCCAGCGGGAAAGTGGCGTGCTCCGGTGGCAAGCCAACGGGAAAGTGGCGTGCTCCGGTGGCAAGCCAACGGGAAAGTGGCGTGCTCCGGTGGCAAGCCAACGGGACTGTGGCGTGCTCCGGTGGCAAGCCAACGGGAAAGTGGCGTGCTCCGGTGGCAAGCCAACGGGAAAGTGGCGTGCTCCGGTGGCAAGCCAACGGGAAAGTGGCGTGCTCCGGTGGCAAGCCAACGGGACAGTGGCGTGCTCCGATGGCAAGCCAACGGGACAGTGGCGTGCTCCGGTGGCAAGCCAACGGGACAGTGGCGTGCTCCGGTGGCAAGCCAACGGGACAGTGGCGTGCTCCGGTGGCAAGCCAACGGGACAGTGGCGTGCTCCGGTGGCAAGCCAACGGGACAGTGGCGTGCTCCGGTGGCAAGCCAACGGGACAGTGGCGTGCTCCGGTGGCAAGCCAACGGGAAAGTGGCGTGCTCCGGTGGCAAGCCAACGAGAAAGTGGCGTGTTCCGGTGGCAAGCCAACGGGAAAGTGGCGTGCTCCGGTGGCAAGCCAACGGGACTGTGGCGTGCTCCGGTGGCAAGCCAACGGGACTGTGGCGTGCTCCGGTGGCAAGCCAACGGGAAAGTGGCGTGCTCCGGTGGCAAGCCAACGGGAAAGTGGCGTGCTCCGGTGGCAAGCCAACGGGAAAGTGGCGTGCTCCGGTGGCAAGCCAACGGGAAAGTGGCGTGCTCCGGTGGCAAGCCAGCGGGAAAGTGGCGTGCTCCGGTGGCAAGCCAACGGGAAAGTGGCGTGCTCCGGTGGCAAGCCAACGGGAAAGTGGCGTGCTCCGGTGGCAAGCCAACGGGAAAGTGGCTTGCTCCGGTGGCAAGCCAACGGGAAAGTGGCGTGCTCCGGTGGCAAGCCAACGGGAAAGTGGCGTGCTCCGGTGGCAAGCCAACGGGAAAGTGGCGTGCTCCGGTGGCAAGCCAACGGGAAAGTGGCGTGCTCCGGTGGCAAGCCAACGGGAAAGTGGCGTGCTCCGGTGGCAAGCCAACGGGAAAGTGGCGTGCTCCGGTGGCAAGCCAACGGGAAAGTGGCGTGCTCCGGTGGCAAGCCAGCGGGAAAGTGGCGTGCTCCGGTGGCAAGCCAACGGGAAAGTGGCGTGCTCCGGTGGCAAGCCAACGGGAAAGTGGCGTGCTCCGGTGGCAAGCCAACGGGAAAGTGGCGTGCTCCGGTGGCAAGCCAACGGGAAAGTGGCGTGCTCCGGTGGCAAGCCAACGGGACTGTGGCGTGCTCCGGTGGCAAGCCAACGGGAAAGTGGCGTGCTCCGGTGGCAAGCCAACGGGAAAGTGGCGTGCTCCGATGGCAAGCCAACGGGAAAGTGGCGTGCTCCGGTGGCAAGCCAACGGGAAAGTGGCGTGCTCCGGTGGCAAGCCAACGGGAAAGTGGCGTGCTCCGGTGGCAAGCCAACGGGAAAGTGGCGTGCTCCGGTGGCAAGCCAACGGGACTGTGGCGTGCTCCGGTGGCAAGCCAACGGGACTGTGGCGTGCTCCGGTGGCAAGCCAACGGGAAAGTGGCGTGCTCCGGTGGCAAGCCAACGGGAAAGTGGCGTGCTCCGGTGGCAAGCCAACGGGACTGTGGCGTGCTCCGGTGGCAAGCCAACGGGAAAGTGGCGTGCTCCGGTGGCAAGCCAACGGGAAAGTGGCGTGCTCCGGTGGCAAGCCAACGGGAAAGTGGCGTGCTCCGGTGGCAAGCCAACGGGAAAGTGGCGTGCTCCGGTGGCAAGCCAGCGGGAAAGTGGCGTGCTCCGGTGGCAAGCCAATGGGAAAGTGGCGTGCTCCGGTGGCAAGCCAACGGGAAAGTGGCGTGCTCCGGTGGCAAGCCAACGGGAAAGTGGCGTGCTCCGGTGGCAAGCCAACGGGAAAGTGGCGTGCTCCGGTGGCAAGCCAACGGGACTGTGGCGTGCTCCGGTGGCAAGCCAACGGGAAAGTGGCGTGCTCCGGGGGCAAGCCAACGGGAAAGTGGCGTGCTCCGGTGGCAAGCCAACGGGAAAGTGGCGTGCTCCGGTGGCAAGCCAACGGGAAAGTGGCGTGCTCCGGTGGCAAGCCAACGGGAAAGTGGCGTGCTCCGGTGGCAAGCCAACGGGAAAGTGGCGTGCTCCGGTGGCAAGCCAACGGGAAAGTGGCGTGCTCCGGTGGCAAGCCAACGGGACTATGGCGTGCTCCGGTGGCAAGCCAACGGGAAAGTGGCGTGCTCCGGTGGCAAGCCAACGGGAAAGTGGCGTGCTCCGGTGGCAAGCCAACGGGAAAGTGGCGTGCTCCGGTGGCAAGCCAACGGTAAAGTGGCGTGCTCCGGTGGCAAGCCAACGGGAAAGTGGCGTGCTCCGGTGGCAAGCCAACGGGACTGTGGCGTGCTCCGGTGGCAAGCCAACGGGACTGTGGCGTGCTCCGGTGGCAAGCCAACAGGAAAGTGGCGTGCTCCGGTGGCAAGCCAACGGGAAAGTGGCGTGCTTCGGTGGCAAGCCAACGGGAAAGTGGCGTGCTCCGGTGGCAAGCCAACGGGAAAGTGGCGTGCTCCGGTGGCAAGCCAAAGGGAAAGTGGCGTGCTCCGGTGGCAAGCCAACGGGACTGTGGCGTGCTCCGGTGGCAAGCCAATGGGAAAGTGGCGTGCTCCGGTGGCAAGCCAACGGGAAAGTGGCGTGCTCCGGTGGCAAGCCAACGGGAAAGTGGCGTGCTCCGGTGGCAAGCCAACGGGACAGTGGCGTGCTCCGGTGGCAAGCCAACGGGACAGTGGCGTGCTCCGGTGGCAAGCCAACGGGACAGTGGCGTGCTCCGGTGGCAAGCCAACGGGACAGTGGCGTGCTCCGGTGGCAAGCCAACGGGACAGTGGCGTGCTCCGGTGGCAAGCCAACGGGACAGTGGCGTGCTCCGGTGGCAAGCCAACGGGAAAGAGGCGTGCTCCGGTGGCAAGCCAACGAGAAAGTGGCGTGTTCCGGTGGCAAGCCAACGGGAAAGTGGCGTGCTCCGGTGGCAAGCCAACGGGACTGTGGCGTGCTCCGGTGGCAAGCCAACGGGACTGTGGCGTGCTCCGGTGGCAAGCCAACGGGAAAGTGGCGTGCTCCGGTGGCAAGCCAACGGGAAAGTGGCGTGCTCCGGTGGCAAGCCAACGGGAAAGTGGCGTGCTCCGGTGGCAAGCCAACGGGAAAGTGGCGTGCTCCGGTGGCGAGCCAGCGGGAAAGTGGCGTGCTCCGGTGGCAAGCCAACGGGAAAGTGGCGTGCTCCGGTGGCAAGCCAACGGGAAAGTGGCGTGCTCCGGTGGCAAGCCAACGGGAAAGTGGCGTGCTCCGGTGGCAAGCCAACGGGAAAGTGGCGTGCTCCGGTGGCAAGCCAACGGGAAAGTGGCGTGCTCCGGTGGCAAGCCAACGGGAAAGTGGCGTGCTTCGATGGCAAGTCAACGGGAAAGTGGCGTGCTCTGGTGGCAAGCCAACGGGAAAGTGGCGTGCTCCGGTGGCAAGCCAACGGGAAAGTGGCGTGCTCCGGTGGCAAGCCAGCGGGAAAGTGGCGTGCTCCGGTGGCAAGCCAACGGGAAAGTGGCGTGCTCCGGTGGCAAGCCAACGGGAAAGTGGCGTGCTCCGGTGGCAAGCCAACGGGACTGTGGCGTGCTCCGGTGGCAAGCCAACGGGAAAGTGGCGTGCTCCGGTGGCAAGCCAACGGGAAAGTGGCGTGCTCCGGTGGCAAGCCAACGGGAAAGTGGCGTGCTCCGGTGGCAAGCCAACGGGACAGTGGCGTGCTCCGATGGCAAGCCAACGGGACAGTGGCGTGCTCCGGTGGCAAGCCAACGGGACAGTGGCGTGCTCCGGTGGCAAGCCAACGGGACAGTGGCGTGCTCCGGTGGCAAGCCAACGGGACAGTGGCGTGCTCCGGTGGCAAGCCAACGGGACAGTGGCGTGCTCCGGTGGCAAGCCAACGGGACAGTGGCGTGCTCCGGTGGCAAGCCAACGGGAAAGTGGCGTGCTCCGGTGGCAAGCCAACGAGAAAGTGGTGTGTTCCGGTGGCAAGCCAACGGGAAAGTGGCGTGCTCCGGTGGCAAGCCAACGGGACTGTGGCGTGCTCCGGTGGCAAGCCAACGGGACTGTGGCGTGCTCCGGTGGCAAGCCAACGGGAAAGTGGCGTGCTCCGGTGGCAAGCCAACGGGAAAGTGGCGTGCTCCGGTGGCAAGCCAACGGGAAAGTGGCGTGCTCCGGTGGCAAGCCAACGGGAAAGTGGCGTGCTCCGGTGGCAAGCCAGCGGGAAAGTGGCGTGCTCCGGTGGCAAGCCAACGGGAAAGTGGCGTGCTCCGGTGGCAAGCCAACGGGAAAGTGGCGTGCTCCGGTGGCAAGCCAACGGGAAAGTGGCTTGCTCCGGTGGCAAGCCAACGGGAAAGTGGCGTGCTCCGGTGGCAAGCCAACGGGAAAGTGGCGTGCTCCGGTGGCAAGCCAACGGGAAAGTGGCGTGCTCCGGTGGCAAGCCAACGGGAAAGTGGCGTGCTCCGGTGGCAAGCCAACGGGAAAGTGGCGTGCTCCGGTGGCAAGCCAACGGGAAAGTGGCGTGCTCCGGTGGCAAGCCAACGGGAAAGTGGCGTGCTCCGGTGGCAAGCCAGCGGGAAAGTGGCGTGCTCCGGTGGCAAGCCAACGGGAAAGTGGCGTGCTCCGGTGGCAAGCCAACGGGAAAGTGGCGTGCTCCGGTGGCAAGCCAACGGGAAAGTGGCGTGCTCCGGTGGCAAGCCAACGGGAAAGTGGCGTGCTCCGGTGGCAAGCCAACGGGACTGTGGCGTGCTCCGGTGGCAAGCCAACGGGAAAGTGGCGTGCTCCGGTGGCAAGCCAACGGGAAAGTGGCGTGCTCCGATGGCAAGCCAACGGGAAAGTGGCGTGCTCCGGTGGCAAGCCAACGGGAAAGTGGCGTGCTCCGGTGGCAAGCCAACGGGAAAGTGGCGTGCTCCGGTGGCAAGCCAACGGGAAAGTGGCGTGCTCCGGTGGCAAGCCAACGGGACTGTGGCGTGCTCCGGTGGCAAGCCAACGGGACTGTGGCGTGCTCCGGTGGCAAGCCAACGGGAAAGTGGCGTGCTCCGGTGGCAAGCCAACGGGAAAGTGGCGTGCTCCGGTGGCAAGCCAACGGGACTGTGGCGTGCTCCGGTGGCAAGCCAACGGGAAAGTGGCGTGCTCCGGTGGCAAGCCAACGGGAAAGTGGCGTGCTCCGGTGGCAAGCCAACGGGAAAGTGGCGTGCTCCGGTGGCAAGCCAACGGGAAAGTGGCGTGCTCCGGTGGCAAGCCAACGGTAAAGTGGCGTGCTCCGGTGGCAAGCCAACGGGAAAGTGGCGTGCTCCGGTGGCAAGCCAACGGGACTGTGGCGTGCTCCGGTGGCAAGCCAACGGGACTGTGGCGTGCTCCGGTGGCAAGCCAACGGGAAAGTGGCGTGCTCCGGTGGCAAGCCAACGGGAAAGTGGCGTGCTCCGGTGGCAAGCCAACGGGAAAGTGGCGTGCTCCGGTGGCAAGCCAACGGGAAAGTGGCGTGCTCCGGTGGCAAGCCAACGGGAAAGTGGCGTGCTCCGGTGGCAAGCCAACGGGAAAGTGGCGTGCTTCGGTGGCAAGCCAACGGGAAAGTGGCGTGCTCCGGTGGCAAGCCAACGGGAAAGTGGCGTGCTCCGGTGGCAAGCCAACGGGAAAGTGGCGTGCTCCGGTGGCAAGCCAACGGGAAAGTGGCGTGCTCCGGTGGCAAGCCAACGGGAAAGTGGCGTGCTCCGGTGGCAAGCCAACGGGACTGTGGCGTGCTCCGGTGGCAAGCCAACGGGACTGTGGCGTGCTTCGGTGGCAAGCCAGCGGGAAAGTGGCGTGCTCCGGTGGCAAGCCAACGGGAAAAGGTGTGCTCCGGTGGCATGCTAATGGTAAAGGTGTGCTCCAGTGGCATTCTAACGGTAAAGGTGTGCTGCGGTCACATGCTAATGGTAAAGGTGTGCTCCGGTGGCATGCTAACGGGAATAGGTGTGCTCCGATGGCATGCTAACGGGAATAGGTGTGCCCGGTGGCGTACTAACGGGAAAAGGTGTGCTACGGTGGCATGCTAGCGGGAAATGGTGTGCTTCGGTGGCATGATAACGAGAAAAGGGGTACTCCATTGGCACCACAATGGTCAAGGGACTTGGAAATGTCACATGTGAAGTCATACTCGCATAGTGTCTGTTGTTGCAGGGATCAAAAGAGCGACCCGGTGGAACAAGATGTGGACACTGTGCGGCAGATGGTGGTTTAAGGACAGCAAACAGCAAAATAAGACCAAGCAACAGCAAGAAAACAATCCAAGAATTACCGCAGCAGACAAGTAAGTGATTGTGATTCTTTTAAACGGTGATGTATGATCAGATGAAGTGGAATGCAGTAAGTTTGGAAATATGATTAACATGTTAATAAAGTGTCTGAAATGTATGAGCGAGAAAGAGAAAAAGGTGGATTGTTACAGGGGGACAGCTGAGAGTAGGGAGTTGCAGAGAAAGTCCTTGTGACAGGTTTAGGATGTATACGGCTGTTTATTGCCTCCTCCACATACAAAGGCAGGAGATGAGACTATCAAACTATTGAACTTGGAGTTGTCAGTAATGTTGGAGGTGAAATTAATAAAGCAAGTAAAATGGGAAAGAAAAAAAGGGGTTGTATGTTTGCCTGGTCAGAGGGATGTTTGCCTGGTCATGGGGATGTTTGTCTGGTCAGAGGGATGTTTGCCTGGTCAGAGGGATGTTTGCCTGGTCAGGGGGATGTTTGCCTGGTCAGGGGGATGTTTGCCTGGTCAGGGGGATGTTTGTCTGGTCAGGGGGATGTTTGTCTGGTCAGAGGGATGTTTGCTTCACGTTGGGGAAGAGGGAAAGGATTGAATAATCCGGCACCTGTCCTATCCACAGGATGGTCAGCTAGTGCCGCCATTGGGAAAGAGCTGACCTAGTGTCACTATCAATCATCAGAGTCTGCAGTACAACTGATTAGGGGTCCAGCAGGGGGGCGCTGATGACACAGGTGGACCTTGGGGCGGTTTTCCGGTTGCGGACGCTGCACCTAGAGGGTTTTCTTCATGTAATTATCCTCCTCACATTGCAGACTTGTGAACTTAATAAATTTTCTTCATTTGCTTATTTTCTTCCTTCTCTCCCAAACACGTTGCTGAAGTGCTGTCTCACCCCCACTGCCCCCATCCAGAAGCTTCTTGTGGCTGCTGTTCAGTGAGATTTGTCCTCTATATACCAGCAGTCTGTGTATGGGCCTGTCCCTGTCTGATCCTCTCTGCTCTCCACCCCTGCACTCAGACATGGGAAACCCTGTACTCGGATTACTTCACATCTTGGTGAACAACAGCTGAAAGGACCCTATAAAGGAGCCTGTACCAGGCAGGTGACAGCGGTGCAGCATTGTGCTTGTGGGGGCAATCGGGCGGTGGAGTCAGAAATTGGGGAATACTTGGGTGCTCTCTGGACGGACAATATTAGTGCTGCAGTAATTTCCCACAAGTTTTTGCACAGAGCGGCCACTAATATAGAATAAAGTAAAACAATTGTGCTCTGTAAATAATGGCTGTGCTTTGCTACAAATGCTTCATGTTCGCAGGAGGTTTTTTTTTCTTTAATAAATTTTATTTAGTTTATAATTGATTTTTTCTCTTTCTGCTAGATATCAGCACATGATAGAGGCCGTACGGGACTGATATAAGAAGTTCTTGGCTGAGAAGGAAAGAAGCTTCATTCCTCCATGAGCTGCAGTTCTTTGTGTCCAGTCGGGAACTCTATTAGTAAGTAGATTTTATCACCGGTGCAGACATTTCCGGGAAGGTTCCAATTGGCCGAATACAAGACGTTCATTAAACTCTTCATTACAAATAAACGTCTGGTTATCATCCACAATACTTAATACCGGTCACTTGTCACAAATTTGTATATTTTTACCTGTTATAAAATGCTGCTCATCCCTTGAATCTTTTCTTTTTTTTTTGTCATTTTAGACAAAACATTACATATTTCTGACAAGTCCCAGGTCTTTTCACACCACTCGTTTTGCAGGTTCTTTAATGCTACAGCACTTATGTTATTGGGGTCATTTTTGTGCAGTTTGCAGTTACATGATTTTTTATACATGTTTTTTTTAGCTTTGTCTTGTTATTACATCACATTCATCTTTTTCCTCTCTTGCTTTCCTGGACTGAAGGAAACATATCTCCAAGTCACTCTGAGCTGCCGGCAGGAGAGATGGACCCTCAAGAGCCTCCTAGTCTTCAGAATCCACATGAAGGAGAAGTCCAAGAACAAGAAAGGCCTCCGACAGCAGAGCAACCTGTCCGCCAAAAAGTCCCAGAAGAAGAAGCGATGGTCCCGCAGCTCATCTGTGTTTTTCCTAAATGTGGATTATACTTTTACTGATTGTAATTTTCTTGGTCGATACCAGATAAAGTTTTGGATGACAACTGTCTGAACTTGTGTCTTATTTTACATTTCTCCTTTTTTCTTCTTGCTTCCCCTCCAGTGAGATCTGGCTTAGGTGATAAAAGCCTTTCTCTATCCGGTATTTTTGCAGCAGGCTGGAGAATGACTTTCTGGATGATAACTTGCCTTAGTCTCAGATGCCCATCCACTAGTTAGCTTTAGACCGGACGCTTGTCCACACAACACATCCCGACAACCCCATATACATGAATGTGGTTATATGTGTGGGGGAGATGGCCCCATACACAGCACATGGTCGGCTGCTCCAGCAAAAATCCTTGGGTTTGACCTACCTTCCTGTAATATATATGGGGGGCCATTAGTTGGATGTTTGCAGGACCCCTCTTTGTCCGACAGCTTCCCTCCCCCACACATAGCAAGCAGTGTACAGACAAGCTCCCTTCCCGCACATACAGCATATATATCATATAAAGAAAAAAACTAGAAGTCTGAACTGAAACATAAATTGATGTGCATGCAAAATGTAAATGCATGTTCACACACGGCCACTAGACAAAGAAAAAGCAAAATATCCAAGTAACTGGAAGTAAATGGGTAAATCGCACAGTGCAAAAATAATAAATAATGAAGGGTATTTAGTAAACATAATTTTGATCAAAATAATGTAAAAGCTATCCCACCACGTCATAGCAACCCTTATGGGACAGTCCTAACTCTAATATTAAAACCTTACCATTTGTCAAGTGACGTACATATGGATAAGGGCAGAGAGACTGACCCCCTAGTAGAAGCATAGACCTGAGGCAGAATAAACATTTCAGCTCAGACAAAGGGTGGCCACACCCTAATATGTACTAAAGCACACTGAACTACAAAGAAAAAACCTAGAAGTCTGAACTGAAACATAAATTGATGTGCATGCAAAATGTAAATGCATGTTCACACAAGGACACTAGACAAAGAAAAACCAAAGGCAAGCAAAATACCCAAGTAACTAGAAGTAAATGGGTAAATCGCAAAGTGCAAAAATAATAAATAATGAAGGGTATTTAGTAGTGAAGAGCGAGCACTAAAATGCTCGGATGCTCAAAGCTCGGGCCGAGCTCGCCATGATACTCGGTTGCTCGACCTGAGCCACGAGCCCAATGTTAGTCTATGGGAGACCCGAGCATTTTCGCGGCGGCATCCCCGGCTGTCTTTTAAAAGCCTAACAAGTGCCCAAAACGATAGTGACAGTGCTCAAATGACATGGGGACAGCATGGGGATCGCCCCAGGAAGCATTTCTGACCCCCAGGTCACTTCTGTCAACAACGTGGTCAGAGGTATTAAGCCACTTTTAAGGGCTCACAATAAAACGTTCAAAAACTAAACTGAAACTGCTTTCCTGTGAAATATGTTAAGGAAGTTCCTTTCCAGGGTAAAGACTTGTGTATAAGGAAAAATAAATAACAACAAAAAAAAAAAATACTCCTCCACACCTTGGGCTATGTTCACAAGTAGCATTTTTAATGTGTTTTTGCACTTTTGTATTGCTTCAACCGTGACAAATGCATTCACCGGGAAATGTCATTTTAACATTTTACAACCTTATCTGGCCATGTGCTGTGTGACACATGCATACAGTGCTGAAAAGACATGGGGACAGCATGGGGAAGACCCCTGGAAGCATCTCTGACTCCCCGGTCACTGCCTAAAAGTGTGCCCATCAGAAGTCATCCTTGCAGCATCAGAAGATGCAGACTTGCAACTATCCCCGTGCAAGTTCTTGTCCCAGGGCAGGGTTCAATTGTACCTCCCCCATTCCTTGCAATGCAAGCGCAAATATGCAGCCAACCACCCACCCACCCCCAGGCTGCAATACCATACTGCTTGCTTGCACTTGAAATTGGGCCTTTTAGGCATGTGGAGGCGGAATCTGGCCACCATGTCATGGCAGCGTTAGCGGCCTGGTATCCATACTCAGTCCCCAGCCGCCCGGCGGCGGGGTGTCCACACTCGGTCCCCAACCGCCAGGGGGCGGCCGGGTGTCCATACTCGGTCGCCAGCCGCCTGGGGGCAGCCGGGTGTCCATAAACGGTCCCCAGCCGCCCCTATTTCTCCTTGGAACATCCACCCACACACTTTTCTTAGCCTGGCCTGCTTTAGGGCAGCATTGGACGAGCCCACCAGAGAACCAGACTCCTCCGGTGGGCCCTGGCTTCTCCATCAGGGGAGTTGAGAGTGCCAAGGTGAGGACCATGATGATGATACAAGTTAGCATCTGCTTTGTTTTGTTGGAATGCAAGCGCATGTATGTAGTAGCGGCAAGGCCTGAGGTGGTCAGCGTTTTGGCGCATTTCCTACTTCCTCCGAGGATTGCTGGATGTTTTCCTGCTACTATCCCAGTTCTATGACTCCCGTTAAAACAAAGCTTCAGGTGATGAATGATGGATGAGGTGGTGGCAAAGGAGAGCAGGAGGAACAGGGACCATTCACATCAATATCAGGCCAGTCAACCACATATGTCTTGTAGGAAATGTTTCTGTAACAAAAGGAGCGGTTTGGCTACACAGTTATAGGGCATACAGTGAGTGCAATGCCTACCAAAAATTTCGAGGCACTCCAATGTACCTTGGAAATGACATGGAGGTCAGAGGGCCTTAACTAAACAGTTTTTTCCATTTATAGCAACTGGGTCTCCTGTACAGTGGTGGCCTAAACAGTGAATGGAAGGCTTTCCAAAAATTATGAGGAACTGCAATGCCCCTTGAAACAGACGTGGATTACAGCGTACTAAAAACCTTCTACCCACTATTGGGGAGTGGGTCTCCCTTAGTATTCGCCTTTGCATTGAAAAGCAAAAGCTGACTAAAATTAGGAGGAAATGCAATGTCCGTTGGAAGAGTTGTGGAGGTTAGAGGTAATTAAAAACAACATTTCAATGCCCCTAGGAAGAGCTGTGGAGTTCAGAGTGGCTTAAGAAGACTGTTTTAATGTCCCTTTGAAGAGACATGGAGGTCACAGTAGCTTAACAAGATGGTTTTAATGCCCCTCGGAAAAGACGTGGAGGTCCCAGTAGCTTAACCAGACGGTTTGAATGCCCCTCGGAAGAGGGGCTTTTAATGCCCCTTCCAAGAGCCATACAGTACAGCATAGTACAAACATTATTCCCATTATTGGGGAGTGTGTATCCCATAGTCATTGCTTATGCCTTCCAAGCAAAAGCTGCCAAAAATTGGGACGGAGGAACTTGCAATGCCCCTTACAAGAGCCATGCAGTACAGCATATTCCAAACATTATTCCCATTATTGGGGAGTGGGTCTCCCATAGTCTTTGCTTATGCCTTCCAAGCAAAAGTTGCCAAAAATTAGGACGAAGGAGCTTGCAATGCCCCTTACAAGAGCCATGCAGTACAGCATATTACAAACATTATTCCCATTATTGGGGAGTGGGTCTCCCATAGTATTTGCTTATGCCTTCCAAGAAAAAGCTGCCAAAAATTAAGAGGAACTGCAATGCCCGTTCGAAGAGTCGTGGAGGTTAGAGTTAATTAAAAACAACATATCAATGCCCCTTGGAAGAGCAGTGGAGTTCAGAGTGGTTTAACAAGACGCTATTAATGCCCCTCAAAAGAGATGTGGAGGTCCCAGTAGCTTAACAAGACGGTTTTAATACCCCTTGGAAAAGTGGTGGAGGTCCCAGTAGCTTAACAAGACGGTTTTAATACCCCTCGGAAAAGTGGTGGAGGTCACAGTAGCTTAAGAAGACGCTTTTAATGCCCCTCAGAAGAAACGTGGAGATCCCAGTAGCTTAACAAGACGGTTTTAATGCCCCTTGGAAAAGTGGTGGAGGTCGCAGTAGCTTAACAAGACGCTATTAATGCCCCTCAGAAGAGACGTGGAGGTCCCAGCAGCTTAACAAGACGGTTTGAATGCCCCTTGGAAGAGACGTGGAGGTCACAGTAGCTTAACAAGACGCTATTAATGCCCCTCAGAAGAGACGTGGAGGTTCCAGCAGCTTAACATGACAGTTTTAATGCTCCTCAGAAAAGTGGTGGAGGTCCCAGTAGCTTAACAAGATGGTTTTAATGCCCCTCAGAAACGTAGTGGAGGTCCCAGTAGCTTAACAAGTCTGTTTGAATGCCCCTTGGAAGAGACGTGGAGGTCCCAGTAGCTTAACTGGCCGGTTTAAATGCCCCTTGGAAAAGTGGTGGAGGTCACAGTAGCTTAACAAAACGCTATTAATGCCCCTCAGAAGAGACGTGGAGGTCTCAGTAGCTTAACAAGATGGTTTTAATGCTCCTCAGAAAAGTGGTGGAGGTCCCAGTAGCTTAACAAGACGGTTTTAATGCCCCTTGGAAAAGTGGTGGAGGTCGCAGTAGCTTAACAAGACGGTTTGAATGCCCCTTGGAAGAGACGTGGAGGTCCCAGTAGCTTAACAAGACGGTTTTAATGCTCCTCAGAAAAGTGGTGGAGGTCCCAGTAGCTTAACAAGACGGTTTTAATGCCCCTTGGAAAAGTGGTGGAGGTCGCAGTAGCTTAACAAGACGGTTTGAATGCCCCTTGGAAGAGACGTGGAGGTCCCAGTAGCTTAACAAGACGGTTTTAATGCTCCTCAGAAAAGTGGTGGAGGTCCCAGTAGCTTAACAAGACGGTTTTAATGCCCCTTGGAAAAGTGGTGGAGGTCGCAGTAGCTTAACAAGACGGTTTGAATGCCCCTTGGAAGAGACGTGGAGGTCCCTGTAGCTTAACAAGACGGTTTCAATGCCCCTTGGAAGAGACGTGGAGGTCCCAGTAGCTTAACAAGACTGTTTTAATGCCCCTCGGAAAAGTGGTGGAGGTCACAGTAGCTTAACAAGACGCTTTTAATGCCCCTCGGAAGAGACGTGGAGGTCCAAGTAGCTTAACAAGACGGTTTGAATGCCCCTTGGAAGAGACGTGGAGGTCCCAGTAGCTTAACAAGACGGTTTGAATGCCCCTTGGAAGAGACGTGGAGGTCCCAGTAGCTTAACAAGACAGTTTTAATGCCCCTCGGAAAAGTTGTGGAGGTCACAGTAGCTTAACAAGATGCTTTTAATGCCTCTCAGAAGAGACGTGGAGGTCCCAGTAGCTTAACAAGATGGTTTGAATGCCCCTTGGAAGAGAAGTGGAGGTCCCAGTAGCTTAACAAGACGGTTTTAATGCTTCTCGGAAAAGTGGTGGAGGTCCAAGTAGCTTAAAAAGACGCTTTTACTGCCCTTCGAAAAAGTGGTGGAGGTCGCAGTAGCTTAACAAGATGGTTTGAATGCCCCTTGGAAAAGTGGTGCAGGTCCCAGTAGCTTAACAAGATGGTTTGAATGCCCCTTGGAAGAGACGTGGAGGTACCAGTAGCTTAAAAAGACGGTTTTAATGCCCCTCGGAAAGTGGTGGAGGTCCCAGTAGCTTAACAAGACGGTTTTAATGCCCCTCGGAAAAGTGGTGGAGGTCCCAGTAGCTTAACAATACGCTTTTAATGCCTCTCAGAAGAGACGTGGAGGTCCCAGTAGCTTAACAAGACGGTTTGAATGCCCCTTGGAAGAGACGTGGAGGTCCCAGTAGCTTAACAAGACGGTTTTAATGCTTCTCGGAAAAGTGGTGGAGGTCCCAGTAGCTTAATAAGACGCTTTTAATGCCCCTCGAAAAAGTGGTGGAGGTCGCAGTAGCTTACCAAGACGGTTTGAATGCCCCTTGGAAGAGACGTGGAGGTCCCAGTAGCTTAACAAGACAGTTTGAATGCCCCTTGGAAGAGACGTGGAGGTCCCACTAGCTTAACAAGACGTTTTTAATGCCCCTCGGAAAAGTGGTGGACGTACCAGTAGCTTAATAAGACGCTTTTAATGCCCCTCAGAAAAGTGGTGGAGGTCCCAGTAGCTTAACAAGACGGTTTCAATGCCCCTTGGAAGAGATGTGGAAGTCCCAGTAGATTAACAAGACGGTTTTAATGCTCCTCGGAAAAGTGGTGGAGGTTGCAGTAGCTTAACAAGACGCTTTTAATGCCCCTTACAAGAGCCATACAGTACAGCATTTTAAAAATATTATTCCCATTATTGGGGAGTGGGTCTCCCACAGTCTTTGCTTATGCCTTCCAAGCAAAAGCTGACAAAAATAAGGACGGAGGAACTTTCAATAATGGCAACACGGACCACGGTCACCCTAGTGGTATAGTGGTGGTGGAGGCTGAGGATAAGGAGAAGAACATAAAACAGCCGAAATGAGGAAGCGTATACCCATGTGTGGGTGTGAAGCGGTGCATGTGAATACACCTTCCGAAATAACACAGTGGATTTGACTTTATGTTACTCTGCTGTCATTTGGTGGTGATGAGAAGTCTGGCCCAATCCAGCTACTGTTCATTTTGATAAGGGTCAGCTTGTCAGCATTGTCAGTTGACAGGCGAGTGCGCTTATCAGTTATAATTACCCCAGCAGCACTAAAAACACGCTCTAATAACACGCTAGCGGCGGGGCAGGCCAGGACCTCCAAGGCGTACAGAGCGATTTCATTCCAAGTGTCCAGCTTGGATACCCAATAATTAAAAGGCACAGAGGAATCACGGAGGATGCTGGTACGGTCGGCAAGGTACTCCCTCACCATCTTTTGAAACTTTCCACTGCTTGTGAGAGTACCCCGCGCCTCAGGGCCTGTAAGCTGGGCAGGTCTCAGAAAACTGTCCCAGAATGTTGACAGTGTTCCCCTGCCTCTGCTGGATTGGAGTTGCCTCTCTCTCGCTTGTACGCCTTGGTTGGTCAACGAACTGTGACCTCTGCCGCTAGCGTGTTTAGATGGGAATTTTTTTTTAACAGTTCTGCAGCAAGGGCCTTCTGGTACTGCCCCATTTTCGTAGACCTCTCCACCTCAGGAATAAGAGAGTGAAAGTTCTCCTTGTAGCGGGGGTCTAAAAGTGTCACCAACCAGTAATGACTGTCACCCAACATTTTGACAACGCGAGGGTCACGGTTAAGGCAGAGTAACATAAAGTCAGCCATGCGTGCCAGACTGGTAACGGGCAAGACTTCCGTGTCCTCACCAAGATGACGACTGACCATGCTCTCCTCCTCCTCCTCCTCCCCCCCCCCTGTCCTCAGGCCACCCACGCTGAACTGACAGTATGACAGTTGTACAGGTACTACCATCTACAGCGCATGATACAAGCTCCTGTTCTTCCTCCTCCTCCTCTCCCTCATTGTCCCCCAATGCACGTTGGGATGAGATGAGGCTGGGCTGTGTGTAATCGACCGCTAAGGCTTCTTGATCCATTTCATCATACTCTGGCTGCAATGCCTCCTCTTTAATTCTCTGCAGAGAGCATTGCAAAAGAAAGACAAGTGGAATGCTGACGCTAATGATGGCGTCATCGCCACTCACCATCTTGGTGGACTCCTCAAAGTTTGTCAAGATGGTACATACAGTACAGACCAAAAGTTTGGACACACCTTCTCATTTAAAGATTTTTCTGTATTTTCATGACTATGAAAATTGTACATTCACACTGAAGGCATCAAAACTATGAATTAACACATGTGGAATTATATACTTAACAAAAAAGTGTGAAACAACTGAAAATATGTCATATATTCTAGGTTCTTCAAAGTAGCCACCTTTTGCTTTGATGACTGCTTTGCACTCTTGAGAGACTGCCATAAAGACTGAGAGGAGGGGGCATCTTTGCATGCAGTATGGACAGGGGATTGCCATGCACACACAACAGGTGACACCCGCTGACACTGGTCATGGACCCTGGGGTTCGCCCCACAAAGTCGGGTGCTTTGCTGCCATGTGCTTGATCATGCTGGTGGTGGTCAGGCTGGTAGTTTTGTCACCCCTGCTGATGCTGGCATGGCAGGTGGTACAAATGGCCTTTTTGGGGATATCAGCAGAGTCTTTAAAAAAATTCCAGACTCTGGAAGACCTACAGGTTGTACTGGCAACGTCCCTCGTGTTGGTGTTACGGGGAACTGTTGCCGGCCTTCTGTGTGCGGCCACCACACTGCTTTTTTCTGCCTGTTGGGGTACTCTGCCTCCCTCACCCTGTCTGCTGCTGGCCTCGCTCTGCATGTCCTCCTGCCACATTGGGTCAGTTACTAGATCGTCCACCACCTCCTCCTCTTCCACTTGCGCACCACGATCCTCCTCCTCACTTCCTGGCAATTGTGTCTCGTCATCGTCAACCTCTTGTGACAAATTGCCAGCGTTGACTTCCTCTGGCCGTGGCTGTTCAAATATTTGGGCATCTCTACATGGGATCTCCTCTTCCACCACTTCAAGCGGAGCAGGCGAGGGGCACAAATCTGGAAATGGACCAGTGAACAGCTCTTCAGAGTGTCCAAGTGTGGGATCAGTTGCTGTCTGACGACACTCGGCATGGTGGGAGGGAGGAGCATCAGGGTGAGGAGGAGTATGCGGTCGAGACTCATGGCTACTAAGAGTTGACCGTGTGGAAGACAGACCGGAGGTGGTGGTGCCCAGGTAACTGGAAGTATTATCTGCTATCCAATTAATAACCTGTTCACACTGATCTGGTGTTGTTCTGTGCTTCCCTAGTAATTCGGTCAAGAAGTGGGAGCGAGAAGATATGGCTGTTGGTTGTGGCACATTTTCACCTTGGCCACGGCCCCGTCCTCTGCATGCACCATCACCAGAACGTCCACTTCCATGTCCCTTGCCACGCGCCTTGCCCATTGTAAAGTAAGTAAAATAGCTTACACTCGCACCATCAATGGAAAAAGGGTAATAAAGTAGATTAGAACCGTGGAAGAGGAAAACCACAGTTCTATTTCTCTGGCCTACACCCGACTCTTTTAAACAATCTGAACAATCAGGGAGAAACTATTACTGTTTTTCTTTACGGAAAAAATACCAAAAGGTGAATAATAGAGATTTTTTACCGTGGAATGGCAAAACCACAGTTATTGTTTACTGGGGTATACCAGAAATTTTTAAATAGATATATTTGTGTCTGAACAATCAGGAGACAGTACTGTTTTTCTTTACAGCAAAAAATGCAAAAAAGCAGGATAATACAGAGATTTGACCCGTGGAACTGCAAAACCACACTTGTATTTCTCGGGCCTACACCAGACTATTTTCAACAGATATATTTGTGTCTGAACAATCAGGAGACACTACTACTGTTTTTCTTTGCGGCAAAAAATGCCAAAAGCAGGATAATAGAGATTTTTTACCGTGGAACAGCAAAACCACAGTTATAATTTACTGGTGTATACCAGACTATTTTCAACAGATATATTTGTGTCTGAACAATCAGGAGACACTATTAGTTTTTTTTTTTTACGGTGACACATATTACGATAACTTGCACCCATAGTGCAAAAAAAACAAAAACCCTAAAAAAACACAATGGGTTCAACCGTACTCAAATTGTTAACTAGGAGCAATGATTAGTGTGAATAATATAATATTTTGATTGGAGATGATCCAACCTCTGGTTCCACCACTGATCCTGAGAATGAAGGAATGGGGAACCTATCAGCTTTTTTTTTTCCTGCACAGCTGTGCTCCCAACCACCCACAGTGCAAAAAAAAAACCTAAAAAAACAATAGGTATAACCGTACTCAAATTGATAATTGGGAGCAAGGATTAGTGTGAAGGATATAATATTGTGATTGGCGATGTTCCATCCACTGATTCTGAGAAAGAAGGAATGGGGAACCTATCAGCTTTTTTTCCTGCACAGCTGTGCTTCCACCCATTGCGCAAAAATACCCTAAAAAAATGCACGTACTCAAATTGTTAATTGGGAGCAATGATGAGTGTGAAGGGATATAATATCTTGATTGGCGATGGTCCGACCTGTGGTTCCGCCACCGATCCCAAGAATGAAGGAATTGAGAACCTGTAAGCTTTTTTTTTCCTGCACAGCTGTGCTCCCAACCACCCACCCATAGTGCAAAAAACAAAAAAAACAATAGATCCAACTGTACTCAAATTGTTAAATTGGGAATGTGAAAAAAATAATGCATCCACTTCTTTCTAAATTAGGCTGTCAGACCCCCAAGAATGACATCCTAGTAATATGCCATGACTTATACCTCTTTAAATGTATGCAAAGGATAAACCTGGATATCCAGGTATACGTTCTATTGATTGATTTCTATAAGGGCCTATTTACACACGTAAATGTGTATCTGCTACGGACATGAATGATCGGCTGCAGCCCTTCCACTTGGCCAGTCAATGGATCCGCAAATCACAACAAGTAATTCAAGGAAATGGAAAAGTAACAAAAAAAAATTCTAGTAACATTGCATAGCGTACCGGCGATTGCGCTATTTAACTTTTGCCATCAGTGATTGACGGCATATAAATGGTTAAACAGCAGTGATTGACGCTTCGCTCTGGCCGCTGCTGTTACAGCAAGATGTCAGCTGTGTAGGATGGGGGCTCTGCTCCTGAGCCCACCCGAAACAGCAATCCAATGGACGGTTTCACACACCACATTATCCAGTGGTGTTTAATTTGCTTTCCTATTTAGGAAACAAAACCGTTTTAATAAAGTTTTCCTTCTCTGGTATCTAGGAGCCATTTCAGCTATTTGTAAAGGGAATCTGTCAGCAGGTTTTTCTTGGCTATTCTGAGAGCAGCATGATGGGGTGAGCGCCACACTAGGAGTAGGACCACCGAGCCCAGAGCTATTGCAAGACGTGCAGACAATATATACCAGGTATGAATGAATCCAATACAACATTATTGTTACTTAGGAATTAACCTACTTGGATATAATACATCCCTTGATATGTATATACCAAAAGGTCATTATCTTGGGAATGCCTATATTGGCTTTTATTATTTGGGATTATATCCTTTTACTATGTGACCTAGGATATACTATCAGTATGCATTAGCACAATTGGAGCTACTACTATTTAGCCCTGGTGTCTCTGCAATTCAAATATTTACATTATACCTCCTCACTATTATATGGTATTACTATATATATGTGTGTGTGCTCTTTTCTTTGCCGCCATGTACCCAAATTATTATAATAAAGGTCTTTTTTAACACATTGACCCCTTGTCGGATGTACTATATATTGGTTGTTGTTGAGAGCAGCATGATGTAGAGACAAAGACCCCTTACAGGTCTTTTATTAGCAGAAGATTATCACTAGAGGACTAGTAAACCTGCTGCCAGGTAGTCCAACCACGCCCCCCACCACTGATTGGCAGTTTAAATACAGTGTACACAGAAAGCGGCCAATCAGTGGTGTGGGTGGGGTTATTATACAGAGCTCAGCATTCAGAGATCTGCATGAGAAAAAAAAACCTGCAATTTTATCAAAATAACACCAAGCAGCCCAGTAAGTGATACATCATTGGAATCAGGGCCTCGGATTATGCTGCTCTCAAATGGGATAGCAAAAACCTGCTGACATATTCCATTTAAAGGGGCAGCTGCTACTAAATCCAGACATGGTGCAAAATTTAAATTCTGCTGCAGATTTACTGCTGTAGATTTTTAATTCCTAAAAATCCCTGTAGATTCAGAGGATCTCAACCTTTTCAATGCAAATTATTTTCAAGACTTATTCACAGATATTATGAAATATTACAGTAGAAATAAAAAAAAAAAAAAGCACAATACCTAAACCCCTTCCTTGGGAAAAATATACGGCAAGTATAAGAAAGACAAAAATTTATTCTGGAGTCATATTGAAGTGTAAATAGAATTGTAACCATACAATGTAAACAGCAGCGAATGTAAGTAGGATACACTGGATCTATATAAGAGGAACGCTTTCCAAAGCTGATCTTCTGAGCCCACCGCTATGCTGGCTGGACCGGCATTGTGATCGTCAGCACCTGGAATATACGTCACGTTTTACTGCAGCTCATAGAACCAAATGATAAGACACAGAGCAGTGCGAGGCTTGTGACTCGCTATACACAAAATATACGACATGTTTGATGAATGGCATAGAGGAAAGCCGATGCATTCAGATGTCTCTGGGCAACTATATGTTGTGATAGATAAGTTCCTGTCAGGATGAGGGGCAGCATCCTATCTGCTCACTCATCATGACAGGTTTACAGCATGTTGACTCATGGACGTGATCAGTCAGTCAATCAATGACATAGATGCACGTTCTTGATTCCGACAGGTAGGTCAGAGATGTCCGTCTCAATTAGTTTACCTTCACCCATCTAGGATGGATGGCTGCTGACATCGTTGGCCATTATGTCCATATGCAATTATTATCCCCTAATTGTGATGTACAATACAAATTTATATTGTGGTACCGTGTTAGCCAGAAAATTTGATGGAAATAATTTTATGCCCAAAAATGGCAAAAGTATTCTCGGAGTGATCCCTTTATTGGCTAACCAGAAAAAAAATATATATATGCAAACTTACAGAGCACACAGGCTCCTTCTTCAGGCAGGATTACAAATGTTAAGAATTCATTTGTAATATTGCCTGAAGAAGGAGCCTCTGTGCTCTTAAAGCTTGCATATATTTTTTTTTTCTGGTTAGCCAATAAAGGTATCACTCCGAGAATACTTTTGCCATTTTTGGGCATAAAAGTATTCACATAGAATTATCCCCTAATTAAAAGAATTTATTTTTGCTAAATAAATGTATACATTTTTTACAATTTTATTTTATACATTTTCTCAGAGAACCTCTTTAAGAAGGTGATTTCAGAATGGGCTATAAGACATGTCCAGCTTTGCTTAATTGTCTCACCTTACTGTCCTTGCTGAACTGAGCTCCACTTTGTTCTTGGATGATATTGTAAGGAATGAAGACGTCTAGATGATACAAATCGGGACGTCCGACTATTCTGTCTTCACCCAAGTCCAACACAAGAGATCTAGCAGAAGACTGTAAAGAGAAGACCAGCGTGGTAACAACGCTTATGTCGCTGAATGCTTCTGTACGGGAAAGAAAGTTGTAACCAACAAGTGCACAAAAATCTAAACTTTTATCTTGATACGTGGCCAACTAGAAGTTACTGCGTAGCTCCACACGTCTCATACATTAAATCTGACACGTGGAGGAACTGCTCACAGAAAAGGCTTCAAATATTTTTTAGGATTCACACTGCATTAAAAGGGGTTGTCCACCACTTTAATACTAATGGAATATCCTTAGGATAGGTCATCAATATTAAAGTGCCAGGCAACCCCTTTAAGTGAGGCATAATGAATGGTACCAGAATTTCAGATAATGTAGCCTTCATTAGGCAGAAGGCCCACTCGGTTATATGAAGAAATCTGGGGTCCCCAAAAGCAAACCCCGTAATCACCAGATTCCTGTGTGGTGACTACTTCATCTGCTTTTTGGGAAGACCAGAACTGACCCCTATATTTAACCAAGTGGGTCCCCTCAAGCTACATTATCCTGTCTGATGAAGGCTACATTAGCTGAAACATTCTTAATCTTCATTATGCCTCATTTAACGCAATGTGAATCATGGACATGAGAAAAATCAAATTAAAAAATAAATACATTTAAAGCATTTTCTGTGCGATTCCTCCAAATGTCACATTAATATAGAAAAAATAAAGAGCGGCGTGTTCTACACTATTGCAACAAGCCTCTTTCATCATTTATATCATCATTATAACATCATTTATATGCACCAGCACCATGGAATCAATGGCACTATATAATTAAATAATAATAATAATATATACATCTTCCCACCAGCTTGTTTTCCCTCTATCTCCTCTCTGGATCTATGAAGCCAGAACTGTCAAAGAAGAGGTGATGGTGGAGATGGAGGGGAAACAAGCAGGGGGGAGGCTTATATAAATGACTGGTCCCGCCGTGAAGCACTGGGCGTCTGTGCTTGGTTTGAACAGTCGTTCTCTGCTGACAGAGTCGTTTACAGAGATCTTCTTTCCCATTCCAACAGCTTGCAAACAACCCACCATGGTATGAAAAAAAAATTATATCATCATCATCCAGCAAATGTGTCACAGCTGCCAGCAATTGGCTACTGTGGACACATCAAAGCTGTGATGATAAAAGTTGGCAGAGGAGGACCGGTAGCACGAGGTTGGCATAGACTTTTAATAAAGGAAGACTATTGGAAATCACATGAAATACAAAAAGGTCACAATCCTAAACCACATCTAAGGGTCTCACCATTTTAGGTAAAGAGATTTCAGCCACCAGAAAACTTGGGTGTCCTACAGGAGGTTCCGCCACAATCATGTAATCTGGTTTCACGGGTGAACTGATAAAAAAAGGAAGGAAGCAGTATACTGCAAGGGTACACCATCAATTTATGATCTGTTGGGGTCGATCTCTAATATAATAAAGGGGCACTGATACTGGTAAAGAGGAACAGCCCCTTTCACAGTCATTCCCTGCACATCGGCATCATGGCCTCCACTGTGCAGCGGAACGACAGCATAGATCCAGCAAAGTGAATGGGCTTAGCTGCAGTTCTCCTGCACAGTGAAAATCCGGGTAGCTGACCCACACCAGCATATTCTTTAAAAAGGGCAGCGGGGTTACTTCCAGGCTGCAGCCCCCTTATTCTTGGAGTCCAAGAAGTTGGATATACTATATCTTTTGTAAGATGGGATTCTAAAAAAAGTAAATGCATGCATTAAACCTCAAAGTAACCCAAACCTTTCAACTTCTGAGATGAGGGACTTGCTTGGAGTTAGCTGGGAGGGTCTGTAGGAAAAAAATAAAGACCATAAAGGCATAATAGTTAAAACAAAAAAAAAAACAATGTCCACATTGTTCTTGCACCATAACAAGCCATTCTGCAACTTCCCCCATCTGTTGGGTATAACCCATCACCACGAGGAGTGGCGCTCCCCCATCTGTTGGGTATAACCCATCACCACGAGGAGTGGCGCTCCCCCATCTGTTGGGTATAACCCATCACCATGAGGAGTGGCGCTCCCCCATCTGTTGGGTATAACCTATCACCTCAAGGAGTGGCGCTCCCCCATATGTTGGGTAAAACCCATCACCACGAGTAGTGGCACTCCCCCATCTGTTGGGTGTAACCCATCACCACGAGGAGTGGAGCTCCCCTATCTGTTGGGTGTAACCCATCACCACGAGTAGTGGCACTGCCCCATCTGTTGGGTATAACCTATCACTAGGAGGAGTGGCGCTCCCCCATCTGTTGGGTGTACCCCATCACCACGAGGAGTGGCGCTGCCCCATCTGTTGGGTATAACCTATCACCAGGAGGAGTGGCGCTCGTCATACTTTGTGTCCCTAGGGGAAATGTGGTATTATAAGACATCCAATCAATTGAATGGCCGACCATGTACTGCATGGATGAGCGAGGAACATCAGAGAAGAAGCCGCCGATGCTCAACAGCAGCCTACTCTGTCGTCTTTTACAGACTGTATGCCATAGACTTGTACCTTAGAGTTGGGACTTACCCCATTATGTCCATTTCCTGAATCATCGGTTTTGATTTGGTTCTGATATTCTGTTCAAAAATGGATCCCAGGAACTTCCGATTTTTCAGCATTTTCCACTCTGAAGGGAAACCATAGATGATTAACAGGGTCGGACTGGAACTGAAACTCAGGCCTGGCATGTGAGAGCACGCAGGCCCGCCCGACGCGCGTTGAATGTGAAATATTTTCGAGAATGATTTGGGTATATGTCACAATAAAAATTGCAGCAAACTGCACTTTATCATCGATAGACAAAAACTGACATAATGTAAAATATAAACTTCCCTCCAGGAAAATGTTAATTTCTTTCAACTGGAGGGACGGACATATTTGTAATATAAAGCTCCAAGTTCCCAAAAATGCTATGTTTGATAGTACCAGGAAAAGCAGGAAAAGTGAATCCTTGCAGATTTGAAGCAGTTCCATGTCTATTCTTTCAGTATTTTTGCAGCGTTTCTAAAGAACGGGAAAAAAAATCTCAAAAAACGCAATTTCAAGGGGATTTTCCTGCTGAGCGACACGCTTTTTGTGCAGAAATGTTCTTCCCTTTCTTTTTTGTTTATATTTTGTGTTATACACTAGTGGCCAAAATTGAGGCAACACCTTCAGTTTTTCACCATCACCAATATTTAATGGAGGTTTTCACTGACCTACTTACTTGTACACACGCCCTCTTCTGCGATATGTATTCTATGTTGGTTTATAGTGACCTGGGTGTGATGTAAGACAGATATTGTGCGATTAAAATTCGGTTTTTATATTTTAATGCCAGTTTGTCATCAGAAGGTAAGCAATTACATGTTTTCGTTCTCAAAGTGTGTAAGCGGTTTCAAGAGACTGGTTCGATAAAGAATAAACCAGGTAGAGAAAGGAAGAAGGCTACAAGTCCTCAGACTGATAGAAGAATTGTTAGAATCGCCCTAAATAACAGGAAATAAACGGCTGTTAACATCAACAAGGAGCTTGTCAACACCGGAGTGACAGTGTCTGATCGGACGGTTCGACGATGACTGGTAAATGCGGGGTTAAGAGCCAGAATACCAGGTAAAAAGCCATTTTTGAATGCCTCACAGCGTCAGAAACGTCTGCAGGGGCCAAAGAACATTGTAAATGGACCATTGAACAATGAAGAAATGTTATATGGAGCGATGAGACACGCATATCCATCTTTGGCAGCGACGGTGTCCGCTACGTTCGACGACGACCTGGAGAGGACTGGTTGTCAGAGGGTACAGTACCCACCATGAAGCCTCCTCTGAGTGTTATGGTAGGGGGCTGCGTGTCCAGAGATGCAGGTGGTCGGCTGCAGGTAATTGAAGGAACAGTTAATGCTGAAAAGTACATCAAGGAAGTCCTTCAGCCTAAACTCATTCCTTCGGCACACGATGTATTTGGTGAAGGGACACCGTTTATTTTAAGATGGAGCCCCATGCCATACAGCTAAAAAATGTCTCTCTTGGTTCAAGGACAAAAATGTCCAGCTATTGAATTGGCCAGGAAACAGCCCAGATCTCAATCCTATTGAGAATCTCTGGGCTCGGCTCAAAAGAGCGGTGTCAAAACAGCGGGCTTCACACAAGCAGGAACTCACTGCAGCCATCATCAAATCATGGCTTCATATCATCACACCATCTGATTTACACAAACTGGTAGATAGCATGCCAAGTAGATGCCAGGCAGTCATCAAGGCCGAGGGCTATCCAACTGAGTATTAACATTTAGTGTTAGATATGAAAATAGGACAAATCAATGGCTTTTCTCCCACAGTCATCTGAGTGACAATAGTGTCCAATTTGTTGACAAATGAACAAATTTCCAGCTAATATTGTGTTTCTATATGAGATTTTATTTCTACTTAAAAACTTTACTGTGAAATCAAAAACATTCATGAAATTAGTATTTGTATTGGCAAAATGCTAAAAATTCATAAATCTTGGGGGTGTTGCCTCAATTTTGGCCACTAGTGTATAGAGTTCCTCAGTATATGTATATGTTGTCCCCCATCACCTTTTTCATCTCTCCTTACAAGTATGCCTTGTATCTTAATTAAAACATGGTAGTAAGTAGCATATTAAACCCTTTTATAATGGGTAGTGTAGAATGGCTGCATATTTCAGGGTTATGCGCTCCTGAGGACTCATTAGTGCTGCCCTCCTCAGGCGAAACCTGGTTGTGATATAATATGGGGCTAGCCGGTCTCACCTACCAGTTTGGGTCACAAACCCTTTTTCGTTTGCTTTGATGTTTTACTCATTGTTTATTACGTTTACACCCCAAATCTCTCCTAATCCTGGAGATCAAACCTATGAAAGCAATTTATGAATGATCGTAACACCTCTATGAAGGGTAATTATCATCTCCTTCATAAATATACATTTATATGTATAAATACATATGTGGTCAATGCATAGTACTGGCACATGACTTATCACTTTCCAGGACCTTACAAAGCACCAGGAACATTCATAAGAAGCGGAGGTGAAGAAATTCTGGCAACTTAATAGGAAAGGATTCTTTACAGTTAGAGCAGTCAGACTGTGGAATGCCAACCACAAGATATAGTAATGGCAGATAGCATAACAGCATTTATAGAAGGGCTGGATACTTTTTTAACAAAACATGACATTGTGGGTTATAAATAATCTAGTAATAGAAAATGTATAACTTTGGAGATAGACCAAGGACATTAAAGTTAAAACTTTTTCAACCTATGTAACTATGCAAGTATGCAGAATGCACATTAGGAAAATGCTTGAAATGCAATTCCCTATAATATTATTTTACAAGTAATTTCCTCTTAATTTTCCGCTTTGTAAAGTGCTATTTATAAGCCCAATCTATGGATCTAAAAAGTGCAAAACACTCCTGAAACACTTGTACGTATGTTCTATAATCTTTATTTCTTATGGTGCCTAAGGGAAGCCGTAATGATAAGACTCCTGCTTGGTAACAAGTGCAGTTATTTGCCTCCATAATGAAAGTGAATTACCAATGATGAAAGGGTTAATACTTGGACCCTGCATCAGTAATAGCCCTTGTAGTAACCATGACAACTATTGTGAGGGCATAAACAAGTGTCATAAAGAAGATTCCATAAAAGAATGCCGCGCTGCCATGATCAGCGCCATTACTGATGATGCGCCTGAGGACCTTGAGCTTGACCACCCCACGTAATGTGCCAATGTTGGTGTAATTTGGAGGTTCTAGCAGGGAAAGGGGTTGTCTTCTTAGACACCCCGGGGGGAAGGGAAGGTAACAGAGGGGGGGTCCCCAAAACAGGATCCCCTTCTGTTACTATGTACAAAGAGCTGGTCTTCTTTGGGAGTTCATGGATGGATCGTTGACTTTAATGGGTGATAAATTGGGAGGGGGAGGGGATACGCATCCTATTAGGGGTTATCCATAATGAGCAACCCCTGTAACCAAGTACCCAACATCTTGAGAGACGGAGCTGGATCTGTAAGGGAGAAGTGGTAGATCCACCTGGGAAATCAGATCAACTAAATTCGTTCCAGCAATAAATGTGGTGACAGATATCGCAGCCAGATCTCTCCCACATCCAGTTTATCACATTAATAGTCTATATTTGTTATGTCGTTCTCTGTAAATATGTAGAAATTCTAAAACTCCGTCATATATCGGCACTAACTCTCTAAGCCCAAGGGAAGGGCAGCCCTCCAGCCATGGTTCCCTAGAGGTTTCCTCCACAGGGGGTTTTCCTCTCCTGAGCGCTGGAGGGTGACTCTTCGTGAGTCGAGGGTTGTGCCATTTTCGGTGTCATGTAAATTTAAATAAAGTTGAGAACGTTTGACACCTAATTGCAATGATTTGTGTATTTATTTTGTATGTGTCTGATTCATTTTGTTTGGGAGTCGGGGTCCATCACACATCACTGAGTCATACGTCTGGACATCTGCCGCCAGAAATTTTGCTCCAGGGGTTGCCCCTGCTCTGGGGAGTTTGATGGAGCAGAGAAGACAAGAATTACAGAACTCATCTTCAGAATAAGGACTTCTATTACAGTACTACAAGCAGCTTCCTCGCCTCATTCACACAGTGAGTATTTTGGGCACTAATTTACATCAGTATTTGTAAGCTGAAAACCAGAGGGGAACAAACACAGTGAAAAATAGTAACTGAAACACTTTCACCTCTTCTGTTTTGGATCCACTCCTGGCGTCTGCTAACAAATACTGATGCAAAATATCGCCATGGAAGTTCCCTAAATTCTTACTGACTGATTTGACTGTTTGAGTAGCAGTCAAGCAACAGAGGTTGCAAGCGTTAAAGGAGTTTTCTGGTATCAAAAACCCCTGTCCCCCTTGCCATTTTTCTCTATCCTGAACCTGTGCTTCCTGCCCTGATCTCAGACTGTCTGACCTAGTCCTTGTCTTCGCTCTCCTGAGTCTGGTACCCTGGTACCTCCGGAATGCTGCTGCAGTCCCGGGAACTGCACTGAAGTGGTACCTGGTGTCTACCGGCGGCCCAGTCTATCCTCACCACCAGAGGTTCTAGTGGAGACCCAGTAGACACCTAGTCACAACCCTCCCGTGGGGCAGTGGGTCCATATCCACCAGGGTTACACCCACATAGCAAATGTGGTACCAATATTCAAGAAGGGGATAACATCTGAGCCTGGAATTTATAGGTTGGTAAGTTTAACTTGTACTGTGGGCAACAACTTTGAGGGTTTTCTAAGAGATACTAACCTGGAGCACCTCAATAAGAATAACCTAAACATATGATTATGAGGGATCTGTCCTGCAAACTAATCTGAAAAGATTCTATGGGGAGGTAAGTTCAGGTTGGACCAGGGAAACTTAGTGGATGTTGTCTATCTGGACTTTTCAAAGGCATTTGATACGGTGCCATACAACAGGTTGGTACATAAAAATGTTCAATATATTATATGGTAAACTTGCTCCACGAAAGAACAAGTCCTTGTGTGGTCGATGGAAAAATCAAGGAAAATATCAGTGATGCGGTCGTTACCTCTTGACAGCTCCATTTCGTACTTGTTCTCTAGTCCCTCCATGGCCACGGTGATAAAAAATTCCCTGAAAAGCTCATTATTCTAATAAAAAAAATACAAAGTAAGGAGCTGACACAAAGGAGAGCAGACAGCTCGTATGTCGGAATAAGCAATTGCAGTTACCGTAATTTTCTCAAAGACGGTGCCATTAATCACTATGTCGTACGCCGTGCAGCTGCCTCCACCTGTAGGACAAAGTGCACCAGGACTTAGATACTTTGCGGTGCCGACTCAATCCATTGACCTTAGTAGGGCTGCTATGAATAAGTGGTATAAGTTCTTAAAGGGGAATCCAAGTAGTGGACAATCCCTCTAAGTCCCAAATCTAAACCAAAAAAGTTCAAAAGTCAACAACAAGATGTCAAACTTTATTCCGCAGACTGGAAGTGGACCTACCAGAACCTGTGGAGATGGCACCTTTGACCATTGAGGATTAGTAAGTTGTAATACTTGCTATTTTAACCCCTTTAAGGATATCTCTGGACTATCCCTTTAAAAAAAGAAGCGCTGTATTAAAAAAAAACGTACTATTATCAACTTCAACGTGGGGCTCTCCAAGGCTCATGGGGACTCGATAGCCGGAGGGATCATCAGATTCCAGGATGCTGACTAACTCCTGCTCCGTCAGGTCCGGGGCCGCTGGGATCTGGTTCGACTTGCAGATGTTAATAAAGATTTTGGTATTTTTGGATGTGCGAGTTTTAATGCAGAAACCTAACACAGAAATAAAAACAAAAAGTGAACAAAAACACAATAAAATCGGCAAAAGCCAAGCAGCATTTACATGTAATCAACTGCATAAGAAATTATGTGACCCCCCACGTTGGTTGCATCATGTGACCATTGCAGTCAATAAGACCCCACTGCCCCACTGTGGTATCTGTCACATAATATGCACAAAGTAATCTGGATAATAATCAGAGGACGCCCATCTCACCCGGCTGGGGTCTGATCTCTCTGCTTTCTGGTAAGATCGGTATTCTGCTCTGTATCTCCTGTTTGGCCTGAAATGAGGCAACAAGTGAGAATCAGTGAGTAACATGAACAGGATGGTTCTGCAAACTGATTTTTCCTGCACCAAAATAGTACAACTGTGAGGGGTCTAAAGCCAACAATACACATTAGGTAAATGTTGGAGACTGCCGCGCCCCCGGCAGCTGACGGAGGAGACATTCACCCGGTGATTGCTGGCCTCTCCAATTCATCTTCGTACCTTCATCAGCATCTGTTCATACAGCGCTTCCTCCATGTTTGTGTTCATTTCTGCAGACAGCAGCGACTTGTCAGACGCCATTTTTTCGGTCAAAGACAGAAGCTCAGGGATCTTGTTTTATAAGAGAAAACCTGAAAAATGAAAATATGTATTAATCTTCTCCACAGACAACGACAGGGGGAGAGTGCGGGAGCCTGACAGCCGACGACATGAGGGGGTGCGGGAGCCTGACAGCCCACGACACGAGGGAGGGGGCGCGGGAGCCCGACAGCCCACGGCACGAGGGGGTGCGGGAGCCCGACAGCCCACGACAAGAGGGGGTGCGGGAGCCTGGCAGCCGACGACATGAGGGGGTGCGGGAGCCTGACAGCCCTTGACACGAGGGGGTGCGGGAGCCTGGCAGCCCACGACAAGAGGGGGTGCGGGAGCCTGACAGCCCACGACACGAGGGGGTGCGGGAGCCTGACAGCCCACGACACGAGGGGGTGCGGGAGCCTGACAGCCCACGACACGACGGGGGGCGGGTGCCTGACAGCCCTCGACGCGAGGGGGTGCGGGAGCCTGACAGCCCACGACACGATGGGGTGCGGGAGCCTGGCAGCCCACGACACGAGGGGGTGCGGGAGCCTGGCAGCCCACGACACGAGGGGGTGCGGGAGCCTGACAGCCCTCGACACGAGGGGATGCGGGAGCCTGGCAGCCCACGACACGAGGGGGTGCGGGAGCCTGACAGCCCATGACACGAGGGGATGCGGGAGCCCGACAGCCCACGACACGAGGGGGTGCGGGAGCCCGACAGCCCACGACACGAGGGGTGCGGGAGCCCCGACAGCCCATGACACAAGGGGGTGCGGGAGCCTGACAGCCCACGACATGAAGGGGTGCGGGAGCCTGACAGCCCACGACACGAGGGGGTGCGGGAGCCTGGCAGCCCACTACACGAGGGGGTGCGGGAGCCTGGCAGCCCACGACACGAGGGGGTGCGAGACCCTGACAGCCCACGAAACGAGGGGGTGCGAGACCCTGACAGCCCACGAAACGAGGGGGTGCGAGACCCTGACAGCCCACGAAACGAGGGGGTGCGGGAGCCTGACAGCCCACGACACGAGAGTGTGCGGGAGCCTGACAGCCCACGACATGAGAGGGTGCGGGAGCCTGACAGCCCACGACATGAGGGGGTGCGAGACCCTGACAATATTGGGAGTGGGATTCTGCACACCTACAGCTAGCTACTTATTGTCCTGAATGTAGTAATCACCTTGGCACATTCCCATCTTCTTACCTGTAGTGCAGACACCAAACACCACTACTCTGACTGCAATCACCCAGCTACAGCGTCACCGCGCCTCAGCAACAGGGGAGCGTCTAGATTGGAGTTGATTTCTTGAGGGGGAGGAGTGATTTCATGGAACCATGACGTCACCGGAAGGGGCGGGGCCTTCTCAGTCCAGTGGACACTATTCCACCTGCTGCTGCAGCAGTGCGCACATTGTGCCGGGACAGGAGGACTGGTGATGAGGAGCTCGTGTTCTGCGTTGTGCTGTGAGGACTGAGGCGGGGAGAACACAATATTAATTATAATAATTTTTTTTAGGCTGTGTGCCCACTATGCGTTTTTTAAGCGTTTCCGCGGTGGCAATTCCGCTGCAGAAACGCTTAAAAACGCTTGGTAGAAGGTCGGCCATGTTCCCCAATGATAATCCGCATGTGCTGTACACATGCTGTGTAAATTTCCGCTGCGGATTATCATTGCGGAAAAATCCGCTGCACTACCAATTATTTTGCGGAAGCGTGGCGCTTTCGCCGCCATTGACTTGCATTAGAACACATGGAATCCGCATCACTGGATCTGTACATGCAGAATCCATGCGCTTCAATGTGCGGATGGTACCCGGGTTTGGAGAAGAGGAGACTGTCCTCCGGACCCGGGTACCATAGCACCTGTAAAAAAAGAATAAAATAAAAAATAAATATTATACTTACCTTCTGATGGCCCCCGGTGTCTTTATCCGATGCGTCCTGGCTTGCCAGCAGCTCGCGATGGTCTTCAAAGGACCTGCCATGACGTCATTTAGTCATGTGACGGGTCACGCGACCGCTGACGTCGGCAGGCCATCAGAAGGTAATTATATATTTATTTTTTACCATTCTTTTATGGTCACACTATATAAATCCATGCCGGTTGCATGTATTTATATAGTGTGACCAAGTTGTCAAGCACTTTCCAAGTGATGCTAAAATCGCTTGTCAACCCGCATGCGGAAATGCAAGTGAAGAACGCTTCACATCAGCAAGTCCCAGGCAGGAAAAAAGCATGTACAATCCGCATGTACAATCCGCATGTACAATCCACATGCGTTTTTTCTGCCAGGGAGACGCGGAAACGCTCAAAAAAAATCCGGAGCATTTCTGCATCGTGGGCACATAGCCTTACATTAATTGTATGACTCAATATTGAGCACACGTAACCATCTATACACAGCTGAAGGCCGCACGTAGCCATCTATACACAGCAGGAGGCCGCACGTAGCCATCTATACACAGCGGGAGGCCGCACGTAGCCATCTATACACAGCGGGAGGCCGCACGTAGCCATCTATACACAGCGGGAGGCCGCACGTAGCCATCTATACACAGCGGGAGGCCGCACGTAGCCATCTATACACAGCGGGAGGCCGCACGGCGCCATCTATACACAGCGGGAGGCCACACGGCGCCACCTATACACAGCGGGAGGCCCACAGCGCCCCCCCCAGAGAGAGCAGGAGGCCGCACGGCGCAATCTATACACAGCGGGAGGCCGCACAGCGCCCCCCCCACAGAGACAGCAGGAGGCCGCACGGCGCCATCTATACTCAGCAGGAGGCCGCACGGCGCCCCCGACCCCAAAGACAGCAGGAGGCCGCACGGCGCCATCTATACTCAGCAGGAGGCAGCACGGCGTCACCTATACACAGCGGGAGGCCGCACGGCGCCACCTATACACAGCGGGAGGCCGCACGGCGCCACCTATACACAGCGGGAGGCCGCACGGCGCCACCTATACACAGCGGGAGGCAGCACGGCGCAACCTATACACAGCGGGAGGCCGCACGGCGCCACCTATACACAGCGGGAGGCGCCACCTATACACAGCGGGAGGCCGCACGGCGCCACCTATGCACAGCGGGCGGCGCCACCTATACACAGAGGGAGGCCGCACGGCGCCACCTATACACAGCGGGAGGCCCCACGGCGCCACCTATAAACAGCGGAAGGCCGCACGATGCCATCTATACACAGGGGGCCGCACAATGCCATCTATACACAGCGGGAGGCCGCACGGCGCCATCTATACACAGCGGGAGGCTGCACGGCGCCATATATACACAGCGGGAGGCTGCACGGCGCCCCCCCCCCAGAGACAGCAGTAGGCCGCACGGCGCCATCTATACACAGCGGGAGGCTGCAGCACGGCGCCTCCCCCAGAGACAGCAGGGGGCCGCACGGCGCCATCTATACACAGCGGGAGGCCGCACGGCGCCATCTATACTCAGCAGGAGGCAGCATGGCGTCACCTATACACAGCGGGAGGCCGCACGGCGCCACCTATACACAGCGGGCGGCCGCACGGCGCCACCTATACACAGCGGGAGGCCGCACGGCGCCACCTATACACAGCGGGAGGCAGCACGGCGCCACCTATACACAGCGGGAGGCCGCACGGCGCCACCTATACACGGCGGGAAGCGCCACCTATACACAGCGGGAGGCCGCACGGCGCCACCTATGCACAGCGGGCGGCGCCACCTATACACAGAGGGAGGCCGCACGGCGCCACCTATACACAGCGGGAGGCCCCACGGCGCCACCTATAAACAGCGGAAGGCCGCACGATGCCATCTATACACAGGGGGCCGCACAATGCCATCTATACACAGCGGGAGGCCGCACGGCGCCATCTATATACAGCGGGAGGCTGCACGGCGCCATATATACACAGCGGGAGGCTGCACGGCGCCCCCCCCCCCAGAGACAGCAGTAGGCCGCACGGCGCCATCTATACACAGCGGGAGGCCGCACGGCGCCTCCCCCAGAGACAGCAGGGGGCCGCACGGCGCCATCTATACACAGCGGGAGGCCGCACGGCGCCCCCCCAGAGACAGCAGGAGGCCGCACGGCGCCATCTATACTCAGCAGGAGGCCGCACGCAGTCACGCACACACAAACATATACATACACGCATAAACACATTTGAAACACAAAAATACATATAAACAGACATCACACAATGACATCTGCCTGCACACACACACACATACATACATATACATACACACACACACACACTCACCATCCCCCGACTCGGCTCCAGCTCTTTTCCGGTGCAGCACTGCAGGCCGGGTGCACACTGCGTGACGTCACAGCTAGGAGACACGGCCGTGCACAGGGCCGTGTCTCCTAGCAGTGACGCGGCCGGGCCAGCACAGGGAAGTTAACTGCTGCAGTGCTGGCCCGGCCGAAGAAGCAGCGGCTGTGTGCCGCTGCTGGGGGAGCGATCCTTGGGCCCCCCCCCCACTGTCTGCCGGTATGTGCCGTGGCGCCGCACATATAATAAGGACAATCTGGCCATAGACACCCCGGAGCCCCGGGCCCCCTGGAGGTTCGGGGCCCCGGGCGGTAGCCCAGATCGTCCTCATTATAATCCGCCTATGCTTATATACATGTAACACTCACTACCCCCTATTCCTGTGTATTGCTGTAATATATAACCTATACTCGTTATCCATCATTATAAATTAAGAAGATTTTCCACTTTATCTGATATATCCACACTCAATCAGTAGATTAGATGTCTGCTGAAGAGGCAATACACATGAACGTCTCCACATCATCCTCCCCGACTGTATCTATATGTGCCCCGTGACCCCCGATCATGTGTCTCCATCACGTGCTCTCAGCATCACAGGTCACATAGTTTCCTCGTAGCGTTGGTGCGCGTTGTGTATCGAGCCACGCCTCCTCAGCACCCATTGGTTGGTGGAGACATACCTCCATCCTGATTGGCTATAGTTGGCCGTTTAACTCTTAGCTCTTTCCGAATGATGCCACCCCCTGACGAAGACAAGAAGCCGAAACATACATCGGGTGGACGCCAATCAGGAGTGGGATCTGCATCTGCTATAGCGCGAGTACAATGCACATGTGGTCACCTTTTTTATAAACGCTTAAAGTGGATACAAATACATATCTGTCAACAGCACATATGCCCAAGTCAGTGCACTACTCTCTACAGCAGAGGTCCCCAACCGCCGGTCCGCGGACCAGAACCGGGCCGTTGGGGTTTTTCAGCCGGTCCGCAGCGCCGCTGACAGTTGTAGAGGATCAGCAGAGAGAAAGCCAGCATGTGATCAGTAGCCTATAAGAAAAGAGGAGGAGGGACTGGCAGTGAATAGATAATTAGCCATGCGCCCTACTCGCAGAATGTGCTCAGGCAGGAGCAGGGACAAGCAGGTCATGTGTGTCCAGCGCTCCTTCCCCTCCTGCTAGCTGCGAGTTGGAGGGGGAGGGGCTCTGGATGCTAATGGGCAGCTAGATATGACGTCAGGTGTCCCACCCTTATGACTCCTGTAGCTGTGTTCTGGTGTCGTGCGGCCCAGCAGCAGATTTTCTGGTTAAAGTGAAAAAAGCAAATAACAGTGAAAATTCATAGCAGCAGTGGCTGTGTCCAGTAGCAGTAGTAGTGGTCATCATCATCAGATGGGACCTAGATGGGATCGTCTTGTTGCAGGAAAACAAGCCCAGTGCTCCCACTGATCCAGGGAAACAAGCCTGGTGCTCCCACTCATTCTGAACCTATGGTAAGTTGAATCACATTCTCATTATAAATGTCATAATTATATGATAAGTATGCACTAAGCTCCACCCCTCCATAACCCCACCCACATATGACCAAAGCCCCGCCCCCACCGGGCCATTGAAAACTGGTCTTGCTTAAAGCGGGTCCCTGGTGCAAAAAAGTTTGCCGACCACTGCTCTACAGGATTCACACCGACAGCCAAATAATAAGGGACCAGCCCTTGTATATATACATACACAGGTGCATCTCACTAAAATAGAATATCATCAAAAAGTTACTTTATTTCAGTTCTTCAATATAAAAAAAGTGAAACTCGTATAGCCATAATCATCAGCATTAACAGAAATAAACAATAACTGTTTGATTATATTCTAATTTAGTGAGAAACACCTGTATTTGTTCACATATGAGATATATAATTTATGTAGATTTATTCTTTGGAGGCACTTGCACTTTATGTAAAGTTTATGATAATTAAACAATCATATGTACAGATATATCTAACTAATGATATGTATATATATTTTTATATACTGGATTAATTTGTGGCTTGATTCTCTGTATTATCCCTTTGCTGTTCTAATCATGATCCATTCCCACTGGTGTTAATTGTAATTCCTGTCTCGACGTCCCCTTTGCGTATAGTTTTTAATTCCCCCCTTTTTTTGCATTTCCTCCTCTTCCACCTGGTTATCAATATAATAATTATGTGCATCACCCACATGCCTGGACTCTTCTGGTCGATGTCTCCTTTCTGCTATACACTAGAGTGGTATACTATGTGCACAGATACATGGAGTGCCATATACTTCTCAGGAGGTGCGCAGCGTCCACCTCCTCACCGCACAGGCCCACAAGCTCCTCTCCGGCAGGAAGAAGATGCATTCAGGCGGCTCCTACCACTGCAGCAGACGGCAGTGCACAAGTATACAGGGAGCAGTGTGGATGTGTCTGCACCACTGGGATGTGCCCGACCTGCATGTATACATATGCCCCTCTGCAGGGGGGACTGGCCCACCGGAGGATCGGGAAAACCCCGGGTCCCGATGGCCCCGCCCCCTACACCCCTGGGCCCTGCACAGAGAACAGAGGGCCCCCCCCCCCGGTTCGCAGCACTGCCGATATGATTAGTGATGGGCCCTCTGCCTCCTCTGCGCAGCGCGACACTGCCGGCGCGTGCGCAGGAGGTCAGTCTCAGTGTGATGACGTCATCGCCCTGGGACTGCTTCCTGTGCGCGCTGTGGAGTACGGACCCTGCGTCGCTCCAGGCAGCGGCTGCAGCTCATCTCGACGCGTCAGTATGAAAAGCAGGAAGCAGGGAGGAAGGGATAGGGGGGAGGGGTGACTGGGAGGACCCCTGGCCGAGGCTGGCAGTAAATACTACTGGGCAATGGGCATGATTATCATCATGCCCATTGCCCAGCATGTCCTGCTGCCAGCCTCTGGTTACTGGTACTATGCCCAGCAGCATGTACTATTACCAGGGGCTGGCAGGACATAGTGGGTGGGCCTGATAGTACCAAGGAGGCTGGCAGGACATACTAGGCATGAATCATGCCCAGCATGTCCTGCCAGCCACTGGTGGTACCATCATGCATGCCCATTACCCAGCCACTGGTGGTGTGGTACTATCATGCTACAACTAACACCAGTGGCTGGCTGGCAGGACATGCCATGTGAGCTTGAATGCTAATACCACAGAGGCTGGCAGTACATACTGGGCAATGGGCATGATAGTACCACCAGTAGACTGACTAGGCGGTCTCCAGGGCTCCGTCTCCCCTTCTTGCTGCTGTTAGGCTGGGTTATCATTGCGTTTATGCTGTGCGTTACAACGCATCCGTTGTAAATCAGTGCAGACGCAATGTACCGTAGACTTGCATAGCAAAAATAGGCATGTGTTTGAAAGTATGCATTATTTGCAACGCACAGGAAAACATGGTCGGCGGCTGGAGGCCAGCTGAGCACTTCTCTGACAACTGGGTTCTAGTGTTATTCTGTGCCTGCTCATCTCTGTCAGCCGGCATATTTGTCTGATGGCAAAGATGTAGCAGAGCTGGAGACAGAAGATCCGTGGATTACGTCAGAGCAAGGGTTTTGTTTTTAATTAAAGATGGAGTCCCTACATGTGTTTTGTGTTTTATTTTTATAAAAAAAAAAATTCTGTGTTGTGTTTTTTTCTGTTTACTGGAAATTCATGGTGGCCATGTCTAGTTTGGCGTGACTCCATGAATTTCAGGCTTAGTTCCAGCTGATAATACAAAGCTGGTATTAACCCCATTATTACCCAGCGTGCCACCCCCCACCAGGGCCATTGGAAGAGCCGGATAAAGTGCCTGGAAATGGCGCTACGATGAATGCGCCAATTCCAGGGGTGGCTGCAGGCTGCCATTTTCAGCGTGGGGGGCCCAGAATGCTTGGGCCTTACCATGCTGAGAATCCCAGCCCCCAGCCCCCCGATCAAAATATGGCGGGAGCCCACGCATTTTTTTTTTTTAATTATTTTTTTAAATAATTTAAAAAAAACATTGGGCTTTCCTGACTTTTGATCGCCAGTCAAGGTAAAACCAGGCAGATAAAGCAGACAGCTACGGGCTGCCACCTCTATCTGCGCTGAGAATCAAAATTTCTGCAGAGCGCTATGTCATTTTTGTTTTATTATTTATTTATTTTCACACTTCTATATGTGTGACAGTCCCAACAGCCAATCACAGATGCTGACACAGAGAATGGGCGTCTGTGACTGGCTGGGGGCTGGGATTCGCAGCATGGTAAGGCCCATGCGTTCTTGGCCCTCCACGCTGAAAATCGCAGCCCACAGCCACCCCTGAAAATGGCGCATTCATCATGGCACCATTTCCAGGTGCTTTACCTGGCTCTTCCAGCGGCCCTGGTGGTGAGTGGCAACCTGGGTAATAATAGGGTTAGTACCAGGCCATCTTTGCCTTATCAGCTGGTACTAAGCCCGAAATTCATGGTTTCACGCCAAATTAGACATAGCCACCATCAATTTCTAGTAAACAGAAAAAAAAAAGACAGAATTTTTTTTTTTTATTATTAAAAATAAAACACATTTAGGGACTCCATCTTTAATAAAGAAAAATCCTCACTCCCAACGGAATCCATAGGTCTTCTGTCTTCATCTCTCTTAGATCTTTGCCATCAGACAAATATGTCTGCTGACAGATGAGCAGGCACAGAATGACACTGGAGCACTGTTACTGTGTAGTGCAGTGCTATGTTTCTTTTTTTGTCATTTCATGCAGTGTAGAAATCTTGGGAAAAGTGTGGATTGTGCTCTGGAAGTGATCAGTTATAGCTAACTAGGTTATTTTCTGCAGAGATAAGTCCTGTATAGAAGATATGATATATCGGTCTGCAGTTAAAGAACTTCACCTAGAGACATCACTGGTGAGTATGTGTATTACCTATACACACACACACTGACACTATATACAGAGCTCCTGTGCATAATGTCACTGGTGATCACTGTATTACCTGTACACTGACACTATATACAGAGCTCCTGTGTATAATGTCACTAGTGATCCCTGTATTTCCTATACACACACACACTGACACTATATACAGAGCTGTGCATAATGTCACTGGTGATCCCTGTATTACCTGTACACTGACACCATACACAGAGCTCCTGTGTATAATGTCACTGGTGATCACTATATTACCTGTACACTGACACTATATACAGAGCTCCTGTGTATAATGTCACTGGTGATCACTATATTACCTGTACACTGACACTATATACAGAGCTCCTGTGCATAATGTCACTGGTGATCACTATATTACCTGTACACTGACACTATATACAGAGCTCCTATGCATAATGTCACTGGTGATCACTATATTACCTGTACACTGACACTATATACAGAGCTCCTGTGTATAATGTCACTGGTGATCCCTGTATTTCCTGTACACTGACACTATATACAGAGCTCCTATGTATAATGTCACTGGTGATCACTATATTACCTATACACTATATACAGAGCTCCTGTGTATAATGTCACTGGTGATCACTGTATTACCTATACACTATATACACAGCTCCTGTGTATAATGTCACTGGTGATCACTGTATTACCTGTACACTGACACTATATACAGAGCTCCTGTGTATAATGTCACTGATGATCACTGTATTACCTCTACACTGACACTATACACAGAGCTCCTGTGTATAATGTCACTGATAATCTCTACATTATCTGTACACTGACTCTATATACAGAGCTTTTTTACATTTTCATTATCAGTCACTATCTGGTGCCATTATGTGCCATGGTCATGGCGTGGCGGTATTTGTCCCTTGTATGTGGTATTATTCAGACAGTCACTATGTTGTGCTAATATGTGGTCTTATCATGGTGTGGCAGTATATATACCTTGTACTTGGTAGTATTTGATCACTATGTGGTGGTATGTGTTCTGGTCATGGTGTGGCGGTATTTCTCTCTTCTATATGGTATTATTAGTCTAGGTATAGTGGATTGTTGTCAGTCATTTGTTTTTTCGGATATTAAGAATGGGAACATTCTTTATTTGCAATACATATTAAATACTTGGATGTTTAACCTCTCCCTGTGTTGTGACTACTACACAGCAGCAGAGATTTATTGGTTAATAAAGTTGATTCATTTTGAAAGAGTTTGTGGACTTATGTTATTCCTATATACGGTAACTGCATGGTGCTGGTGGGCCCCAAGATTGATTTTTTCCTGGTGGGCCCCAGGTACTCCAGTCCGGCGCTGGTCCCAGACAGTTACCTCCTCATCTGTCCTGCTGCCGGCTGGGAGTCCTGTACAGTGCAGCATGTAGTGTGATGTGAATGCCACACTATGGAGATGCTGCTCCTACTACTGCCAAGTGAGGATCTCACCTCGCCAGTATGGTGCCCTCAGGAGCTCCCACAGGGCATCACAGGCCTTAGTATGAAGCAATTCCACAAGTCTTCTAGTAATGCTTCATACTAAGGCCTGTGATGCCCTGTGAGAGCTCCCTGAGGAGGTGAGAGCCTCACCTCATACGGCCCCATGATCTCTATGTACGATCCCTGACTGGGCCCCATGATCTCTATGTACGATCCCTGACTGGGCCCCATGATCTCTATGTACGCCGCTGACTCGGCCCCATGATCTCTATGTACGCCGCTGACTGGGCCCCATGATCTCTTTGTATGCCGCTGACTGGGCCCCATGATCTCTATGTACGATCCCTGACTGGGCCCCATGATCTCTATGTACGCCGCTGACTCGGCCCCATGATCTCTATGTACGCCGCTGACTGGGCCCCATGATCTCTTTGTACGCCGCTGACTGGGCCCCATGATCTCTATGTACACCGCTGACTGGGCCCCATGATCTCTATGTATGCTGCTGACTGGGCCCCATGTCTCTATGTACTCCGCTGACTGGGCCCCATGATCTCTATGTACGCCGCTGAGGGGGTCCATGATCTCTATGTACACCCCTAACCTGATTGGCCCCATGATCTCTATGTACGCCGCTGACTGGGCCCCATGATCTCTATGTACGCCGCTGACTGGGCCCCATGATCTCTATGTACACCCCTAGCCTGATTGGCCCCATGATTTCTGTATACGCCCCTGACTGAGCCACATGATTTCTATGTACGATCCCTGACTGGGCCCCATAATCTCTGATCTCTCATGATGTTTTTTTTTTATTAAAGATGGAGTCCCTAAATGTATTTTGTGTTTTATTTTTACTGTGTAGTGCGGCACTATGTTGCATTTTGTCATTTCATTCAGTGTAGAAATCTTGGGAAAAGTGTGGCTTGTGCTCTGGAAGTGATCAGTTATAGCTAACTATGTTATTTTCTGCAGAGATAAGTCCTGCATAGAAGATGTGATATATCGGTCTGCAGATAAAGAACTTCACCTAGAGACATCACTGGTGAGTATGTGTATTACCTATACACACACACTGACACTATATACAGAGCTCCTGTGCATAATGTCACTGGTGATCACTGTATTACCTGTACACTGACACTATATACAGAGCTCCTGTGTATAATGTCACTGGTGATCACTGTATTACCTGTACACTATATACAGAGCTCCTGTGTATAATATCAATGGTGATCATTGCATTACCTGTACACTGACACTATATACAGAGCTTCTGTGTATAATGTCACTGGTGATGACTGTATAACCTGTACACTATATACAGAGCTCCTGTGCATAATGTCACTGGTGATCACTGTATAACCTGTACACTGACCCAATATACTGAGCTTTTTTACATTTTTATTATTTTAGCATTATTTGTCACTATGTGGTGGCATTATGTGCTTTGGTCATGACATGACGATATTTGTCCCTTCTATGTGGTATTATTCAGTCACTATGTGGTGGTAATATGTGGTCTCATGGTGTGTCAGTATTTATACCTTGTATCTGGTAGCATTTGATCACTATGTGGTGATATTATGTGCTTTGGTCATGGTGTGGCGGTATTTGTGCCTTGTATGTGGCATTATTTGGGCATTATGTGGTGGTAATATGTGATCTGGTCACGGTGTGGTGGTATTTCTGCCTTCTATCTGGTAATATTGGTCTTGGTAGAGTGGATTGTGGTTGGTCATTTGTTTTATCTGATATCAATAAGGGGAAACCTCTTTATTTCCAATAGATATTAAATACTTAGATGTTTAACCCCTCCCTGCCCTGTGACTATTACACAGCAGCAGAGATGCAGTTACAGAGGTTCACCAGAGAAAGCAAGTTGGCATTTGGTGAGATTTTCACCTCTGTATTTATAAGACAAAACCAGGAGTGGGTGAGAAATGCATAAAACATGACCTCGGATTGCTCCACTCCTGGTTTTGTCTTATAAATACTGAGGTAAAAATCTCACCAAATACTCAAAGTGCCACAATCTTCTGACAGTGCGGATTCCACCAATAAATAAGTGATCACCTTCCCAACCTGTGCATCGCTGAGAACTTGTTTTCACCAATAAAAACCCTTTAATGCAAACTACAGTAATTGTACATCGCAGTTCTGGTGAGCGCACAGTGATGGGCAGGAGCCGCCAATATAATGGGTATAACGGCTAACTGGTATTTGCAAATAGCTGAAGGGTGGGTGGGCCCCTGGAGTCAATGTCCCTGGTGGGCCCCAGACACCCCAGTCCGGCTCTGCCCCCGCCCCAGCCCGCCCCTGATTTGTCACGCACGGACCCGAAGCAACTGTGCACTGCGATACACACATCCTGTTGAAATTTCTGCTGGCGTTTACAAGCCCCAACCCCCCTGGGCCCGGTCGTAGTGACTGCCACTGCGACCGCGGACATTACGCCCCTGGCTACGTGAATCATATGTCCCATTTTGGTGCTCCTCACCATTTGCATGGCACAGTCATGAATGCTTCTCTATCACCATAGCATGCTGCAAACAATCAGGATGGCTTCTGCTACATCTCTATATAAAAAGATAGTACATCTGTATTTCTATGATACGTAGAGTGGATGGAAATCATACATCTTGCTAATATTTATTATATTACATTCATCTGATGCTCTGTAGTAACAATGTAAATTAAATTGTCGACTTAGTGCAGTTCTATTACTAATAGTAAATGTGGGACCTTGTGTTCCACAGAATATCTGAATATTACCTGAATATTTAATCTCAGCTAATGTTCATTTATCTCTTAAATATCATTGGTCAGATTCTGATCACATGACCAGTGGTGGTGCATGCATGATGATTCCATATGAAGTGCACTGAGTGACAGTTGGAAGTGACAGTTGGAATTGACCAACAACAGTGGAGGAGATGTCGGCTAACTCTAAGCAAAGCAATAATATGGATATAAAAGAGGAGGAGATTGTGGTGAGCAGAGAAAGAGTGAAGACACGAAGACCTTCCCATGACACATCTGATGATGAGAGGAAGTCTTCAGTCAACAGGACAAAACCACCAGTCCAGAAGAAAGAAGAAGTAGAGGAGAACGTGGTGAGGAGAGAAGGAGCGAAGAGACTAAGACCTTCCCATGACACATCTGATGATGAGAGGAAGTCTTCAGTCAACAGGACAAAACAACCAGTCCAGAAGAAAGAAGAAGTGGAAGAAAAGGAGAAGGTAGAAAGTCAGAAGATGGGAGCCAAGAAGAGAGGAGCCATCTTCATCTCATCAGGGGACAAAAAGGAGAAGAAAAGAAGAAGGATTACATTAGGACAGAAACCCATGGATCTAAAGCAGAAGGCTGAAGAAGCTGAAGGAAGCAGCGGTGTTCGGCCAACCAGCTCCAAAAGCACAGTCTCTGATACCATCAAGAGGAGATTATTATTCCATCAAGTGCTTGGCCGGGGATGCTATGGAACGGTCCTGCTGGCGGAAGATTCATCTACCCGCAAACATTTTGCTGTTAAGATCATCGGCAAAAGAGCCCTGCTTGCTGACGGTGATGAGCGTGTGATGGTGGAGCGACGGGTTTTACAGCTGGCATCTGGGAGCCCCTTCCTTGTCCACGCAGACTTTGCATTCCAGACCAAGGTACAGTATTGATTGCTCGATATTAGGAAATGTCACACGTACCACACACTGCTCTGCCTCATGGACCCCACTGATATCATCTTACATTTCAATATAGCATGTCCCAAGGTAACCGCTGACAATAAGATGAATGTGATGACTATACACATGGGATATTGTGGCCCCTACTGTAATCAATAACATTTATGGCGGGGCTTGGTACATTGGGAATCATTTATTAAAACAGCCTTTTTACTTATCCCAGCCAATCACAGAACAGCTTTTACTTTTCCAGGTCAGTTAAAACAACCTTAGCTGAGCTCTAATTGGTTAGTATGGGTAACTAGTTTTCTAGTGAGCAGATTTATTAATGAGGCCCAATGTACCCCGCTCTATAAATGATTGAAAATATTAGATGTCATCATAGAGGTCAATGAACTGTAGAAAATCACTTGCCCGGACCTCATGTGTCTAATTGGGTGACTGGTAATATTTGTATCATTTACAGCATTAGCTGGGCATTATCTTGTGTGTAGGCATCATCGCCATGTAGTAGTCTCTAGCTCATTTCTTTCACACTGTAGAATTTTACATATTATTATCTTGTATAGACATGGGATTTCAGAATAGATTAAATGTATTTGTTATTTTTGGTTATTTCCTGGATGACATTGTATTTTGTGTATACCATGTGGGGGGACGGGACCCTGTGTACACTATATGTCAGGGCTATTGACTTTTGTGCACTTTATATACAATTTGAAAATGTGTTAATATTTTTGTATACAAGTATTATCTGTATCTTAAAGGTTTTTTTAATTAATGTTGGGACATTTTTATGCACGTGCATCTACTTGTTTTTCATTGCCATGTTTTCTATGTATAAATATACTGGAATAAAGTACAAAATCCACTGTCTTGGAGTGAAATTTCTTCAAACCTCACCAACTAATGAAAAAGATGGTATCATATTGACCAGGGGCGAGGTGGGCCAGAGGGGCACATGCCCTCCAGGCCGGTGGCCAAGCAGCTGCTTCTTTACAGACTGAAGGGCGGCCCTGTATCTTTCATTGTGTACATGTGCCAGCTGGGCATCTGCAGCACAGAACAGCCGGCACAGGCCACGTTCTTATGCCTGCCGGAGAGAAGCTTCAGCCGCTGAGCAGTACGAGAGGGCAGACATCTTTGATTCTTGTAAGGCCACGACCCCACTATCAGTATTTGGTCAGTATTCGGTCAGTATTTTTTCACAGGAGTGGGAGACAAAACCAGGAGTTGGTGATAAATGCGGAATTGGTGACTTGTTTCTATTATACCTTTTCTCTGATTGTTACTGACCTGGTTTTGGCTCCCACTCCTGAGAAAATATACTGACCAAATACTGATAGTGGGGCCGTGGCCTTAGCCTGAGCTCCGGATAGTGGTCAGGACAGGAGATTTATACTTTTTGTAGAGTGTGGAAGTGGCAGGATGCTGCTCACCTCCTGACAAGTCCAGGGCCAGATCCTGAATGTTATCTATGGTCGCTCTGCTGAGGATCAGAAAGATTTATTGTAGCAGATGGACCCTTCAAGCAGGTTGGGGTCATGCTGTCAGTGTGAGATCATCGGCTCTCGATCTGTATGAATGTTCAAATCACATCGGACCTGAGATCGAGACACTTCAGATCTTACTATACAGACCCCTGCCCCAGACTGATCCTGCACCAGCTACAGGGCCAGAGCCGGCATAACCACCCATTGCACCAGGGCAAGTGCCAGGGCCCTGGGCAAGAGGGGGGCCCCACTCACAGTTGGGGACACTGGAACGCTATTGGGCCTGTGAATTGGGGGGGCCCGGTGTAACCCCCCCCCCCCCCGTGCTTTACATTATGTGAAATACTCACCTCTCGTCATACCCTGCTGGCCGCAGGTCCAGTCTCCTCTGCGTCTTCTGACTCTGTGACGTCTCAGTGTTGAAGAGACAGGACCTGTAGCCAGCAGGGTATGAGGAGAGGTGAGTATTTTATTTATTTTTTTATGGATCGAGCCCATTCTCTATGGAGCATTATATGGGACCCATTCTCTATGGAGCATTATATGGGGCCCATTCTCTATGGAGCATTATATGGGGCCCATTCTCTATGGAGCATTATATGGGGCCCATTCTCTATGGTGCATTATATGGGGCCCATTCTCTATGGTGCATTATATGGGGCCCATTCTCTATGGAGCATTATATGGGGCCCATTATTCTGTATGGCATATTTCATGACGCCCATTATTCTGCATGGAGTAATATATGGGGTCAATTATGGTGTAATGAGCATTATATGGGGTTCATTATTCTGTATAGAGCATTATATGGGGCCTATTATTCTGTATGGAACATTATATGGGGTCCATTATTCAGTATGGAGCCCATTCTGTATAGAGGACTATGTGGTGCCCATAATACTGTATGGAGTACTATGTAGTGCCCATAATACTGTATGGAGTACTATGTAGTGCCCATAATACTGTACGGAGGACTATGTGGTGTCCATAATACTGTATGGAGGACTATGTGGTGCCCATAATACTGTATGGAGGACTATAATGTACAGTCTAAAATGAAAACTTTTGAATCCCCCCATGACACGCCCCATGCACTGTGAGGATTCGCCGGTTTCTGAGCTATTATAGAATTTACAATAGATATCACTCATGTAATGTATGAAGTACCGTATTTTTCGGACTATAAGATGCACAGGACCATAAGACGCACCTAGGTTTTAAAGGAGGAAAATAAAAACATTTAAGCCAAAAATGTGTTCATGATGCACTTTTAAGGGGGAGGGGGTCTTCTGCTGACACTGGTATAGGGGTAATGTCCCCCAATTCTGACAATATCCCCCATCCTGGTATATATGCCCCCCCCCTTTTATACGTAGTCCCCATCCCCATCCTGGTATGCATGGCACCCCTCATCCCTATCCCGGTATGCATGGCACCCCTCATCCCCATCCTGGTATGCATGGCACCCCTCATCCCTATCCCGGTATGCATGGCACACCTCATCCCTATCCCGGTATGCATGGCACCCCTCATCCCTATCCCGGTATGCATGGCACCCCTCATCCCTATCCCGGTATGCATGGCACCCCTCATCCCTGTCCTGGTATGTATGGCACCTCTAATCCCCATCATGCTGCACATTGCCCCCTCAGCGTTACCCTGGTATGTATGGCCCCCTCAGCGTTACCCTGGTATGTATGGCCCCCTCAGCCTTACCCTGGTATGTATGGCCCCCTCAGCCTTACCCTGGTATGTATGGCCCCTCAGCGTTACCCTGGTATGTATGGCCCCCTCATCCTTATCCTGGTATGCATGGTCCCCCTAATCCTTATCCTGGTATGCATGGTGCCCCTAATCCTTATCCTGGTATGCATGGTCCCCCTAATCCCCATCATGCTGCACATAAAAAAAAAAAAAAAAACCACTGATACTCACCTTTCTTCTTTCCTCCAGCGCTGCGTCCTGTCTGCCCGCACTGATCTCTCCATGTGAGCCGCGCATGATATGACTGCCATGCGTGGCTCACAAGGAGAGATCAGCTGCCAGAAGTCACTGCTCCCCATGCCGGGACTGTGTGCGCGGGGAGCAGTGACTTCACTCTCCTTCATAGCCGGCACACAGCGTAGCTAACATTTTGGAGGGAAAAAAGTGCGTCTTATAGTCCGAAAAATAAGGTAAGTGAAATCTTTGGCATTGTACTATATCTATATTTCTCCGCCTTATCTGTGCATCATGAATTGTGGTATGTGTTAAAGGGGCCACTGAGACTCTTTTGAGCCTACGAAAACCTGGAGCCGGCCCTGTACAGGACGTCACAGATTATATCTATACTGCCATCTATACAATGTGATGTCTGGTAGTCGGTGCAGGATCAGTCCAGGGCATATATGATCTAATGTCAGTGCACAATAAAGTACATACTGTACATTGCTGACATACTGTGACTACAGACATCAGATCTTATACAGTATATATATTGCTGTATGTATATACATATATATGACTGTAGATACCACCAAAATGGAACAATAGGTGCTTATTGATGCTAAAATAAATATTGCAAAAATTAAAAGACAATTCTACAGAGTATAACATTGGAGGACCCCAAGTCACCAACTCATGAGTATCACATATATAGAGACATTAGTGAATATATATATATATATATATATATACTAGATGGTGGCCCGATTCAAACGCATCGGGTATTCTAGAATATGAATGCGGTACACCGGGCGCAATCAGCACAGCGGTTTTAAATTTGGCGCCAATATCGCTGATTGGCCGCGACCAATCAGCGAATTGTATTAGTGAGGACCGGGGAGCGGCGCTGCGGGAGATGACCGGCTGCTCGCAGCAGAAGTATCCCGACCGGCGGCGCCGCTCCCCGGTCCTCCCTTCACACTTACCGTCGGGAGATCAGCAGTCCTAGCCGCTGATCTCCCGACGGTAGCCGCATGGAGGTCAGCGGCACCGCCGGTCATATCCCGGCTGCATCGCCGCTGACCTCCGTGCAGCAGATGAGCCGCTAACGGCCGCCATCCGCGTCGCGGACCAATCAGCGACGCGGGATTTTCTGGACAGACAGACAGACAGGTTGACGGGATAAGACAATTATATATATTAGATATATGCCTATAACATGGTTGCCAAAAAAAATCCTAATGATTGCACGCATATGTAGCACAATGTGCATGTTAATCTATATAGTTGACAATAACCAAGGGGAAATGTAAGTGTCTTTAGAACTACTAAGAAGATAGCTTCTTACACTCACAAGCCCAAGTGAGTACACATATATAGTATATAATATTAAACTCTGTAAAGAATCTCCTATAAAATAATACATTCAAAATGGAGGAGCAGTAGTTACAAGGCAACTTAAATGTCCAAGTGAGTAAATGTGGGATGTGGTCCTATGTGCACCAATGTACCTTTCGTCCTTGCTTCATCAGGGGCCCCGAAAACATCCATTTTGGATGTTTTATTTTATAGGCGATTCCTTATAGAGCTTAATATTATATACTATATATGAGTACCCACTTGGGCTTGTGAGTCTATTGTGGTATAGCGACAAGCTCGGCTGTATGCGTAGGTAAAACACAAGATACTGTCTCTTTAAATTCTCAGGTTAGTTTATTTAGCAGTCATAAACTACCCTTGAGTCCATAAATAAAAACACAGCCCATTCAGCTAAAGAGACAAAACTAAATGCAAAACTTTCAGAACTTTCAGCAGAGTCCTTATCTCGGCCAAGGTCTGGCCACTCACAATTAGCTACACACAGGTTCATCACAGCATGTGCTAGCTCCTTCCTGGAACAAAGTTTCCCCAGGTACTGAACACACCTGAGTGTCAGGGCTGACTATTTAAAGCCCAGACACTCCCCTGATTGGAATGAAGGTGGATAACGTTCCTCCCTACACTTTCGTTATCCACTGAAAACATTCCCTTGTAAATATCGTTCTATTAACTCTCTCTGCACCTACTTGTGCATGAGAACTTGTATGTTTTCACATCACTGAGTCTAAGAGTCTCAGCGACACATACCTCCCTTCTGACACACTACCAGAGACTTTGTCACACTATGAAGATATCCTTTTAATAGTTCTACAGACGCTTACATTTCCCCTTAGTTAATGTCAATTATATAGATTAACATTCACATTGTGCTACGTATCTGTGCAATCACTAGGATTTTTTATTTTTGGCAACCATGTTATAATATATATATATATATATATATATATATATATATATATATATATATACACACACACACACACACACACACACACACACACACACACACACACACACTAGCTATTGAACCTGTTCTACGCCCGGGTGGCGAGCATTTTTATTGGTATATGGTCTCCCATGCTGGTATGTGCTGCCCCCCATCCTGGTATTTGTGCTGTCCCCATCCTGTCCCCTCATCCCCAATCCGGGTATGCATGGCACCTCTCACCCCAATCCGGGTATGCATGGCACCCCCTCATCCCAATCCGGTATGCATGGCACCCCATCTCTCATCCTGGTATGTATGGCACTGCTCATTCGCCAATCCTGGTATGTATGGCACTCAATCCCTCTTCCTGATGTGCATGGCACCCCATCCCTCATCTTGGTATTTATGGTGCACCTCATCCCTATCCTGTTATGTATGTTACCCCTCATCCTGGTATGCATGGCAACCCATCCCTCATCCTGGTATGCATGGTACCCCTCATTCCTATTCTTGTATTTATGGTACCCCTCATCTTGGTATACATGGCACCCCTCATCCCAATCCGGGTATGTATGGTACCCCTCATCCCCCAATCCTGGTATGTATGGCCTCCTCATCCCCCATCCTGGTATGCATGGCTCTCTCATCCCCAATCCTGGTATGCATGACTCTCTCATCCCCAATCCTGGTATGTATGGCCTCCTCATCCCCCAATCCTGGTATGCATGGTCCCCTCATCCCCCAATCCTGGTATGCATGGTCCCCTCATCCCCCAATCCTGGTATGCATGGTCCCCTCATCCCCCAATCCTGGTATGCATGGTACCCCTCATCCCTTTTCTGGTATGCATGGAACCCCACTTTCCTATCCTGGTATGCATGGTACCCCTCACCCCCCAATCCTGGTATGTATGGCACCACTCACCCCCCAATCCTGGTATGTATGGCACCCCTCACCCCCCAATCCTGGTTTTCATGGTTCAGTCACCCCCCAAGTCCTGGTATGTATGGCACCCCTCACCCCCCAATCCTGGTATGTATGGCACCCCTCACCCCCCAATCCTGGTATGTATGGCACCCCTCACCCCCCAATCCTGGTTTTCATGGTTCAGTCACCCCCCAAATCCTGGTATGCATTGTACCCCTCATCCCCCAATCCTGGTATGCATGGTCCCCTCACACCCCTTTCCTGGTATGTATGGTACCCCTCACACCCCTTTCCTGGTATGTATGGTACCCGTCACACCCCATTCCTGGTATGTATGGCACCCCTCATCCCTTTCACGGTGCACACATACAAAAAAATAAACACATACTCACCTTTCTTCCCTGTGCTCCAGTGCTACTGTATCCTGTTCTGCCGGGGGAGCAGTGCGGCGCCAGAGTACGCGCGTGACCATACCGTGCTGTTCAACGCCATTTTACTGAAGACACACTGCAAATATGTCTTCAGTAAAATGGCGCCGGATAGAGTTATGCACATGTGCCGATTCCAACACCTTCACTCCTGCCCTGGTCTCCGGCGAGAAGAGAAACGCCGCTGCAACGCTCCTCCCGGTCAGGTAAGTATGGCGGCGGAGATCGCGGTATGTGTTCAGTGTCTACGCATACCGCAATCTCCGGCGCCATACACTCCTCTTACCTGTAACGTAATAGGTTCTTCTGTCTAGAGCCAGACTGCGCAGGCATGTAGCACTTGCCAAGTCTTTAAAGGCTTCAGACAGAGGGAGACATGTAGCATTATATTATATATACAGTACAGACCAAAAGTTTATTTAAAGATTTTTCTGTATTTTCATGACTCTGAAAATTGTACATTCACACTGAAGGCATCAAAAGTATGAATTAACAAATGTGGAATTATATACTTAACAAAAAAGTGTGAAACAACTGAAAATATGTCTTATATTCTAGGTTCTTCAAAGTAGCCACCTTTTGCTTTGATGACTGCTTTGCACACTCTTGGCATTCTCTTGATGAGCTTCAAGAGGTAGTCTCCGGAAATGGTCTTCCAACAATCTTGAAGGAGTTCCCAGAGATGCTTAGCACTTGTTGGCCCTTTTGCCTTCACTCTGCTGTCCAGCTCACCCCAAACCATCTCGATTGGGTTCAGGTCTGGTGACTGTGGAGGCCAGGTCATCTGGCGTAGCACCCCATCACTCTCCCTCTTGGTCAAATAGCCCTTACACAGCCTGGAGGTGTGTTTGGGGTCATTGTCCTGTTGAAAAATAAATGATGGTCCAACTAAACGCAAACCGGATGGAATAGCATGCCGCTGCAAGATGCTGTGGTAGCCATGCTGGTTCAGTATGCCTTAAATTTTGAATAAATCCCCAACAGTGTCACCAGCAAAGCACCCCCACACCATCACACCTCCTCCTCCATGCTTCACGGTGGGAACCAGGCATGTAGAGTCCATCCGTTCACCTTTTCTGCGTCGCACAAAGACACGGTGGTTGGAACGAAAGATCTCAAATTTGGACTTATCAGTAGTGTTGAGCGATACCTTCCGATATCAGGAAATATCGTATCGGATTGGATCGGACCGATACCCAAAAAGTATCGGATATCGCCGATTCCGATACCGGAAACCAATGCAAGTCAATGGGACACAAATATCGGAATGAAAATAAACCCTTTCTTTCCTTGTAGGTTAATTCTACATGAAGTAAAACAACTAAGAATAATGTAGAATGTATTATGCGAAAAGCCGGCAATTCATCAGCGGCATACACCTTTACCCGACAATTTACAACAGAAAGAATAGAGCTTCACACATAGATTAGATAGATAGAAACATGTCAGTCACATATATATGAAGTACAGTGACAGTGTTGATTACTGTACTTGTCATTTAGTGTTAAAATAAGGATTTATTTAAAAAAAAATTGGCGTGGGGTTCCCCTTAGTTTTAGTCTCTAGCGGAGGTTAAGCAGACGGCTGGGGCAGATGTTTGAAGCCTGGGAAGGGGGTAATACCCACGGAGCTTCCCAGGCTACTAATATCAGCCCCCAGCTGAATACCTAGCCTTTACTAGCTATTAAAATGGGGGACCCCCCAAAAAAAATGACGTGGGGTCCCTCCTAATTTAATAGCTAGCAAAGGCTAGGCAGACAGATGGGGGCTGATATTAATAGCCCAAGAAGGGTTCCATGAATATTGGCCCCTTCCCAGGCTAGAAACACCAGCCGTCAGCCGCCCCAGAAATGGCGCATCCATAGGATGCGCCAATTCTGGCACTTAGCCTCGCTCTTTCCACTGCCCTGTAGCGGTGGCAGTGGGGTAATAGGTTTGGGGTTGATGTCAGCTTATAATGCCAGCTGACATCAAGCCCAGGTTAGTAATGGAGAGGCGTCTATAAGACACCCCCATTACTAACCCCATAGTCAAAGTTAAAAAAAAACCCACAAACACCCAGAATAAAGTCCTTTAATTGAAATAAACACACAATTCTTTATTGTTCTAAATTAAACTCTACTTACCATCACACCCATTCCAGCTGAAGCCAACGATCTCCTGCAATAAAAGAAAAATAATAAACCAACATCATCCTTACCTTTCCATGGTTCCCACGACAGCTTCAGCTCTGCTACATCGAGATGACAGGCTGGACCGCAGCAGAACGCTGCCATCCAGCCTGTCATCCCGCGGACACTGAGAAGAGCAGGCATGCTTGCGCTCCTCAGTGTCTCTGTGACGGCATCCAGATGAGCCGAGGTCATGTCCAATGAACTCAGCTCACCTCATGCACGTCACTGACAGCGTGGGAGAATTCTCCTGCACTCAGCGCTTCAGCGTGAGAATTTTCCCACGCTGTCAGTAACGTGCATGAGGTGAGCTGAGTTCATTGGACATGACCTCACCTCATTCATGTCACTGACAGCGTGGGAAAATTCTCACGCTGAAGCGCTGAGTGCAGGAGAATTTTCCCACGCTGTCAGTGACGTGCATGAGGTGAGCTGAGTTCATTGGACATGACCTCGGCTCATCTGGATGCCGTCACAGAGAGACACTGAAGAGCGCAAGCATGCCTGCGCTTCTCAGTGTCCGCGGGATGACAGGCTGGATGGCAGCGTTCTGCTGCGGTCCAGCCTGTCATCTCGATGTAGCAGAGCTGAAGCTGTCCTGGGAACCATGGAAAGGTAAGGATGAGGTTGCTTTATTATTTTACTTTTATTGCAGGAGATCGTTGGCTTCAGCTGGAATAGGCGTGATGGTAAGTATAGTTTAATTTAGAACAATAAAGAATTGTGTCTTTATTTCAATTAAAGGACTTTATTCTGGGTGTTGTGTTTTTTTTAAATACTTTACTAGAAATTCATGGTGGTCATGTCTAATATTGGCGTGACCCCATGAATTTCGGGCTTAGGGCCAGCTGATAATGCCAAACTGGCCTTAACCCCTTTATTACCCAGTGAGCCACCGCACCAGGGCCCTGGATGAGTTGGGTACAGCGCCAGAAGATGGCGCTTCTATGAACGCGCCATTTTCCGGGGTGGCTGCGGACTGCAATTTGCTGCGTGTGGGCCCAGAAAGCTTGGGCCTCCCTGCGCTGCGGATTCCAGCCCCCAGCTGCCTAGTTGTACCTGGCTGGACACAAAAATAGGGTGAAGCCCCACGTATTTTTTTTTTTTATTATTTCATGAAATTCATGAAATAATTAAGAAAAAAAGAGCTTCCCTATATTGTTGCATCCAACCAGGTACAAATAGGCAGCTGGTGGTTGGGGGCAGCCCGTTCCTGCCTGCTGTACCTGGCTGGACACAAATATAGGGCGAAGCCCCACATCAATTTTTTTTTAATTATTTCATGAATTTCCTGAAATAATTAAAAAAAAAATACGTGGGGCTTCTCCCTATTTGTGTGTCCAGCCAGGTACAACTAGGCAGCTGGGGGATGGAATCTGCAGCGCAGGGAGACCCAAGCTTTCTGGGCCCCCCCCCCCTGATGCAAATTGCAGTCCGCAGCCACCCCGGAAAATGGCGCGTTCATAGAAGCTGGATGCTGTACCTGGCTGGCATACAAAAATATGGCAAAGCCCACGTCAAAATTTTTGGGAAAAATTAATTAAAAAATAAATAATAATTTAGGGACTGCATCTTTATTAACTCCTCAAATGTCATTTAGTGTTAAAATAAAGGATTTATTTAAAATAAAATTGGCGTGGGATCCCCCATAATTTTAGGCTCTAGCGGAAGTTAAGCAGACGGCTGGGGCAGATGTTTGAAGCCTGGGAAGTGGGTAATACCCACGGAGCTTCCCAGACTACTAATATCAGCCCCCAGCTGAATACCTAGCCTTTACTAGCTATTAAAATGGGGGACCCCCTATTTAATAGCTAGCAAAGGCTAAGCAGACAGCTGGGGGCTGATATTAATAGCCCAGGAAGGGTGCCATGAATATTGGCCCCCTCCCAGGCTAGAAACACCAACCGTCAGCCGCCCCAGAAATGGCACATCCATAGGATGCGCCAATTCTGGCACTTAGCCTCGCTCTTCCACGCTGCCCTGGTGCGGTGGCAGGGGGTAATAGGGTTGGGGTTCATGTCACCGCCAGCTGCCATGAAGCCCAGGTTAGTAATGATGGGCGTCTATAAGACACCCCCATTACTAACCTACAAAGTGTTAAAAAGAAAAAACACACTACACCCAGAAAAAAATAATTTATTTGAAATAAAACACACAATTTTATTTAATTCTTAGTTTACTAAAAAAAAATAGTTACCTGTCCACGTTCCTGCGCTGATCTCCCATGCACAGCTGTCACATCTGGAGATGGTGACAGCTGTGCATGGCTGCTGTAAGCTCACGCTGCCGGGAACACGTCCGCTCCCGGCAGCGGGAGCCACTGACTGAGGTCACCGGAGTGCATTCAGGCAGCGCAGCTCCGGAGACCTCCTTTACGGCAGTGCTGTACCGTGGGAATTTCTCACGATACAGCAGGGCCGTAAAGCAGCTAACCGGAGCAGCGCTGCCTGAACTCCGGCGAACCCGCTTATGCAATGACGGGGCTGCTTTACGGCCCCATCATTCTAGCAGCGGCAGCGGTTCAGAGCGGTCACATTCTATGTGGCTGCTCTAAACTGGAGATCATCGTGGGACACTCGTGGACTACTACGGAGGGGTAAGGATAAGGTTGTGGTTTATTATTTTATATTTTATTACAGGAGATCGATGGCTTCGGGGAATTAGGTGTCTAGGTGAGTATAGGTGTAGTTTTTTATTTTTTACTTTATTTTAGGTGGCGATCGGCGGGGACAGGTAATGTATGAACTAATTTATTGTAGGCAACCACTGGCCACCAATGACATGTATTTAAAATTTATTGGGGACACAGTAGGGCAATTTAAATAGCAGGATCAGGCTGATGGGAACTACTGCTCCCATCGAGCTGATCCTGCTGGCACGAGTGGACGGGGGACAGACATAGGCCGATGGGAGTAGTAGTGTCACATCGGCCTATGTCTGCCTGCACGCACACACCCGCAGACATCGCACAGACACCGCACACACTCGCAGACATCGCACAGACACCGCACACACCCGAAGACATCGCACAGACACCGCACACACCCGCAGACATCGCATAGACACCGCACACACTCGCAGGCATCGCACACACCCGCACACATCGCACAGACACCGCATACATCGCACACACCCGCAGACATCGCACAGACACCGCACACACCCCCAGACATCGCACAGACACCGCACACACCCGAAAACATCGCACAGACGCCGCACACACTCGCAGACATCGCACAGACACCGCACACACTCGCAGACCTTGCACAGACACCGAAGGCATCGCACAGACACCGCACACACCGCACAGACACCGCACACACCCGCAGACATCGCACACACCCGCAGACATCGCACAGACACCCCGCACACACTCGCAGACATCGCACAGACACCGCACACACTCGCAGACATCGCACAGACACCGCAGACATCGCACAGACACCGCACACACCCGCACACATCGCACAGACACCGCACACACCCGCAGACATCGCACAAACCCGCAGACATCGCACAGACACCCCACACACACTCGCAGACACACGCACAGACACCCACACACACCAATCATGACGGGCTGATCGTCTGGGAGGTGAGGCTGACCTGTGCGACCGTGGGAAAGTTCATGTGAGTTCATGCAATGCAGTCAAGCATGAACTCACATGAACCCTCTGAGGGCAGCGGCTACTTCAAATGAACAGCTGATCAGCATCACCTGATACCTCAGCTGTTCATTTGAAATAACCGGCGGGAAAGCGCAGCACAGAACGGGAAAGCCGGCGGTGAAGTCTTTTCACTGCCGACTTCCCCGCCCGGGTCCTTCGCTCCCCGCTCCTTGGTGCTGCGCTCCCCGCCCGGTCCTAACTTACGATCGGGATGGGAGGTGGCGAGGGGAGCGGAGGATCGGGTGGGAGGCTGCAGGGAAGCAGTATGGGGCTGTGTGATTGTTTAAAAGCCGGCGGCTTTTTACCGCCCGCCGGCTTTTAAACGATCAGGAGAATTCTCCCACGCCGGGATTGCATTCTGATGAGAGGCTGGATCTCAGCTGAGCGCTGCCATCCAGCTTGTCATCCTTCAGAGACACTGCAGAGCGCAGGCATTATGGGAACTTCCGATTCCGGTATTCGATATTGTAAAAATATCGGAATTAAGTATCGGAATTCCGATACCGCGAATATCGGCTGATACCCGATATTACAGTATCGGAATGCTCAACACTAGTGATGAAAAAAATGTGAACATTTGTAAATAAAAAAACATTGGGTTTGTGCGTCCATTTTCTAAGACCTGCAAATGTTTTATTCTTTTTTTGTGAGGTGGGGAGATGTTTTGATCACATTTTATTGCCTTTTGTTAGGAAAGTGTGTCGGCCAAAAACACACTTAATTGAATATTTTGATAATAATATAATTATTTTTTTTTATACTTAATAAAGGAAAAGGGTTGATTCAAATTATTATACGTTTTTATTTGGTTTATATTTTTAACACGTTTTTATGTATGTTTACTTTATTTTTTCAGTCCTCTTATGGAATTTAAAGGGTTTTCCCACAAACAAAGTACATTTTAACTAATAGATCTTGGAGTAAAAATAAGTTCTACAATTGGATGGGTTAAAAACATGTTCCTGTGCTGAGATAATCTTATAAATGTGCCCCTGGTTTGTACTGTGTAATGGATGTGTCTGACCTTACAGGGCCATGGTCTGATCATACCACAGCTCCTGGGCAGGGGAGGACACAAAAGAGTATACAGACATTACAACACGGGATCACAGCTGATTCATTTTGTGAGGCAAAACATTTTGCTGTCTGTTTTTAAGCAATATTTTTCCTGAAAGAAATAATCCTTTGTGATCCTGTCTGTATCCTCTTTTGCTTCCTCCTGCCCAGGAGCTGTGGTATGATCAGACCATTGTCCAGCACGGTCAGACACGGCCATTACACAGTACACAGCAGGGGCACATTTATAAGATTATCTCAGCACAGGAACATTTATTTTTACACTCATCCTAGTAGTTCTCATAGTCAGCTGCCATGATAACCCATCCGCAGCCAGTGATCAGTGTAACAGCAGCGATCAGAACAATCTCTGATGGCTGCGGTTACAGATGCCGGCTGTGTACAGGCATCTCCCTGTAGAACCGCGAGCAAAACGCCTGTGGGTGGAGGTCACACAGCCCTACCCTGCTCATGCCATACTGCCTCTGGATTTGGCTCATCCCATCTTTATTTCTTCATTATATCCTGATATTTATTCTTATGTTGGCCAATGACTTTTGCACTATGTACATTATTACGGCCATATATTCAAGTTATGTGTCACAAGAATTATATGAGATTTTTCCTATTTATTATATTAGATGTACTGTTTTTCTCTTTGATGTTATTCTGGTATATACATATATATATCTGCACATGCACTTTATGTATTTAATATATCGATGGTGTTAATTTACTTGTATTCATGTATTTACTGGATGAAATCCAATATATGTGCATCCTAGGGAGAACCACTATTCAATACATAGGCTGTGTCTCTACACCCCACGTGTGTTTTAATGTATAGTTGTCAATTACATGTTTTTTAACGTATTTTTCTATGTCTGATCACTGATTTATCCAAATAAAGAATTTACTCCATTATGTCTGCTGTATTATTTAATCCTTACTGGATTGTTGTAGGTCATTTCATACTTGAATTGTGGTCCAGTGGACCTTAATGATTCTACACATGTATTTTTTTCCTGAATGTGTAGCTATACCCCATTCATTGTCGGTGTTATGTGTACAGGCATCTGCCCAGTATGATGCGGGCTCAGCTCCTGAACCTGCTCCATACATAGAGACCTGACATTGGAGGAGCTATTACATCATATGTCGGCAAACGCTTTTCTGCCTCCTTTATAAGTTAGCAGTGGGAGAGCATGATAGAAAGGCTTACCTACCCCCCGAGACCGACTTTAGCTCTTAGGCCACGGCCCCACTATCAGTATTTGGTCAGTATTCAGTCAGTATTTTTTCTCAGGAGTGGGAGCCAAGACCAGGAGTGGGTGATAAATGCAGAATTGGTGACTTGTTTCTATTATACCTTTTTCTGATTGTTCCTCACCTGGTTTTGGCTTTGGGGTGACAGCTAATATTTTAACAATAGTAGGGGTAACATTAGGCCTTATTCAGAAATACTGTCTGATATTAAAATTGGCTTTGTTATCAATAGTAATAAAACCTCAATTTTTTTATTTTTTTTATTTTATTGTTAAAAAGCAGATTTATCAGCCATCACCCCAAGATTCCCATGATTCTTTAGGTCATGGTGCTCTTTGGATGACAGCTAATATGTCTAGAGTTTACAGTAGGATGCACTGGTCCATGTTTATAGACGTCACAATGATTTAGTAACGTGCGGCATTGTACTCATTACACTGAGCTCTGACTTCTTGGGATGGGTAACAAGGACATTTTTGGGGTAAATGAGGCCCAATATACCCCTTACTATAGATTATTACATTTTTCGCAGTGTTCCCTCATCTGTATAATAACATCTTAGCTCCTGATGCTCCTATGGAAACCACTAATATTAGGATAATTTGGAAAAAAACAGAGAAACTAGGAGTTTCTTATGCAAAGATTTGACAAAATCTTTATTAAATACACATGTATACATAATAGCAAATAGACAATAAAGACAAAAACAGTGTGCATAGGGGTAAGTGTAAGGAAACCCCCCAGGGGAAAACCAATCAGAGATTATATATAGCTCTATGCAAGGTATAGGCTGGGAAAAGCGGGGTGTTTTAGGCTTTGGTAACAGGGTGACCCAGGTAATCTATATAGGGCAAGTGGTGAGAGTATAAGCACTAAGTGTGCCACTAAAATACCAACTCCCAGGGCCACCATCAGCAAATGTATAAGTATCAGAATAATGGACCAAAGGGCCTATGACCGCTTACCCTAAATTGTAGTATCCCAAGGACCCTCAGACCGGTGGCTAGGGTGGTTTAGCTTCTTCCCAGGGAAACCACTAATATTAGTATGATTTACAGTATGGGGTAAATTATCACATGAATGTAAGCATCAAATCCATTTAGTAGCCCTTGGACATTGAAGACCATCTCTGAGACCAGCACAGTTGTAATATGTGATATGTCTGTTTACATGTATTTTTCTGTATGTCTTCAAATATGTTTAAGTCTGCATGTGTATACGTGACTCCGTGTGCGTATATGCGTGACTGCATGTGCATGACCGTGTGTGTATGACCATGTGTGCGCATGCCTGCTGGTGTCTGACTGTGTGCATGACCGCGTGAGTGCATGTGACTGCGTGTGTGTGACTGCTTGTGTAAAAGACTGCATGTGTATACAAGACTACGTGTGTGCGTGACTGAGTGTTGACTGCATGTTTGTGTATTTGCAAGACTGCATGCATATGTGCGTGACTGCGTATGTGTGTGTATGTGCGTAACTGCATGTGTGTGTCTGTGCATGACTGCGCGTGTGTGTCTGTGTGTGACTGCATGTGTGTATGTGCGTGACTGCGTGTGTGTGTGTATGTGCGTGACTGCATGTGTGTGTATGTGTGTGACTGCGTATGTGTGTGTCTGTGTGTGACTGCATGTGTGTATGTGTGTGACTGCATGTGTGTGTATGTGCGTGACTGCATGTGTGTGTATGTGCGTGACTGCATGTGTGTGTATGTGCGTGACTGCGTGTGTGTGTATGTGTGTGACTGCGTGTGTGTGTATGTGCGTGACTGCGTGTGTGTGTATGTGCGTGACTGCGTGTGTGTGTATGTGTGTGACTGCATGTGTGTGTATGTGCCTGACTGCATGTGTGTGTATGTGCGTGACTGCGTGTGTGTGTATGTGTGTGACTGCATGTGTGTGTATGTGCCTGACTGCATGTGTGTGTATGTGTGTGACTGTATGTGTGTGTATGTGTGTGACTGCGTGTGTGTGTATGTGCGTGACTGCATGTGTGTGTATGTGCGTGACTGTATGTGTGTGTATGTGCGTGACTGCATGTGTGTGTATGTGCGTGACTGCATGTGTGTGTATGTGTGTGACTGCATGTGTGTGTATGTGTGTGACTGCATGTGTGTGTATGTGCGTGACTGCATGTGTGTGTTTGTGCGTGACTGCATGTGTGTGTATGTGCGTGACTGCATGTGTGTGTATGTGCGTGACTGCATGTGTGTGTATGTGCGTGACTGCATGTGTGTGTATGTGTGTGACTGCGTGTGTGTGTATGTGTGTGACTGCGTGTGTGTGTATGTGTGTGACTGCGTGTGTGTGTATGTGTGTGACTGCGTGTGTGTGTATGTGCGTGACTGCGTGTGTGTGTATGTGTGTGACTGCATGTGTGTGTATGTGTGTGACTGCATGTGTGTGTATGTGCGTGACTGCATGTGTGTGTATGTGCGTGACTGCGTGTGTGTGTATGTGTGTGACTGCGTGTGTGTGTATGTGTGTGACTGCGTGTGTGTGTATGTGTGTGAATGCATGTGTGTGTATGTGCGTGACTGCCTGTGTGTGTATGTGTGTGACTGCATGTGTGTGTATGTGTGTGACTGCATGTGTGTGTATGTGTGTGACTGCATGTGTGTGTATGTGCGTGACTGCATGTGTGTGTATGTGCGTGACTGCATGCATGTGTATTTGTGTGACTGCATGTGTGTGTATGTGTGTGACTGCGTGTGTGTGTATGTGTGTGACTGCATGTGTGTGTATGTGCGTGACTGCATGTGTGTGTATGTGCGTGACTGCATGCATGTGTATGTGTGTGACTGCATGTGTGTGTATGTGCGTGACTGCATGTGTGTGACTGCGTATGTGTGTGTATGTGCGTGACTGCATGTGTGTATGTGCGTATGTGCGTGACTGCATGTGTGTGTATGTGTGTGACTGCATGTGTGTGTATGTGCGTGACTGCATGTGTGTGTATGTGTGTGTATGTGCATGACTGCATGTGTGTGTATGTGCGTGACTGCATGTGTGTGTATGTGTGTGACTGCGTGTGTGTTTGTGCATGACTGCCTGTGTGTGTGTATGTGTGTGACTGCATGTGTGTGTATGTGTGTGTATGTGCATGACTGCATGTGTGTGTATGTGCTTGACTGCATGTGTGTGTGTATGTGTGTGACTGCGTGTGTGTTTGTGCATGACTGCCTGTGTGTGTGTCTACATGTGCGTGTGGACCAGTGTACAAAAAACTGATGTATATCTGAGGATTAGTAATAACTAGCTAACAAATTTATCCATTTAAAAATTAAAAATGTATGCAATTTAGATTATTACCAAAAAGCTATGCAGGGGCTCATACTGTATCTAGGAGGCTATGTGGGGTCTCATACTGTATCTTGGGAGCTATGCACGGGGCTCATACTGTATCTAGGAGGCTATGCAGGGGCTCATACTGTATCTAGGAGGCTATGTGGGGTCTCATACTGTATCTAGGAGGCTATGCGGGGTCTCATACTGTATCTAGGAGGCTATGTGGGGTCTCATACTGTATCTAGGAGGCTATGTGGGGTCTCATACTGTATCTAGGAGGCTATGCGGGGTGTCATACTGTATCTAGGAGTCTATGCGGGGGCTCATACTGTATCTTGGGAGCTATGCACGGGGCTCATACTGTATCTAGGAGGCTATGCGGGGTCTCATACTGTATCTAGGAGTCTATGCGGGGTCTCATACTGTATCTTGGGAGCTATGCACGGGGCTCATACTGTATCTATGGAGCTATGCGGGGGCTCATACTGTATCTACTGTATCTAGGGAGCTATGCGAGGGTTCATACTGTATCTACTGTGTCTAGGGAGCTATGCGAGGGTTCATACTGTATCTACTGTATCCTGGGAGCTATGCGAGGGTTCATACTGTATCTACTGTATCCTGGGAGCTATGCGAGGGTTCATACTGTATCTACTGTGTCTAGGGAGCTATGCGAGGGTTCATACTGTATCTACTGTATCCTGGGAGCTATGCGAGGGTTCATACTGTATCTACTGTGTCTAGGGAGCTATGCGAGGGTTCATACTGTATCTACTGTGTCTAGGGAGCTATGCGAGGGTTCATACTGTATCTACTGTATCTATGGAGCTATGCGGGGACTCATACTGTATCTACTGTATCCTGGGAGCTATGCGAGGGTTCATACTGTATCTACTGTATCCTGGGAGCTATGCGAGGGTTCATACTGTATCTACTGTATCTAGGGAGCTATGCGAGGGTTCATACTGTATCTACTGTGTCTAGGGAGCTATGCGAGGGTTCATACTGTATCTACTGTATCCTGGGAGCTATGCGAGGGTTCATACTGTATCTACTGTATCTAGGGAGCTATGCGAGGGTTCATACTGTATCTAGAGAGCTATATGGGGGCTCATACTGTATCTAGGGAGCTATGCGCAAGGCTCATACTGTATATGGGAGGCTATGTGGAGGCTCATACTGTATATAGGAGGCTATATGGAGGCTCATACTGTATCTAAGGCGCTATCTGGGGGCTCACACTGTATATAAGGAGCTATGTGGGGCTCTTACTGTATGTAGGGGGCTATGTGGTGGCTCATACTGTATGTAGGGGGTGATGTGGGAGGGCTCATACTGTATCTAGGGGGATGTCAGCATACTTAATTGTGCTCAATATTAAGTTATTATTATTTATTATTATTAAATATTATATTATAAAAAATAATTATAATTAATATGTTAATATTAACATTGAGCAGAATTAATTTCAGCCTATTGGTTTGGTCTCCACAACAATCATGGTCTCTCATGTGGCCCCTTGGGAAAATTAATCTCCCACCCCTGCTCTATTTTATATAGTGCCATTTTATGTATGGTGCTGTACATAAGGGTAAACTTTGCGCTGCGCGCTGTGTGCACCGCTGTCTTTGTCCATCTACAGATGTGTACAAGCGCACCTATGTGTTACTTTTCTTGGTCATGCCCTCAGCACTCTCTTAAGGAGTTATTTGACGAGCCCCACGTGAATGGCGCAGCAGTGCGCATCATCAACCACAGCTCCATTTATCTTTTCACAGTTCCGTTTCTCTGGATCATGGTGGTCCCAGTGGTTAGGTCCGCAGTGATCAGAAAGTCATCCCCTATCTATAAGAAGGGGGATAACTTCCAAACTTGGGATAACCCATTTAAACAGGATTTCAAAATGTATTTTTATTTGCCCATAGGAATGTAGAAAATTATAAAGCAATAATGACTCTACCTAACTGTAATACAGCCTCTCCAAGAATAGGACAGAGGAAATGGCACTGTGCAGTCTATATGTATACAGAATAATCCAAATACTGAAAATTACACTCCGTATACAGGACAGGAGAAGTGGTACTGTGCAGTCTATATACAGTCTATATACAGTATATACACAGAATAATACAGATACTGAGAATTAAAACCAGTATACAAGACGGGAGAAGTAGTACTGTGCAGTGTATATATACAGATTACTACAGATACTGAGAATATTGCAGTCAATTTATATACACAGAATAATACAGATACTGAGATTTACATCAGTATACAGGGCAGGAGAAGTGGTACTGTGCAGTGTATATACAGTCTATATACAGTATATACACAGAATAATACAGATACTGAGAATTAAAACCAGTATACAAGACGGGAGAAGTAGTACTGTGCAGTGTATATATACAGATTAATACAGATACTGAGAATATTGCAGTCAATTTATATACACAGAATAATACAGATACTGAGATTTACATCAGTATACAGGGCAGGAGAAGTGGTACTGTGCAGTGTACATATACAGAATAATAAAGATACTGAGAATTACACCCAGTATACAGGGCAGGAGAAGTGGTACTGTGCAGTGTAAATATGCAGAATAATACAGATACTGAGACTTAGGCCACAGCCTCACTATCAGTATTTGGTCAGTATTATTTCCGCAGTATCTGTATTATTCTGTACATACAGTATACACTGCACAGTACCACTTCTGTCTGTATGCTGATTGCAATTGTCAGTATCCGTATTATTCTGTATATATACAGTACACTGCAAAGTACCACTTCTCATGTCCTATATATTCTGTGTGTAAGGCCACGGCCCCACTATCAGTATTTGGTCAGTATTTTTTCTTAGGAGTGGGAGCCAAAACCAGGTAAGGAACAATCAGAGAAAAGGTATAATAGAAGCAAGTCACCAATTCTGGATTTATCACCCACTCCTGGTTTTGTCTCCAACTCCTGAGAAAAAATACTGACCGAATACTGACCAAATACTGATAGTGGGGCCGTGGCCATAGGGAGAATTATACACAGCATACATAGCTCCAAAATATATGCTACAAACATCTAAATATATATATATATATATATATATATATATACCCACACAAACACTGGGACCATTGTATATACATGTAGTAAATATTATAGTATATATATTATAGTATGAACTATGGAGCTGTGTATATAGTTATTTAGTGTGGTGCTGTGCCTGAGTACATAACTTTTAGTGGGAAGTCCACACCATATACAGAGCTCCACACTATATACTGGGTTATAAAAGATGGTATGGAGCTGTGTGTCTACTATATAGTGTAGAGATGTGCCTTTTATATAAAATGTGCAGCCCACACTATATGCTATACACACATATTATATTCACATCACATCTACACTATATATTACACACAGCACCTCACTACATGCTATATACACAGGTCCACACTATATACAGTACTTAATTATGCTGTTTACATCAGATAGTATAATCTGGGGCCGATGCATATACATTACATAGGATACACTGGGGATGATATGTATACATTACATAGGATACAATGGGGCCGATGTATATACTTCTGAGGGGATGTGCTGGGGGCGATCTATATACATCACATAGGATACACTGGGGCCGATGTATATACATCAGATGGGATACGCTGGGAACGATGTATATACATCACATGGGATACACTGGGGCTGATGTATATACGGATTATAATGAGGGCAATTTGGGCTACCGCCCGGGGCCCGAGGCTTCAGGGGGACCCATGGCCAGATTGCCGTCATTATAATGTTTTGTGCAGAGGCAGGGGCAGGTTTGGCAGGGGGACCGCACTGTACCTTTTAGACGCCGGCCACATCACAGGGAGGCAGACACGCACCCTGCGCGCTGTGTGCTGCGTCTCCAGGACTGACATCACACAGCAGCGCCTGGAGCTTCTTTATCCTGCAGGAGAGGAGCTGGTGGATCAGGTCAGTGAATGGCGGTAAATATGAGGTCTGGAGAGGATGTCTGGAGTGAGGAGGGGGCTGCAGGATGCTGCTCCCCTCCTGATGAGTTTGCATAAGATTCCATAGTGTCAGTTCAGCGGCCGCTCTGATAGGGCTCTGTATAAGTTATTGCAGGACTTTCATCGTTGCTGCAGATCAGGTCACTCTGGGTCATCGGCTCCAGCATCACCAGATCTGCAGGAAAATTCAGAGTCCTGTAATAAATCCCACTGAGCCCCAGCAGAGCGACCACAGACATTGCATAGAGGATCCTGCACTGACTGATCAACCCTGAACCTGCAGGACATCACATACTGTACTGATCCATATATGATATGTGAGGTCCTGTAGGCAGGTGTGATCAGTACAGTGTATATCCCTGTACAAAATGTCACATCCAGTAAACAGATTAGTGTATATTATACTGTGGTACAGACATGAGATGGGATATAACAATGTGTATAGTATAACATCTAATGTCTGTATCACAGTATATTATACTAGCTATTGAACCCGTTTTACACCCGGGTCACAAGCATTTTTAGTGGTACATTTTTGGCGCCATTTTTTTTAAGACACTGTGTCTGCGAATTCTCATAAACACTTCAATAAAATGGCGCTGGATAGCGTGGTAAGCGCATGCACTGACTCCGGCACCATTTCATTGAAGTAATGTGCTACAAAATTAAAGGGTTCCCTTCATCGGAAATAACGCTATTAACCTGCGTTCAGGTAAACAGCGTTTTTATACTGCCCAGTAGCTGAATGCAGTGGGGAGAAAATGATCTTTATTCTCCTCGCCAGCATTCGGTTTCAGTCATGAGGGCAGTGCCGGTTCGGTCACCACTTTCAGTATACAGAGCGTCCTCTGCAACCGAGCCCCCGGCCCTGACTGACACTGACTCTACATTGAGACCGGCTGTCAGTCAGGGCCAGGATTACAGGGGTTGCTCTGTATACTCAAAGTAATGACTGAACCGGCGTCGGGCCAGACCCCATTACTAAAACCAAATTCTCCCCCATCCTGGTATATGCTCCCTCCCCATCCTGGTATATGCTCCCTCCCCATCCTTATCCCCCATCCTGGTATATGTTCCCCCATCTTGCCTTCTCTGATGTTCTTCCATCCATACAAAAAAAAAACAACACTCCTACTCGCCTTTTCCCCTCTCGCTTGCAGCGCATCCTCGAACACCGGCAAGGCTGGAGGAGTGTGGCGCCAGAGTTCGCACCTGCGCATGCATGAACCACAACGCCACACTCCTCCAACCTCGCCGGACATCAAGGTATGTGTCCTAATGGCGCCGAAGATGGCAGTATGAAATCAGCGTTTACGCACCCCGTGATCTCCGTCATTACAATCCTTTATCCTCGTCCTCCTCCCTGTCACCTGTAACATCTGATGTGTTCTTCTGTCTCCGGCCAGACTGTGCAGGCGCATTGCGTGCACAGTCTATAGAGGCTTCGGACAGACGGACACATCCCTGATTATATTATAGATAGTCATGTATTCTCATATAGACTCTACAGGGCCGTACCTAGGGGAAGAGGAGGGGCATGTGACCTGGGTACAGCCGTCAGGGGGGGGCCTTCGGGCCACCTCATGCGGTGGTCAGAGGTGTCTCCCAGGCAGCTGCAATTTGCCGCCCCCAGAGTGGGAGTCGACCATTCTCTGAGCTTGCTGTGGAACCGACAGTCGATCAGAGAAGGGAGCTATGTGCGGGCTCATACTGTATATAGGGAGCTATGTGCGGGCTCATACTGTATATAGGGAGCTATGTGCGGGCTCATATTGTATATAGGGAGCTATGTGCGGGCTCATACTGTATATAGGGAGCTATGTGCGGGCTCATACTGTATATAGGGAGCTATGTGCGGGCTCATACTGTATATAGGGAGCTATGTGCGGGCTCATACTGTATATAGGGAGCTATGTGCAGGCTCATACTGTATATAGGGAGCTATGTGCGGACTCATATTTTATATAGGAAGCTATGTGCGGGCTCATACTGTATATAGGGGATATGTGCAGACTCATATTGTATCTAAGTAACTATGTAGGGGCTCATACTGTATGTACAGGGCTATGCGGGGGCTCATATTGTATGTAGGGGGGTGTGTGGGGGCTCATACTATATGTACAGGGCTCTGCGGGGGCTCATACTGTATCTAGGCCGCTATGTGCGGGCTCATACTGTTTATAGGGAGCTATGTGCGGGCTTATACTGTATATAGGGAGCTATGTGCGGGCTCATATTGTATATAAGGAGCTATGTGCGGGCTCACACTGTATATAGGGAGCTATGTGCAGGCTCATATTGTATATAAGGAGCTATGTGCGGGCTCATACTGTATATAGGGGCTATGTGCAGACTCATTTTGTATCTAAATAACTGTAGGGGCTCATACTGTATGTAGGTGGCAGTGTGTGGGCTCATACTGTATGTACAGGGCTATGTGGGGGCTCATACTGTATGTAGGGGGCTGTGTGGGGGCTCATACTATATGTACAGGGCTCTGCAGGGGCTCATACTGTATCTAGGGAGCTATGCGGGGCTCATACTGTATATAGGAGGCTATGTGGGGGCTCATACTGTATATAGAGAGGCTATGCGGGGGCTCATACTGTATCTAGGGAGCTATGCGGGGGCTCATACTGTATCTAGAGGGATGTCAGCATACTTAATTCTGCTCAATATTAAGTCATACCATTAATATAATTTTTTTTTATTATTTTGTTAATATTAATATGAAGCAGAATTAATTTCGGCCTATTGGATCGGCCTCCATAACAGTCACGATCTCTCATGTGGCCCCTCGGGAAAATTAATCTGCCACCCTGATCTACTATATATAGTGCTATGTTATGGAAATTTGTTTTCCTCATTCTCTGTCTATAGATGTGATCAGAACATCTGTGTGTTGATCACATGATCTATCAAAGGGGATCATGTGACAAGTCACGTGATACATCCGGTACCTGGGGTGGGGGCCACACCTTTTAAACTGCCCGGGGCCCTGGCTACTCTTAATCCACCCCTGTGTATATACATCATATAGGATACGTTGGGGACAATGTATATACATCACATAGGATACGTTGGGGACGATGTATATACATCACATGGGATACACTGGGGCCGATGTATATATAGGTGCATCTCACTAAATTATAATATCATCAAGAAGTTAATTTTTTTCAGTTCTTCAATACAAAAAGTGAAACTCATATATTATATAGAGTCATTAATATAATTGTCTTATCCCGTCTGTCTGTCTGTCTGTCCTTCTGTCCAGGAAATCCCGCGTCGCTGATTGGTCTGGCGCGACCAATCAGCGACGCAGCATTTCAGAAAAAGATGGCGGCCGTTAGCGGCTCATCTGCCGCACGGAGGTCAGCGGCGATGCAGCCGGGAGATGCAGCCGGCTGCTCGCAGCATAAGTCCCCTGACCGGAGGCGCCGCTGACCTCCATGCAGCTACCGTCAGGAGATCAGCGACTACGGCCTCTTATCTCCCGACGGCAAGTGTGACGCCCCCCTCCCCTCTCCCCTCTCCTCCCCTCTCCGCTCCTCTCCCCTCTCCGCTCCTCTCCCCTCTCCCCCCCTCCCCTCTCCCCGCTTGCTCAGGGCCCCAGCACCCGGCGCCATACTTACCCCTCCCTGTGCCTCCGCAGCAGCTCCTGTGTCTTCCGCTGCTGCTCTGTGACGTCTCAGGTCAGAGGGCTCGGTGACATCTTTACACTGCACTCTCTCCTGAGCGGTCACAGCGCGCAGCGTGAAGATGCCGGCTACGCTGGAGTCCGGAGCAGCAGCTGAGAAGTGTGGTGAGTATTGGATTTTTTTTTTTTTATTGTATGGGGGCATAGGGCATTAAATGGTGGTGTGGGGGTGTGTGACATCGTGGAGGGGCCATTATAAGCGAGGGGGGGGTGTGACATCCTGCATGGGCCACTATGGGGGGGATGTGACATCCTGCATGGGGTATTATATAGTGGGGATGTGATTTCCTGCATGGGGCATTATAAGGGAGGGGGGATGTGATATCCTGCATGGGGCACTATGGGGGGATGTGACTTCCTCCATGGGGCATTATATAGGGGGGATGTCACTTCCTGCATGGTGCATTATAAGGGAGGGGGGGATGTGACTTCCTCCATGGGGCATTATAAGGGGGGTGGTGACATCCTGCATGGGGCATTTATATGGTGGGGGGGGAGTGACATCCTGCATGGGGCATTATAAGGGAGGGGGATGTGACATCCTGCATGGGGCACTATGGAGGGGATGTGACTTCCTCCATGGGGCATTATATAAGGGGGATGTCACTTCCTGCATGGGGTATTATATAGGGGGGATGTCACTTCCTGCATGGGGCATTCTATAGGAGGGATGTGACTTCCTGCATGGGGCATTATAAAGGAAGGGGGGATGTCACATCCTGCATGGGGCATTATAAGAAAGGGGGGGATGTGACATCCTGCATGGGGCATTATACAGGGGGGGATGTGACATCCTGCATGGGGCATTATAAGGGAGGGGGGATGTGACATCCTGCATGGGGCATTATCTTGCATGGGCCATTATATGGGGGGGGATGTGACATCCTTCTTGGGGCATTATAAGGGAGGGGGGGATGTGACATCCTGCATGGGGCATTATAAAGGAGGGGGGGTGTGACATCCTGCATGGGGCATTATATGGGGGGGGGAGTGACATCCTGCATGGGGCATTATAAGGGAGGGGGGGTGACATCCTGCATGGGGCATTATAAGGGAGGGGGGGTGACATCCTGCATGGGGCATTATAAGGGAGTGGGGATGTGACATCCTGCATGGGGCATTATATGGGGGGGGGGGAAGTGACAACCTGCATGGGGCATTATAAGGCAGGTGGATGCTCCCCGGTCCTCACTAACACGGTTCGCTGATTGGTCGCAGCCACCGGCCACGACCAATCAGCTATTTCGGCGCCAAATTTAAACACCGCTCTGCTGATTGCTCGTGGCCGCCTGCGGCGACCAATCTGCGATTGTGGCGCCAAATTTAAACACGGTCTCCGGCCAATTGGCGGCTGATTTAAAATAAGTACGCCACCGTCGGGAGACATATTCTAGAATACCCGATGCGTTAGAATCGGGCCACCATCTAGTATATTATATAGAGTCATTACAAACAGAGTGATCTATTTCACGTGTTTATTTCTGTTAATGTTGATGATTATGGCTTACAGCCAATGAAAACACAAAAGCCATTATCTCAATGAATTAAAATAATTAACAAAAAAACACATGTAAAGGCTTCCTAAGCATTTAAAAGGTCCCTTAGTCTGTTTCAGAAGGCTCCACAATCATAGGGAAGACTGCTGACATGACAGATGTCCAGAAGGCAGTCATTGACACACTCCACAAGGTCCCAGAGTTCCTATTTTCATTTGGAAATCAAGGTCCCAGAGTCTGGAGGAAGAGTGGAGAGGCCACAATCCAAGCTGCTTGAGGTCTAGTGTGAAGTTTCCACAATCGGTGATGGTTTGGGGAGCCATGTCATCTGCTGGTGTAGGTCCACTGTGTTTTATCAAGACCAAAGTCAGCGCAGCCGTCTACCAGGACATTTTAGAGCACTTCATGCTTCCCTCTGCCGACAAGCTTTTTGGAGATGGAAATTTCATTCTCCAGCAGGACTTGACACTAGTGTTGAGCGAGTATGTTCTATTAACCCTTTCGCCGACTATGCTCGGGCCGAGCTCCGAGTATTTACAGCTGCTCGGTGATAAGGTTAAATCGCTCCTGTGTGCATGATTTGCAACTGTTTGACAGCTTTATTACATGTGAGGAATGTCTATTTCTTACACATTCCTCACATGTAATAAAGCAGTCAAACAGTTGCAAATCATGCACACGGGAGCGATTTAACCTCATCACCGAGCAGCTGTAAATACTCGGAGCTCGGCCCGAGCATACTCGGTCAGAACATACTCACTCAACCCTACTTGGCACCTGTCCACACTGCCAAAAATACCAATACCTGGTTTAAAAACAACAGTATCACTGAGCTTGATTGGCCAGAGAATCTATCGGGTATTGTCAAGAGGAAGATGAGAGACACCAGACCCAACAATGCAGACGAGCTGATGGCTGCTATCAAAGCCACCTGGGCTTCCATAACACCTCAGCAGTGCCACAGGCTGATCACCTCCATGCCACATTGCCGCATTGATGCAGTAATTGATGCAAAAGGAGCCCCGACCAAGTATTGAGTGCATTTAATGAACATACATTTCAGTCGGACAACATTTCGGATTTTAAAAACATTTTTCAAGCTGTTGTTGCTGTAAAGTATTCTAATTTACTGAGATAATGACTTTTGTTCATTGGCTGTAAGCTATAATCATCAACATTAACAGAAATAAACACTTGAAATAGATCCCTCTGTGTGTAATGACTCTATATAATATATGAGTTTCACTTTTTGCATTGAAGAACTGAAATAAATTAACTTTTTGATGACATTCTAATTTAGTGAGATGCACCTGTACATCATATAGGATGCTGGGGCTGATCAGTATACATAATATAAGATACACTGGGGCTGATGTATATACGTCATGTAGGATACACTGGTGATGATGTACATACATTACATAGGATATGCTGGAGACTATGTATATACATCATATAGGATACGCTTGTGCCAGTGTATGTGCATCATATAGGATACCTTGGGAGCGATGTACATAGATCATATAGGATATGCTGGGGCCGATATATATACATCATATAGAATACACTGGGGCTGTGTCATGGTGTGACTGTGGGATAGCAAGTGTGGTCCTATTCTGACCCTCAGGCTAGGGGTCCCTAGCTATTTCTGTTCCCAGGATTACTCCTGAATGTGGAGATGCCCGAGCCTCGTTCCTTACTATCCTCCTAAGCAGCACTAGTTTGTACAGTGTATGGGGGGAATACAAAACAAGATAGGACAGAACTGAAGCACAGTCACACAACACGCTCTCAGGGAAATACACAAAGGAATATAAAGTCTAAAACCTGAGAGGCAACAAAGTAATATAAAGACACCTAGGGAAAAAGGAAAGGGTTACCAAACAACGCTTGCAACAACTTTAGCAATAACCACTAAACCAGTATGTGTTCACCTTTCCAGAACAGGATAGAGAAAAACTATACTGGCATTGCCAGCAAAGCACAGCCGGCTTAAATGGAGAAACAGCAGACACGACTGGTTCTCCTCTAGCATGTGATCAAAGGCAGTCAACAACCTCAGCCCAGCAAAGACTAACTTTTGCTCACCTGCCAAGGAGCTGCAGCTCTAAGAGTCGATGCCCTAGTCACCCTGCACTGACCATAGCTATCAATGGAGTTACAAGGAGCAGTATATGAATCTGTGGAATCCACAGACTTGGACGCCGCCATCACAGTTTATGATGTTAGAGAAAACCTCCTTGTGACATGCTGATGTATATATATCATATAGGATACACTAGGGCTGATGTATATATAGTACATCTTAAAGGATATACGGGTGCTAATGTAGAGTATATACATCATATAGGATACACTGGGGCTGATGTATATACATCGTATAGGATACACTAGGGCTGATGTATATATATCATATAAGAGATACTGGAGCTAATGTACAGTATATACATCGTATAGAATACACTGGGGCTGATGTATATACATCGTATAGGATACACTGGGGCTGATGTATATACATCATATAGGATATACAGGTGCTGATGTACAGTATGTACATCACATAGGATACACTGGGGCTGATGTATACACATCATATACAGTAGGATACACTAGGGCTGATGTACATACATCGGAGAACCCCTGTAAGTGCATCTTGTTCCAAGTATTTAATTAATCACTAATGGAAACAAAGAATCTTCTCCTAATTAATATCAGAGAGAACAGATGACTGTCATACACAACACAATCCACTGTACCAACACAAACAGTACCACATACAAGGGAGAAATACTGCCACACCATGACTGGACTACATATTACCACCACATAGTGACCGAATAATACTACATACAAGGGAGAAATACCACCACACCATGACCAGACCACATATTACCACCACATAGTGACCGAATAATACCGCATACAAGGGAGAAATACCACGAAACCATGACCAGACCACATATTACCACCACATAGTGACCGAATAATACTACATACAAGGGAGAAATACCACCATGCCATGACCAGACCAGATATTAACAGCAAATAGCGTCCAAATAATTCCCCATCATTTCTCTCTCCTACCTCCATAATTGCTCTTCCCCATCCCAATCATTGCTCTCCCCCACCTTCTCCAACATTGTCATATCTCCCCCACCTACTCCATCATTGCCATATCTCCCCCCACCACCTCCATCATCATTGCCATATCTCCCCCCACCTGCTCCGTCATCATTGCCATATCTCCCCCACCTGCTCTGTCATCATTGCCATATCTCCCCCAACCTGCTCCGTCATCATTGCCATATCTCCCCCCACCTACTCCATCATCATTGCCATTTCTCCCCCCACCTGCTCCACCATCATTGCCATATCTCCCCCACCTCCTCTATCACTAATGCCATGTCATATCTCCCCCTACCTCCTCCATCACCATGCCATGCATATCTCCCCCCACCTCACCCATTGCCATGCCATATATCCCCCACCATGTCATATCTCGCCACACCTGCTCAATCACCATTGTTCTCCCTCAAAAAAACCCAAAACTTGTCTCTCAGCGCGCTCCCTCGCAGCACTGTCCTCTGCTTCCTGCCCGGCATCTTTCTCCCTGACAGGCCCATGCTGCATGATGACGTCATCAAGCAGCGCGAGCCTGTGTGAGGGAGGAAACGCCGGGCAGAAAGCAGAGGCGAGGACGGATCCCTGCAGCTACGCTGCCATTTTCCTCCTGTCGGCAGTGGAGCTGGAGGGATCGCTCCTTGCCTGCCACACAGGATGAGGGCAATCTGCCCATGGGACCGAGAAGCAGGCCAGATTGCCTTCATCAGCCGCACTGCAAGGGCCCCCCTGACCCTCCAGGCCCTTGCAGTGCAGAGCACCGGCGGCCATGTTAACCAGGGGCACCCGTGTGTCCTGCTCGGGGGCCCGCTGAGGACCCGGGCCCACCGGAGAATTCTCCGGTGTCCCGGTGCCCCAGTCCGACCCTGTATATAGACACACTTACACATTGGTGTGTACATACAGTACATGTGCATGTGTGTGAGTATATACAGTATGTGTATATGTGTATAGTGGCGTTGCTTGAAGTTTATAGACCCTGTAAGGCAGCGCTAGTCATCATGCTGGGGGACACTCGCTGCATCGGGTCAATTAAAGCACACCAGCCACGTTTTCCAGGATTTCACAATCCAGCAGTTTATTACACTTCACTACTGCTTATCACCGAGTCCAACTCAGTGGCTCGCCGACATACACATATAATGTCCAGGAGCCTTTCAAGTGGCAGACAGGCCCACTTGGCTCCAGTTACAGCCATCAGCAAAGTCACTTATATCAATGTCCATATAATGCAGTGCTTTACCTTTGCCGGGTTTTAGCTGCTTCAGTCAGATTTGTTCTGCCACCACTGTGGCTTTAGGGCTTCCCAGATGGGGGTCTCCAGCCCTCGTTCCTTCAAAGGCTACTGGTATGTTTTCTCACCTAACATCCAGCCTCTGCCTTCCAGGACTCTTGCCTTCCAAGCCTCTGGCCCTCCAAGGCTACTGGTATCGCTTACACGTAAGGATCCAGCCTCTGCCTTTCAGGCTTCACTAGGCCTCACTAAGCCTCTCCAGGCTAACGGTGTCCCACACACGGGAACAGGCCTCACGCCTTTCACACCTGTCTCAAATCTACCAGAGTTTATATATCCTCTAGTGCTCACACAGGACCTGTGCTGATGTCACAGTCATGTGATCAGACCTTCTGTATGCACAGGACCTGTGCGATGTCACAGTCATGTGATCAGTCACCTCGGGAGGTACATGGTCGGCCAAAACACACCCTGGACCATTACAGTAATGCCGCAAGCTGCTGCATTACAGCCCCAATGAAAAATTTCCAACATGGCCCCCAACCATTACAGATCTTTAATAGTACTGGTGTTCTCTTATGGGCCAAAAGGATATTTTGGCCCCATAGGCTCCAGGGCTAAGTGCGACTGCAACACATGTACCTACTATAGTTATGTCTCTATGTTTGTATCTGGACAATCAGACAGGCATTTACCATGTAGCCTATAGTTATTCTGTCCTATTCTGTAGTAGATGTGTAGGTACTGTAATAATCTGGCAATTCACCTATATCTCTGCTCTGTACAACAGCTGCATTTGCTCCTTGGTCTGGAATACGTGAGCTGCGGGGACTTTTACAGCTACTTACTGATGAAGGGGCAGCTTGACATCCCCAGTGCAAGGTAAAGTTTTATTTTTATGTAATTATACACAAATAGAAATATACAGTATATATAAACAGCAGTTCCGTCATCAGTATTGATTGCTCTTTGATGGCAATATGGATTAGACTAAAGCAATATATTAGTCATCAGAACCTGGACAGAATCCTGACCGGCCACTTTATTACACTATGGATAGGGCAGGATTTCTTGTATTTCTGTAGACAGTCACTAATTTCTTGTCTCTCTGTCAGATTCTATGCCGCTGAACTCGTCTGTGGAATTCAACATCTCCACTCCAAGGGCGTCATCCACAGAGACCTCAAGCCCGAGAACATCTTGGTGGCTGAAACGGGCCATATTAAGATCACAGATTTCGGTCTCTCAATTGACAACATGCATGGAGACCGAACAGCCACTGGATACGCTGGGACTGCAGGCTACATGGCTCCTGAGGTGAGAAGAACAAGGATTTTCTCTTTTTTTCATACTATAATTGTATGTCTGCCTGGATCACACACATAATCCAACAAATGTCCATTACAGTAAATGGGACATTCTGACATTGACATCTGGCATGCCATACACATTAGATAGGCAGCTTGCCTCAGCTGAGTGTACATGCGTTCTGAATGGGAGGGGGGAGTATGACCATGCCAGACACAAAGGATTGGGCACTGAAATTCAGCATCCAGTGTTTGAGCTGAATTGGGATGTCTCCATACACATTAGATGATCTCTCCGGAATCTGTGAGTCCGGCCACAATACATGATCATGCTATATGTTTTGCCAGCATTAGAGACCCAAAGAGTTACAAGTCAGCCAACAAAGGTTCTGGAGCTCAGAAGAGCAGCATGGCTCCTTTCAGTCATTAGTGTAGTAATCATAATATTCAAGTGATGCCACAACCAGAGGAATCATCCACTCTCACTATATTACATAGTCTTACAATTATTATGCTGAGAACTTTGTTACACTGAAGATATGGAACTTTTTGACCAACTCTTTATCTATTTTCTTCTTCTTTATGTAGATTTTGGCTGGAAAGGAGTATAACGCCGGAGTAGACTGGTATTCTTTTGGTGTCATCTTAAAAGAAATGGTTACCGATGAGTGCGCCTACCATCAGACACTCAACGATAAATCCTCCGGCATCAGGAACATCATTAAACAGGTCAGTTGTCTTAACAGTCATTAGTACTATGATGTATACAATGTTATAGTTGTAGAGATGAGCAAACCTTTTGAAATTCAAATTAACCAGCTTGTTCCAATTTTTTCCCAAAAATGTTAAAATCGCAAGTACTCAACATAAATGGGTAAACTTGTGGTAACCGTTCTTTACTGCTGTGCTGTCACATACTATCTGTGCAGTCTTTTACTGTTTTATGTCTTTCTCTCTCAATCTCTACTGCTAAGCTCTGATGTGCTCTCCCTATCCAGATTCACCACAAAATGACTCCTACATTCATTGCTTTGGCTTTCATACAGGCTATGATAGTCCCTCCTGATTGTGCTATAACATGTGATGTGACACCTTAAAGCATTATGGTGAAGCCTGGACAGCTTACATCAGAGGTCCTATAAGTCTTCTCTGACTGATGTAATTTTTAGTAATACTGTATGAAAATTGGCTGCAATTATTTTAGGTGATTCCCAAGAAGCAAATCACAAATTGTTGAAATTCACCGGGTTCAGCAGATTCACAAAAATTCAACACAAATTCAGTTTGCATCAAGAGGATTTGCTCATCTCTGCATAGTAGTCATCATTTTCTCTCCAGTTTACATTCATGGATTTTGGTTTTATCTTTATTAGCTCCTTCAGAAAGATCCTGCCAGTCGCTTAGGAGCCAACGGTAACATCAGAAAGCACAGGTTTTTTCAGCGTATCGACTGGGTCTCTGTGGAAGCCCTGAAACTGCCTCCACCATACGTCCCTGTAGTAAGCATATGAGCAGATATGGTTTCTTAGTATTAAAATCTTTGTGTCTATTCTTTTACTAGTTTTCAATCAACACAACTTGTTTTTAACGGAGACTCTGATATAAAGTCATAATTTTAATGTTATAATTCCTTTTTTCCTTTTTAGCCATCTCAGCCTCCCCGTCGTCATAAACCATTCCATCTGGAGAAACTAGAAGCAGCAGAGGCCACAGCACTTATATCAACAAAGGACCAGGCATTGTTTGAGGGATTTTCATTTGTCAACTTGGAAACCCTTGAGCAGACCCCAGCTCTATAGTCATCAGAGCGAGCGGCCCACCTGAGCCTCCGGAAGACTGAAAATCAGAAGACTGGACATCACTGGAACAAACGCTGCAAGAATGAAGGTGACCATGGAGACGTCGAGGGACCCCGAATGAAGACACAGAGAATGACGGAGCCAGCAGATCCACCTATGGGCTGGCGGTAAGAATAAGCGCCATAATATCTGCGCTTTATTCCAATCATAGGCATGTGCCAAACATTTTTCACTGACCGGTAATAGGATTTCCTCCTGCTCATTTTAGCTCCAATTTTTGGTGCTGTCTTGGGCAATGATGAAATACCGAGGTGCGTGATGGCCGGCTATTAAGGGGTGGCAGGAGGCCGGATTTTTTTTTTTTTTTAACAACATCTTGCACTTGCCTATGATAAATTTACCATTACCGGCAGTTGGATTTCCTCATACTTATGACAGTGTTGTCATAGGAGTGGGGAAAAAGGTGAGAGATGGCCGGCTATTAAGGGGTGGCAGGAGGCCGGATTTTTTTTTTTTTTTTTTTAAATAGGGAAAATTTGGCCTATGGAGAACACAAGAGCTTACAGCTAGTGGACTTGCACATCCTCCAGATGTAAGTGTAAAATGAGAGCCGCAGTCCTAAAAAGTACATTTTGTTAAGACCCTGAGGATGGCAGAGCCGGCAGATCCACCTATGAACTGGGGGTAAGAATGGAGGACTATTTCATCAAAGTCCTGTGAAGACACCCATGCCAATGTCATTCCAGTCCATGCCAGGGGTACCCATTCCAGAAGCCATTGAGCCTTCTCATGGAACATCTATATAGTTAAACAAAGCAAAAAAACCTGCAAAGCTTTTTAATGCAACTAAAACCTCTTACATTTTTCTTACATCTGTAAATAACAACAGAATGAAGTGGGTTATAAGTGTATTTTGAATATTCCCATTTTTAAGGCACCTAAAGAGGAAAGGGTTCTTTACAGTCAGAGCAGTGGGACTGTGGAATTCCCTACCACAAGAAGTAGTGATGGCAGACACTATAACAGCTTTCAAAAAAAGGGGCTGGATGATTTCCTCGATACACATAACATTGAGGGTTACAGTTAAATTAGACAAAATGTTACACCTATAGAAGTACATTTAATACCATAATAGTAATTACATAATTAGAATCATAATTAGGTTTGATCCAGGGTTCTAGGACTGATCGCCCATTTTCGGGGTCAAGAAGAAATTTTTCCCCTGTGACACAAATTGGCTGAAGGTGTCCTGGGGTTTTTGCCTTCTTCTGGATCAACAATGTAGGTATAGGGTAGTATTAGTAGTGATAGGAAAGAAGAATAATACTGTAATAAGATAGCAGGATGTTAATAATAGTAACGATATCAAATAGTCACTTTTATAAAAATAAAAACAAATTAAATAATAACTGCAGTAGTACAATAAGTAGTGTAATATTAAATATATAACTAGTAATAACATAATTAGGTTTGATCCAGGGTTCTAGGACTGATCGCCTTTTCTCGGGGTCAAGAAGGAATTTTTCCCTGTGATGCAAATTGGCTGAATGTGTCCTGGTGTTTTTGCCTTCTTCTGGATCAACAGATTTAGGCATAGGGATTCTAGTAATACCATTATTAGAATCACAAGAGTAATACAAAATATAAAATTAATTAAAAAAATTTAATTATAAACGGGTACATTCTTAATTGTTATAGTGCAGCAATAATAAAAAAGGTAATAATAATAATAATAATAATACATTTGTGCGGTCTAGTGCCAGTTAGTTAGTAAGTCAGTGTAGTGTTAGTGTACGGAGTACAATTGGGGGAGGAAAGTTGAACTTGATGGACCGAGGTCTTTATTCAACCTACGTTACAATGTTACTAATATCTGCGCTTTATTCCAATCATAGGCATGTGCCAAATATTTTTCACTGACCGGTAATAGGATTTCCTCCTGCTCATTTTAGCTGCATTTTTTGGTGCTGTCTTGGGCAATGATGAAATACTGAGGTGCGTGATGGCCGGCTATTAAGGGGTGGCAGGAGGCCGGATTTTTTTTTTTTTAACATCTTGCATTTGCCTATGATAAATTTACCATTACCGGCAGTTGGATTTCCTCATACTTATGACAGTGTTGTCATAGGAGTGGGGAAAAAGGTGAGAGATGGCCGGCTATTAAGGGGTGGCAGGAGGCCGGATTTTTTTTTTTTTTTCTAAATAGGGAAAATTTGGCCTATGGAGAACACAAGAGCTTACAGCTAGTGGACTTGCACATCCTCCAGATGTAAGTGTAAAATGAGAGCCGCAGTCTTAAAAAGTACATTTTGTTAAGACCCTGAGGATGGCAGAGCCGGCAGATCCACCTATGAGCTGGATGTAAGTATAGGCGCCATAATATGTAAACCCAGATCGCCAAATGGAGGACTATTTCATCAAAGTCCCATGAAGAAACCCATGCCAATGTCATTCTAGTCCATGCCAGGGGTACCCATTCCAGAAGCCATTGAGCCTTCTCATGGAACATCTATATAGTTAAACAAAACAAAAAAACCTGCAAAGCTTTTTAATGCAACTAAAACCTCTTACATGTTTCTTATATCTGTAAATAATGAATAACGTGGGTTAAAAGTTGATTTTGAATATTCCCATTTTTTAAGGCACCTAAACAGGAAAGGGTTCTTTACAGTCAGAGCAGTCAGACTGTGGAATTCCCTACCACAAGAGGTAGTGATGGCAGACACTATAACAGCTTTCAAAAAAGGTCTGGACGATTTCCTCGATACACATAACATTGAGGGTTACCGTTAAATTAGACAAAATGTTACAACTATAGTAGTACATGTAGTACGGTAATAGTATTATTATTATTTATTATTATAGCGCCATTTATTCCATGGCACTTTACATGTCAAGAAGGGGTATACATACAAGAACTATTACAATAATCTTGAACACAATGTGACGGCGACTGGTACAGGAGGAGCGAGGACCCTGCCCATGAGGGCTCACAGTCTACAAGGGATGGATGAGGATACAGTAGGTGAGGGTAGAGCTGGTCGTGCAGCGGTATGGTGGAGCGATGGTTACTGCAGGTTGTAGGCTTGTCGGAAGAGGTGGGTCTTCAGGCTCTTTTTGAAGGTTTCCACGGTCGACGAGAGTCTGATGTGTTGGGGTAGAGAGTTCCAGAGTAGGGGGAAAGCACGGGAGAAATCTTGTATGCGATTGTGGGAGGAGGAGATTAGAGGGGAGTAGAGAAGGAGATCTTGTGAGGATCAGAGGTTGCGTGTGGGTATGTAGCGGGAGACTAGGTCAGAGATATATGGAGGAGACAGGTTGTGAATGGCTTTGTATGTCATGGTTAGGGTTTTGAACTGGAGTCTCTGGGCAATGGGGAGCCAGTGAAGAGATTGACAGAGAGGAGAGGCCGGGGAATAGCGGGGGGGCAGGTGGATTAGTCGGGCAGCAGAGTTTAGGATGGATTGGAGGGGTGCAAGAGTGTTGGAAGGGAGGCCACAGAGCAGGAGGTTGCAGTAGGCAAGGCGGGAGATGATGAGGGCGTGCACTAGTGTTTTTGCAGATTCATGGTTGAGGAATGTGCGGATCCGGGAGATATTTTTGAGTTGGAGTCGGCAGGAAGTGGAAAGGGCTTGGATATGTGGTTTGAAGAAGAGTTCAGAGTCCAGGGTTACCCCAAAGCAGCGAGCCTGAGGGACTGGGGAGAGTGGGCAGCTATTGACTATGATGGATAGGTGAGTTGGGGGGGTCGAATGAATTGGCGGAAAGATGATGAATTCTGTTTTGTCCATGTTAAGTTTTAGAAATCTAGCAGAGACGAAGGATGAAATAGCAGACAGACATTGTGGGATTTTGTTTAGTAAGGAGGTGATATCGGGTCCAGAGAGGTAGATCTGTGTGTCATCAGCACAGAGGTGATAATGAAAGCTATGAGACTCTATGAGCTGTCCCAGGCCTAAGGTGTAGATGGAGAAGAGCAGGGGTCCTAGAACTGAACCTTGGGGGACACCGACAGATAGGGGGCGAGATGAGGAGGTGGTCTGTGAGTGAGAGATACTGAATGTCCTGTCTGTTAGGTATGAGTAGATCCAGGATAGGGCCAAGTCTGTGATGCCGAGAGATGGGAGAGTTTGTAGTAAGAGGGAATGGTCCACTGTGTCGAAGGCAGATGACAGGTCTAGGAGGAGGAGGACAGAGTAGTGTCGCATAGATTTCGCGGTTAGTAGGTCATTGGTGACTTTAGTCAGTGCAGTTTCAGTAGAATGGTGCGGTCAGAAACCAGATTGTAGGCTGTCGAAGAGGGAGCAGGAGGAGAGGTGGGAGGACAGCTCAGAATGGACGTGTTGTTCCAGTAGTTTTGAGGCATAGGGGAGAAGTGATATAGGGCGATAGCTAGACAGAGAGGATGGGTCAAGGGAAGGCTTTTGAGGATTGGTGTGATTGAGGCATGTTTGAAGCATGAGGGGAAGACACCAGTTGTTAGTGACAGGTTGAAGAGGTTGGCTAGGGGTGGGATGAAGATAGTGGTAAGGTTTGGGATGAGGTGGGACGGGATTGGGTCAAGTTTACAGGCGGTGAGGTGTGATTTGGAGAGTAAAGAGAAAAGTTGATCTTCTGTAATTGTGGAGAATGTGGTTTTGGAGGAGGAGGGTTGAGTAGGTGTGGGGAGGGGCTGTGGGGGCTTTAGGCAAAAGCTTTGTCTGATGGTGTCAATCTTCTGCTTGAAGAATGAGGCAAAGTCTTCGGCTGAAATAAGAGGAGAGGGAGGAGGCACTGGGGGACGGAGGAGAGAATTGAAGGTGTTGAATAGTTGTTTGGGGTTGTGAGACAGGGAGGATATGAGAGATGAGAAGTATGTTTGTTTTGCTGCAGTGAGTGTGGACTTGAAGGTAGTGAGGGACTGTTTAAATGCGATGAAGTGCTCATTGGAGTGGGACCTTTTCCATCTACGCTCAGCAACCCTGGAGGGCCATCGCAGTTCTTTAGTTAGGCTGGTGTGCCAGGGTTGTCTGTTGGTTGTGCGAGCTTTGGTATGTGTGAGGGGGGCGACTGAATCGAGAGCTGCAGCTGTTGTGGTGTTGTATAAAGTGGCAGCAACATCTGCATCATGTAAGGAACTAATGTCTGTAAGAGGGAGAAGGGATTCAGAGAGTGACTGTAGGTCAAGGTGTTTGAGATTTCTGCGAGGGTATGACGCGCCCCCTGGGCCTGTGCTGTGTAGGGGAGGGGATACCCGGATCGCTGGGGGTTGTAGTCCTCCGTGGCTGTGACCTGGTCCCTGCCCAGGGCGGTCAAACCAGTGGCAGTATTAGTAATGTGACAAATGTCCGACTACGCCACCCGTGGATTGCGGTCAGTGGGGATGTGCGGCGATGAAACACAGAGACGTGGGGCTGCAGTTTCCAATGCTTTACTCACAGTTGTTATTCGTGTCAATCCTGCAGGCGATGACTGCCCAAGCCGTGCTGCGTCCACCAGGCAAGGGGCTCGACCAACTCCCAGGCAATTCCAGAGCTTGGCACAGGGCTCCCTTCTCTTCCCTTTTCTGGCCGTCCTCACCAGTGACCCACCTTTGTCCAGCTTCCTCGGGCCTTCTATTGGCGAAACCTATCTCCGGTTTCCCTGACCCTACGTGGTATGCTTTCCTGGTGGATGTAGTGAGGGTTTGCACCAGGATGTGGTCACAACCTCCGGTCTTTGGCTGAGGAATCTGTTGCCTCCACCAATTTGGGTCCCGGTACCCTGCTCTGCCAACCCTTCACCCGCAATCTCCTGGGCCTATGGGGTTCCTTCTGTCCTTGTGTCTCTGGGCCTTTCTTAATGTTCTGTTCCTTGTTTCCTTTCTCTTCTGTTCCTGTTCTCTCTGCTGTTTCTTGCCTCTACGCCAGGCCCGCCTCATGGAGCTGGGCCCAGACTGAGCCACAGCTCCCTGTCAGCCCTCTCTGGCTGAACTCCTCTCTGAACTGAACTCTGTTCTAAGATGGTGCCCACCTTATATACCTCCCTCTATGTGTGAGCCCAGGTGACTAGCAACCAATGGGCTCCTACCTATGCCCAGAGACCCACCCCTATCTGCTCCTACACCACTGGGTTTTCCTCCCCCTCCCCACTCCAGCCAGGGACAGAAGCTGTCGTGCCTGCACTCCTGTCTCGTGGGAGCACCGTTGACCTGTCCCTCGGAAATGGGGTGTGTGTGGTGCATGCAGCCTAACGAGTCCTGGTCCACACTCCATCCTTACCCGGGAGTGGAATATCACACCTCTGGTTTGAGGTGCAATACCCCTGTAGCAGCCGAGCCCTCGGGGTGCTACATTCCCCCGTGGTAAATCACAGCACGTCCTCGGGCTGGAAAAGAGCAAAAACAATTTAAAACATACAAAAATTTTAGAATACATTCGTATATAAGACAATAACTATTAACCCATCCCTTTATGGGAGGCACTCTTCTCTTTTAACGTTACTGGTACTCTTTTATCATATATAACATCACATAAAACATTTGCATTATTACTCTAACAGCATATAAAACTTTTTCATTATAAAACACTCGCAAGGAAAACATTCTCAAAACACATTCTTGAATCCTGGCCGCGGTGCAACTTGTGACCAGGTGCTCGATCTTCTTTTTAAGTGCAAAAACTTCAGTAAACTTGTAAACTGGAGGGACTCTCGGTCCCGAGGTAGACGTTGCAGTCTTTTTATAAAACCAGTAGGGGGCGCTTTAAGAAGCGCAACTATTTACAAGGGATTGGCCGTTCCCAGTCCTCGGCCGGTGGGGATAGTGGAATGGCTGCTCACAGTCCTCAGCCTGGTTAGGGATTGAGGGGGTTAACTTGCACACAGTCAACAGTTCCACAACAATAAACAGTTCTCTGTACCCTTACGGGTAACTATGCACAGTTCCACTTTACCATTCACTGGTAACGGTGTCCTCCTCGCTCTTCCGGGTAGTCTTCAGATCCGTCCGGACCCTCAGGGTAGTCCATGTCTGGGCGGTACCGCAGTTCCTCCTCCGTTAGACGGTGGACATGGAGGGCGTACAGTCCCTTTGCGCCCTTGTGCCGGGTGTAGGTGACCACGTCGCCGGGGTACAGGTCACGGACGTGATGTTCCTCTGGCAAGTGGCTTTCCACGTCTCTCCAGGTGACGAAGACGTCGGTGTCAGCCTCCGGGTCTCTTATGAAGCCCCAGCCGTGCTCCAGCTGGAACTTTACTACGGTCCCGGTGGCTCGGGGACCGCGTATGGCTTGGGAGTCCTGACGGGCTCTCCTCTTCTGCTCTGCGCTCCGGGCTTGGAGTCGCTCCTCCCTGATGCGCCTCTGCCGCCGCTCCCTTTCATAGGTGGCCAGCTGTTGACGGCAGCAGTCCAGGTGACGATCTGCGTCCGCCTGTGTTTCTTGTAGTGCAGGCGGGGCGACTTCCGCGGGCTCCGGAGCCGGTATCAGAGGCTCACACGGGGGTGGAGCTCTCCAGGGCTGACCGCTGGTCAGTTCGGCCGGCCACACCAGGGGCCGTGTGCTGGGCGAAGAGATCCGCACCCAGGGGTGGTATGGCTCGGGACCCCCTTTGGGGAGCAGCGCCCGGGGGCACTCGGCCTTACGACCAGGCCGGTGTCGTCTGATGGTCGCGCTCGGGGATGGCACAGTCACGGTAGGGGGCGCTGGTGGGGCAGCGGCGCCCGGGTGTACCAGGCCCTGCGTCCCGGCCTGTGACGTCTCCTGCTTTACGGCGCCCGGGTTCAGAGGGCACAGCGCGGGGCGGGGCGTGTCAGCGACGCTTGCAGCCTGAGGCCTAGCTGGCGGCGGTGGAGGCGTGGTGTCAGGTACGGTCCCCGGGGCTTCGGGTCCCGCAACGGAGGGTGGGGGCAGGCTGGTGATCTCAGGGCGTAGAGTGGTGGCGTCCCCGTTACCTGCCTCGGCCTCCGTTGCCTCCTCCGCGGCGGCGTCCGCAGCCGCCGGTCCATCTTCACCGCCCTCAGAGGCAAGCTCACTGCTCGGTCCTCGCGGTGTCTCCTGCTGGCCGGTTACGTGCTGCCGGGCCAACTCCTCCTTCCACCCGGCAAACACATCCCGCTGCGCCCGGACCATCCTCCTATTTAGGTCCTCCAGCGCAGCTCGCGCGCAGTCCGGGTCTCTGGACAGCTGTGCCAGCAACTCCGTTAAGCTGCAGGGTGGCTCAGCTTGCAGCAGGCTGCGGGCCAGGGTGCTGGTGGGGTTCGCTGCTCCCTCCATCTCCGGGTGCAGCAGGTCCAGACTGATCCAGGCCGCACCCGGCCCCACAGTTTTCTTTCCTATCCGCCCCCATGGGGGGTGGTCTTGGGGGCATCTGCTGACAATCACCTTTAGGGGCAGCCCCCCCACGTTGATGGACATTTCCACTGCTGCACTCATAGTTGCTGGGGGCAGGCCCCTTCTTTGGCGCCACTCTGGGACCTGGCCCACGATGGGAGGCGGCTTCCTGCTGTCTTTTGGTGCGCACATAATGGCGTCCGCTCTGCCAGGGCGGGAAAAACAGATGAAGATGGCGGGAAACGGTCCAAGATGGCGTCCGATGGCGGGAAACGACTCCGGACGGCGGGAAACTTCTCTCAGGTAAGTATAAAAGTCTTTTTTTTTCAGGCACGCAATACCCGTTGGGGCGGGTTGGTTTGAATCCTGCCGACTACGCCAAAAGTTGACGCGCCCCCTGGGCCTGTGTTGTGCAGGGAATACCCGGAGCCGGATTGCTGGGGGTTGTAGTCTCCGTGGCGCTGACCCGGTCCGTGCCCAGGGTGGTCAAACCAGTGGCAGTCTGAGTGTGATAACAAATGTCTGACTACGCCACCCGTGGATTGCGGTCAGTGGGGACTGCCGCTGCGCTGCAGACCGCGGAGGCTGATGTTGTATGTGCAGCCAAGTATGGGATAACTCCCCACGGGAGAAGTATTGCCTCAGGGCAGCTAGTGTGGATGATGAGAGTAATGGTGTGAGCATCCCAGTACTGATGGTGCTGGTGCGGCGATGAAACACAGAGACGTGTGGTGCAGTTCAGGGTCTTTACTGATGGAATAACGCAGACTCTCCCGGGAGTACTGGTTAGCAGTAGGGGCCTGGTCAGTCTGTAAGCAAGTAGGATCTCCCCTGGCCAGGTGGAGTTGTAGGCCTCCCCGACTATCTGCACTCTTTCCTGGCTACCTTGCTCTATGCGGGTAGAAGTAGCCCACGTCCCTGAGTTTACCGTCTGGTGCTCACCCGTATGGCCGGTGACTTGGGGCCTTCCGTTAGCCTCCGCTTCACGATGGCGGTGCTGGTCCCTTGCTTGTGACTGTGCCTCCGGGCTTCTATGGCCAGAGGACATGGAATCCCCTGCCGGTTGGATTCTGCTGCTGGACCTGGATGTCCCCACAGCCTCGGACTCCGTGTCCGGGTTTAGTGTCTTCAGCCAAGGCGAACTTTCTAGCTTCCAGCCTCTAGCACTCGCTCCTGCTCTTACAGAGCTCCTAGTTCTTGCTTTCCCTCTCCAGCTCTAACTGACTTAATGCCGCCCCAGACCCAGTTTATAAGGGCAGATTCCTCCCCTCCCAGGTCTGGGCGGGCAGTGTTGCATGCTTAGGGCTCCTGACCAGAGAAACCCCCCACTTGATCTCAGACATAATATTTCTATTACTGTGGCAACCAGACCCCTGGGGTGCCACAGGTATGCAAGTTTGTGGAGTGGGGATTGTTGCCCTGGAGAGGAGAGGGTATAGAATGTAAGTAGGTTGTGGTCAGAGAGAGGGAGAGGTGAGTTACAGAGGTTAGATAGGGAACAGAGGCGGGTGAAGATGAGGTCCAGCGTGTGGCCGTCTTTGTGGGTGGGTGTGGAAGAAAACTGTGAAAGACCAAAGGAGGAAGTGAGGGATAGGAGCTTAGAGACAGCTGAGAGGGAAGTGTCAATGGGGATGTTGAAGTCGCCAATGAGGATAGTGGGGATGTCAACAGAGAGGAAATGAAGTAGCCAAGTGGTGAAGTGGTCAAAGAAAGTGGTGGCTGATCCTGGGGGGTGGTAGATGACAGCCAGTTGGAGGGGGAGTAGATGCGCACGCAGTGCACTTCAAAAGAGGGGACAGTAATTGAGGGCAGCAGAGGGATATGGGTGAAGGAGCAGTTATCTGAGAGGAGGAAACCTATTCCTCCACCATGCTTGCCGGTGGGTCGGGGGGCATGGGAAAGGTGGAATCCGCCGTACGAAAGTGCAGCAGGAGAGGCCGTGTCGGAGGGGGTGAGCCAGGTTTCAGTGATGCCAAGGAAGGAAAGCTTGTTAGTGATGAAGAGATCGTGAATGTAGGAAAGTTTGTTGCAGAGAGAGCGAGCGTTCCATAGAGCTCCTGTTAGGGGGACTGGGGAGGCGGGGGCTGGGCGGATGGGTATAAGGTTAGAAGGGTTACGAGAGTTTGGGATAGATCGTGGGTAGGAGGTAGAAGTGACTGTGGGGATGTGGTGAGGAGGGCGGTAATGTGGTGAGGAGTACGGTAATTGCATAACTAGTATGATAATTAGGTTTGATCCAGGGTTCCAGGACTGATCGCCTTTTCTCGGGTTAAGAAGGAATTTTTCCCCTGTGACACAAATTGGCTGAAGGTGTCCTGGGGTTTTTGCCTTCTTCTGGATCAACAATGTAGGCATAGGGTAGTATTAGTAGTGATAGGAAAGTTAGAATAATACTGTAATAAGATAGCAGGATGTTAATAATAGTAATGATATCAAATAGTCACATTTATAAAAATAAATTAATTAATAACTGCAGTAGTACAATAAGTAGTGTAATATTAAATATATAACTAGTAATAACATAATTAGGTTTGATCCAGGGTTCTAGGACTGATCGCCTTTTCTCGGGGTCAAGAAGGAATTTTTCCCTGTGATGCAAATTGGCTGAATGTGTCCTGGGGTTTTTGCCTTCTTCTGGATCAACAGATTTAGGCATAGGGATTCTGGTAATACCATTATTAGAATCACAAGAGTAATACAAAATATAAAATTTATTAAAAAAATTTAATTATAAATGGGTACATTCTTAATTGTTATAGTGCAGCAATGATAAAAATGGTAGTAGTAATAATAATAATAATAATAATAATAATAATAATAATACATTTGTGAGGTCTAGTGCCAGTTAGTTAGTAAGTTAGTGTAGTGTTAGTGTAGGGAGTACAATTGGGGGAGGAAAGTTGAACTTGATGGACCGAGGTCTTTCTTCAACCTACGTTACAATGTTACTAATATCTGCGCTTTATTCCAATCATAGGCATGTGCCAAATATTTTTCACTGACCGGTAATAGGATTTCCTCCTGCTCATTTTAGCTCCAATTTTTGGTGCTGTCTTGGGCAATGATGAAATACTGAGGTGCGTGATGGCCGGCTATGAAGGGGTGGAGGAGGTTGGATTTTTTTTTTTAATAACATCTTGCACTTGCCTATGATAAATCTACCATTACCGGCAGTTGGATTTCCTCATACTTATGACAGTGTTGTCATAGGAGTGGGGAAAAAGGTGAGAGATGGCCGGCTATTAAGGGGTGGCAGGAGGCCGGATTTTTTTTTTTTTTTTTTTTTTTAATAGGGAAAATTTGGCCTATGGAGAACACAAGAGCTTACAACTAGTGGACTTGCACATCCTCCAGATGTAAGTGTAAAATGAGAGCCGCAGTCTTAAAAAGTACATTTCATTAAGACCCTGAGGATGGCAGAGCCGGCAGATCCACCTATGAGCTGCATGTAAGTATAGGCGCCATAATATCTGCCCTTATGTTACAGGGTGGTGTTCCGTATATTAATTATTAATGTCAGGCTTGACTATTAATAATCGGTATCCGGCTAATACCTCACCTGTTACTACTCTGATTCCTTTGCTATATGCGATACTAACGGCGACTAACTGAGACGAAACCGTGTATCAATAAAATACATTTATTACACACAAGTCTACAGTTAATATACTACCAATTTCCACAGTACACAATAATATTAACAATAGCACACAATACGGATATACAATTAACCCCACCAATAACCTAATTATACTTCCCACCCACTTGCCTAAAAGCATACAAACATTAATTACAAACCACCCGCCTATCACCTACTATCCCTACAGCAATCAAGGGGTTTATGAGGCTATGTGCCCACGATGCAGAAATGCTGCAGATTTTTTACGCTTCTCCCTGCAGGAAAAACACATGCGTTTTTTTCATGTGTTTTTCCAGCCAGGTAGAAGCGTTTGTTGAGCGTTTTTTGCAGCATTTCAGCATGCGGGTTATCAAGCGCTTTTCCAAGCGATTTTAGTGTGGCACCCCAGGGGTCTGGTTGCCACAGTAATAGAAATATTATGTCTGAGAGCAAGTGGGAGGTTTCTCTGGTCAGGAGCCCTAAGCATGCAACACGGCCCACCCAGACCTGGGAGGGGAGGAATCTGCCCTTATAAACTGGGTCTGGGGCGGGATTAGACAGACAGAGCCTGCAGAACAAGCAGAGCAGTCAGAGTCAGTGTGAAGTCCCAGACAGAGACGCAGTCAGGTCTGGAGGACAGCAGACAGAGGGAAAGCAAGAACTAGGAGCTCTGTAAGAGCAGGAGCGAGTGCCAGAGGCTGGAAGCTAGATAGCTCGCCTTGGCTGAAGACACTAAACCCGGACACGGAGTCCGAGGCTGTGGGGACATCCAGGTCCAGCAGCAGAATCCAACCGGCAGGGGATTTCATGTCCTCTGGCCTTAGAAGCCCGGAGACACGGTCACAAGCAAGGGACCAGCAACGCCATCGTGAAGCGGAGGCTAACGGAAGGGCCCAAGTCACCGGCCATACGGATGAGCACCACACGGTATACTCAGGGACGTGGGCTACTTCTACCCGCATAGAGCAAGGTAGCCAGGAAAGAGTGCAGATAGACGGGGAGGCCTACAACTCCATCTGGCCAGGGGAGATCCTACTTGCTTACAGACTGACCAGGCCCCTACTGCTAACCAGTACTCCCGGGAGGGTCTGCGTTATTCCATCAGTAAAGACCCTGAACTGCACCACACGTCTCTGTGTTTCATCGCCGCACCAGCACCATCTGTACTGGGACGCTCACGCCATCACTCCCATCATCCACACTAGCTGCCCTGAGGCAATACTTCATCCCATACTTGGCTGCACATACAACATCAGCCTCCGCGGTCTGCAGCGCAGCGGCGGTCCCCACTGACCGCAATCCACGGGTGGCGTAGTCGGACATTTGTCATCACACTCAGACTGCCACTGGTTTGACCGCCCTGGGCACGGACCGGGTCACCGCCACGGAGGACTACAACCCCCAGCGATCCGGGTCCGGGTATCCCCTGCACAGCACAGGCCCAGGGGGCGCGTCAACTTTGGCGTAGTCGGCAGGATTTCGTGCCCGCAACCACCGGGTACTGCGTGCCTGAAAAAAGACTTTTATACTTACCTGTGGCGAAGTTTCCCGCCGTCCGCAGTCGTTTCCCGCCATCGGACGCCATCTTGGACCGTTTCCCGCCATCTTCCCGCCATCCGCAGCTGCTTCCCGCCTTCGGACGCCAGTACTCAGGGGAGTCACATACTCTAAGTGACTTTAGGGAAAGACTGGATAGCCTCTTCCAGGTATACCCCCTCACAGAAGAGCAAAAAGTGAGCATCCTGGTGGCCCAGTTAATCGGGGCAGACCAAAGGGAGGTAAAGTCCTGGTCACCTGGGAAGAAGAGGACTGTCAGAGAGATACTAGCCCGGCTGAAAGACACATTTGACACCCGCACCTCTACCGAGATAAAACTCAGATTTTACGGGTGCAAACAGCGGGCACATGTAAGTATAAGAGACTATGCTCTAAACCTACAAGAGGCCCTGAGAGCCATTAAGCAGGCAGACCCTGACAGCGTGGGAAATGAAGACAAGCTGTTGACCGAACAATTTATTGAGGGTCTACTTTGCAATGCCCACCGAACCCAGTTGCGAGCAATGGCCTTACAGGACCCTGACCTGGACTTTGCACAGTTCAAGGACAGAGCCATCCGGGTGCTCCGAGAACCGGCACCAGGTGGCGCTGTGACCCACAGGCGCCCTGCTATCACTTGTCACCAGGACGCGGCGCCCTTGTCTGCAGAGCCTGTGGGAGCTGATGCGCAGGCTTTGAACAATGACCCCGCTACAGACCTGCACCATCAGGTCCAAGAGCTGACTAAAAGCTTTGCCGCGCTAACCAGAACTGTGCAGTCTTTACAGGTCTCTTCTCCAGGAAAGATCCAGCTGGCATCCGGACCGGAGGACGTCCCGTGGCGCCGACTGAGGAGGACCCCACCGGCCAGAGGGAGACCCAGCGACAGATACAACGAGGACGGACGACCCATCTGCCGCCGCTGCAATCAACCTGGACATATGGCAAGGTACTGTCATTTAAACGGGCACAACCTGGGGTAGAGGGCCAACCCCCAGGCATAAGATCATCAGGCCCATCAAACTGGCATGATAAATACGTAGGGGGACGTCCGGTCTTGCCTGTGGTACTGGATGGCATTCCTATGAGTGCCCTACTAGACACTGGGTCACAGGTGACTACCATCCCGTACTTGCTCTTCAAGCGGTACTGGAATGACTCGGACATAACCCGCTATCCAGATGACGACCTGAGCATTATCGCCAGCAATGGTCAGCCCGTGCCACAGATAGGATTTAAGGAAGTGACCATCAAGGTCGGTAAAGTTGAACTGCCGGCACAAGGACTGATCATTGTGGACATTGACCGTCGCGAGAGTCACCCAAAAATAACCCTAGGTACTAATGTAATCGAAAACTGTCTTGCAGAGGTGATTCCTATTTTGCAACAGGTTGCCAAGAACGCCAGTTCCAGCCAGCAGCGTGTCCGGGCACTGATGAAACGGCAACAGGTGGAACTATCTGTTGGTGAGATAGGTAGCGTGAGAATGTGTGACCCGTTCCCTATTGCCATGCCCCCAAAAAGTGAGATGATGATTTGGTGCCGGGCAGCTATTGGTCTAAGAGGTAGAGACTACCAAGCAATGGTAGAACCCGTCTACTCAGACAGTAGGCCCACCATTTTGACAGCACGGGGGGTGGTCGATGTACGTCATGGGAGGGTGCCCGTCCACATCATAAATATCGGGGAGAGAGAAGTATACCTGCCCCGGTATGCCACGCTAGCCAAATTGTTCACCATCAACCAGAACTCTGTACAGGCCGTGGAACCCTTGCCTCCATCTCAACCAGAGGAAGGTAACGGCTCTAAGAAACCAATGGAGGACTGGTGTCAGCAACTGCATTTGGGTACTGACTCCACTCCCTCACACCAAAAACAGGGAGTCTATCGGGTGGTTCAAGAGTAAGAGAGAGTGCTTAGTAAAATGCGTACCCGTTACCAAGGATAGAAGAGTCCTTAGCGGCATTAAAATCTGCTAACTTCTTCTCTACTTTGGATCTCACTAGCGGGTACTGGCAGGTTCCTGTAGCAGAGGCGGACCGGGAGAAGACCGCATTCACCACCCCGATGGGACTCAGCGAATTTAACTGTATGCCGTTCGGGCTCTGCAACGCACCAGGAACCTTCCAACGGTTGATGGAATGCTGTCTGGGACACCGGAACTTCGAGACGGTCCTATTATACCTGGACGACGTCATCGTCTATTCCAAGACCTATGAGGACCATCTGGAACACCTGGCAGAAGTGTTTGAAGCCCTGGCAAACTATGGCCTAAAGGTAAAACCCTCGAAGTGTCATCTACTGAAGCCAAAGGTACAGTACCTGGGACACGTGGTGAGTGCTGACGGAGTGGCTCCCGACCCTGACAAGATCACCGTGATTAAGGATTGGCCAAGACCATCCAGCATAAAGGAAGTACGGCAGTTCCTCGGGTTGGTAGGCTACTACCGAAGATTCATTCCCGGTTTTACCAAGAAGGCAGCTCCTATGCAGGACCTCCTGATAGGCCAGTCCAGGAAGGCCAAAAACCAGAAGCCACCCTTCAAATGGGAAAAGCTGGAAGAGGAGTCCTTCCGCCAGCTGAAGATGGCCCTCACGGGGGATGAAATCCTGGCATACCCTGATTACAGCCAGCCCTTTATCCTCCACACGGACGCAAGCAACATCGGGCTAAGGGCCGTACTGTCCCAGATCCAGCAGGGGAGAGAACGGGTAATTGCTTACTCCAGCCGAAAACTGCGACCCACGGAAAGAAACCCTGAGAATTACATCTCGTTCAAGCTAGAGTTCCTGACAGTGGTGTGGGCAGTAACCGAACGTTTCAAGCATTACCTTGCCTCTTCCAGGTTCACCGTGTACACGGACAACAACCCGTTGACACACCTGGACACTGCAAGACTGGGTGCCCTGGAGCAAAGATGGATGGCCCGCCTGTCCAATTATGAGTTCACAATCAAATACCGGGCAGGGCGCTCCAATACCAATGCGGACGCCCTGTCCAGGATGCCAAACCTACCGGACGAAGGGGAGGATCCAGAAGAATTGGAAGAGATCGAACTCCCTGCGTTTCACCGTCATGGGATTACCCAGTATTCCCACCGTGTGAGGGGCCAGCGGTCCGCTACGTTCAACCCCTTACCCCACTACAACTGGGCGGAGACGCAAGACAGTGACCCTGCAGTCCGTCTGGTGAAGGAGATGCTGACCCAGGCTGACGCCCGCCTGGACCCAGACGCTCCGGAAGAGACCAAGCAACTGTGGACGGAAAAGAGCAGACTGTTTCTCTATAAGGAGAAGTTGTGCCGCAGAATGGTCAATTCTCGGACACATGAACTGATCTGGCAGGTGGTGGTACCGAGACGGGACACAGCTATGGTGCTGGAGGCCTACCACAATGGGGCAGGGCACTTCGGATGGAAGAAGCTGGAGTTCCTGCTGCGTGCACGGTTCTACTGGATAGGCATGAGAGGAGCCATTGAGAGGTGGTGTAGAGACTGTGGCCCGTGCAATCTAAGAAGAAGGGACCGTGCCAGCCAGAGGACTCCCCTGCAGCCCATCATCACCAGGCAGCCGCTGGAACTGGTCGCTCTGGACCATGTTAAACTGGCTCCAAGCAGAAGCGGGTATGTCTACGCCCTAACCATCGTGGATCACTACTCCCGATTCCTAGTGGTGGTCCCCGTCAAAGACTTAACAGCACAAACAGCAGCTAGAGCCTTCCAGCTGCACTTCTGCCGCCCACACGGGTACCTGGACCAAGTGCTGACGGACCAAGGACCAGCCTTCGAAGCGGAGGTCTTCCAGGAGTTCTGCAACCTGTATGGCTGCAAGAAGATAAGAACAACGCCCTATCACCCCCAAACCAATGGACTCTGTGAGAAGATGAACCAGGTGGTGATAGATCTGTTAAAAACATTGCCCCTGGAAGAACGCAGTCTGTGGCCTGAGAAACTGCCCGATCTGGTGGACCTGTATAACCACATCCCGGTAGGTTCCACCAACTATACCCCGGTTTACCTAATGAGAGCAAGACTTGGTAAGCTGCCTATTGACCTGGATATGGGAGTCCTGATACCCGAGGACACCTCGCCAGAGGCAGACTGGGATACAGAACGGCAGCAGCAGTACCGGAAAGTACAGGAGAGCGTCGAGCGAAGTCTCTGTCAATCAAGAGAAAGGCAGGAGAGGACTTATAACCAACATGCTCCCGCTGTTCCCCTGGTACCTGGAGAGCAGGTCTTGAAAAGAAAAAGGCGGCTCCATAAGTTGGACGACCAGTGGGAAAAGGACCCATACACCGTACTGCCCTCAAGCCACAATAATCCAAAGATGTACGTCATCAGCAAGGATGGAGGAGAGACCACAGCCACTGTCTCCAGAGACCACCTGAAAAAGTGCCCGGAGAAGTTGCAAAGCACGGATGAAGATCAGGAAGACCCTCAACCCGTAGAGGAAAAGGAGGAAATGATCAGCACCGTACTCGGAGACTTTCCCCGGTCCTGGACACAAGTAAACAATGCTATCGTGGTGCCCGTCCTCACATTTCTCCACCCAGCCCCTCAAGTGCCTACAGAAGACCAGGTAGAGCTGGAAGAGCAGCCGGCCCAGACTGACCAGGCCCCTACTGCTAACCAGTACTCCCGGGAGGGTCTGCGTTATTCCATCAGTAAAGACCCTGAACTGCACCACACGTCTCTGTGTTTCATCGCCGCACCAGCACCATCAGTACTGGGACGCTCACACCATCACTCCCATCATCCACACTAGCTGCCCTGAGGCAATACTGCTCCCGTGGGGAGTCATCCCATACTTGGCTGCGCATACAACATCAGCCTCTGCGGTCTGCAGCGCAGCGGCGGTCCCCACTGACCGCAATCCACGGGTGGCGTAGTCGGACATTTGTTATCACACTCAGACTGCCACTGGTTTGACCGCCCTGGGCACGGACCGGGTCACCGCCACGGAGGACTACAACCCCCAGCGATCCGGCTCCGGGTATCCCCTGCACAGCACAGGCCCAGGGGGCGCGTCATTAGCATCACTTGGAAAAGTGCTTGACAACTTGGTCACACTATATAAATCCATGCAACCGGCATGGATTTTATATAGTGTGACCAAGTTAGTTAAAAAAAAAGAATAAGAATGGTAAAAAATAAAAAATTTATTTTATACTCACCTTCCGATGTCCTCCCGATGTTCTCTCCGATGGGTCTGGTGTCTTGGGCGGCTCGCGGTGGTGTGAAGGACCTGCGGTGACGTCCATGAGTCATGTGACAGGTCACATGACTCAATGACATCATGGCCGGTCCTTCACAACACCGCGACCCATAGAGAAGACCAGACGGAGGGGAGAAAACCCCGGGAGGACATCGGAAGGTAAGTATAATCTTTATTTTTTATTTTAAATTCTTTTTTAACAGGTTCTATGGAACCTGGGTCTGGATGAGTCTCCTCTCATCCACACCCGGGTACCATCTGCACATAGAAACGCATAATATCCGTGTATACAAATGTACTGACACGGATATTATGCGTTTCAATGAAAGTCAATGGCGGCAATTGATGCGTATTTTTCCGCAATGATAATAAGCAGCGGAAATTTCCGCAGCATGTGCACAGCACATGAGGATTGTCATTGAGGACCATGGAGCACGTATTACCAAGCGTTTTTTAAGCATTTTCGCTGCAGAAATTCCGCAGCAAAAACGCTTGAAAAACGCATAGTGGGCATGCAGCCTAATAGTGCGATACTTAGCCCAGTAGCTGTCGTCAGGCTGATTCTGGGCTGCTTGGCACTTGGTGTGGCTATGAGAAAAGTAGAGGAAAGTGACGCAAGGAGAGAGGGCACTTGAGCTGAGTACTTCTAGAGCACAAGGGGATTGAGGGGATGCTGCTGTCAGAGAGCAGTCAGAGAGCAGCTGAGGGAGGATGGGGCAGAGGAGCTGCACAGAGAGGCTATAGGCTGAGAGGTAGAAAGCTGAGGGGCTGAGGAGAATAGCTGCTGTGAGCAGGGGTGTGGGTAAGGAGAAGAGGTAGGAAGATGAGGGGCTGAGGGGGACAGCTGCGGTGAGCAGGGCTGTGGGCAAGGGGAAGGGGTAGGAAGCTGAGGGGCTGAGGAGGACAGCTGTGATGAGCAGGGCAGTGGGCAAAAAGAAGAGGTAGGAAGCTGAGGGGCTGAGGAGGACAGATGCGGTGAGCAGGGGTGTGGGCAAGAAGAAGAGGTAGGTAGCTGAGGGGCTGAGGAGAACAGCTGCGGTGAGCAGGGGTGTGGGCAAGGCGAAGAGGTAGGAAGGTAGGAAGCTGAGGGGCTGAGGAGGACAGCTGGGGTGAGCAGGGGTGTGGGCAAGGAGAAGAGGTAGGAAGCTGAGGGGCTGAGGAGGACAGCAGCGGTGAGCAGGGCTGTGGGCAAGGGGAAGGGGTAGGAAGCTGAAGGGCTGAGGAGGACAGCTGCGGTGAGCAGGGGTGTGGGCAAGGAGAAGCGGTAGAAAGCTGAGGGGCTGAGGAGGACAGCTGCGGTGAGCAGGGCTGTGGGCAAGGAGAAGAGGTAGGAAGCTGAGGGGCTGAGGAGGACAGCTGCGGTGAGCAGGGCTGTGGGCAAGGGGAAGGAGTAGGAAGCTGAGGGGCTGAGGAGGACAGCTGCGGTGAGCAGGGGTGTGGGCAAGGAGAAGAGGTAGGTAGCTGAGGGGCTGAGGAGGACAGCTGCAGTGAGCAGGGCTGTGGGCAAGGGGAAGGGGTAGGAAGCTGAAGGGCTGAGGAGGACAGCTGCGGTGAGCAGGGGTGTGGGCAAGGAGAAGAGGTAGAAAGCTGAGGGGCTGAGGAGGACAGCTACGGTGAGCAGGGGTGTGGGCAAAGAGAACAGGTAGGATGCTGAGGGGCTGAGGATCACAGCTGCTGTGAGCAGGGGTAGGGGGAAAGGAGAAGAGGTAGGAATCTGAAGGGCTGAGGAGGACAGCTGCGGTGAGCAGGGGTGTTGGCAAGGAGAAGAGGTAGGTAGCTGAGGGGCTGAGGAGGACAGCTGCGGTGAGCAGGGGTGTTGGCAAGGCGAAGAGGTAGGAAGCTGAGGGGCTGAGGAGGACAGATGCGGTGAGCAGGAGTGTGGGCAAGAAGAAGAGGTAGGTAGCTGAGGGGCTGAGGAGAACAGCTGCGGTGAGCAGGGGTGTGGGCAAGGCGAAGAGGTAGGAAGCTGATGGGCTGAGGAGGACAGCTGGGGTGAGCAGGGGTGTGGGCAAGGAGAAGAGGTAGGAAGCTGAGGGGCTGAGGAGGACAGCAGCGGTGAGCAGGGCTGTGGGCAAGGGGAAGGGGTAGGAAGCTGAAGGGCTGAGGAGGACAGCTGCGGTGAGCAGGGGTGTGGGCAAGGAGAAGCGGTAGAAAGCTGAGGGGCTGAGGAGGACAGCTGCGGTGAGCAGGGCTGTGGGCAAGGAGAAGAGGTAGGAAGCTGAGGGGCTGAGGAGGACAGCTGCGGTGAGCAGGGGTGTGGGCAAGGAGAAGAGGTAGGTAGCTGAGGGGCTGAGGAGGACAGCTGCAGTGAGCAGGGCTGTGGGCAAGGGGAAGGGGTAGGAAGCTGAAGGGCTGAGGAGGACAGCTGCGGTGAGCAGGGGTGTGGGCAAGGAGAAGAGGTAGAAAGCTGAGGGGCTGAGGAGGACAGCTACGGTGAGCAGGGGTGTGGGCAAAGAGAACAGGTAGGATGCTGAGGGGCTGAGGATCACAGCTGCTGTGAGCAGGGGTAGGGGGAAAGGAGAAGAGGTAGGAATCTGAAGGGCTGAGGAGGACAGCTGCGGTGAGCAGGGGTGTTGGCAAGGAGAAGAGATAGGTAGCTGAGGGGCTGAGGAGGACAGCTGCGGTGAGCAGGGGTGTTGGCAAGGCGAAGAGGTAGGAAGCTGAGGGGCTGAGGAGGACAGCTGCGGTGAGCAGGGCTGTGGGCAAGGAGAAGAGGTAGGAAGCTGAGTGGCTGAGGAGGACAGCTGCGGTGAGCAGGGGTGTTGGCAAGGAGAAGAGGTAGGTAGCTGAGGGGCTGAGGAGGACAGCTGCGGTGAGCAGGGGTGTGGGCAAGGAGAAGAGGTAGGAAGCTGAGGGGCTGAGGAGGACAGTTGCGGTGAGCAGGGGTGTGGGCAAGGAGAAGAGGTAGGAAGCTGAGGGGCTGAGGAGGACAGCTGCGGTGAGCAGGGCTGTGGGTAAGGAGAAGAGGTAGGAAGCTGAGGGGCTGAGGAGGACAGCTGCGGTGAGCAGGTCTGCGGGCAAGGGGAAGGAATAGGAAGCTGAGGGGCTGAGGAGGACAGCTGCGGTGAGCAGGGGTGTGGGCAAGGCGAAGAGGTAGAAAGCTGAGTGGCTGAGGAGGACAGCTGCGGTGAGCAGGGCAGGGGTGTGGGCAAGGAGAAGAGGTAGGAAGCTGAGGGGCTGAGGAGGACAGCTGCGGTGAGCAGGGCTGTGGGCAGGGAGAAGAGGTAGGAAGCTGAGGGGCTGAGGAGTACATCTGCAGTGAGCAGGGCTGTGGGCAATGGACTTAGTCTAAGGCATGATTAAAGTAGATTTTACAAAAAATTTTTTTTTGCTAAAATATTAAAACAGTAAGCTCCTTTTCAGCTCCTGTTTAAAAATGCCAGAGCATATCTCAAAAGTATTAATTAGATACCATAGTACATGAGCTCTTGACTGGCAGTGAAACTGTGAATTCAACATTTTATTATATGGAGGTAACCAATTCTGGTTTTCCAAAGTTAGAAAAAGTTGTTACAGGGGACGGTTCATGGAGTTTTTGCAACTTTTAAAAGGGCTCTCACAAACACTCTTGGAGCTAGCCACTTAGCTTAGCTTTGATGAACCGGGTCCACAGACTCTTCAGCTGGACATCACCACCAGCCCCAGCCTCACTAATATGCTTGGATGCATGCACCACACTTGCATCAACAGTGCCATCCACAGTGTAAGAGTGGTGACGCCTGATGAAAGAGGTTGCAGTTGGGGCAGTTTCAGACCAGAAGGTAACATTTTTATATCAGTGACCTTTGCAGCATTTTGGTTCTCCACTAGTGGAATTACCGGTGCCATACAAATGGCACCTTTAAAAACACAATCCAGGGCAATATACAGAACGGACTGACCCAGGCGTTTTGTTATGAAATGGTTACTGCTGTTCTCCTTCATCAGATTCAAGAGGCAGCAGACCTAGGTGATCACAATTATTTGACATGTTGAAAGTGTAAACTGTTAGGCTAAGTGCCCACGATGCAGAAATGAAGCAGAAAATTTCTGCAGCATTTCTGCATCTCCCTGGCAGAAAAAACGCGTGCAGATTGTGCATGCGTTTTCCCTGCAGAATACATGCGGATTCACATGCGTATCCACATGCATTAACGCATGTGTTTCCGCTTGCGGACTGACAAGCACTTTCCAGGCGATAGCATCACTTGGAAAGTGCTTGACAACTAGGTCACACTGTATAAATCCATGCAAACGGCATGGATTTATACAGTGTGACCGTAAAAAATAAAAAAAATAAAGCTATACTTACCCCCGATCCCCCGCAGCGTGTGCTGCCTCGCTCATCCTGGCTTCTTCCGGGTTGCCGGAACATCGCGAGACAGCCTGCGGTCACATGACCGCGACGTCATCTCAGGTCCTGGAAGGAGAAGCGCTGCCGGCAAGCAGAGAGAAGCCGCCGGACAGGTGAATATAAACTTTATTTTTTATTTTATTCTTTTTTTTACAGGTACTGTGGTACCCAGGTCTGGAGGAGAGTTTTCTCTCCTCCAGAACTGGGTACCATCCGCACATTGAGACGCATGTTATCCGCTTGTACAAATGTACAGACGTGGATATTATGCGTCTCAATGCAAGTCAATAGCGGCGCTTCCGCTGCGCTTCCGCAAAATTAATGAACATGCTGCGGATTTATTTGCGCTGCAGAAACGCTGCGGAAAAATCCGCAGCATGTGCATTGACATTGCTGAATGCCATTGGGAACCATGGGGTGCGGATTACCATGCGTTTTTGATGCGTTTCCGCTGCGGAAATTCCGCAGCATAAATGCATGAAAAACGCATCGTGTGCACGCAGCCTTATACACATCTTCTAAATAAGAACACCATCCCATCTGTAAAACATCAGGGTGGCAGCATCATGTTGTAGGGTTGTTTTGCTGCAGGAGGGACTGGTGCACTTCACAAAATAAATGGCATCATGAGAAAAGAAGACACAGGCGTGTCTCTGATTAACTCAGATGTTGCCAAAAAAATCAGAATCTTCCAAACACATGACATCATCATATGGGCAATCCAGAATTGTTTAAAGGCATTGTAATCTTAGTATATGTAAACTTTTGACTTTGTAGTAAGTAATAAAAATGCCTTAAAACATTCTCTCTCTCTCATTATTCTGACATTTGGCAAATATTAAAAATTTTGGTAATCCTAATTGACCTAAAACGGGAAATGTTTATTCTGATTTCATGTCAGATATTGAGAAAAACCTGCATATGTGTCTTTTTATATAGTGTACTGTATGTAAACTTCTGGTTTCAACTGTATCTGCAAAGCCAAGTTGTCAATTTAATAGGTCTCTAAGAGACACCCATATCTAGGGACAGTCTCCTACTAAGAAAACACTGATTTGGGTGGTCATATCATTTCACATTGATCATTAGCCAGAGGCACCACAGTCGCCACAGTCTTGGTTAAGCAATCTCATCCATTCATAGAAATCACTGATGCGAATGACAAATATATTCTAATTTGCCTGATCTGACACAAAGTTTTTTTTATAGGGGTTTACATCCCAAACCATACTCCTCCACTGCAATTAATGACATAATAAATGTGTTGATGTGTTGCCAATTACCAACTAGTTCCTTTCTACCGACTAGTATCATCTAATGATTATCTTCTTTTTAAATGAGATGAACACAACCTGTGACCTGGAGAACCAAATGCACCCCACAATGCTATTCTGTGTGTCACCCAAAACATCTGGTCACCGATATACAGTGCCTTGAAAAAGTATTCATACCCAGTGAACCTGTGACGCCCAGCTGCGCTTGGTATCACAGATCCTAGAAGAGTGCATTGATGGATTCCTCCACAAGAGGCCCCCATAAACATTCACACATCTCCACCTTCCACCTCAGACCAGCAGGGGGAGCCCATTAGGGATATAAATAGGGAAGGTGGAGCCAGGCAGTTCAGTTCCTCTGGAGAGTTCAGCTAGTACACATCTGAATACAGAGTCGAGCTCAGTCAGTCTGTTGAGAGAGTTTCTGCAGTAAGAGAATCCTGAGAGAGGTCAGTCTGCAGTGGAGCATAGTCCAGACTCAGTTGTAGCTCAGAATAGTGAGCTTTAGGTGTGCCGGCACCATAAGATCGGTGAAGCGCGGCAAGCTGCCATTAGTGTGAGTAGCCTAGTGAGGGCCCGAGTAGGCCGAAGGCGAGTGGAGAGTTAGTACATAGGGGGCAGAGGAGCTTACCTAGCTCACCCCGAATAATTTACCGGACACCGGGTCCTAAGCTTGCCGGGATCTCTACGACCCAGTAAGGTATAACCGGAATCCCTGGAGAACTACAAGTCCGAGGATCGCTAAAGTGCTGATACGTAACAGAGCCAGGAGACTCATAGGCCCCGCAAGCTCCGAGAAAAGGCCCTACTACAAGGTCAGCCAGCGCAGGGCAGAGACAAAGTTAGGCCTAGCTCCAGGCAGGTCAAAATCTTACTACGCAGAGGCAAGAAACAGGAGGCCCTACACCTGCTCATTGGGGAGGATCCTGATATGCACCCTTCACCCTACAGTGCTCCGGGATGTGCCTGATTTTCCATCAGTAAAAGGTACTGAAGTGACTATCGTGTCCGTCCCCGTTCTTGCTCTGACCCGGCTGAGTCTCGCCTGTCCTGCATCCCCCTCTCCGTACGCTGCCCTGAGGCCAAGCTCCACCTGTGGGGAGCTATGCCATCGAGCTGCCTTATCACCGGCCTCAGTGGGCTGCCGCAGCGCTGGTGATTCTCACCAGAAACCACAGGTGGCGTCACAAACTTTTATAAAATAAACAAATATCCACCCTTTTGAAGAGTGACCCCAGGGTACGTGCCCGGGAGCCGACCACCGCGACATCACCAAGGCGAGGCAAAGGCCCGGGTACCGACTTATCCCCATCCCCTGGGCTAGTCAAACCTTTCCACATTTTTTCATATTTCAACCACAAACTTAAATGTATTTGATTGGGATTATATGTGATATACCAACATAAAATAGCAAGTATTTATGAAGTGTAAAGGAAATAACACATGGTTTTCTAATTATTTTAAAAATATAAATCTGAAAATTGTGATGAACATTTGTGACGCCCCCAAGGGATGGGGACTCAGCGCCCGGGCCTTGCTGTTAGTTTTGAGGGATGCCGCGGTGGCCGGCTCCCGGGGCCGTACCCTGGGGTCACTCTTAAAAAAAAGCAAGGAATTGGGGGAAAGGTGTATGGGAAAAAGGGAAAGTTCGTGACGCCACCTGTGGTGTCTGGTGAGACTCACCAGCGCTGCTACAGTCCTCTGAGGCCGGTGGTTGGGCAGCTTAGTTGGTTCTGCTCCCCACAGGTGGAGCGGGGCCTCAGGGCAGCGTAGGAGAAGGGATGCAGGACAGAGGGGACCCAGCCGGGTCAAAGGAAGAATAGGCACACACACGACAGTTCACTTCAGTACCTTTACTTGTGGTGTTTTCAGGCACGATCCGCGGTACTGTAGGGTGAAGGGTGCATTTCAGGACTCTCCCCAGTGAGCGGGTGTGGGGCCTCCTGTTTCTTGCCTTTTCCTAGTAAGTTTATGACCTGCCTGAAGCTAGGCCTAACTTGGTCTCTGTCTTGCACCTGCTGACCTGGTGGTAGGGCCTTCTGTTGGAGTTCACACTCCCTGGTTTCTTGGGCCTCAGTGACTCCTGACCCTGGTATTACGGTCAGCTTTTGGTATTCCTGGGACATGTAGTTCACCAGGGATCCCGGTTGTTTCTGCTGGTCCTAGAGATCCTTGCAGACACGGACCCGGCGTTCGGTAAATTCTTATGGGGTGAGATGGTTAAGCTCCTCTGCCCCCTATGTAGCTCGCTTACTCCACTTGCCTTCGGCCTGCTCGGGGCCCTCACTAGGCTTCACACTGGCAGTAGGCCTCGCTACTTTTCACCGCTCTTATGGCGTCGGCACACCTTGGGCTCACTACCTGAGCTCAATGAGTCTGGACTGTGCTCCACTGCAGGATGGCTACTGCAGGAGCTCCTCTCAACAGGCTTCCTTCTACAGACTGGATCCTCAAAGACTGGAACTAGCTCTGTCCCAGAGGAAACTGTTCTCCAGACTGACTGCCTAGCTCCACCTTCCCTTTTTATATACCTAACGGCTCCCTCTGGTGGTCTGAGGTGGAAGGTGGAGGTGTGTGTATGCTATGAGGGCCTCTTGTGGAGGAATCTGTTCATGCACCCCTCTAGGCTCTGTGGCACCAATGCACAGCAGGGCGCCACATTCCCCACTAGCAAAGCTCAGTACTCCCAGAGTGAAGTACTTTTTATAACAACAATAATAACAATTTTCCCTTTATGGGAGGCACTTGCTTGAACGTTACATAATAAACATTATAAATAATAGACATATGTACAATAAGCAACCTCAGAATTCAAGTCTCTTTTGGTGAGGTTCCCTCACAGGATGTCCATCTCACAGGGCATAGTATTTGATAGCTTGAGGGACCTGTCCCAAACCATCAACGTAGGCCCTGGGGTGGCTGCAGGGCATGGCGATCCTGAGTTGGACCTCCGTTAGTGCCACTCCAGACAGGTTTTTCTTCTGAGGTCACATAAAGGGGCACTCCAAGGAGTGCAATTATTTACAAGAATCAGTTTTTGGGCTGCACATACTCCTCAGCCACTAAGTTCTGTATGTACCCTTACGGGTAACTAAAGGCAACAAAGAAAAGTGTCCATTTCACTTAAATTGTCCATTGTAAAGCAAAACACAAGTTAATAAATACATACATGAAAATACACAACATAATACCCCAGGGGCACTATTTACACTGTCAGAGTTTCCTTCTTTACTTTCTGTATCTGACAGGGGTCTGACCTCGTGTGCTACGTGTCGACCTACGTGGTACTGGGATGCATGAGGCACTAGTATTTGCACTACCTCCCATTCTGTCAGTTCTAAGTGCTGGGGAACTGCAGGGTTGCCTTAACCTCTCTAAGGGACTGGCGAGTATACCATTGGCTGGGCCTTCTTGCTCTGCTCCAACCAGGGATTCTTCTTGAGCAGGCTCTTCTGAAGCACTTACAGGCTCTACTTGCTGTGGAGGGTCTTCTGCCTGTTGAAATAAGTGGATCACAGGTATTATTACTGCTCCTCCTAGTTGAGGCCAATCTGCCGGGAAATCTCCTAAGTCAGTATGGAGTACTGCTTCTTTAGCCTCCTCCAGTACGGTGAGAGGCACTTCTTCTTGGGGCTTTAGCAGGTCTGGACACAACTTCAGATGGTCTCTAGATAGCATTGCAGTCGTTCTTCCTCCGTCCTTATTAATTAGACAGGTCTTCCTGTTACCAAATCTTGAATTTAACACAGTGTAGGGTTCTCTCTCCCACTGGTCATCAAGTTTGTGGTTTCTCCTTTTTCTTTTTAACACCACTTCTCCTGGTGTGAAGGGTTCTGCGGGCGCACTTTTATTGTAGTTTGCTTCCTGCTTGTCCCTCACATGAGTGAGACTGTCTTCGACACAAGCCTGTACTCTTCTGTACTGCTCTTGTCTGGTCGTGTCCCAGTCCTCAGTGGACATATCTGCTTCTGGTTCCACTACACCTAGCTCCAGGTCCATGGGCAACTTCCCGGGTCTGGCTCGCATGAGATATGCTGGAGTACAATTGGTGGAACTCACAGGTATGTGGTTGTACAGATCTACCAGGTCAAGTAGTACGTCTGGCCACTGATTTCTCTCCTCTAGTGGTAAGGTCTTCAGCAGGTCGATGACGATGTTCTTCATCTTTTCACAGAGACCGTTGGTTTGGGGGTGGTACGGTGTGGTCCGGATCTTTTTACACCCGTACAGATGGCAGAACTCCTTGAACAATTCATCCTCGAAGGCTGGGCCTTGAGCCGTCAGCACCTGCTCCGGGTTTCCATGGGGCCTGCAAAAGTACGCCTGAAACGTCTTCGCCGCAGTTTCTGCCGTTAGATCCTTGACGGGGGCGACCACCAGGAACCGAGAGTAGCGATCCACCATGGTCAGGCTATAGGAATATCCTGACCTGCTGGGTGACAGCTTGACATGATCCATGGCCACGATCTCCAAAGGTCGAGTTGTCTTGATGGGTTGCAGGGGTGCCTTCTGGCTGCTGTAGTCATTTCTTCTGAGGCTACAGGGTCCACAATTCCAGCACCACCTCTCAATGGAACTGCGCATTCCTACCCAATAAAACCAACACTTCAGCAGGGTTTCTAGCTTCTTCCAGCCAAAGTGCCCCGCCTGATCGTGGCAGGCTTCCAAAACCATATGGATGTCTGTCTTTGGCACTACGATCTGCCATACCATCTCATGGGTTTTAGGGTTGACGTACCTCTGGCACAGCTTCTCTCTATAGATGAACAGCCGGTGATGCGCCCCCTGGGCCGTGGGGTACCCGGAGCCTGTAGATGCTGGGGGTTGTAGTCACCGTGGCGGTGACCCGGTCCGTGACCCAGGTGGTCAACCTAAGGGTAGTTTATGTATATCTGTTATGTATAGTCCGACTACGCCACCTGTGGAATGCGGTTATTGGGAACCGCCGCTGCGAAGCAGTCCGCTGAAGCTGGTGGTATGTGCAGCAAGGTGATGTAACTCCCCACAGGAAGAGTGGAGATTCAGGGCAGCGTGTATGGATGATGGTGGTGGTAGTGCAAGGTATCAGTAATGACAACACGGAGTCTTTGCAGTGCAGTCCCAGGGTCTTTACTGTTGGCAATTATATGGGCCCCAACGGGAGTACCGGCTAGTGATGAGGGCCTGATCAGTCTGGGAACAATCTTAGAGTCCTCCTGGCCAGGTGAAGTTGTAGGCCTGCCGTTCTGACTATACTTTTTGGGCTATCCCGCTTATAGTCGTGTTGTAGCCCACGTTCCTGAGTGTAACGTGCTGCGCTCACCCGTATGGCTGGCGACTCGGGCCTTGTGTATTCCTCACTCCTCTGTGGCGGTACAGGTCCTTTCGTGTGGCTGAGCCTCCTGGCTTCTGTTGGGCCAGGAGACCTGCAATCTCCTGCCCTGCGGTATCTGCTGCTGGATATGCAATGCCCACAGCCTCGGACTCCGGTCCTATGTGGATACTATCCAGGACGAGCTAACTCCAGCTCCAGTCCCTGGCTCTTTACTCCTTCATGTCCTACTTGACTCCACACACTGAACTCTAGACTCAGACTCCCTAACACCGCCTCCAGATCCAGTTATAAAGGGCAGGATCCTCCCCTTTCTGGTCTGGGGCAGGAGGTGTTGCATGTAATGTGTTCCTGACCAGGAAACTCCTGCTTTGCTCCCAGACATGGTATTACTACCACTGTGGCAACCAGACCCTCTGGGGTGCCACATTCCCCCCCTAGTAAATTTCAATACTCTGGGACTGAGCATATTTTGCAAAAATATAACAGATAACAATAAACAATAGCAATAACAATACATGAACATATTTACAGGCATTACAGTCCTTATAGGTCACGGTATCATCCGTAACCAGGTGTCCATTTCACCCAACAAGGTACAGTTGTAGAATGGGGGACGTGTCCAAAACAAACCCCAAAGTTGGCCTTGGGCGTGGCTGCAAGGCTTAGGCAGTCCCGTTGGACCACAAGTGGGGCCACACCAGACAGGTTTTTGTTCCGTGGTCTGTTGCAAGGGGGGCACTTTATAGGTGCAATTATTTACAGGGCAAGTTTTTGGTTACTCACTGTCCATAACCTGAAAGTCTTTGAACCCTGTCGGGTAACTGGAAAAACATAATCAGTACACACATATAAAACATTTCAACATTTGCAATACTACAGTTATGGGTTACATCTAAATCCTCCAGCGAGCAGGGATTTGACCTCTGGTGCTTCTGGTAGATCTACGTAACACACTGTCTATCTGTGTTCTACCTTGGTCCCCTATATTTACCCCTGGTGTGGTGGGTTCAATGTTCACCACACTACAGGTGTTTGGAGGTGTCTCTGGTAGGTTGGGCAGCTCCCTATGGATCCTTTGGCTTACCGTGGGTATGACAGGTTCGCTACTAGCAGAGAGTAGATTCTCCTGGTCTGCCGATGAGGAATCTTCTGTCTCTGGGGCCAATGGTTCTTCCAACTCTACTGGGACTTCTACAGCTCCCTGAGGGGCTGGTTGGAGAAATGTAAGGACTGGCACAACAATGGCATTATTCACTTGCGTCCATGACCGGGGAAATTCTCCGAGTACTGTGCTGACCATTCCTTCCACTTCCTCTGCGGGTTGAGGGATATCTTGGCCTTCTTCAGCATGCTGTAGTTGCTCAGGACATTTCTTCAGGTGGTCTCTGGAAACTGTTGCTGTCGTTTCTCCTCCATCCTTACTTATGATGTACACCTTGGTGTTATCATGACTTGATGGTAGAATGGTATACGGCTCTTTTTCCCACTGGTCATCCAATTTATGGAGCCGCCTTTTTCTCTTTAGGACTTGCTTTCCAGGTGACAAGGGGGTTGCTGGTGCATGTTGATTGTAAGTCCTCTCTTGCCTTTCTCTTGCTTGGGACAGACTTCTTTCAGCACTTTCCTGTACCTTACGGTATTGTAGTTTCCGCTCAGTATCTCAATCCGCATCTGGTGAGGCGTCCTCTGGTGTCAGAACTGCCATATCCAGATCGATGGGCAGCTTACCAGGTCTTGCTCTCATCAGGTAAGCAGGTGTGCAGTTGGTGGAATTCACTGGAATGTGATTGTAGAGATCCACCAGGTCTGGCAACTTTTCTGGCCACAGGCTACGTTCCTCCAGGGGCAACGTCTTCAGTAGGTCTATCACCACCTGATTCATCTTTTCACACATCCCGTTGGTCTGGAGATAATAAGTAGAGATGAGCGTTGTTCTACTCGAACTGTTCGCCAATCTCAAATTCGAGCTGTTTTGGTCGGTGTTCGAGCCGGTCGGCGAACACGAACAATTTGAGAAAAATTCGGCTGTTCGAGGTTATGTTCGATAACTGTTCGTGCACCAAAATCATAACTGGATTTTTTCTCAGTAATGATGAAAATTAATGTTAATACGCAGTTTGAGTGTACAGCGGGGCGGGGGGAGGGGCAGGGGATGGATCTCTGCAGGAACAATGAAGATCTCCATTTTTTTTTCTCTTTCCCGCATTTGCAGTGGGGAGGTGCAATCTGTCAGCCTATCAGCAGCGCACACACGGAGCGAAGTGCTTTTTTTCACACAAGCAAGGGCATGTGTGATTGGCAGTGTATGTCACATGTCCTTGCCCTATAAGACCAAGCCATTTTCCCCGTCGCCACCATTTTCTCACTGCTGCAGCTGCGTGTTAGACGGCACCGCTGTTGCTGTGTGTGCTATACCTTGTTAATTTCAAGCCAATTTTCGCACAAATATACAGATAGCTTGGGAGTAGGGAATAGTTGTGATTGCAGTCCTTTTAAGGACTAGGTTACAGCATTTCCTGCGACTTTTATCAGGGAGGTCTGTGCTCTTAAATAGATAGGTTGTGGGAGTAAAGACTAATTGTAATTGGAGTCCTTTTCAGGACTAGGTTACATGAGTTCCTATCAGTTTTTGCCAGGCAGGTCTGTGCCAGTGCTGTGCAAGTTTTTTTCACAGCATTTGGCTGAATCTAGCAAAGCTAATCCTTTTTGGCCTATTGCAGAGTGTGTTAGTCAGTGGAGTAGCCTATCTGTGTTGCAAGATATAACACCTGTGTATAGAATACCAATTTTTTTACTGCACCTAGTGAAGTAAAATCTTTTGGGCATAGCATCATTCTATTAGTCCATCTATACTGACCTCCATCAGGTTGCAAACTGAATATAATTTTTTTCTGCATCTAGCTCTGAAAAAATATTTGGGCTTCTAGCGGTGTGTGAGACTTGGTCTATTAGTCCATCTATACTGACCTCCATCAGGTTGCAAATTAAAAATAATTTTTTTCTGCATCTAGCTCTGAAAAAATATTTGGGCTTCTAGCAGTGTGTGGGACTTGGTCTATTAGTCCATCTATACTGACCTACATCAGGTTGCAAACTGAATATAATTTTTTTCTGCATCTAGCTCTGAAAAAATATTTGGGCTTCTAGCGGTGTGTGGGACTTGGTCTATTAGTCCATCTATACTGACCTCCATCAGGTTGCAAATTAAAAATAATTTTTTTCTGCATCTAGCTCTGAAAAAATATTTGGGCTTCTAGCAGTGTGTGGGACTTGGTCTATTAGTCCATCTATACTGACCTACATCAGGTTGCAAATTAAAAATAATTTTTTTCTGCATCTAGCTCTGAAAAAATATTTGGGCTTCTAGCGGTGTGTGGGACTTGGTCTATTAGTCCATCTATACTGACCTCCATCAGGTTGCAAATTAAAAATAATTTTTTTCTGCATCTAGCTCTGAAAAAATATTTGGGCTTCTAGCAGTGTGTGGGACTTGGTCTATTAGTCCATCTATACTGACCTCCATCAGGTTGCAAATTAAAAATAATTTTTTTCTGCATCTAGCTCTGAAAAAATATTTGGGCTTCTAGCGGTGTGTGGGACTTGGTCTATTAGTCCATCTATACTGACCTCCATCAGGTTGCAAATTAAAAATAATTTTTTTCTGCATCTAGCTCTGAAAAAATATTTGGGCTTCTAGCAGTGTATGGGACTTGGTCTATTAATCCATCTATACTGACCTACATCAGGTTGCAAATTAAAAATAATTTTTTTCTGCATCTAGCTCTGAAAAAATATTTGGGCTTCTAGCGGTGTGTGGGACTTGGTCTATTAGTCCATCTATACTGACCTCCATCAGGTTGCAAATTAAAAATAATTTTTTTCTGCATCTAGCTCTGAAAAAATATTTGGGCTTCTAGCAGTGTGTGGGACTTGGTCTATTAGTCCATCTATACTGACCTACATCAGGTTGCAAATTAAAAATAATTTTTTTCTGCATCTAGCTCTGAAAAAATATTTGGGCTTCTAGCAGTGTGTGGGACTTGGTCTATTAGTCCATCTATACTGACCTACATCAGGTTGCAAATTAAAAATAATTTTTTTCTGCATCTAGCTCTGAAAAAATATTTGGGCTTCTAGCAGTGTGTGGGACTTGGTCTATTAGTCCATCTATACTGACCTCCATCAGGTTGCAAATTAAAAATATTTTTTTTCTGCATCTAGCTCTGAAAAAATATTTGGGCTTCTAGCAGTGTGTGGGACTTGGTCTATTAGTCCATCTATACTGACCTCCATCAGGTTGCAAATTGAATAAAAAAAATTTCTGCATCTAGCTCTGAAAATATATTTGGGCTTCTAGCGGTGTGTGGGACTTGGTCTATTAGTCCATCTATACTGACCTCCATCAGGTTGCAAATTAAAAATAATTTTTTTCTGCATCTAGCTCTGAAAAAATATTTGGGCTTCTAGCAGTGTGTGGGACTTGGTCTATTAGTCCATCTATACTGACCTCCATCAGGTTGCAAATTAAAAATAATTTTTTTCTGCATCTAGCTCTGAAAAAATATTTGGGCTTCTAGCAGTGTGTGGGACTTGGTCTATTAGTCCATCTATACTGACCTCCATCAGGTTGCAAATTGAATAAAAAATTTTTCTGCATCTAGCTCTGAAAAAATATTTGGGCTTCTAGCGGTGTGTGGGACTTGGTCTATTAGTCCATCTATACTGACCTCCATCAGGTTGCAAATTAAAAATAATTTTTTTCTGCATCTAACCCAGCCAATAGTTTTGGCCTAATACCACAGTTTGGCCACTCAGCTCTGCTCGGTTACCATCCATTGTTTTTTTGTGCAAACAACTCCAGAGTTGTGAATTAGTTAACCACCAAAATGAGTGGAAAAAGGCCTGCTGCTGGTGGAAAGGGGAATAGGCGTGTTGGGAAGGGGAAAAAAGGTTGTGTCCGTGGGGTAGGTGCAGAAGAAAGACCATCTTCCAGCCAAACTAAAATGTCTACTTCTTTTAGCGGACAATGTAATAAGATCCCTTTCTTACGGCCACGCCAATCGCTACAAATTCCAGATGAGGCACAAAAACAGCAGGTGCTTCAACGGATATCAAGTGCTCCTTTAAGTGGGCTCTCCTCCACATCAACTTCAACATCACAAATACTCCAGTCCTCAAAGGTGTCACCCAAATCGCACTTGCTTCCTCACAGCTCCCAAATCTCCAGCTGCCCGTCTGAGTGTGAGGTAGAACAGATGGTTGAGTCTGCAGAGCTGTTTACTCATACTATAGCCTGGGAATCAGAGGTCGACTCCAGCGCTTCTGTGAATCCAGACGAGGAAATGATCTGCACTGATGCCCAGAATCTTTATGAGTCGGATCCAGGACCAGACGCAGAAGGTTCTGACCATAATGTAGACCCTCATTCCCAAACTGTAACTCCTGTTGGTGGAGACAATGAGGAAGACGATGATAAGACTCAAATACCTGATTGGAGCGACAACTTTAGTTTTTTGTCAGGGCAGGAACAGGTTGGCTCTGAGGACGACGGGTGTGATAACGCACAGGGTGATGATGATGAGGTCGGAGATCCCACTTACTGTCAACCCACAGTCAGCCAAGAGATGAGGTCAGCAGAGGAGGTGGAGGAAGATGCTAGTGATGACGAGGTCAGGTTGCGCCTTCCTGGACAGAGACGTAGTACTGGAAGCACGTCAACAACTGCATCCTCAAACACAACTCTGCCTCTCACCACAAGTCGTGGTGGCTCTTCAGGTCGCATGGGTGCTAAGCCTTGCATAGCCTGGGCATTTTTTCAGATCGATAAAGATGACCCAACTCGTGTTATCTGTAACATTTGTCAGCAAAAGCTAAGTAGAGGCCAAAAAATACATAGTTTGAGTACTTCATGCATGAACCGGCACATGGACATGAAGCATAAGTTGCAGTGGGAAGCTCAGTGTGCTACAATGTGGCCTAGCCGGCCGGGCCAATCACCGTCTGCCATATCTTGTGCATCCGCGGCCTCTTCATCCTCTGTGACTGGGGGGACAGCAGTCACACCTGTTTTGGGGCGCAGACCTGCCACCTCTTTACCCGCAACAGCCAGCGTGATTGGCAGGTCATCATTTTCTTTGGAGGTGGTAACACCAGCTGGTGTTGAGCGCTGTCCGACATCGATAGCACCACCTTTGGATCAAGGCAACCTAACATGTCCGCCTGCATCTTCCTCACAGACCGGCAGTTTGCCGGGGACACCCTTATCAACCCCGTCTAAGCACAATAGCCAGCCCTCGGTCCCTCAGATGTGGACAAGTAAAAGACCATTTCCTCCTAGCCATGAGAAAGCTAAGAGGTTGAATTTCACCATCTGCAAGCTCTTGGCTACAGAAATGCTGCCTTTCCGCCTGGTGGACACAGAGGATTTTCGAGACCTTATGTCCGTCGCAGTGCCCCAGTACCAGATGCCCAGTCGGCACTACTTCTCAAAGAAAGGTGTGCCTGCGCTCCACCAGCATGTCGCACACAACATCACCGCTTCTTTGAGAAACTCTGTGTGTGACAGGGTGCATTTCACCACAGACACTTGGACGAGTAGGCATGGACAGGGGCGTTACATGTCGCTGACTGGGCACTGGGTAACTATGGTGACAGCAGGACAAGGGGCTGCTGTCCAAGTCTTGCCGTCCCCACGAGTTGTGCGTCAATCCTCTTTATGTCAAAGTTCCTCCACTGCTTCTGCCTCCTCAACCTCCTCTCGGTCTTCCACCTGCACCCAAAGCCTGTCTGGTCATGCCACAAGCTTTCTAACTGCGCAGAAGGGATCCTGCACACCTCCTTACTATGCTGGCAGTAGGGCTCAACGTCATCAGGCGGTTTTTACATTGAAATGTCTGGGAAATGTGAGTCACACAGCTGAGGAGTTGTGGTCAGCTCTGGAGAACCAATTTCATGAATGGTTGTCTCCACTGGACCTGAAACCAGGGAAGGCCGTGTGCGACAATGCTGCAAACCTGGGTGCGGCCCTTCGCCGGGGCAATGTCACACACGTGCCTTGTATGGCTCACGTGTTGAACCTGGTTGTCCAGCAATTTTTAGCCCACTATCCCAGACTAGATGGCCTTCTGCAGAGGGCACGGTCATTGTGTGCTCACTTCCGCCGTTCGCATCCCGCAGCTCAGCGACTTACATCTCTACAGAAGTCGTTGGGCCTGCCACTTCACTGGCTAAAATGCGATGTGCCTACCCGGTGGAATTCAACTCTGCACATGTTGCAGCGACTGTGGCAGCACTGACAAGCCCTGGTGCAATACGTTCTGACGTATAGCCTGGGCCAACGAGATTCAGAGGTGGGGCAAATCACGCTGGAGGAGTGGTCTCAGATCAGGGACCTATGCACCCTTCTGCACAGTTTTGAAATGGCGACGAAGATGTTTAGTGCTGACGATGCCATTATCAGCATGACTATTCCGGTGATTTACATGCTGGAGCACATGTTAAACAGAATTCGGAGTCAGGTGGTGGCACAAGAGGAGGTGGAGGAAGTAGAGGAGGAGGAGTTGTATGCGGAAGGGCTAACATCTGCAAGGTCCAGTCGGTCGGCAGCACCAAGGCGGCAGGCATGTGAGGGTGGGGGAGATGGTTTTACCAGGGCGCATGGTAGCAGCCAAACTAGTGAGGAAGGTGCAGGAGCCCAGGAAGAAGTGGAGGACGAACTGATGGAAGACTCATCAGATGAGGGAGACCTTGATCACATTTCTGTTGTGCGAGGTTGGGGGGAGAGGACAGAGGAAGGAAGCATGATTGTTACCTCGCCACCAACACAACAGGGACTTGGTGCTCCTGGATGCGCAACACACATGAGTGCCTTCTTGCTGCACTACCTGCAACATGACCCTCGAATTGTGAGAATTAGAAATAATCCTGACTACTGGGTTGCCACACTGTTAGATCCCCGGTACAAAAGTAAATTTGCAGAAATTATTCCTGCCATAGAAAGGGATGCACGCATGCAGGAGTATCAGCAGAGACTGTTGCAGAATCTTACATGTGCTTTTCCACAAAATACCAGTGGTGCACGTAGTGAATCTCACAGTTCCAACTTGCCAACCGTGGGACCGTCAAGTGTTCAGCACTCAAACCGTAACAGAACCACAGTATCTGCTGGTAACATCAATTTTGCGGAATCATTTCACCACTTTTTTAGCCCATCCTTTGCAAGGCCACAGGAGACAAGAAGTCTGACACATAGTCAACGCCTAGAGACGATGGTACAGGAGTATCTCCAAGTAAACATTGAAGCCACGACTGTGTCACTGGACCCTTGCTCTTTTTGGGCTTCCAATCTGGATAAATGGCCGGAGCTAGCCACTTACGCCTTGGAGATCTTGTCATGCCCCGCAGCCAGCGTTCTGTCTGAACGTGTGTTCAGCGCTGCTGATGGTGTGCTGACAGATAAGCGCACGCGGCTCTCCACTGATAATGTAGACAGACTCACGTTCATAAAGATGAACAAATCATGGATCCGAAACGACTTTTCTACCCCTGTGTCATCCTGGGGAGAGTAAAAGCTTGATGATTGGTTAAAATCACCCTACCAACCGTTTTAAGCTTTCAAATTACTAATCATGTTTATCTGTATCTTGACTGGAAAATAATTTGGGCTTTGTAGCAGTGTGCAGCACTGATCCTATTAGGCCATCTATACTAAAGCTTCACCAGATTTAAAATTAAAAATAATTTTTAGCTGCATCTAGCCCGGAAAATAATTTTGGGGCTCTGAGATGCGCAAGGCACATAAGTGCCTTCTTGCTGCACTACCTGCAGCATGACCCTCATATTGTCAGAATTCGAAGTAATCATGACTACTGGGTTGCCACACTCTTAGATCCCCCAAACTTTTCGATCAACCTTTTCATTTTAATAAAGACCAAAAAAATGGTCATTTTTGAAATTATAAGCATTAGCAGGTTGTTAGAAACTGAAATCAAACAGTTTTCAACTCAAAACTTTATTCTAGGTGATGTTACATTTTCACATAGGACCCCTTGTTCGAAAGGAGCTTCTGAACTCTCTCGTCCATTGAATTTGTCAGGTTTTGGATGGTTTCTGCTTCAGTTGTTTTGCATGAGGACAGAATACCCTCCCAGAGCTGTTGCTTAGATGTGAACTGCCTCCCGCCATCATAGACACTCCTTTTAATGATGCTCCAAAGGTTCTGAATGGGGTAGAGGTCAGGGGAGCATGGGGGTCACACCATAAGTTTGTCCCCTTTTATGCCCATATCAGCCAGAGATGCAGATGTTTTATGTGCAGCATGAGATGGTGCATTATCATGCAGAAAAATGATCTTGCTGTGAAATACACGGTTCTTCTTCTTGAACCATGGCAGGAAGTGCTGTTTGAGAAAATCCACATACATTATGGAGTTCATCTTTAGCGCCTTCAGGGATCCTAAAGGGGCCGACAATCTCTCTCCCCATGATTCCAGCCCAAAACATTACTCCACCTCCTCCTTGTTGGCGCTGTAGCCGTGTTTGCGTGGGGTGTCCATCAACCAGCCATCCTCCACTCCATCCATCTGGACCATCGAGCGCTGCACGGCACTCATCCGTGAACAAAACAGTTTTGAAATCAGTCTTCATGTAATGTTTGGCCCACTGGAGCCGTTTCTGCTTGTGTGAAGTGGATAGAGGAGGTCGACAGGATGGCGCATGCACAGCTGCAAACCTCTGAAGGACCCTGCATCTTGTTGTTCGGGGGACGTTGGAGGCACAAGCAGCTTCAAAAACTTGTCTGCTGCTATGACAAGGCTTTTTTGCCGCTGCTCTTTCAACCTGACGTAATTGCCTGTAGGAAAGAGTCCTCAATTTGCCCTTATCAGCACGCACACGTGTGTACTGTGAATCAGCTACATACTTCTTGATTGCCAGGACACTTCATCCTGATCATCGCACAATGTTGATTGTAGTCATGCCTTGACCTAAACACTCCACAATTTGTTGCTTCTCAGCAGCCGACACATCCTTTTTCTTTCCCATTTTGGCAGAAAATGTAGGCTGCTTAATAATGTGAGAGAGCCTTCTTAAGTAGTCTTGCCTTTCATTGGACACACCTGCCAAACTAATTAGCACAGGTGTCTGCAATTGCTTACAGTGATATAAAGAGCCCTGACACACATCACCATCAATGAGTTTAACTGACAAACAAACAAATTCTTCCCTTATCACTCCTAAACACTTTTTGTATAATAATTTGGAACGCAGTGTACATGTGCTTTTCCACAAAACACCAGTGGTTCACGTAGTGAATCTTACAGTTCTAACTTGCCAACCGTGGTCTGTATGGAGTTGTTCAATAAAGGGCCCAAAATTAAGATAACATAGATGGGAGAGGTCTCTATGAATAGGAATTCCTAAGTATTTGATACCCTGTGAGGGCCAGGCAAAGGGAAAGTTGGACTGGATGGAATCCTATATGGATTTGGGGAGGGAGACATCGAGGGCCTCAGACTTCGCTGCATTGATTTTAAAATTTTACCATGTAACAAAGTGATCTATTTCAGCCATAACAGCATGGATGGATATATGTGATTGAGTGATATATACTAGGACATCATCAGCAAATAGAGAGCACTTGTACTCGGTGCCTCCCACCTCAATCCACCTAATATTGGGGTTATGGCGAATTGATGAGAGCAGGTGCTCCGTCACTAGGATGTATAAGAGAGGGGACAGAGGACATCACTGCCTTGTCCCATTGGTGATTGTGAAAGGTGATGAAAATGTTCTGACGCACCCCCTGGGCCTTGGGACACCCGGAGCCGGACCCTTTTTGGTGGATGCTGGTGGTTGCAGTCTTCGTGGCGGCGACCCAGTTCCGTGGCTCAGGGCGGTCAAACCAGTGGCGGAACTATTTATGTGGTTTTCATGTTTAAATGTCCGACTACGCCACCCGTGGATTGCGGTCAGAGTGAACCGCCGCTACAGGGCAGACCACTGAGGCTAGTGTTGTGGGTGCAGCAGAGCGTAGCATAACTCCCCACGGGAGGAGTATAGCCTCAGGGCAGTGTATGCGGAGGATGGGGGTGATGGTGCAGGGCAGCAGCAGTAACGACACGGAGTCAGTGATGCAGTTCAGGGCCTTTACTCACAGTTCTTATTATCCAGACCACGTCTGCAGGTAACGGCTGCCCACGTCGTACTGTGCTCACCAGGTGAGGGGCTCAGACATCTCCCAGATAACTTTGGAGCACTTCACAGGACCCCCTTTGTGTGTCCTTTGTCTGGCCTTTCTTACCAACACTTCTGTCCGGCTGCCTCGGGCCTCCTCTTGGTAAACTTGGCGCCAGTTTCCCTGACCCTATGTGGTGCCTTCCTAGCGGGTGTAGCGAGGGGCTGCGCCACATAAAATGTCAGAGCCTCCGGTTTCTAGCTGAGGGTCGTTTCCTGCCTCCACTAGTTCGGGGACCGGTCTCCCCCTTTGGCCTGACCCCTCCACGCAGGTGGATTCGGGCGTGCGGTGGCGACTCGCCCGTCCGCACCCCTGGGATCCCTTCATTCCTCGTTCCTGGAGCCTTCTCCGCTCCTCTTCCTTCCTTCTCCCTCTTCCAGGCCTGGGCCTCTGTTACTAGGCCCGCCTCCGGAGCAGAGCTCATGCAGAGCCCCTGCTCCCTGCCACTTCTGCTCAGACTTCTCTGCACTGAACTAAGATGGTGCCCACCTTTTATACTCCCTTCTCAATGCACCCAGGAACTGCTTCCTCCCTGCTCCTGCACTACAGGGTTCCCCTTCCTCAGTGTTCCCTCCCCCCACTCCAGCCAGGGACAGGAACTGTCGTGCCCATCTCAGGGGCATATTGGTCGCCCTGCCCCACGGCAATGTGGTGTAATGCATGCAGGTGTCGGGTCCTGATCCACACGCCATCCTTACCTGAGAGTGAGATATCACACCTCTGGGTGAGGTGCAATACGTCTTTAGCAACCGAGCCCTCAGGGTGCTACAGTTCCATTCATCTTCAGCCTAGGTGACGTATTGCGATACAGGGCCGTGATTTTGGCTATAAAAGGGTCCCCTAGACCCCTACCCCAAGCTTTTTAAGAGAATCATATATGGCGTGCCAGGAGACTCTATGGAATGCTTTCTCAGCATCCAACGAGAGTATCTAATTACAAATTTTTAACTGCATCTAGCCCAGGAAATACTTTGTGCCTAGTAGCAGTGTCTGCTAGTAAGCGGATTATCCCGGCTGTTAAGCAAGCTGAACCACCTGTAGTTTAGACACTTAATTTTTTCAAAGGAAATGCTTCGGGACCATGGGATACTTAGTGAAGAGCATCAGGAGGCACCCCAAGGCATAGGGGCTGGGACTGGCAGTAGGATGCCTTGCGGTGGACACCCGAGCTCGATCCTTATAAAAGCTTTTTAACTGCAGCAGCTTTAGTGGACGCTACTGGAGCTGGAATTACCGCGGCTGCTGGCATGAGACTTGCCCTCCAATAGATCCTTGTAAATGGATTTAAAGTGTATTCATTCAAATTAGAGAGACAATTTAAATTAAAAAGCTTAGAGCTGCCTCCACCACAGTGGGGCTCGCTCGACCCACCAGCGGACAGGCACCAGTATTGGGAGAGGGGGGCTGGCCGTCAGGGTTCACCGCGGCTCTGGCACAAACCCGGCGACACGGAGGTGGCACGGGCAGGAGCGGACTGGCCGTGTCGGCTTCTCACTTTTTGGATTTTAGAAGGGCATGACATGCCTATATCTGTGTCTCCCCCTCCTTTTACTCCTCCACCTCTTTTATTTTCGCATGACTATATGTACTTGTCACTTTTCCATGTGTTAGTTATGTCTTCTGAGCAGTTTGTCAGCTTTTGGACACCTTTGAAGGTGTTTTCTATGTGTTTCTATGTGTTTTTGTTTGCCTGCCATTGGTTTTAACGGTGTTCGAAGGTGTTCGACGAACAGTTCGACGAACAGTTCGGCGAACACACGGGTGTTCGACGAACCGAACCGAACTCGAACACTACGGGGGTGGCTCAACACTAATAATAAGGAGTTGTACGGATCTTCTTGCAGCCGTACAGGTTGCAGAATTCCTGGAATACTTCTGCTTCGAAGGCCGGACCTTGGTCAGTTAGCACACGTTCTGAGTAACCATGCGGGCGGCAGAAGTGCTGTTGGAAAGCTCTGGCTGCTGTCTGAGCCGTTTGGTCCTTGACTCTCACTACTACCAGGAACCGGGAGTAGTGGTCTACGATGGTGAGAGCGTAGACTTAGCCTGACCTGCTCAGGGATAGCTTCACATGGTCCAGGGCTACCAGTTCGAGTGGCTGCTTGGTGATGATGGGCTGCAGGGGAGCCCTCTGGCTGTCACGGTCTTTTCTTCTCAGGTTGCATGGTCCGCATTCTCGACACCACCTCTCGACTGCTTTCCTCATGCCAACCCAATAGAACCGTTCACGTAGCAGGACTTCCAGCTTCTTCCATCCAAAATGTCCCGCTCCATCGTGGTACGCTTCCAGGACCATGTAAAATAATACTCTTCCTGTATTATTTTTTTCTACTGAGGACTTCGCAAAGTATCAATATCACGATATTCTTATAAAAAAATGTATCTATTTATTCTTGGATTGTCCATTAAAAAGAATCAAATTGCAGCAGGTACATACAATAATTAGTTATAAAGTAATTGTCCATTTGTCCATAATTAGCTTAATTGTTCAGATTCACCCATCTTTCCTTGGATCCTGGCTGGTAAATCATGTCTTTGTCCAGCACGTGTCCAGGCCTACATGTCAACTGCTTCTCAGCATGAAGATTCTTCTTGTGGGGTGGGAAGAGCAAGAGAGCCCCCCCTTTCTGTACCATGGTCTTTTATAGCCAGTCGTATGGCACACCTGTTCTACATATGGTAGTGAACCAAAAATACACACACAAATAGCGCATGTCAACTAGACACAATGGCTGAGGCAATCCTTGTATAGAACTCAAAATTAAGGATAAAATGAATATCCTTTATTAATTAACATTCCAAATGAATTTCCATAATTAACCATTTAACATTTCCCCCTTTTTTGAGGATGACAGAGTTCAACTGAAAATCCTCAAAAGAAGATAGGTTCATCATTAGGATAACAATCATTGTTTCTTTCCTTCTTCCTTGGCAATATCATCAAATTTCCATAATAATAATAATAGTAATAATAGTATCAATATCTGATTATTCTTATATAATGATGTGAATTCATGTTATGGTAAGCCGTGACTAATATTCATTTAATATGTATAATTATACTTCCCTATATCTAAATTGAAGTAATCGCGGGTCCAATCGTCATCGTCTGATGTCATCGGGTCGTCGTCTCGTCTTCTTCTTGGTTCTTGTATAACACAGTCTTTAGATGAAAACTCCTTTGAAATAAATGACAGCGTGTAGATATTGTACAGTCCATAATTGTATTCATTATTGTGCAGTCTATAAACTGTACTCTTTATTAGAAAAATCATGTGTGTCAATTGATAAGAAAACAAAGTCCATAGATGAAATGTAGCTTTAATATCTGTGTGATGTCACCTGGACTTACGTTGGATAGTTCTGGAATCTTCCGTGTCATCCGCACTGGTCTCGTGTCACTTTTGGAACAGATGTGACGTCTTTGGTCAGTAAAGCAAGGGTTAACTTGACACTTCCCTGCTTTATATAACACCATAACCAGTACTCAGTCCTTTATATACAGGACACATACGCCAGGTATTACCTGTTCACCAGCTTTCATTGAAGCGTTGCAGGTGATAAGAAACCACTGGAACGTGATGAAACTTGAACACAACACAGTTCATATAGGATCATCGTCCTCTGCCGTCCCGGTGATCAGTGGTGTGAATTGTATCTGACACAGTCTATTATCACTCAGCATTCACACCTGTTACCTTCTGAGACTTCCGGATATCGGTTGCTTCTTCTTGTAACCTTTGAGAGTCTCTTTGATTTATAAATATGAAAAGTCTTTATTAAGATAGAATTCATAATTGCGATGTCTTGATTGAAGTCTTCATTCCCTAATCTGATACCAAATCTGGCAATTTTTCCTAACCTATAATATCACAGCATACCATAGCAATCAATAATATCCATCTAATTATTATCAAAACATTAAAATAAATTATGTTTGGAATAATAAACAATAATAGATAATAATTCATTATTAATCAAGTTCTCCATATGATAGAACATTTTTATGTCATAGGTGTAATTACCTTTTCCAACCCATAGGTGTCAGTGTGTTTTGAAACAACAAGTGTTTATATCTTTATTAAACCAATAATACCAAAGAATGTATACTCCTGAATCAAAATGAATAAATATATGAATGAATGAATAAATGAATGAATGAATTGTTGTGTTTACTCAGAAAATGTAAACATTTTTTTCCTTAACAATATATATTTAATGAAGCAATACTCTTGTATTAGACATTACTTTATTAAATATTAATGTGTTTTCTCAATTGAGATATTGAACTGAAATAAAATCAAATGAGAATTAAAAAATGAAAAAATAGAAAAATAAGAAGTATAAAGTAAGAATAAAATTTTAAAAATGAAAAATAAAATTAAGAGTAAAAATAAGAATAAAAATAAAAATAAGGCCTTTACATTTTAATGACAAATGCAGAGTAATTATATTCTCCATAAAAAATACCCTTATATCTCCATTATCTGGATGATTTCATATTTGTCATAACCTTGTATCACCAAAAAATTATTAAACTATGCAACTTTGCATGTAACACCCTTCTTAATTATATCATTGTACCTTATTATTGTTTCTTCTTTATTAAAATGTGTGGAAAATAAGTATTGATCAAAAGTGATTATGTAATCAAAAATATTATTTTATAAAATTTATGTATATATCAGAACCAAATTAAAAATAATTATTCTTCTAGAAATATTGTGCATAAATTTCATATCGATGAGTAGCATAGATTTGTCTAAAGAGAGGTGTGTACCTATTTAGGTAACCATTAAAAATAATATTATAGTTATTCAAGAATATTATCATGTGGAAAATTATTCTAAATGTAAATTTGCTTTGTAAACCATTTGATGTGTGGTTGCTCTTATCCACTATTAGTTAAATCAAGAAATAATAATTATTAAAGAAATATAGAAATATATATATGTAGATAATACCTAATTATGTATTATAATTTCCTCAGAATTAAATATATTTTTGTACCTTCACATAAACATTTTTTTTTCTTTCCAAACATACAAACATACGAGGCCACTGTCACATCAATCACACTTAGCAGCTGCTGATTTACTCATCTGTCACCTTCACTCTGACATTCACAGATCTGTTCAACTCAAACATTCCACATATGAAGTTTTATATATATATATATATATATTTAACCCAAAATTGTATCCCAATTTATTAATGCGCATTGTAAACTATCAGTTAAATTGAATATCTTTATATTTCTTTGAATATTCCCCAAGTACATATTATATAATATGAGAGTAAGTCACTGGAATTTCAGACACTTGAAAAAACTCTTGACTTAGATTCTTTTTTCACTGGCTGCCAGGTTTTAAGTTACATCAGCTGAAAATAGAATGAATGGGATCTATACTATTAGCTCAAAGTTCAAAGGCCGCAGCTGTCACACGTCATGCTGTAAAGCTACTTGTTATAACGAACACTTCATGCACAGAAAATATTAATTCATAAGTGCTACACATAATAATCCAACTAGTTATATTGTTATTATTTTAAAATGTTATACACATAAAATCCTGCAATTTTTCAACTTCCTGTGTGAATAAAGAAATAAATCCATTTTAGAGTTGTTTGATCAAATCCTGCTTTGGAATGAAACCTCTAAGGAAATATAAGAAGATAAAATTAAATATCAAATTCATACAGAAACAGAATTATTTAAATATCTTATACATATATTGGTTGGTTCTAATGTAATTCAAAATATTGCTACTTAAATTTATATATGAAGTTCTAATTTATTAATTAATATATATATATATTTTATAAATATATATATAAATACAATTATACACAATCTCTACTTAGACAAGTGTATATATATATATATATATATATATATATATATATATGAACTATTAGAAACTATGTAACTACAATTTTACTGTATAAGATTATAAATAAATATTGAGACATTATAACACTTCTATGCTACATTATAATTACAGTTTTTCCTTAGCCACTCCCTAAACCAAATCTTCTGTCTCTCTCAAATATCTCCAGGAACGTCCTATTTAGGAAAGACATTTTTCTATCCTTCAAAACCTCAGAGAACTGCCTGTCCTTCTGTCCACATTCCCTGACGTCACTCTCTCCTGGTCGTCTCACCTGTCTCTGTCCGTCTATTTCGGCCATTTTCTTTTCTAGGGAAAAGTCACAGCTTTGCATTTTTAACTCTTTCTGTGGAGATATGGAGTTTTGAATCATCTGATATGGCTTATAACAGATATGAAATCTCCTGCGTATTTGATAGAGTTCACTATGGGGATGACTCAGTCTAGAAGAGTTTGATATTGGCTTTTGGTAAGATTTTACCTTTCCTGGTTTTATAAATTTAACTTGATTTATTTTCTTTTCACGATTCTCATGTTTTCTAACAGAATCCAGCAACTGCGCACATTTGAATAGGGATTCTTTTTGTGACGCTATAACTCTAGATACTGGATCTAGGAATTTGAATTTTTGTACAAAAGTTGTTACCATTTGTTGTACTTTTCCATTTTTGATGAGAGCTTTGTACAACCGTTCAAATATGGACATGAATGTATATGTACATTCCTTCCTACCAATCCTTAGTTTCTGCAGATCTTCTATGTTGGGAAAATCCTTTGTGACACAATAAATCAAATATCTTAACCTGTCCGAATCATTTTCCCATCCATTAGGAGAGTCATTTTCACAGGGCATTAAATGTAAACGTCTGGACAATGTCACAGGAATCCATATTTTAAATAATTGATTCCTCTCCTCATTGGTTAGATCAAACTTATCAGAAAAGCTCTCAAATGTCTCTGAATTTCTACAGGCATGGATTTTGACATCATATTTTGGCATGATTTTGTATAATTTCAGCAAATTTTTCCTCATTTTAATTTGCAGCTGAGCCTGGGTAATTCCTGAATTCTCTGATATTTTTAGTGGCTCTTGTACGTCCGCTCCTCCTACGTCACTCACGTCTCCTCCCACATCACCTAGTATGTCGGTTTCTCGTATGTCAGTCATGTCTCCTCCCATGTCAGGTTTCTGTATGTCCGTCTCTTGGTCAGACCCAAGGTCACCTTCAGTTACAGACACGTGTCTTACTTCTTGTTCATTTTCCACATTACAGTCAGAATCAGTATCACCATCTGACACTTCTACACTATTTTCCTGCTTAGAAATCTCTAACACAAGACTATGAAAAAAATCTACCAAATGTAGAATATTTCTCAATTTCTGTTTCTCTCTATTTACCAATTTAGAAGTTAACTGTAAATTCTGCAATTCACATTCTTTGTATAAACTGAGCCACAAAACTTCTATGTCATCTCCTACATTAACTTTGAAATTAATATTACTTTGTTTAGCAAAAGAAGAAATTATATCCATATTTTGCTTACCTTAAGATTCCTTGGCTTCCCTTTATCAGCACGTCCTGTCTTCAGTTCGTCTGATTCTTTTCCTGTGTGATTCTGTTCCTTGTTAGTACCTCAGTCTGTAGGTCCTTTCTGCTTCTCGTGACAAACTAGTGAATTTACTGACACGTGAACAACAGCTGTTCAGCTCGTCAGGACTTCCCCCCCTTGTTCACGGAAGAAATTCACTTACTTAATTTAAAAAAATGAAAAAACAGGACTGGCTGGCTCACCATTGTAAAATAATACTCTTCCTGTATTATTTTTTCCTACTGAGGACTTCGCAAAGTATCAATATCACGATATTCTTATAAAAAAATGTATCTATTTATTTTTGGATTGTCCATTAAAAAGAATCAAATTGCAGCAGGTACATATAATAATTAGTTATAAAGTAATTGTCCATTTGTCCATAATTAGCTTAATGGTTGAGATTCACCCATCTTTCCTTGGATCCTGGCTGGTAAATCATGTCTTTATCCAGCACGTGTCCAGGCCTACATGTCAACTGCTTCTCAGCATGAAGATTCTTCTTGTGGGGTGGGAAGAGCAAGAGAGCCCCCCCTTTCTGTACCATGGGCTTTTATAGCCAGTCGTATGGCACACCTGTTCTACATATGGTAGTGAACCAAAAATACACACACAAATAGCGCATGTCAACTAGACACAATGGCTGAGGCAATCCTTGTATAGAACTCAAAATTAAGGATAAAATGAATATCCATTATTAATTAACATTCCAAATGAATTTCCATAATTAACCATTTAACAGTGTTCAAAGTGTGTATCAAATTGCATGTCCATCTAATAAGCTTAATGCTAATGGACCTATGTCCCCCCATCCTGTCCTCTGCACAGTTATCCTCTGTTCACTGTAAAGGACCAATGGGAATAGTTTCCTGTGCACGGACACAGAGATCTGGCTGTGGAGACTGAGCATGTGTGTCCTCTAGCACTTTTTTTTTATACTTCTGCTATAAAATCCTATTCTACTGGAAAGTGAAAGGGGTATCCCAACAAGAGACGCAGTCTATAGATTTGTCATGTATGACACTTTATGGGATATTCCTATCAAAGGAAACCTGTGATGTCTTCCAAGTCTCCCAAACTGTTATTATCCTTCATTATGATGCAGGAACCAAAAGTTGATTGCTACGTGCAGTAAAAACATTTCTTACATCGCTGCTAGCAATATGCAAATTGGCTGGAACTAGTCCAGAGGGGGGGGTCTATTGGCTGGGACTAGTCTGGAGGGGGGGGCAGCGGCATCTATTGTCTGGGACTAGTCCAGAGGGGGAAGTGGGGATGCGCAATCTATTGGCCGCCAATACTAGTCCAGAGGGGGGTGGGCATCTATTGGCCGGGACTAGCCCGGCCTCATGTGCTATAATCATGCCCCCTCTTTGTGACTGAAGAAGAGTTCAATGTCCCTGTCATAGTTTTAGTGTAAGACGTCACTCGCTTCCCAAAATCTCCTGCACCGAGGCTGTGATGGGGACAATAAAGAAACATCCAATTCTAGTCACCTGAGCGCTGCTGCCAATCACAGGCTTTAGCAGTCTTGGGTCCTCCAAACGGAGCAGGCAGCACCGACCTCAGAGCGAACTGCGTTGGATTTATTTTTTAAATATATATTTTTTAAGAGCATCCATGCCTTACAAGAAATTCTCAAATCTGCTGAGATATTTTTCCTTTATAAACACAAATTCTGTACTGAACTTTATTGCAGATTTTGATGGTGAATCCTCAATAATTACGCCCCATGTAAACATATTGTAGTCTTACAATAGTGAGAGCATTAAAAGTGTTGGAGCGAGTAACTGTTCTTCTTGTGCTTATTGCCCTTAAGATCATTCAATACAGAATAGAATATTAAGTCTTTACAGCAGACGGCGACTAGGGGCTCATATTTCCGGGTCATAACCTCATTCATTGGGTTACAATGTAACAGCATGCTTATTTCTGCCTGTGCTGCTATATTATACCTCTTCTTTTTCAGAATTAAAGCCTACAGAAAGAACGTCTTGGCAAAATGTGTATGTATTTTATAGCTCTTATATTTATATATGCTTTTGCTGCTTTGATTTAAAAAAAAAAAAAAAAAGTATATTAACGCCCATTCAAAGATTATGATTTTCTCCATTTACAGCTGAGCCGGAAGATGAAGCAATGTCTCTAGGGTTATAAAGTATTGAAGCCTTGTGTGGCCGGGTTGAGCAATACATTGACTTGTCAAACACTTTCTCTATTTAAAAAAAAAAAAAAATCCAACCTCCTCCACCCCTTAATAGCCGGCCATCACGCACCTCAGTATTTCATCATTGCCCAAGACAGCACCAAAAATTGGAGCTAAAATGAGCAGGAGGAAATCCTATTACCGGTCAGTGAAAAATGTTTGGCACATGCCTATGATTGGAATAAAGCGCAGATATTAGTAACATTGTAACGTAGGTTGAAGAAAGACCTCGGTCCATCAAGTTCAACTTTCCTCCCCCAATTGTACTCCGTACACTAACACTACACTAACTTACTAACTAACTGGCACTAGGCCTCACAAATGTATTATTAATATTATTATTATTATTATTATTATTATTACCATTTTTATCATTGCTGCACTATAACAATTAAGAATGTACCCGTTTATAATTTAATTTTTTAATTAGTTTTATATTTTGTATTACTCTTGTGATTCTAATAATGGTATTACCAGAATCCCTATGCCTAAATCTGTTGATCCAGAAGAAGGCAAAAACCCCAGGACACATTCAGCCAATTTTCATCACGGGGAAAAATTCCTTCTTGACCCCGAGAAAAGGCGATCAGTCCTAGAACCCTGGCTCAAACCTAATTATGTTATTACTAGTTATATATTTAATATTACACTACTTATTGTACTACTGCAGTTATTAATTAATTTGTTTTTATTTTTATAAATGTGACTATTTGATATCGTTACTATTATTAACATCCTGCTATCTTATTACAGTATTATTCTTACTTTCCTATCACTAATAATACTGCCCTATGCCTACATTGTTGATCCAGAAGAAGGCAAAAACCCCAGGACACCTTCAGCCAATTTGTGTCACAGGGGAAAAATTACTTCTTGACCCCGAGACAAGGCGATCAGTCCAGGAACCCTGGATCAAACCTAATTATGATACTAATTATGTAATTACTATTATGGTATTAAATGTACTTCTATAGGTGTAACATTTTGTCTAATTTTACTGTAACCCTCAATGTTATGTGTATCGAGGAAATCGTCCAGCCCTTTTTTGAAAGCTGTTATAGTGTCTGCCATCACTACCTCTTGTGGTAGGGAATTCCACAGTCCCACTGCTCTGACTGTAAAGAACCCTTTCCTGTTTAGGTGCCTTAAAAAATGGGAATATTCAAAATACACTTTTAACCCACTTCATTCTGTTGTTATTTACAGATGTAAGAAAAATGTAAGAGGTTTTAGTTGCATTAAAAAGCTTTGCAGGTTTTTTTGTTTTGTTTAACTATATAGATGTTCCATGAGAAGGCTCAATGGCTTCTGGAATGGGTACCCCTGTCATGGACTGGAATGACATTGGCATGGGTGTCTTCACAGGACTTTGATGAAATAGTCCTCCATTCTTACCTCCAGCTCATAGGTGGATCTGCCGGCTCTGCCATCCTCAGCGTCTTAACAAAATGTACTTTTTAGGACTGCGGCTCTCATTTTACGCTTACATCTGGAGGATGTACAAGTCCACTAGCTGTAAGCTCTTGTGTTCTCCATAGGCCAAATTTTCCCTATTTAAAAAAAAATAAAAAATCCGGCCTCCTGCCACCCCTTAATAGCCGGCCATCTCTCACCTTTTTCCCCACTCCTATGACAACACTGTCATAAGTATGAGGAAATGCAACTGCCGGTAATGGTAGATTTATCATAGGCAAGTGACGCGCCCCCTGGGCCAGTGTTGTTAGGGATACCCGGAGCCGGATCAGATGGGGGTTGTAGTCTCCGAGTGGCTGCGACCCGGTCCGTGCCCAGGGTGTCAAACTCAGTGTGTGGCAGTCTTTACAGATGTTATTAGTTCTTAGTGTCGACTACGCCACCCGTTGATTTGCGGTCAATACGGCCGCCGCTGCAGCAGGGTCCGCTGAGGCTGGTGGTATGTGTGCAGCTTCGGGTAGTATAACCCCCGACGGGAGGGGTATAGCCTCAGGGGGTCAGGTGTAGAGGATGGTGGTAGTGGTGGTGCAGTGTGGATGGTAAGAAGACTCAGAGTCGGGCTGTGCAGTTCAGGGTTTTTACTTACTGCTGTTCTGTTGGTCACTCCGGCCTTGAGTGACCGCCCGAGCCGTGCTGCGTCCACCAGGTCCTGGACTAGGCCAACCCCCAAGCAATTCTGGAGCGTGGTCCTGAGCTCCCTTTCTGACTGTCCTTTCTACTGGCCTTCCTCACCAGGGGTCCACTTATATCCGGCTCCCTCGGGCCTCTTGGTGGGTGCACCTCTTCGGGGTTCCCTGACCCTATGCCTGGTGTGCCTTCTTAGTGGACTTAGTGAGGGGCTGCTCCACCTGTAATGACGCAGCCTCCGGTTCTTAGCTGAGGGTTGTTTCTCTCCTCCACTAATTTGGGATCCGGTTCCCTTGCGTGCCAACCCTTCACCCTTCTGGTCTAATTCTGGGTTCTTGGGGTTCCTTCTTCTCCCCCTCTGGGTCCTTCTCTTCTCCTCTCTCTCTTCTCTCTGCAGGCGCTCCTGGACCTCTCTCAGGACTGACTAACCCTCTACAGAAGACTGACCCTGATCTAAGATGGTTCCCACCTTATATACTCCCTCTATGTGTGAGCTCAGGTGACCAGCACCCAATGAGCTCCTAGCATTACCCAGACTGCTCCCCCTATCTGCCCCTACACTACTGGGATGTTCCACCCCCCCTCCCACTCCAGCCAGGGACAGACACTGTCGTACCTGCACATATACTGGTGGGAGTATCATCGGTCTGTCCCTCGGAAATGGGATGTGTGTAGTGTATGCAGCTAACTGAGCTCAGTTCCACACTCCATCCTTACCCGGGAGTGGAATATCACACCTCTGGCTTGAGGTGCAATACCCCTGTAGCAGCTGAATCCTCAGGGTGCTACACAAGTGCAAGATGTTGTTAAAAAAAAAAATCCGGCCTCCTGCCACCCCTTAATAGCCGGCCATCACGCACCTCAGTATTTCATCATTGCCCAAGACAGCACCAAAAATTGGAGCTAAAATGAGCAGGAGGAAATCCTATTACCGGTCAGTGAAAAATGTTTGGCACATGCCTATGATTGGAATAAAGCGCAGATATTATGGCGCTTATTCTTACCGCCAGCCCATAGGTGGATCTGCTGGCTCCGTCATTCTCTGTGTCTTCATTCGGGGTCCCTCGACGTCTCCATGGTCACCTTCATTCTTGCAGTGTTTGTTCCAGTGATGTCCAGTCTTCTGATTTTCAGTCTTCCGGAGGCTCAGGTGGGCCGCTCGCTCTGATGACTATAGAGCTGGGGTCTGCTCAAGGGTTTCCAAGTTGACAAATGAAAATCCCTCAAACAATACCTGGTCCTTTGTTGATATAAGTTCTGTGGCCTCTGCTGCTTCTAGTTTCTCCAGATGGAATGGTTTATGACGACGGGGAGGCTCAGATGGCTATAAAGGAAAAAAGGAATTATAACATTAAAATTATGACTTTATATCAGAGTCTCCGTTAAAAACAAGTTGTGTTGATTGAAAACTAGTAAAAGAATAGACACAAAGATTTTAATACTAATAAACCATATCTGCTCATATACTTACTACAGGGACGTATGGTGGAGGCAGTTTCAGGGCTTCCACAGAAACCCAGTCGATACGCTGAAAAAACCTGTGCTTTCTGATGTTACCGTTGGCTCCTAAGCGACTGGCAGGATCTTTCTGAAGGAGCTATTAAAGATAAAACCAAAATCCATGAATGTAAACTGGAGAGAAAATGATGACTACTATGCAGAGATGAGCAAATCCACTTGATGCAAACTGAATTTGTGTTGAATTTTTGTGAATCTGATGAACCTGGTGAATTTCAACAATTTGTGATTTGCTTCTTGGGAATCACCTAAAATAATTGCAGCCAATTTTCATACAGTATTACTAAAAATTACATCAGCCAGAGAAGACTTATAGGACCTCTGATGTAAGCCGTCCAGGCTTCACCATAATGCTTTAAGGCAGGGGTCTCAAACTCGGCTGGGTATATGGGCCGCACATGGAAAAAATTTGAATTTGGGGGGCCGCATTCTTTGTTCAATGTGACATTTTTAGTGATACCATTTTTTTTGTATACACCTTTTGAACATTTTTGCCGTGTTTATTTTTTTATGGCTTGGGTCGTTATGGATGTGGCGATAATAAACGTGCACTTTTTTGTGTTTACTTTAGTTTACATATAAAACAGCATTTTTAGTGCCCAATATTTTTTCATGCTTTATTTTATTTTTTATTTTTTTTACAATTTTATTTCCCCCAATTGGCCACATACAGTAATATTGTCTTACAATTAGCATCATATAGTAATAATGGAAAACATCTTGTAGTAATGTTCCCCATCCAAGTCCCCATCTTGTACTAATGTGCCCCATCCAGGTCCCCATCCTGTGGCTATGTGCCCCATCCAGGTCCCCATCCTGTGGCAACGTTCCCCATCCTGGCGCCCATCTTGTACTAATGTGCCTCATCCAGGTCCCCATCTTGGGGCTATGTGCCCCATCCAGGTCCCCATCCTGTGGCAATGTTCCCCATCCAGGTCCCCATCTTGTGGCCCTGGTCCCCATCTTGTGGCTCTGGTCCCCATCTTGTGGCTCTGTGCCCCATCTTGTGGCTCTGTGCCCCATCCAGGTCCCCATCTTGTGGCTCTGTGCCCCATCCAGGTCCCCATCCTGTGGCAACGTTCCCCATCCTGGCGCCCATCTTGTACTAATGTGCCTCATCCAGGTCCCCATCTTGGGGCTATGTGCCCCATCCAGGTCCCCATCCTGTGGCAATGTTCCCCATCCAGGTCCCCATCTTGTGGCCCTGGTCCCCATCTTGTGGCTCTGGTCCCCATCTTGTGGCTCTGTGCCCCATCTTGTGGCTCTGTGCCCCATCCAGGTCCCCATCTTGTGGCTCTGTGCCCCATCCAGGTCCCCATCTTGTGGCTATGTGCCCCATCCAGGTCCCCATCCTGTGGCAACGTTCCCCATCCTGGCGCCCATCTTGTACTAATGTGCCTCATCCAGGTCCCCATCTTGGGGCTATGTGCCCCATCCAGGTCCCCATCCTGTGGCAATGTTCCCCATCCAGGTCCCCATCCTGTGGCTATGTGCCCCATCCAGGTCCCCATCTTGTGGCTATGTGCCCCATCCAGGTCCCCATCTTGTGGCTATGTGACCCATCCAGGTCCCCATGTTGTGGCTCTGGTCCCCATCTTGTGGCTCTGTGACCCATCCAGGTCCCCATCTTGTGGCTATGTGCCCCATCCAGGTCCACATCTTGAGGCTCTGTGCCCCATCCAGGTCCACATCTTGAGGCTCTGTGCCCCATCCAGGTCCCCATCCTGTGGCTATGTGCCCCATCCAGGTCCCCATCCTGTGGCTATGTGCCCCATCCAGGTCCCCTCTTGTGGCTATGTGCCCCATCCAGGTCCCCTCTTGTGGCTCTGTGCCCCATCCCGGTCCCCATGTTGTGGCTCTGTGCCCCCTGTGCTGTTCTTCACACACATAAAATAGAAAAAAAAAAAGATGATTCTCACCTGTCCTCCGTTCCCTCGGCGGCCTTCCTGCAGATGTGGCCCGCAGGCAGCACAGAGTCCGACCCCTTGACGATCCCGACCTGGTCCAGGAGGAGCCGCCGACAGCAGCGCTGCATTGCCGCACAGAGACTGTCTCCCAGCACAGCATTTTCAATGTCAGCCGCCGGCCAATCAGAGGCCAGCAGCTGACATCTGCATATGGCAATGACGTCATACACGCTGCGCCGACACGCAGATATCAGCTGCTGGCCTCTGATTGGCCAGCGGCTGGCATTGGAAATGCAGTGCTGGGAAACAGTCTCTGTGTGGCAATTCAGCGCTGCTGTCGGCGGCTCCTCCTGGACCAGGTCGGGATCATCAAGGGGTCTGTGCCTGCGGGCCGCATAAAGCAGCCTCAGGGGCCGCATGCGGCCCGCGCGCCGCGTGTTTGAGACCCCTGCTTTAAGGTGTCACATCACATGTTATAGCACAATCAGGAGGGACTATCATAGCCTGTATGAAAGCCAAAGCAATGAATGTAGGAGTCATTTTGTGGTGAATCTGGATAGGGAGAGCACATCACAGCTTAGCAGTAGAGATTGAGAGAGAAAGACATAAAACAGTAAAAGACTGCACAGATAGTATGTGACAGCACAGCAGTAAAGAACGGTTACCACAAGTTTACCCATTTATGTTGAGTACTTGCAATTTTAACATTTTTGGGAAAAAATTGGAACAAGCTGGTTAATTTGAATTTCAAAAGGTTTGCTCATCTCTACAACTATAACATTGTATACATCATAGTACTAATGACTGTTAAGACAACTGACCTGTTTAATGATGTTCCTGATGCCGGAGGATTTATCGTTGAGTGTCTGATGGTAGGCGCACTCATCGGTAACCATTTCTTTTAAGATGACACCAAAAGAATACCAGTCTACTCCGGCGTTATACTCCTTCCCAGCCAAAATCTACATAAAGAAGAAGAAAATAGATAAAGAGTTGGTCAAAAAGTTCCATATCTTCAGTGTAACAAAGTTCTCAGCATAATAATTGTAAGACTATGTAATATAGTGAGAGTGGATGATTCCTCTGGTTGTGGCATCACTTGAATATTATGATTACTACACTAATGACTGAAAGGAGCCATGCTGCTCTTCTGAGCTCCAGAACCTTTGTTGGCTGACTTGTAACTCTTTGGGTCTCTAATGCTGGCAAAACATATAGCATGATCATGTATTGTGGCCGGACTCACAGATTCCGGAGAGATCATCTATTGTGTATGGAGACATCCCAATTCAGCTCAAACACTGGATGCTGAATTTCAGTGCCCGATCCTTTGTGTCTGGCATGGTCATACTCCCCCCTCCCATTCAGAACGCATGTACACTCAGCTGAGGCAAGCTGCCTATCTAATGTGCATGGCATGCCAGATGTCAATGTCAGAATGTCCCATTTACTGTAATGAACATTTGTTGGATTATGTGTGTGATCCAGGCAGACATACAATTATAGTATGAAAAAAAGAGAAAATCCTTGTTCTTCTCACCTCAGGAGCCATGTAACCGGCAGTTCCAGCGTATCCAGTGGCTGTTCGGTCTCCATGCATGTTGTCAATTGAGAGACCGAAATCTGTGATCTTAATATGGCCCGTTTCAGCCACCAAGATGTTCTCGGGCTTGAGGTCTCTGTGGATGACGCCCTTTGAGTGGAGATGTTGGATTCCACAGACGAGTTCAGCGGCATAGAATCTGACAGAGAGACAAGAAATTAGTGACTGTCTACAGAAATACAAGAAATCCTGCCCTATCCATAGTGTAATAAAGTGGCCGGTCAGGATTCTGTCCAGGTTCTGATGACTAATATATTGCTTTAGTCTAATCCATATTGCCATCAAAGAGCAATCAATACTGATGACAGAACTGCTGTTTATATATACTGTATATTTCTATTCGTGTATAATTACATAAAAATAAAACTTTACCTTGCACTGGGGATGTCAAGCTGCCCCTTCATCAGTAAGTAGCTGTAAAAGTCCCCGCAGCTCACGTATTCCAGACCAAGGAGCAAATGCAGCTGTTGTACAGAGCAGAGATATAGGTGAATTGCCAGATTATTACAGTACCTACACATCTACTACAGAATAGGACAGAATAACTATAGGCTACATGGTAAATGCCTGTCTGATTGTCCAGATACAAACATAGAGACATAACTATAGTAGGTACATGTGTTGCAGTCGCACTTAGCCCTGGAGCTTATGGGGCCAAAATATCCTTTTGGCCCATAAGAGAACACCAGTACTATTAAAGATCTGTAATGGTTGGGGGCCATGTTGGAAATTTTTCACTGGGGCTGTAATGCAGCGGCTTGCGGCATTACTGTAATGGTCCAGGGTGTGTTTTGGCCGACCATGTACCTCCCGAGGTGACTGATCACATGACTGTGACATCGCACAGGTCCTGTGCATACAGAAGGTCTGATCACATGACTGTGACATCAGCACAGGTCCTGTGTGTGCACTAGAGGATATATAAACCCTGGTAGATTTGAGACAGGTGTGAAAGGCGTGAGGCCTGTTCCCGTGTGTGGGACACCGTTAGCCTGGAGAGGCTTAGTGAGGCCTAGTGAAGCCTGAAAGGCAGAGGCTGGATCCTTACGTGTAAGCGATACCAGTAGCCTTGGAGGGCCAGAGGCTTGGAAGGCAAGAGTCCTGGAAGGCAGAGGCTGGATGTTAGGTGAGAAAACATACCAGTAGCCTTTGAAGGAACGAGGGCTGGAGACCCCCATCTGGGCCGCTGTAAAGCCACAGTGGTGGCAGAACAAATCTGACTGAAGCAGCTAAAACCCGGCAAAGGTAAAGCACTGCATTATATGGACGTTGATATAAGTGACTTTGCTGATGGCTGTAACTGGAGCCAAGTGGGCCTGTCTGCCACTTGAAAGGCTCCTGGACATTATATGTGTATGTCGGCGAGCCACTGAGTTGGACTCTGTGATAAGCAGTAGTGAAGTGTAATAAACTGCTGGATTGTGAAATACTGGAAAACGTGGCTGGTGTGCTTTAATTGACCCGATGCAGCGAGTGTCCCCCAGCATGATGACTAGCGCTGCCTTACAGGGCCTGTAAACTTCAAGAAACGCCACTATACACATATACACATACTGTATATACTCACACACATGCACATGTACTGTATGTACACACCAATGTGTAAGTGTGTCTATATACAGGGTCGGACTGGGGCACCGGGACACCGGTGGGCCCGGGTCCTCAGCGGGCTCCCGAGCAGGACATACGGGTGCCCCTGGTTAACATGCTCCGCACTGCAAGGACCTGCTTCTCGGTCCCATGGGCAGATTGCCCTCATCCTGTGCGGCAGGCAAGGAGCGATCCCTCCAGCTCCACTGCCGACAGGAGGAAAATGGCAGCGTAGCTGCAGGGATCCGTCCTCACCTCTGCTTTCTGCCCGGCGTTTCCTCCCTCACACAGGCTCGCGCTGCTTGATGACGTCATCATACAGCATGGGCCTGTCAGGGAGAAAGATGCCGGGCAGGAAGCAGAGGACAGTGCTGCGGGGGAGCGCGCTGAGAGATAAGTTTTTTTTTTTTTTTAGGGAGAGCAATGGTGATTGAGGAGGTGGGTGGAGATATGACATGGTGGGGGATATATGGCATGGCAATGGGGGAGGTGGGGGGAGATATGCATGGCATGGTGATGGAGGAAGTAGGGGGAGATATGACATGGCATTAGTGATGGAGCAGGTGGGGGGAGAAATGGCAATGATGATGGAGTAGGTGGGGGGAGATATGGCAATGATGATGACGGAGCAGATGGGGGAGATATGGCAATGATGGAGGTGGTGGGGGGAGATATGGCAATGATGATGGAGGTGGTGGGGGGAGATATGGCAATGATGGAGAAGGTGGGGGAGATATGACAATGTTGGAGAAGGTTGGGGAGAGCTATGATATGGATGGGGAAGAGCAATTATGGAGGTAGGAGAGAGAAATGATGAGGAATTATTTGGACGCTATTTGCTGTTAATATCTGGTCTGGTCATGGCATGGTGGTATTTCTCCCTTGTATGTAGTAATATTCGGTTACTATGGGGTGGTAATATCTGGTCTGGTCAAGGTGTGGTGATATTTCTACCTTGTATGTAGTATTATTCGGTCACTATGTGGTGGTAATATGTGGTCTGGTCATGGTTTAGTGGTATTTCTCCCTTGTATGTGTTATTATTCGGTCACTATGTGGTGTAATATGTGGTCTGGTCATGGTGTGGTGGTATTTCTCCCTTGTATATAGTATTATTCGGTCACTATGTGGTGGTAATATGTAGTCCAGTCATGGTGTGGCAGTATTTCTCCCTTGTATGTGGTACTGTTTGTGTTGGTACAGTGGATTGTGTTGTGTATGGCAGTCATCTGTTCTCTCTGATATTAATTAGGAGAAGATTCTTTGTTTCCATTAGTGATTAATTAAATACTTGGAACAAGATGCACTTACAGGGGTTCTCCGATGAAACCAAGTAATCACCTCTCCACAGGATAAGTGATAAGTTATTGATTAGTGGGGGTCTGAATGCTGGGACCTGCACCGATTGGTAGAATGTGGAGCTTTTATCCCCATTAGACTGGAGCTCATGTGCGACTTGACCACTGATCCATTCATTCCCTCAGTGGCTGTTCTTGTTTTTTTTCTGGAAACCCCAAAGAGAATGAAGGGAGCTGCAGTCAGATGTCCCACCTACCGCTGCATTTTAAAATGGGGATAAGTGTCCTGACAGGGATAAAACTTCCCCATTCTTCTGATCGGTGCGGTTTCCAATGTTCGGACCCAAACGATCAGTCAGTTATCACCTATCCCGTGGAGCCCTTGGATCGGTGATAACTTGTTTTAACCAAAGAACCCCTTTACTGCAAACTACCGTAATTGTACATCCTAGTTATAGCATGTGCACAGTAGATGTGCAGGAGCCGCCTGTGATTTACAGCAGACGCTCCACTATAACGGGGATATCGGCTATCAGGTATTTACATATAGCTGTAGGGTGGGCCCTGAGGATCAATTCCTCCTGTGGGCCCCAGACACCCCAGTCCGACACTGTCTATATATATATACGAGAGTTGCCATTAAAATGGTATTGGTTGTATATCTCATACTTATGTTCAAAGATATATTGACCTCTAGAACCATGCCACTACTACAAGCCCAACAGGCACATGCTCACTGGGCTGCAGCCCTCACCTACATTGTGGGCCATCGGCCGTGGTTTTGCAGCTGCTGGCCTTTTAATATTTTTTCATGTCCATGTCGTGTGTACCCGCCCATGCGCGCCCATGCACGACGCACACGCACAGCGTTCAGTACACCGCAGTGGCGTACTCTTTGTCAGGCCTAGTGCCAGATAGTGTTATCAGGATGTTCTTGGTAGGAGGGGCTACCGCTCTCTGCGCGCCGGCTCCTTACTTTCCTGCAGGCTCATCTTCAAGCTCTGGGAGGGCTGCATGCTACACTGATTCATCTCCAGGCTATGGATGAGTTAACAAGCTGAGGCCATGTAATGTATGTACATCAGCCCTAGTGTATCCTACTGTATATGATGTGTATACATCAGCCCCAGTGTATCCTATGTGATGTACATACTGTACATCAGCACCTGTATATCCTATATGATGTATATACATCAGCCCTAGTGTATCCTATATGATGTATATACATCAGCCCTAGTGTATCCTATACGATGTATATACATCAGCCCCAGTGTATCCTATGTGATGTACATACTGTACATCAGCACCTGTATATCCTATATGATGTATATACATCAGCCCCAGTGTATCCTATACGATGTATATACTGTACATTAGCACCAGTATCTCTTATATGATATATATACATCAGCCCTAGTGTATCCTATACGATGTATATACATCAGCCCCAGTATATCCTATGTGATGTACATACTGTACATCAGCACCTGTATATCTATATGATGTATATACATCAGCCCCAGTGTATCCTATACGATGTATATACTGTACATTAGCACCAGTATCTCTTATATGATATATATACATCAGCCCTAGTGTATCCTATACGATGTATATACATCAGCCCCAGTATATCCTATGTGATGTACATACTGTACATCAGCACCTGTATATCTATATGATGTATATACATCAGCCCTAGTGTATCCTATACGATGTATATACATCAGCCCCAGTGTATCCTATACGATGTATATACTGTACATTAGCTCCAGTATCTCTTATATGATATATATACATCAGCCCTAGTGTATCCTATACGATGTATATACATCAGCCCCAGTGTATCCTATATGATGTATATACTCTACTTTAGCACCCGTATATCCTTTAAGATGTACTATATATACATCAGCCCTAGTGTATCCTATATGATGTTTGTACATCAGCATGTCACAAGGAGGTTTTCTCTAACATCACAAACTGTGATGGCGGCGTCCAAGTCTGTGGATTCCACAGATTCATATACTGCTCCTTGTAACTCCATTGATAGCTATGGTCAGTGCAGGGTGACTAGGGCATCGACTCTTAGAGCTGCAGCTCCTTGGCAGGTGAGCAAAAGTTAGTCTTTGCTGGGCTGAGGTTGTTGACTGCCTTTGATCACATGCTAGAGGAGAACCAGTCGTGTCTGCTGTTTCTCCATTTAAGCCGGCTGTGCTTTGCTGGCAATGCCAGTATAGTTTTTCTCTATCCTGTTCTGGAAAGGTGAACCCATACTGGTTTAGTGGTTATTGCTAAAGTTGTTGCAAGCGTTGTTTGGTAACCCTTTCCTTTTTCCCTAGGTGTCTTTATATTACTTTGTTGCCTCTCGGGTTTTAGACTTTATATTCCTTTGTGTATTTCCCTGAGAGCGTGTTGTGTGACTGTGCTTCAGTTCTGTCCTATCTTGTTTTGTATTCCCCCCATACACTGTACAAACTAGTGCTGCTTAGGAGCATAGTAAGGAACGAGGCTCGGGCATCTCCACATTCAGGAGTAATCCTGGGAACAGAAATAGCTAGGGACCCCGAGCCTGAGGGTCAGAATAGGAGCACACTTGCTATCCCACAGTCACACCATGACACAGCCCCAGTGTATTCTATATGATATATATATATCGGCCCCAGCGTATCCTATATGATCTATGTACATCGCTCCCAAGGTATCCTATATGATGCATATACACTAGCACAAGCGTATCCTATATGATGTATATACATAGTCTCCAGCATATCCTATGTAATGTATGTACATCATCACCAGTGTATCCTACATGACGTACAGTACAGACCAAAAGTTTGGACACACCTTCTCATTTAAAGATTTTTCTGTATTTTCTTGACTATGAAAATTGTACATTCACACTGAAGGCATCAAAACTATGAATTAACACATGTGGAATTATATACTTAACAAAAAAGTGTGAAACAACTGAAAATATGTCTTATATTCTTGGTCCTTCAAAGTAGCCACCTTTTGCTTTGATGACTGCTTTGCACACTCCTGGCATTCTCTTGATGAGAATAATAAAACATTAAATAATAAAGATACTTTTTATTATATTTTTTGGCCTTATATTCGTATTGTTTCTTGCTTAGGCACTTCGTGATATATGCTATTTATACGAATGGCCCTATATACATAGTCCTCTGAATAGTTTCCAATATGGAGATACTTGTTATCTCCTTTATATATTTGTTTGGTAATTTATTTTTCGGTTCTAATCTTTTTTCTAATGTGAGGAATGTGTAAGAAATAGACATTCCTCACATGTAATAAAGCTGTCAAACAGTTGCAAATCATGCACACAGGAGCGATTTAACCTTATCACCGAGCAGCTGTAAATACTCGGAGCTCGGCCCGAGCATAGTTGGCGAAAGGGTTAATAGAACATATTCGCTCAACACTAGTGTCAAGTCCTGCTGGAGAATGAAATTTCCATCTCCAAAAAGCTTGTCGGCAGAGGGAAGCATGAAGTGCTGTAAAATGTCCTGGTAGAAGGCTGCGCTGACTTTGGTCTTGATAAAACGCAGTGGACCTACACCAGCAGATGACATGGCTCCCCAAACCATCACCGATTGTGGAGACTTCACACTAGACCGCAAGCAGCTTGGATTGTGGCCTCTCCACTCTTCCTCGAGACTCTGGGACCATGATTTCCAAATGAAAATTGGAACTCTGGGACCTTGTGGAGTGTGTCAATGACTGCCTTCTGGACATCTGTCATGTCAGCAATTTTCCCTATGATTGTGGAGCCTTCTGAAACAGACTAAGGGACCTTTTAAATGCTTAGGAAGCCTTTGCATGTGTTTTTTTGTTAATTATTTTAATTCACTGAGATAATGGCTTTTGTGTTTTCATTGGCTGTAAGCCATAATCATCAACATTAACAGAAATAAACACGTGAAATAGATCACTCTGTTTGTAATGACTCTATATAATATACTAGATGGTGGCCCGATTCTAACGCATCGGGTATTCTAGAATATGTCTCCCGACGGTGGCGTACTTATATTAAATCTGCCGCCAATTGGCCGGAGACCGTGTTTAAATTTGGCGCCACAATCGCAGATTGGTCGCCATGGGCGGCCGCGAGCAATCAGCAGAGCGGGGTTTAAATTTGGCGCTGAAATAGCTGATTGGTCGCGGCCGGTTGCTGTGACCAATCAGCGAACCGTGTTAGTGAGGACCGGGGATCATCCACCTGCCTTATAATGCCCCATGCAGGTTGTCACTTCCCCCTCCCCCATATAATGCCCCATGCAGGATGTCACCCCCCCTCCCTTATAATGCCCCATGCAGGATGTCACTCCCCCCCATATAATGCCCCATGCAGGATGTCACATCCCCCCTCCTTTATAATGCCCCATGCAGGATGTCACATCCCCCCTCCCTTATAATGCCCCAAGAAGGATGTCACATCCCCCCCATATAATGGCCCATGCAGGATGTCACATCCCCCCTCCCTTATAATGCCCCATGTAGGATGTCACATCCCCCCCTTCCTTATAATGCCCCATGCAGGATGTCACATCCCCCCTTCCGTTATAATGCACCATGCAGGAAGTCACATCCCTCCTATAGAATGCCCCATGCAGGAAGTCACATCCCCCCTCGCTTATAATGGCCCCTCCACGATGTCACAAACCCCCACCCCACCATTTAATGCCCTATGCCCCCATACAATAAAGAAAAAAATCCTATACTCACCTCAATTCTCAGCTGCTGCTCCGGACTCCAGCGTAGCCGGCATCTTCCCGCTGCGCGCTGTGACCGCTCAGGAGAGAGTGCAGTGTAAAGACGTCACCAAGCCCTCTGACCTGAGACGTCACAGAGCAGCAGTGGAAGACACAGGAGCTGCTGCGGAGGCACAGGGTGGGGTAAGTATGGCGCCGGGTGCCGGGGCCCTGAGCAAGTGGGGGGAGGGGAGGAGAGGAGAGGGGAGGGGGGTGTCACACTTGTGGTCGGGAGATAAGCGGCCGTAGCCGCTGATCTCCCGACGGTAGCCGCATGGAGGTCAGCGGCGCCTCCGGTCGGGGGACTTATGCTGCGAGCAGCCGGCTGCATCTCCCGGCTGCATCGCCGCTGACCTCCGTGCGGCAGATGAGCTGCTAACGGCCGCCATCTTTTTCTGAAATGCCGCGTCGCTGATTGGCCGCGCCGGACCAATCAGCGACGCAGGATTTCCTGGACAGAAGGACAGACAGATAGACGGGATAAGAAAATTATATTAATGACTCTATATAATATATGAGTTTCACTTTTTGTATTGAAGAACTGAAATAAATTAACTTCTTGATGATATTATAATTTAGTGAGATGCACCTATATATACATCGGCCCCAGTGTATCCCATGTGATGTATATACATCGTCCCCAACGTATCCTATGTGATGTATATACATTGTTCCCAACGTATGCTATATGATGTATATACATCGTCCCCAACGTATCCTATGTGATGTATATACATTGTTCCCAACGTATCCTATATGATGTATATACATCGTCCCCAACGTATCCCATGTGATGTATATACATCGTCCCCAATGTATCCTATGTGATGTATATACATTGTCCCCAACGTATCCTATATGATGTATATACACAGGGGTGGATTAAGAGTAGCCAGGGCCCCGGGCAGTTTAAAAGGTGTGGCCCCCCCCCAGGTATCGGATGTATCACGTGACATGTCACATGATCCCCTTTGATAGATCATGTGATTGGTCATGTGATCAACACACAGATGTTCTGATCACATCTATAGACAGAGAATGAGGAAAAAAAATTTCCATAACATAGCACTATATATAGTAGATCAGGGTGGCAGATTAATTTTCCGGAGGGGCCACATGAGAGATCGTGACTGTTATGGAGGCCGATCCAATAGGCTGAAATTAATTCTGCTCCATATTAATATTAACAAAATAATTAAAAAAATTATATTAATTGTATGACTTAATATTGAGCAGAATTAAGTATGCTGACATCCCTCTATATACAGTATGAGCCCCCGCATAGCTCCCTAGATACAGTATGAGCGCCCGCATAGCTCCCTAGATACAGTATGAGCCCCCGCATAGCCCCTCTATATACAGTATGAGCCCCCACATAGCCTCCTATATACAGTATGAGCCCCGCATAGCTCCCTAGATACAGTATGAGCCCCTGCAGAGCCCTGTACATATAGTATGAGCCCCCACACAGCCCCCTACATACAGTATGAGCCCCCACATAGCCCTGTACATACAGTATGAGCCCACACACTGCCACCTACATACAGTATGAGCCCCTACATAGTTATTTAGATACAAAATGAGTCTGCACATAGCCCCTATATACAGTATGAGCCCGCACATAGCTCCTTATATACAATATGAGCCTGCACATAGCTCCCTATATACAGTGTGAGCCCGCACATAGCTCCCTATATACAGTATGAGCCCGCACATAGCTCCCTATATACAGTATGAGCCCGCACATAGCTCCCTATATACAGTATGAGCCCGCACATAGCGGTCTAGATACAGTATGAGCCCCCGCAGAGCCCTGTACATACAGTATGAGCCCACACACTGCCACCTACATACAGTATGAGCCCCCACATAGCCCTGTACATACAGTATGAGCCCACACACTGCCACCTACATACAGTATGAGCCCCTACATAGTTACTTAGATACAATATGAGTCTGCACATAGCCCCTATATACAGTATGAGCCCGCACATAGCTTCCTATATACAATATGAGCCCGCACATAGCTCCCTATATAAAGTATGAGCCCGCACATAGCTCCTTATATACAATATGAGCCCGCACATAGCTCCCTATATACAGTATGAGCCCGCACATAGCTCGCTATATACAGTATGAGCCCGCACATAGCTCCCTATATACAGTGTGAACACGCACATAGCTCCCTATATACAGTATGAGCCCGCACATAGCTCCCTATATACAGTATGAGCCCGCACATAGCTCCCTATATACAGTATGAGCCCGCACATAGCGGTCTAGATACAGTATGAGCCCCCGCAGAGAGCCCTGTACATACAGTATGAGCCCACACACTGCCACCTACATACAGTATGAGCCCCCACATAGCCCTGTACATACAGTATGAGCCCACACACTGCCACCTACATACAGTATGAGCCCCCGCATAGCCCTGTACATACAGTATGAGCCCACACACTGCCACCTACATACAGTATGAGCCCCTACATAGTTACTTAGATACAATATGAGTCTGCACATAGAGCATTTTTAAACTTCAGCAGAATTCCGAAGAACAATGGAAGAGTTCCGTAGCATTTTTAAACTTCAGCAGAATTACGAAGAAGAATGGAAGTGTTCCATAGCATTTTTAAACTTCATCAGAATTCTGAAGAACAATGGAAGTGATCCGTAACATTTTTAAACTTCAGCAGATTACCCAAGAACAATGGAAGAGTACCGTAGCATTTATAAACTTCAGCAGAATTCTGAGAACAATGGAAGAGTTCCGTAGCATTTTAAACTTCAACAGAATTCCAAGAACAATGGAAGAGTTCCGTAGCATTTTTAAACTTCAGCAGAAATCCGAGAACAATGGAAGAGTTCCGCAGCAGTTTTAAACTTCACCAGAATTCCGAGAACAATGGAAGAGTTCCGTACCATTTTTAAACTTCACCAGAATTCCGAGAACAATGGAAGAGTTCCATAGCATTTTTAAACTTCACCAGAATTCCGAGAACAATGGAAGAGTTCCGTAGCATTTTTAAACTTCAGCAGAATTCCGAAGAACAATGGAAGAGTGCCGTAGCATTTTTAAACTTCAGTAGAATTAAGAATAACAATGGAAGAGTTCCGTAGCATTTTTAAACTTCACCAGAATTCCGTGAACAATGGAAGAGTTCCGTAGCATTTTTAAACTTCAGCAGAATTCCGAAGAACAAAGAAAGTGTTCCGTAGAATTTTTAAACTTCAGCAGATTTCCGAAGAACAATGGAAGAGTTCCGTAGCATTTTTAAACTTCAGCAGAATTCTGCAAAACAATGGAAGAGTTCCGTAGCATTTTTAAACTTCAGCAGAATTCCGAAGAACAATCGAAGAGTTCCGTAGCATTTTTAAACTTTAGCAGAATTCCGAAGAACAATGGAAGAGTTCCGTAGCATTTTTAAACTTCAGCAGAATTCCGAAGAACAATGGAAATGATCCGTAACATTTTTAAACTTCAGCAGAATTCCCAAGAACAATGGAAGAGTACCATAGAATTTATAAACTTCAGAAGAATTCTGAGAACAATGGAAGAGTTCCGTAGCATTTTTAAACTTCACCAGAATTCCACGAACAATGGAAGAGTTCTGTAGCATTTTTTAACTTCTGCAGAATTCCAAAGAACAATGGAAGAGTTCCGTAGCATTTTTAAACTTCAGCAGAATTCCGAAGAACAATGGAAGAGTTCCGTAGCATTTTTAAAATTCATCAGAATTCCAAAGAACAATGGAAAAGTTCCGTAGCATTTTTAAACTTCAGCAGAATTCCGAAGAACAATGGAAGAGGTCCGTAGCATTTTTAAACTTCAGCAGAATAACGAGAACAATGGAAGAGTTCCGTAGCATTTTTAAACTTCACCAGAATTACGAGAACAATGGAAGAGTTCCGTAGCATTTTTAAACTTCAACAGAATTCCGAGAACAATGGAAGAGTTCCGTAGCATTTTTAAACTTCAGCAGAATTCTGAAGAACAATGGAAGAGTTCCGTAGCATTTTTAAACTTCAGCAGAATTCCGAAGAACAATGGAAGAGTTCCTTTGCAGTTCTAGGCTTCATCAGAATTCCGAAGAACAATGGAAGAGTTTCGTAGCATTTTTAAACTTCAGCAGAATTCAGAAGAACAATGGAAGAGTTCCGTAGCATTTTTAAACTTCAGCAGAATTCCGAAGAACAATGGAAGAGTTCCGTAGCATTTTTAAACTTCAGCAGAATTAAGAATAACAATGGAAGAGTTCCGTAGCATTTTTAAACTTCACCAGAATTCCGTGAACAATGGAAGAGTTCCGTAGCATTTTTAAACTTCAGCAGAATTCCGAAGAACAAAGGAAGTGTTCCGTAGCATTTTTAAACTTCAGCAGTATTCTGAAGAACAATGGAAGAGTTCCGTAGCATTTTCAAACTTCAGAAGAATTCCGAGAACAATGGAAGAGTTCCACAGCATTTTTAAACTTCAACAGAATTCCAAAAAACAATGGAAGAGTTCCGTAGCATTTTTAAACTTCAGCAGAATTCCGAAGAACAATGGAAGAGTTCCGTAGCATTTTTAAACTTCGTCAGAATTCCGAAGAACAATGGAAGAGTTCCGTAGCATTTTTAAATTACAGCAGAATTCCGAAGAACAATGGAAGAGTTCCGTAGCATTTTTAAACTTCAGCAGAATTCCGAGAACAATGGATGAGTTCCGCAGCATTTTTAAACTTCACCAGAATTCCGAGAACAATGGAAGAGTTCCGTAGCATTTTTAAACTTCAGCAGAATTCCGAGAACAATGGAAGAGTTCCGTAGCATTTTTAAACTTCACCAGAATTACGAGAACAATGGAAGAGTTCCGTAGCATTTTTAAACTTCAACAGAATTCCGAGAACAATGGAAGAGTTCCGTAGCATTTTTAAACTTCAGCAGAATTCCGAAGAACAATGGAAGAGTTCCGTAGCATTTTTAAACTTCATCAGAATTCCGAAGAACAATGGAAGAGTTCCGTAGCATTTTTAAACTTCACCAGAATTCCGAAGAAAAATGGAAGAGTTCCGTAGCATTTTTAAACTTCAGCAGAATTGCGAAGAACAATGGAAGTGTTCCATAGCATTTTTAAACTTCATCAGAATTCTGAAGAACAATGGAAGTGATCCGTAACATTTTTAAACTTCAGCAGAATACCCAAGAACAATGGAAGAGTTCCGTAGCATTTTAAACTTCAACAGAATTCCAAGAACAATGGAAGAGTTCCGTAGCATTTTTAAACTTCAGCAGAAATCTGAGAACAATGGAAGAGTTCCGCAGCAGTTTTAAACTTCACCAGAATTCCGAGAACAATGGAAGAGTTCCGTACCATTTTTAAACTTCACCAGAATTCCGAGAACAATGGAAGAGTTCCGTAGCATTTTTAAACTTCACCAGAATTCCGAGAACAATGGAAGAGTTCCGTAGCATTTTTAAACTTCACCAGAATTCCGAGAACAATGGAAGCGTTCCGTAGCATTTTTAAACTTCAGCAGAATTCCGAAGAACAATGGAAGAGTTCCGTAGCATTTTTAAGCTTCAGTAGAATTAAGTATGACAATGGAAGAGTTCCGTAGCATTTTTAAACTTCACTAGAATTCCGTGAACAATGGAAGAGTTCCGTAGCATTTTTAAACTTCAGCAGAATTCTGCAAAACAATGGAAGAGTTCCGTAGCATTTTTAAACTTCAGCAGAATTCCGAAGAACAATGGAAGAGTTCCGTAGCATTTTTAAACTTCAGCAGAATTCTGCAAAACAATGGAAGAGTTCCGTAGCATTTTTAATCTTCAGCAGAATTCCGAAGAACAATGGAAGAGTTCCGTAGCATTTTTAAACTACAGCAGAATTCCGAAGAACAATGGAAGAGTTCCGTAGCATTTCTAAACTTCAGCAGAATTCCGAAGAACAATGGAATTGATCCGTAACATTTTTAAACTTCAGCAGAATTCCCAAGAACAATGGAAGAGCACCGTAGAATTTATAAGCTTCAGCAGAATTCTGAGAACAATGGAAGAGTTCCGTAGCATTTTTAAACTTCACCAGAATTCCAAGAACAATGGAAGAGTTACGTAGCATTTTTAAACTTCTGCAGAATTCCGAAGAACAATGGAAGAGTTCCGTAGCATTTTTAAACTTCAGCAGAATTCCGAAGAACAATGGAAGAGTTCCGTAGCCTTTTTAAACTTCGTCAGAATTCCGAAGAACAATGGAAGAGTTCCGTAGCATTTTTAAACTTCAGCAGAATTCCGAAGAACAATGGAAGAGTTCCGTAGCCTTTTTAAACTTCGTCAGAATTCCGAAGAACAATGGAAAAGTTCCGTACCATTTTTATACTTCAGCAGAATTCCGAAGAACAATGGAAGAGTTCCGTAGCATTTTTAAACTTCAGCAGAATTCCGAGAACAATGGATGAGTTCCGTAGCATTTTTAAACTTCACCAGAATTCCGAGAACAATGGAAGAGTTCCGTAGCATTTTTAAACTTCACCAGAATTCCAAGAACAATGGAAGAGTTCCATAGCATTTTTAAACTTCAGCAGAATTCTGAAGAACAATGGAAGAGTTCCGTAGCATTTTTAAACTTCAGCAGAATTCCGAAGAACAATGGAAGAGTTCCGTAGCATTTTTAAACTTCAGCAGAATTCCGAGAACAATGAAAGTGTTCCGTAGCATTTTTAAACTTCACCAGAATTCCAAGAACAATGGAAGAGTTCCGTAGCATTTTTAAACTTCTGGAGAATTCCGAAGAACAATGGAAGAGTTCCGTAGCATTTTTAAACTTCAGCAGAATTCCGAAGAACAATGGAAGAGTTCCGTAGCCTTTTTAAACTTTGTCAGAATTCCGAAGAACAATGGAAAAGTTCCGTACCATTTTTATACTTCAGCAGAATTCCGAAGAACAATGGAAGAGTTCCGTAGCATTTTTAAACTTCAGCAGCATTCCGAGAACAATGGATGAGTTCAGTAGCATTTTTAAACTTCACCAGAATTCCGAGAACAATGGAAGAGTTCCGTAGCATTTTTAAACTTCACCAAAATTCCGAGAACAATGGAAGAGTTCCATAGCATTTTTAAACTTCATCAGAATTCTGAAGAACAATGGAAGTGATCCGTAACATTTTTAAACTTCAGCAGAATACCCAAGAACAATGGAAGAGTACCGTAGCATTTATAAACTTCAGCAGAATTCTGAGAACAATGGAAGAGTTCCGTAGCATTTTAAATTTCAACAGAATTCCAAGAACAATGGAAGAGTTCCGTAGCATTTTTAAACTTCAGCAGAAATCCGAGAACAATGGAAGAGTTCCGCAGCAGTTTTAAACTTCACCAGAATTCCGAGAACAATGGAAGAGTTCCGTAGCATTTTTAAACTTCACCAGAATTCCGAGAACAATGGAAGAGTTCCATAGCATTTTTAAACTTCATCAGAATTCTGAAGAACAATGGAAGTGATCCGTAACATTTTTAAACTTCAGCAGAATACCCAAGAACAATGGAAGAGTACCGTAGCATTTATAAACTTCAGCAGAATTCTGAGAACAATGGAAGAGTTCCGTAGCATTTTAAACTTCAACAGAATTCCAAGAACAATGGAAGAGTTCCGTAGCATTTTTAAACTTCAGCAGAATTCCGAAGAACAATGGAAGAGTTCCGTAGCCTTTTTAAACTTCGTCAGAATTCCGAAGAACAATGGAAAAGTTCCGTACCATTTTTATACTTCAGCAGAATTCCGAAGAACAATGGAAGAGTTCCGTAGCATTTTTAAACTTCAGCAGAATTCCGAGAACAATGGATGAGTTCCGTAGCATTTTTAAACTTCACCAGAATTCCGAGAACAATGGAAGAGTTCCGTAGCATTTTTAAACTTCACCAGAATTCCAAGAACAATGGAAGAGTTCCATAGCATTTTTAAACTTCAGCAGAATTCTGAAGAACAATGGAAGAGTTCCGTAGCATTTTTAAACTTCAGCAGAATTCCGAAGAACAATGGAAGAGTTGCGTAGCATTTTTAAACTTCAGCAGAATTCCGAGAACAATGAAAGTGTTCCGTAGCATTTTTAAACTTCACCAGAATTCCAAGAACAATGGAAGAGTTCCGTAGCATTTTTAAACTTCTGGAGAATTCCGAAGAACAATGGAAGAGTTCCGTAGCATTTTTAAACTTCAGCAGAATTCCGAAGAACAATGGAAGAGTTCCGTAGCCTTTTTAAACTTTGTCAGAATTCCGAAGAACAATGGAAAAGTTCCGTACCATTTTTATACTTCAGCAGAATTCCGAAGAACAATGGAAGAGTTCCGTAGCATTTTTAAACTTCAGCAGAATTCCGAGAACAATGGATGAGTTCAGTAGCATTTTTAAACTTCACCAGAATTCCGAGAACAATGGAAGAGTTCCGTAGCATTTTTAAACTTCACCAAAATTCCGAGAACAATGGAAGAGTTCCATAGCATTTTTAAACTTCATCAGAATTCTGAAGAACAATGGAAGTGATCCGTAACATTTTTAAACTTCAGCAGAATACCCAAGAACAATGGAAGAGTACCGTAGCATTTATAAACTTCAGCAGAATTCTGAGAACAATGGAAGAGTTCCGTAGCATTTTAAATTTCAACAGAATTCCAAGAACAATGGAAGAGTTCCGTAGCATTTTTAAACTTCAGCAGAAATCCGAGAACAATGGAAGAGTTCCGCAGCAGTTTTAAACTTCACCAGAATTCCGAGAACAATGGAAGAGTTCCGTAGCATTTTTAAACTTCACCAGAATTCCGAGAACAATGGAAGAGTTCCATAGCATTTTTAAACTTCATCAGAATTCTGAAGAACAATGGAAGTGATCCGTAACATTTTTAAACTTCAGCAGAATACCCAAGAACAATGGAAGAGTACCGTAGCATTTATAAACTTCAGCAGAATTCTGAGAACAATGGAAGAGTTCCGTAGCATTTTAAACTTCAACAGAATTCCAAGAACAATGGAAGATTTCCGTAGCATTTTTAAACTTCAGCAGAAATCCGAGAACAATGGAAGAGTTCCGCAGCAGTTTTAAACTTCACCAGAATTCCGAGAACAATGGAAGAGTTCCGTACCATTTTTAAACTTCACCAGAATTCCGAGAACAATGGAAGAGTTCCGTTGCAGTTTTAAACTTCATCAGAATTCCGAAGAACAAAGGAAGAGTTCCGCAGCATTTTTAAACTTCAGCAGAACTCAGAAGAAAAATGGAAGAGTTCCGTAGGATTTTTAAACTTCAGCAGAATTCCGAAGAACAATCGAAGAGTTCCGTAGCATTTTTAAACTTCAGCAGAATTCCGAAGAACAATGGATGAGTTCCGTAGCATATTGAAACTTCAGCACAATTCTGAAGAACAATGGAAATGATCCGTAACATCTTTAAACTTCAGCAGAATTCCGAAGAACAATGGAAGAGTTCCGTAGCATTTTTAAACTTCATCAGAATTCCGAAGAACAATGGAAGAGTTCCGTTGCATTTTTAAACTTCAGCAGAATTCCGAAGAACAATGGAATTGATCCGTAACATTTTTAAACTTCAGCAGAATTCCCAAAAGCAATGGAAGAGCACCGTAGAATTTATAAGCTTCAGCAGAATTCTGAGAACAATGGAAGAGTTCCGTAGCATTTTTAAACTTCACCAGAATTCCAAGAACAATGGAAGTGTTCCGTAGCATTTTTAAACTTCTGCAGAATTCCGAAGAACAATGTAAGAGTTCCGTAGCATTTTTAAACTTCAGCAGAATTCCGAAGAACAATGGAAGAATTCCGTAGCCTTTTTAAACTTTGTCAGAATTCCGAAGAACAATGGAAAAGTTCCGTACCATTTTTATACTTCAGCAGAATTCCGAAGAACAATGGAAGAGTTCCGTAGCATTTATAAACTTCAGCAGAATTCCGAGAACAATGGATGAGTTCAGTAGCATTTTTAAACTTCACCAGAATTCCGAGAACAATGGAAGAGTTCCGTAGCATTTTTAAACTTCACCAGAATTCCGAGAACAATGGAAGAGTTCCATAGCATTTTTAAACTTCATCAGAATTCTGAAGAACAATGGAAGTGATCCGTAACATTTTTAAACTTCAGCAGAATACCGAAGAACAATGGAAGAGTACCGTAGCATTTATAAACTTCAGCAGAATTCTGAGAACAATGGAAGAGTTCCGTAGCATTTTAAACTTCAACAGAATTCCACGAACAATGGAAGAGTTCCGTAGCATTTTTAAACTTCAGCACAAATCCGAGAACAATGGAAGAGTTCCGCAGCAGTTTTAAACTTCACCAGAATTCCGAGAACAATGGAAGAGTACCGTACCATTTTTAAACTTCACCAGAATTCCGAGAACAATGGAAGAGTTCCGTTGCAGTTTTAAACTTCAGCAGAATTCTGAAGAAAAATGGAAATGATCCGTAGCATTTTTGAACTTCAGCAGAATTCCGAAGAACAATGGAAGAGTTCCGTAGCATTTTTAAACTTCAGCAGAATTCCGAAGAACAATGGAAGAGTTCCATAGCATTTTTAAACTTCAGCAGAATTCCGAAGAACAATGGAATTGATCCGTAACATTTTTAAACTTCAGCAGAATTCCCAAGAACAATGGAAGAGCACCGTAGAAATTATAAGCTTCAGCAGAATTCTGAGAACAATGGAAGAGTTCCGTAGCATTTTTAAACTTCACCAGAATTCCAAGAACAATGGAAGAGTTCCGTAGCATTTTTAAACTTCTGCAGAATTCTGAAGAACAAAGGAAGAGTTCCGTAGCAGTTTTAGGCTTCATCAGAATTCCGAAGAACAATGGAAGAGTTCCGTAGCATTTTTAAACTTCAGCAGAATTCAGAAGAACAATGGAAGAGTTCCATAGCATTTTTAAACTTCAGCAGAATTCCGAAGAACAATGGAAGAGTTCCGTTGCATTTTTAAACTTCAGCAGAATTCCGAAGAACAATGGAAGAGTTTCGTTGCAGTTTTAAACTTCATCAGAATTCCGAAGAACAATGGAAGAGTTCCGTAGCATTTTTATACTTCAGCAGAACTCAGAAGAACAATGGAAGAGTTCCGTAGCATTTTTAAACTTCAGCAGAATTCCGAAGAACAATGGAAGAGTTCCGTAGCATTTTTAAACTTCAGTAGAATTAAGAATAACAATGGAAGAGTTCCGTAGCATTTTTAAACTTCACCAGAATTCCGTGAACAATGGAAGAGTTCCGTAGCATTTTTAAACTTCAGCAGAATTCCGAAGAACAAAGAAAGTGTTCCGTAGCATTTTTAAACTTCAGCAGATTTCCGGAGAACAATGGAAGAGTTCCGTAGCATTTTTAAACTTAAGCAGAATTCTGCAAAGCAATGGAAGAGTTCCGTAACATTTTTAAACTTCAGCAGAATTCCGAAGAACAATCGAAGAGTTCCGTAGCATTTTTAAACTTCTGCAGAATTCCGAAGAACAATGGAAGAGTTCCGTAGCATTTTTAAACTTCAGCAGAATTCCGAAGAACAATGGAAGAGTTCCGTAGCCTTTTTAAACTTCGTCAGAATTCCGAAGAACAATGGAAAAGTTCCGTACCATTTTTATACTTCAGCAGAATTCCGAGAACAATGGAAGAGTTCCATAGTATTTTTAAACTTCAGCAGAATTCCGAAGAACAATGGAAGAGTTCCGTAGCATTTTTAAACTTCAGCAGAATTCCGAAGAACAATGGAAGAGTTCCGTAGCATTTTTAAACTTCAGCAGAATTCCGAGAACATTGGAAGGTTCCGTAGCATTTTTAAACTTCACCAGAATTCCGAGAACAATGGAAGAGTTCCGTAGGATTTTTAAACTTCAGCAGAATTCCGAGAACAATGGAAGAGTTCCGTAGCATTTTTAAACTGCAGCAGAATTCCGAAGAACAATGGAAGAGTTCCGAAGCATTTTTAAACTTCAGCAGAATTCCGAAGAACAATGGAAGAGTTGCGTTGCAGTTTTAGGCTTCATCAGAATTCCGAAGAACAATGGAAGAGTTCCGTAGCATTTTTAAACTTCAGCAGAATTCAGAAGAACAATGTAAGAGTTCCGTAGCATTTTTAAACTTCAGCAGAATTCCGAAGAACAATGGAAGAGTTCCGTAGCATTTTTAAACTTCAGCAGAATTCCGAAGAACAATGGAAGAGTTCCGTTGCAGTTTTAAACTTCATCAGAATTCCGAAGAACAATGGAAGAGTTCCGTAGCATTTTTAAACTTCAGCAGAACTCAGAAGAACAATGGAAGAGTTCCGTAGCATTTTTAAACTTCAGCAGAATTCCGAAGAACAATGGAAGAGTTCCGTAGCATTTTTAAACTTCAGTAGAATTAAGAATAACAATGGAAGAGTTCCGTAGCATTTTTAAACTTCAGCAGAATTCTGCAAAGCAATGGAAGAGTTCCGTAGCATTTTTAAACTTCAGCAGAATTCCGAAGAAAAATCGAAGAGTTCCGTAGCATTTTTAAACTTCAGCAGAATTCCGAAGAACAATGGAAGAGTTCCGTAGCATTTTTAATCTTCAGCAGAATTCCGAAGAACAATGGAAATGATCCGTAACATTTTTAAACTTCAGCAGAATTCCCAAGAACAATGGAAGAGTACCATAGAATTTATAAACTTCAGAAGAATTCTGAGAACAATGGAAGAGTTCCGTAGCATTTTTAAACTTCACCAGAATTCCACGAACAATGGAAGAGTTCCGTAGCATTTTTTAACTTCTGCAGAATTCCGAAGAACAATGGAGAGTTCCGTAGCATTTTTAAACTTCAGCAGAATTCCGAAGAACAATGGAAGAGTTCCGTAGCATTTTTAAAATTCATCAGAAATCCAAAGAACAATGGAAAAGTTCCGTAGCATTTTTAAACTTCAGCAGAATTCCGAAGAACAATGGAAGAGTTCCGTAGCATTTTTAAACTTCTGCAGAATTCCGAGAACAATGGAAGAGTTCCGTAGCATTTTTAAACTTCAACAGAATTCCGAGAACAATGGAAGAGTTCCGTAGCATTTTTAAACTTCAGCAGAATTCCGAAGAACAATGGAAGAGTTCCGTAGCATTTTTAAACTTCATCAGAATTCCGAAGAACAATGGAAAAGTTCCGTAGCATTTTTAAACTTCACCAGAATTCCGAGAACAATGGAAGAGTTCCGTAGCATTTTTAAACTTCACCAGAATTCCGAGAACAATGGAAGAGTTCCGTAGCATTTTTAAACTTCAGCAGAATTCCGAAGAACAATGGAAGAGTTCCGTAGCATTTTTAAACTTCATCAGAATTCCGAAGAACAATGGAAAAGTTCCGTAGCATTTTTAAACTTCAGCAGAATTCCGAAGAACAATGGAAGAGTTCCGTAGCATTTTTAAACTTCAGCAGAATTCCGAAGAACAATGGAAGTGTTCCATAGCATTTTTAAACTTCATCAGAATTCTGAAGAAGAATGGAAGTGATCCGTAACATTTTTAAACTTCAGCAGAATACCCAAGAACAATGGAAGAGTACCGTAGCATTTATAAACTTCAGCAGAATTCTGAGAACAATGGAAGAGTTCCGTAGCATTTTAAACTTGAACAGAATTCCAAGAACAATGGAAGAGTTCCGCAGCATTTTTAAACTTCAGCAGAAATCCGAGAACAATGGAAGAGTTCCGCAGCATTTTTAAACTTCAACAGAATTCCAAGAACAATGGAAGAGTTCCGTAGCATTTTTAAACTTCAGCAGAAATCCGAGAACAATGGAAGAGTTCCGCAGCAGTTTTAAACTTCACCAGAATTCCGAGAACAATGGAAAAGTTCCGTACCATTTTTAAGCTTCACCAGAATTCCGAGAACAATGGAAGAGTTCCGTAGCATTTTTAAACTTCAACAGAATTCCGAGAACAATGGAAGAGTTCCGTAGCATTTTTAAACTTCAGCAGAATTCCGAAGAACAATGGAAGAGTTCCGTAGCATTTTTAAACTTCACCAGAATTACGAGAACAATGGAAGAGTTCCGTAGCATTTTTAAACTTCAACAGAATTCCGAGAGCAATGGAAGAGTTCCGTAGCATTTTTAAACTTCAGCAGAATTCCGAAGAACAATGGAAGAGTTCCGTAGCATTTTTAAACTTCATCAGAATTCCGAAGAACAATGGAAAAGTTCCGTAGCATTTTTAAACTTCAGCAGAATTCCGAAGAACAATGGAAGAGTTCCGTAGCATTTTTAAACTTCAGCAGAATTCCGAAGAACAATGGAAGTGTTCCATAGCATTTTTAAACTTCATCAGAATTCTGAAGAACAATGGAAGTGATCCGTAACATTTTTAAACTTCAGCAGAATACCCAAGAACAATGGAAGAGTACCGTAGCATTTATAAACTTCAGCAGAATTCTGAGAACAATGGAAGAGTTCCGTAGCATTTTAAACTTCAACAGAATTCCAAGAACAATGGAAGAGTTCCGTAGCATTTTTAAACTTCAGCAGAAATCCGAGAACAATGGAAGAGTTCCGCAGCAGTTTTAAACTTCACCAGAATTCCGAGAACAATGGAAGAGTTCCGTACCATTTTTAAACTTCACCAGAATTCCGAGAACAATGGAAGAGTTCCGTACCATTTTTAAACTTCACCAGAATTCCCAGAACAATGGAAGAGTTCCGTAGCATTTTTAAACTTCAGCAGAATTCTGAAGAACAATGGAAGAGTTCCGTAGCATTTTTAAACTTCAGCAGAATTGTGAAGAACAATGGAAGTGTTCCATAGCATTTTTAAACTTCATCAGAATTCTGAAGAACAATGGAAGTGATCCGTAACATTTTTAAACTTCAGCAGAATACCCAAGAACAATGGAAGAGTACCGTAGCATTTATAAACTTCAGCAGAATTCTGAGAACAATGGAAGAGTTCCGTAGCATTTTAAACTTCAACAGAATTCCAAGAACAATGGAAGAGTTCCGCAGCATTTTTAAACTTCAGCAGAAATCCGAGAACAATGGAAGAGTTCCGCAGCAGTTTTAAACTTCACCAGAATTCCGAGAACAATGGAAGAGTTCCGTACCATTTTTAAACTTCACCAGAATTCCCAGAACAATGGAAGAGTTCCGTAGCATTTTTAAACTTCAGCAGAATTCTGAAGAACAATGGAAGAGTTCCGTAGCATTTTTAAACTTCAGCAGAATTGCGAAGAACAATGGAAGTGTTCCATAGCATTTTTAAACTTCATCAGAATTCTGAAGAACAATGGAAGTGATCCGTAACATTTTTAAACTTCAGCAGAATACCCAAGAACAATGGAAGAGTACCGTAGCATTTATAAACTTCAGCAGAATTCTGAGAACAATGGAAGAGTTCCGTAGCATTTTAAACTTCAACAGAATTCCAAGAACAATGGAAGAGTTCCGTAGCATTTTTAAACTTCAGCAGAAATCCGAGAACAATGGAAGAGTTCCGCAGCATTTTTAAACTTCACCAGAATTCCGAGAACAATGGAAGAGTTCCGTACCATTTTTAAGCTTCACCAGAATTCCGAGAACAATGGAAGAGTTCCGTAGCATTTTTAAACTTCAACAGAATTCCGAGAACAATGGAAGAGTTCCGTAGCATTTTTAAACTTCAGCAGAATTCCGAAGAACAATGGAAGAGTTCCGTAGCATTTTTAAACTTCACCAGAATTACGAGAACAATGGAAGAGTTCCGTAGCATTTTTAAACTTCAACAGAATTCCGAGAACAATGGAAGAGTTCCGTAGCATTTTTAAACTTCAGCAGAATTCCGAAGAACAATGGAAGAGTTCCGTAGCATTTTTAAACTTCATCAGAATTCCGAAGAACAATGGAAAAGTTCCGTAGCATTTTTAAACTTCAGCAGAATTCCGAAGAACAATGGAAGAGTTCCGTAGCATTTTTAAACTTCAGCAGAATTCCGAAGAACAATGGAAGTGTTCCATAGCATTTTTAAACTTCATCAGAATTCTGAAGAACAATGGAAGTAATCCGTAACATTTTTAAACTTCAGCAGAATACCCAAGAACAATGGAAGAGTACCCTAGCATTTATAAACTTCAGCAGAATTCTGAGAACAATGGAAGAGTTCCGTAGCATTTTAAACTTCAACAGAATTCCAAGAACAATGGAAGAGTTCCATAGCATTTTTAAACTTCAGCAGAAATCCGAGAACAATGGAAGAGTTCCGCAGCAGTTTTAAACTTCACCAGAATTCCGAGAACAATGGAAGAGTTCCGTACCATTTTTAAACTTCACCAGAATTCCCAGAACAATGGAAGAGTTCCGTAGCATTTTTAAACTTCAGCAGAATTCTGAAGAACAATGGAAGAGTTCCGTAGCATTTTTAAACTTCAGCAGAATTGCGAAGAACAATGGAAGTGTTCCATAGCATTTTTAAACTTCATCAGAATTCTGAAGAACAATGGAAGTGATCCGTAACATTTTTAAACTTCAGCAGAATACCCAAGAACAATGGAAGAGTACCGTAGCATTTATAAACTTCAGCAGAATTCTGAGAACAATGGAAGAGTTCCGTAGCATTTTAAACTTCAACAGAATTCCAAGAACAATGGAAGAGTTCCGTAGCATTTTTAAACTTCAGCAGAAATCCGAGAACAATGGAAGAGTTCCGCAGCAGTTTTAAACTTCACCAGAATTCCGAGAACAATGGAAGAGTTCCGTACCATTTTTAAGCTTCACCAGAATTCCGAGAACAATGGAAGAGTTCCGTAGCATTTTTCAACTTCACCAGAATTCCGAGAACAATGGAAGAGTTCCGTAGCATTTTTAAACTTCAGCAGAATTCCGAAGAACAATGGAAGAGTTCCGTAGCATTTTTAAACTTCAGTAGAATTAAGAATAACAATGGAAGAGTTCCGTAGCATTTTTAAACTTCACCAGAATTCCGAAGAACAAAGAAAGTGTTCCGTAGCATTTTTAAACTTCAGCAGATTTCCGAAGAACAATGGAAGAGTTCCGTAGCATTTTTAAACTTCAGCAGAATTCCGAAGAACAATGGAAGAGTTCCGTAGCATTTTTAAACTTCAGTAGAATTAAGAATAACAATGGAAGAGTTCCGTAGCATTTTTAAACTTCAGCAGAATTCCGAAGAACAAAGAAAGTGTTCCGTAGCATTTTTAAACTTCAGCAGATTTCCGAAGAACAATGGAAGAGTTCCGTAGCATTTTTAAACTTCAGCAGAATTCTGCAAAACAATGGAAGAGTTCCGTAGCATTTTTAAACTTCAGCAGAATTCCGAAAAACAATGGAAGAGTTCCGTAGCATTTTTAAACTTCAGCAGAATTCCGAAGAACAATGGAAATGATCCGTAACATTTTTAAACTTCAGCAGAATTCACAAGAACAATGGAAGAGTACCATAGAATTTATAAACTTCAGAAGAATTCTGAGAACAATGGAAGAGTTCCGTAGCATTTTTAAACTTCACCAGAATTCCACGAACAATGGAAGAGTTCCGTAGCATTTTTTAACTTTTGCAGAATTCAAAAAAACAATGGAAGAGTTCCGTAGCATTTTTAAACTTCAGCAGAATTCCGAAGAACAATGGAAGAGTTCCGTAGCATTTTTAAAATTCATCCAAATTCCAAAGAACAATGGAAAAGTTCCGTAGCATTTTTAAACTTCACCAGAATTCCACGAACAATGGAAGAGTTCCGTAGCATTTTTTAACTTCTGCAGAATTCCAAAAAACAATGGAAGAGTTCCGTAGCATTTTTAAACTTCAGCAGAATTCCGAAGAACAATGGAAGAGTTCCGTAGCATTTTTAAAATTCATCCAAATTCCAAAGAACAATGGAAAAGTTCCGTAGCATTTTTAAACTTCAGCAGAATTCCGAGAACAATGGAAGAGTTCCGTAGCATTTTTAAACTTCACCAGAATTACGAGAACAATGGAAGAGTTCCGTAGCATTTTTAAACTTCAACAGAATTCCGATAACAATGGAAGAGTTCCGTAGCATTTTTAAACTTCAGCAGAATTCCGAAGAACAATGGAAGAGTTCCGTAGCATTTTTAAACTTCATCAGAATTCCGAAGAACAATGGAAAAGTTCCGTAGCATTTTTAAACTTCAGCAGAATTCTGAAGAACAATGGAAGAGTTCCGTAGCATTTTTAAACTTCAGCAGAATTCCGAAGAACAATGGAAGTGTTCCATAGCATTTTTAAACTTCATCAGAATTCTGAAGAACAATGGAAATGATCCGTAACATTTTTAAACTTCAGCAGAATTCCCAAGAACAATGGAAGAGTACCATAGAATTTATAAACTTCAGAAGAATTCTGAGAACAATGGAAGAGTTCCGTAGCATTTTTTAACTTCTGCAGAATTCCGAAGAACAATGGAAGAGTTCCGTAGCATTTTTAAACTTCAGCAGAATTCCGAAGAACAATGGAAGAGTTCCGTAGCATTTTTAAAATTCATCAGAATTCCAAAGAACAATGGAAAAGTTCCGTAGCATTTTTAAACTTCAGCAGAATTCCGAAGAACAATGGAAGAGTTCCGTAGCATTTTTAAACTTCAGCAGAATTCCGAGAACAATGGAAGAGTTCCGTAGCATTTTTAAACTTCACCAGAATTACGAGAACAATGGAAGGGTTCCGTAGCATTTTTAAACTTCAACAGAATTCCGAGAACAATGGAAGAGTTCCGTAGCATTTTTAAACTTCAGCAGAATTCCGAAGAACAATGGAAGAGTTCCGTAGCATTTTTAAACTTCATCAAAATTCCGAAGAACAATGGAAAAGTTCCGTAGCATTTTTAAACTTCAGCAGAATTCCGAAGAACAATGGAAGAGTTCCGTAGCATTTTTAAACTTCAGCAGAATTCCGAAGAACAATGGAAGTGTTCCATAGCATTTTTAAACTTCATCAGAATTCTGAAGAACAATGGAAGTGATCCGTAACATTTTTAAACTTCAGCAGAATACCCAAGAACAATGGAAGAGTACCGTAGCATTTATAAACTTCAGCAGAATTCCAAGAACAATGGAAGAGTTCCGTAGCATTTATAAACTTCAGCAGAATTCTGAGAACAATGGAAGAGTTCCGTAGTATTTTAAACTTCAACAGAATTCCAAGAACAATGGAAGAGTTCCGTAGCATTTTTAAACTTCAGCAGAAATCCGAGAACAATGGAAGAGTTCCGCAGCAGTTTTAAACTTCACCAGAATTCCGAGAACAATGGAAGAGTTCCGTACCATTTTTAAGCTTCACCAGAATTCCGAGAACAATGGAAGAGTTCCGTAGCATTTTTAAACTTCACCAGAATTCCGAGAACAATGGAAGAGTTCCGTAGCATTTTTAAACTTCAGTAGAATTAAGAATAACAATGGAAGAGTTCCGTACCATTTTTAAGCTTCACCAGAATTCCGAGAACAATGGAAGAGTTCCGTAGCATTTTTAAACTTCACCAGAATTCCGTGAACAATGGAAGAGTTCCGTAGCATTTTTAAACTTCAGCAGAATTCCGAAGAACAAAGAAAGTGTTCCGTAGCATTTTTAAACTTCAGCAGATTTCCGAAGAACAATGGAAGAGTTCCGTAGCATTTTTAAACTTCAGCAGAATTCTGCAAAACAATGGAAGAGTTCCGTAGCATTTTTAAACTTCAGCAGAATTCCGAAGAACAATCGAAGAGTTCCGTAGCATTTTTAAACTTCAGCAGAATTCCGAAAAACAATGGAAGAGTTCCGTAGCATTTTTAAACTTCAGCAGAATTCCGAAGAACAATGGAAATGATCCGTAACATTTTTAAACTTCAGCAGAATTCCCAAGAACAATGGAAGAGTACCATAGAATTTATAAACTTCAGAAGAATTCTGAGAACAATAGAAGAGTTCCGTAGCATTTTTAAACTTCACCAGAATTCCACGAACAATGGAAGGGTTCGGTAGCATTTTTTAACTTCTGCAGAATTCCGAAGAACAATGGAAGAGTTCCGTAGCATTTTTAAACTTCAGCAGAATTCCGAAGAACAATGGAAGAGTTCCGTAGCATTTTTAAAATTCATCAGAATTCCAAAGAACAATGGAAAAGTTCCGTAGCATTTTTAAACTTCAGCAGAATTCCGAAGAACAATGGAAGAGTTCCGTAGCATTTTTAAACTTCAGCAGAATTCCGAGAACAATGGAAGAGTTCCGTAGCATTTTTAAACTTCACCAGAATTACGAGAACAATGGAAGAGTTCCGTAGCATTTTTAAACTTCAACAGAATTCCGAGAACAATGGAAGAGTTCCGTAGCATTTTTAAACTTCAGCAGATTTCCGAAGAACAATGGAAGAGTTCCGTAGCATTTTTAAACTTCAGCAGAATTCCGAAGAACAATGGAAGAGTTCCGTAGCATTTTTAAACTTCAGTAGAATTAAGAATAACAATGGAAGAGTTCCGTAGCATTTTTAAACTTCAGCAGAATTCCGAAGAACAAAGAAAGTGTTCCGTAGCATTTTTAAACTTCAGCAGATTTCCGAAGAACAATGGAAGAGTTCCGTAGCATTTTTAAACTTCAGCAGAATTCTGCAAAACAATGGAAGAGTTCCGTAGCATTTTTAAACTTCAGCAGAATTCCGAAAAACAATGGAAGAGTTCCGTAGCATTTTTAAACTTCAGCAGAATTCCGAAGAACAATGGAAATGATCCGTAACATTTTTAAACTTCAGCAGAATTCACAAGAACAATGGAAGAGTACCATAGAATTTATAAACTTCAGAAGAATTCTGAGAACAATGGAAGAGTTCCGTAGCATTTTTAAACTTCACCAGAATTCCACGAACAATGGAAGAGTTCCGTAGCATTTTTTAACTTCTGCAGAATTCCAAAAAACAATGGAAGAGTTCCGTAGCATTTTTAAACTTCAGCAGAATTCCGAAGAACAATGGAAGAGTTCCGTAGCATTTTTAAAATTCATCCAAATTCCAAAGAACAATGGAAAAGTTCCGTAGCATTTTTAAACTTCACCAGAATTCCACGAACAATGGAAGAGTTCCGTAGCATTTTTTAACTTCTGCAGAATTCCAAAAAACAATGGAAGAGTTCCGTAGCATTTTTAAACTTCAGCAGAATTCCGAAGAACAATGGAAGAGTTCCGTAGCATTTTTAAAATTCATCCAAATTCCAAAGAACAATGGAAAAGTTCCGTAGCATTTTTAAACTTCAGCAGAATTCCGAGAACAATGGAAGAGTTCCGTAGCATTTTTAAACTTCACCAGAATTACGAGAACAATGGAAGAGTTCCGTAGCATTTTTAAACTTCAACAGAATTCCGATAACAATGGAAGAGTTCCGTAGCATTTTTAAACTTCAGCAGAATTCCGAAGAACAATGGAAGAGTTCCGTAGCATTTTTAAACTTCATCAGAATTCCGAAGAACAATGGAAAAGTTCCGTAGCATTTTTAAACTTCAGCAGAATTCTGAAGAACAATGGAAGAGTTCCGTAGCATTTTTAAACTTCAGCAGAATTCCGAAGAACAATGGAAGTGTTCCATAGCATTTTTAAACTTCATCAGAATTCTGAAGAACAATGGAAATGATCCGTAACATTTTTAAACTTCAGCAGAATTCCCAAGAACAATGGAAGAGTACCATAGAATTTATAAACTTCAGAAGAATTCTGAGAACAATGGAAGAGTTCCGTAGCATTTTTTAACTTCTGCAGAATTCCCAAGAACAATGGAAGAGTTCCGTAGCATTTTTAAACTTCAGCAGAATTCCGAAGAACAATGGAAGAGTTCCGTAGCATTTTTAAAATTCATCAGAGTTCCAAAGAACAATGGAAAAGTTCCGTAGCATTTTTAAACTTCAGCAGAATTCCGAAGAACAATGGAAGAGTTCCGTAGCATTTTTAAACTTCAGCAGAATTCCGAGAACAATGGAAGAGTTCCGTAGCATTTTTAAACTTCACCAGAATTACGAGAACAATGGAAGAGTTCCGTAGCATTTTTAAACTTCAACAGAATTCCGAGAACAATGGAAGAGTTCCGTAGCATTTTTAAACTTCAGCAGAATTCCGAAGAACAATGGAAGAGTTCCGTAGCATTTTTAAACTTCATCAAAATTCCGAAGAACAATGGAAAAGTTCCGTAGCATTTTTAAACTTCAGCAGAATTCCGAAGAACAATGGAAGAGTTCCGTAGCATTTTTAAACTTCAGCAGAATTCCGAAGAACAATGGAAGTGTTCCATAGCATTTTTAAACTTCATCAGAATTCTGAAGAACAATGGAAGTGATCCGTAACATTTTTAAACTTCAGCAGAATACCCAAGAACAATGGAAGAGTACCGTAGCATTTATAAACTTCAGCAGAATTCCAAGAACAATGGAAGAGTTCCGTAGCATTTATAAACTTCAGCAGAATTCTGAGAACAATGGAAGAGTTCCGTAGTATTTTAAACTTCAACAGAATTCCAAGAACAATGGAAGAGTTCCGTAGCATTTTTAAACTTCAGCAGAAATCCGAGAACAATGGAAGAGTTCCGCAGCAGTTTTAAACTTCACCAGAATTCCGAGAACAATGGAAGAGTTCCGTACCATTTTTAAGCTTCACCAGAATTCCGAGAACAATGGAAGAGTTCCGTAGCATTTTTAAACTTCACCAGAATTCCGAGAACAATGGAAGAGTTCCGTAGCATTTTTAAACTTCAGTAGAATTAAGAATAACAATGGAAGAGTTCCGTACCATTTTTAAGCTTCACCAGAATTCCGAGAACAATGGAAGAGTTCCGTAGCATTTTTAAACTTCACCAGAATTCCGTGAACAATGGAAGAGTTCCGTAGCATTTTTAAACTTCAGCAGAATTCCGAAGAACAAAGAAAGTGTTCCGTAGCATTTTTAAACTTCAGCAGATTTCCGAAGAACAATGGAAGAGTTCCGTAGCATTTTTAAACTTCAGCAGAATTCTGCAAAACAATGGAAGAGTTCCGTAGCATTTTTAAACTTCAGCAGAATTCCGAAGAACAATCGAAGAGTTCCGTAGCATTTTTAAACTTCAGCAGAATTCCGAAAAACAATGGAAGAGTTCCGTAGCATTTTTAAACTTCAGCAGAATTCCGAAGAACAATGGAAATGATCCGTAACATTTTTAAACTTCAGCAGAATTCCCAAGAACAATGGAAGAGTACCATAGAATTTATAAACTTCAGAAGAATTCTGAGAACAATAGAAGAGTTCCGTAGCATTTTTAAACTTCACCAGAATTCCACGAACAATGGAAGGGTTCGGTAGCATTTTTTAACTTCTGCAGAATTCCGAAGAACAATGGAAGAGTTCCGTAGCATTTTTAAACTTCAGCAGAATTCCGAAGAACAATGGAAGAGTTCCGTAGCATTTTTAAAATTCATCAGAATTCCAAAGAACAATGGAAAAGTTCCGTAGCATTTTTAAACTTCAGCAGAATTCCGAAGAACAATGGAAGAGTTCCGTAGCATTTTTAAACTTCAGCAGAATTCCGAGAACAATGGAAGAGTTCCGTAGCATTTTTAAACTTCACCAGAATTACGAGAACAATGGAAGAGTTCCGTAGCATTTTTAAACTTCAACAGAATTCCGAGAACAATGGAAGAGTTCCGTAGCATTTTTAAACTTCAGCAGAATTCCGAAGAACAATGGAAGAGTTCCGTAGCATTTTTAAACTTCATCAGAATTCCGAAGAACAATGGAAAAGTTCCGTAGCATTTTTATACTTCAGCAGAATTCCGAAGAACAATGGAAGAGTACCATAGAATTTATAAACTTCAGAAGAATTCTGAGAACAATGGAAGAGTTCCGTAGCATTTTTTAACTTCTGCAGAATTCCGAAGAACAATGGAAGAGTTCCGTAGCATTTTTAAACTTCAGCAGAATTCCGAAGAACAATGGAAGAGTTCCGTAGCATTTTTAAAATTCATCAGAATTCCAAAGAACAATGGAAAAGTTCCGTAGCATTTTTAAACTTCAGCAGAATTCCGAAGAACAATGGAAGCGTTCCGTAGCATTTTTAAACTTCATCAGAATTCCGAAGAACAATGGAAAAGTTCCGTAGCATTTTTATACTTCAGCAGAATTCCGAAGAACAATGGAAGAGTACCATAGAATTTATAAACTTCAGAAGAATTCTGAGAACAATGGAAGAGTTCCGTAGCATTTTTTAACTTCTGCAGAATTCCGAAGAACAATGGAAGAGTTCCGTAGCATTTTTAAACTTCAGCAGAATTCCGAAGAACAATGGAAGAGTTCCGTAGCATTTTTAAAATTCATCAGAATTCCAAAGAACAATGGAAAAGTTCCGTAGCATTTTTAAACTTCAGCAGAATTCCGAAGAACAATGGAAGAGTTCCGTAGCATTTTTAAAATTCATCAGAATTCCAAAGAACAATGGAAAAGTTCCGTAGCATTTTTAAACTTCAGCAGAATTCCGAAGAACAATGGAAGAGTTCCGTAGCATTTTTAAACTTCAGCAGAATTCCGAGAACAATAGAAGAGTTCCGTAGCATTTTTAAACTTCACCAGAATTACGAGAACAATGGAAGAGTTCCTTAGCATTTTTAAACTTCACCAGAATTACGAGAACAATGGAAGAGTTCCGTAGCATTTTTAAACTTCAACAGAATTACGAGAACAATGGAAGAGTTCCGTAGCATTTTTAAACTTCATCAAAATTCCGAAGAACAATGGAAAAGTTCCGTAGCATTTTTAAACTTCAGCAGAATTCCGAAGAACAATGAAAGAGTTCCGTAGCATTTTTAAACTTCAGCAGAATTCCGAAGAACAATGGAAGTGTTCCATAGCATTTTTAAACTTCATCAGAATTCTGAAGAACAATGGAAGTGATCCGTAGCATTTTTAAACTTCAGCAGAATACCCAAGAACAATGGAAGAGTACCGTAGCATTTATAAACTTCAGCAGAATTCCAAGAACAATGGAAGAGTTCCGTAGCATTTTTAAACTTCAGCAGAAATCCGAGAACAATGGAAGAGTTCCGCAGCAGTTTTAAACTTCACCAGAATTCCGAGAACAATGGAAGAGTTCCGTACCATTTTTAAACTTCACCAGAATTCCGAGAACAATGGAAGAGTTCCGTAGCATTTTTAAACTTCAGCAGAATTCTGAAGAACAATGGAAGAGTTCCGTAGCATTTTTAAACTTCAGTAGAATTAAGAATAACAATGGAAGAGTTCCGTAGCATTTTTAAACTTCACCAGAATTCCGTGAACAATGGAAGAGTTCCGTAGCATTTTTAAACTTCAGCAGAATTCCGAAGAACAAAGAAAGTGTTCCGTAGCATTTTTAAACTTCAGCAGATTTCCGAAGAACAATGGAAGAGTTCCGTAGCATTTTTAAACTTCAGCAGAATTCTGCAAAGCAATGGAAGAGTTCCGTAGCATTTTTAAACTTCAGCAGAATTCCGAAGAACAATCGAAGAGTTCCGTAGCATTTTTAAACTTCTGCAGAATTCCGAAGAACAATGGAAGAGTTCCGTAGCATTTTTAAACTTCAGCAGAATTCCGAAGAACAATGGAAGAGTTCCGTAGCCTTTTTAAACTTCGTCAGAATTCCGAAGAACAATGGAAAAGTTCCGTAACATTTTTATACTTCAGCAGAATTCCGAGAACAATGGAAGAGTTCCATAGCATTTTTAAACTTCAGCAGAATTCCGAAGAACAATGGAAGAGTTCCGTAGCATTTTTAAACTTCAGCAGAATTCGGAAGAACAATGGAAGAGTTCCGTAGCATTTTTAAACTTCAGCAGAATTCCGAGAACAATGGAAGAGTTCCGTAGCATTTTTAAACTTCACCAGAATTCCGAGAACAATGGAAGAGTTCCGTAGCATTTTTAAACTTCAGCAGAATTCTGAGAACAATGGAAGAGTTCCGTAGCATTTTTAAACTTCAGCAGAATTCCGAAGAACAAGGGAAGAGTTCCGAAGCATTTTTAAACTTCAGCAGAATTCCGAAGAACAATGGAAGAGTTCCGGTGCAGTTTTAGGCTTCATCAGAATTCCGAAGAACAATGGAAGAGTTCCGTAGCATTTTTAAACTTCAGCAGAATTCAGAAGAACAATGTAAGAGTTCCGTAGCATTTTTAAACTTCATCAGAATTCCGAAGAACAATGGAAAAGTTCCGTAGCATTTTTAAACTTCAGCAGAATTCCGAAGAACAATGGAAGAGTTCCGTAGCATTTTTAAACTTCAGCAGAATTCCGAAGAACAATGGAAGTGTTCCATAGCATTTTTAAACTTCATCAGAATTCTGAAGAACAATGGAAATGATCCGTAACATTTTTAAACTTCAGCAGAATTCCCAAGAACAATGGAAGAGTACCATAGAATTTATAAACTTCAGAAGAATTCTGAGAACAATGGAAGAGTTCCGTAGCATTTTTTAACTTCTGCAGAATTCCGAAGAACAATGGAAGAGTTCCGTAGCATTTTTAAAATTCATCAGAATTCCAAAGAACAATGGAAAAGTTCCGTAGCATTTTTAAACTTCAGCAGAATTCCGAAGAACAATGGAAGAGTTCCGTAGCATTTTTAAACTTCAGCAGAATTCCGAGAACAATGGAAGAGTTCCGTAGCATTTTTAAACTTCACCAGAATTACGAGAACAATGGAAGAGTTCCGTAGCATTTTTAAACTTCAACAGAATTCCGAGAACAATGGAAGAGTTCCGTAGCATTTTTAAACTTCAGCAGAATTCCGAAGAACAATGGAAGAGTTCCGTAGCATTTTTAAACTTCATCAAAATTCTGAAGAACAATGGAAAAGTTCCGTAGCATTTTTAAACTTCAGCAGAATTCGGAAGAACAATGGAAGAGTTCCGTAGCATTTTTAAACTTCAGCAGAATTCCGAAGAACAATGGAAGTGTTCCATAGCATTTTTAAACTTCATCAGAATTCTGAAGAACAATGGAAGTGATCCGTAACATTTTTAAACTTCAGCAGAATACCCAAGAACAATGGAAGAGTACCGTAGCATTTATAAACTTCCGCAGAATTCCAAGAACAATGGAAGAGTTCCGTAGCATTTTTAAACTTCAGCAGAAATCCGAGAACAATGGAAGAGTTCCGCAGCAGTTTTAAACTTCACCAGAATTCCGAGAACAATAGAAGAGTTCCGTACCATTTTTAAACTTCACCAGAATTCCGAGAACAATGAAAGAGTTCCGTAGCATTTTTAAACTTCACCAGAATTCCGAGAACAATGGAAGAGTTCCGTAGCATTTTTAAACTTCAACAGAATTACGAGAACAATGGAAGAGTTCCGTAGCATTTTTAAACTTCATCAAAATTCCGAAGAACAATGGAAAAGTTCCGTAGCATTTTTAAACTTCAGCAGAATTCCGAAGAACAATGGAAGAGTTCCGTAGCATTTTTAAACTTCAGCAGAATTCCGAAGAACAATGGAAGTGTTCCATAGCATTTTTAAACTTCATCAGAATTCTGAAGAACAATGGAAGTGATCCGTAACATTTTTAAACTTCAGCAGAATACCCAAGAACAATGGAAGAGTACTGTAGCATTTATAAACTTCAGCAGAATTCCAAGAACAATGGAAGAGTTCCGTAGCATTTTTAAACTTCAGCAGAAATCCGAGAACAATGGAAGAGTTCCGCAGCAGTTTTAAACTTCACCAGAATTCCGAGAACAATGGAAGAGTTCCGTACCATTTTTAAACTTCACCAGAATTCCGAGAACAATGGAAGAGTTCCGTAGCATTTTTAAACTTCAGCAGAATTCTGAAGAACAATGGAAGAGTTCCGTAGCATTTTTAAACTTCAGTAGAATTAAGAATAACAATGGAAGAGTTCCGTAGCATTTTTAAACTTCACCAGAATTCCGTGAACAATGGAAGAGTTCCGTAGCATTTTTAAACTTCAGCAGAATTCCGAAGAACAAAGAAAGTGTTCCGTAGCATTTTTAAACTTCAGCAGATTTTCAAAGAACAATGGAAGAGTTCCGTAGCATTTTTAAACTTCAGCAGAATTCTGCAAAGCAATGGAAGAGTTCCGTAGCATTTTTAAACTTCAGCAGAATTCCGAAGAACAATCGAAGAGATCCGTAGCATTTTTAAACTTCTGCAGAATTCCGAAGAACAATGGAAGAGTTCCGTAGCATTTTTAAACTTCAGCAGAATTCCGAAGAACAATGGAAGAGTTCCGTAGCCTTTTTAAACTTCGTCAGAATTCCGAAGAACAATGGAAAAGTTCCGTAACATTTTTATACTTCAGCAGAATTCCGAGAACAATGGAAGAGTTCCATAGCATTTTTAAACTTCAGCAGAATTCCGAAGAACAATGGAAGAGTTCCGTAGCATTTTTAAACTTCAGCAGAATTCCGAAGAACAATGGAAGAGTTCCGTAGCATTTTTAAACTTCAGCAGAATTCCGAGAACAATGGAAGAGTTACGTAGCATTTTTAAACTTCACCAGAATTCCGAGAACAATGGAATAGTTCCGTAGCATTTTTAAACTTCAGCAGAATTCTGAGAACAATGGAAGAGTTCCGTAGCATTTTTAAACTTCAGCAGAATTCCGAAGAACAATGGAAGAGTTCCGAAGCATTTTTAAACTTCAGCAGAATTCCGAAGAACAATGGAAGAGTTCCGGTGCAGTTTTAGGCTTCATCAGAATTCCGAAGAAAAATGGAAGAGTTCCGTAGCATTTTTAAACTTCAGCAGAATTCAGAAGAACAATGTAAGAGTTCCGTAGCATTTTTAAACTTCATCAGAATTCCGAAGAACAATGGAAAAGTTCTGTAGCATTTTGAAACTTCAGCAGAATTCCGAAGAACAATGGAAGAGTTCCGTAGCATTTTTAAACTTCAGCAGAATTCCGAAGAACAATGGAAGTGTTCCATAGCATTTTTAAACTTCATCAGAATTCTGAAGAACAATGGAAATGATCCGTAACATTTTTAAACTTCAGCAGAATTCCCAAGAACAATGGAAGAGTACCATAGAATTTATAAACTTCAGAAGAATTCTGAGAACAATGGAAGAGTTCCGTAGCATTTTTTAACTTCTGCAGAATTCCGAAGAACAATGGAAGAGTTCCGTAGCATTTTTAAAATTCATCAGAATTCCAAAGAACAATGGAAAAGTTCCGTAGCATTTTTAAACTTCAGCAGAATTCCGAAGAACAATGGAAGAGTTCCGTAGCATTTTTAAACTTCAGCAGAATTCCGAGAACAATGGAAGAGTTCCGTAGCATTTTTAAACTTCACCAGAATTACGAGAACAATGGAAGAGTTCCGTAGCATTTTTAAACTTCAACAGAATTCCGAGAACAATGGAAGAGTTCCGTAGCATTTTTAAACTTCAGCAGAATTCCGAAGAACAATGGAAGAGTTCCTTAGCATTTTTAAACTTCATCAAAATTCCGAAGAACAATGGAAAAGTTCCGTAGCATTTTTAAACTTCAGCAGAATTCCGAAGAACAATGGAAGTGTTCCATAGCATTTTTAAACTTCATCAGAATTCTGAAGAACAATGGAAGTGATCCGTAACATTTTTAAACTTCAGCAGAATACCCAAGAACAATGGAAGAGTACCGTAGCATTTATAAACTTCCGCAGAATTCCAAGAACAATGGAAGAGTTCCGTAGCATTTTTAAACTTCAGCAGAAATCCGAGAACAATGGAAGAGTTCCGCAGCAGTTTTAAACTTCACCAGAATTCCGAGAACAATAGAAGAGTTCCGTACCATTTTTAAACTTCACCAGAATTCCGAGAACAATGAAAGAGTTCCGTAGCATTTTTAAACTTCACCAGAATTCCGAGAACAATGGAAGAGTTCCGTAGCATTTTTAAACTTCAGCAGAATTCCGAGAACAATGGAAGAGTTCCGTAGCATTTTTAAACTTCAGCAGAATTCCGAAGAACAATAGAAGAGTTCCGAAGCATTTTTAAACTTCAGCAGAATTCCGAAGAACAATGGAAGAGTTCCGTTGCAGTTTTAGGCTTCATCAGAATTCCGAAGAACAATGGAAGAGTTCCGTAGCATTTTTAAACTTCAGCAGAATTCAGAAGAACAATGTAAGAGTTCCATAGCATTTTTAAACTTCATCAGAATTCCGAAGAACAATGGAAAAGTTCCGTAGCATTTTTAAACTTCATCAGAATTCCGAAGAACAATGGAAGAGTTCCGTAGCATTTTTAAACTTCAGCAGAATTCCGAAGAACAATGGAAGTGTTCCATAGCATTTTTAAACTTCATCAGATTTCTGAAGAACAATGGAAATGATCCGTAACATTTTTAAACTTCAGCAGAATTCCCAAGAACAATGGAAGAGTACCATAGAATTTATAAACTTCAGAAGAATTCTGAGAACAATGGAAGAGTTCCGTAGCATTTTTTAACTTCTGCAGAATTCCGAAGAACAATGGAAGAGTTCCGTAGCATTTTTAAACTTCAGCAGAATTCCGAAGAACAATGGAAGAGTTCCGTAGCATTTTTAAAATTCATCAGAATTCCAAAGAACAATGGAAAAGTTCCGTAGCATTTTTAAACTTCAGCAGAATTCTGAAGAACAATGGAAGAGTTCCGTAGCATTTTTAAACTTCAGCAGAATTCCGAAGAACAATGGAAGAGTTGCGTTGCAGTTTTAGGCTTCATCAGAATTCCGAAGAACAATGGAAGAGTTCCGTAGCATTTTTAAACTTCAGCAGAATTCAGAAGAACAATGTAAGAGTTCCGTAGCATTTTTAAACTTCAGCAGAATTCCGAAGAACAATGGAAGAGTTCCGTAGCATTTTTAAACTTCAGCAGAATTCCGAAGAACAATGGAAGAGTTCCGTTGCAGTTTTAAACTTCATCAGAATTCCGAAGAACAATGGAAGAGTTCCGTAGCATTTTTAAACTTCAGCAGAACTCAGAAGAACAATGGAAGAGTTCCGTAGCATTTTTAAACTTCAGCAGAATTCCGAAGAACAATGGAAGAGTTCCGTAGCATTTTTAAACTTCAGTAGAATTAAGAATAACAATGGAAGAGTTCCGTAGCATTTTTAAACTTCAGCAGAATTCTGCAAAGCAATGGAAGAGTTCCGTAGCATTTTTAAACTTCAGCAGAATTCCGAAGAAAAATCGAAGAGTTCCGTAGCATTTTTAAACTTCAGCAGAATTCCGAAGAACAATGGAGGAGTTCCGTAGCATTTTTAAACTTCAGCAGAATTCCGAAGAACAATGGAAATGATCCGTAACATTTTTAAACTTCAGCGGAATTCCGAAGAACAATGGAAGAGTACCATAGAATTTATAAACTTCAGAAGAATTCTGAGAACAATGGAAGAGTTCCGTAGCATTTTTTAACTTCTGCAGAATTCCGAAGAACAATGGAAGAGTTCCGTAGCATTTTTAAACTTCAGCAGAATTCCGAAGAACAATGGAAGAGTTCCGTAGCATTTTTAAAATTCATCAGAATTCCAAAGAACAATGGAAAAGTTCCGTAGCATTTTTAAACTTCAGCAGAATTCCGAAGAACAATGGAAGAGTTCCGTAGCATTTTTAAACTTCAGCAGAATTCCGAGAACAATGGAAGAGTTCCGTAGCATTTTTAAACTTCACCAGAATTACTAGAACAATGGAAGAGTTCCGTAGCATTTTTAAACTTCAACAGAATTCCGAGAACAATGGAAGAGTTCCGTAGCATTTTTAAACTTCAGCAGAATTCCGAAGAACAATGGAAGAGTTCCGTAGCATTTTTAAACTTCATCAGAATTCCGAAGAACAATGGAAAAGTTCCGTAGCATTTTTAAACTTCACCAGAATTCCGAGAACAATGGAAGAGTTCCGTAGCATTTTTAAACTTCACCAGAATTACGAGAACAATGGAAGAGTTCTGTAGCATTTTTAAACTTCAACAGAATTCCGAGAACAATGGAAGAGTTCCGTAGCATTTTTAAACTTCAGCAGAATTCCGAAGAACAATGGAAGAGTTCCGTAGCATTTTTAAACTTCAGCAGAATTCCGAAGAACAATGGAAGTGTTCCATAGCATTTTTAAACTTCATCAGAATTCTGAAGAACAATGGAAGTGATCCGTAACATTTTTAAACTTCAGCAGAATACCCAAGAACAATGGAAGAGTACCGTAGCATTTATAAACTTCAGCAGAACTCAGAAGAACAATGGAAGAGTTCCGTAGCATTTTTAAACTTCAGCAGAATTCCGAAGAACAATGGAAGAGTTCCGTAGCATTTTTAAACTTCAGTAGAATTAAGAATAACAATGGAAGAGTTCCGTAGCATTTTTAAACTTCAGCAGAATTCTGCAAAGCAATGGAAGAGTTCCGTAGCATTTTTAAACTTCAGCAGAATTCCGAAGAAAAATCGAAGAGTTCCGTAGCATTTTGAAACTTCAGCAGAATTCCGAAGAACAATGGACGAGTTCCGTAGCATTTTAAACTTCAACAGAATTCCACGAACAATGGAAGAGTTCTGCAGCATTTTTAAACTTCAGCAGAAATCCGAGAACAATGGAAGAGTTCCGCAGCAGTTTTAAACTTCACCAGAATTCCGAGAACAATGGAAGAGTTCCGTACCATTTTTAAACTTCACCAGAATTCCGAGAACAATGGAAGAGTTCCGTACCATTTTTAAACTTCACCAGAATTCCCAGAACAATGGAAGAGTTCCGTAGCATTTTTAAACTTCAGCAGAATTCTGAAGAACAATGGAAGAGTTCCGTAGCATTTTTAAACTTCAGCAGAATTGCGAAGAACAATGGAAGTGTTCCATAGCATTTTTAAACTTCATCAGAATTCTGAAGAACAATGGAAGTGATCCGTAACATTTTTAAACTTCAGCAGAATTCCCAAGAACAATGGAAGAGTACCATAGAATTTATAAACTTCAGAAGAATTCTGAGAACAATGGAAGAGTTCCGTAGCATTTTTTAACTTCTGCAGAATTCCGAAGAACAATGGAAGAGTTCCGTAGCATTTTTAAAATTCATCAGAATTCCAAAGAACAATGGAAAAGTTCCGTAGCATTTTTAAACTTCAGCAGAATTCCGAAGAACAATGGAAGAGTTCCGTAGCATTTTTAAACTTCAGCAGAATTCCGAGAACAATGGAAGAGTTCCGTAGCATTTTTAAACTTCACCAGAATTACGAGAACAATGGAAGAGTTCCGTAGCATTTTTAAACTTCAACAGAATTCCGAGAACAATGGAAGAGTTCCGTAGCATTTTTAAACTTCAGCAGAATTCCGAAGAACAATGGAAGAGTTCCGTAGCATTTTTAAACTTCATCAAAATTCCGAAGAACAATGGAAAAGTTCCGTAGCATTTTTAAACTTCAGCAGAATTCCGAAGAACAATGGAAGAGTTCCGTAGCATTTTTAAACTTCAGCAGAATTCCGAAGAACAATGGAAGTGTTCCATAGCATTTTTAAACTTCATCAGAATTCTGAAGAACAATGGAAGTGATCCGTAACATTTTTAAACTTCAGCAGAATACCCAAGAACAATGGAAGAGTACCGTAGCATTTATAAACTTCCTCAGAATTCCAAGAACAATGGAAGAGTTCCGTAGCATTTTTAAACTTCAGCAGAAATCCGAGAACAATGGAAGAGTTCCGCAGCAGTTTTAAACTTCACCAGAATTCCGAGAACAATAGAAGAGTTCCGTACCATTTTTAAACTTCACCAGAATTCCGAGAACAATGAAAGAGTTCCGTAGCATTTTTAAACTTCACCAGAATTCCGAGAACAATGGAAGAGTTCCGTAGCATTTTTAAACTTCAGCAGAATTCCGAGAACAATGGAAGAGTTCCGTAGCATTTTTAAACTTCAGCAGAATTCCGAAGAACAATAGAAGAGTTCCGAAGCATTTTTAAACTTCAGCAGAATTCCGAAGAACAATGGAAGAGTTCCGTTGCAGTTTTAGGCTTCATCAGAATTCCGAAGAACAATGGAAGAGTTCCGTAGCATTTTTAAACTTCAGCAGAATTCAGAAGAACAATGTAAGAGTTCCATAGCATTTTTAAACTTCATCAGAATTCCGAAGAACAATGGAAAAGTTCCGTAGCATTTTTAAACTTCATCAGAATTCCGAAGAACAATGGAAGATTTCCGTAGCATTTTTAAACTTCAGCAGAATTCCGAAGAACAATGGAAGTGTTCCATAGCATTTTTAAACTTCATCAGAATTCTGAAGAACAATGGAAATGATCCGTAACATTTTTAAACTTCAGCAGAATTCCCAAGAACAATGGAAGAGTACCATAGAATTTATAAACTTCAGAAGAATTCTGAGAACAATGGAAGAGTTCCGTAGCATTTTTTAACTTCTGCAGAATTCCGAAGAACAATGGAAGAGTTCCGTAGCATTTTTAAACTTCAGCAGAATTCCGAAGAACAATGGAAGAGTTCCGTAGCATTTTTAAAATTCATCAGAATTCCAAAGAACAATGGAAAAGTTCCGTAGCATTTTTAAACTTCAGCAGAATTCCGAAGAACAATGGAAGAGTTCCGTAGCATTTTTAAACTTCAGCAGAATTCCGAAGAACAATGGAAGAGTTGCGTTGCAGTTTTAGGCTTCATCAGAATTCCGAAGAACAATGGAAGAGTTCCGTAGCATTTTTAAACTTCAGCAGAATTCAGAAGAACAATGTAAGAGTTCCGTAGCATTTTTAAACTTCAGCAGAATTCCGAAGAACAATGGAAGAGTTCCGTAGCATTTTTAATCTTCAGCAGAATTCCGAAGAACAATGGAAGAGTTCCGTTGCAGTTTTAAACTTCATCAGAATTCCGAAGAACAATGGAAGAGTTCCGTAGCATTTTTAAACTTCAGCAGAACTCAGAAGAACAATGGAAGAGTTCCGTAGCATTTTTAAACTTCAGCAGAATTCCGAAGAACAATGGAAGAGTTCCGTAGCATTTTTAAACTTCAGTAGAATTAAGAATAACAATGGAAGAGTTCCGTAGCATTTTTAAACTTCAGCAGAATTCTGCAAAGCAATGGAAGAGTTCCGTAGCATTTTTAAACTTCAGCAGAATTCCGAAGAAAAATCGAAGAGTTCCGTAGCATTTTGAAACTTCAGCAGAATTCCGAAGAACAATGGACGAGTTCCGTAGCATTTTTAAACTTCAGCAGAATTCCAAAGAACAATGGAAGAGTTCCGTAGCATTTTTAAAATTCATCAGAATTCCGAAGAACAATGGAAGAGTTCCGTAGCATTTTTAAAATTCATCAGAATTCCAAAGAACAATGGAAAAGTTCCGTAGCATTTTTAAACTTCAGCAGAATTCCGAAGAACAATGGAAGAGTTCCGTAGCATTTTTAAACTTCAGCAGAATTCCGAGAACAATGGAAGAGTTCCGTAGCATTTTTAAACTTCACCAGAATTACTAGAACAATGGAAGAGTTCCGTAGCATTTTTAAACTTCAACAGAATTCCGAGAACAATGGAAGAGTTCCGTAGCATTTTTAAACTTCAGCAGAATTCCGAAGAACAATGGAAGAGTTCCGCAGCATTTTTAAACTTCATCAGAATTCCGAAGAACAATGGAAAAGTTCCGTAGCATTTTTAAACTTCACCAGAATTCCGAGAACAATGGAAGAGTTCCGTAGCATTTTTAAACTTCACCAGAATTACGAGAACAATGGAAGAGTTCTGTAGCATTTTTAAACTTCAACAGAATTCCGAGAACAATGGAAGAGTTCCGTAGCATTTTTAAACTTCAGCAGAATTCCGAAGAACAATGGAAGAGTTCCGTAGCATTTTTAAACTTCAGCAGAATTCCGAAGAACAATGGAAGTGTTCCATAGCATTTTTAAACTTCATCAGAATTCTGAAGAACAATGGAAGTGATCCGTAACATTTTTAAACTTCAGCAGAATACCCAAGAACAATGGAAGAGTACCGTAGCATTTATAAACTTCCTCAGAATTCCAAGAACAATGGAAGAGTTCCGTAGCATTTTTAAACTTCAGCAGAAATCCGAGAACAATGGAAGAGTTCCGCAGCAGTTTTAAACTTCACCAGAATTCCGAGAACAATAGAAGAGTTCCGTACCATTTTTAAACTTCACCAGAATTCCGAGAACAATGAAAGAGTTCCGTAGCATTTTTAAACTTCACCAGAATTCCGAGAACAATGGAAGAGTTCCGTAGCATTTTTAAACTTCAGCAGAATTCCGAGAACAATGGAAGAGTTCCGTAGCATTTTTAAACTTCAGCAGAATTCCGAAGAACAATAGAAGAGTTCCGAAGCATTTTTAAACTTCAGCAGAATTCCGAAGAACAATGGAAGAGTTCCGTTGCAGTTTTAGGCTTCATCAGAATTCCGAAGAACAATGGAAGAGTTCCGTAGCATTTTTAAACTTCAGCAGAATTCAGAAGAACAATGTAAGAGTTCCATAGCATTTTTAAACTTCATCAGAATTCCGAAGAACAATGGAAAAGTTCCGTAGCATTTTTAAACTTCATCAGAATTCCGAAGAACAATGGAAGAGTTCCGTAGCATTTTTAAACTTCAGCAGAATTCCGAAGAACAATGGAAGTGTTCCATAGCATTTTTAAACTTCATCAGAATTCTGAAGAACAATGGAAATGATCCGTAACATTTTTAAACTTCAGCAGAATTCCCAAGAACAATGGAAGAGTACCATAGAATTTATAAACTTCAGAAGAATTCTGAGAACAATGGAAGAGTTCCGTAGCATTTTTTAACTTCTGCAGAATTCCGAAGAACAATGGAAGAGTTCCGTAGCATTTTTAAACTTCAGCAGAATTCCGAAGAACAATGGAAGAGTTCCGTAGCATTTTTAAAATTCATCAGAATTCCAAAGAACAATGGAAAAGTTCCGTAGCATTTTTAAACTTCAGCAGAATTCCGAAGAACAATGGAAGAGTTCCGTAGCATTTTTAAACTTCATCAGAATTCCGAAGAACAATGGAAGAGTTGCGTTGCAGTTTTAGGCTTCATCAGAATTCCGAAGAACAATGGAAGAGTTCCGTAGCATTTTTAAACTTCAGCAGAATTCAGAAGAACAATGTAAGAGTTCCGTAGCATTTTTAAACTTCAGCTGAATTCCGAAGAACAATGGAAGAGTTCCGTAGCATTTTTAATCTTCAGCAGAATTCCGAAGAACAATGGAAGAGTTCCGTTGCAGTTTTAAACTTCATCAGAATTCCGAAGAACAATGGAAGAGTTCCGTAGCATTTTTAAACTTCAGCAGAACTCAGAAGAACAATGGAAGAGTTCCGTAGCATTTTTAAACTTCAGCAGAATTCCGAAGAACAATGGAAGAGTTCCGTAGCATTTTTAAACTTCAGTAGAATTAAGAATAACAATGGAAGAGTTCCGTAGCATTTTTAAACTTCAGCAGAATTCTGCAAAGCAATGGAAGAGTTCCGTAGCATTTTTAAACTTCAGCAGAATTCCGAAGAAAAATCGAAGAGTTCCGTAGCATTTTGAAACTTCAGCAGAATTCCGAAGAACAATGGACGAGTTCCGTAGCATTTTTAAACTTCAGCAGAATTCCGAAGAACAATGGAAATGATCCGTAACATTTTTAAACTTCAGCAGAATTCCCAAGAACAATGGAAGAGTACCATAGAATTTATAAACTTCAGAAGAATTCTGAGAACAATGGAAGAGTTCCGTAGCATTTTTAAACTTCACAAGAATTCCACGAACAATGGAAGAGTTCCGTAGCATTTTTTAACTTCTGCAGAATTCCGAAGAACAATGGAAGAGTTCCGTAGCATTTTTAAACTTCAGCAGAATTCCGAAGAACAATGGAAGAGTTCCGTAGCATTTTTAAAATTCATCAGAATTCCAAAGAACAATGGAAAAGTTCCGTAGCATTTTTAAACTTCAGCAGAATTCCGAAGAACAATGGAAGAGTTCCGTAGCATTTTTAAACTTCAGCAGAATTCCGAGAACAATGGAAGAGTTCCGTAGCATTTTTAAACTTCACCAGAATTACTAGAACAATGGAAGAGTTCCGTAGCATTTTTAAACTTCAACAGAATTCCGAGAACAATGGAAGAGTTCCGTAGCATTTTTAAACTTCAGCAGAATTCCGAAGAACAATGGAAGAGTTCCGTAGCATTTTTAAACTTCATCAGAATTCCGAAGAACAATGGAAAAGTTCCGTAGCATTTTTAAACTTCACCAGAATTCCGAGAACAATGGAAGAGTTCCGTAGCATTTTTAAACTTCACCAGAATTACGAGAACAATGGAAGAGTTCTGTAGCATTTTTAAACTTCAACAGAATTCCGAGAACAATGGAAGAGTTCCGTAGCATTTTTAAACTTCAGCAGAATTCCGAAGAACAATGGAAGAGTTCCGTAGCATTTTTAAACTTCATCAGAATTCCGAAGAACAATGGAAAAGTTCCGTATCATTTTTAAACTTCAGCAGAATTCCGAAGAACAATGGAAGAGTTCCGTAGCATTTTTAAACTTCAGCAGAATTCCGAAGAACAATGGAAGTGTTCCATAGCATTTTTAAACTTCATCAGAATTCTGAAGAACAATGGAAGTGATCCGTAACATTTTTAAACTTCAGCAGAATACCAAAGAACAATGGAAGAGTACCGTAGCATTTATAAACTTCAGCAGAATTCTGAGAACAATGGAAGAGTTCCGTAGCATTTTAAACTTCAACAGAATTCCACGAACAATGGAAGAGTTCCGCAGCATTTTTAAACTTCAGCAGAAATCCGAGAACAATGGAAGAGTTCCGCAGCAGTTTTAAACTCCACCAGAATTCCGAGAACAATGGAAGAGTTCCGTACCATTTTTAAACTTCACCAGAATTCCGAGAACAATGGAAGAGTTCCGTACCATTTTTAAACTTCACCAGAATTCCCAGAACAATGGAAGAGTTCCGTAGCATTTTTAAACTTCAGCAGAATTCTGAAGAACAATGGAAGAGTTCCGTAGCATTTTTAAACTTCAGCAGAATTGCGAAGAACAATGGAAGTGTTCCATAGCATTTTTAAACTTCATCAGAATTCTGAAGAACAATGGAAGTGATCCGTAACATTTTTAAACTTCAGCAGAATACCCAAGAACAATGGAAGAGTACCGTAGCATTTATAAACTTCAGCAGAATTCTGAGAACAATGGAAGAGTTCCGTAGCATTTTAAACTTCAACAGAATTCCAAGAACAATGGAAGAGTTCCGTAGCATTTTTAAACTTCAGCAGAAATCCGAGAACAATGGAAGAGTTCCGCAGAAGTTTTAAACTTCACCAGAATTCCGAGAACAATGGAAGAGTTCCGTACCATTTTTAAGCTTCACCAGAATTCCGAGAACAATGGAAGAGTTCCGTAGCATTTTTAAACTTCAACAGAATTCCGAGAACAATGGAAGAGTTCCGTAGCATTTTTAAACTTCAGCAGAATTCCGAAGAACAATGGAAGAGTTCCGTAGCATTTTTAAACTTCACCAGAATTACGAGAACAATGGAAGAGTTCCGTAGCATTTTTAAACTTCAACAGAATTCCGAGAACAATGGAAGAGTTCCGTAGCATTTTTAAACTTCAGCAGAATTCCGAAGAACAATGGAAGAGTTCCGTAGCATTTTTAAACTTCATCAGAATTCCGAAGAACAATGGAAAAGTTCCGTAGCATTTTTAAACTTCAGCAGAATTCCGAAGAACAATGGAAGAGTTCCGTAGCATTTTTAAACTTCAGCAGAATTCCAAGAACAATGGAAGTGTTCCATAGCATTTTTAAACTTCATCAGAATTCTGAAGAACAATGGAAGTGATCCGTAACATTTTTAAACTTCAGCAGAATACCCAAGAACAATGGAAGAGTACCGTAGCATTTATAAACTTCAGCAGAATTCTGAGAACAATGGAAGAGTTCCGTAGCATTTTAAACTTCAACAGAATTCCAAGAACAATGGAAGAGTTCCATAGCATTTTTAAACTTCAGCAGAAATCCGAGTACAATGGAAGAGTTCCGCAGCAGTTTTAAACTTCACCAGAATTCCGAGAACAATGGAAGAGTTCCGTACCATTTTTAAACTTCACCAGAATTCCGAGAACAATGGAAGAGTTCCGTACCATTTTTAAACTTCACCAGAATTCCCAGAACAATGGAAGAGTTCCGTAGCATTTTTAAACTTCAGCAGAATTCTGAAGAACAATGGAAGAGTTCCGTAGCATTTTTAAACTTCAGCAGAATTGTGAAGAACAATGGAAGTGTTCCATAGCATTTTTAAACTTCATCAGAATTCTGAAGAACAATGGAAGTGATCCGTGACATTTTTAAACTTCAGCAGAATACCCAAGAACAATGGAAGAGTACCGTAGCATTTATAAACTTCAGCAGAATTCTGAGAACAATGGAAAAGTTCCGTAGCATTTTAAACTTCAACAGAATTCCAAGAACAATGGAAGAGTTCCGTAGCATTTTTAAACTTCAGCAGAAATCCGAGAACAATGGAAGAGTTCCGCAGCAGTTTTAAACTTCACCAGAATTCCGAGAACAATGGAAGAGTTCCGTACCATTTTTAAGCTTCACCAGAATTCCGAGAGCAATGGAAGAGTTCCGTAGCATTTTTAAACTTCAACAGAATTCCGAGTACAATGGAAGAGTTCCGTAGCATTTTTAAACTTCAGCAGAATTCCGAAGAACAATGGAAGAGTTCCGTAGCATTTTTAAACTTCACCAGAATTACGAGAACAATGGAAGAGTTCCGTAGCATTTTTAAACTTCAACAGAATTCCGAGAACAATGGAAGAGTTCCGTAGCATTTTTAAACTTCAGCAGAATTCCGAAGAACAATGGAAGAGTTCCGTAGCATTTTTAAACTTCATCAGAATTCTGAAGAACAATGGAAAAGTTCCGTAGCATTTTTAAACTTCAGCAGAATTCCGAAGAACAATGGAAGAGTTCCGTAGCATTTTTAAACTTCAGCAGAATTCCGAAGAACAATGGAAGTGTTCCATAGCATTTTTAAACTTCATCAGAATTCTGAAGAACAATGGAAGTGATCCGTAACATTTTTAAACTTCAGCAGAATACCCAAGAACAATGGAAGAGTACCGTAGCATTTTTAAACTTCAGCAGAAATCCGAGAACAATGGAAGAGTTCCGCAGCAGTTTTAAACTTCACCAGAATTCCGAGAACAATGGAAGAGTTCCGTACCATTTTTAAACTTCACCAGAATTCCGAGAACAATGGAAGAGTTCCGAACCATTTTTAAACTTCACCAGAATTCCCAGAACAATGGAAGAGTTCCGTAGCATTTTTAAACTTCAGCAGAATTCTGAAGAACAATGGAAGAGTTCCGTAGCATTTTTAAACTTCAGCAGAATTGCGAAGAACAATGGAAGTGTTCCATAGCATTTTTAAACTTCATCAGAATTCTGAAGAACAATGGAAGTGATCCGTAACATTTTTAAACTTCAGCAGAATACCCAAGAACAATGGAAGAGTACCGTAGCATTTATAAACTTCAGCAGAATTCTGAGAACAATGGAAGAGTTCCGTAGCATTTTAAACTTCAACAGAATTCCAAGAACAATGGAAGTGTTCCGTAGCATTTTTAAACTTCAGCAGAAATCCGAGAACAATGGAAGAGTTCCGCAGCAGTTTTAAACTTCACCAGAATTCCGAGAACAATGGAAGAGTTCCGTACCATTTTTAAGCTTCACCAGAATTCCGAGAACAATGGAAGAGTTCCGTAGCATTTTTAAACTTCAACAGAATTCCGAGAACAATGGAAGAGTTCCGTAGCATTTTTAAACTTCAGCAGAATTCCGAAGAACAATGGAAGAGTTCCGTAGCATTTTTAAACTTCACCAGAATTACGAGAACAATGGAAGAGTTCCGTAGCATTTTTAAACTTCAACAGAATTCCGAGAACAATGGAAGAGTTCCGTAGCATTTTTAAACTTCAGCAGAATTCCGAAGAACAATGGAAGAGTTCCGTAGCATTTTTAAACTTCATCAGAATTCCGAAGAACAATGGAAAAGTTCCGTCGCATTTTTAAACTTCAGCAGAATTCCGAAGAACAATGGAAGAGTTCCGTAGCATTTTTAAACTTCAGCAGAATTCCAAGAACAATGGAAGTGTTCCATAGCATTTTTAAACTTCATCAGAATTCTGAAGAACAATGGAAGTGATCCGTAACATTTTTAAACTTCAGCAGAATACCCAAGAACAATGGAAGAGTACCGTAGCATTTATAAACTTCAGCAGAATTCTGAGAACAATGGAAGAGTTCCGTAGCATTTTAAACTTCAACAGAATTCCAAGAACAATGGAAGAGTTCCGTAGCATTTTTAAACTTCAGCAGAAATCCGAGTACAATGGAAGAGTTCCGCAGCAGTTTTAAACTTCACCAGAATTCCGAGAACAATGGAAGAGTTCCGTACCATTTTTAAACTTCACCAGAATTCCGAGAACAATGGAAGAGTTCCGTACCATTTTTAAACTTCACCAGAATTCCCAGAACAATGGAAGAGTTCCGTAGCATTTTTAAACTTCAGCAGAATTCTGAAGAACAATGGAAGAGTTCCGTAGCATTTTTAAACTTCAGCAGAATTGTGAAGAACAATGGAAGTGTTCCATAGCATTTTTAAACTTCATCAGAATTCTGAAGAACAATGGAAGTGATCCGTGACATTTTTAAACTTCAGCAGAATACCCAAGAACAATGGAAGAGTACCGTAGCATTTATAAACTTCAGCAGAATTCTGAGAACAATGGAAAAGTTCCGTAGCATTTTAAACTTCAACAGAATTCCAAGAACAATGGAAGAGTTCCGTAGCATTTTTAAACTTCAGCAGAAATCCGAGAACAATGGAAGAGTTCCGCAGCAGTTTTAAACTTCACCAGAATTCCGAGAACAATGGAAGAGTTCCGTACCATTTTTAAGCTTCACCAGAATTCCGAGAACAATGGAAGAGTTCCGTAGCATTTTTAAACTTCAACAGAATTCCGAGAACAATGGAAGAGTTCCGTAGCATTTTTAAACTTCAGCAGAATTCCGAAGAACAATGGAAGAGTTCCGTAGCATTTTTAAACTTCACCAGAATTACGAGAACAATGGAAGAGTTCCGTAGCATTTTTAAACTTCAACAGAATTCCGAGAACAATGGAAGAGTTCCGTAGCATTTTTAAACTTCAGTAGAATTCCGAAGAACAATGGAAGAGTTCCGTAGCATTTTTAAACTTCATCAGAATTCTGAAGAACAATGGAAAAGTTCCGTAGCATTTTTAAACTTCAGCAGAATTCCGAAGAACAATGGAAGAGTTCCGTAGCATTTTTAAACTTCAGCAGAATTCCGAAGAACAATGGAAGTGTTCCATAGCATTTTTAAACTTCATCAGAATTCTGAAGAACAATGGAAGTGATCCGTAACATTTTTAAACTTCAGCAGAATACCCAAGAACAATGGAAGAGTACCGTAGCATTTATAAACTTCAGCAGAATTCTGAGAACAATGGAAGAGTTCCGTAGCATTTTAAACTTCAACAGAATTCCAAGAACAATGGAAGAGTTCCGTAGCATTTTTAAACTTCAGCAGAAATCCGAGAACAATGGAAGAGTTCCGCAGCAGTTTTAAACTTCACCAGAATTCCGAGAACAATGGAAGAGTTCCGTACCATTTTTAAACTTCACCAGAATTCCGAGAACAATGGAAGAGTTCCGAACCATTTTTAAACTTCACCAGAATTCCCAGAACAATGGAAGAGTTCCGTAGCATTTTTAAACTTCAGCAGAATTCTGAAGAACAATGGAAGAGTTCCGTAGCATTTTTAAACTTCAGCAGAATTGCGAAGAACAATGGAAGTGTTCCATAGCATTTTTAAACTTCATCAGAATTCTGAAGAACAATGGAAGTGATCCGTAACATTTTTAAACTTCAGCAGAATACCCAAGAACAATGGAAGAGTACCGTAGCATTTATAAACTTCAGCAGAATTCTGAGAACAATGGAAGAGTTCCGTAGCATTTTAAACTTCAACAGAATTCCAAGAACAATGGAAGAGTTCCGTAGCATTTTTAAACTTCAGCAGAAATCCGAGAACAATGGAAGAGTTCCGCAGCAGTTTTAAACTTCACCAGAATTCCGAGAACAATGGAAGAGTTCCGTACCATTTTTAAGCTTCACCAGAATTCCGAGAACAATGGAAGAGTTCCGTAGCATTTTTAAACTTCACCAGAATTCCGAGAACAATGGAAGTGTTCCGTAGCATTTTTAAACTTCAGCAGAATTCCGAAGAACAATGGAAGAGTTCCGTAGCATTTTTAAACTTCAGCAGAATTCTGAAGAACAATGGAAGAGTTCCGTAGCATTTTTAAACTTCAGTAGAATTAAGAATAACAATGGAAGAGTTCCGTAGCATTTTTAAACTTCACCAGAATTCCGTGAACAATGGAAGAGTACCGTAGCATTTTTAAACTTCAGCAGAATTCCGAAGAACAAAGAAAGTGTTCCGTAGCATTTTTAAACTTCAGCAGATTTCCGAAGAACAATGGAAGAGTTCCGTAGCATTTTTAAACTTCAGCAGAATTCTGCAAAGCAATGGAAGAGTTCCGTAGCATTTTTAAACTTCAGCAGAATTCCGAAGAACAATCGAAGAGATCCGTAGCATTTTTAAACTTCTGCAGAATTACGAAGAACAATGGAAGAGTTCCGTAGCATTTTTAAACTTCAGCAGAATTCTGAAGAACAATGGAAGAGTTCCGTAGCATTTTTAAACTTCAGTAGAATTAAGAATAACAATGGAAGAGTTCCGTAGCATTTTTAAACTTCACCAGAATTCCGTGAACAATGGAAGAGTACCGTAGCATTTTTAAACTTCAGCAGAATTCCGAAGAACAAAGAAAGTGTTCCGTAGCATTTTTAAACTTCAGCAGATTTCCGAAGAACAATGGAAGAGTTCCGTAGCATTTTTAAACTTCAGCAGAATTCTGCAAAGCAATGGAAGAGTTCCGTAGCATTTTTAAACTTCAGCAGAATTCCGAAGAACAATCGAAGAGATCCGTAGCATTTTTAAACTTCTGCAGAATTCCGAAGAACAATGGAAGAGTTCCGTAGCATTTTTAAACTTCAGCAGAATTCTGAAGAACAATGGAAGAGTTCCGTAGCCTTTTTAAACTTCGTCAGAATTCCGAAGAACAATGGAAAAGTTCCGTAACATTTTTATACTTCAGCAGAATTCCGAGAACAATGGAAGAGTTCCATAGCATTTTTAAACTTCAGCAGAATTCCGAAGAACAATGGAAGAGTTCCGTAGCATTTTTAAACTTCAGCAGAATTCCGAGAACAATGGAAGAGTTCCGTAGCATTTTTAAACTTCACCAGAATTCCAAGAACAATGGAAGAGTTCCGTAGCATTTTTAAACTTCAGCAGAATTCTGAGAACAATGGAAGAGTTCCGTAGCATTTTTAAACTTCAGCAGAATTCCGAAGAACAATGGAAGAGTTCCGAAGCATTTTTAAACTTCAGCAGAATTCCGAAGAACAATGGAAGAGTTCCGTAGCATTTTTAAACTTCAGCAGAAATCCGAGAACAATGGAAGAGTTCCGCAGCAGTTTTAAACTTCACCAGAATTCCGAGGACAATAGAAGAGTTCCGTACCATTTTTAAACTTCACCAGAATTCCGAGAACAATGAAAGAGTTCCGTAGCATTTTTAAACTTCACCAGAATTCCGAGAACAATGGAAGAGTTCCGTAGCATTTTTAAACTTCACCAGAATTACGAGAACAATGGAAGAGTTCCGTAGCATTTTTAAACTTCAACAGAATTCCGAGAACAATGGAAGAGTTCCGTAGCATTTTTAAACTTCAGCAGAATTCCGAAGAACAATGGAAGAGTTCCGTAGCATTTTTAAACTTCATCAGAATTCTGAAGAACAATGGAAAAGTTCCGTAGCATTTTTAAACTTCAGCAGAATTCCGAAGAACAATGGAAGAGTTCCGTAGCATTTTTAAACTTCAGCAGAATTCCGAAGAACAATGGAAGTGTTCCATAGCATTTTTAAACTTCATCAGAATTCTGAAGAACAATGGAAGTGATCCGTAACATTTTTAAACTTCAGCAGAATACCCAAGAACAATGGAAGAGTACCGTAGCATTTTTAAACTTCAGCAGAAATCCGAGAACAATGGAAGAGTTCCGCAGCAGTTTTAAACTTCACCAGAATTCCGAGAACAATGGAAGAGTTCCGTACCATTTTTAAACTTCACCAGAATTCCGAGAACAATGGAAGAGTTCCGAACCATTTTTAAACTTCACCAGAATTCCCAGAACAATGGAAGAGTTCCGTAGCATTTTTAAACTTCAGCAGAATTCTGAAGAACAATGGAAGAGTTCCGTAGCATTTTTAAACTTCAGCAGAATTGCGAAGAACAATGGAAGTGTTCCATAGCATTTTTAAACTTCATCAGAATTCTGAAGAACAATGGAAGTGATCCGTAACATTTTTAAACTTCAGCAGAATACCCAAGAACAATGGAAGAGTACCGTAGCATTTATAAACTTCAGCAGAATTCTGAGAACAATGGAAGAGTTCCGTAGCATTTTAAACTTCAACAGAATTCCAAGAACAATGGAAGTGTTCCGTAGCATTTTTAAACTTCAGCAGAAATCCGAGAACAATGGAAGAGTTCCGCAGCAGTTTTAAACTTCACCAGAATTCCGAGAACAATGGAAGAGTTCCGTACCATTTTTAAGCTTCACCAGAATTCCGAGAACAATGGAAGAGTTCCGTAGCATTTTTAAACTTCAACAGAATTCCGAGAACAATGGAAGAGTTCCGTAGCATTTTTAAACTTCAGCAGAATTCCGAAGAACAATGGAAGAGTTCCGTAGCATTTTTAAACTTCACCAGAATTACGAGAACAATGGAAGAGTTCCGTAGCATTTTTAAACTTCAACAGAATTCCGAGAACAATGGAAGAGTTCCGTAGCATTTTTAAACTTCAGCAGAATTCCGAAGAACAATGGAAGAGTTCCGTAGCATTTTTAAACTTCATCAGAATTCCGAAGAACAATGGAAAAGTTCCGTCGCATTTTTAAACTTCAGCAGAATTCCGAAGAACAATGGAAGAGTTCCGTAGCATTTTTAAACTTCAGCAGAATTCCAAGAACAATGGAAGTGTTCCATAGCATTTTTAAACTTCATCAGAATTCTGAAGAACAATGGAAGTGATCCGTAACATTTTTAAACTTCAGCAGAATACCCAAGAACAATGGAAGAGTACCGTAGCATTTATAAACTTCAGCAGAATTCTGAGAACAATGGAAGAGTTCCGTAGCATTTTAAACTTCAACAGAATTCCAAGAACAATGGAAGAGTTCCGTAGCATTTTTAAACTTCAGCAGAAATCCGAGTACAATGGAAGAGTTCCGCAGCAGTTTTAAACTTCACCAGAATTCCGAGAACAATGGAAGAGTTCCGTACCATTTTTAAACTTCACCAGAATTCCGAGAACAATGGAAGAGTTCCGTACCATTTTTAAACTTCACCAGAATTCCCAGAACAATGGAAGAGTTCCGTAGCATTTTTAAACTTCAGCAGAATTCTGAAGAACAATGGAAGAGTTCCGTAGCATTTTTAAACTTCAGCAGAATTGTGAAGAACAATGGAAGTGTTCCATAGCATTTTTAAACTTCATCAGAATTCTGAAGAACAATGGAAGTGATCCGTGACATTTTTAAACTTCAGCAGAATACCCAAGAACAATGGAAGAGTACCGTAGCATTTATAAACTTCAGCAGAATTCTGAGAACAATGGAAAAGTTCCGTAGCATTTTAAACTTCAACAGAATTCCAAGAACAATGGAAGAGTTCCGTAGCATTTTTAAACTTCAGCAGAAATCCGAGAACAATGGAAGAGTTCCGCAGCAGTTTTAAACTTCACCAGAATTCCGAGAACAATGGAAGAGTTCCGTACCATTTTTAAGCTTCACCAGAATTCCGAGAACAATGGAAGAGTTCCGTAGCATTTTTAAACTTCAACAGAATTCCGAGAACAATGGAAGAGTTCCGTAGCATTTTTAAACTTCAGCAGAATTCCGAAGAACAATGGAAGAGTTCCGTAGCATTTTTAAACTTCACCAGAATTACGAGAACAATGGAAGAGTTCCGTAGCATTTTTAAACTTCAACAGAATTCCGAGAACAATGGAAGAGTTCCGTAGCATTTTTAAACTTCAGTAGAATTCCGAAGAACAATGGAAGAGTTCCGTAGCATTTTTAAACTTCATCAGAATTCTGAAGAACAATGGAAAAGTTCCGTAGCATTTTTAAACTTCAGCAGAATTCCGAAGAACAATGGAAGAGTTCCGTAGCATTTTTAAACTTCAGCAGAATTCCGAAGAACAATGGAAGTGTTCCATAGCATTTTTAAACTTCATCAGAATTCTGAAGAACAATGGAAGTGATCCGTAACATTTTTAAACTTCAGCAGAATACCCAAGAACAATGGAAGAGTACCGTAGCATTTATAAACTTCAGCAGAATTCTGAGAACAATGGAAGAGTTCCGTAGCATTTTAAACTTCAACAGAATTCCAAGAACAATGGAAGAGTTCCGTAGCATTTTTAAACTTCAGCAGAAATCCGAGAACAATGGAAGAGTTCCGCAGCAGTTTTAAACTTCACCAGAATTCCGAGAACAATGGAAGAGTTCCGTACCATTTTTAAACTTCACCAGAATTCCGAGAACAATGGAAGAGTTCCGAACCATTTTTAAACTTCACCAGAATTCCCAGAACAATGGAAGAGTTCCGTAGCATTTTTAAACTTCAGCAGAATTCTGAAGAACAATGGAAGAGTTCCGTAGCATTTTTAAACTTCAGCAGAATTGCGAAGAACAATGGAAGTGTTCCATAGCATTTTTAAACTTCATCAGAATTCTGAAGAACAATGGAAGTGATCCGTAACATTTTTAAACTTCAGCAGAATACCCAAGAACAATGGAAGAGTACCGTAGCATTTATAAACTTCAGCAGAATTCTGAGAACAATGGAAGAGTTCCGTAGCATTTTAAACTTCAACAGAATTCCAAGAACAATGGAAGAGTTCCGTAGCATTTTTAAACTTCAGCAGAAATCCGAGAACAATGGAAGAGTTCCGCAGCAGTTTTAAACTTCACCAGAATTCCGAGAACAATGGAAGAGTTCCGTACCATTTTTAAGCTTCACCAGAATTCCGAGAACAATGGAAGAGTTCCGTAGCATTTTTAAACTTCACCAGAATTTCGAGAACAATGGAAGTGTTCCGTAGCATTTTTAAACTTCAGCAGAATTCCGAAGAACAATGGAAGAGTTCCGTAGCATTTTTAAACTTCAGCAGAATTCTGAAGAACAATGGAAGAGTTCCGTAGCATTTTTAAACTTCAGTAGAATTAAGAATAACAATGGAAGAGTTCCGTAGCATTTTTAAACTTCACCAGAATTCCGTGAACAATGGAAGAGTACCGTAGCATTTTTAAACTTCAGCAGAATTCCGAAGAACAAAGAAAGTGTTCCGTAGCATTTTTAAACTTCAGCAGATTTCCGAAGAACAATGGAAGAGTTCCGTAGCATTTTTAAACTTCAGCAGAATTCTGCAAAGCAATGGAAGAGTTCCGTAGCATTTTTAAACTTCAGCAGAATTCCGAAGAACAATCGAAGAGATCCGTAGCATTTTTAAACTTCTGCAGAATTCCGAAGAACAATGGAAGAGTTCCGTAGCATTTTTAAACTTCAGCAGAATTCTGAAGAACAATGGAAGAGTTCCGTAGCCTTTTTAAACTTCGTCAGAATTCCGAAGAACAATGGAAAAGTTCCGTAACATTTTTATACTTCAGCAGAATTCCGAGAACAATGGAAGAGTTCCATAGCATTTTTAAACTTCAGCAGAATTCCGAAGAACAATGGAAGAGTTCCGTAGCATTTTTAAACTTCAGCAGAATTCCGAGAACAATGGAAGAGTTCCGTAGCATTTTTAAACTTCACCAGAATTCCAAGAACAATGGAAGAGTTCCGTAGCATTTTTAAACTTCAGCAGAATTCTGAGAACAATGGAAGAGTTCCGTAGCATTTTTAAACTTCAGCAGAATTCCGAAGAACAATGGAAGAGTTCCGAAGCATTTTTAAACTTCAGCAGAATTCCGAAGAACAATGGAAGAGTTCCGTAGCATTTTTAAACTTCAGCAGAAATCCGAGAACAATGGAAGAGTTCCGCAGCAGTTTTAAACTTCACCAGAATTCCGAGGACAATAGAAGAGTTCCGTACCATTTTTAAACTTCACCAGAATTCCGAGAACAATGAAAGAGTTCCGTAGCATTTTTAAACTTCACCAGAATTCCGAGAACAATGGAAGAGTTCCGTAGCATTTTTAAACTTCAGCAGAATTCCGAGAACAATGGAAGAGTTCCGTAGCATTTTTAAGCTTCAGCAGAATTCCGAAGAACAATAGAAGAGTTCCGAAGCATTTTTAAACTTCAGCAGAATTCCGAAGAACAATGGAAGAGTTCCGTTGCAGTTTTAGGCTTCATCAGAATTCCGAAGAACAATGGAAGAGTTCCGTAGCATTTTTAAACTTCAGCAGAATTCAGAAGAACAATGTAAGAGTTCCATAGCATTTTTAAACTTCATCAGAATTCCGAAGAACAATGGAAAAGTTCCGTAGCATTTTTAAACTTCATCAGAATTCCGAAGAACAATGGAAGAGTTCCGTAGCATTTTTAAACTTCAGCAGAATTCCGAAGAACAATGGAAGTGTTCCATAGCATTTTTAAACTTCATCAGAATTCTGAAGAACAATGGAAATTATCCGTAACATTTTTAAACTTCAGCAGAATTCCCTAGAACAATGGAAGAGTACCATAGAATTTATAAACTTCAGAAGAATTCTGAGAACAATGGAAGAGTTCCGTAGCATTTTTTAACTTCTGCAGAATTCCGAAGAACAATGGAAGAGTTCCGTAGCATTTTTAAACTTCAGCAGAATTCCGAAGAACAATGGAAGAGTTCCGTAGCATTTTTAAAATTCATCAGAATTCCAAAGAACAATGGAAAAGTTCCGTAGCATTTTTAAACTTCAGCAGAATTCCGAAGAACAATGGAAGAGTTCCGTAGCATTTTTAAACTTCAGCAGAATTCCGAAGAACAATGGAAGAGTTGCGTTGCAGTTTTAGGCTTCATCAGAATTCCGAAGAACAATGGAAGAGTTCCGTAGCATTTTTAAACTTCAGCAGAATTCAGAAGAACAATGTAAGAGTTCCGTAGCATTTTTAAACTTCAGCAGAATTCCGAAGAACAATGGAAGAGTTCCGTAGCATTTTTAAACTTCAGCAGAATTCCGAAGAACAATAGAAGAGTTCCGTTGCAGTTTTAAACTTCATCAGAATTCCGAAGAACAATGGAAGAGTTCCGTAGCATTTTTAAACTTCAGCAGAACTCAGAAGAACAATGGAAGAATTCCGTAGCATTTTTAAACTTCAGCAGAATTCCGAAGAACAATGGAAGAGTTCCGTAGCATTTTTAAACTTCAGTAGAATTAAGAATAACAATGGAAGAGTTCCGTAGCATTTTTAAACTTCAGCAGAATTCTGCAAAGCAATGGAAGAGTTCCGTAGCATTTTTAAACTTCAGCAGAATTCCGAAGAAAAATCGAAGAGTTCCGTAGCATTTTTAAACTTCAGCAGAATTCCGAAGAACAATGGAGGAGTTCCGTAGCATTTTTAAACTTCAGCAGAAATCCGAAGAACAATGGAAATGATCCGTAACATTTTTAAACTTCAGCAGAATTCCCAAGAACAATGGAAGAGTACCATAGAATTTATAAACTTCAGAAGAATTCTGAGAACAATGGAAGAGTTCCGTAGCATTTTTAAACTTCACAAGAATTCCGCGAACAATGGAAGAGTTCCGTAGCATTTTTTAACTTCTGCAGAATTCCGAAGAACAATGGAAGAGTTCCGTAGCATTTTTAAACTTCAGCAGAATTCCGAAGAACAATGGAAGAGTTCCGTAGCATTTTTAAAATTCATCAGAATTCCAAAGAACAATGGAAAAGTTCCGTAGCATTTTTAAACTTCAGCAGAATTCCGAAGAACAATGGAAGAGTTCCGTAGCATTTTTAAACTTCAGCAGAATTCCGAGAACAATGGAAGAGTTCCGTAGCATTTTTAAACTTCACCAGAATTACTAGAACAATGGAAGAGTTCCGTAGCATTTTTAAACTTCAACAGAATTCCGAGAACAATGGAAGAGTTCCATAGCATTTTTAAACTTCAGCAGAATTCCGAAGAACAATGGAAGAGTTCCGTAGCATTTTTAAACTTCATCAGAATTCCGAAGAACAATGGAAAAGTTTCGTAGCATTTTTAAACTTCACCAGAATTCCGAGAACAATGGAAGAGTTCCGTAGCATTTTTAAACTTCACCAGAATTACGAGAACAATGGAAGAGTTCTGTAGCATTTTTAAACTTCAACAGAATTCCGAGAACAATGGAAGAGTTCCGTAGCATTTTTAAACTTCAGCAGAATTCCGAAGAACAATGGAAGAGTTCCGTAGCATTTTTAAACTTCATCAGAATTCCGAAGAACAATGGAAAAGTTCCGTATCATTTTTAAACTTCAGCAGAATTCCGAAGAACAATGGAAGAGTTCCGTAGCATTTTTAAACTTCAGCAGAATTCCGAAGAACAATGGAAGTGTTCCATAGCATTTTTAAACTTCATCAGAATTCTGAAGAACAATGGAAGTGATCCGTAACATTTTTAAACTTCAGCAGAATACCAAAGAACAATGGAAGAGTACCGTAGCATTTATAAACTTCAGCAGAATTCTGAGAACAATGGAAGAGTTCCGTAGCATTTTAAACTTCAACAGAATTCCACGAACAATGGAAGAGTTCCGCAGCATTTTTAAACTTCAGCAGAAATCCGAGAACAATGGAAGAGTTCCGCAGCAGTTTTAAACTTCACCAGAATTCCGAGAACAATGGAAGAGTTCCGTACCATTTTTAAACTTCAGCAGAATTCCGAGAACAATGGAAGAGTTCCGTACCATTTTTAAACTTCACCAGAATTCCCAGAACAATGGAAGAGTTCCGTAGCATTTTTAAACTTCAGCAGAATTCTGAAGAACAATGGAAGAGTTCCGTAGCATTTTTAAACTTCAGCAGTATTGCGAAGAACAATGGAAGTGTTCCATAGCATTTTTAAACTTCATCAGAATTCTGAAGAACAATGGAAGTGATCCGTAACATTTTTAAACTTCAGCAGAATACCCAAGAACAATGGAAGAGTACCGTAGCATTTATAAACTTCAGCAGAATTCTGAGAACAATGGAAGAGTTCCGTAGCATTTTAAACTTCAACAGAATTCCAAGAACAATGGAAGAGTTCCGTAGCATTTTTAAACTTCAGCAGAAATCCGAGAACAATGGAAGAGTTCCGCAGCAGTTTTAAACTTCACCAGAATTCCGAGAACAATGGAAGAGTTCCGTACCATTTTTAAGCTTCACCAGAATTCCGAGAACAATGGAAGAGTTCCGTAGCATTTTTAAACTTCAACAGAATTCCGAGAACAATGGAAGAGTTCCGTAGCATTTTTAAACTTCAGCAGAATTCCGAAGAACAATGGAAGAGTTCCGTAGCATTTTTAAACTTCACCAGAATTACGAGAACAATGGAAGAGTTCCGTAGCATTTTTAAACTTCAACAGAATTCCGAGAACAATGGAAGAGTTCCGTAGCATTTTTAAACTTCAGCAGAATTCCGAAGAACAATGGAAGAGTTCCGTAGCATTTTTAAACTTCATCAGAATTCCGAAGAACAATGGAAAAGTTCCGTAGCATTTTTAAACTTCAGCAGAATTCCGAAGAACAATGGAAGAGTTCCGTAGCATTTTTAAACTTCAGCAGAATTCCAAGAACAATGGAAGTGTTCCATAGCATTTTTAAACTTCATCAGAATTCTGAAGAACAATGGAAGTGATCCGTAACATTTTTAAACTTCAGCAGAATACCCAAGAACAATGGAAGAGTACCGTAGCATTTATAAACTTCAGCAGAATTCTGAGAACAATGGAAGAGTTCCGTAGCATTTTAAACTTCAACAGAATTCCAAGAACAATGGAAGAGTTCCGTAGCATTTTTAAACTTCAGCAGAAATCCGAGTACAATGGAAGAGTTCCGCAGCAGTTTTAAACTTCACCAGAATTCCGAGAACAATGGAAGAGTTCCGTACCATTTTTAAACTTCACCAGAATTCCGAGAACAATGGAAGAGTTCCGTACCATTTTTAAACTTCACCAGAATTCCCAGAACAATGGAAGAGTTCCGTAGCATTTTTAAACTTCAGCAGAATTCTGAAGAACAATGGAAGAGTTCCGTAGCATTTTTAAACTTCAGCAGAATTGTGAAGAACAATGGAAGTGTTCCATAGCATTTTTAAACTTCATCAGAATTCTGAAGAACAATGGAAGTGATCCGTAACATTTTTAAACTTCAGCAGAATACCCAAGAACAATGGAAGAGTACCGTAGCATTTATAAACTTCAGCAGAATTCTGAGAACAATGGAAAAGTTCCGTAGCATTTTAAACTTCAACAGAATTCCAAGAACAATGGAAGAGTTCCGTAGCATTTTTAAACTTCAGCAGAAATCCGAGAACAATGGAAGAGTTCCACAGCAGTTTTAAACTTCACCAGAATTCCGAGAACAATGGAAGAGTTCCGTACCATTTTTAAGCTTCACCAGAATTCCGAGAACAATGGAAGAGTTCCGTAGCATTTTTAAACTTCAACAGAATTCCGAGAACAATGGAAGAGTTCCGTAGAATTTTTAAACTTCAGCAGAATTCCGAAGAACAATGGAAGAGTTCCGTAGCATTTTTAAACTTCACCAGAATTACGAGAACAATGGAAGAGTTCCGTAGCATTTTTAAACTTCAACAGAATTCCGAGAACAATGGAAGAGTTCCGTAGCATTTTTAAACTTCAGCAGAATTCCGAAGAACAATGGAAGAGTTCCGTAGCATTTTTAAACTTCATCAGAATTCTGAAGAACAATGGAAAAGTTCCGTAGCATTTTTAAACTTCAGCAGAATTCCGAAGAACAATGGAAGAGTTCCGTAGCATTTTTAAACTTCAGCAGAATTCCGAAGAACAATGGAAGTGTTCCATAGCATTTTTAAACTTCATCAGAATTCTGAAGAACAATGGAAGTGATCCGTAACATTTTTAAACTTCAGCAGAATACCCAAGAACAATGGAAGAGTACCGTAGCATTTATAAACTTCAGCAGAATTCTGAGAACAATGGAAGAGTTCCGTAGCATTTTAAACTTCAACAGAATTCCAAGAACAATGGAAGAGTTCCGTAGCATTTTTAAACTTCAGCAGAAATCCGAGAACAATGGAAGAGTTCCGCAGCAGTTTTAAACTTCACCAGAATTCCGAGAACAATGGAAGAGTTCCGTACCATTTTTAAACTTCACCAGAATTCCCAGAACAATGGAAGAGTTCCGTAGCATTTTTAAACTTCAGCAGAATTCAGAAGAACAATGTAAGAGTTCCGTAGCATTTTTAAACTTCATCAGAATTCCGAAGAACAATGGAAAAGTTCCGTAGCATTTTTAAACTTCAGCAGAATTCCAAAGAACAATGGAAGAGTTCCGTAGCATTTTTAAACTTCAGCAGAATTCCGAAGAACAATGGAAGTGTTCCATAGCATTTTTAAACTTCATCAGAATTCTGAAGAACAATGGAAATGATCCGTAACATTTTTAAACTTCAGCAGAATTCCCAAGAACAATGGAAGAGTACCATAGAATTTATAAACTTCAGAAGAATTCTGAGAACAATGGAAGAGTTCCGTAGCATTTTTTAACTTCTGCAGAATTCCGAAGAACAATGGAAGAGTTCCGTAGCATTTTTAAAATTCATCAGAATTCCAAAGAACAATGGAAAAGTTCCGTAGCATTTTTAAACTTCAGCAGAATTCCGAAGAACAATGGAAGAGTTCCGTAGCATTTTTAAACTTCAGCAGAATTCCGAGAACAATGGAAGAGTTCCGTAGCATTTTTAAACTTCACCAGAATTATGAGAACAATGGAAGAGTTCCGTAGCATTTTTAAACTTCAACAGAATTCCGAGAACAATGGAAGAGTTCCGTAGCATTTTTAAACTTCAGCAGAATTCCGAAGAACAATGGAAGAGTTCCGTAGCATTTTTAAACTTCAGTAGAATTAAGAATAACAATGGAAGAGTTCCGTAGCATTTTTAAACTTCAGCAGAATTCTGCAAAGCAATGGAAGAGTTCCGTAGCATTTTTAAACTTCAGCAGAATTCCGAAGAAAAATCGAAGAGTTCCGTAGCATTTTTAAACTTCAGCAGAATTCCGAAGAACAATGGAGGAGTTCCGTAGCATTTTTAAACTTCAGCAGAATTCCGAAGAACAATGGAAATGATCCGTAACATTTTTAAACTTCAGCAGAATTCCCAAGAACAATGGAAGAGTACCATAGAATTTATAAACTTCAGAAGAATTCTGAGAACAATGGAAGAGTTCCGTAGCATTTTTAAACTTCACAAGAATTCCACGAACAATGGAAGAGTTCCGTAGCATTTTTTAACTTCTGCAGAATTCCGAAGAACAATGGAAGAGTTCCGTAGCATTTTTAAACTTCAACAGAATTCCGAGAACAATGGAAGAGTTCCGTAGCATTTTTAAACTTCAGCAGAATTCCGAAGAACAATGGAAGAGTTCCGTAGCATTTTTAAACTTCATCAGAATTCCGAAGAACAATGGAAAAGTTCCGTAGCATTTTTAAACTTCACCAGAATTCCGAGAACAATGGAAGAGTTCCGTAGCATTTTTAAACTTCACCAGAATTACGAGAACAATGGAAAAGTTCTGTAGCATTTTTAAACTTCAACAGAATTCCGAGAACAATGGAAGAGTTCCGTAGCATTTTTAAACTTCAGCAGAATTCCGAAGAACAATGGAAGAGTTCCGTAGCATTTTTAAACTTCATCAGAATTCCGAAGAACAATGGAAAAGTTCAGTATCATTTTTAAACTTCAGCAGAATTCCGAAGAACAATGGAAGAGTTCCGTAGCATTTTTAAACTTCAGCAGAATTCCGAAGAACAATGGAAGTGTTCCATAGCATTTTTAAACTTCATCAGAATTCTGAAGAACAATGGAAGTGATCCGTAACATTTTTAAACTTCAGCAGAATACCCAAGAACAATGGAAGAGTACCGTAGCATTTATAAACTTCAGCAGAATTCTGAGAACAATGGAAGAGTTCCGTAGCATTTTAAACTTCAACAGAATTCCACGAACAATGGAAGAGTTCCGCAGCATTTTTAAACTTCAGCAGAAATCCGAGAACAATGGAAGAGTTCCGCAGCAGTTTTAAACTTCACCAGAATTCCGAGAACAATGGAAGAGTTCCGTACCATTTTTAAACTTCACCAGAATTCCGAGAACAATGGAAGAGTTCCGTACCATTTTTAAACTTCACCAGAATTCCCAGAACAATGGAAGAGTTCCGTAGCATTTTTAAACTTCAGCAGAATTCTGAAGAACAATGGAAGAGTTCCGTAGCATTTTTAAACTTCAGCAGAATTGCGAAGAACAATGGAAGTGTTCCATAGCATTTTTAAACTTCATCAGAATTCTGAAGAACAATGGAAGTGATCCGTAACATTTTTAAACTTCAGAAGAATACCCAAGAACAATGGAAGAGTACCGTAGCATTTATAAATTTCAGCAGAATTCTGAGAACAATGGAAGAGTTCCGTAGCATTTTAAACTTCAACAGAATTCCAAGAACAATGGAAGAGTTCCGTAGCATTTTTAAACTTCAGCAGAAATCCGAGAACAATGGAAGAGTTCCGCAGCAGTTTTAAACTTCACCAGAATTCCGAGAACAATGGAAGAGTTCCGTACCATTTTTAAGCTTCACCAGAATTCCGAGAACAATGGAAGAGTTCCGTAGCATTTTTAAACTTCAACTGAATTCCGAGAACAATGGAAGAGTTCCGTAGCATTTTTAAACTTCAGCAGAATTCCGAAGAACAATGGAAGAGTTCCGTAGCATTTTTAAACTTCACCAGAATTACGAGAACAATGGAAGAGTTCCGTAGCATTTTTAAACTTCAACAGAATTCCGAGAACAATGGAAGAGTTCCGTAGCATTTTTAAACTTCAGCAGAATTCCGAAGAACAATGGAAGAGTTCCGTAGCATTTTTAAACTTCATCAGAATTCCGAAGAACAATGGAAAAGTTCCGTAGCATTTTTAAACTTCAGCAGAATTCCGAAGAACAATGGAAGAGTTCCGTAGCATTTTTAAACTTCAGCAGAATTCCAAGAACAATGGAAGTGTTCCATAGCATTTTTAAACTTCATCAGAATTCTGAAGAACAATGGAAGTGATCCGTAACATTTTTAAACTTCAGCAGAATACCCAAGAACAATGGAAGAGTACCGTAGCATTTATAAACTTCAGCAGAATTCTGAGAACAATGGAAGAGTTCCGTAGCATTTTAAACTTCAACAGAATTCCAAGAACAATGGAAGAGTTCCGTAGCATTTTTAAACTTCAGCAGAAATCCGAGAACAATGGAAGAGTTCCGCAGCAGTTTTAAACTTCACCAGAATTCCGAGAACAATGGAAGAGTTCCGTACCATTTTTAAACTTCACCAGAATTCCGAGAACAATGGAAGAGTTCCGTACCATTTTTAAACTTCACCAGAATTCCCAGAACAATGGAAGAGTTCCGTAGCATTTTTAAACTTCAGCAGAATTCTGAAGAACAATGGAAGAGTTCCGTAGCATTTTTAAACTTCAGCAGAATTGCGAAGAACAATGGAAGTGTTCCATAGCATTTTTAAACTTCATCAGAATTCTGAAGAACAATGGAAGTGATCCGTAACATTTTTAAACTTCAGCAGAATACCCAAGAACAATGGAAGAGTACCGTAGCATTTATAAACTTCAGCAGAATTCTGAGAACAATGGAAGAGTTCCGTAGCATTTTAAACTTCAACAGAATTCCAAGAACAATGGAAGAGTTCCGTAGCATTTTTAAACTTCAGCAGAAATCCGAGAACAATGGAAGAGTTCCGCAGCAGTTTTAAACTTCACCAGAATTCCGAGAACAATGGAAGAGTTCCGTACCATTTTTAAGCTTCACCAGAATTCCGAGAACAATGGAAGAGTTCCGTAGCATTTTTAAACTTCACCAGAATTCCGAGAACAATGGAAGTGTTCCGTAGCATTTTTAAACTTCAGCAGAATTCCGAAGAACAATGGAAGAGTTCCGTAGCATTTTTAAACTTCAGCAGAATTCTGAAGAACAATGGAAGAGTTCCGTAGCATTTTTAAACTTCAGTAGAATTAAGAATAACAATGGAAGAGTTCCGTAGCATTTTTAAACTTCACCAGAATTCCGTGAACAATGGAAGAGTACCGTAGCATTTTTAAACTTCAGCAGAATTCCGAAGAACAAAGAAAGTGTTCCGTAGCATTTTTAAACTTCAGCAGATTTCCGAAGAACAATGGAAGAGTTCCGTAGCATTTTTAAACTTCAGCAGAATTCTGCAAAGCAATGGAAGAGTTCCGTAGCATTTTTAAACTTCAGCAGAATTCCGAAGAACAATCGAAGAGATCCGTAGCATTTTTAAACTTCTGCAGAATTCCGAAGAACAATGGAAGAGTTCCGTAGCATTTTTAAACTTCAGCAGAATTCTGAAGAACAATGGAAGAGTTCCGTAGCCTTTTTAAACTTCGTCAGAATTCCGAAGAACAATGGAAAAGTTCCGTAACATTTTTATACTTCAGCAGAATTCCGAGAACAATGGAAGAGTTCCATAGCATTTTTAAACTTCAGCAGAATTCCGAAGAACAATGGAAGAGTTCCGTAGCATTTTTAAACTTCAGCAGAATTCCGAAGAACAATGGAAGAGTTCCGTAGCATTTTTAAACTTCAGCAGAATTCCGAGAACAATGGAAGAGTTCCGTAGCATTTTTAAACTTCACCAGAATTCCCAGAACAATGGAAGAGTTCCGTAGCATTTTTAAACTTCAGCAGAATTCTGAGAACAATGGAAGAGTTCCGTAGCATTTTTAAACTTCAGCAGAATTCCGAAGAACAATGGAAGAGTTCCGAAGCATTTTTAAACTTCAGCAGAATTCCGAAGAACAATGGAAGAGTTCCGGTGCAGTTTTAGGCTTCATCAGAATTCCGAAGAAAAATGGAAGAGTTCCGTAGCATTTTTAAACTTCAGCAGAATTCAGAAGAACAATGGAAGTGTTCCATAGCATTTTTAAACTTCATCAGAATTCTGAAGAACAATGGAAATGATCCGTAACATTTTTAAACTTCAGCAGAATTCCCAAGAACAATGGAAGAGTACCATAGAATTTATAAACTTCAGAAGAATTCTGAGAACAATGGAAGAGTTCCGTAGCATTTTTTAACTTCTGCAGAATTCCGAAGAACAATGGAAGAGTTCCGTAGCATTTTTAAAATTCATCAGAATTCCAAAGAACAATGGAAAAGTTCCGTAGCATTTTTAAACTTCAGCAGAATTCCGAAGAACAATGGAAGAGTTCCGTAGCATTTTTAAACTTCAGCAGAATTCCGAGAACAATGGAAGAGTTCCGTAGCATTTTTAAACTTCACCAGAATTACGAGAACAATGGAAGAGTTCCGTAGCATTTTTAAACTTCAACAGAATTCCGAGAACAATGGAAGAGTTCCGTAGCATTTTTAAACTTCAGCAGAATTCCGAAGAACAATGGAAGAGTTCCGTAGCATTTTTAAACTTCATCAAAATTCCGAAGAACAATGGAAAAGTTCCGTAGCATTTTTAAACTTCAGCAGAATTCCGAAGAACAATGGAAGAGTTCCGTAGCATTTTTAAACTTCAGCAGAATTCCGAAGAACAATGGAAGTGTTCCATAGCATTTTTAAACTTCATCAGAATTCTGAAGAACAATGGAAGTGATCCGTAACATTTTTAAACTTCAGCAGAATACCCAAGAACAATGGAAGAGTACCGTAGCATTTATAAACTTCCGCAGAATTCCAAGAACAATGGAAGAGTTCCGTAGCATTTTTAAACTTCAGCAGAAATCCTAGAACAATGGAAGAGTTCCGCAGCAGTTTTAAACTTCACCAGAATTCCGAGAACAATAGAAGAGTTCCGTACCATTTTTAAACTTCACCAGAATTCCGAGAACAATGAAAGAGTTCCGTAGCATTTTTAAACTTCACCAGAATTCCGAGAACAATGGAAGAGTTACGTAGCATTTTTAAACTTCAGCAGAATTCCGAGAACAATGGAAGAGTTCCGTAGCATTTTTAAACTTCAGCAGAATTCCGAAGAACAATAGAAGAGTTCCGAAGCATTTTTAAACTTCAGCAGAATTCCGAAGAACAATGGAAGAGTTCCGTTGCAGTTTTAGGCTTCATCAGAATTCCGAAGAACAATGGAAGAGTTCCGTAGCATTTTTAAACTTCAGCAGAATTCAGAAGAACAATGTAAGAGTTCCATAGCATTTTTAAACTTCATCAGAATTCCGAAGAACAATGGAAAAGTTCCGTAGCATTTTTAAACTTCATCAGAATTCCGAAGAACAATGGAAGAGTTCCGTAGCATTTTTAAACTTCAGCAGAATTCCGAAGAACAATGGAAGTGTTCCATAGCATTTTTAAACTTCATCAGAATTCTGAAGAACAATGGAAATGATCCGTAACATTTTTAAACTTCAGCAGAATTCCCAAGAACAATGGAAGAGTACCATAGAATTTATAAACTTCAGAAGAATTCTGAGAACAATGGAAGAGTTCCGTAGCATTTTTTAACTTCTGCAGAATTCCGAAGAACAATGGAAGAGTTCCGTAGCATTTTTAAACTTCAGCAGAATTCCGAAGAACAATGGAAGAGTTCCGTAGCATTTTTAAAATTTATCAGAATTCCAAAGAACAATGGAAAAGTTCCGTAGCATTTTTAAACTTCAGCAGAATTCCGAAGAACAATGGAAGAGTTCCGTAGCATTTTTAAACTTCAGCAGAATTCCGAAGAACAATGGAAGAGTTGCGTTGCAGTTTTAGGCTTCATCAGAATTCCGAAGAACAATGGAAGAGTTCCGTAGCATTTTTAAACTTCAGCAGAATTCAGAAGAACAATGTAAGACTTCCGTAGCATTTTTAAACTTCAGCAGAATTCCGAAGAACAATGGAAGAGTTCCGTAGCATTTTTAAACTTCAGCAGAATTCCGAAGAACAATGGAAGAGTTCCGTTGCAGTTTTAAACTTCATCAGAATTCTGAAGAACAATGGAAGAGTTCCGTAGAATTTTTAAACTTCAGCAGAACTCAGAAGAACAATGGAAGAGTTCCGTAGCATTTTTAAACTTCAGCAGAATTCCGAAGAACAATGGAAGAGTTCCGTAGCATTTTTAAACTTCAGTAGAATTAAGAATAACAATGGAAGAGTTCCGTAGCATTTTTAAACTTCAGCAGAATTCTGCAAAGCAATGGAAGAGTTCCGTAGCATTTTTAAACTTCAGCAGAATTCCGAAGAAAAATCGAAGAGTTCCGTAGCATTTTTAAACTTCAGCAGAATTCCGAAGAACAATGGAGGAGTTCCGTAGCATTTTTAAACTTCAGCAAAATTCCGAAGAACAATGGAAATGATCCGTAACATTTTTAAACTTCAGCAGAATTCCCAAGAACAATGGAAGAGTACCATAGAATTTATAAACTTCAGAAGAATTCTGAGAACAATGGAAGAGTTCCGTAGCATTTTTAAACTTCACAAGAATTCCACGAACAATGGAAGAGTTCCGTAGCATTTTTTAACTTCTGCAGAATTCCGAAGAACAATGGAAGAGTTCCGTAGCATTTTTAAACTTCAACAGAATTCCGAGAACAATGGAAGAGTTCCGTAGCATTTTTAAACTTCAGCAGAATTCCGAAGAACAATGGAAGAGTTCCGTAGCATTTTTAAACTTCATCAGAATTCCGAAGAACAATGGAAAAGTTCCGTAGCATTTTTAAACTTCACCAGAATTCCGAGAACAATGGAAGAGTTCCGTAGCATTTTTAAACTTCACCAGAATTACGAGAACAATGGAAAAGTTCTGTAGCATTTTTAAACTTCAACAGAATTCCGAGAACAATGGAAGAGTTCCGTAGCATTTTTAAACTTCAGCAGAATTCCGAAGAACAATGGAAGAGTTCCGTAGCATTTTTAAACTTCATCAGAATTCCGAAGAACAATGGAAAAGTTCAGTATCATTTTTAAACTTCAGCAGAATTCCGAAGAACAATGGAAGAGTTCCGTAGCATTTTTAAACTTCAGCAGAATTCCGAAGAACAATGGAAGTGTTCCATAGCATTTTTAAACTTCATCAGAATTCTGAAGAACAATGGAAGTGATCCGTAACATTTTTAAACTTCAGCAGAATACCCAAGAACAATGGAAGAGTACCGTAGCATTTATAAACTTCAGCAGAATTCTGAGAACAATGGAAGAGTTCCGTAGCATTTTAAACTTCAACAGAATTCCATGAACAATGGAAGAGTTCCGCAGCATTTTTAAACTTCAGCAGAAATCCGAGAACAATGGAAGAGTTCCGCAGCAGTTTTAAACTTCACCAGAATTCCGAGAACAATGGAAGAGTTCCGTACCATTTTTAAACTTCACCAGAATTCCGAGAACAATGGAAGAGTTCCGTACCATTTTTAAACTTCACCAGAATTCCCAGAACAATGGAAGAGTTCCGTAGCATTTTTAAACTTCAGCAGAATTCTGAAGAACAATGGAAGAGTTCCGTAGCATTTTTAAACTTCAGCAGAATTGCGAAGAACAATGGAAGTGTTCCATAGCATTTTTAAACTTCATCAGAATTCTGAAGAACAATGGAAGTGATCCGTAACATTTTTAAACTTCAGCAGAATACCCAAGAACAATGGAAGAGTACCGTAGCATTTATAAATTTCAGCAGAATTCTGAGAACAATGGAAGAGTTCCGTAGCATTTTAAACTTCAACAGAATTCCAAGAACAATGGAAGAGTTCCGTAGCATTTTTAAACTTCAGCAGAAATCCGAGAACAATGGAAGAGTTCCGCAGCAGTTTTAAACTTCACCAGAATTCCGAGAACAATGGAAGAGTTCCGTACCATTTTTAAGCTTCACCAGAATTCCGAGAACAATGGAAGAGTTCCGTAGCATTTTTAAACTTCAACAGAATTCCGAGAACAATGGAAGAGTTCCGTAGCATTTTTAAACTTCAGCAGAATTCCGAAGAACAATGGAAGAGTTCCGTAGCATTTTTAAACTTCACCAGAATTACGAGAACAATGGAAGAGTTCCGTAGCATTTTTAAACTTCAACAGAATTCCGAGAACAATGGAAGAGTTACGTAGCATTTTTAAACTTCAGCAGAATTCCGAAGAACAATGGAAGAGTTCCGTAGCATTTTTAAACTTCATCAGAATTCCGAAGAACAATGGAAAAGTTCCGTAGCATTTTTAAACTTCAGCAGAATTCCGAAGAACAATGGAAGAGTTCCGTAGCATTTTTAAACTTCAGCAGAATTCCAAGAACAATGGAAGTGTTCCATAGCATTTTTAAACTTCATCAGAATTCTGAAGAAAAATGGAAGTGATCCGTAACATTTTTAAACTTCAGCAGAATACCCAAGAACAATGGAAGAGTACCGTAGCATTTATAAACTTCAGCAGAATTCTGAGAACAATGGAAGAGTTCCGTAGCATTTTAAACTTCAACAGAATTCCAAGAACAATGGAAGAGTTCCGTAGCATTTTTAAACTTCAGCAGAAATCCGAGAACAATGGAAGAGTTCCGCAGCAGTTTTAAACTTCACCAGAATTCCGAGAACAATGGAAGAGTTCCGTACCATTTTTAAACTTCACCAGAATTCCGAGAACAATGGAAGAGTTCCGTACCATTTTTAAACTTCACCAGAATTCCCAGAACAATGGAAGAGTTCCGTAGCATTTTTAAACTTCAGCAGAATTCTGAAGAACAATGGAAGAGTTCCGTAGCATTTTTAAACTTCAGCAGAATTGTGAAGAACAATGGAAGTGTTCCATAGCATTTTTAAACTTCATCAGAATTCTGAAGAACAATGGAAGTGATCCGTAACATTTTTAAACTTCAGCAGAATACCCAAGAACAATGGAAGAGTACCGTAGCATTTATAAACTTCAGCAGAATTCTGAGAACAATGGAAAAGTTCCGTAGCATTTTAAACTTCAACAGAATTCCAAGAACAATGGAAGAGTTCCGTAGCATTTTTAAACTTCAGCAGAAATCCGAGAACAATGGAAGAGTTCCGCAGCAGTTTTAAACTTCACCAGAATTCCGAGAACAATGGAAGAGTTCCGTACCATTTTTAAGCTTCACCAGAATTCCGAGAACAATGGAAGAGTTCCGTAGCATTTTTAAACTTCAACAGAATTCCGAGAACAATGGAAGAGTTCCGTAGCATTTTTAAACTTCAGCAGAATTCCGAAGAACAATGGAAGAGTTCCGTAGCATTTTTAAACTTCACCAGAATTACGAGAACAACGGAAGAGTTCCGTAGCATTTTTAAACTTCAACAGAATTCCGAGAACAATGGAAGAGCTCCGTAGCATTTTTAAACTTCAGCAGAATTCCGAAGAACAATGGAAGAGTTCCGTAGCATTTTTAAACTTCATCAGAATTCCGAAGAACAATGGAAAAGTTCCGTAGCATTTTTAAACTTCAGCAGAATTCCGAAGAACAATGGAAGAGTTCCGTAGCATTTTTAAACTTCAGCAGAATTCCGAAGAACAATGGAAGTGTTCCATAGCATTTTTAAACTTCATCAGAATTCTGAAGAACAATGGAAGTGATCCGTAACATTTTTAAACTTCAGCAGAATACCCAAGAACAATGGAAGAGTAGCGTAGCATTTATAAACTTCAGCAGAAGTCTGAGAACAATGGAAGAGTTCCGTAGCATTTTAAACTTCAACAGAATTCCAAGAACAATGGAAGAGTTCCGTAGCATTTTTAAACTTCAGCAGAAATCCGAGAACAATGGAAGAGTTCCGCAGCAGTTTTAAACTTCACCAGAATTCCGAGAACAATGGAAGAGTTCCGTACCATTTTTAAACTTCACCAGAATTCCGAGAACAATGGAAGAGTTCCGTACCATTTTTAAACTTCACCAGAATTCCCAGAACAATGGAAGAGTTCCGTAGCATTTTTAAACTTCAGCAGAATTCTGAAGAACAATGGAAGAGTTCCATAGCATTTTTAAACTTCAGCAGAATTGCGAAGAACAATGGAAGTGTTCCATAGCATTTTTAAACTTCATCAGAATTCTGAAGAACAATGGAAGTGATCCGTAACATTTTTAAACTTCAGCAGAATACCCAAGAACAATGGAAGAGTACCGTAGCATTTATAAACTTCAGCAGAATTCTGAGAACAATGGAAGAGTTCCGTAGCATTTTAAACTTCAACAGAATTCCAAGAACAATGGAAGAGTTCCGTAGCATTTTTAAACTTCAGCAGAAATCCGAGAACAATGGAAGAGTTCCGCAGCAGTTTTAAACTTCACCAGAATTCCGAGAACAATGGAAGAGTTCCGTACCATTTTTAAGCTTCACCAGAATTCCGAGAACAATGGAAGAGTTCCGTAGCATTTTTAAACTTCACCAGAATTCCGAGAACAATGGAAGTGTTCCGTAGCATTTTTAAACTTCAGCAGAATTCCGAAGAACAATGGAAGAGTTCCGTAGCATTTTTAAACTTCAGTAGAATTAAGAATAACAATGGAAGAGTTCCGTAGCATTTTTAAACTTCACCAGAATTCCGAAGAACAAAGAAAGTGTTCCGTAGCATTTTTAAACTTCAGCAGATTTCCGAAGAACAATGGAAGAGTTCCGTAGCATTTTTAAACTTCAGCAGAATTCCGAAGAACAATGGAAGAGTTCCGTAGCATTTTTAAACTTCAGTAGAATTAAGAATAACAATGGAAGAGTTCCGTAGCATTTTTAAACTTCAGCAGAATTCCGAAGAACAAAGAAAGTGTTCCGTAGCATTTTTAAACTTCAGCAGATTTCCGAAGAACAATGGAAGAGTTCCGTAGCATTTTTAAACTTCAGCAGAATTCTGCAAAACAATGTAAGAGTTCCGTAGCATTTTTAATCTTCAGCAGAATTCCGAAGAACAATCGAAGAGTTCCGTAGCATTTTTAAACTTCAGCAGAATTCCGAAAAACAATGGAAGAGTTCAGTAGCATTTTTAAACTTCAGCAGAATTCCGAAGAACAATGGAAATGATCCGTAACATTTTTAAACTTCAGCAGAATTCCCAAGAACAATGGAAGAGTACCATAGAATTTATAAACTTCAGAAGAATTCTGAGAACAATGGAAGAGTTCCGTAGCATTTTTAAACTTCACCAGAATTCCACGAACAATGGAAGAGTTCCGTAGCATTTTTAAACTTCAGCAGAATTCCGAAGAACAATGGAAGAGTTCCGTAGCATTTTTAAAATTCATCCAAATTCCAAAGAACAATGGAAAAGTTCCGTAGCATTTTTAAACTTCAGCAGAATTCCGAAGAACAATGGAAGAGTTCCGTAGCATTTTTAAACTTCAGCAGAATTCCGAGAACAATGGAAGAGTTCCGTAGCATTTTTAAACTTCACCAGAATTACGAGAACAATGGAAGAGTTCCGTAGCATTTTTAAACTTCAGCAGAATTCCGAAGAACAATGGAAGAGTTCCGTAGCATTTTTAAACTTCACCAGAATTACGAGAACAATGGAAGAGTTCCGTAGCATTTTTAAACTTCAACAGAATTCCGAGAACAATGGAAGAGTTCCGTAGCATTTTTAAACTTCAGCAGAATTCCGAAGAACAATGGAAGAGTTCCGTAGCATTTTTAAACTTCATCAGAATTCCGAAGAACAATGGAAAAGTTCCGTAGCATTTTTAAACTTCAGCAGAATTCCGAAGAACAATGGAAGAGTTCCGTAGCATTTTTAAACTTCAGCAGAATTCCGAAGAACAATGGAAGTGTTCCATAGCATTTTTAAACTTCATCAGAATTCTGAAGAACAATGGAAGTGATCCGTAACATTTTTAAACTTCAGCAGAATACCCAAGAACAATGGAAGAGTACCGTAGCATTTATAACTTCAGCAGAATTCTGAGAACAATGGAAGAGTTCCGTAGCATTTTAAACTTCACCAGAATTCCAAGAACAATGGAAGAGTTCCGTAGCATTTTTAAACTTCAGCAGAAATCCGAGAACAATGGAAGAGTTCCGCAGCAGTTTTAAACTTCACCAGAATTCCGAGAACAATGGAAGAGTTCCGTACCATTTTTAAACTTCACCAGAATTCCGAGAACAATGGAAGAGTTCCGTACCATTTTTAAACTTCACCAGAATTCCCAGAACAATGGAAGAGTTCCGTAGCATTTTTAAACTTCAGCAGAATTCTGAAGAACAATGGAAGAGTTCCATAGCATTTTTAAACTTCAGCAGAATTGCGAAGAACAATGGAAGTGTTCCATAGCATTTTTAAACTTCATCAGAATTCTGAAGAACAATGGAAGTGATCCGTAACATTTTTAAACTTCAGCAGAATACCCAAGAACAATGGAAGAGTACCGTAGCATTTATAAACTTCAGCAGAATTCTGAGAACAATGGAAGAGTTCCGTAGCATTTTAAACTTCAACAGAATTCCAAGAACAATGGAAGAGTTCCGTAGCATTTTTAAACTTCAGCAGAAATCCGAGAACAATGGAAGAGTTCCGCAGCAGTTTTAAACTTCACCAGAATTCCGAGAACAATGGAAGAGTTCCGTACCATTTTTAAGCTTCACCAGAATTCCGAGAACAATGGAAGAGTTCCGTAGCATTTTTAAACTTCACTAGAATTCCGAGAACAATGGAAGTGTTCCGTAGCATTTTTAAACTTCAGCAGAATTCCGAAGAACAATGGAAGAGTTCCGTAGCATTTTTAAACTTCACCAGAATTCCGAAGAACAAAGAAAGTGTTCCGTAGCATTTTTAAACTTCAGCAGATTTCCGAAGAACAATGGAAGAGTTCCGTAGCATTTTTAAACTTGAGCAGAATTCCGAAGAACAATGGAAGAGTTCCGTAGCATTTTTAAACTTCAGTAGAATTAAGAATAACAATGGAAGAGTTCCGTAGCATTTTTAAACTTCAGCAGAATTGCGAAGAACAATGGAAGTGTTCCATAGCATTTTTAAACTTCATCAGAATTCTGAAGAACAATGGAAGTGATCCGTAACATTTTTAAACTTCAGCAGAATACCCAAGAACAATGGAAGAGTACCGTAGCATTTATAAATTTCAGCAGAATTCTGAGAACAATGGAAGAGTTCCGTAGCATTTTAAACTTCAACAGAATTCCAAGAACAATGGAAGAGTTCCGTAGCATTTTTAAACTTCAGCAGAAATCCGAGAACAATGGAAGAGTTCCGCAGCAGTTTTAAACTTCACCAGAATTCCGAGAACAATGGAAGAGTTCCGTACCATTTTTAAGCTTCACCAGAATTCCGAGAACAATGGAAGAGTTCCGTAGCATTTTTAAACTTCAACAGAATTCCGAGAACAATGGAAGAGTTCCGTAGCATTTTTAAACTTCAGCAGAATTCCGAAGAACAATGGAAGAGTTCCGTAGCATTTTTAAACTTCACCAGAATTACGAGAACAATGGAAGAGTTCCGTAGCATTTTTAAACTTCAACAGAATTCCGAGAACAATGGAAGAGTTACGTAGCATTTTTAAACTTCAGCAGAATTCCGAAGAACAATGGAAGAGTTCCGTAGCATTTTTAAACTTCATCAGAATTCCGAAGAACAATGGAAAAGTTCCGTAGCATTTTTAAACTTCAGCAGAATTCCGAAGAACAATGGAAGAGTTCCGTAGCATTTTTAAACTTCAGCAGAATTCCAAGAACAATGGAAGTGTTCCATAGCATTTTTAAACTTCATCAGAATTCTGAAGAAAAATGGAAGTGATCCGTAACATTTTTAAACTTCAGCAGAATACCCAAGAACAATGGAAGAGTACCGTAGCATTTATAAACTTCAGCAGAATTCTGAGAACAATGGAAGAGTTCCGTAGCATTTTAAACTTCAACAGAATTCCAAGAACAATGGAAGAGTTCCGTAGCATTTTTAAACTTCAGCAGAAATCCGAGAACAATGGAAGAGTTCCGCAGCAGTTTTAAACTTCACCAGAATTCCGAGAACAATGGAAGAGTTCCGTACCATTTTTAAACTTCACCAGAATTCCGAGAACAATGGAAGAGTTCCGTACCATTTTTAAACTTCACCAGAATTCCCAGAACAATGGAAGAGTTCCGTAGCATTTTTAAACTTCAGCAGAATTCTGAAGAACAATGGAAGAGTTCCGTAGCATTTTTAAACTTCAGCAGAATTGTGAAGAACAATGGAAGTGTTCCATAGCATTTTTAAACTTCATCAGAATTCTGAAGAACAATGGAAGTGATCCGTAACATTTTTAAACTTCAGCAGAATACCCAAGAACAATGGAAGAGTACCGTAGCATTTATAAACTTCAGCAGAATTCTGAGAACAATGGAAAAGTTCCGTAGCATTTTAAACTTCAACAGAATTCCAAGAACAATGGAAGAGTTCCGTAGCATTTTTAAACTTCAGCAGAAATCCGAGAACAATGGAAGAGTTCCGCAGCAGTTTTAAACTTCACCAGAATTCCGAGAACAATGGAAGAGTTCCGTACCATTTTTAAGCTTCACCAGAATTCCGAGAACAATGGAAGAGTTCCGTAGCATTTTTAAACTTCAACAGAATTCCGAGAACAATGGAAGAGTTCCGTAGCATTTTTAAACTTCAGCAGAATTCCGAAGAACAATGGAAGAGTTCCGTAGCATTTTTAAACTTCACCAGAATTACGAGAACAACGGAAGAGTTCCGTAGCATTTTTAAACTTCAACAGAATTCCGAGAACAATGGAAGAGTTCCGTAGCATTTTTAAACTTCAGCAGAATTCCGAAGAACAATGGAAGAGTTCCGTAGCATTTTTAAACTTCATCAGAATTCCGAAGAACAATGGAAAAGTTCCGTAGCATTTTTAAACTTCAGCAGAATTCCGAAGAACAATGGAAGAGTTCCGTAGCATTTTTAAACTTCAGCAGAATTCCGAAGAACAATGGAAGTGTTCCATAGCATTTTTAAACTTCATCAGAATTCTGAAGAACAATGGAAGTGATCCGTAACATTTTTAAACTTCAGCAGAATACCCAAGAACAATGGAAGAGTAGCGTAGCATTTATAAACTTCAGCAGAAGTCTGAGAACAATGGAAGAGTTCCATAGCATTTTAAACTTCAACAGAATTCCAAGAACAATGGAAGAGTTCCGTAGCATTTTTAAACTTCAGCAGAAATCCGAGAACAATGGAAGAGTTCCGCAGCAGTTTTAAACTTCACCAGAATTCCGAGAACAATGGAAGAGTTCCGTACCATTTTTAAACTTCACCAGAATTCCGAGAACAATGGAAGAGTTCCGTACCATTTTTAAACTTCACCAGAATTCCCAGAACAATGGAAGAGTTCCGTAGCATTTTTAAACTTCAGCAGAATTCTGAAGAACAATGGAAGAGTTCCATAGCATTTTTAAACTTCAGCAGAATTGCGAAGAACAATGGAAGTGTTCCATAGCATTTTTAAACTTCATCAGAATTCTGAAGAACAATGGAAGTGATCCGTAACATTTTTAAACTTCAGCAGAATACCCAAGAACAATGGAAGAGTACCGTAGCATTTATAAACTTCAGCAGAATTCTGAGAACAATGGAAGAGTTCCGTAGCATTTTAAACTTCAACAGAATTCCAAGAACAATGGAAGAGTTCCGTAGCATTTTTAAACTTCAGCAGAAATCCGAGAACAATGGAAGAGTTCCGCAGCAGTTTTAAACTTCACCAGAATTCCGAGAACAATGGAAGAGTTCCGTACCATTTTTAAGCTTCACCAGAATTCCGAGAACAATGGAAGAGTTCCGTAGCATTTTTAAACTTCACCAGAATTCCGAGAACAATGGAAGTGTTCCGTAGCATTTTTAAACTTCAGCAGAATTCCGAAGAACAATGGAAGAGTTCCGTAGCATTTTTAAACTTCAGTAGAATTAAGAATAACAATGGAAGAGTTCCGTAGCATTTTTAAACTTCACCAGAATTCCGAAGAACAAAGAAAGTGTTCCGTAGCATTTTTAAACTTCAGCAGATTTCCGAAGAACAATGGAAGAGTTCCGTAGCATTTTTAAACTTCAGCAGAATTCCGAAGAACAATGGAAGAGTTCCGTAGCATTTTTAAACTTCAGTAGAATTAAGAATAACAATGGAAGAGTTCCGTAGCATTTTTAAACTTCAGCAGAATTCCGAAGAACAAAGAAAGTGTTCCGTAGCATTTTTAAACTTCAGCAGATTTCCGAAGAACAATGGAAGAGTTCCGTAGCATTTTTAAACTTCAGCAGAATTCTGCAAAACAATGTAAGAGTTCCGTAGCATTTTTAATCTTCAGCAGAATTCCGAAGAACAATCGAAGAGTTCCGTAGCATTTTTAAACTTCAGCAGAATTCCGAAAAACAATGGAAGAGTTCAGTAGCATTTTTAAACTTCAGCAGAATTCCGAAGAACAATGGAAATGATCCGTAACATTTTTAAACTTCAGCAGAATTCCCAAGAACAATGGAAGAGTACCATAGAATTTATAAACTTCAGAAGAATTCTGAGAACAATGGAAGAGTTCCGTAGCATTTTTAAACTTCACCAGAATTCCACGAACAATGGAAGAGTTCCGTAGCATTTTTAAACTTCAGCAGAATTCCGAAGAACAATGGAAGAGTTCCGTAGCATTTTTAAAATTCATCCAAATTCCAAAGAACAATGGAAAAGTTCCGTAGCATTTTTAAACTTCAGCAGAATTCCGAAGAACAATGGAAGAGTTCCGTAGCATTTTTAAACTTCAGCAGAATTCCGAGAACAATGGAAGAGTTCCGTAGCATTTTTAAACTTCACCAGAATTACGAGAACAATGGAAGAGTTCCGTAGCATTTTTAAACTTCAGCAGAATTCCGAAGAACAATGGAAGAGTTCCGTAGCATTTTTAAACTTCACCAGAATTACGAGAACAATGGAAGAGTTCCGTAGCATTTTTAAACTTCAACAGAATTCCGAGAACAATGGAAGAGTTCCGTAGCATTTTTAAACTTCAGCAGAATTCCGAAGAACAATGGAAGAGTTCCGTAGCATTTTTAAACTTCATCAGAATTCCGAAGAACAATGGAAAAGTTCCGTAGCATTTTTAAACTTCAGCAGAATTCCGAAGAACAATGGAAGAGTTCCGTAGCATTTTTAAACTTCAGCAGAATTCCGAAGAACAATGGAAGTGTTCCATAGCATTTTTAAACTTCATCAGAATTCTGAAGAACAATGGAAGTGATCCGTAACATTTTTAAACTTCAGCAGAATACCCAAGAACAATGGAAGAGTACCGTAGCATTTATAACTTCAGCAGAATTCTGAGAACAATGGAAGAGTTCCGTAGCATTTTAAACTTCAACAGAATTCCAAGAACAATGGAAGAGTTCCGTAGCATTTTTAAACTTCAGCAGAAATCCGAGAACAATGGAAGAGTTCCGCAGCAGTTTTAAACTTCACCAGAATTCCGAGAACAATGGAAGAGTTCCGTACCATTTTTAAACTTCACCAGAATTCCGAGAACAATGGAAGAGTTCCGTACCATTTTTAAACTTCACCAGAATTCCCAGAACAATGGAAGAGTTCCGTAGCATTTTTAAACTTCAGCAGAATTCTGAAGAACAATGGAAGAGTTCCATAGCATTTTTAAACTTCAGCAGAATTGCGAAGAACAATGGAAGTGTTCCATAGCATTTTTAAACTTCATCAGAATTCTGAAGAACAATGGAAGTGATCCGTAACATTTTTAAACTTCAGCAGAATACCCAAGAACAATGGAAGAGTACCGTAGCATTTATAAACTTCAGCAGAATTCTGAGAACAATGGAAGAGTTCCGTAGCATTTTAAACTTCAACAGAATTCCAAGAACAATGGAAGAGTTCCGTAGCATTTTTAAACTTCAGCAGAAATCCGAGAACAATGGAAGAGTTCCGCAGCAGTTTTAAACTTCACCAGAATTCCGAGAACAATGGAAGAGTTCCGTACCATTTTTAAGCTTCACCAGAATTCCGAGAACAATGGAAGAGTTCCGTAGCATTTTTAAACTTCACTAGAATTCCGAGAACAATGGAAGTGTTCCGTAGCATTTTTAAACTTCAGCAGAATTCCGAAGAACAATGGAAGAGTTCCGTAGCATTTTTAAACTTCACCAGAATTCCGAAGAACAAAGAAAGTGTTCCGTAGCATTTTTAAACTTCAGCAGATTTCCGAAGAACAATGGAAGAGTTCCGTAGCATTTTTAAACTTGAGCAGAATTCCGAAGAACAATGGAAGAGTTCCGTAGCATTTTTAAACTTCAGTAGAATTAAGAATAACAATGGAAGAGTTCCGTAGCATTTTTAAACTTCAGCAGAATTCCGAAGAACAAAGAAAGTGTTCCGTAGCATTTTTAAACTTCAGCAGATTTCCGAAGAACAATGGAAGAGTTCCGTAGCATTTTTAAACTTCAGCAGAATTCTGCAAAACAATGTAAGAGTTCCGTAGCATTTTTAATCTTCAGCAGAATTCCGAAGAACAATCGAAGAGTTCCGTAGCATTTTTAAACTTCAGCAGAATTCCGAAAAACAATGGAAGAGTTCAGTAGCATTTTTAAACTTCAGCAGAATTCCGAAGAACAATGGAAATGATCCGTAACATTTTTAAACTTCAGCAGAATTCCCAAGAACAATGGAAGAGTACCATAGAATTTATAAACTTCAGAAGAATTCTGAGAACAATGGAAGAGTTCCGTAGCATTTTTAAACTTCACCAGAATTCCACGAACAATGGAAGAGTTCCGTAGCATTTTTAAAATTCATCCAAATTCCAAAGAACAATGGAAAAGTTCCGTAGCATTTTTAAACTTCAGCAGAATTCCGAAGAACAATGGAAGAGTTCCGTAGCATTTTTAAACTTCAGCAGAATTCCGAAAACAATGGAAGAGTTCCGTAGCATTTTTAAACTTCACCAGAATTACGAGAACAATGGAAGAGTTCCGTAGCATTTTTAAACTTCAGCAGAATTCCGAAGAACAATGGAAGAGTTCCGTAGCATTTTTAAACTTCACCAGAATTACGAGAACAATGGAAGAGTTCCGTAGCATTTTTAAACTTCAACAGAATTCCGAGAACAATGGAAGAGTTCCGTAGCATTTTTAAACTTCAGCAGAATTCCGAAGAACAATGGAAGAGTTCCGTAGCATTTTTAAACTTCATCAGAATTCCGAAGAACAATGGAAAAGTTCCGTAGCATTTTTAAACTTCAGCAGAATTCCGAAGAACAATGGAAGAGTTCCGTAGCATTTTTAAACTTCAGCAGAATTCCGAAGAACAATGGAAGTGTTCCATAGCATTTTTAAACTTCATCAGAATTCTGAAGAACAATGGAAGTGATCCGTAACATTTTTAAACTTCAGCAGAATACCCAAGAACAATGGAAGAGTACCGTAGCATTTATAACTTCAGCAGAATTCTGAGAACAATGGAAGAGTTCCGTAGCATTTTAAACTTCAACAGAATTCCAAGAACAATGGAAGAGTTCCGTAGCATTTTTAAACTTCAGCAGAAATCCGAGAACAATGGAAGAGTTCCGCAGCAGTTTTAAACTTCACCAGAATTCCGAGAACAATGGAAGAGTTCCGTACCATTTTTAAACTTCACCAGAATTCCGAGAACAATGGAAGAGTTCCGTACCATTTTTAAACTTCACCAGAATTCCCAGAACAATGGAAGAGTTCCGTAGCATTTTTAAACTTCAGCAGAATTCTGAAGAACAATGGAAGAGTTCCATAGCATTTTTAAACTTCAGCAGAATTGCGAAGAACAATGGAAGTGTTCCATAGCATTTTTAAACTTCATCAGAATTCTGAAGAACAATGGAAGTGATCCGTAACATTTTTAAACTTCAGCAGAATACCCAAGAACAATGGAAGAGTACCGTAGCATTTATAAACTTCAGCAGAATTCTGAGAACAATGGAAGAGTTCCGTAGCATTTTAAACTTCAACAGAATTCCAAGAACAATGGAAGAGTTCCGTAGCATTTTTAAACTTCAGCAGAAATCCGAGAACAATGGAAGAGTTCCGCAGCAGTTTTAAACTTCACCAGAATTCCGAGAACAATGGAAGAGTTCCGTACCATTTTTAAGCTTCACCAGAATTCCGAGAACAATGGAAGAGTTCCGTAGCATTTTTAAACTTCATTAGAATTCCGAGAACAATGGAAGTGTTCCGTAGCATTTTTAAACTTCAGCAGAATTCCGAAGAACAATGGAAGAGTTCCGTAGCATTTTTAAACTTCAGTAGAATTAAGAATAACAATGGAAGAGTTCCGTAGCATTTTTAAACTTCACCAGAATTCCGAAGAACAAAGAAAGTGTTCCGTAGCATTTTTAAACTTCAGCAGATTTCCGAAGAACAATGGAAGAGTTCCGTAGCATTTTTAAACTTCAGCAGAATTCCGAAGAACAATGGAAGAGTTCCGTAGCATTTTTAAACTTCAGTAGAATTAAGAATAACAATGGAAGAGTTCCGTAGCATTTTTAAACTTCAGCAGAATTCCGAAGAACAAAGAAAGTGTTCCGTAGCATTTTTAAACTTCAGCAGATTTCCGAAGAACAATGGAAGAGTTCCGTAGCATTTTTAAACTTCAGCAGAATTCTGCAAAACAATGGAAGAGTTCCGTAGCATTTTTAAACTTCAGCAGAATTCCGAAGAACAATCGAAGAATTCCGTAGCATTTTTAAACTTCAGCAGAATTCCGAAAAACAATGGAAGAGTTCCGTAGCATTTTTAAACTTCAGCAGAATTCCGAAGAACAATGGAAATGATCCGTAACATTTTTAAACTTCAGCAGAATTCCCAAGAACAATGGAAGAGTACCATAGAATTTATAAACTTCAGAAGAATTCTGAGAACAATGGAAGAGTTCCGTAGCATTTTTAAACTTCACCAGAATTCCACGAACAATGGAAGAGTTCCGTAGCATTTTTAAACTTCAGCAGAATTCCGAAGAACAATGGAAGAGTTCCGTAGCATTTTTAAAATTCATCCAAATTCCAAAGAACAATGGAAAAGTTCCGTAGCATTTTTAAACTTCAGCAGAATTCCGAAGAACAATGGAAGAGTTCCGTAGCATTTTTAAACTTCAGCAGAATTCCGAGAACAATGGAAGAGTTCCGTAGCATTTTTAAACTTCACCAGAATTACGAGAACAATGGAAGAGTTCCGTAGCATTTTTAAACTTCAACAGAATTCCGATAACAATGGAAGAGTTCCGTAGCATTTTTAAACTTCAGCTGAATTCCAAAGAACAATGGAAGAGTTCCGTAGCATTTTTAAACTTCATCAGAATTCCGAAGAACAATGGAAAAGTTCCGTAGCATTTTTAAACTTCAGCGGAATTCCGAAGAACAATGGAAGAGTTCCGTAGCATTTTTAAACTTCAGCAGAATTCCGAAGAACAATGGAAGTGTTCCATAGCATTTTTAAACTTCATCAGAATTCTGAAGAACAATGGAAATGATCCGTAACATTTTTAAACTTCAGCAGAATTCCAAAGAAAAATGGAAGAGTACCATAGAATTTATAAACTTCAGAAGAATTCTGAGAACAATGGAAGAGTTCCGTAGCATTTTTTAACTTCTGCAGAATTCCGAAGAACAATGGAAGAGTTCCGTAGCATTTTTAAACTTCAGCAGAATTCCGAAGAACAATGGAAGAGTTCCGTAGCATTTTTAAAATTCATCAGAATTCCAAAGAACAATGGAAAAGTTCCGTAGCATTTTTAAACTTCAGCAGAATTCCGAAGAACAATGGAAGAGTTCCGTAGCATTTTTAAACTTCAGCAGAATTCCGAGAACAATGGAAGAGTTCCGTAGCATTTTTAAACTTCAGTAGAATTAAGAATAACAATGGAAGAGTTCCGTAGCATTTTTAAACTTCACCAGAATTCCGAAGAACAAAGAAAGTGTTCCGTAGCATTTTTAAACTTCAGCAGATTTCCGAAGAACAATGGAAGAGTTCCGTAGCATTTTTAAACTTCAGCAGAATTCCGAAGAACAATGGAAGAGTTCCGTAGCATTTTTAAACTTCAGTAGAATTAAGAATAACAATGGAAGAGTTCCGTAGCATTTTTAAACTTCAGCAGAATTCCGAAGAACAAAGAAAGTGTTCCGTAGCATTTTTAAACTTCAGCAGATTTCCGAAGAACAATGGAAGAGTTCCGTAGCATTTTTAAACTTCAGCAGAATTCTGCAAAACAATGGAAGAGTTCCGTAGCATTTTTAAACTTCAGCAGAATTCCGAAGAACAATGGAAGAGTTCCGTAGCATTTTTAAACTTCAGCAGAATTCCGAAAAACAATGGAAGAGTTCCGTAGCATTTTTAAACTTCAGCAGAATTCCGAAGAACAATGGAAATGATCCGTAACATTTTTAAACTTCAGCAGAATTCCCAAGAACAATGGAAGAGTACCATAGAATTTATAAACTTCAGAAGAATTCTGAGAACAATGGAAGAGTTCCGTAGCATTTTTAAACTTCACCAGAATTCCACGAACAATGGAAGAGTTCCGTAGCATTTTTAAACTTCAGCAGAATTCCGAAGAACAATGGAAGAGTTCCGTAGCATTTTTAAAATTCATCCAAATTCCAAAGAACAATGGAAAAGTTCCGTAGCATTTTTAAACTTCAGCAGAATTCCGAAGAACAATGGAAGAGTTCCGTAGCATTTTTAAACTTCAGCAGAATTCCGAGAACAATGGAAGAGTTCCGTAGCATTTTTAAACTTCACCAGAATTACGAGAACAATGGAAGAGTTCCGTAGCATTTTTAAACTTCAACAGAATTCCGATAACAATGGAAGAGTTCCGTAGCATTTTTAAACTTCAGCAGAATTCCAAAGAACAATGGAAGAGTTCCGTAGCATTTTTAAACTTCATCAGAATTCCGAAGAACAATGGAAAAGTTCCGTAACATTTTTAAACTTCAGCAGAATTCCGAAGAACAATGGAAGAGTTCCGTAGCATTTTTAAACTTCAGCAGAATTCCGAAGAACAATGGAAGTGTTCCATAGCATTTTTAAACTTCATCAGAATTCTGAAGAACAATGGAAATGATCCGTAACATTTTTAAACTTCAGCAGAATTCCCAAGAAAAATGGAAGAGTACCATAGAATCTATAAACTTCAGAAGAATTCTGAGAACAATGGAAGAGTTCCGTAGCATTTTTTAACTTCTGCAGAATTCCGAAGAACAATGGAAGAGTTCCGTAGCATTTTTAAACTTCAGCAGAATTCCGAAGAACAATGGAAGAGTTCCGTAGCATTTTTAAAATTCATCAGAATTCCAAAGAACAATGGAAAAGTTCCGTAGCATTTTTAAACTTCAGCAGAATTCCGAAGAACAATGGAAGAGTTCCGTAGCATTTTTAAACTTCAGCAGAATTCCGAGAACAATGGAAGAGTTCCGTAGCATTTTTAAACTTCACCAGAATTACGAGAACAATGGAAGAGTTCCGTAGCATTTTTAAACTTCAACAGAATTCCGAGAACAATGGAAGAGTTCCGTAGCATTTTTAAACTTCAGCAGAATTCCGAAGAACAATGGAAGAGTTCCGTAGCATTTTTAAACTTCATCAAAATTCCGAAGAACAATGGAAAAGTTCCGTAGCATTTTTAAAGTTCAGCAGAATTCCGAAGAACAATGGAAGAGTTCCGTAGCATTTTTAAACTTCAGCAGAATTCCGAAGAACAATGGAAGTGTTCCATAGCATTTTTAAACTTCATCAGAATTCTGAAGAATAATGGAAGTGATCCGTAACATTTTTAAACTTCAGCAGAATACCCAAGAACAATGGAAGAGTACCGTAGCATTTATAAACTTCAGCAGAATTCCAAGAACAATGGAAGAGTTCCGTAGCATTTATAAACTTCAGCAGAATTCTGAGAACAATGGAAGAGTTCCGTAGTATTTTAAACTTCAACAGAATTCCAAGAACAATGGAAGAGTTCCGTAGCATTTTTAAACTTCAGCAGAAATCCGAGAACAATGGAAGAGTTCCGCAGCAGTTTTAAACTTCACCAGAATTCCGAAGAACAAAGAAAGTGTTCCGTAGCATTTTTAAACTTCAGCAGATTTCCGAAGAACAATGGAAGAGTTCCGTAGCATTTTTAAACTTCAGCAGAATTCCGAAGAACAATGGAAGAGTTCCGTAGCATTTTTAAACTTCAGTAGAATTAAGAATAACAATGGAAGAGTTCCGTAGCATTTTTAAACTTCAGCAGAATTCCGAAGAACAAAGAAAGTGTTCCGTAGCATTTTTAAACTTCAGCAGATTTCCGAAGAACAATGGAAGAGTTCCGTAGCATTTTTAAACTTCAGCAGAATTCTGCAAAACAATGGAAGAGTTCCGTAGCATTTTTAAACTTCAGCAGAATTCCGAAGAACAATCGAAGTGTTCCGTAGCATTTTTAAACTTCAGCAGAATTCCGAAAAACAATGGAAGAGTTCCGTAGCATTTTTAAACTTCAGCAGAATTCCGAAGAACAATGGAAATGATCGGTAACATTTTTAAACTTCAGCAGAATTCCCAAGAACAATGGAAGAGTACCATAGAATTTATAAGCTTCAGAAGAATTCTGAGAACAATGGAAGAGTTCCGTAGCATTTTTAAACTTCACCAGAATTCCACGAACAATGGAAGAGTTCCGTAGCATTTTTAAACTTCAGCAGAATTCCGAAGAACAATGGAAGAGTTCCGTAGCATTTTTAAAATTCATCCAAATTCCAAAGAACAATGGAAAAGTTCCGTAGCATTTTTAAACTTCAGCAGAATTCCGAAGAACAATGGAATAGTTCCGTAGCATTTTTAAACTTCAGCAGAATTCCGAGAACAATGGAAGAGTTCCGTAGCATTTTTAAACTTCACCAGAATTACGAGAACAATGGAAGAGTTCCGTAGCATTTTTAAACTTCAACAGAATTCCGATAACAATGGAAGAGTTCCGGAGCATTTTTAAACTTCAGCAGAATTCCGAAGAACAATGGAAGAGTTCCGTAGCATTTTTAAACTTCATCAGAATTCCGAAGAGCAATGGAAAAGTTCCGTAGCATTTTTAAACTTCAGCAGAATTCCGAAGAACAATGGAAGAGTTCCGTAGCATTTTTAAACTTCAGCAGAATTCCGAAGAACAATGGAAGTGTTCCATATCATTTTTAAACTTCATCAGAATTCTGAAGAACAATGGAAATGATCCGTAACATTTTTAAACTTCAGCAGAATTCCCAAGAACAATGGAAGAGTACCATAGAATTTATAAACTTCAGAACAATTCTGAGAACAATGGAAGAGTTCCGTAGCATTTTTTAACTTCTGCAGAATTCCGAAGAACAATGGAAGAGTTCGGTAGCATTTTTAAACTTCAGCAGAATTCCGAAGAACAATGGAAGAGTTCCGTAGCATTTTTAAAATTCATCAGAATTCCAAAGAACAATGGAAAAGTTCCGTAGCATTTTTAAACTTCAGCAGAATTCCGAAAAACAATGGAAGAGTTCCGTAGCATTTTTAAACTTCAGTAGAATTAAGAATAACAATGGAAGAGTTCCGTAGCATTTTTAAACTTCAGCAGAATTCCGAAGAACAAAGAAAGTGTTCCGTAGCATTTTTAAACTTCAGCAGATTTCCGAAGAACAATGGAAGAGTTCCGTAGCATTTTTAAACTTCAGCAGAATTCTGCAAAACAATGGAAGAGTTCCGTAGCATTTTTAAACTTCAGCAGAATTCCGAAGAACAATCGAAGTGTTCCGTAGCATTTTTAAACTTCAGCAGAATTCCGAAAAACAATGGAAGAGTTCCGTAGCATTTTTAAACTTCAGCAGAATTCCGAAGAACAATGGAAATGATCGGTAACATTTTTAAACTTCAGCAGAATTCCCAAGAACAATGGAAGAGTACCATAGAATTTATAAACTTCAGAAGAATTCTGAGAACAATGGAAGAGTTCCGTAGCATTTTTAAACTTCACCAGAATTCCACGAACAATGGAAGAGTTCCGTAGCATTTTTAAACTTCAGCAGAATTCCGAAGAACAATGGAAGAGTTCCGTAGCATTTTTAAAATTCATCCAAATTCCAAAGAACAATGGAAAAGTTCCGTAGCATTTTTAAACTTCAGCAGAATTCCGAAGAACAATGGAAGAGTTCCGTAGCCTTTTTAAACTTCAGCAGAATTCCGAGAACAATGGAAGAGTTCCGTAGCATTTTTAAACTTCACCAGAATTAGGAGAACAATGGAAGAGTTCCGTAGCATTTTTAAACTTCAACAGAATTCCGATAACAATGGAAGAGTTCCGTAGCATTTTTAAACTTCAGCAGAATTCCGAAGAACAATGGAAGAGTTCCGTAGCATTTTTAAACTTCATCAGAATTCCGAAGAGCAATGGAAAAGTTCCGTAGCATTTTTAAACTTCAGCAGAATTCCGAAGAACAATGGAAGAGTTCCGTAGCATTTTTAAACTTCAGCAGAATTCCGAAGAACAATGGAAGTGTTCCATAGCATTTTTAAACTTCATCAGAATTCTGAAGAACAATGGAAATGATCCGTAACATTTTTAAACTTCAGCATAATTCCCAAGAACAATGGAAGAGTACCATAGAATTTATAAACTTCAGCAGAATTCTGAGAACAATGGAAGAGTTCCGTAGCATTTTTTAACTTCTGCAGAATTCCGAAGAACAATGGAAGAGTTCCGTAGCATTTTTAAACTTCAGCAGAATTCCGAAGAACAATGGAAGAGTTCCGTAGCATTTTTAAAATTCATCAGAATTCCAAAGAACAATGGAAAAGTTCCGTAGCATTTTTAAACTTCAGCAGAATTCCGAAGAACAATGGAAGAGTTCCGTAGCATTTTTAAACTTCAGCAGAATTCCGAGAACAATGGAAGAGTTCCGTAGCATTTTTAAACTTCACCAGAATTACGAGAACAATGGAAGAGTTCCGTAGCATTTTTAAACTTCAACAGAATTCCGAGAACAATGGAAGAGTTCCGTAGCATTTTTAAACTTCAGCAGAATTCCGAAGAACAATGGAAGAGTTCCGTAGCATTTTTAAACTTCATCAAAATTCCAAAGAACAATGGAAAAGTTCCGTAGCATTTTTAAACTTCAGCAGAATTCCGAAGAACAATGGAAGTGTTCCATAGCATTTTTAAACTTCATCAGAATTCTGAAGAACAATGGAAGTGATCCGTAACATTTTTAAACTTCAGCAGAATACCCAAGAACAATGGAAGTGTACCGTAGCATTTATAAACTTCAGCAGAATTCCAAGAACAATGGAAGAGTTCCGTAGCATTTATAAACTTCAGCAGAATTCTGAGAACAATGGAAGAGTTCCGTAGTATTTTAAACTTCAACAGAATTCCAAGAACAATGGAAGAGTTCCGTAGCATTTTTAAACTTCAGCAGAAATCCGAGAACAATGGAAGAGTTCCGCAGCAGTTTTCAACTTCACCAGAATTCCGAGAACAATGGAAGAGTTCCGTACCATTTTGAAGCTTCACCAGAATTCCGAGAACAATGGAAGAGTTCCGTAGCATTTTTAAACTTCACCAGAATTCCGAGAACAATGGAAGAGTTCCGTAGCATTTTTAAACTTCAGTAGAATTAAGAATAACAATGGAAGAGTTCCGTAGCATTTTTAAACTTCACCAGAATTCCGTGAACAATGGAAGAGTTCCGTAGCATTTTTAAACTTAAGCAGAATTCCGAAGAACAAAGAAAGTGTTCCGTAGCATTTTTAAACTTCAGCAGATTTCCGAAGAACAATGGAAGAGTTCCGTAGCATTTTTAAACTTCAGCAGAATTCTGCAAAACAATGGAAGAGTTCCGTAGCATTTTTAAACTTCAGCAGAATTCCGAAGAACAATGGAAGAGTTCCGTAGCATTTTTAAACTTCAGCAGAATTCCGAAAAACAATGGAAGAGTTCCGTAGCATTTTTAAACTTCAGCAGAATTCCGAAGAACAATGGAAATGATCCGTAACATTTTTAAACTTCAGCAGAATTCCCAAGAACAATGGAAGAGTACCATAGAATTTATAAACTTCAGAAGAATTCTGAGAACAATGGAAGAGTTCCGTAGCATTTTTAAACTTCACCAGAATTCCACGAACAATGGAAGAGTTCCGTAGCATTTTTAAACTTCAGCAGAATTCCGAAGAACAACGGAAGAGTTCCGTAGCATTTTTAAAATTCATCCAAATTCCAAAGAACAATGGAAAAGTTCCGTAGCATTTTTAAACTTCAGCAGAATTCCGAAGAACAATGGAAGAGTTCCGTAGCATTTTTAAACTTCAGCAGAATTCCGAGAACAATGGAAGAGTTCCGTAGCATTTTTAAACTTCACCAGAATTACGAGAACAATGGAAGAGTTCCGTAGCATTTTTAAACTTCAACAGAATTCCGATAACAATGGAAGAGTTCCGTAGCATTTTTAAACTTCAGCAGAATTCCAAAGAACAATGGAAGAGTTCCGTAGCATTTTTAAACTTCATCAGAATTCCGAAGAACAATGGAAAAGTTCCGTAACATTTTTAAACTTCAGCAGAATTCCGAAGAACAATGGAAGAGTTCCGTAGCATTTTTAAACTTCAGCAGAATTCCGAAGAACAATGGAAGTGTTCCATAGCATTTTTAAACTTCATCAGAATTCTGAAGAACAATGGAAATGATCCGTAACATTTTTAAACTTCAGCAGAATTCCCAAGAAAAATGGAAGAGTACCATAGAATCTATAAACTTCAGAAGAATTCTGAGAACAATGGAAGAGTTCCGTAGCATTTTTTAACTTCTGCAGAATTCCGAAGAACAATGGAAGAGTTCCGTAGCATTTTTAAACTTCAGCAGAATTCCGAAGAACAATGGAAGAGTTCCGTAGCATTTTTAAAATTCATCAGAATTCCAAAGAACAATGGAAAAGTTCCGTAGCATTTTTAAACTTCAGCAGAATTCCGAAGAACAATGGAAGAGTTCCGTAGCATTTTTAAACTTCAGCAGAATTCCGAGAACAATGGAAGAGTTCCGTAGCATTTTTAAACTTCACCAGAATTACGAGAACAATGGAAGAGTTCCGTAGCATTTTTAAACTTCAACAGAATTCCGAGAACAATGGAAGAGTTCCGTAGCATTTTTAAACTTCAGCAGAATTCCGAAGAACAATGGAAGAGTTCCGTAGCATTTTTAAACTTCATCAAAATTCCGAAGAACAATGGAAAAGTTCCGTAGCATTTTTAAAGTTCAGCAGAATTCCGAAGAACAATGGAAGAGTTCCGTAGCATTTTTAAACTTCAGCAGAATTCCGAAGAACAATGGAAGTGTTCCATAGCATTTTTAAACTTCATCAGAATTCTGAAGAATAATGGAAGTGATCCGTAACATTTTTAAACTTCAGCAGAATACCCAAGAACAATGGAAGAGTACCGTAGCATTTATAAACTTCAGCAGAATTCCAAGAACAATGGAAGAGTTCCGTAGCATTTATAAACTTCAGCAGAATTCTGAGAACAATGGAAGAGTTCCGTAGTATTTTAAACTTCAACAGAATTCCAAGAACAATGGAAGAGTTCCGTAGCATTTTTAAACTTCAGCAGAAATCCGAGAACAATGGAAGAGTTCCGCAGCAGTTTTAAACTTCACCAGAATTCCGAAGAACAAAGAAAGTGTTCCGTAGCATTTTTAAACTTCAGCAGATTTCCGAAGAACAATGGAAGAGTTCCGTAGCATTTTTAAACTTCAGCAGAATTCCGAAGAACAATGGAAGAGTTCCGTAGCATTTTTAAACTTCAGTAGAATTAAGAATAACAATGGAAGAGTTCCGTAGCATTTTTAAACTTCAGCAGAATTCCGAAGAACAAAGAAAGTGTTCCGTAGCATTTTTAAACTTCAGCAGATTTCCGAAGAACAATGGAAGAGTTCCGTAGCATTTTTAAACTTCAGCAGAATTCTGCAAAACAATGGAAGAGTTCCGTAGCATTTTTAAACTTCAGCAGAATTCCGAAGAACAATCGAAGTGTTCCGTAGCATTTTTAAACTTCAGCAGAATTCCGAAAAACAATGGAAGAGTTCCGTAGCATTTTTAAACTTCAGCAGAATTCCGAAGAACAATGGAAATGATCGGTAACATTTTTAAACTTCAGCAGAATTCCCAAGAACAATGGAAGAGTACCATAGAATTTATAAGCTTCAGAAGAATTCTGAGAACAATGGAAGAGTTCCGTAGCATTTTTAAACTTCACCAGAATTCCACGAACAATGGAAGAGTTCCGTAGCATTTTTAAACTTCAGCAGAATTCCGAAGAACAATGGAAGAGTTCCGTAGCATTTTTAAAATTCATCCAAATTCCAAAGAACAATGGAAAAGTTCCGTAGCATTTTTAAACTTCAGCAGAATTCCGAAGAACAATGGAATAGTTCCGTAGCATTTTTAAACTTCAGCAGAATTCCGAGAACAATGGAAGAGTTCCGTAGCATTTTTAAACTTCACCAGAATTACGAGAACAATGGAAGAGTTCCGTAGCATTTTTAAACTTCAACAGAATTCCGATAACAATGGAAGAGTTCCGGAGCATTTTTAAACTTCAGCAGAATTCCGAAGAACAATGGAAGAGTTCCGTAGCATTTTTAAACTTCATCAGAATTCCGAAGAGCAATGGAAAAGTTCCGTAGCATTTTTAAACTTCAGCAGAATTCCGAAGAACAATGGAAGAGTTCCGTAGCATTTTTAAACTTCAGCAGAATTCCGAAGAACAATGGAAGTGTTCCATATCATTTTTAAACTTCATCAGAATTCTGAAGAACAATGGAAATGATCCGTAACATTTTTAAACTTCAGCAGAATTCCCAAGAACAATGGAAGAGTACCATAGAATTTATAAACTTCAGAACAATTCTGAGAACAATGGAAGAGTTCCGTAGCATTTTTTAACTTCTGCAGAATTCCGAAGAACAATGGAAGAGTTCGGTAGCATTTTTAAACTTCAGCAGAATTCCGAAGAACAATGGAAGAGTTCCGTAGCATTTTTAAAATTCATCAGAATTCCAAAGAACAATGGAAAAGTTCCGTAGCATTTTTAAACTTCAGCAGAATTCCGAAAAACAATGGAAGAGTTCCGTAGCATTTTTAAACTTCAGTAGAATTAAGAATAACAATGGAAGAGTTCCGTAGCATTTTTAAACTTCAGCAGAATTCCGAAGAACAAAGAAAGTGTTCCGTAGCATTTTTAAACTTCAGCAGATTTCCGAAGAACAATGGAAGAGTTCCGTAGCATTTTTAAACTTCAGCAGAATTCTGCAAAACAATGGAAGAGTTCCGTAGCATTTTTAAACTTCAGCAGAATTCCGAAGAACAATCGAAGTGTTCCGTAGCATTTTTAAACTTCAGCAGAATTCCGAAAAACAATGGAAGAGTTCCGTAGCATTTTTAAACTTCAGCAGAATTCCGAAGAACAAAGGAAATGATCGGTAACATTTTTAAACTTCAGCAGAATTCCCAAGAACAATGGAAGAGTACCATAGAATTTATAAACTTCAGAAGAATTCTGAGAACAATGGAAGAGTTCCGTAGCATTTTTAAACTTCACCAGAATTCCACGAACAATGGAAGAGTTCCGTAGCATTTTTAAACTTCAGCAGAATTCCGAAGAACAATGGAAGAGTTCCGTAGCATTTTTAAAATTCATCCAAATTCCAAAGAACAATGGAAAAGTTCCGTAGCATTTTTAAACTTCAGCAGAATTCCGAAGAACAATGGAAGAGTTCCGTAGCCTTTTTAAACTTCAGCAGAATTCCGAGAACAATGGAAGAGTTCCGTAGCATTTTTAAACTTCACCAGAATTACGAGAACAATGGAAGAGTTCCGTAGCATTTTTAAACTTCAACAGAATTCCGATAACAATGGAAGAGTTCCGTAGCATTTTTAAACTTCAGCAGAATTCCGAAGAACAATGGAAGAGTTCCGTAGCATTTTTAAACTTCATCAGAATTCCGAAGAGCAATGGAAAAGTTCCGTAGCATTTTTAAACTTCAGCAGAATTCCGAAGAACAATGGAAGAGTTCCGTAGCATTTTTAAACTTCAGCAGAATTCCAAAGAACAATGGAAGTGTTCCATAGCATTTTTAAACTTCATCAGAATTCTGAAGAACAATGGAAATGATCCGTAACATTTTTAAACTTCAGCATAATTCCCAAGAACAATGGAAGAGTACCATAGAATTTATAAACTTCAGCAGAATTCTGAGAACAATGGAAGAGTTCCGTAGCATTTTTTAACTTCTGCAGAATTCCGAAGAACAATGGAAGAGTTCCGTAGCATTTTTAAACTTCAGCAGAATTCCGAAGAACAATGGAAGAGTTCCGTAGCATTTTTAAAATTCATCAGAATTCCAAAGAACAATGGAAAAGTTCCGTAGCATTTTTAAACTTCAGCAGAATTCCGAAGAACAATGGAAGAGTTCCGTAGCATTTTTAAACTTCAGCAGAATTCCGAGAACAATGGAAGAGTTCCGTAGCATTTTTAAACTTCACCAGAATTACGAGAACAATGGAAGAGTTCCGTAGCATTTTTAAACTTCAACAGAATTCCGAGAACAATGGAAGAGTTCCGTAGCATTTTTAAACTTCAGCAGAATTCCGAAGAACAATGGAAGAGTTCCGTAGCATTTTTAAACTTCATCAAAATTCCAAAGAACAATGGAAAAGTTCCGTAGCATTTTTAAACTTCAGCAGAATTCCGAAGAACAATGGAAGTGTTCCATAGCATTTTTAAACTTCATCAGAATTCTGAAGAACAATGGAAGTGATCCGTAACATTTTTAAACTTCAGCAGAATACCCAAGAACAATGGAAGTGTACCGTAGCATTTATAAACTTCAGCAGAATTCCAAGAACAATGGAAGAGTTCCGTAGCATTTATAAACTTCAGCAGAATTCTGAGAACAATGGAAGAGTTCCGTAGCATTTTTAAACTTCAACAGAATTCCGAGAACAATGAAAGAGTTCCGTAGCATTTTTAAACTTCAGCAGAATTCCGAAGAACAATGGAAGAGTTCCGTAGCATTTTTAAACTTCATCAAAATTCCAAAGAACAATGGAAAAGTTCCGTAGCATTTTTAAACTTCAGCAGAATTCCGAAGAACAATGGAAGTGTTCCATAGCATTTTTAAACTTCATCAGAATTCTGAAGAACAATGGAAGTGATCCGTAACATTTTTAAACTTCAGCAGAATACCCAAGAACAATGGAAGTGTACCGTAGCATTTATAAACTTCAGCAGAATTCCAAGAACAATGGAAGAGTTCCGTAGCATTTATAAACTTCAGCAGAATTCTGAGAACAATGGAAGAGTTCCGTAGTATTTTAAACTTCAACAGAATTCCAAGAACAATGGAAGAGTTCCGTAGCATTTTTAAACTTCAGCAGAAATCCGAGAACAATGGAAGAGTTCCGCAGCAGTTTTCAACTTCACCAGAATTCCGAGAACAATGGAAGAGTTCCGTACCATTTTGAAGCTTCACCAGAATTCCGAGAACAATGGAAGAGTTCCGTAGCATTTTTAAACTTCACCAGAATTCCGAGAACAATGGAAGAGTTCCGTAGCATTTTTAAACTTCAGTAGAATTAAGAATAACAATGGAAGAGTTCCGTAGCATTTTTAAACTTCACCAGAATTCCGTGAACAATGGAAGAGTTCCGTAGCATTTTTAAACTTAAGCAGAATTCCGAAGAACAAAGAAAGTGTTCCGTAGCATTTTTAAACTTCAGCAGATTTCCGAAGAACAATGGAAGAGTTCCGTAGCATTTTTAAACTTCAGCAGAATTCTGCAAAACAATGGAAGAGTTCCGTAGCATTTTTAAACTTCAGCAGAATTCCGAAGAACAATCGAAGAGTTCCGTAGCATTTTTAAACTTCAGCAGAATTCGGAAAAACAATGGAAGAGTTCCGTAGCATTTTTAAACTTCAGCAGAATTCCGAAGAACAATGGAAATGATCCGTAACATTTTTAAACTTCAGCAGAATTCCCAAGAACAATGGAAGAGTACCATAGAATTTATAAACTTCAGAAAAATTCTGAGAACAATGGAAGAGTTCCGTAGCATTTTTAAACTTCACCAGAATTCCACGAACAATGGAAGAGTTCGGTAGCATTTTTTAACTTCTGCAGAATTCTGAAGAACAATGGAAGAGTTCCGTAGCATTTTTAAACTTCAGCAGAATTCCGAAGAAGAATGGAAGAGTTCCGTAACATTTTTAAAAATCATCAGAATTCCAAAGAACAATGGAAAAGTTCCGTAGCATTTTTAAACTTCAGCAGAATTCCGAGAACAATGGAAGAGTTCTGTAGCATTTTTAAACTTCACCAGAATTACGAGAACAATGGTAGAGTTCCGTAGCATTTTTAAACTTCAACAGAATTCCGAGAACAATGGAAGAGTTCCGTAGCATTTTTAAACTTCAGCAGAATTCCGAAGAACAATGGAAGAGTTCCGTAGCATTTTTAAACTTCATCAGAATTCCGAAGAACAATGAAAAAGTTCCGTAGCATTTTTGTACTTCAGCAGAATTCCGAAGAACAATGGAAGAGTTCCGTAGCATTTTTAAACTTCAGCAGAATTCCGAAGAACAATGGAAGTGTTCCATAGCATTTTTAAACTTCATCAGAATTCTGAAGAACAATGGAAATGATCCGTAACATTTTTAAACTTCAGCAGAATTCCCAAGAACAATGGAAGAGTACCATAGAATTTATAAACTTCAGAAGAATTCTGAGAACAATGGAAGAGTTCCGTAGCATTTTTTAACTTCTGCAGAATTCCGAAGAACAATGGAAGAGTTCCGTAGCATTTTTAAACTTCAGCAGAATTCCGAAGAACAATGGAAGAATTCCGTAGCATTTTTAAAATTCATCAGAATTCCAAAGAACAATGGAAAAGTTCCGTAGCATTTTTAAACTTCAGCAGAATTCCGAAGAACAATGGAAGAGTTCCGTAGCATTTTTAAACTTCAGCAGAATTCCGAGAACAATAGAAGAGTTCCGTAGCATTTTTAAACTTCACCAGAATTACGAGAACAATGGAAGAGTTCCGTAGCATTTTTAAACTTCACCAGAATTACGAGAACAATGGATGAGTTCCGTAGCATTTTTAAACTTCAACAGAATTACGAGAACAATGAAAGAGTTCCGTAGCATTTTTAAACTTCACAAAATTCCGAAGAACAATGGAAAAGTTCCGTAGCATTTTTAAACTTCAGCAGAATTCCGAAGAACAATGGAAGAGTTCCGTAGCATTTTTAAACTTCAGCAGAATTCCGAAGAACAATGGAAGTGTTCCATAGCATTTTTAAACTTCATCAGAATTCTGAAGAACAATGGAAGTGATCCGTAACATTTTTAAACTTCAGCAGAATACCCAAGAACAATGGAAGAGTACAGTAGCATTTATAAACTTCAGCAGAATTCCAAGAACAATGGAAGAGTTCCGTAGCATTTTTAAACTTCAGCAGAATTCCGAAGAACAATGGAAGAGTTCCGTAGCATTTTTAAACTTCAGCAGAATTCCGAGAACAATGGAAGAGTTCCGTAGCATTTTTAAACTTCACCAGAATTACGAGAACAATGCAAGAGTTCCGTAGCATTTTTAAACTTCAACAGAATTCCGATAACAATGGAAGAGTTCCGTAGCATTTTTAAACTTCAGCAGAATTCCAAAGAACAATGGAAGAGTTCCGTAGCATTTTTAAACTTCATCAGAATTCCGAAGAACAATGGAAAAGTTCCGTAACATTTTTAAACTTCAGCAGAATTCCGAAGAACAATGGAAGAGTTCCGTAGCATTTTTAAACTTCAGCAGAATTCCGAAGAACAATGGAAGTGTTCCATAGCATTTTTAAACTTCATCAGAATTCTGAAGAACAATGGAAATGATCCATAACATTTTTAAACTTCAGCAGAATTCCCAAGAAAAATGGAAGAGTACCATAGAATCTATAAACTTCAGAAAAATTCTGAGAACAATGGAAGAGTTCCGTAGCATTTTTTAACTTCTGCAGAATTCCGAAGAACAATGGAAGAGTTCCGTAGCATTTTTAAACTTCAGCAGAATTCTGAAGAACAATGGAAGAGTTCCGTAGCATTTTTAAAATTCATCAGAATTCCAAAGAACAATGGAAAAGTTCCGTAGCATTTTTAAACTTCAGCAGAATTCCGAAGAACAATGGAAGAGTTCCGTAGCATTTTTAAACTTCAGCAGAATTCCGAGAACAATGGAAGAGTTCCGTAGCATTTTTAAACTTCACCAGAATTACGAGAACAATGGAAGAGTTCCGTAGCATTTTTAAACTTCAACAGAATTCCGAGAACAATGGAAGAGTTCCGTAGCATTTTTAAACTTCAGCAGAATTCCGAAGAACAATGGAAGAGTTCCGTAGCATTTTTAAACTTCATCAAAATTCCGAAGAACAATGGAAAAGTTCCGTAGCATTTTTAAAGTTCAGCAGAATTCCGAAGAACAATGGAAGAGTTCCGTAGCATTTTTAAACTTCAGCAGAATTCCGAAGAACAATGGAAGTGTTCCATAGCATTTTTAAACTTCATCAGAATTCTGAAGAATAATGGAAGTGATCCGTAACATTTTTAAACTTCAGCAGAATACCCAAGAACAATGGAAGAGTACCGTAGCATTTATAAACTTCAGCAGAATTCCAAGAACAATGGAAGAGTTCCGTAGCATTTATAAACTTCAGCAGAATTCTGAGAACAATGGAAGAGTTCCGTAGTATTTTAAACTTCAACAGAATTCCAAGAACAATGGAAGAGTTCCGTAGCATTTTTAAACTTCAGCAGAAATCCGAGAACAATGGAAGAGTTCCGCAGCAGTTTTAAACTTCACCAGAATTCCGAAGAACAAAGAAAGTGTTCCGTAGCATTTTTAAACTTCAGCAGATTTCCGAAGAACAATGGAAGAGTTCCGTAGCATTTTTAAACTTCAGCAGAATTCCGAAGAACAATGGAAGAGTTCCGTAGCATTTTTAAACTTCAGTAGAATTAAGAATAACAATGGAAGAGTTCCGTAGCATTTTTAAACTTCAGCAGAATTCCGAAGAACAAAGAAAGTGTTCCGTAGCATTTTTAAACTTCAGCAGATTTCCGAAGAACAATGGAAGAGTTCCGTAGCATTTTTAAACTTCAGCAGAATTCTGCAAAACAATGGAAGAGTTCCGTAGCATTTTTAAACTTCAGCAGAATTCCGAAGAACAATCGAAGTGTTCCGTAGCATTTTTAAACTTCAGCAGAATTCCGAAAAACAATGGAAGAGTTCCGTAGCATTTTTAAACTTCAGCAGAATTCCGAAGAACAATGGAAATGATCGGTAACATTTTTAAACTTCAGCAGAATTCCCAAGAACAATGGAAGAGTACCATAGAATTTATAAACTTCAGAAGAATTCTGAGAACAATGGAAGAGTTCCGTAGCATTTTTAAACTTCACCAGAATTCCACGAACAATGGAAGAGTTCCGTAGCATTTTTAAACTTCAGCAGAATTCCGAAGAACAATGGAAGAGTTCCGTAGCATTTTTAAAATTCATCCAAATTCCAAAGAACAATGGAAAAGTTCCGTAGCATTTTTAAACTTCAGCAGAATTCCGAAGAACAATGGAAGAGTTCCGTAGCATTTTTAAACTTCAGCAGAATTCCGAAGAACAATGGAAGTGTTCCATAGCATTTTTAAACTTCATCAGAATTCTGAAGAACAATGGAAATGATCCGTAACATTTTTAAACTTCAGCAGAATTCCCAAGAACAATGGAAGAGTACCATAGAATTTATAAACTTCAGAAGAATTCTGAGAACAATGGAAGAGTTCCGTAGCATTTTTTAACTTCTGCAGAATTCCGAAGAACAATGGAAGAGTTCCGTAGCATTTTTAAACTTCAGCAGAATTCCGAAGAACAATGGAAGAGTTCCGTAGCATTTTTAAAATTCATCAGAATTCCAAAGAACAATGGAAAAGTTCCGTAGCATTTTTAAACTTCAGCAGAATTCCGAAGAACAATGGAAGAGTTCCGTAGCATTTTTAAACTTCAGCAGAATTCCGAAGAACAATGGAAGAGTTCCGTAGCATTTTTAAACTTCAGCAGAATTCCGAGAACAATAGAAGAGTTCCGTAGCATTTTTAAACTTCACCAGAATTACGAGAACAATGGAAGAGTTCCGTAGCATTTTTAAACTTCACCAGAATTACGAGAACAATGGAAGAGTTCCGTAGCATTTTTAAACTTCAACAGAATTACGAGAACAATGAAAGAGTTCCGTAGCATTTTTAAACTTCACAAAATTCCGAAGAACAATGGAAAAGTTCCGTAGCATTTTTAAACTTCAGCAGAATTCCGAAGAACAATGGAAGAGTTCCGTAGCATTTTTAAACTTCAGCAGAATTCCGAAGAACAATGGAAGTGTTCCATAGCATTTTTAAACTTCATCAGAATTCTGAAGAACAATGGAAGTGATCCGTAACATTTTTAAACTTCAGCAGAATACCCAAGAACAATGGAAGAGTACAGTAGCATTTATAAACTTCAGCAGAATTCCAAGAACAATGGAAGAGTTCCGTAGCATTTTTAAACTTCAGCAGAATTCCGAAGAACAATGGAAGAGTTCCGTAGCATTTTTAAACTTCAGCAGAATTCCGAGAACAATGGAAGAGTTCCGTAGCATTTTTAAACTTCACCAGAATTACGAGAACAATGCAAGAGTTCCGTAGCATTTTTAAACTTCAACAGAATTCCGATAACAATGGAAGAGTTCCGTAGCATTTTTAAACTTCAGCAGAATTCCAAAGAACAATGGAAGAGTTCCGTAGCATTTTTAAACTTCATCAGAATTCCGAAGAACAATGGAAAAGTTCCGTAACATTTTTAAACTTCAGCAGAATTCCGAAGAACAATGGAAGAGTTCCGTAGCATTTTTAAACTTCAGCAGAATTCCGAAGAACAATGGAAGTGTTCCATAGCATTTTTAAACTTCATCAGAATTCTGAAGAACAATGGAAATGATCCGTAACATTTTTAAACTTCAGCAGAATTCCCAAGAAAAATGGAAGAGTACCATAGAATCTATAAACTTCAGAAGAATTCTGAGAACAATGGAAGAGTTCCGTAGCATTTTTTAACTTCTGCAGAATTCCGAAGAACAATGGAAGAGTTCCGTAGCATTTTTAAACTTCAGCAGAATTCTGAAGAACAATGGAAGAGTTCCGTAGCATTTTTAAAATTCATCAGAATTCCAAAGAACAATGGAAAAGTTCCGTAGCATTTTTAAACTTCAGCAGAATTCCGAAGAACAATGGAAGAGTTCCGTAGCATTTTTAAACTTCAGCAGAATTCCGAGAACAATGGAAGAGTTCCGTAGCATTTTTAAACTTCACCAGAATTACGAGAACAATGGAAGAGTTCCGTAGCATTTTTAAACTTCAACAGAATTCCGAGAACAATGGAAGAGTTCCGTAGCATTTTTAAACTTCAGCAGAATTCCGAAGAACAATGGAAGAGTTCCGTAGCATTTTTAAACTTCATCAAAATTCCGAAGAACAATGGAAAAGTTCCGTAGCATTTTTAAAGTTCAGCAGAATTCCGAAGAACAATGGAAGAGTTCCGTAGCATTTTTAAACTTCAGCAGAATTCCGAAGAACAATGGAAGTGTTCCATAGCATTTTTAAACTTCATCAGAATTCTGAAGAATAATGGAAGTGATCCGTAACATTTTTAAACTTCAGCAGAATACCCAAGAACAATGGAAGAGTACCGTAGCATTTATAAACTTCAGCAGAATTCCAAGAACAATGGAAGAGTTCCGTAGCATTTATAAACTTCAGCAGAATTCTGAGAACAATGGAAGAGTTCCGTAGTATTTTAAACTTCAACAGAATTCCAAGAACAATGGAAGAGTTCCGTAGCATTTTTAAACTTCAGCAGAAATCCGAGAACAATGGAAGAGTTCCGCAGCAGTTTTAAACTTCACCAGAATTCCGAAGAACAAAGAAAGTGTTCCGTAGCATTTTTAAACTTCAGCAGATTTCCGAAGAACAATGGAAGAGTTCCGTAGCATTTTTAAACTTCAGCAGAATTCCGAAGAACAATGGAAGAGTTCCGTAGCATTTTTAAACTTCAGTAGAATTAAGAATAACAATGGAAGAGTTCCGTAGCATTTTTAAACTTCAGCAGAATTCCGAAGAACAAAGAAAGTGTTCCGTAGCATTTTTAAACTTCAGCAGATTTCCGAAGAACAATGGAAGAGTTCCGTAGCATTTTTAAACTTCAGCAGAATTCTGCAAAACAATGGAAGAGTTCCGTAGCATTTTTAAACTTCAGCAGAATTCCGAAGAACAATCGAAGTGTTCCGTAGCATTTTTAAACTTCAGCAGAATTCCGAAAAACAATGGAAGAGTTCCGTAGCATTTTTAAACTTCAGCAGAATTCCGAAGAACAATGGAAATGATCGGTAACATTTTTAAACTTCAGCAGAATTCCCAAGAACAATGGAAGAGTACCATAGAATTTATAAACTTCAGAAGAATTCTGAGAACAATGGAAGAGTTCCGTAGCATTTTTAAACTTCACCAGAATTCCACGAACAATGGAAGAGTTCCGTAGCATTTTTAAACTTCAGCAGAATTCCGAAGAACAATGGAAGAGTTCCGTAGCATTTTTAAAATTCATCCAAATTCCAAAGAACAATGGAAAAGTTCCGTAGCATTTTTAAACTTCAGCAGAATTCCGAAGAACAATGGAATAGTTCCGTAGCATTTTTAAACTTCAGCAGAATTCCGAGAACAATGGAAGAGTTCCGTAGCATTTTTAAACTTCACCAGAATTACGAGAACAATGGAAGAGTTCCGTAGCATTTTTAAACTTCAACAGAATTCCGATAACAATGGAAGAGTTCCGTAGCATTTTTAAACTTCAGCAGAATTCCGAAGAACAATGGAAGAGTTCCGTAGCATTTTTAAACTTCATCAGAATTCCGAAGAGCAATGGAAAAGTTCCGTAGCATTTTTAAACTTCAGCAGAATTCCGAAGAACAATGGAAGAGTTCCGTAGCATTTTTAAACTTCAGCAGAATTCCGAAGAACAATGGAAGTGTTCCATAGCATTTTTAAACTTCATCAGAATTCTGAAGAACAATGGAAATGATCCGTAACATTTTTAAACTTCAGCAGAATTCCCAAGAACAATGGAAGAGTACCATAGAATTTATAAACTTCAGAACAATTCTGAGAACAATGGAAGAGTTCCGTAGCATTTTTTAACTTCTGCAGAATTCCGAAGAACAATGGAAGAGTTCGGTAGCATTTTTAAACTTCAGCAGAATTCCGAAGAACAATGGAAGAGTTCCGTAGCATTTTTAAAATTCATCAGAATTCCAAAGAACAATGGAAAAGTTCCGTAGCATTTTTAAACTTCAGCAGAATTCCGAAAAACAATGGAAGAGTTCCGTAGCATTTTTAAACTTCAGTAGAATTAAGAATAACAATGGAAGAGTTCCGTAGCATTTTTAAACTTCAGCAGAATTCCGAAGAACAAAGAAAGTGTTCCGTAGCATTTTTAAACTTCAGCAGATTTCCGAAGAACAATGGAAGAGTTCCGTAGCATTTTTAAACTTCAGCAGAATTCCGAGAACAATGGAAGAGTTCCGTAGCATTTTTAAACTTCACCAGAATTACGAGAACAATGGAAGAGTTCCGTAGCATTTTTAAACTTCAACAGAATTCCGATAACAATGGAAGAGTTCCGTAGCATTTTTAAACTTCAGCAGAATTAAGAATAACAATGGAAGAGTTCCGTAGCATTTTTAAACTTCAGCAGAATTCCGAAGAACAAAGAAAGTGTTCCGTAGCATTTTTAAACTTCAGCAGATTTCCGAAGAACAATGGAAGAGTTCCGTAGCATTTTTAAACTTCAGCAGAATTCTGCAAAACAATGGAAGAGTTCCGTAGCATTTTTAAACTTCAGCAGAATTCCGAAGAACAATCGAAGTGTTCCGTAGCATTTTTAAACTTCAGCAGAATTCCGAAAAACAATGGAAGAGTTCCGTAGCATTTTTAAACTTCAGCAGAATTCCGAAGAACAATGGAAATGATCGGTAACATTTTTAAACTTCAGCAGAATTCCCAAGAACAATGGAAGAGTACCATAGAATTTATAAACTTCAGAAGAATTCTGAGAACAATGGAAGAGTTCCGTAGCATTTTTAAACTTCACCAGAATTCCACGAACAATGGAAGAGTTCCGTAGCATTTTTAAACTTCAGCAGAATTCCGAAGAACAATGGAAGAGTTCCGTAGCATTTTTAAAATTCATCCAAATTCCAAAGAACAATGGAAAAGTTCCGTAGCATTTTTAAACTTCAGCAGAATTCCGAAGAACAATGGAAGAGTTCCGTAGCATTTTTAAACTTCAGCAGAATTCCGAGAACAATGGAAGAGTTCCGTAGCATTTTTAAACTTCACCAGAATTACGAGAACAATGCAAGAGTTCCGTAGCATTTTTAAACTTCAACAGAATTCCGATAACAATGGAAGAGTTCCGTAGCATTTTTAAACTTCAGCAGAATTCCGAAGAACAATGGAAGAGTTCCGTAGCATTTTTAAACTTCATCAGAATTCTGAAGAGCAATGGAAAAGTTCCGTAGCATTTTTAAACTTCAGCAGAATTCCGAAGAACAATGGAAGAGTTCCGTAGCATTTTTAAACTTCAGCAGAATTCCGAAGAACAATGGAAGTGTTCCATAGCATTTTTAAACTTCATCAGAATTCTGAAGAACAATGGAAATGATCCGTAACATTTTTAAACTTCAGCATAATTCCCAAGAACAATGGAAGAGTACCATAGAATTTATAAACTTCAGAAGAATTCTGAGAACAATGGAAGAGTTCCGTAGCATTTTTTAACTTCTGCAGAATTCCGAAGAACAATGGAAGAGTTCCGTAGCATTTTTAAACTTCAGCAGAATTCCGAAGAACAATGGAAGAGTTCCGTAGCATTTTTAAAATTCATCAGAATTCCAAAGAACAATGGAAAAGTTCCGTAGCATTTTTAAACTTCAGCAGAATTCCGAAGAACAATGGAAGAGTTCCGTAGCATTTTTAAACTTCAGCAGAATTCCGAGAACAATGGAAGAGTTCCGTAGCATTTTTAAACTTCACCAGAATTACGAGAACAATGGAAGAGTTCCGTAGCATTTTTAAACTTCAACAGAATTCCGAGAACAATGGAAGAGTTCCGTAGCATTTTTAAACTTCAGCAGAATTCCGAAGAACAATGGAAGAGTTCCGTAGCATTTTTAAACTTCATCAAAATTCCGAAGAACAATGGAAAAGTTCCGTAGCATTTTTAAACTTCAGCAGAATTCCGAAGAACAATGGAAGTGTTCCATAGCATTTTTAAACTTCATCAGAATTCTGAAGAACAATGGAAATGATCCGTAGCATTTTTAAACTTCAGCAGAATTCCCAAGAACAATGGAAGAGTACCATAGAATTTATAAACTTCAGAACAATTCTGAGAACAATGGAAGAGTTCCGTAGCATTTTTTAACTTCTGCAGAATTCCGAAGAACAATGGAAGAGTTCGGTAGCATTTTTAAACTTCAGCAGAATTCCGAAGAACAATGGAAGAGTTCCGTAGCATTTTTAAAATTCATCAGAATTCCAAAGAACAATGGAAAAGTTCCGTAGCATTTTTAAACTTCAGCAGAATTCCGAAAAACAATGGAAGAGTTCCGTAGCATTTTTAAACTTCAGTAGAATTAAGAATAACAATGGAAGAGTTCCGTAGCATTTTTAAACTTCAGCAGAATTCCGAAGAACAAAGAAAGTGTTCCGTAGCATTTTTAAACTTCAGCAGATTTCCGAAGAACAATGGAAGAGTTCCGTAGCATTTTTAAACTTCAGCAGAATTCTGCAAAACAATGGAAGAGTTCCGTAGCATTTTTAAACTTCAGCAGAATTCCGAAGAACAATCGAAGTGTTCCGTAGCATTTTTAAACTTCAGCAGAATTCCGAAAAACAATGGAAGAGTTCCGTAGCATTTTTAAACTTCAGCAGAATTCCGAAGAACAATGGAAATGATCGGTAACATTTTTAAACTTCAGCAGAATTCCCAAGAACAATGGAAGAGTACCATAGAATTTATAAACTTCAGAAGAATTCTGAGAACAATGGAAGAGTTCCGTAGCATTTTTAAACTTCACCAGAATTCCACGAACAATGGAAGAGTTCCGTAGCATTTTTAAACTTCAGCAGAATTCCGAAGAACAATGGAAGAGTTCCGTAGCATTTTTAAAATTCATCCAAATTCCAAAGAACAATGGAAAAGTTCCGTAGCATTTTTAAACTTCAGCAGAATTCCGAAGAACAATGGAAGAGTTCCGTAGCATTTTTAAACTTCAGCAGAATTCCGAGAACAATGGAAGAGTTCCGTAGCATTTTTAAACTTCACCAGAATTACGAGAACAATGGAAGAGTTCCGTAGCATTTTTAAACTTCAACAGAATTCCGATAACAATGGAAGAGTTCCGTAGCATTTTTAAACTTCAGCAGAATTAAGAATAACAATGGAAGAGTTCCGTAGCATTTTTAAACTTCAGCAGAATTCCGAAGAACAAAGAAAGTGTTCCGTAGCATTTTTAAACTTCAGCAGATTTCCGAAGAACAATGGAAGAGTTCCGTAGCATTTTTAAACTTCAGCAGAATTCTGCAAAACAATGGAAGAGTTCCGTAGCATTTTTAAACTTCAGCAGAATTCCGAAGAACAATCGAAGTGTTCCGTAGCATTTTTAAACTTCAGCAGAATTCCGAAAAACAATGGAAGAGTTCCGTAGCATTTTTAAACTTCATCAGAATTCCGAAGAACAATGGAAATGATCGGTAACATTTTTAAACTTCAGCAGAATTCCCAAGAACAATGGAAGAGTACCATAGAATTTATAAACTTCAGAAGAATTCTGAGAACAATGGAAGAGTTCCGTAGCATTTTTAAACTTCACCAGAATTCCACGAACAATGGAAGAGTTCCGTAGCATTTTTAAACTTCAGCAGAATTCCGAAGAACAATGGAAGAGTTCCGTAGCATTTTTAAAATTCATCCAAATTCCAAAGAACAATGGAAAAGTTCCGTAGCATTTTTAAACTTCAGCAGAATTTCGAAGAACAATGGAAGAGTTCCGTAGCATTTTTAAACTTCAGCAGAATTCCGAGAACAATGGAAGAGTTCCGTAGCATTTTTAAACTTCACCAGAATTACGAGAACAATGGAAGAGTTCCGTAGCATTTTTAAACTTCAACAGAATTCCGATAACAATGGAAGAGTTCCGTAGCATTTTTAAACTTCAGCAGAATTCCGAAGAACAATGGAAGAGTTCCGTAGCATTTTTAAACTTCATCAGAATTCTGAAGAGCAATGGAAAAGTTCCGTAGCATTTTTAAACTTCAGCAGAATTCCGAAGAACAATGGAAGAGTTCCCTAGCATTTTTAAACTTCAGCAGAATTCCGAAGAACAATGGAAGTGTTCCATAGCATTTTTAAACTTCATCAGAATTCTGAAGAACAATGGAAATGATCCGTAACATTTTTAAACTTCAGCATAATTCCCAAGAACAATGGAAGAGTACCATAGAATTTATAAACTTCAGAAGAATTCTGAGAACAATGGAAGAGTTCCGTAGCATTTTTTAACTTCTGCAGAATTCCGAAGAACAATGGAAGAGTTCCGTAGCATTTTTAAACTTCAGCAGAATTCCGAAGAACAATGGAAGAGTTCCGTAGCATTTTTAAAATTCATCAGAATTCCAAAGAACAATGGAAAAGTTCCGTAGCATTTTTAAACTTCAGCAGAATTCCGAAGAACAATGGAAGAGTTCCGTAGCATTTTTAAACTTCAGCAGAATTCCGAGAACAATGGAAGAGTTCCGTAGCATTTTTAAACTTCACCAGAATTACGAGAACAATGGAAGAGTTCCGTAGCATTTTTAAACTTCAACAGAATTCCGAGAACAATGGAAGAGTTCCGTAGCATTTTTAAACTTCAGCAGAATTCCGAAGAACAATGGAAGAGTTCCGTAGCATTTTTAAACTTCATCAAAATTCCGAAGAACAATGGAAAAGTTCCGTAGCATTTTTAAACTTCAGCAGAATTCCGAAGAACAATGGAATAGTTCCGTAGCATTTTTAAACTTCAGCAGAATTCCGAAGAACAATGGAAGTGTTCCATAGCATTTTTAAACTTCATCAGAATTCTGAAGAACAATGGAAGTGATCCGTAACATTTTTAAACTTCAGCAGAATACCCAAGAACAATGGAAGTGTACCGTAGCATTTATAAACTTCAGCAGAATTCCAAGAACAATGGAAGAGTTCCGTAGCATTTATAAACTTCAGCAGAATTCTGAGAACAATGGAAGAGTTCCGTAGTATTTTAAACTTCAACAGAATTCCAAGAACAATGGAAGAGTTCCGTAGCATTTTTAAACTTCAGCAGAAATCCGAGAACAATGGAAGAGTTCCGCAGCAGTTTTCAACTTCACCAGAATTCCGAGAACAATGGAAGAGTTCCGTACCATTTTTAAGCTTCACCAGAATTCCGAGAACAATGGAAGAGTTCCGTAGCATTTTTAAACTTCACCAGAATTCCGAGAACAATGGAAGAGTTCCGTAGCATTTTTAAACTTCAGTAGAATTAAGAATAACAATGGAAGAGTTCCGTAGCATTTTTAAACTTCACCAGAATTCCGTGAACAATGGAAGAGTTCCGTAGCATTTTTAAACTTAAGCAGAATTCCGAAGAACAAAGAAAGTGTTCCGTAGCATTTTTAAACTTCAGCAGATTTCCAAAGAACAATGGAAGAGTTCCGTAGCATTTTTAAACTTCAGCAGAATTCTGCAAAACAATGGAAGAGTTCCGTAGCATTTTTAAACTTCAGCAGAATTCCGAAGAACAATCGAAGAGTTCCGTAGCATTTTTAAACTTCAGCAGAATTCGGAAAAACAATGAAAGAGTTCCGTAGCATTTTTAAACTTCAGCAGAATTCCGAAGAACAATGGAAATGATCCGTAACATTTTTAAACTTCAGCAGAATTCCCAAGAACAATGGAAGAGTACCATAGAATTTATAAACTTCAGAAGAATTCTGAGAACAATGGAAGAGTTCCGTAGCATTTTTAAACTTCACCAGAATTCCACGAACAATGGAAGAGTTCGGTAGCATTTTTTAACTTCTGCAGAATTCTGAAGAACAATGGAAGAGTTCCGTAGCATTTTTAAACTTCAGCAGAATTCCGAAGAACAATGGAAGAGTTCCGTAACATTTTTAAAAATCATCAGAATTCCAAAGAACAATGGAAAAGTTCCGTAGCATTTTTAAACTTCAGCAGAATTCCGAGAACAATGGAAGAGTTCTGTAGCATTTTTAAACTTCACCAGAATTACGAGAACAATGGTAGAGTTCCTTAGCATTTTTAAACTTCAACAGAATTCCGAGAACAATGGAAGAGTTCCGTAGCATTTTTAAACTTCAGCAGAATTCCGAAGAACAATGGAAGAGTTCCGTAGCATTTTTAAACTTCATCAGAATTCCGAAGAACAATGAAAAAGTTCCGTAGCATTTTTGTACTTCAGCAGAATTCTGAGGAACAATGGAAGAGTTCCGTAGCATTTTTAAACTTCAGCAGAATTCCGAAGAACAATGGAAGTGTTCCATAGCATTTTTAAACTTCATCAGAATTCTGAAGAACAATGGAAATGATCCGTAATATTTTTAAACTTCAGCAGAATTCCCAAGAACAATGGAAGAGTACCATAGAATTTATAAACTTCAGAAGAATTCTGAGAACAATGGAAGAGTTCCGTAGCATTTTTTAACTTCTGCAGAATTCCGAAGAACAATGGAAGAGTTCCGTAGCATTTTTAAACTTCAGCAGAATTCCGAAGAACAATGGAAGAGTTCCGTAGCATTTTTAAAATTCATCAGAATTCCAAAGAACAATGGAAAAGTTCCGTAGCATTTTTAAACTTCAGCAGAATTCCGAAGAACAATGGAAGAGTTCCGTAGCATTTTTAAACTTCAGCAGAATTCCGAGAACAATAGAAGAGTTCCGTAGCATTTTTAAACTTCACCAGAATTACGAGAACAATGGAAGAGTTCCGTAGCATTTTTAAACTTCACCAGAATTACGAGAACAATGGAAGAGTTCCGTAGCATTTTTAAACTTCAACAGAATTACGAGAACAATGAAAGAGTTCCGTAGCATTTTTAAACTTCACAAAATTCCGAAGAACAATGGAAAAGTTCCGTAGCATTTTTAAACTTCAGCAGAATTCCGAAGAACAATGGAAGAGTTCCGTAGCATTTTTAAACTTCAGCAGAATTCCGAAGAACAATGGAAGTGTTCCATAGCATTTTTAAACTTCATCAGAATTCTGAAGAACAATGGAAGTGATCCGTAACATTTTTAAACTTCAGTAGAATACCCAAGAACAATGGAAGAGTACCGTAGCATTTATAAACTTCAGCAGAATTCCAAGAACAATGGAAGAGTTCCGTAGCATTTTTAAACTTCAGCAGAAATCCGAGAACAATGGAAGAGTTCCGCAGCAGTTTTAAATTTCACCAGAATTCCGAGAACAATGGAAGAGTTCCGTACCATTTTTAAACTTCACCAGAATTCCGAGAACAATGGAAGAGTTCCATAGCATTTTTAAACTTCAGCAGAATTCTGAAGAACAATTGAAGAGTTCCGTAGCATTTTTAAACTTCAGTAGAATTAAGAATAACAATGGAAGAGTTCCGTAGCATTTTTAAAATTCACCAGAATTCCGTGAACAATGGAAGAGTTCCATAGCATTTTTAAACTTCAGCAGAATTCCGAAGAACAAAGAAAGTGTTCCGTAGCATTTTTAAACTTCAGCAGATTTCCGAAGAACAATGGAAGAGTTCCGTAGCATTTTTAAACTTCAGCAGAATTCCGAAGAACAATCGAAGAGTTCCGTAGCATTTTTAAACTTCTGCAGAATTCCGAAGAACAATGGAAGAGTTCCGTAGCATTTTTAAACTTCAGCAGAATTCCGAAGAACAATGGAAGAGTTCCGTAGCCTTTTTAAACTTCGTCAGAATTCCGAAGAACAATGGAAAAGTTCCGTAACATTTTTATACTTCAGCAGAATTCCGAGAACAATGGAAGAGTTCCATAGCATTTTTAAACTTCAGCAGAATTCCGAAGAACAATGGAAGAGTTCCGTAGCATTTTTAAACTTCAGCAGAATTCCGAAGAACAATGGAAGAGTCCCGTAGCATTTTTAAACTTCAGCAGAATTCCGAGAACAATGGAAGAGTTCCGTAGCATTTTTAAACTTCACCAGAATTCCGAGAACAATGGAAGAGTTCCGTAGCATTTTTAAACTTCAGCAGAATTCTGAGAACAATGGAAGAGTTCCGTAGCATTTTTAAACTTCAGCAGAATTCCGAAGAACAATGGAAGAGTTCCGAAGCATTTTTAAACTTCAGTAGAATTCCGAAGAACAATGGAAGAGTTCCGTTGCAGTTTTAGGCTTCATCAGAATTCCGAAGAACAATGGAAGAGTTCCGTAGCATTTTTAAACTTCAGCAGAATTCAGAAGAACAATGTAAGAGTTCCGTAGCATTTTTAAACTTCATCAGAATTCCGAAGAACAATGGAAAAGTTCCGTAGCATTTTTAAACTTCAGCAGAATTCCGAAGAACAATGGAAGAGTTCCGTAGCATTTTTAAACTTCAGCAGAATTCCGAAGAACAATGGAAGTGTTCCATAGCATTTTTAAACTTCATCAGAATTCTGAAGAACAATGGAAATGATCCGTAACATTTTTAAACTTCAGCAGAATTCCCAAGAACAATGGAAGAGTACCATAGAATTTATAAACTTCAGAAGAATTCTGAGAACAATGGAAGAGTTCCGTAGCATTTTTTAACTTCTGCAGAATTCCGAAGAACAATGGAAGAGTTCCGTAGCATTTTTAAAATTCATCAGAATTCCAAAGAACAATGGAAAAGTTCCGTAGCATTTTTAAACTTCAGCAGAATTCCGAAGAACAATGGAAGAGTTCCGTAGCATTTTTAAACTTCAGCAGAATTCCGAAGAACAATGGAAGAGTTCCGTAGCATTTTTAAACTTCAGCAGAATTCCGAGAACAATGGAAGAGTTCCGTAGCATTTTTAAACATCACCAGAATTACGAGAACAATGGAATAGTTCCGTAGCATTTTTAAACTTCAACAGAATTCCGAGAACAATGGAAGAGTTCCGTAGCATTTTTAAACTTCAGCAGAATTCCGAAGAACAATGGAAGAGTTCCGTAGCATTTTTAAACTTCATCAAAATTCCGAAGAACAATGGAAAAGTTCCGTAGCATTTTTAAACTTCAGCAGAATTCCGAAGAACAATGGAAGAGTTCCGTAGCATTTTTAAACTTCAGCACAATTCCGAAGAACAATGGAAGCGTTCCATAGCATTTTTAAACTTCATCAGAATTCTGAAGAACAATGGAAGTGACCCGTAACATTTTTAAACTTCAGCAGAATACCCAAGAACAATGGAAGAGTACCGTAGCATTTATAAACTTCCGCAGAATTCCAAGAACAATGGAAGAGTTCCGTAGCATTTTTAAACTTCAGCAGAAATCCGAGAACAATGGAAGAGTTCCGCAGCAGTTTTAAACTTCACCAGAATTCTGAGAACAATAGAAGAGTTCCGTACCATTTTTAAACTTCACCAGAATTCCGAGAACAATGAAAGAGTTCCGTAGCATTTTTAAACTTCACCAGAATTCCGAGAACAATGGAAGAGTTCCGTAGCATTTTTAAACTTCAGCAGAATTCCGAGAACAATGGAAGAGTTCCGTAGCATTTTTAAACTTCAGCAGAATTCCGAAGAACAATGGAAGAGTTCCGTACCATTTTTAAACTTCACCAGAATTCCGAGAACAATGAAAGAGTTCCGTAGCATTTTTAAACTTCACCAGAATTCCGAGAACAATGGAAGAGTTCCGTAGCATTTTTAAACTTCAGCAGAATTCCGAGAACAATGGAAGAGTTCCGTAGCATTTTTAAACTTCAGCAGAATTCCGAAGAACAATGGAAGAGTTCCGAAGCATTTTTAAACTTCAGCAGAATTCCGAAGAACAATGGAAGAGTTCCGTTGCAGTTTTAGGCTTCATCAGAATTCCGAAGAACAATGGAAGAGTTCCGTAGCATTTTTAAACTTCAGCAGAATTCAGAAGAACAATGTAAGAGTTCCGTAGCATTTTTAAACTTCATCAGAATTCCGAAGAACAATGGAAAAGTTCCGTAGCATTTTTAAACTTCAGCAGAATTCCGAAGAACAATGGAAGAGTTCCGTAGCATTTTTAAACTTCAGCAGAATTCCGAAGAACAATGGAAGTGTTCCATAGCATTTTTAAACTTCATCAGAATTCTGAAGAACAATGGAAATGATCGGTAACATTTTTAAACTTCAGCAGAATTCCCAAGAACAATGGAAGAGTACCATAGAATTTATAAACTTCAGAAGAATTCTGAGAACAATGGAAGAGTTCCATAGCATTTTTTAACTTCTGCAGAATTCCGAAGAACAATGGAAGAGTTCCATAGCATTTTTAAACTTCAGCAGAATTCCGAAGAACAATGGAAGAGTTCCGTAGCATTTTTAAACTTCACCAGAATTCCGTGAACAATGGAAGAGTTCCGTAGCATTTTTAAACTTCAGCAGAATTCCGAAGAACAATGGAAGAGTTCCGTAGCATTTTTAAACTTCAGCAGAATTCCGAAGAACAATGGAAGAGTTCCATAGCATTTTTAAACTTCAGCAGAATTCAGAAGAACAATGTAAGAGTTCCGTAGCATTTTTGAACTTCAGCAGAATTCCGAAGAACAATGGAAGAGTTCCGTAGCATTTTTAAACTTCAGCAGAATTCCGAAGAACAATGGAAGAGTTCCGTTGCAGTTTTAAACTTCATCAGAATTCCGAAGAACAATAGAAGAGTTCCGTAGCATTTTTAAACTTCAGCAGAACTCAGAAGAACAATGGAAGAGTTCCGTAGCATTTTTAAACTTCAGCAGAATTCCGAAGAACAACGGAAGAGTTCCGTAGCATTTTTAAACTTCAGTAGAATTAAGAATAACAATGGAAGAGTTCCGTAGCATTTTTAAACTTCACCAGAATTCTGTGAAGAATGGAAGAGTTCCGTAGCATTTTTAAACTTCAGCAGAATTCCGAAGAACAAAGAAAGTGTTCCGTAGCATTTTTAAACTTCAGCAGATTTCCGAAGAACAATGGAAGAGTTCCGTAGCATTTTTAAACTTCAGCAGAATTCTGCAAAGCAATGGAAGAGTTCCGTAGCATTTTTAAACTTCAGCAGAATTCCGAAGAACAATCGAAGAGTTCCGTAGCATTTTTAAACTTCAGCAGAATTCTGAAGACCAATGGAAGAGTTCCATAGCATTTTTAAACTTCAGCAGAATTCCGAAGAACAATGGAAATGATCCGTAACATTTTTAAACTTCAGCAGAATTCCCAAGAACAATGGAAGAGTACCATAGAATTTATAAACTTCAGAAGAATTCTGAGAACAATGGAAGAGTTCCGTAGCATTTTTAAACTTCACCAGAATTCCACGAACAATGGAAGAGTTCCGAAGCATTTTTTAACTTCTGCAGAATTCCGAAGAACAATGGAAGAGTTCCGTAGCATTTTTAAACTTCAGCAGAATTCCGAAGAACAATGGAAGAGTTCCGTAGCATTTTTAAAATTCATCAGAATTCCAAAGAACAATGGAAAAGTTCCGTAGCATTTTTAAACTTCAGCAGAATTCCGAAGAACAACGGAAGAGTTCCGTAGCATTTTTAAACTTCAGCAGAATTCCGAGAACAATGGAAGAGTTCCGTAGCATTTTTAAACTTCACCAGAATTACGAGAACAATGGAAGAGTTCCGTAGCATTTTTAAACTTCAACAGAATTCCGAAAACAATGGAAGAGTTCCGTAGCATTTTTAAACTTCAGCAGAATTCCGAAGAACAATGGAAGAGTTCCGTAGCATTTTTAAACTTCATCAGAATTCCAAAGAATAATGGAAAAGTTCCGTAGCATTTTTAAACTTCACCAGAATTCCGAGAACAATGGAAGAGTTCCGTAGCATTTTTAAACTTCACCAGAATTACGAGAACAATGGAAGAGTTCCGTAGCATTTTTAAACTTCAACAGGATTCCGAGAACAATGGAAGAGTTCCGTAGCATTTTTAAACTTCAGCAGAATTCCGAAGAACAATGGAAGAGTTCCGTAGCATTTTTAAACTTCATCAGAATTCCAAAGAACAATGGATAAGTTCCGTAGCATTTTTAAACTTCACCAGAATTCCGAGAACAATGGAAGAGTTCCGTAGCATTTTTAAACTTCAGCAGAATTCCGAGAACAATGGAAGAGTTCCGTAGCATTTTTAAACTTCAGCAGAATTCCGAAGAACAATGGAAGAGTTCCGAAGCATTTTTAAACTTCAGCAGAATTCCGAAGAACAATGGAAGAGTTCCGTTGCAGTTTTAGGCTTCATGAGAATTCCGAAGAACAATGGAAGAGTTCCGTAGCATTTTTAAACTTCAGCAGAATTCAGAAGAACAATGTAAGAGTTCCGTAGCATTTTTAAACTTCAGCAGAATTCCGAAGAACAATGGAAGAGTTCCGTAGCATTTTTAAACTTCAGCAGAATTCCGAAGAACAATGGAAGAGTTCCGTTGCAGTTTTAAACTTCATCAGAATTCTGAAGAACAATGGAAGAGTTCCGTAGCATTTTTAAACTTCAGCAGAACTCAGAAGAACAATGGAAGAGTTCCGTAGCATTTTTAAACTTCAGCAGAATTCCGAAGAACAATGGTAGAGTTCCGTAGCATTTTTAAACTTCAGTAGAATTAAGAATAACAATGGAAGAGTTCCGTAGCATTTTTAAACTTCACCAGAATTCCGTGAAGAATGGAAGAGTTCCGTAGCATTTTTAAACTTCAGCAGAATTCCGAAGAACAAAGAAAGTGTTCCGTAGCATTTTTAAACTTCAGCAGATTTCCGAAGAACAATGGAAGAGTTCCGTAGCATTTTTAAACTTCAGCAGAATTCTGCAAAGCAATGGAAGAGTTCCGTAGCATTTTTAAACTTCAGCAGAATTCCGAAGAACAATCGAAGAGTTCCGTAGCATTTTTAAACTTCAGCAGAATTCCGAAGAACAATGGAAGAGTTCCGTAGCATTTTTAAACTTCAGCAGAATTCCGAAGAACAATGGAAATGATCCGTAACATTTTTAAACTTCAGCAGAATTCCCAAGAACAATGGAAGAGTACCATAGAATTTATAAACTTCAGAAGAATTCTGAGAACAATGGAAGAGTTCCGTAGCATTTTTAAACTTCACCAGAATTCCACGAACAATGGAAGAGTTCCGTAGCATGTTTTAACTTCTGCAGAATTCCGAAGAACAATGGAAGAGTTCCGTAGCATTTTTAAACTTCAGCAGAATTCCGAGAACAATGGAAGGGTTCCGTAGCATTTTTAAAATTCATCAGAATTCCAAAGAACAATGGAAAAGTTCCGTAGCATTTTTAAACTTCAGCAGAATTCCGAAGAACAATGGAAGAGTTCCGTAGCATTTTTAAACTTCAGCAGAATTCCGAGAACAATGGAAGAGTTCCGTAGCATTTTTAAACTTCACCAGAATTACGAGAACAATGGAAGAGTTCCGTAGCATTTTTAAACTTCAACAGAATTCCGAGAACAATGGAAGAGTTCCGTAGCATTTTTAAACTTCAGCAGAATTCCGAAGAACAATGGAAGAGTTCCGTAGCATTTTTAAACTTCATCAGAATTCCGAAGAACAATGGAAAAGTTCCGTAGCATTTTTAAACTTCACCAGAATTCCGAGAACAATGGAAGAGTTCCGTAGCATTTTTAAACTTCACCAGAATTACGAGAACAATGGAAGAGTTCCGTAGCATTTTTAAACTTCAACAGAATTCCAAGAACAATGGAAGAGTTCCGTAGCATTTTTAAACTTCAGCAGAATTCCGAAGAACAATGGAAGAGTTCCGTAGCATTTTTAAACTTCATCAGAATTCCGAAGAACAATGGAAAAGTTCCGTAGCATTTTTAAACTTCAGCAGAATTCCGAAGAACAATGGAAGAGTTCCGTAGCATTTTTAAACTTCAGCAGAATTCCGAAGAACAATGGAAGTGTTCCATAGCATTTTTAAACTTCATCAGAATTCTGAAGAACAATGGAAGTGATCCGTAACATTTTTAAACTTCAGCAGAATACCCAAGAACAATGGAAGAGCACCGTAGCATTTATAAACTTCAGCAGAATTCTGAGAACAATGGAAGAGTTCCGTAGCATTTTAAACTTCAACAGAATTCCAAGAACAATGGAAGAGTTCCGTAGCATTTTTAAACTTCAGCAGAAATCCGAGAACAATGGAAGAGTTCCGCAGCAGTTTTAAACTTCACCAGAATTCCGAGAACAATGGAAGAGTTCCGTACCATTTTTAAACTTCACCAGAATTCCGAGAACAATGGAAGAGTTCCGTACCATTTTTAAACTTCACCAGAATTCCGAGAACAATGGAAGAGTTCCGTAGCATTTTTAAACTTCAGCAGAATTCTGAAGAACAATGGAAGAGTTCCGTAGCATTTTTAAACTTCAGCAGAATTGCGAAGAACAATGGAAGTGTTCCATAGCATTTTTAAACTTCATCAGAATTCTGAAGAACAATGGAAGTGATCCGTAACATTTTTAAACTTCAGCAGAATACCCAAGAACAATGGAAGAGTTCCGTAGCATTTTTAAACTTCAGCAGAAATCCAAGAACAATGGAAGAGTTCCGCAGCAGTTTTAAACTTCACCAGAATTCCTAGAACAATGGAAGAGTTCCGTACCATTTTTAAGCTTCACCAGAATTCCGAGAACAATGGAAGAGTTCCGTAGCATTTTTAAACTTCACCAGAATTCCGAGAACAATGGAAGAGTTCCGTAGCATTTTTAAACTTCAGCAGAATTCTGAAGAACAATGGAAGAGTTCCGTAGCATTTTTAAACTTCAGTAGAATTAAGAATAACAATGGAAGAGTTCCGTAGCATTTTTAAACTTCACCAGAATTCCGTGAACAATGGAAGAGTTCCGTAGCATTTTTAAACTTCAGCAGAATTCCGTGAACAATGGAAGAGTTCCGTAGCATTTTTAAACTTCAGCAGAATGCCGAAGAACAATGGAAGAGTTCCGTAGCATTTTTAAACTTCAGCAGAATTCCGAAGAACAATGGAAGAGTTCCGTAGCATTTTTAAACTTCAGCAGAATTCCGAAGAACAATGGAAGAGTTCCGTAGCATTTTTAAACTTCAGCAGAATTCAGAAGAACAATGTAAGAGTTCCATAGCATTTTTAAACTTCAGCAGAATTCCGAAGAACAATGGAAGAGTTCCGTAGCATTTTTAAACTTCAGCAGAATTCCGAAGAACAATGGAAGAGTTCCGTTGCAGTTTTTGAACTTCACCAGAATTCCGTGAACAATGGAAGAGTTCCGTAGCATTTTTAAACTTCAGCAGAATTCCGAAGAACAATGGAAGAGTTCCGTAGCATTTTTAAACTTCAGCAGAATTCCGAAGAACAATGGAAGAGTTCCGTAGCATTTTTAAACTTCAGCAGAATTCAGAAGAACAATGTAAGAGTTCCGTAGCATTTTTAAACTTCAGCAGAATTCCGAAGAACAATGGAAGAGTTCCGTAGCATTTTTAAACTTCAGCAGAATTCCGAAGAACAATGGAAGAGTTCCGTTGCAGTTTTAAACTTCAGCAGAATTCCGAAGAACAATGGAAGAGTTCCGTAGCATTTTTAAACTTCAGCAGAACTCAGAAGAACAATGGAAGAGTTCCGTAGCATTTTTAAACTTCAGCAGAATTCCGAAGAACAATGGAAGAGTTCCGTAGCATTTTTAAACTTCAGTAGAATTAAGAATAACAATGGAAGAGTTCCGTAGCATTTTTAAACTTCACCAGAATTCCGTGAAGAATGGAAGAGTTCCGTAGCATTTTTAAACTTCAGCAGAATTCCGAAGAACAAAGAAAGTGTTCCGTAGCATTTTTAAACTTCAGCAGATTTCCGAAGAACAATGGAAGAGTTCCGTAGCATTTTTAAACTTCAGCAGAATTCTGCAAAGCAATGGAAGAGTTCCGTAGCATTTTTAAACTTCAGCAGAATTCCGAAGAACAATCGAAGAGTTCCGTAGCATTTTTAAACTTCAGCAGAATTCCGAAGAACAATGGAAGAGTTCCGTAGCATTTTTAAACTTCAGCAGAATTCCGAAGAACAATGGAAATGATCCGTAACATTTTTAAACTTCAGCAGAATTCCCAAGAACAATGGAAGAGTACCAAAGAATTTATAAACTTCAGAAGAATTCTGAGAACAAGTTCTCAGAAGAGTTCCGTAGCATTTTTAAACTTCACCAGAATTCCACAAACAATTTAAGAGTTCCGTAGCATTTTTTAACTTCTGCAGAATTCCGAAGAACAATGGAAGAGTTCCGTAGCATTTTTAAACTTCAGCAGAATTCCGAAAAACAATGGAAGAGTTCCGTAGCATTTTTAAACTTCATCAGAATTCCGAAGAACAATGGAAAAGTTCCGTAGCAATTTTTAAACTTCAGCAGAATTCCGAAGAACAATGGAAGAGTTCCGTAGCATTTTTAAACTTCAGCAGAATTCCGAAGAACAATGGAAGTGTTCCATAGCATTTTTAAACTTCATCAGAATTCTGAAGAACAATGGAAGTGATCCGTAACATTTTTAAACTTCAGCAGAATACCCAAGAACAATGGAAGTGTACCGTAGCATTTATAAACTTCAGCAGAATTCTGAGAACAATGGAAGAGATCCGTAGCATTTTAAACTTCAACAGAATTCCAAGAACAATGGAAGAGTTCCGTAGCATTTTTAAACTTCAGCAGAAATCCGAGAACAATGGAAGAGTTCCGCAGCAGTTTTAAACTTCACCAGAATTCCGAGAACAATGGAAGAGTTCCGTACCATTTTTAAACTTCACCAGAATTCCGAGAACAATGGAAGAGTTCCGTATCATTTTTAAACTTCACCAGAATTCCGAGAACAATGGAAGAGTTCCGTAGCATTTTTAAACTTCAGCAGAATTCTGAAGAACAATGGATGAGTTCCGTAGCATTTTTAAACTTCAGCAGAATTGCGAAGAACAATGGAAGTGTTCTATAGCATTTTTAAACTTCATCAGAATTCTGAAGAACAATGGAAGTGATCCGTAACATTTTTAAACTTCAGCAGAATACCCAAGAACAATGGAAGAGTTCCGTAGCATTTTTAAACTTCAGCAGAAATCCGAGAACAATGGAAGAGTTCCGCAGCAGTTTTAAACTTCACCAGAATTCCGAGAACAATGGAAGAGTTCCGTACCATTTTTAAGCTTCACCAGAATTCCGAGAACAATGGAAGAGTTCCGTAGCATTTTTAAACTTCACCAGAATTCCGAGAACAATGGAAGAGTTCCGTAGCATTTTTAAACTTCAGCAGAATTCCGAAGAACAATGGAAGAGTTCCGTAGCATTTTTAAACTTCAGTAGAATTAAGAATAACAACGGAAGAGTTCCGTAGCATTTTTAAACTTCACCAGAATTCCGTGAACAATGGAAGAGTTCCGTAGCATTTTTAAACTTCAGCAGAATTCCGAAGAACAATGGAAGAGTTCCGTAGCATTTTTAAACTTCAACAGAATTCCGAAGAACAATGGAAGAGTTCCGTAGCATTTTTAAACTTCAGCAGAATTCAGAAGAACAATGTAAGAGTTCCGTAGCATTTTTAAACTTCAGCAGAATTCCGTAGAACAATGGAAGAGTTCCGTAGCATTTTTAAACTTCAGCAGAATTCCGAAGAACAATGGAAGAGTTCCGTTGCAGTTTTAAACTTCATCAGAATTCCGAAGAACAATGGAAGAGTTCCGTAGCATTTTTAAACTTCAGCAGAACTCAGAAGAACAATGGAAGAGTTCCGTAGCATTTTTAAACTTCAGCAGAATTCCGAAGAACAATGGAAGAGTTCCGTAGCATTTTTAAACTTCAGTAGAATTAAGAATAACAATGGAAGAGTTCCGTAGCATTTTTAAACTTCACCAGAATTCCGTGAAGAATGGAAGAGTTCCGTAGCATTTTTAAACTTCAGCAGAATTCCGAAGAACAAAGAAAGTGTTCCGTAGCATTTTTAAACTTCAGCAGATTTCCGAAGAACAATGGAAGAGTTCCGTAGCATTTTTAAACTTCAGCAGAATTCTGCAAAGCAATGGAAGAGTTCCGTAGCATTTTTAAACTTCAGCAGAATTCCGAAGAACAATCGAAGAATTCCGTAGCATTTTTAAACTTCAGCAGAATTCCGAAGAACAATGGAAGAGTTCCGTAGCATTTTTAAACTTCAGCAGAATTCCGAAGAACAATGGAAATGATCCGTAACATTTTTAAACTTCAGCAGTATTCCCAAGAACAATGGAAGAGTACCATAGAATTTATAAACTTCAGAAGAATTCTGAGAACAATGGAAGAGTTCCGTAGCATTTTTAAACTTCACCAGAATTCCACGAACAATGGAAGAGTTCCGTAGCATTTTTTAACTTCTGCAGAATTCCGAAGAACAATGGAAGAGTTCCGTAGCATTTTTAAACTTCAGCAGAATTCCGAAGAACAATGGAAGAGTTCCGTAGCATTTTTAAAATTCATCAGAATTCCAAAGAACAATGGAAAAGTTCCGTAGCATTTTTAAACTTCAGCAGAATTCTGAAGAACAATGGAAGAGTTCCGTAGCATTTTTAAACTTCAGCAGAATTCCGAGAACAATGGAAGAGTTCCGTAGCATTTTTAAACTTCACCAGAATTACGAGAACAATGGAAGAGTTCCGTAGCATTTTTAAACTTCAACAGAATTCCGAGAACAATGGAAGAGTTCCGTAGCATTTTTAAACTTCAGCAGAATTCCGAAGAACAATGGAAGAGTTCCGTAGCATTTTTAAACTTCATCAGAATTCCGAAGAACAATGGAAAAGTTCCGTAGCATTTTTAAACTTCAGCAGAATTCCGAAGAACAATGGAAGAGTTCCGTAGCATTTTTAAACTTCAGCAGAATTCCGAAGAACAATTGAAGTGTTCCATAGCATTTTTAAACTTCATCAGAATTCTGAAGAACAATGGAAGTGATCCGTAACATTTTTAAACTTCAGCAGAATACCCAAGAACAATGGAAGAGTACCGTAGCATTTATAAACTTCAGCAGAATTCTGAGAACAATGGAAGAGTTCCGTAGCATTTTAAACTTCAACAGAATTCCAAGAACAATGGAAGAGTTCCGTAGCATTTTTAAACTTCAGCAGAAATCCGAGAACAATGGAAGAGTTCCGCAGCAGTTTTAAACTTCACCAGAATTCCGAGAACAATGGAAGAGTTCCGTACCATTTTTAAACTTCACCAGAATTCCGAGAACAATGGAAGAGTTCCGTACCATTTTTAAACTTCACCAGAATTCCGAGAACAATGGAAGAGTTCCGTAGCATTTTTAAACTTCAGCAGAATTCTGAAGAACAATGGAAGAGTTCCGTAGCATTTTTAAACTTCAGCAGAATTGCGAAGAACAATGGAAGTGTTCCATAGCATTTTTAAACTTCATCAGAATTCTGAAGAACAATGGAAGTGATCCGTAACATTTTTAAACTTCAGCAGAATACCCAAGAACAATGGAAGAGTACCGTAGCATTTATAAACTTCAGCAGAATTCCAAGAACAATGGAAGAGTTCCGTAGCATTTTAAACTTCAACAGAATTCCAAGAACAATGGAAGAGTTCCGTAGCATTTTTAAACTTCAGCAGAAATCCGAGAACAATGGAAGAGTTCCGCAGCAGTTTTAAACTTCACCAGAATTCTGAGAACAATGGAAGAGTTCCGTACCATTTTTAAGCTTCACCAGAATTCCGAGAACAATGGAAGAGTTCCGTAGCATTTTTAAACTTCACCAGAATTCCGAGAACAATGGAAGAGTTCCGTAGCATTTTTAAACTTCAGCAGAATTCCGAAGAACAATGGAAGATTTCCGTAGCATTTTTAAACTTCAGTAGAATTAAGAATAACAATGGAAGAGTTCCGTAGCATTTTTAAACTTCACCAGAATTCCGTGAACAATGGAAGAGTTCCGTAGCATTTTTAAACTTCAGCAGAATTCCGAAGAACAATGGAAGAGTTCCGTAGCATTTTTAAACTTCAGCAGAATTCCGAAGAACAATGGAAAAGTTCCGTAGCATTTTTAAACTTCAGCAGAATTCCGAAGAACAATGGAAGAGTTCCGTAGCATTTTTAAACTTCAGCAGAATTCCGAAGAACAATGGAAGTGTTCCATAGCATTTTTAAACTTCATCAGAATTCTGAAGAACAATGGAAATGATCCGTAACATTTTTAAACTTCAGCAGAATTCCCAAGAACAATGGAAGAGTACCATAGAATTTATAAACTTCAGAAGAATTCTGAGAACAATGGAAGAGTTCCGTAGCATTTTTTAACTTCTGCAGAATTCCGAAGAACAATGGAAGAGTTCCGTAGCATTTTTAAACTTCAGCAGAATTCCGAAGAACAATGGAAGAGTTCCGTAGCATTTTTAAAATTCATCAGAATTCCAAAGAACAATGGAAAAGTTCCGTAGCATTTTTAAACTTCAGCAGAATTCCAAAGAACAATGGAAGAGTTCCGTAGCATTTTTAAACTTCAGCAGAATTCCGAGAACAATGGAAGAGTTCCGTAGCATTTTTAAACTTCACCAGAATTACGAGAACAATGGAAGAGTACCATAGAATTTATAAACTTCAGAAGAATTCTAAGAACAATGGAAGAGTTCCGTAGCATTTTTAAACTTCACCAGAATTCCACGAACAATGGAAGAGTTCCGTAGCATTTTTTAACTTCTGCAGAATTCCGAAGAACAATGGAAGAGTTCCGTAGCATTTTTAAACTTCAGCAGAATTCCGAAGAACAATGGAAGAGTTCCGTAGCATTTTTAAAATTCATCAGAATTCCAAAGAACAATGGAAAAGTTCCGTAGCATTTTTAAACTTCAGCAGAATTCCGAAGAACAATGGAAGAGTTCCGTAGCATTTTTAAACTTCAGCAGAATTCCGAGAACAATGGAAGAGTTCCGTAGCATTTTTAAACTTCACCAGAATTACGAGAACAATGGAAGAGTTCCGTAGCATTTTTAAACTTCAACAGAATTCCGAGAACAATGGAAGAGTTCCGTAGCATTTTTAAACTTCAGCAGAATTCCGAAGAACAATGGAAGAGTTCCGTAGCATTTTTAAACTTCATCAGAATTCCGAAGAACAATGGAAAAGTTCCGTAGCATTTTTAAACTTCAGCAGAATTCCGAAGAACAATGGAAGAGTTCCGTAGCATTTTTAAACTTCAGCAGAATTCCGAAGAACAATGGAAGTGTTCCATAGCATTTTTAAACTTCATCAGAATTCTGAAGAACAATGGAAGTGATCCGTAACATTTTTAAACTTCAGCAGAATACCCAAGAACAATGGAAGAGTACCGTAGCATTTATAAACTTCAGCAGAATTCTGAGAACAATGGAAGAGTTCCGTAGCATTTTAAACTTCAACAGAATTCCAAGAACAATGGAAGAGTTCCGTAGCATTTTTAAACTTCAGCAGAAATCCGAGAACAATGGAAGAGTTCCGCAGCAGTTTTAAACTTCACCAGAATTCCGAGAACAATGGAAGAGTTCCGTACCATTTTTAAACTTCACCAGAATTCCGAGAACAATGGAAGAGTTCCGTACCATTTTTAAACTTCACCAGAATTCCGAGAACAATGGAAGAGTTCCGTAGCATTTTTAAACTTCAGCAGAATTCTGAAGAACAATGGAAGAGTTCCGTAGCATTTTTAAACTTCAGCAGAATTGCGAAGAACAATGGAAGTGTTCCATAGCATTTTTAAACTTCATCAGAATTCTGAAGAACAATGGAAGTGATCCGTAACATTTTTAAACTTCAGCAGAATACCCAAGAACAATGGAAGAGTACCGTAGCATTTATAAACTTCAGCAGAATTCCAAGAACAATGGAAGAGTTCCGTAGCATTTTAAACTTCAACAGAATTCCAAGAACAATGGAAGAGTTCCGTAGCATTTTTAAACTTCAGCAGAAATCCGAGAACAATGGAAGAGTTCCGCAGCAGTTTTAAACTTCACCAGAATTCCGAGAACAATGGAAGAGTTCCGTACCATTTTTAAGCTTCACCAGAATTCCGAGAACAATGGAAGAGTTCCGTAGCATTTTTAAACTTCACCAGAATTCCGAGAACAATGGAAGAGTTCCGTAGCATTTTTAAACTTCAGCAGAATTCCGAAGAACAATGGAAGATATCCGTAGCATTTTTAAACTTCAGTAGAATTAAGAATAACAATGGAAGAGTTCCGTAGCATTTTTAAACTTCACCAGAATTCCGTGAACAATGGAAGAGTTCCGTAGCATTTTTAAACTTCAGCAGAATTCCGAAGAACAATGGAAGAGTTCCGTAGCATTTTTAAACTTCAGCAGAATTCCGAAGAACAATGGAAAAGTTCCGTAGCATTTTTAAACTTCAGCAGAATTCCGAAGAACAATGGAAGAGTTCCGTAGCATTTTTAAACTTCAGCAGAATTCCGAAGAACAATGGAAGTGTTCCATAGCATTTTTAAACTTCATCAGAATTCTGAAGAACAATGGAAATGATCCGTAACATTTTTAAACTTCAGCAGAATTCCCAAGAACAATGGAAGAGTACCATAGAATTTATAAACTTCAGAAGAATTCTGAGAACAATGGAAGAGTTCCGTAGCATTTTTTAACTTCTGCAGAATTCCGAAGAACAATGGAAGAGTTCCGTAGCATTTTTAAACTTCAGCAGAATTCCGAAGAACAATGGAAGAGTTCCGTAGCATTTTTAAAATTCATCAGAATTCCAAAGAACAATGGAAAAGTTCCGTAGCATTTTTAAACTTCAGCAGAATTCCAAAGAACAATGGAAGAGTTCCGTAGCATTTTTAAACTTCAGCAGAATTCCGAGAACAATGGAAGAGTTCCGTAGCATTTTTAAACTTCACCAGAATTACGAGAACAATGGAAGAGTTCCGTAGCATTTTTAAACTTCAACAGAATTCCGAGAACAATGGAAGAGTTCCGTAGCATTTTTAAACTTCAGCAGAATTCCGAAGAACAATGGAAGAGTTCCGTAGCATTTTTAAACTTCATCAGAATTCCGAAGAACAATGGAAAAGTTCCGTAGCATTTTTAAACTTCAGCAGAATTCCGAAGAACAATGGAAGAGTTCCGTAGCATTTTTAAACTTCAGCAGAATTCCGAAGAACAATGGAAGTGTTCCATAGCATTTTTAAACTTCATCAGAATTCTGAAGAACAATGGAAGTGATCCGTAACATTTTTAAACTTCACCAGAATACCCAAGAACAATGGAAGAGTACCGTAGCATTTATAAACTTCAGCAGAATTCCAAGAACAATGGAAGAATTCCGTAGCATTTTTAAACTTCAGCAGAAATCCGAGAACAATGGAAGAGTTCCGCAGCAGTTTTAAACTTCACCAGAATTCCGAGAACAATGGAAGAGTTCCGTACCATTTTTAAACTTCACCAGAATTCCGAGAACAATGGAAGAGTTCCGTAGCATTTTTAAACTACAGCAGAATTCTGAAGAACAATGGAAGAGTTCCGTAGCATTTTTAAACTTCAGCAGAATTCCGAAGAACAATGGAAGAGTTCCTTTGCAGTTCTAAGCTTCATCAGAATTCCGAAGAACAATGGAAGAGTTTCGTAGCATTTTTAAACTTCAGCAGAATTCAGAAGAACAATGGAAGAGTTCCGTAGCATTTTTAAACTTCAGCAGAATTCCGAAGAACAATGGAAGAGTTCAGTAGCATTTTTAAACTTCAGCAGAATTAAGAATAACAATGGAAGAGTTCTGTAGCATTTTTAAACTTCACCAGAATTCCGTGAACAATGGAAGAGTTCCGTAGCATTTTTAAACTTCAGCAGAATTCCGAAGAACAATGGAAGAGTTCCGTAGCATTTTTAAATTACAGCAGAATTCCGAAGGACAATGGAAGAGTTCCGTAGCATTTTTAAACTTCAGCAGAATTCCGAGAACAATGGATGAGTTCCGCAGCATTTTTAAACTTCACCAGAATTCCGAGAACAATGGAAGAGTTCCGTAGCATTTTTAATCTTCAGCAGAATTCCGAAGAACAATGGAAGAGTTCCGTAGCATTTTTAAACTTCAGCAGAATTCCAAAGAACAATGGAAGAGTTCCGTTGCAGTTTTAAATTTCATCAGAATTCCGAAGAACAATGGAAGAGTTCCGTAGCCTTTTTAAACTTCAGCAGAACTCAGAAGAACAATGGAAGAGTCCCGTAGCATTTTTAAACTTCAGCAGAATTCCGAAGAACAATGGAAGAGTTCTGTAGCATTTTTAAACTTCACCAGAATACTGTGAACAATGGAAGAGTTCTGTAGCATTTTTAAACTTCAGCAGAATTGCGAAGAACAAAGGAAGTGTTCCGTACCATTGTTAAACTTCAGCAGAATTCCGAAGAACAATGGAAGAGTTCCGTAGCATTTTTAAACTTCACCAGAATTCCAAGAACAATGGAAGAGTTCCGTAGCATTTTTAAACTTCTGCAGAATTCCGAAGAACAATGGAAGAGTTCCGTAGCATTTTTTAACTTCAGCAGAATTCAGAAGAACAATGGAAGAGTTCCGTAGCCTTTTTAAACTTCGTCAGAATTCCGAAGAACAATGGAAAAGTTCCGTACCATTTTTAAACTTCAGCAGAATTCCGAAGAACAATGGAAGAGTTCCGTAGCATTTTTAAACTTCAGCAGAATTCCGAGAACAATGGATGAGTTCCGTAGCATTTTTAAACTTCACCAGAATTCCGAGAACAATGGAAGAGTTACGTAGCATTTTTAAACTTCACCAGAATTCCGAGAACAATGGAAGAGTTCCGTAGCCTTTTTAAACTTCAGCAGAACTCAGAAGAACAATGGAAGAGTCCCGTAGCATTTTTAAACTTCAGCAGAATTCCGAAGAACAATGGAAGAGTTCCGTAGCATTTTTAAACTTCAGTAGAATTAAAAATAACAATGGAAGAGTTCTGTAGCATTTTTAAACTTCACCAGAATACCGTGAACAATGGAAGAGTTCTGTAGCATTTTTAAACTTCAGCAGAATTCCGAGAACAATGGAAGAGTTCCGTAGCATTTTTAAACTTCACCAGAATTCCGAGAACAATGGAAGAGTTCCGTAGCATTTTTAAACTTCACCAGAATTCCGAGAACAATGGAAGAGTTCCGTAGCCTTTTTAAACTTAAGCAGAACTCAGAAGAACAATGGAAGAGTCCCGTAGCATTTTTAAACTTCAGCAGAATTCGGAAGAACAATGGAAGAGTTCCGTAGCATTTTTAAACTTCAGTAGAATTAAAAATAACAATGGAAGAGTTCTGTAGCATTTTTAAACTTCACCAGAATACCGTGAACAATGGAAGAGTTCTGTAGTATTTTTAAACTTCAGCAGAATTCCGAAGAACAAAGGAAGTGTTCCGTACCATTTTTAAACTTCAGCAGAATTCCGAAGAACAATGGAAGAGTTCCGTAGCATTTTTAAACTTCAGCAGAATTCCGAGAACAATGGATGAGTTCCGTAGCATTTTTAAACTTCACCAGAATTCCGAGAACAATGGAAGAGTTCCGTAGCATTTTTAAACTTCAGCAGAATTCCGAAAACAATGGAAGAGTTCCGTAGCATTTTTAAACTTCACCAGAATTCCGAGAACAATGGAAGAGTTCCGTAGCATTTTTAAACTTCAGCAGAATTCCGAGAACAATGGAAGAGTTCCGTAGCATTTTTAAACTTCAGCAGAATTCCGAAGAACAATGGAAGAGTTCCGTAGCATTTTTAAACTTCAGCAGAATTCCGAAGAACAATGGAAGAGTTCTGTTGCAGTTTTAAGCTTCATCAGAATTCCGAAGAACAATGGAAGAGTTCCGTAGCATTTTTAAACTTCAGCAGAATTCAGAAGAACAATGGAAGAGTTCCGTAGCATTTTTAAACTTCAGCAGAATTCCGAAGAACAATGGAAGAGTTCCGTAGCATTTTTAAACTTCAGCAGAATTCCCAAGAACAATGGAAGAGTTCCGCAGCAGTTTTTAACTTCACCAGAATTCCGAGAACAATGGAAGAGTTCCGTATCATTTTTAAACTTCACCAGAATTCCGAGAACAATGGAAGAGTTCCGTAGCATTTTTAAACTTCAGCTGAATTCTGAAGAACAATGGAAAAGTTCCGTAGCATTTTTAAACTTAAGCAGAATTCTGAAGAACAATGGAAGAGTTCCGTTGCAGTTCTAAGCTTCATCAGAATTCAGAAGAACAATGGAAGAGTTTCGTAGCATTTTCAAACTTCAGCAGAATTCAGAAGAACAATGGAAGAGTTCCGTAGCATTTTTAAACTTCAGCAGAATTCCGAAGAACAATGGAAGAGTTCCGTAGCATTTTTAAACTTCAGCAGAATTAAGAATAACAATGGAAGAGTTCCGTAGCATTTTTAAACTTCACCAGAATTCCGTGAACAATGGAAGAGTTCCGTAGCATTTTTAAACTTCAGCAGAATTCCGAAGAACAAAGGAAGAGTTCCGTAGCATTTTCAAACTTCAGAAGAATTCCGAGAACAATGGAAGAGTTCCGTAGCATTTTCAAACTTCAGAAGAATTCCGAGAACAATGGAAGAGTTCCACAGCATTTTTAAACTTCAGCAGAAATCCGAAGAACAATGGAAGAGTTCCGTAGCATTTTTAAACTTCAGCAGAATTCCGAAGAACAATGGAAGAGTTCCGTAGCATTTTTAAATTACAGCAGAATTCCAAAGAACAATGGAAGAGTTCCATAGCATTTTTAAACTTCAGCAGAATTCCGAGAACAATGGATGAGTTCCGCAGCATTTCTAAATTTCACCAGAATTCCGAGAACAATGGAAGAGTTCCGTAGCATTTTTAAACTTCAGCAGAATTCCGAAGAACAATGGAAGAGTTCCGTAGCATTTTTAAACTTCAGCAGAATTCCAAAGAACAATGGAAGAGTTCTGTTGCAGTTTTAAACTTCATCAGAATTCCGAAGAACAATGGAAGAGTTCCGTAGCCTTTTTAAACTTCAGCAGAACTCAGAAGAACAATGGAAGAGTCCCGTAGCATTTTTAAACTTCAGCAGAATTCCGAAGAACAATGGAAGAGTTCCGTAGCATTTTTAAACTTCACCAGAATACCGTGAACAATGGAAGAGTTCTGTAGCATTTTTAAACTTCAGCAGAATTCCGAATAACAAAGGAAGTGTTCCGTAGCATTTTTAAACTTCAGCAGAATTCTGAAGAACAATGGAAGAGTTCTGTAGCATTTTTAAACTTCAGAAGAATTCCGAGAAAAATGGAAGAGTTCCGTAGCATTTTTAAACTTCAGCAGAATTCCGCAAAACAATGGAAGAGTTCCGTAGCATTTTTAAACTTCAGCAGAATTCCAAAGAACAATGGAAGAGTTCCGTAGCATTTTTAAACTTCAGCAGAATTCCGAAGAACAATGGAATTGATCCGTAACATTTTTAAACTTCAGCAGAATTCCCAAGAACAATGGAAGAGCACCGTAGAATTTATAAGCTTCAGCAGAATTCTGAGAACAATGGAAGAGTTCCGTAGCATTTTTAAACTTCACCAGAATTCCAAGAACAATGGAAGAGTTCCGTAGCATTTTTAAACTTCTGCAGAATTCCGAAGAATAATGGAAGAGTTCCGTAGCATTTTTAAACTTCAGCAGAATTCCGAAGAACAATGGAAGAGTTCCGTAGCATTTTTAAACTTCAGCAGAATTCCGGGAACAATGGATGAGTTCCGTAGCATTTTTAAACTTCACCAGAATTCCGAGAACAATGGAAGAGTTCCGTAGCATTTTTAAACTTCAGCAGAATTCCGAGAACAATGGAAGAGTTCCGTAGCATTTTTAAACTTCACCAGAATTCCGAGAACAATGGAAGAGTTCCGTAGCATTTTTAAACTTCAGCAGAATTCCGAGAACAATGGAAGAGTTCCGTAGCATTTTTAAACTTCAGCAGAATTCCGAGAACAATGGAAGAGTTCCGTAGCATTTTTAAACTTCAGCAGAATTCCGAAGAACAATGGAAGAGTTCCGTTGCAGTTTTAAGCTTCATCAGAATTCCGAAGAACAATGGAAGAGTTCCGTAGCATTTTTAAACTTCAGCAGAATTCAGAAGAACAATGGAAGAGTTCCGTAGCATTTTTAAACTTCAGCAGAATTCCGAAGAACAATGGAAGAGTTCCGTAGCATTTTTAAACTTCAGCAGAATTCCGAAGAACAATGGAAGAGTTCCGCAGCAGTTTTTAACTTCACCAGAATTCCGAGAACAATGGAAGAGTTCCGTACCATTTTTAAACTTCACCAGAATGCCGAGAACAATGGAAGAGTTCCGTAGCATTTTTAAACTTCAGCTGAATTCTGAAGAACAATGGAAAAGTTCGGTAGCATTTTTAAACTTCAGCAGTATTCCGAAGAACAATGGAAGAGTTCCGTTGCAGTTCTAAGCTTCATCAGAATTCCGAAGAACAATGGAAGAGTTTCGTAGCATTTTTAAACTTCAGCAGAATTCAGAAGAACAATGGAAGAGTTCCGTAGCATTTTTAAACTTCAGCAGAATTCCGAAGAACAATGGAAGAGTTCCGTAGCATTTTTAAACTTCAGCAGAATTAAGAATAACAATGGAAGAGTTCCGTAGCATTTTTAAACTTCACCAGAATTCCGTGAACAATGGAAGAGTTCCGTAGCATTTTTAAACTTCAGCAGAATTCCGAAGAACAAAGGAAGAGTTCCGTAGCATTTTCAAACTTCAGAAGAATTCCGAGAACAATGGAAGAGTTCCGTAGCATTTTCAAACTTCAGAAGAATTCCGAGAACAATGGAAGAGTTCCACAGCATTTTTAAACTTCAGCAGAATTCCGAAGAACAATGGAAGAGTTCCGTAGCATTTTTAAACTTCAGCAGAATTCAGAAGAACAATGGAAGAGTTCCGTAGCATTTTTAAATTACAGCAGAATTCCGAAGAACAATGGAAGAGTTCCGTAGCATTTTTAAACTTCAGCAGAATTCCGAGAACAATGGATGAGTTCCGCAGCATTTTTAAACTTCACCAGAATTCCGAGAACAATGGAAGAGTTCCGTAGCATTTTTAAACTTCAGCAGAATTCTGAAGAACAATGGAAGAGTTCCGTAGCATTTTTAAACTTCAGCAGAATTCCGAAGAACAATGGAAGAGTTCTGTTGCAGTTTTAAACTTCATCAGAATTCCGAAGAACAATGGAAGAGTTCCGAAGCCTTTTTAAACTTCAGCAGAACTCAGAAGAACAATGGAAGAGTCCCGTAGCATTTTTAAACTTCAGCAGAATTCCGAAGAACAATGGAAGAGTTCCGTAGCATTTTTAAACTTCACCAGAATACCGTGAACAATGGAAGAGTTCTGTAGCATTTTTAAACTTCAGCAGAATTCCGAATAACAAAGGAAGTGTTCCGTAGCATTTTTAAACTTCAGCAGAATTCTGAAGAACAATGGAAGAGTTCTGTAGCATTTTTAAACTTCAGAAGAATTCCGAGAAAAATGGAAGAGTTCCGTAGCATTTTTAAACTTCAGCAGAATTCCGCAAAACAATGGAAGAGTTCCGTAGCATTTTTAAACTTCAGCAGAATTCCAAAGAACAATGGAAGAGTTCCGTAGCATTTTTAAACTTCAGCAGAATTCCGAAGAACAATGGAATTGATCCGTAACATTTTTAAACTTCAGCAGAATTCCCAAGAACAATGGAAGAGCACCGTAGAATTTATAAGCTTCAGCAGAATTCTGAGAACAATGGAAGAGTTCCGTAGCATTTTTAAACTTCACCAGAATTCCAAGAACAATGGAAGAGTTCCGTAGCATTTTTAAACTTCTGCAGAATTCCGAAGAATAATGGAAGAGTTCCGTAGCATTTTTAAACTTCAGCAGAATTCCGAACAACAATGGAAGAGTTCCGTAGCATTTTTAAACTTCAGCTGAATTCTGAAGAACAATGGAAAAGTTCCGTAGCATTTTTAAACTTCAGCAGATTTCCGAAGAACAATGGAAGAGTTCCGCAGCAGTTTTTAACTTCACCAGAATTCCGAGAACAATGGAAGAGTTCCGTACCATTTTTAAACTTCACCAGAATTCCGAGAACAATGGAAGAATTCCGTAGCATTTTTAAACTTCACCAGAATTCCGAGAACAATGGAAGAATTCCGTAGCATTTTTAAACTTCAGCAGAATTCCGAAGAACAATGGAAGAGTTCCGTTGCAGTTCTAAGCTTCATCAGAATTCCGAAGAACAATGGAAGAGTTTCGTAGCATTTTTAAACTTCAGCAGAATTCAGAAGAACAATGGAAGAGTTCCGTAGCATTTTTAAACTTCAGCAGAATTCCGAAGAACAATGGAAGAGTTCCGTAGCATTTTTAAACTTCAGCAGAATTAAGAAAAACAATGGAAGAGTTCCGTAGCATTTTTAAACTTCACCAGAATTCCGTGAACAATGGAAGAGTTCCGTAGCATTTTTAAACTTCAGCAGAATTCCGAAGAACAAAGGAAGAGTTCCGTAGCATTTTCAAACTTCAGAAGAATTCCGAGAACAATGGAAGAGTTCCGTAGCATTTTTAAACTTCAGCAGAATTCCGAAGAACAATGGAATTGATCCGTAACATTTTTAAACTTCAGCAGAATTCCCAAGAACAATGGAAGAGCACCGTAGAATTTATAAGCTTCAGCAGAATTCTGAGAACAATGGAAGAGTTCCGTAGCATTTTTAAACTTCACCAGAATTCCAAGAACAATGGAAGAGTTCCGTAGCATTTTTAAACTTCTGCAGAATTCCGAAGAATAATGGAAGAGTTCCGTAGCATTTTTAAACTTCAGCAGAATTCCGAAGAACAATGGAAGAGTTCCGTAGCCTTTTTAAACTTCGTCAGAATTCCGAAGAACAATGGAAAAGTTCCGTACCATTTTTAAACTTCAGCAGAATTCCGAAGAACAATGGAAGAGTTCCGTAGCATTTTTAAACTTCAGCAGAATTCCGAGAACAATGGATGGGTTCCGTAGCATTTTTAAACTTCTGCAGAATTCCGAAGAATAATGGAAGAGTTCCGTAGCATTTTTAAACTTCAGCAGAATTCCGAAGAAGAATGGAAGAGTTCCGTAGCCTTTTTAAACTTCGTCAGAATTCCGAAGAACAATGGAAAAGTTCCGTAGCATTTTTAAACTTCAGCAGAATTCCGAAGAACAATGGAAGAGTTCCGTACCATTTTTAAACTTCACCAGAATTCCGAGAACAATGGAAGAGTTCCGTAGCATTTTTAAACTTCAGCTGAATTCTGAAGAACAATGGAAAAGTTCCGTAGCATTTTTAAACTTAAGCAGAATTCCGAAGAACAATGGAAGAGTTCCGTTGCAGTTCTAAGCTTCATCAGAATTCCGAAGAACAATGGAAGAGTTTCGTAGCATTTTTAAACTTCAGCAGAATTCAGAAGAACAATGGAAGAGTTCCGTAGCATTTTTAAACTTCAGCAGAATTCCGAAGAACAATGGAAGAGTTCCGTAGCATTTTTAAACTTCAGCAGAATTAAGAATAACAATGGAAGAGTTCCGTAGCATTTTTAAACTTCACCAGAATTCCGTGAACAATGGAAGAGTTCCGTAGCATTTTTAAACTTCAGCAGAATTCCCAAGAACAAAGGAAGAGTTCCGTAGCATTTTCAAACTTCAGAAGAATTCCGAGAACAATGGAAGAGTTCCGTAGCATTTTCAAACTTCAGAAGAATTCCGAGAACAATGGAAGAGTTCCACAGCATTTTTAAACTTCAGCAGAATTCAGAAGAACAATGGAAGAGTTCCGTAGCATTTTTAAACTTCAGCAGAATTCCGAAGAACAATGGAAGAGTTCCGTAGCATTTTTAAACTTCAGCAGAATTCCGAGAACAATGGATGAGTTCCGCAGCATTTTTAAACTTCACCAGAATTACGAGAACAATGGAAGAGTTCCGTAGCATTTTTAAACTTCAGCAGAATTCCGAAGAACAATGGAAGAGTTCCGTAGCATTTTTAAACTTCAGCAGAATTCCAAAGAACAATGGAAGAGTTCTGTTGCAGTTTTAAACTTCATCAGAATTCCGAAGAACAATGGAAGAGTTCCGTAGCCTTTTTAAACTTCAGCAGAACTCAGAAGAACAATGGAAGAGTCCCGTAGCATTTTTAAACTTCAGCAGAATTCCGAAGAACAATGGAAGAGTTCCGTAGCATTTTTAAACTTCACCAGAATACCGTGAACAATGGAAGAGTTCTGTAGCATTTTTAAACTTCAGCAGAATTCCGAATAACAAAGGAAGTGTTCCGTAGCATTTTTAAACTTCAGCAGAATTCTGAAGAACAATGGAAGAGTTCTGTAGCATTTTTAAACTTCAGAAGAATTCCGAGAAAAATGGAAGAGTTCCGTAGCATTTTTAAACTTCAGCAGAATTCCGCAAAACAATGGAAGAGTTACGTAGCATTTTTAAACTTCAGCAGAATTCCAAAGAACAATGGAAGAGTTCCGTAGCATTTTTAAACTTCAGCAGAATTCCGAAGAACAATGGAATTGATCCGTAACATTTTTAAACTTCAGCAGAATTCCGAAGAATAATGGAAGAGTTCCGTAGCATTTTTAAACTTCAGCAGAATTCCGAAGAACAATGGAAGAGTTCCGTAGCATTTTTAAACTTCAGCAGAATTCCGAGAACAATGGATGAGTTCCGTAGCATTTTTAAACTTCACCAGAATTCAGAGAACAATGGAAGAGTTCCGTAGCATTTTTAAACTTCAGCAGAATTCCGAGAACAATGGAAGAGTTCCGTAGCATTTTTAAACTTCACCAGAATTCCGAGAACAATGGAAGAGTTCCGTAGCATTTTTAAACTTCAGCAGAATTCCGAGAACAATGGAAGAGTTCCGTAGCATTTTTAAACTTCAGCAGAATTCCGAAGAACAATGGAAGAGTTCCGTAGCATTTTTAAACTTCAGCAGAATTCCGAAGAACAATGGAAGAGTTCCGTTGCAGTTTTAAGCTTCATCAGAATTCCGAAGAACAATGGAAGAGTTCCGTAGCATTTTTAAACTTCAGCAGAATTCAGAAGAACAATGGAAGAGTTCCGTAGCATTTTTAAACTTCAGCAGAATTCCGAAGAACAATGGAAGAGTTCCGTAGCATTTTTAAACTTCAGCAGAATTCCGAAGAACAATGGAAGAGTTCCGCAGCAGTTTTTAACTTCACCAGAATTCTGAGAACAATGGAAGAGTTCCGTACCATTTTTAAACTTCACCAGAATTCCGAGAACAATGGAAGAGTTCCGTAGCATTTTTAAACTTCAGCTGAATTCTGAAGAACAATGGAAAAGTTCCGTAGCATTTTTAAACTTCAGCAGAATTCCGAAGAACAATGGAAGAGTTCCGTTGCAGTTCTAAGCTTCATCAGAATTCCGAAGAACAATGGAAGAGTTTCGTAGCATTTTTAAACTTCAGCAAAATTCAGAAGAACAATGGAAGAGTTCCGTAGCATTTTTAAACTTCAGCAGAATTCCGAAGAACAATGGAAGAGTTCCGTAGCATTTTTAAACTTCAGCAGAATTAAGAATAACAATGGAAGAGTTCCGTAGCATTTTTAAACTTCACCAGAATTCCGTGAACAATGGAAGAGTTCCGTAGCATTTTTAAACTTCAGCAGAATTCCGAAGAACAAAGGAAGAGTTCCGTAGCATTTTCAAACTTCAGAAGAATTCCGAGAACAATGGAAGAGTTCCGTAGCATTTTCAAACTTCAGAAGAATTCCGAGAACAATGGAAGTGTTCCACAGCATTTTTAAACTTCAGCAGAATTCCGAAGAACAATGGAAGAGTTCCGTAGCATTTTTAAACTTCAGCAGAATTCCGAAGAACAATGGAAGAGTTCCGTAGCATTTTTAAATTACAGCAGAATTCCGAAGAACAATGGAAGAGTTCCGTAGCATTTTTAAACTTCAGCAGAATTCCGAGAACAATGGATGAGTTCCGCAGCATTTTTAAACTTCACCAGAATTCCGAGAACAATGGAAGAGTTCCGTAGCATTTTTAAACTTCAGCAGAATTCCGAAGAACAATGGAAGAGTTCCGTTGCAGTTTTAAGCTTCATCAGAATTCCGAAGAACAATGGAAGAGTTCCGTAGCATTTTTAAACTTCAGCAGAATTCAGAAGAACAATGGAAGAGTTCCGTAGCATTTTTAAACTTCAGCAGAATTCCGAAGAACAATGGAAGAGTTCCGTAGCATTTTTAAACTTCAGCAGAATTCCGAAGAACAATGGAAGAGTTCCGCAGCAGTTTTTAACTTCACCAGAATTCTGAGAACAATGGAAGAGTTCCGTACCATTTTTAAACTTCACCAGAATTCCGAGAACAATGGAAGAGTTCCGTAGCATTTTTAAACTTCAGCTGAATTCTGAAGAACAATGGAAAAGTTCCGTAGCATTTTTAAACTTCAGCAGAATTCCGAAGAACAATGGAAGAGTTCCGTTGCAGTTCTAAGCTTCATCAGAATTCCGAAGAACAATGGAAGAGTTTCGTAGCATTTTTAAACTTCAGCAAAATTCAGAAGAACAATGGAAGAGTTCCGTAGCATTTTTAAACTTCAGCAGAATTCCGAAGAACAATGGAAGAGTTCCGTAGCATTTTTAAACTTCAGCAGAATTAAGAATAACAATGGAAGAGTTCCGTAGCATTTTTAAACTTCACCAGAATTCCGTGAACAATGGAAGAGTTCCGTAGCATTTTTAAACTTCAGCAGAATTCCGAAGAACAAAGGAAGAGTTCCGTAGCATTTTCAAACTTCAGAAGAATTCCGAGAACAATGGAAGAGTTCCGTAGCATTTTCAAACTTCAGAAGAATTCCGAGAACAATGGAAGTGTTCCACAGCATTTTTAAACTTCAGCAGAATTCCGAAGAACAATGGAAGAGTTCCGTAGCATTTTTAAACTTCAGCAGAATTCCGAAGAACAATGGAAGAGTTCCGTAGCATTTTTAAATTACAGCAGAATTCCGAAGAACAATGGAAGAGTTCCGTAGCATTTTTAAACTTCAGCAGAATTCCGAGAACAATGGATGAGTTCCGCAGCATTTTTAAACTTCACCAGAATTCCGAGAACAATGGAAGAGTTCCGTAGCATTTTTAAACTTCAGCAGAATTCCGAAGAACAATGGAAGAGTTCCGTAGCATTTTTAAACTTCAGCAAAATTCCGAAGAACAATGGAAGAGTTCTGTTGCAGTTTTAAACTTCATCAGAATTCCGAAGAACAATGGAAGAGTTCCGAAGCCTTTTTAAACTTCAGCAGAACTCAGAAGAACAATGGAAGAGTCCCGTAGCATTTTTAAACTTCAGCAGAATTCCGAAGAACAATGGAAGAGTTGTTAGAACCTTGCTGTTAGGTTTTTTTTCCTTTGCTGGTCACATGACCTTGTTGGCCTATTTAATCCTGCTCCGCCCTTCTGGCTTTGCTGGACTTCATTGTATATCTACTTTCTAGCTAGCCTGTGCTCTGTATCTAACTCTGTTAGTTTGCTTGGTCTACGGACCTCTAGGTTCTATCTATTTTGTTTGTTCGTTTGTCTGCTGCTATTTCTGTTAGGAGGTGTCCCATATTCCTTCCAGTCCTTAGTACTTGTAGGGATTCCCTCCCCAAATCTATAGGTCTCCGTACAGACTAGATTAGGACTTTAGCAGGTCTGATCGCAGGATCAGGTTCCCTGTTACATCGTAGGGATTCAGCTGAGTCTTATAGTAGGGACAGATCTCCTCTCTTTCCTTAGCTTTGGTAGCAGAACATAACAGTAAGTCCAGCCTGTAAATTCTCTAAGGAAAGATTTTTTTTTGTTCCATCATGGTGTCGGTTCAGGATTTGGCTAAACACCTGCAGGGACTCTCTCTGGAAGTGGCCGAGCTCCGTCAGCACGTGAGTAACTGTCCTGGAGCATATTTCTTGGAGCCTAAGGTATGTTTGCCGGATTTATTTTTTGGTGAACATCGAGAATTTTTTTCATTTAAAAATGCTTGCTTATTGTATTTTCGTTTGAGACCCAAGTCCTCTGGGGATGAATCCCAGCGCGTAGGGTTCATAATGTCACTTTTGCGCAAAGAGCCTCAGGAGTGGGCCTTTTCTTTGCAACCTAGTGATACATGCTTCAGATCAGTGGATAGTTTTTTTTCTGCTTTAGGACTATTATATGATGATCCTGACCGTGTGGCATCAGCTGAGACTGAGTTGAGACGTTTAAAACAAGGATCAGGTAATATGGAAAAATATTGTACACATTTTCGTCGTTGGTCCACTCAAACAGGGTGGAACGATTCTGCTCTGAAAAGTCTATTTCTTGCTGGGCTCAGTGAAAAGGTTAAAGACCTGCTAATTGCTTATCCTACACCTGAGGATTTGCAACAGGCTATGCAATTAGCTATACGGGTGGACAGAAGACTGCGTGCTAGGGTTAATGAGAGCAAATCCTCTGCTATGTCAGTTTCTGGTTATGATAATGTGTGTACTAACAGTGGTGAACCGATGGAGATTGGATCGGTGGCACCTCGCTCTCAAGAAAAACACCGTCGTTTTTCAGAAGGCTTGTGTTTCTATTGTGGAAAATCTGGTCATTTGATTAAAGGCTGTGAGCTTCGTATGAAGAAAGAAAAAAAAATGGTCAGTCACGCCCGTATTGCCTGTTTAAATTCCAAGGGTATATTTTTAGCTGCTTCCACGATTGCTCAGGAAAAATTAATGGAATTTCGGGTGTTTGTTGATTGCGGGTCTACACTGAATGTTATTGATGGGGGATTCGTGGAAAAACTCAATTTAAAACCTGAACCTTTATCATCCCCCATTGCTGTGGTTTCTGTGGATGGCTCCCCTTTGAAGAATATTACTCTCAAGGTCAGTGAATTTCCTCTCACTATTAATGGTGTTCACCATGAGAAATTGGATTTGGTAGTGTTGAATAACTTGCCTTCTCCAGTAATATTGGGTTTGCCCTGGTTAAAATTTCACAATCCTGTACTGGATTGGTCTACCAGTGAAATTAAATCCTGGAGCCATAAATGTTATGACAAGTGTTGTAACGGGCGTATTGCAGCTTTGGATAGGGGAGAATTGCCTGTTCCTATTCAGGATTTTTGGAGAGTTTTTTCTGAGAAAGAATCGCAGGTTTTGCCTCCCCATAGAGACTATGATTGTTCTATTGAATTTGTCCCTGGAGCGACTCTTCCTAAAAGTCGTTTATTTAACCTTACTATTCCTGAGAGGAAGGCTTTGGAGGAATACATACAGACAAGTTTGGCCGCCGGTCACATTAGGCCCTCTAAGTCTCCTGTGGCGGTTGGATTTTTTTTTGTAAAAAAAAAGGACGGCGGTTTACGTCCTTGTCTGGATTTTCGTGAGATTAACAAAATTACGGTACGCAATCCTTACCCACTGCCATTGATTCCTGATCTGTTTAACCAGTTATTGGGGGCCAAGTGGTTCTCTAAAATTGACCTTAAGGGGGCATACAATCTGTTGCGCATGAAGGAGGGTGATGAATGGAAGACTGCTTTTAACACTCCTGTGGGTCATTTTGAGAATCTGGTTATGCCTTTTGGTCTTACTAATGCTCCTGCATTTTTTCAGAATCTGATTAATGACATCCTTAGACCTTTGATCGGTAAAAATGTGGTTGTGTATTTGGATGACATTTTGATTTATTCGCCAGATCTGGAGTCTCATTGGCGGAGCGTGCGTGAGGTATTACAGTTATTAATGGACAATTCGCTTTTTGCTAAGCTGGAGAAATGTGAGTTCGCTGTACAGAGAATTAGTTTTTTGGGCTACATTATCTCCAGCAAAGGTTTTGAGATGGATCCGGTTAAGGTTCAGGCTGTGCAGGAATGGCCTAGGCCTATTGGTTTGAAATCAATACAGAGGTTTTTGGGTTTCGCCAATTACTATAGAAAATTCATAAAAAATTTTTCTAGTATTGTCAAACCTCTGACTGATCTCACCAGGAAAGGTGCTGATGCGGTTCAGTGGTCTTCTGAGGCCATTGAAGCTTTTGTGTATCTCAAGGAGAGGTTCACCTCTGCTCCCATCCTTATGCAGCCTGATGTTACTAGGCCGTTTTTGGTTGAGGTTGATGCTTCCTCTGTGGGGGTTGGCGCAGTATTGTCTCAGGATAACGGGGATGGATTACATCCCTGTGCATTTTTTTCAAAAAAATTTTCGGAGACTGAATTGAATTACGATATTGGTAATCGGGAATTATTGGCTATTAAACTCGCATTTGAACACTGGCGCCACTTCTTGGAAGGTGCGGAATTTCCCGTTCAGGTTCTTACGGATCATAAAAATCTGATATATCTTGACGCTGCCAAGCGCCTGAATGCCCGTCAGGCTAGGTGGGCACTGTTTTTCTCGCGGTTTAATTTCTCCGTTACTTACATCCCTGGTACTAAGAATGTTAAGGCGGATGCCTTGTCTCGCAGTTTTTCTCCCATAGTCGGTGCTGAGAAAGAGGAAAACATTTTACAAGAAGGTGTTGTGATAGCTGCTTTAGACTCCGTTTTGGAAGATGAGATTCTTAAAGCTCAGGAGAATGCCCCATCTAACACTCCTCATGGGAGGTTGTTTGTGCCTGGGACCTTTAGGAGAGATTTGTTTGTTGAGTGTCACGAATCTCGGTTGGCAGGTCATCCCGGAATCTCTGAGACCAAGAGACTGGTGGGTCGCAGTTTTTGGTGGCCTGGATGGCAGAAGGAAGTCATTAAGTGGGTGCGCCAATGTACTATATGTGCTAGATCTAAGTCCTCACATACTCCTGCTGCGGGGTTGCTTTGTCCTTTGGAGGTCCCCAGTGCTCCTTGGACACATTTGGCTATGGACTTTATAACTGACCTTCCCCCCTCTGAGGGTTTTACTGTCATCTGGGTGGTCGTGGACCGTTTTAGCAAGATGTGTCACTTGGTTCCCTTCGTCAAACTGCCCTGCGCTAAAACTCTCGCTAAGGCCTTTGTCAAGGAAATTGTCAGACTTCATGGCGTTCCTACTGACATTGTTTCTGATAGGGGTCCTCAGTTCGTGGCTCGTTTTTGGCGTGCCTTTTGTGACAGGTTGGGAATTCATTTGTCGTTTTCGTCCGGATATCATCCTGAATCTAATGGCCAGACAGAAAGGAAAAACCAGGATGTTGAGCAGTTCTTGCGTTGTTTTGTGGCAGACAATCAAGAGGGGTGGTCTGAGTTTCTGCCACTTGCCGAATTTGCTCTGAACAATCATACATCTTCTTCTGCTGGTTGTTCGCCTTTTTTTTGTTGTTCTGGGAGACATCCGTCGTTTGGGTCGTTCTCCAAGTTGGGATCTGCCGTGCCTGAGGAGGAGAATTTTTCCGGTGATTTGGAAAGAGTTTGGACGGATGTGCGTGGTAATCTTCAGGAGGCCAACAGAAAATCTAAAGACTACTTTGATAGGAAACGACAGGAGGTTTTGTTCGCTGTTGGTGACATGGTTTGGTTGTCCTCTAGGAATCTGCGGTTGAGGATTCCTTCTAAGAAATTGGGTCCCAAGTTTGTAGGGCCCTTTAAGGTGCTTCAGGTTGTCAACCAATCTGCTGTTAGGTTGGAGGTTCCTACCTCCTGGAGAATTAATCCGGTCTTTCATGTCTCTCTGTTAAAAAAAGCTGTTGTGTCGGATGGTGACGCCTCTGCCTCTGTTCCTCCGGTGGTGGAGGACGGGGAATATGAAATTTCTCGCATCCTTGACTCTAGACGGTATAGAGGTAGTTTGCAGTATCTTGTGGCCTGGAAAGGTTTCGGACCCGAGGATAACTCTTGGGTGAGGTCAGATGATGTTTCCGCGTCCAGACTTATCAGAGCGTTTCACAGGAGATTTCCTGATAAGCCTGGTCCTAGGGGATCCGGAGGATCCTCTTAGAAGGGGGGGTACTGTTAGAACCTTGCTGTTAGGTTTTTTTTCCTTTGCTGGTCACATGACCTTGTTGGCCTATTTAATCCTGCTCCGCCCTTCTGGCTTTGCTGGACTTCATTGTATATCTACTTTCTAGCTAGCCTGTGCTCTGTATCTAACTCTGTTAGTTTGCTTGGTCTACGGACCTCTAGGTTCTATCTATTTTGTTTGTTCGTTTGTCTGCTGCTATTTCTGTTAGGAGGTGTCCCATATTCCTTCCAGTCCTTAGTACTTGTAGGGATTCCCTCCCCAAATCTATAGGTCTCCGTACAGACTAGATTAGGACTTTAGCAGGTCTGATCGCAGGATCAGGTTCCCTGTTACATCGTAGGGATTCAGCTGAGTCTTATAGTAGGGACAGATCTCCTCTCTTTCCTTAGCTTTGGTAGCAGAACATAACAAGAGTTCCGTAGCATTTTTAAACTTCACCAGAATACCGTGAACAATGGAAGAGTTCTGTAACATTTTTAAACTTCAGCAGAATTCCGAATAACAAAGGAAGTGTTCCGTAGCATTTTTAAACTTCAGCAGAATTCTGAAGAACAATGGAAGAGTTCTGTAGCATTTTTAAACTTCAGAAGAATTCCGAGAAAAATGGAAGAGTTCCGTAGCATTTTTAAACTTCAGAAGAATTCCGAGAAAAATGGAAGAGTTCCGTAGCATTTTTAAACTTCAGCAGAATTCCGCAAAACAATGGAAGAGTTCCGTAGCATTTTTAAACTTCAGCAGAATTCCGAAGAACAATGGAATTGATCCGTAACATTTTTAAACTTCAGCAGAATTCCCAAGATTAATGGAAGAGCACCGTAGAATTTATAAGCTTCAGCAGAATTCTGAGAACAATGGAAGAGTTCCGTAGCATTTTTAAACTTCACCAGAATTCCAAGAACAATGGAAGAGTTCCGTAGCATTTTTAAACTTCTGCAGAATTCCGAAGAATAATGGAAGAGTTCCGTAGCATTTTTAAACTTCAGCAGAATTCCGAAGAACAATGGAAGAGTTCCGTAGCATTTTTAAACTTCAGCTGAATTCTGAAGAACAATGGAAAAGTTCCGTAGCATTTTTAAACTTCAGCAGATTTCCGAAGAACAATGGAAGAGTTCCGCAGCAGTTTTTAACTTCACCAGAATTCCGAGAACAATGGAAGAGTTCCGTACCATTTTTAAACTTCACCAGAATTCCGAGAACAATGGAAGAATTCCGTAGCATTTTTAAACTTCACCAGAATTCCGAGAACAATGGAAGAATTCCGTAGCATTTTTAAACTTCAGCAGAATTCCGAAGAACAATGGAAGAGTTCCGTTGCAGTTCTAAGCTTCATCAGAATTCCGAAGAACAATGGAAGAGTTTCGTAGCATTTTTAAACTTCAGCAGAATTCAGAAGAACAATGGAAGAGTTCCGTAGCATTTTTAAACTTCAGCAGAATTCCGAAGAACAATGGAAGAGTTCCGTAGCATTTTTAAACTTCAGCAGAATTAAGAATAACAATGGAAGAGTTCCGTAGCATTTTTAAACTTCACCAGAATTCCGTGAACAATGGAAGAGTTCCGTAGCATTTTTAAACTTCAGCAGAATTCCGAAGAACAAAGGAAGAGTTCCGTAGCATTTTCAAACTTCAGAAGAATTCTGAGAACAATGGAAGAGTTCCGTAGCATTTTCAAACTTCAGAAGAATTCCGAGAACAATGGAAGAGTTCCACAGCATTTTTAAACTTCAGCAGAATTCCGAAGAACAATGGAAGAGTTCCGTAGCATTTTTAAATTACAGCAGAATTCCGAAGAACAATGGAAGAGTTCCGTAGCATTTTTAAACTTCAGCAGAATTCCGAGAACAATGGATGAGTTCCGCAGCATTTTTAAACTTCACCAGAATTCCGAGAACAATGGAAGAGTTCCGTAGCATTTTTAAACTTCAGCAGAATTCCGAAGAAAAATGGAAGAGTTCCGTAGCATTTTTAAACTTCAGCAGAATTCCGAAGAACAATGGAAGAGTTCTGTTGCAGTTTTAAACTTCATCAGAATTCCGAAGAACAATGGAAGAGATCCGTAGCCTTTTTAAACTTCAGCAGAACTCAGAAGAACAATGGAAGAGTCCCGTAGCATTTTTAAACTTCAGCAGAATTCCGAAGAACAATGGAAGAGTTCCGTAGCATTTTTAAACTTCACCAGAATACCGTGAACAATGGAAGAGTTCTGTAGCATTTTTAAACTTCAGCAGAATTCCGAATAACAAAGGAAGTGTTCCGTAGCATTTTTAAACTTCAGCAGAATTCTGAAGAACAATGGAAGAGTTCTGTAGCATTTTTAAACTTCAGAAGAATTCCGAGAAAAATGGAAGAGTTCCGTAGCATTTTTAAACTTCAGCAGAATTCCGCAAAACAATGGAAGAGTTCCGTAGCATTTTTAAACTTCAGCAGAATTCCGAAGAACAATGGAATTGATCCGTAACATTTTTAAACTTCAGCAGAATTCCCAAGAACAATGGAAGAGCACCGTAGAATTTATAAGCTTCAGCAGAATTCTGAGAACAATGGAAGAGTTCCGTAGCATTTTTAAACTTCACCAGAATTCCAAGAACAATGGAAGAGTTCCGTAGCATTTTTAAACTTCTGCAGAATTCCGAAGAATAATGGAAGAGTTCCGTAGCATTTTTAAACTTCAGCAGAATTCCGAAGAACAATGGAAGAGTTCCGTAGCATTTTTAAACTTCAGCAGAATTCCGAGAACAATGGATGAGTTCCGTAGCATTTTTAAACTTCACCAGAATTCAGAGAACAATGGAAGAGTTCCGTAGCATTTTTAAACTTCAGCAGAATTCCGAGAACAATGGAAGAGTTCCGTAGCATTTTTAAACTTCACCAGAATTCCGAGAACAATGGAAGAGTTCCGTAGCATTTTTAAACTTCAGCAGAATTCCGAGAACAATGGAAGAGTTCCGTAGCATTTTTAAACTTCAGCAGAATTCCGAAGAACAATGGAAGAGTTCCGTAGCATTTTTAAACTTCAGCAGAATTCCGAAGAACAATGGAAGAGTTCCGTTGCAGTTTTAAGCGTCATCAGAATTCCGAAGAACAATGGAAGAGTTCCGTAGCATTTTTAAACTTCAGCAGAATTCAGAAGAACAATGGAAGAGTTCCGTAGCATTTTTAAACTTCAGCAGAATTCCGAAGAACAATGGAAGAGTTCCGTAGCATTTTTAAACTTCAGCAGAATTCCGAAGAACAATGGAAGAGTTCCGCAGCAGTTTTTAACTTCACCAGAATTCCGAGAACAATGGAAGAGTTCCGTACCATTTTTAAACTTCACCAGAATTCCGAGAACAATGGAAGAGTTCCGTAGCATTTTTAAACTTCAGCTGAATTCTGAAGAACAATGGAAAAGTTCCGTAGCATTTTTAAACTTCAGCAGAATTCCGAAGAACAATGGAAGAGTTCCGTTGCAGTTCTAAGCTTCATCAGAATTCCGAAGAACAATGGAAGAGTTTCGTAGCATTTTTAAACTTCAGCAAAATTCAGAAGAACAATGGAAGAGTTCCGTAGCATTTTTAAACTTCAGCAGAATTCCGAAGAACAATGGAAGAGTTCCGTACCATTTTTAAACTTCAGCAGAATTAAGAATAACAATGGAAGAGTTCCGTAGCATTTTTAAACTTCACCAGAATTCCGTGAACAATGGAAGAGTTCCGTAGCATTTTTAAACTTCAGCAGAATTCCGAAGAACAAAGGAAGAGTTCCGTAGCATTTTCAAACTTCAGAAGAATTCCGAGAACAATGGAAGAGTTCCGTAGCATTTTCAAACTTCAGAAGAATTCCGAGAACAATGGAAGTGTTCCACAGCATTTTTAAACTTCAGCAGAATTCCGAAGAACAATGGAAGAGTTCCGTAGCATTTTTAAACTTCAGCAGAATTCCGAAGAACAATGGAAGAGTTCCGTAGCATTTTTAAATTACAGCAGAATTCCGAAGAACAATGGAAGAGTTCCGTAGCATTTTTAAACTTCAGCAGAATTCCGAGAACAATGGATGAGTTCCGCAGCATTTTTAAACTTCACCAGAATTCCGAGAACAATGGAAGAGTTCCGTAGCATTTTTAAACTTCAGCAGAATTCCGAAGAACAATGGAAGAGTTCCGTAGCATTTTTAAACTTCAGCAGAATTCCGAAGAACAATGGAAGAGTTCTGTTGCAGTTTTAAACTTCATCAGAATTCCGAAGAACAATGGAAGAGTTCCGAAGCCTTTTTAAACTTCAGCAGAACTCAGAAGAACAATGGAAGAGTCCCGTAGCATTTTTAAACTTCAGCAGAATTCCGAAGAACAATGGAAGAGTTCCGTAGCATTTTTAAACTTCACCAGAATACCGTGAACAATGGAAGAGTTCTGTAGCATTTTTAAACTTCAGCAGAATTCCGAATAACAAAGGAAGTGTTCCGTAGCATTTTTAAACTTCAGCAGAATTCTGAAGAACAATGGAAGAGTTCTGTAGCATTTTTAAACTTCAGAAGAATTCCGAGAAAAATGGAAGAGTTCCGTAGCATTTTTAAACTTCAGCAGAATTCCGCAAAACAATGGAAGAGTTCCGTAGCATTTTTAAACTTCAGCAGAATTCCAAAGAACAATGGAAGAGTTCCGTAGCATTTTTAAACTTCAGCAGAATTCCGAAGAACAATGGAATTGATCCGTAACATTTTTAAACTTCAGCAGAATTCCCAAGAACAATGGAAGAGCACCGTAGAATTTATAAGCTTCAGCAGAATTCTGAGAACAATGGAAGAGTTCCGTAGCATTTTTAAACTTCACCAGAATTCCAAGAACAATGGAAGAGTTCCGTAGCATTTTTAAACTTCTGCAGAATTCCGAAGAATAATGGAAGAGTTCCGTAGCATTTTTAAACTTCAGCAGAATTCCGAAGAACAATGGAAGAGTTCCGTAGCATTTTTAAACTTCAGCTGAATTCTGAAGAACAATGTAAAAGTTCCGTAGCATTTTTAAACTTCAGCAGATTTCCGAAGAACAATGGAAGAGTTCCGCAGCAGTTTTTAACTTCACCAGAATTCCGAGAACAATGGAAGAGTTCCGTACCATTTTTAAACTTCACCAGAATTCCGAGAACAATGGAAGAATTCCGTAGCATTTTTAAACTTCACCAGAATTCCGAGAACAATGGAAGAATTCCGTAGCATTTTTAAACTTCAGCAGAATTCCGAAGAACAATGGAAGAGTTCCGTTGCAGTTCTAAGCTTCATCAGAATTCCGAAGAACAATGGAAGAGTTTCGTAGCATTTTTAAACTTCAGCAGAATTCAGAAGAACAATGGAAGAGTTCCGTAGCATTTTTAAACTTCAGCAGAATTCCGAAGAACAATGGAAGAGTTCCGTAGCATTTTTAAACTTCAGCAGAATTAAGAATAACAATGGAAGAGTTCCGTAGCATTTTTAAACTTCACCAGAATTCCGTGAACAATGGAAGAGTTCCGTAGCATTTTTAAACTTCAGCAGAATTCCGAAGAACAAAGGAAGAGTTCCGTAGCATTTTCAAACTTCAGAAGAATTCCAAGAACAATGGAAGAGTTCCGTAGCATTTTCAAACTTCAGAAGAATTCCGAGAACAATGGAAGAGTTCCACAGCATTTTTAAACTTCAGCAGAATTCCGAAGAACAATGGAAGAGTTCCGTAGCATTTTTAAACTTCAGCAGAATTCCGAAGAACAATGGAAGAGTTCCGTAGCATTTTTAAATTACAGCAGAATTCCGAAGAACAATGGAAGAGTTCCGTAGCATTTTTAAACTTCAGCAGAATTCCGAGAACAATGGATGAGTTCCGCAGCATTTTTAAACTTCACCAGAATTCCGAGAACAATGGAAGAGTTCCGTAGCATTTTTAAACTTCAGCAGAATTCCGAAGAACAATGGAAGAGTTCCGTAGCATTTTTAAACTTCAGCAGAATTCCGAAGAACAATGGAAGAGTTCTGTTGCAGTTTTAAACTTCATCAGAATTCCGAAGAACAATGGAAGAGTTCCGTAGCCTTTTTAAACTTCAGCAGAACTCAGAAGAACAATGGAAGAGTCCCGTAGCATTTTTAAACTTCAGCAGAATTCCGAAGAACAATGGAAGAGTTCCGTAGCATTTTTAAACTTCACCAGAATACCGTGAACAATGGAAGAGTTCTGTAGCATTTTTAAACTTCAGCAGAATTCCGAATAACAAAGGAAGTGTTCCGTAGCATTTTTAAACTTCAGCAGAATTCTGAAGAACAATGGAAGAGTTCTGTAGCATTTTTAAACTTCAGAAGAATTCCGAGAAAAATGGAAGAGTTCCGTAGAATTTTTAAACTTCAGCAGAATTCCGCAAAACAATGGAAGAGTTCCGTAGCATTTTTAAACTTCAGCAGAATTCCGAAGAACAATGGAAGAGTTCCGTTGCAGTTCTAAGCTTCATCAGAATTCCGAAGAACAATGGAAGAGTTTCGTAGCATTTTTAAACTTCAGCAGAATTCAGAAGAACAATGGAAGAGTTCCGTAGCATTTTTAAACTTCAGCAGAATTCCGAAGAACAATGGAAGAGTTCCGTAGCATTTTTAAACTTCAGCAGAATTAAGAATAACAATGGAAGAGTTCTGTAGCATTTTTAAACTTCACCAGAATTCCGTGAACAATGGAAGAGTTCCGTAGCATTTTTAAACTTCAGCAGAATTCCGAAGAACAAAGGAAGAGTTCCGTAGCATTTTCAAACTTCAGAAGAATTCCGAGAACAATGGAAGAGTTCCGTAGCATTTTCAAACTTCAGAAGAATTCCGAGAACAATGGAAGAGTTCCACAGCATTTTTAAACTTCAGCAGAATTCCGAAGAACAATGGAAGAGTTCCGTAGCATTTTTAAACTTCAGCAGAATTCCGAAGAACAATGGAAGAGTTCCGTAGCATTTTTAAATTACAGCAGAATTCCGAAGAACAATGGAAGAGTTCCGTAGCATTTTTAAACTTCAGCAGAATTCCGAGAACAATGGATGAGTTCCGCAGCATTTTTAAACTTCACCAGAATTCCGAGAACAATGGAAGAGTTCCGTAGCATTTTTAAACTTCAGCAGAATTCCGAAGAACAATGGAAGAGTTCCGTAGCATTTTTAAACTTCAGCAGAATTCCGAAGAACAATGGAAGAGTTCTGTTGCAGTTTTAAACTTCATCAGAAATCCGAAGAACAATGGAAGAGTTCCAAAGCCTTTTTAAACTTCAGCAGAACTCAGAAGAACAATGGAAGAGTCCCGTAGCATTTTTAAACTTCAGCAGAATTCCGAAGAACAATGGAAGAGTTCCGTAGCATTTTTAAACTTCACCAGAATACCGTGAACAATGGAAGAGTTCTGTAGCATTTTTAAACTTCAGCAGAATTCCGAATAACAAAGGAAGTGTTCCGTAGCATTTTTAAACTTCAGCAGAATTCTGAAGAACAATGGAAGAGTTCTGTAGCATTTTTAAACTTCAGAAGAATTCCGAGAAAAATGGAAGAGTTCCGTAGCATTTTTAAACTTCAGCAGAATTCCGCAAAACAATGGAAGAGTTCCGTAGCATTTTTAAACTTCAGCAGAATTCCAAAGAACAATGGAAGAGTTCCGTAGCATTTTTAAACTTCAGCAGAATTCCGAAGAACAATGGAATTGATCCGTAACATTTTTAAACTTCAGCAGAATTCCCAAGAACAATGGAAGAGCACCGTAGAATTTATAAGCTTCAGCAGAATTCTGAGAACAATGGAAGAGTTCCGTAGCATTTTTAAACTTCACCAGAATTCCAAGAACAATGGAAGAGTTCCGTAGCATTTTTAAACTTCTGCAGAATTCCGAAGAATAATGGAAGAGTTCCGTAGCATTTTTAAACTTCAGCAGAATTCCGAAGAACAATGGAAGAGTTCCGTAGCATTTTTAAACTTCAGCTGAATTCTGAAGAACAATGGAAAAGTTCCGTAGCATTTTTAAACTTCAGCAGATTTCCGAAGAACAATGGAAGAGTTCCGCAGCAGTTTTTAACTTCACCAGAATTCCGAGAACAATGGAAGAGTTCCGTACCATTTTTAAACTTCACCAGAATTCCGAGAACAATGGAAGAATTCCGTAGCATTTTTAAACTTCACCAGAATTCCGAGAACAATGGAAGAATTCCGTAGCATTTTTAAACTTCAGCAGAATTCCGAAGAACAATGGAAGAGTTCCGTTACAGTTCTAAGCTTCATCAGAATTCCGAAGAACAATGGAAGAGTTTCGTAGCATTTTTAAACTTCAGCAGAATTCAGAAGAACAATGGAAGAGTTCCGTAGCATTTTTAAACTTCAGCAGAATTCCGAAGAACAATGGAAGAGTTCCGTAGCATTTTTAAACTTCAGCAGAATTAAGAATAACAATGGAAGAGTTCCGTAGCATTTTTAAACTTCACCAGAATTCCGTGAACAATGGAAGAGTTCCGTAGCATTTTTAAACTTCAGCAGAATTCCGAAGAACAAAGGAAGAGTTCCGTAGCATTTTCAAACTTCAGAAGAATTCCGAGAACAATGGAAGAGTTCCATAGCATTTTCAAACTTCAGAAGAATTCCGAGAACAATGGAAGAGTTCCACAGCATTTTTAAACTTCAGCAGAATTCCGAAGAACAATGGAAGAGTTCCGTAGCATTTTTAAACTTCAGCAGAATTCCGAAGAACAATGGAAGAGTTCCGTAGCATTTTTAAATTACAGCAGAATTCCGAAGAACAATGGAAGAGTTCCGCAGCATTTTTAAACTTCAGCAGAATTCCGAGAACAATGGATGAGTTCCGCAGCATTTTTAAACTTCACCAGAATTCCGAGAACAATGGAAGAGTTCCGTAGCATTTTTAAACTTCAGCAGAATTCCGAAGAACAATGATAGAGTTCCGTAGCATTTTTAAACTTCAGCAGAATTCCGAAGAACAATGGAAGAGTTCTGTTGCAGTTTTAAACTTCATCAGAATTCCGAAGAACAATGGAAGAGTTCCGTAGCCTTTTTAAACTTCAGCAGAACTCAGAAGAACAATGGAAGAGTCCCGTAGCATTTTTAAACTTCAGCAGAATTCCGAAGAACAATGGAAGAGTTCCGTAGCATTTTTAAACTTCACCAGAATACCGTGAACAATGGAAGAGTTCTGTAGCATTTTTAAACTTCAGCAGAATTCCGAATAACAAAGGAAGTGTTCCGTAGCATTTTTAAACTTCAGCAGAATTCTGAAGAACAATGGAAGAGTTCTGTAGCATTTTTAAACTTCAGAAGAATTCCGAGAAAAATGGAAGAGTTCCGTAGCATTTTTAAACTTCAGCAGAATTCCGCAAAACAATGGAAGAGTTCCGTAGCATTTTTAAACTTCACCAGAATTCCGAGAACAATGGAAGAGTTCCGTAGCATTTTTAAACTTCAGCTGAATTCTGAAGAACAATGGAAAAGTTCCGTAGCATTTTTAAACTTCAGCAGAATTCCGAAGAACAATGGAAGAGTTCCGTTGCAGTTCTAAGCTTCATCAGAATTCCGAAGAACAATGGAAGAGTTTCGTAGCATTTTTAAACTTCAGCAAAATTCAGAAGAACAATGGAAGAGTTCCGTAGCATTTTTAAACTTCAGCAGAATTCCGAAGAACAATGGAAGAGTTCCGTACCATTTTTAAACTTCAGCAGAATTAAGAATAACAATGGAAGAGTTCCGTAGCACTTTTAAACTTCACCAGAATTCCGTGAACAATGGAAGAGTTCCGTAGCATTTTTAAACTTCAGCAGAATTCCGAAGAACAAAGGAAGAGTTCCGTAGCATTTTCAAACTTCAGAAGAATTCCGAGAACAATGGAAGAGTTCCGTAGCATTTTCAAACTTCAGAAGAATTCCGAGAACAATGGAAGTGTTCCACAGCATTTTTAAACTTCAGCAGAATTCCGAAGAACAATGGAAGAGTTCCGTAGCATTTTTAAACTTCAGCAGAATTCCGAAGAACAATGGAAGAGTTCCGTAGCATTTTTAAATTACAGCAGAATTCCGAAGAACAATGGAAGAGTTCCGTAGCATTTTTAAACTTCAGCAGAATTCCGAGAACAATGGATGAGTTCCGCAGCATTTTTAAACTTCACCAGAATTCCGAGAACAATGGAAGAGTTCCGTAGCATTTTTAAACTTCAGCAGAATTCCGAAGAACAATGGAAGAGTTCCGTAGCATTTTTAAACTTCAGCAGAATTCCGAAGAACAATGGAAGAGTTCTGTTGCAGTTTTAAACTTCATCAGAATTCCGAAGAACAATGGAAGAGTTCCGAAGCCTTTTTAAACTTCAGCAGAACTCAGAAGAACAATGGAAGAGTCCCGTAGCATTTTTAAACTTCAGCAGAATTCCGAAGAACAATGGAAGAGTTCCGTAGCATTTTTAAACTTCACCAGAATACCGTGAACAATGGAAGAGTTCTGTAGCATTTTTAAACTTCAGCAGAATTCCGAATAACAAAGGAAGTGTTCCGTAGCATTTTTAAACTTCAGCAGAATTCTGAAGAACAATGGAAGAGTTCTGTAGCATTTTTAAACTTCAGAAGAATTCCGAGAAAAATGGAAGAGTTCCGTAGCATTTTTAAACTTCAGCAGAATTCCGCAAAACAATGGAAGAGTTCCGTAGCATTTTTAAACTTCAGCAGAATTCCAAAGAACAATGGAAGAGTTCCGTAGCATTTTTAAACTTCAGCAGAATTCCGAAGAACAATGGAATTGATCCGTAACATTTTTAAACTTCAGCAGAATTCCCAAGAACAATGGAAGAGCACCGTAGAATTTATAAGCTTCAGCAGAATTCTGAGAACAATGGAAGAGTTCCGTAGCATTTTTAAACTTCACCAGAATTCCAAGAACAATGGAAGAGTTCCGTAGCATTTTTAAACTTCTGCAGAATTCCGAAGAATAATGGAAGAGTTCCGTAGCATTTTTAAACTTCAGCAGAATTCCGAAGAACAATGGAAGAGTTCCGTAGCATTTTTAAACTTCAGCTGAATTCTGAAGAACAATGTAAAAGTTCCGTAGCATTTTTAAACTTCAGCAGATTTCCGAAGAACAATGGAAGAGTTCCGCAGCAGTTTTTAACTTCACCAGAATTCCGAGAACAATGGAAGAGTTCCGTACCATTTTTAAACTTCACCAGAATTCCGAGAACAATGGAAGAATTCCGTAGCATTTTTAAACTTCACCAGAATTCCGAGAACAATGGAAGAATTCCGTAGCATTTTTAAACTTCAGCAGAATTCCGAAGAACAATGGAAGAGTTCCGTTGCAGTTCTAAGCTTCATCAGAATTCCGAAGAACAATGGAAGAGTTTCGTAGCATTTTTAAACTTCAGCAGAATTCAGAAGAACAATGGAAGAGTTCCGTAGCATTTTTAAACTTCAGCAGAATTCCGAAGAACAATGGAAGAGTTCCGTAGCATTTTTAAACTTCAGCAGAATTAAGAATAACAATGGAAGAGTTCCGTAGCATTTTTAAACTTCACCAGAATTCCGTGAACAATGGAAGAGTTCCGTAGCATTTTTAAACTTCAGCAGAATTCCGAAGAACAAAGGAAGAGTTCCGTAGCATTTTCAAACTTCAGAAGAATTCCAAGAACAATGGAAGAGTTCCGTAGCATTTTCAAACTTCAGAAGAATTCCGAGAACAATGGAAGAGTTCCACAGCATTTTTAAACTTCAGCAGAATTCCGAAGAACAATGGAAGAGTTCCGTAGCATTTTTAAACTTCAGCAGAATTCCGAAGAACAATGGAAGAGTTCCGTAGCATTTTTAAATTACAGCAGAATTCCGAAGAACAATGGAAGAGTTCCGTAGCATTTTTAAACTTCAGCAGAATTCCGAGAACAATGGATGAGTTCCGCAGCATTTTTAAACTTCACCAGAATTCCGAGAACAATGGAAGAGTTCCGTAGCATTTTTAAACTTCAGCAGAATTCCGAAGAACAATGGAAGAGTTCCGTAGCATTTTTAAACTTCAGCAGAATTCCGAAGAACAATGGAAGAGTTCTGTTGCAGTTTTAAACTTCATCAGAATTCCGAAGAACAATGGAAGAGTTCCGTAGCCTTTTTAAACTTCAGCAGAACTCAGAAGAACAATGGAAGAGTCCCGTAGCATTTTTAAACTTCAGCAGAATTCCGAAGAACAATGGAAGAGTTCCGTAGCATTTTTAAACTTCACCAGAATACCGTGAACAATGGAAGAGTTCTGTAGCATTTTTAAACTTCAGCAGAATTCCGAATAACAAAGGAAGTGTTCCGTAGCATTTTTAAACTTCAGCAGAATTCTGAAGAACAATGGAAGAGTTCTGTAGCATTTTTAAACTTCAGAAGAATTCCGAGAAAAATGGAAGAGTTCCGTAGAATTTTTAAACTTCAGCAGAATTCCGCAAAACAATGGAAGAGTTCCGTAGCATTTTTAAACTTCAGCAGAATTCCGAAGAACAATGGAAGAGTTCCGTTGCAGTTCTAAGCTTCATCAGAATTCCGAAGAACAATGGAAGAGTTTCGTAGCATTTTTAAACTTCAGCAGAATTCAGAAGAACAATGGAAGAGTTCCGTAGCATTTTTAAACTTCAGCAGAATTCCGAAGAACAATGGAAGAGTTCCGTAGCATTTTTAAACTTCAGCAGAATTAAGAATAACAATGGAAGAGTTCTGTAGCATTTTTAAACTTCACCAGAATTCCGTGAACAATGGAAGAGTTCCGTAGCATTTTTAAACTTCAGCAGAATTCCGAAGAACAAAGGAAGAGTTCCGTAGCATTTTCAAACTTCAGAAGAATTCCGAGAACAATGGAAGAGTTCCGTAGCATTTTCAAACTTCAGAAGAATTCCGAGAACAATGGAAGAGTTCCACAGCATTTTTAAACTTCAGCAGAATTCCGAAGAACAATGGAAGAGTTCCGTAGCATTTTTAAACTTCAGCAGAATTCCGAAGAACAATGGAAGAGTTCCGTAGCATTTTTAAATTACAGCAGAATTCCGAAGAACAATGGAAGAGTTCCGTAGCATTTTTAAACTTCAGCAGAATTCCGAGAACAATGGATGAGTTCCGCAGCATTTTTAAACTTCACCAGAATTCCGAGAACAATGGAAGAGTTCCGTAGCATTTTTAAACTTCAGCAGAATTCCGAAGAACAATGGAAGAGTTCCGTAGCATTTTTAAACTTCAGCAGAATTCCGAAGAACAATGGAAGAGTTCTGTTGCAGTTTTAAACTTCATCAGAAATCCGAAGAACAATGGAAGAGTTCCAAAGCCTTTTTAAACTTCAGCAGAACTCAGAAGAACAATGGAAGAGTCCCGTAGCATTTTTAAACTTCAGCAGAATTCCGAAGAACAATGGAAGAGTTCCGTAGCATTTTTAAACTTCACCAGAATACCGTGAACAATGGAAGAGTTCTGTAGCATTTTTAAACTTCAGCAGAATTCCGAATAACAAAGGAAGTGTTCCGTAGCATTTTTAAACTTCAGCAGAATTCTGAAGAACAATGGAAGAGTTCTGTAGCATTTTTAAACTTCAGAAGAATTCCGAGAAAAATGGAAGAGTTCCGTAGCATTTTTAAACTTCAGCAGAATTCCGCAAAACAATGGAAGAGTTCCGTAGCATTTTTAAACTTCAGCAGAATTCCAAAGAACAATGGAAGAGTTCCGTAGCATTTTTAAACTTCAGCAGAATTCCGAAGAACAATGGAATTGATCCGTAACATTTTTAAACTTCAGCAGAATTCCCAAGAACAATGGAAGAGCACCGTAGAATTTATAAGCTTCAGCAGAATTCTGAGAACAATGGAAGAGTTCCGTAGCATTTTTAAACTTCACCAGAATTCCAAGAACAATGGAAGAGTTCCGTAGCATTTTTAAACTTCTGCAGAATTCCGAAGAATAATGGAAGAGTTCCGTAGCATTTTTAAACTTCAGCAGAATTCCGAAGAACAATGGAAGAGTTCCGTAGCATTTTTAAACTTCAGCTGAATTCTGAAGAACAATGGAAAAGTTCCGTAGCATTTTTAAACTTCAGCAGATTTCCGAAGAACAATGGAAGAGTTCCGCAGCAGTTTTTAACTTCACCAGAATTCCGAGAACAATGGAAGAGTTCCGTACCATTTTTAAACTTCACCAGAATTCCGAGAACAATGGAAGAATTCCGTAGCATTTTTAAACTTCACCAGAATTCCGAGAACAATGGAAGAATTCCGTAGCATTTTTAAACTTCAGCAGAATTCCGAAGAACAATGGAAGAGTTCCGTTACAGTTCTAAGCTTCATCAGAATTCCGAAGAACAATGGAAGAGTTTCGTAGCATTTTTAAACTTCAGCAGAATTCAGAAGAACAATGGAAGAGTTCCGTAGCATTTTTAAACTTCAGCAGAATTCCGAAGAACAATGGAAGAGTTCCGTAGCATTTTTAAACTTCAGCAGAATTAAGAATAACAATGGAAGAGTTCCGTAGCATTTTTAAACTTCACCAGAATTCCGTGAACAATGGAAGAGTTCCGTAGCATTTTTAAACTTCAGCAGAATTCCGAAGAACAAAGGAAGAGTTCCGTAGCATTTTCAAACTTCAGAAGAATTCCGAGAACAATGGAAGAGTTCCATAGCATTTTCAAACTTCAGAAGAATTCCGAGAACAATGGAAGAGTTCCACAGCATTTTTAAACTTCAGCAGAATTCCGAAGAACAATGGAAGAGTTCCGTAGCATTTTTAAACTTCAGCAGAATTCCGAAGAACAATGGAAGAGTTCCGTAGCATTTTTAAATTACAGCAGAATTCCGAAGAACAATGGAAGAGTTCCGCAGCATTTTTAAACTTCAGCAGAATTCCGAGAACAATGGATGAGTTCCGCAGCATTTTTAAACTTCACCAGAATTCCGAGAACAATGGAAGAGTTCCGTAGCATTTTTAAACTTCAGCAGAATTCCGAAGAACAATGATAGAGTTCCGTAGCATTTTTAAACTTCAGCAGAATTCCGAAGAACAATGGAAGAGTTCTGTTGCAGTTTTAAACTTCATCAGAATTCCGAAGAACAATGGAAGAGTTCCGTAGCCTTTTTAAACTTCAGCAGAACTCAGAAGAACAATGGAAGAGTCCCGTAGCATTTTTAAACTTCAGCAGAATTCCGAAGAACAATGGAAGAGTTCCGTAGCATTTTTAAACTTCACCAGAATACCGTGAACAATGGAAGAGTTCTGTAGCATTTTTAAACTTCAGCAGAATTCCGAATAACAAAGGAAGTGTTCCGTAGCATTTTTAAACTTCAGCAGAATTCTGAAGAACAATGGAAGAGTTCTGTAGCATTTTTAAACTTCAGAAGAATTCCGAGAAAAATGGAAGAGTTCCGTAGCATTTTTAAACTTCAGCAGAATTCCGCAAAACAATGGAAGAGTTCCGTAGCATTTTTAAACTTCACCAGAATTCCGAGAACAATGGAAGAGTTCCGTAGCATTTTTAAACTTCAGCTGAATTCTGAAGAACAATGGAAAAGTTCCGTAGCATTTTTAAACTTCAGCAGAATTCCGAAGAACAATGGAAGAGTTCCGTTGCAGTTCTAAGCTTCATCAGAATTCCGAAGAACAATGGAAGAGTTTCGTAGCATTTTTAAACTTCAGCAAAATTCAGAAGAACAATGGAAGAGTTCCGTAGCATTTTTAAACTTCAGCAGAATTCCGAAGAACAATGGAAGAGTTCCGTACCATTTTTAAACTTCAGCAGAATTAAGAATAACAATGGAAGAGTTCCGTAGCATTTTTAAACTTCACCAGAATTCCGTGAACAATGGAAGAGTTCCGTAGCATTTTTAAACTTCAGCAGAATTCCGAAGAACAAAGGAAGAGTTCCGTAGCATTTTCAAACTTCAGAAGAATTCCGAGAACAATGGAAGAGTTCCGTAGCATTTTCAAACTTCAGAAGAATTCCGAGAACAATGGAAGTGTTCCACAGCATTTTTAAACTTCAGCAGAATTCCGAAGAACAATGGAAGAGTTCCGTAGCATTTTTAAACTTCAGCAGAATTCCGAAGAACAATGGAAGAGTTCCGTAGCATTTTTAAATTACAGCAGAATTCCGAAGAACAATGGAAGAGTTCCGTAGCATTTTTAAACTTCAGCAGAATTCCGAGAACAATGGATGAGTTCCGCAGCATTTTTAAACTTCACCAGAATTCCGAGAACAATGGAAGAGTTCCGTAGCATTTTTAAACTTCAGCAGAATTCCGAAGAACAATGGAAGAGTTCCGTAGCATTTTTAAACTTCAGCAGAATTCCGAAGAACAATGGAAGAGTTCTGTTGCAGTTTTAAACTTCATCAGAATTCCGAAGAACAATGGAAGAGTTCCGAAGCCTTTTTAAACTTCAGCAGAACTCAGAAGAACAATGGAAGAGTCCCGTAGCATTTTTAAACTTCAGCAGAATTCCGAAGAACAATGGAAGAGTTCCGTAGCATTTTTAAACTTCACCAGAATACCGTGAACAATGGAAGAGTTCTGTAGCATTTTTAAACTTCAGCAGAATTCCGAATAACAAAGGAAGTGTTCCGTAGCATTTTTAAACTTCAGCAGAATTCTGAAGAACAATGGAAGAGTTCTGTAGCATTTTTAAACTTCAGAAGAATTCCGAGAAAAATGGAAGAGTTCCGTAGCATTTTTAAACTTCAGCAGAATTCCGCAAAACAATGGAAGAGTTCCGTAGCATTTTTAAACTTCAGCAGAATTCCAAAGAACAATGGAAGAGTTCCGTAGCATTTTTAAACTTCAGCAGAATTCCGAAGAACAATGGAATTGATCCGTAACATTTTTAAACTTCAGCAGAATTCCCAAGAACAATGGAAGAGCACCGTAGAATTTATAAGCTTCAGCAGAATTCTGAGAACAATGGAAGAGTTCCGTAGCATTTTTAAACTTCACCAGAATTCCAAGAACAATGGAAGAGTTCCGTAGCATTTTTAAACTTCTGCAGAATTCCGAAGAATAATGGAAGAGTTCCGTAGCATTTTTAAACTTCAGCAGAATTCCGAAGAACAATGGAAGAGTTCCGTAGCATTTTTAAACTTCAGCTGAATTCTGAAGAACAATGTAAAAGTTCCGTAGCATTTTTAAACTTCAGCAGATTTCCGAAGAACAATGGAAGAGTTCCGCAGCAGTTTTTAACTTCACCAGAATTCCGAGAACAATGGAAGAGTTCCGTACCATTTTTAAACTTCACCAGAATTCCGAGAACAATGGAAGAATTCCGTAGCATTTTTAAACTTCACCAGAATTCCGAGAACAATGGAAGAATTCCGTAGCATTTTTAAACTTCAGCAGAATTCCGAAGAACAATGGAAGAGTTCCGTTGCAGTTCTAAGCTTCATCAGAATTCCGAAGAACAATGGAAGAGTTTCGTAGCATTTTTAAACTTCAGCAGAATTCAGAAGAACAATGGAAGAGTTCCGTAGCATTTTTAAACTTCAGCAGAATTCCGAAGAACAATGGAAGAGTTCCGTAGCATTTTTAAACTTCAGCAGAATTAAGAATAACAATGGAAGAGTTCCGTAGCATTTTTAAACTTCACCAGAATTCCGTGAACAATGGAAGAGTTCCGTAGCATTTTTAAACTTCAGCAGAATTCCGAAGAACAAAGGAAGAGTTCCGTAGCATTTTCAAACTTCAGAAGAATTCCAAGAACAATGGAAGAGTTCCGTAGCATTTTCAAACTTCAGAAGAATTCCGAGAACAATGGAAGAGTTCCACAGCATTTTTAAACTTCAGCAGAATTCCGAAGAACAATGGAAGAGTTCCGTAGCATTTTTAAACTTCAGCAGAATTCCGAAGAACAATGGAAGAGTTCCGTAGCATTTTTAAATTACAGCAGAATTCCGAAGAACAATGGAAGAGTTCCGTAGCATTTTTAAACTTCAGCAGAATTCCGAGAACAATGGATGAGTTCCGCAGCATTTTTAAACTTCACCAGAATTCCGAGAACAATGGAAGAGTTCCGTAGCATTTTTAAACTTCAGCAGAATTCCGAAGAACAATGGAAGAGTTCCGTAGCATTTTTAAACTTCAGCAGAATTCCGAAGAACAATGGAAGAGTTCTGTTGCAGTTTTAAACTTCATCAGAATTCCGAAGAACAATGGAAGAGTTCCGTAGCCTTTTTAAACTTCAGCAGAACTCAGAAGAACAATGGAAGAGTCCCGTAGCATTTTTAAACTTCAGCAGAATTCCGAAGAACAATGGAAGAGTTCCGTAGCATTTTTAAACTTCACCAGAATACCGTGAACAATGGAAGAGTTCTGTAGCATTTTTAAACTTCAGCAGAATTCCGAATAACAAAGGAAGTGTTCCGTAGCATTTTTAAACTTCAGCAGAATTCTGAAGAACAATGGAAGAGTTCTGTAGCATTTTTAAACTTCAGAAGAATTCCGAGAAAAATGGAAGAGTTCCGTAGAATTTTTAAACTTCAGCAGAATTCCGCAAAACAATGGAAGAGTTCCGTAGCATTTTTAAACTTCAGCAGAATTCCGAAGAACAATGGAAGAGTTCCGTTGCAGTTCTAAGCTTCATCAGAATTCCGAAGAACAATGGAAGAGTTTCGTAGCATTTTTAAACTTCAGCAGAATTCAGAAGAACAATGGAAGAGTTCCGTAGCATTTTTAAACTTCAGCAGAATTCCGAAGAACAATGGAAGAGTTCCGTAGCATTTTTAAACTTCAGCAGAATTAAGAATAACAATGGAAGAGTTCTGTAGCATTTTTAAACTTCACCAGAATTCCGTGAACAATGGAAGAGTTCCGTAGCATTTTTAAACTTCAGCAGAATTCCGAAGAACAAAGGAAGAGTTCCGTAGCATTTTCAAACTTCAGAAGAATTCCGAGAACAATGGAAGAGTTCCGTAGCATTTTCAAACTTCAGAAGAATTCCGAGAACAATGGAAGAGTTCCACAGCATTTTTAAACTTCAGCAGAATTCCGAAGAACAATGGAAGAGTTCCGTAGCATTTTTAAACTTCAGCAGAATTCCGAAGAACAATGGAAGAGTTCCGTAGCATTTTTAAATTACAGCAGAATTCCGAAGAACAATGGAAGAGTTCCGTAGCATTTTTAAACTTCAGCAGAATTCCGAGAACAATGGATGAGTTCCGCAGCATTTTTAAACTTCACCAGAATTCCGAGAACAATGGAAGAGTTCCGTAGCATTTTTAAACTTCAGCAGAATTCCGAAGAACAATGGAAGAGTTCCGTAGCATTTTTAAACTTCAGCAGAATTCCGAATGACAATGGAAGAGTTCTGTTGCAGTTTTAAACTTCATCAGAAATCCGAAGAACAATGGAAGAGTTCCAAAGCCTTTTTAAACTTCAGCAGAACTCAGAAGAACAATGGAAGAGTCCCGTAGCATTTTTAAACTTCAGCAGAATTCCGAAGAACAATGGAAGAGTTCCGTAGCATTTTTAAACTTCACCAGAATACCGTGAACAATGGAAGAGTTCTGTAGCATTTTTAAACTTCAGCAGAATTCCGAATAACAAAGGAAGTGTTCCGTAGCATTTTTAAACTTCAGCAGAATTCTGAAGAACAATGGAAGAGTTCTGTAGCATTTTTAAACTTCAGAAGAATTCCGAGAAAAATGGAAGAGTTCCGTAGCATTTTTAAACTTCAGCAGAATTCCGCAAAACAATGGAAGAGTTCCGTAGCATTTTTAAACTTCAGCAGAATTCCAAAGAACAATGGAAGAGTTCCATAGCATTTTTAAACTTCAGCAGAATTCCGAAGAACAATGGAATTGATCCGTAACATTTTTAAACTTCAGCAGAATTCCCAAGAACAATGGAAGAGCACCGTAGAATTTATAAGCTTCAGCAGAATTCTGAGAACAATGGAAGAGTTCCGTAGCATTTTTAAACTTCACCAGAATTCCAAGAACAATGGAAGAGTTCCGTAGCATTTTTAAACTTCTGCAGAATTCCGAAGAATAATGGAAGAGTTCCGTAGCATTTTTAAACTTCAGCAGAATTCCGAAGAACAATGGAAGAGTTCCGTAGCATTTTTAAACTTCAGCTGAATTCTGAAGAACAATGGAAAAGTTCCGTAGCATTTTTAAACTTCAGCAGATTTCCGAAGAACAATGGAAGAGTTCCGCAGCAGTTTTTAACTTCACCAGAATTCCGAAGAACAAAGGAAGAGTTCCGTAGCATTTTCAAACTTCAGAAGAATTCCGAGAACAATGGAAGAGTTCCATAGCATTTTCAAACTTCAGAAGAATTCCGAGAACAATGGAAGAGTTCCACAGCATTTTTAAACTTCAGCAGAATTCCGAAGAACAATGGAAGAGTTCCGTAGCATTTTTAAACTTCAGCAGAATTCCGAAGAACAATGGAAGAGTTCCGTAGCATTTTTAAATTACAGCAGAATTCCGAAGAACAATGGAAGAGTTCCGCAGCATTTTTAAACTTCAGCAGAATTCCGAGAACAATGGATGAGTTCCGCAGCATTTTTAAACTTCACCAGAATTCCGAGAACAATGGAAGAGTTCCGTAGCATTTTTAAACTTCAGCAGAATTCCGAAGAACAATGATAGAGTTCCGTAGCATTTTTAAACTTCAGCAGAATTCCGAAGAACAATGGAAGAGTTCTGTTGCAGTTTTAAACTTCATCAGAATTCCGAAGAACAATGGAAGAGTTCCGTAGCCTTTTTAAACTTCAGCAGAACTCAGAAGAACAATGGAAGAGTCCCGTAGCATTTTTAAACTTCAGCAGAATTCCGAAGAACAATGGAAGAGTTCCGTAGCATTTTTAAACTTCACCAGAATACCGTGAACAATGGAAGAGTTCTGTAGCATTTTTAAACTTCAGCAGAATTCCGAATAACAAAGGAAGTGTTCCGTAGCATTTTTAAACTTCAGCAGAATTCTGAAGAACAATGGAAGAGTTCTGTAGCATTTTTAAACTTCAGAAGAATTCCGAGAAAAATGGAAGAGTTCCGTAGCATTTTTAAACTTCAGCAGAATTCCGCAAAACAATGGAAGAGTTCCGTAGCATTTTTAAACTTCAGCAGAATTCCGAAGAACAATGGAATTGATCTGTAACATTTTTAAACTTCAGCAGAATTCCCAAGAACAATGGAAGAGCACCGTAGAATTTATAAGCTTCAGCAGAATTCTGAGAACAATGGAAGAGTTCCGTAGCATTTTTAAACTTCACCAGAATTCCAAGAACAATGGAAGAGTTTCGTAGCATTTTTAAACTTATGCAGAATTCCGAAGAATAATGGAAGAGTTCCGTAGCATTTTTAAACTTCAGCAGAATTCCGAAGAACAATGGAAGAGTTCCGTAGCCTTTTTAAACTTCGTCAGAATTCCGAAGAACAATGGAAAAGTTCCGTACCATTTTTAAACTTCAGCAGAATTCCGAAGAACAATGGAAGAGTTCCGTAGCATTTTTAAACTTCAGCAGAATTCCGAGAACAATGGATGGGTTCCGTAGCATTTTTAAACTTCTGCAGAATTCCGAAGAATAATGGAAGAGTTCCGTAGCATTTTTAAACTTCAGCAGAATTCCGAAGAACAATGGAAGAGTTCCGTAGCCTTTTTAAACTTCGTCAGAATTCCAAAGAACAATGGAAAAGTTCCGTACCATTTTTAAACTTCAGCAGAATTCCGAAGAACAATGGAAGAGTTCCGTAGCATTTTTAAACTTCAGCAGAATTCCGAGAACAATGGATGGGTTCCGTAGCATTTTTAAACTTCACCAGAATTCCGAGAACAATGGAAGAGTTCCGTAGCATTTTTAAACTTCAGCAGAATTCCGAGAACAATTGAAGAGTTCCATAGCATTTTTAAACTTCAGCAGAATTCCGAAGAACAATGGAAGAGTTCCGTAGCATTTTTAAACTTCAGCAGAATTCCGAAGAACAATGGAAGAGTTCCGTAGCATTTTTAAACTTCAGCAGAATTCCGAGAACAATGGAAGAGTTCCGTAGCATTTTTAAACTTCACCAGAATTCCGAGAACAATGGAAGAGTTCCGTAGCATTTTTTAACTTCAGCAGAATTCCGAGAACAATGGAAGAGTTCCGTAGCATTTTTAAACTTCAGCAGAATTCCGAAGAACAATGGAAGAGTTCCGTAGCATTTTTAAACTTCAGCAGAATTCCGAAGAACAATGGAAGAGTTCCGTTGCAGTTTTAAGCTTCATCAGAATTCCGAAGAACAATGGAAGAGTTCCGTAGCATTTTTAAACTTCAGCAGAATTCCGAAGAACAACGTAAGAGTTCCGTGCATTTTTAAACTTCAGCAGAATTCCGAAGAACAATAGAAGAGTTCCGTAGCATTTTTAAACTTCAGCAGAAATCCAAAGAACAATGGAAGAGTTCCGTAGCATTTTTAAACTTCAGCAGAATTCCGAAGAACAATGGAAGAGTTCCGTTGCAGTTTTAAACTTCACCAGAATGCCGAAGAACAATGGAAGAGTTCCGCAGCATTTTTAAACTTCAGCAGAACTCAGAAGAACAATGGAAGAGTTCCGTAGCATTTTTAAACTTCAGCAGAACTCAGAAGAACAATGGAAGAGTTCCGTAGCATTTTTAAACTTCAGCAGAATTCCAAAGAACAATGGAAGAGTTCCGTAGCATTTTTAAACTTCAGCAGAATTCCGAAGAACAATGGAAGAGTTCCGTAGCATTTTTAAACTTCAGCAGAATTCCAAAGAACAATGGAAGAGTTCCGTAGCATTTTTAAACTTCAGCAGAATTCTGAAGAACAATGGAATTGATCCGTAACATTTTTACACTTCAGCAGAATTCCCAAGAACAATGGAAGAGCACCGTAGAATTTATAAGATTCAGCAGAATTCTGAGAACAATGGAAGAGTTCCGTAGCATTTTTAAACTTCACCAGAATTCCAAGAACAATGGAAGAGTTCCGTAGCATTTTTAAACTTCTGCAGAATTCCGAAGAACAATGGAAGAGTTCCGTAGCATTTTTAAACTTCAGCAGAATTCCGAAGAACAATGGAAGAGTTCCGTAGCCTTTTTAAACTTCGTCAGAATTCCGAAGAACAATGGAAAAGTTCCGTACCATTTTTAAACTTCAGCAGAATTCCGAAGAACAATGGAAGAGTTCCGTAGCATTTTTAAACTTCAGCAGAATTCTGAGAACAATGGATGAGTTCCGTAGCATTTTTAAACTTCACCAGAATTTCGATAACAATGGAAGAGTTCCGTAGCATTTTTAAACTTCACCAGAATTCCGAGAACAATGGAAGAGTTCCATAGCATTTTTAAACTACAGCAGAATTCCGAAGAACAATGGAAGAGTTCCGTAGCATTTTTAAACTTCAGCAGAATTCCGAAGAACAATGGAAGAGTTCCGTAGCATTTTTAAACTTCAGCAGAATTCCGAGAACAATGGAAGAGTTCCGTAGCATTTTTAAACTTCACCAGAATTCCGAGAACAATGGAAGAGTTCCGTAGCATTTTTTAACTTCAGCAGAATTCCGAGAACAATGGAAGAGTTCCGTAGCATTTTTAAACTTCAGCAGAATTCCGAAGAACAATGGAAGAGTTCCGTTGCAGTTTTAAGCTTCATCAGAATTCCGAAGAACAATGGAAGAGTTCCGTAGCATTTTTAAACTTCAGCAGAATTCAGAAGAACAATGTAAGAGTTCCGTAGCATTTTTAAACTTCAGCAGAATTCCGAAGAACAATGGAAGAGTTCCGTTGCAGTTTTAAGCTTCATCAGAATTCCGAAGAACAATGGAAGAGTTCCGTAGCATTTTTAAACTTCAGCAGAATTCCGAAGAACAATGGAAGAGTTCCGTTGCAGTTTTAAACTTCATCAGAATTCCGAAGAACAATGGAGGAGTTGCGCAGCATTTTTAAACTTCAACAGAACTCAGAAGAACAATGGAAGAGTTCCGTAGCATTTTTAAACTTCAGCAGAATTCCAAAGAACAATGGAAGAGTTCCGTAGCATATTTAAACTTCAGCAGAATTCCAAAGAACAATGGAAATGATCCGTAACATTTTTAAACTTCAGCAGAATTCCCAAGAACAATGGAAGAGTACCGTAGAATTTATAAACTTCAGCAGAATTCTGAGAACAATGGAAGAGTTCCATAGCATTTTTAAACTTCACCAGAATTCCGAAGAACAATGGAAGAGTTCCGTAGCATTTTTAAACTTCAGCAGAATTCCGAAGAACAATGGAAGTGTTACATAGCATTTTTAAACTTCAGCAGAATTCTGAAGAACAATGGAAGAGTTCCTTAGCATTTTTAAACTTCATTAGAATTCCGAAGAACAATGGAAAAGTTCCGTAGCATTTTTAAACTTCAGCAGAATTCCGAAGAACAATGGAAGAGTTCCGTAGCATTTTTAAACTTCAGCAGAATTCCGGGAACAATGGAAGAGTTCAGTAGCATTTTTAAACTTCACCAGAATTCCGAGAACAATGGAAGAGTTCCGTAGCATTTTTAAACTTCAACAGAATTCCAAGAACAATGGAAGAGTTCCGTAGCATTTTTAAACTTCAGCAGAATTCCGAAGAACAATGGAAGAGTTCCGTAGCATTTTTAAACTTCAGCAGAATTCTGAAGAACAATGGAAGAGTTCCGTTGCAGTTTTAAACTTCATCAGAATTCCGAAGAAAAATGGAAGAGTTCCGTAGCCTTTTTAAACTTCAGCAGAACTCAGAAGAACAATGGAAGAGTCCCGTAGCATTTTTAAACTTTGAACAATGGAAGAGTTCCGTAGCATTTTTAAACTTCACCAGAATACCGTGAACAATGGAAGAGTTCTGTAGCATTTTTAAACTTCAGCAGAATTCCGAAGAACAAAGGAAGTTTTCCGTAGCATTTTTAAACTTCAGCAGAATTCTGAAGAACAAGAGAAGAGTTCTGTAGCATTTTTAAACTTCAGAAGAATTCCGCAAAACAATGGAAGAGTTCCGTAGCATTTTTAAACTTCAGCAGAATTCCGAAGAACAATGGATGAGTTCCGTAGCATTTTTAAACTTCAGCAGAATTCTAAGAACAATGGAAGAGTTCCGTAGGATTTTTAAACTTCAGCAGAATTCTGAAGAACAATGGAATTGATCCGTAACATTTTTAAACTTCAGCAGAATTCCCAAGAACAATGGAAGGGCACCGTAGAATTTATAAGCTTCAGCAGAATTCTGAGAACAATGGAAGAGTTCCGTAGCATTTTTAAACTTCACCAGAATTCCAAGAACAATGGAAGAGTTCCGTAGCATTTTTAAACTTCTGCAGAATTCCGAAGAATAATGGAAGAGTTCCGTAGCATTTTTAAACTTCAGCAGAATTCCGAAGAACAATGGAAGAGTTCCGTAGCCTTTTTAAACTTCGTCAGAATTCCGAAGAACAATGGAAAAGTTCCGTACCATTTTTAAACTTCAGCAGAATTCCGAAGAACAATGGAAGAGTTCCGTAGCATTTTTAAACTTCAGCAGAATTCCGAGAACAATGGATGGGTTCCGTAGCATTTTTAAACTTCTGCAGAATTCCGAAGAATAATGGAAGAGTTCCATAGCATTTTTAAACTTCAGCAGAATTCCGAAGAACAATGGAAGAGTTCCGTAGCCTTTTTAAACTTCGTCAGAATTCCGAAGAACAATGGAAAAGTTCCGTACCATTTTTAAACTTCAGCAGAATTCCGAAGAACAATGGAAGAGTTCCGTAGCATTTTTAAACTTCAGCAGAATTCCGAGAACAATGGATGGGTTCCGTAGCATTTTTAAACTTCACCAGAATTCCGAGAACAATGGAAGAGTTCCGTAGCATTTTTAAACTTCAGCAGAATTCCGAGAACAATGGAAGAGTTCCATAGCATTTTTAAACTTCAGCAGAATTCCGAAGAACAATGGAAGAGTTCCGTAGCATTTTTAAACTTCAGCAGAATTCCGAAGAACAATGGAAGAGTTCCGTAGCATTTTTAAACTTCAGCAGAATTCCGAGAACAATGGAAGAGTTCCGTAGCATTTTTAAACTTCACCAGAATTCCGAGAACAATGGAAGAGTTCCGTAGCATTTTTAAACTTCAGCAGAATTCCGAAGAACAATGGAAGAGTTCCGTAGCATTTTTAAACTTCAGCAGAATTCCGGGAACAATGGAAGAGTTCAGTAGCATTTTTAAACTTCACCAGAATTCCGAGAACAATGGAAGAGTTCCGTAGCATTTTTAAACTTCAACAGAATTCCAAGAACAATGGAAGAGTTCCGTAGCATTTTTAAACTTCAGCAGAATTCCGAAGAACAATGGAAGAGTTCCGTAGCATTTTTAAACTTCAGCAGAATTCTGAAGAACAATGGAAGAGTTCCGTTGCAGTTTTAAACTTCATCAGAATTCCGAAGAACAATGGAAGAGTTCCGTAGCCTTTTTAAACTTCAGCAGAACTCAGAAGAACAATGGAAGAGTCCCGTAGCATTTTTAAACTTCAACAGAATTCCGAAGAACAATGGAAGAGTTCCGTAGCATTTTTAAACTTCACCAGAATACCGTGAACAATGGAAGAGTTCTGTAGCATTTTTAAACTTCAGCAGAATTCCGAAGAACAAAGGAAGTTTTCCGTAGCATTTTTAAACTTCAGCAGAATTCTGAAGAACAAGAGAAGAGTTCTGTAGCATTTTTAAACCTCAGAAGAATTCCGCAAAACAATGGAAGAGTTTCGTAGCATTTTTAAACTTCAGCAGAATTCCGAAGAACAATGGATGAGTTCCGTAGCATTTTTAAACTTCAGCAGAATTCTAAGAACAATGGAAGAGTTCCGTAGGATTTTTAAACTTCAGCAGAATTCTGAAGAACAATGGAATTGATCCGTAACATTTTTAAACTTCAGCAGAATTCCCAAGAACAATGGAAGGGCACCGTAGAATTTATAAGCTTCAGCAGAATTCTGAGAACAATGGAAGAGTTCCGTAGCATTTTTAAACTTCACCAGAATTCCAAGAACAATGGAAGAGTTCCGTAGCATTTTTAAACTTCTGCAGAATTCCGAAGAACAATGGAAGAGTTCCGTAGCATTTTTAAACTTCAGCAGAATTCCGAAGAACAATGGAAGAGTTCCGTAGCCTTTTTAAACTTCGTCAGAATTCCGAAGAACAATGGAAAAGTTCCGTACCATTTTTAAACTTCAGCAGAATTCCGAAGAACAATGGAAGAGTTCCGTAGCATTTTTAAACTTCAGCAGAATTCCGAGAACAATGGATGAGTTCCGTAGCATTTTTAAACTTCACCAGAATTCCGAGAACAATGGAAGAGTTCCGTAGCATTTTTAAACTTCACCAGAATTCCGAGAACAATGGAAGAGTTCCATAGTATTTTTAAACATCAGCAGAATTCCGAAGAACAATGGAAGAGTTCCGTAGCATTTTTAAACTTCAGCAGAATTCCGAAGAACAATGGAAGAGTTCCGTAGCATTTTTAAACTTCAGCAGAATTCCAAGAACAATGGAAGAGTTCCGTAGCATTTTTAAACTTCAGCAGAATTCCGAAGAACAATGGAAGAGTTCCGCAGCATTTTTAAACTTCAGCAGAATTAAGAATACAATGGAAGAGTTCCATAGCATTTTTAAACTTCAACAGAATTCCGAGAACAATGGAAGAGTTCCGTAGCATTTTTAAACTTCAGCAGAATTCAAAAGAACAATGGAAGAGTTCCATTGCATTTTTAAACTTCAGCAGAATTCCGAAGAACAATGGAAGAGTTCCGTAGCATTTTTAAACTTCAGCAGAATTAAGAATAACAATGGAAGAGTTCCGTAGCATTTTTAAACTTCACCAGAATTCCGTGAACAATGGAAGAGTTCCGTAGCATTTTTAAACTTCAGCAGAATTCAGAAGAACAATGGAAGAGTTCCATAGCATTTTTAAACTTCAGCAGAATTCCAAAGAACAATGGAAGAGTTCCGTAGCATTTTTAAACTTCAGCAGAATTAAGAATAACAATGGAAGAGTTCCGTAGCATTTTTAAACTTCACCAGAATTCCGTGAACAATGGAAGAGTTCCGTAGCATTTTTAAACTTCAGCAGAATTCTGAAGAACAAAGGAAGTGTTCCGTAGCATTTTTAAACTTCAGCAGTATTCTGAAGAACAATGGAAGAGTTCCGCAGCATTTTCAAACTTCAGAAGAATTCCGAGAACAATGGAAGAGCTCCACAGCATTTTTAAATTTCAGCAGAATTCCGAAAAACAATGGAAGAGTTCCGTAGCATTTTTAAACTTCAGCAGAATTCAGAAGAACAATGGAAGAGTTCCGTAGCATTTTTAAATTACAGCAGAATTCCGAAGAACAATGGAAGAGTTCCGTAGCATTTTTAAACTTCAGCAGAATTCCGAGAACAATGGATGAGTTCCGCAGCATTTTTTAACTTCACAAGAATTCCAAGAACAATGGAAGAGTTCCGTAGCATTTTTAAACTTCAGCAGAATTCCGAAGAACAATGGAAGAGTTCCGTAGCATTTTTAAACTTCAGCAGAATTCCGAAGAACAATGGAAGAGTTCCGTTGCAGTTTTAAACTTCATCAGAATTCCGAAGAACGATGGAAGAGTTCCGTAGCCTTTTTAAACTTCAGCAGAACTCAGAAGAACAATGGAAGAGTCCCGTAGCATTTTTAAACTTCAGCAGAATTCCGAAGAACAATGGAAGAGTTCCGTAGCATTTTTAAACTTCACCAGAATACCGTGAACAATGGAAGATTTCGGTAGCATTTTTAAACTTCAGCAGAATTCCGAAGAAGAAAGGAAGTGTTCCGTAGCATTTTTAATCTTCAGCAGAATTCTGAAGAACAAGAGAAGAGTTCTGTAGCATTTTTAAACTTCAGCAGAATTCCGAAGAACAAAGGAAGTGTTCCGTAGCATTTTTAAACTTCAGCAGTATTCTGAAGAACAATGTAAGAGTTCCGTAGCATTTTCAAACTTCAGAAGAATTCCGAGAACAATGGAAGAGTTCCACAGCATTTTTAAACTTCAGCAGAATTCCGAAAAGCAATGGAAGAGTTCCGTAGCATTTTTAAACTTCAGCAGAATTCCGAAGAACAATGGAAGAGTTCCGTAGCATTTTTAAACTTCATCAGAATTCCGAAGAACAATGGAAGAGTTCCGTAGCATTTTTAAATTACAGCAGAATTCCGAAGAACAATGGAAGAGTTCCGCAGCATTTTTAAACTTCAGCAGAATTCCAAGAACAATGGATGAGTTCCGCAGCATTTTTAAACTTCACCAGAATTCCGAGAACAATGGAAGAGTTCCGTAGCATTTTTAAACTTCAGCAGAATTCCGAAGAACAATGGAAGAGTTCCGTTGCAGTTTTAAACTTCATCAGAATTCCGAAGAACAATGGAAGAGTTCCGTAGCCTTTTTAAACTTCAGCAGAACTCAGAAGAACAATGGAAGAGTCCCGCAGCAATTTTAAACTTTAGCAGAATTCCGAAGAACAATGGAAGAGTTCCGTAGCATTTTTAAACTTCACCAGAATACCGTGAACAATGGAAGAGTTCTGTAGCATTTTTAAACTTCAGCAGAATTCCAAAGAACAAAGGAAGTGTTCCGTAGCATTTTTAAACTTCAGCAGAATTCTGAAGAACAAGAGAAGAGTTCTGTAGCATTTTTAAACTTCAGAAGAATTCCGCAAAACAATGGAAGAGTTCCGTAGCATTTTTAAACTTCAGCAAAATTCCGAAGAACAATGGATGAGTTCCGTAGCATTTTTAAACTTCAGCAGAATTCCGAAGAAAAATGGAAGAGATCCGTAGCATTTTTAAACTTCAGCAGAATTCCGAAGAACAATGGAATTGATCCGTAACATTTTTAAACTTCAGCAGAATTCCCAAGAACAATGGAAGAGCACCGTAGAATTTATAAGCTTCAGCAGAATTCTGAGAACAATGGAAGAGTTCCGTAGCATTTTTAAACTTCACCAGAATTCCAATAACAATGGAAGAGTTCCGTAGCATTTTTAAACTTCTGCAGAATTCCGAAGAACAATGGAAGAGTTCCGTAGCATTTTTAAACTTCAGCAGAATTCATAAGAACAAGGGAAGAGTTCCGTAGCCTTTTTAAACTTCGTCAGCATTCCGAAGAACAATGGAAAAGTTCCGTACCATTTTTAAACTTCAGCAGAATTCCGAAGAACAATGGAAGAGTTCCGTAGCATTTTTAAACTTCAGCAGAATTCCGAGAACAAAGGATGAGTTCCGTAGCATTTTTAAACTTCACCAGAATTCCGAGAACAATGGAAGAGTTCCGTAGCATTTTTAAACTTCAGCAGAATTCAGAAGAACAATGGAAGAGTTCCATAGCATTTTTAAACTTCAGCAGAATTCCGAAGAACAATGGAAGTGTTCCGTAGCATTTTTAAACTTCAGCAGAATTAAGAATACAATGGAAGAGTTCCATAGCATTTTTAAACTTCAGCAGAATTCCGAAGAACAATGGAAGAGTTCCGTAGCATTTTTAAACTTCAGCAGAATTCCGAAGAACAATGGAAGAGTTCCGTAGCATTTTTAAACTTCAGCAGAATTCCGAGAACAATGGAAGAGTTCCGTAGCATTTTTAAACTTCAGCAGAATTCCGAAGAACAATGGAAGAGTTCCGTAGCATTTTTAAACTTCAGCAGAATTCCGAAGAACAATGGAAGAGTTCCGTTGCAGTTTTAAACTTCATCAGAATTCCGAAGAGCAATGGAAGAGTTCCGCAGCATTTTTAAACTTCAGCAGAACTCAGAAGAACAATGGAAGAGTTCCGTAGCATTTTTAAACTTCAGCAGAATTCCGAAGAACAATGGAAGAGTTCCGTAGCATTTTTAAACTTCATCAGAATTCCGATGATCAATGGAAAAGTTCCGTAGCATTTTTAAACTTCAGCAGAATTCCGAAGAACAATGGAAGAGTTCCATAGCATTTTTAAACTTCAGCAGAATTCCGAGAACAATGGAAGAGTTCCGTTGCAGTTTTGAACTTCATCAGAATTCCGAAGAACAATGGAAAAGTTCCGTAGCCTTTTTAAACTACAGCAGAACTCAGAAGAACAATGGAAGAGTCCCGTAGCAATTTTAAACTTCAGCAGAATTCCGAAGAACAATGGAAGAGTTCCGTAGCATTTTTAAACTTCACCAGAATACAGTGAACAATGGAAGAGTTCTGTAGCATTTTTAAACTTCAGCAGAATTCCGAAGAACAATGGAAGAGTTCCGTTGCAGTTTTAAACTTCATCAGAATTCCGAAGAACAATGGAAGAGTTCCTTAGCCTTTTTAAACTTCAGCAGAACTCAGAAGAACAATGGAAGAGTCCCGTAGCAATTTTAAACTTCAGCAGAATTCTGAAGAACAATGGAAGAGTTCCGTAGCATTTTTAAACTTAACAAGAATACCGTGAACAATGAAAGAGTTCTGTAGCATTTTTAAACTTCAGCAGAATTCCGAAGAACAAAGGAAGTGTTCCGTAGCATTTTTAAACTTCAGCAGAATTCTGAAGAACAAGAGAAGAGTTCTGTAGCATTTTTAAACTTCAGAAGAATTCAGCAAAACAATGGAAGAGTTCCGTAGCATTTTTAAACTTCAGAATTCCGAAGAACAATGGATGAGTTCCGTAGCATTTTTAAACTTCAGCAGAATTCCGAAGAACAATGGAAGAGTTCCGTAGCATTTTTAAACTTCAGCAGAATTCCGAAGAACAATGGAATTGATTCGTAACATTTTTAAACTTCAGCAGAATTCCCAAGAAAAATGGAAGAGCACCGTAGAATTTATAAGCTTCAGCAGAATTCTGAGAACAATGGAAGAGTTCCGTAGCATTTTTAAACTTCAGCAGAATTCCGAAGAACAATGGAAGAGTTCCGTAGCATTTTTAAATTACAGCAGAATTCCGAAGAACAATGGAAGAGTTCCGCAGCATTTTTAAACTTCAGCAGAATTCCAAGAACAATGGATGAGTTCCGCAGCATTTTTAAACTTCACCAGAATTCCGAGAACAATGGAAGAGTTCCGTAGCATTTTTAAACTTCAGCAGAATTCCGAAGAACAATGGAAGAGTTCCGTAGCATTTTTAAACTTCAGCAGAATTCCGAAGAACAATGGAAGAGTTCCGTTGCAGTTTTAAACTTCATCAGAATTCCGAAGAACAATGGAAGAGTTCCGTAGCCTTTTTAAACTTCAGCAGAACTCAAAAGAACAATGGAAGAGTCCCGTAGCAATTTTAAACTTCAGCAGAATTCCCAAGAACAATGGAAGAGTTCCGTAGCATTTTTAAACTTCACCAGAATACCGTGAACAATGGAAGAGTTCTGTAGCATTTTTAAGCTTCAGAAGAATTCCGAAGAACAAAGGAAGTGTTCCGTAGCATTTTTAAACTTCAGCAGAATTCTGAAGAACAAGAGAAGAGTTCTGTAGCATTTTTAAACTTCAGAAGAATTCCGCAAAACAATGGAAGAGTTCCGTAGCATTTTTAAACTTCAGCAAAATTCCGAAGAACAATGGATGAGTTCCGTAGCATTTTTAAACTTCAGCAGAATTCCGAAGAAAAATGGAAGAGATCCGTAGCATTTTTAAACTTCAGCAGAATTCCGAAGAACAATGGAATTGATCCGTAACATTTTTAAACTTCAGCAGAATTCCCAAGAACAATGGAAGAGCACCGTAGAATTTATAAGCTTCAGCAGAATTCTGAGAACAATGGAAGAGTTCCGTAGCATTTTTAAACTTCACCAGAATTCCAATAACAATGGAAGAGTTCCGTAGCATTTTTAAACTTCTGCAGAATTCCGAAGAACAATGGAAGAGTTCCGTAGCATTTTTAAACTTCAGCAGAATTCCGAAGAACAATGGAAGAGTTCCGTAGCCTTTTTAAACTTCGTCAGCATTCCGAAGAACAATGGAAAAGTTCCGTACCATTTTTAAACTTCAGCAGAATTCCGAAGAACAATGGAAGAGTTCCGTAGCATTTTTAAACTTCAGCAGAATTCCGAGAACAATGGATGAGCTCCGTAGCATTTTTAAACTTCACCAGAATTCCGAGAACAATGGAAGAGTTCCGTAGCATTTTTAAACTTCAGCAGAATTCAGAAGAACAATGGAAGAGTTCCATAGCATTTTTAAACTTCAGCAGAATTCCGAAGAACAATGGAAGTGTTCCGTAGCATTTTTAAACTTCAGCAGAATTAAGAATACAATGGAAGAGTTCCATAGCATTTTTAAACTTCAGCAGAATTCCGAAGAACAATGGAAGAGTTCCGTAGCATTTTTAAACTTCAGCAGAATTCCGAAGAACAATGGAAGAGTTCCGTAGCATTTTTAAACTTCAGCAGAATTCCGAGAACAATGGAAGAGTTCCGTAGCATTTTTAAACTTCAGCAGAATTCCGAAGAACAATGGAAGAGTTCCGTAGCATTTTTAAACTTCAGCAGAATTCCGAAGAACAATGGAAGAGTTCCGTTGCAGTTTTAAACTTCATCAGAATTCCGAAGAGCAATGGAAGAGTTCCGCAGCATTTTTAAACTTCAGCAGAACTCAGAAGAAAAATGGAAGAGTTCCGTAGCATTTTTAAACTTCAGCAGAATTCCGAAGAACAATGGAAGAGTTCCGTAGCATTTTTAAACTTCATCAGAATTCCGAAGAACAATGGAAAAGTTCCGTAGCATTTTTAAACTTCAGCAGAATTCCGAAGAACAATGGAAGAGTTCCATAGCATTTTTAAACTTCAGCAGAATTCCGAGAACAATGGAAGAGTTCTGTTGCAGTTTTGAACTTCATCAGAATTCCGAAGAACAATGGAAGAGTTCCGTAGCCTTTTTAAACTTCAGCAGAACTCAGAAGAACAATGGAAGAGTCCCGTAGCAATTTTAAACTTCAGCAGAATTCCGAAGAACAATGGAAGAGTTCCGTAGCATTTTTAAACTTCACCAGAATACCGTGAACAATGGAAGAGTTCTGTAGCATTTTTAAACTTCAGCAGAATTCCGAAGAACAATGGAAGAGTTCCGTTGCAGTTTTAAACTTCATCAGAATTCCGAAGAACAATGGAAGAGTTCCTTAGCCTTTTTAAACTTCAGCAGAACTCAGAAGAACAATGGAAGAGTCCCGTAGCAATTTTAAACTTCAGCAGAATTCTGAAGAACAATGGAAGAGTTCCGTTGCATTTTTAAACTTCACCAGAATTCCAAGAACAATGGAAGAGTTCCGTAGCATTTTTAAACTTCTGCAGAATTCTGGAGAACAAGAGAAGAGTTCTGTAGCATTTTTAAACTTCAGAAGAATTCAGCAAAACAATGGAAGAGTTCCGTAGCATTTTTAAACTTCAGAATTCCGAAGAACAATGGATGAGTTCCGTAGCATTTTTAAACTTCAGCAGAATTCCGAAGAACAATGGAAGAGTTCCGTAGCATTTTTAAACTTCAGCAGAATTCCGAAGAACAATGGAATTGATTCGTAACATTTTTAAACTTCAGCAGAATTCCCAAGAACAATGGAAGAGCACCGTAGAATTTATAAGCTTCAGCAGAATTCTGAGAACAATGGAAGAGTTCCGTAGCATTTTTAAACTTCACCAGAATTCCAAGAACAATGGAAGAGTTCCGTAGCATTTTTAAACTTCTGCAGAATTCCGAAGAACAATGGAAGAGTTCCGTAGCATTTTTAAACTTCAGCAGAATTCCGAAGAACAATGGAAGAGTTCCGTAGCCTTTTTAAACTTCGTCAGAATTCCGAAGAACAATGGAAAAGTTCCGTACCATTTTTAAACTTCAGCAGAATTCCGAAGAACAATGGAAGAGTTCCGTAGCATTTTTAAACTTCAGCAGAATTCCGAGAACAATGGATGAGTTCCGTAGCATTTTTAAACTTCACCAGAATTCCGAGAACAATGGAAGAGTTCCGTAGCATTTTTAAACTTCACCAGAATTCCGAGAACAATGGAAGAGTTCCGCAGCATTTTTAAACTTCAGCAGAATTCCGAAGAACAATGGAAGAGTTCCGTAGCATTTTTAAACTTCAGCAGAATTCCGAAGAACAATGGAAGAGTTCCGTTGCAGTTTTAAACTTCATCAGAATTCCGAAGAACAATGGAAGAGTTCCGCAGCATTTTTAAACTTCAGCAGAATTAAGAATAACAATGGAAGAGTTCCGTAGCATTTTTAAACTTCAGCAGAATTCCGAAGAACAATGGAAGAGTTCCGTAGCATTTTTAAATTACAGCAGAATTCCGAAGAACAATGGAAGAGTTTCGTAGCATTTTTAAACTTCAGCAGAATTAAGAATAACAATGGAAGAGTTCCGTAGCATTTTTAAACTTCAGCAATATTAAGAATAACAATGGAAGGGTTCCGTAGCATTTTTAAACTTCAGCAGAACTCAGAAGAACAATGGAAGAGTTCCGTAGCATTTTTAAACTTCAGTAGAATTCCGAAGAACAATCGAAGAGTTCCGTAGTATTTTTAAACTTCAGCAGAATTCCGAAGAACAATGGAAGAGTTCCACAGCATATTTAAACTTCAGCAGAATTCCGAAGAACAATGGAAATGATCCGTAACATTTTTAAACTTCAGCAGAATTCCCAAGAACAATGGAAGAGTACCGTAGAATTTATAAACTTCAGCAGAATTCTGAGAACAATGGAAGAGTTCCGTAGCATTTTTAAACTTCACCAGAATTCCAAGAACAATGGACGAGTTCCGTAGCATTTTTAAACTTCTGCAGAATTCCGAAGAACAATGGAAGAGTTCCGTAGCATTTTTAAACTTCATCAGAATTCCGAAGAACAATGGAAGAGTTCCATAGCATTTTTAAACTTCATCAGAATTCCGAAGAACAATGGAAAATTTCCGTAGCATTTTTAAACTTCAGCAGAATTCCAAAGAAAAATGGAAGAGTTCCATAGCATTTTTAAACTTCAGCAGAATTCCGAGAACAATGGAAGAGTTCCGTAGCATTTTTAAACTTCACCAGAATTCCGAGAACAATGGAAGAGCTCCGTAGCATTTTTAAACTTCAACAGAATTCCGAGAACAATGGAAGAGTTCCGTAGCATTTTTAAACTTCAGCAGAATTCCGAAGAACAATGGAAGAGTTCCATAGCAATTTTAAACTTCACCCGAATTCCGAAGAACAATGGAAGAGTTCCGAAGCATTTTTAAACTTCAGCAGAATTCCGTGAACAATAGAAGAGTTCCGTAGCATTTTTAAACTTCAGCAGAATTCAGAAGAACAATGGAAGAGTTCCATAGCATTTTTAAACTTCAGCAGAATTCCTAAGAACAATGGAAGAGTTCCGTAGCATTTTTAAACTTAACAAGAATACCGTGAACAATGAAAGAGTTCTGTAGCATTTTTAAACTTCAGCAGAATTCCGAAGAACAAAGGAAGTGTTCCGTAGCATTTTTAAACTTCAGCAGAATTCTGAAGAACAAGAGAAGAGTTCTGTAGCATTTTTAAACTTCAGAAGAATTCAGCAAAACAATGGAAGAGTTCCGTAGCATTTTTAAACTTCAGAATTCCGAAGAACAATGGATGAGTTCCGTAGCATTTTTAAACTTCAGCAGAATTCCGAAGAACAATGGAAGAGTTCCGTAGCATTTTTAAACTTCAGCAGAATTCCGAAGAACAATGGAATTGATTCGTAACATTTTTAAACTTCAGCAGAATTCCCAAGAAAAATGGAAGAGCACCGTAGAATTTATAAGCTTCAGCAGAATTCTGAGAACAATGGAAGAGTTCCGTAGCATTTTTAAACTTCAGCAGAATTCCGAAGAACAATGGAATTGATTCGTAACATTTTTAAACTTCAGCAGAATTCCCAAGAACAATGGAAGAGCACCGTAGAATTTATAAGCTTCAGCAGAATTCTGAGAACAATGGAAGAGTTCCGTAGCATTTTTAAACTTCACCAGAATTCCAAGAACAATGGAAGAGTTCCGTAGCATTTTTAAACTTCTGCAGAATTCCGAAGAACAATGGAAGAGTTCCGTAGCATTTTTAAACTTCAGCAGAATTCCGAAGAACAATGGAAGAGTTCCGTAGCCTTTTTAAACTTCGTCAGAATTCCGAAGAACAATGGAAAAGTTCCGTACCATTTTTAAACTTCAGCAGAATTCCGAAGAACAATGGAAGAGTTCCGTAGCATTTTTAAACTTCAGCAGAATTCCGAGAACAATGGATGAGTTCCGTAGCATTTTTAAACTTCACCAGAATTCCGAGAACAATGGAAGAGTTCCGTAGCATTTTTAAACTTCACCAGAATTCCGAGAACAATGGAAGAGTTCCGCAGCATTTTTAAACTTCAGCAGAATTCCGAAGAACAATGGAAGAGTTCCGTAGCATTTTTAAACTTCAGCAGAATTCCGAAGAACAATGGAAGAGTTCCGTTGCAGTTTTAAACTTCATCAGAATTCCGAAGAACAATGGAAGAGTTCCGCAGCATTTTTAAACTTCAGCAGAATTAAGAATAACAATGGAAGAGTTCCGTAGCATTTTTAAACTTCAGCAGAATTCCGAAGAACAATGGAAGAGTTCCGTAGCATTTTTAAATTACAGCAGAATTCCGAAGAACAATGGAAGAGTTTCGTAGCATTTTTAAACTTCAGCAGAATTAAGAATAACAATGGAAGAGTTCCGTAGCATTTTTAAACTTCAGCAATATTAAGAATAACAATGGAAGGGTTCCGTAGCATTTTTAAACTTCAGCAGAACTCAGAAGAACAATGGAAGAGTTCCGTAGCATTTTTAAACTTCAGTAGAATTCCGAAGAACAATCGAAGAGTTCCGTAGTATTTTTAAACTTCAGCAGAATTCCGAAGAACAATGGAAGAGTTCCACAGCATATTTAAACTTCAGCAGAATTCCGAAGAACAATGGAAATGATCCGTAACATTTTTAAACTTCAGCAGAATTCCCAAGAACAATGGAAGAGTACCGTAGAATTTATAAACTTCAGCAGAATTCTGAGAACAATGGAAGAGTTCCGTAGCATTTTTAAACTTCACCAGAATTCCAAGAACAATGGACGAGTTCCGTAGCATTTTTAAACTTCTGCAGAATTCCGAAGAACAATGGAAGAGTTCCGTAGCATTTTTAAACTTCATCAGAATTCCGAAGAACAATGGAAGAGTTCCATAGCATTTTTAAACTTCATCAGAATTCCGAAGAACAATGGAAAATTTCCGTAGCATTTTTAAACTTCAGCAGAATTCCAAAGAAAAATGGAAGAGTTCCATAGCATTTTTAAACTTCAGCAGAATTCCGAGAACAATGGAAGAGTTCCGTAGCATTTTTAAACTTCACCAGAATTCCGAGAACAATGGAAGAGCTCCGTAGCATTTTTAAACTTCAACAGAATTCCGAGAACAATGGAAGAGTTCCGTAGCATTTTTAAACTTCAGCAGAATTCCGAAGAACAATGGAAGAGTTCCATAGCAATTTTAAACTTCACCCGAATTCCGAAGAACAATGGAAGAGTTCCGAAGCATTTTTAAACTTCAGCAGAATTCCGTGAACAATAGAAGAGTTCCGTAGCATTTTTAAACTTCAGCAGAATTCAGAAGAACAATGGAAGAGTTCCATAGCATTTTTAAACTTCAGCAGAATTCCTAAGAACAATGGAAGAGTTCCGTAGCATTTTTAAACTTAACAAGAATACCGTGAACAATGAAAGAGTTCTGTAGCATTTTTAAACTTCAGCAGAATTCCGAAGAACAAAGGAAGTGTTCCGTAGCATTTTTAAACTTCAGCAGAATTCTGAAGAACAAGAGAAGAGTTCTGTAGCATTTTTAAACTTCAGAAGAATTCAGCAAAACAATGGAAGAGTTCCGTAGCATTTTTAAACTTCAGAATTCCGAAGAACAATGGATGAGTTCCGTAGCATTTTTAAACTTCAGCAGAATTCCGAAGAACAATGGAAGAGTTCCGTAGCATTTTTAAACTTCAGCAGAATTCCGAAGAACAATGGAATTGATTCGTAACATTTTTAAACTTCAGCAGAATTCCCAAGAAAAATGGAAGAGCACCGTAGAATTTATAAGCTTCAGCAGAATTCTGAGAACAATGGAAGAGTTCCGTAGCATTTTTAAACTTCAGCAGAATTCCGAAGAACAATGGAAGAGTTCCGTAGCATTTTTAAATTACAGCAGAATTCCGAAGAACAATGGAAGAGTTCCGCAGCATTTTTAAACTTCAGCAGAATTCCAAGAACAATGGATGAGTTCCGCAGCATTTTTAAACTTCACCAGAATTCCGAGAACAATGGAAGAGTTCCGTAGCATTTTTAAACTTCAGCAGAATTCCGAAGAACAATGGAAGAGTTCCGTAGCATTTTTAAACTTCAGCAGAATTCCGAAGAACAATGGAAGAGTTCCGTTGCAGTTTTAAACTTCATCAGAATTCCGAAGAACAATGGAAGAGTTCCGTAGCCTTTTTAAACTTCAGCAGAACTCAAAAGAACAATGGAAGAGTCCCGTAGCAATTTTAAACTTCAGCAGAATTCCCAAGAACAATGGAAGAGTTCCGTAGCATTTTTAAACTTCACCAGAATACCGTGAACAATGGAAGAGTTCTGTAGCATTTTTAAACTTCAGAAGAATTCCGAAGAACAAAGGAAGTGTTCCGTAGCATTTTTAAACTTCAGCAGAATTCTGAAGAACAAGAGAAGAGTTCTGTAGCATTTTTAAACTTCAGAAGAATTCCGCAAAACAATGGAAGAGTTCCGTAGCATTTTTAAACTTCAGCAAAATTCCGAAGAACAATGGATGAGTTCCGTAGCATTTATAAACTTCAGCAGAATTCCGAAGAAAAATGGAAGAGATCCGTAGCATTTTTAAACTTCAGCAGAATTCCGAAGAACAATGGAATTGATCCGTAACATTTTTAAACTTCAGCAGAATTCCCAAGAACAATGGAAGAGCACCATAGAATTTATAAGCTTCAGCAGAATTCTGAGAACAATGGAAGAGTTCCGTAGCATTTTTAAACTTCACCAGAATTCCAATAACAATGGAAGAGTTCCGTAGCATTTTTAAACTTCTGCAGAATTCCGAAGAACAATGGAAGAGTTCCGTAGCATTTTTAAACTTCAGCAGAATTCCGAAGAACAATGGAAGAGTTCCGTAGCCTTTTTAAACTTCGTCAGCATTCCGAAGAACAATGGAAAAGTTCTGTACCATTTTTAAACTTCAGCAGAATTCCGAAGAACAATGGAAGAGTTCCGTAGCATTTTTAAACTTCAGCAGAATTCCGAAGAACAATGGAAGAGTTCCGTAGCATTTTTAAACTTCATCAGAATTCCGATGATCAATGGAAAAGTTCCGTAGCATTTTTAAACTTCAGCAGAATTCCGAAGAACAATGGAAGAGTTCCATAGCATTTTTAAACTTCAGCAGAATTCCGAGAACAATGGAAGAGTTCCGTTGCAGTTTTGAACTTCATCAGAATTCCGAAGAACAATGGAAGAGTTCCGTAGCCTTTTTAAACTTCAGCAGAACTCAGAAGAACAATGGAAGAGTCCCGTAGCAATTTTAAACTTCAGCAGAATTCCGAAGAACAATGGAAGAGTTCCGTAGCATTTTTAAACTTCACCAGAATACCGTGAACAATGGAAGAGTTCTGTAGCATTTTTAAACTTCAGCAGAATTCCAAAGAACAATGGAAGAGTTCCGTTGCAGTTTTAAACTTCATCAGAATTCCGAAGAACAATGGAAGAGTTCCTTAGCCTTTTTAAACTTCAGCAGAACTCAGAAGAACAATGGAAGAGTCCCGTAGCAATTTTAAACTTCAGCAGAATTCTGAAGAACAATGGAAGAGTTCCGTAGCATTTTTAAACTTAACAAGAATACCGTGAACAATGAAAGAGTTCTGTAGCATTTTTAAACTTCAGCAGATTTCCGAAGAACAAAGGAAGTGTTCCGTAGCATTTTTAAACTTCAGCAGAATTCTGAAGAACAAGAGAAGAGTTCTGTAGCATTTTTAAACTTCAGAAGAATTCAGCAAAACAATGGAAGAGTTCCGTAGCATTTTTAAACTTCAGAATTCCGAAGAACAATGGATGAGTTCCGTAGCATTTTTAAACTTCAGCAGAATTCCGAAGAACAATGGAAGAGTTCCGTAGCATTTTTAAATTACAGCAGAATTCCGAAGAACAATGGAAGAGTTCCGCAGCATTTTTAAACTTCAGCAGAATTCCAAGAACAATGGATGAGTTCCGCAGCATTTTTAAACTTCACCAGAATTCCGAGAACAATGGAAGAGTTCCGTAGCATTTTTAAACTTCAGCAGAATTCCGAAGAACAATGGAAGAGTTCCGTAGCATTTTTAAACTTCAGCAGAATTCCGAAGAACAATGGAAGAGTTCCGTTGCAGTTTTAAACTTCATCAGAATTCCGAAGAACAATGGAAGAGTTCCGTAGCCTTTTTAAACTTCAGCAGAACTCAAAAGAACAATGGAAGAGTCCCGTAGCAATTTTAAACTTCAGCAGAATTCCCAAGAACAATGGAAGAGTTCCGTAGCATTTTTAAACTTCACCAGAATACCGTGAACAATGGAAGAGTTCTGTAGCATTTTTAAACTTCAGAAGAATTCCGAAGAACAAAGGAAGTGTTCCGTAGCATTTTTAAACTTCAGCAGAATTCTGAAGAACAAGAGAAGAGTTCTGTAGCATTTTTAAACTTCAGAAGAATTCCGCAAAACAATGGAAGAGTTCCGTAGCATTTTTAAACTTCAGCAAAATTCCGAAGAACAATGGATGAGTTCCGTAGCATTTTTAAACTTCAGCAGAATTCCGAAGAAAAATGGAAGAGATCCGTAGCATTTTTAAACTTCAGCAGAATTCCGAAGAACAATGGAATTGATCCGTAACATTTTTAAACTTCAGCAGAATTCCCAAGAACAATGGAAGAGCACCATAGAATTTATAAGCTTCAGCAGAATTCTGAGAACAATGGAAGAGTTCCGTAGCATTTTTAAACTTCACCAGAATTCCAATAACAATGGAAGAGTTCCGTAGCATTTTTAAACTTCTGCAGAATTCCGAAGAACAATGGAAGAGTTCCGTAGCATTTTTAAACTTCAGCAGAATTCCGAAGAACAATGGAAGAGTTCCGTAGCCTTTTTAAACTTCGTCAGCATTCCGAAGAACAATGGAAAAGTTCTGTACCATTTTTAAACTTCAGCAGAATTCCGAAGAACAATGGAAGAGTTCCGTAGCATTTTTAAACTTCAGCAGAATTCCGAAGAACAATGGAAGAGTTCCGTAGCATTTTTAAACTTCATCAGAATTCCGATGATCAATGGAAAAGTTCCGTAGCATTTTTAAACTTCAGCAGAATTCCGAAGAACAATGGAAGAGTTCCATAGCATTTTTAAACTTCAGCAGAATTCCGAGAACAATGGAAGAGTTCCGTTGCAGTTTTGAACTTCATCAGAATTCCGAAGAACAATGGAAGAGTTCCGTAGCCTTTTTAAACTTCAGCAGAACTCAGAAGAACAATGGAAGAGTCCCGTAGCAATTTTAAACTTCAGCAGAATTCCGAAGAACAATGGAAGAGTTCCGTAGCATTTTTAAACTTCACCAGAATACCGTGAACAATGGAAGAGTTCTGTAGCATTTTTAAACTTCAGCAGAATTCCAAAGAACAATGGAAGAGTTCCGTTGCAGTTTTAAACTTCATCAGAATTCCGAAGAACAATGGAAGAGTTCCTTAGCCTTTTTAAACTTCAGCAGAACTCAGAAGAACAATGGAAGAGTCCCGTAGCAATTTTAAACTTCAGCAGAATTCTGAAGAACAATGGAAGAGTTCCGTAGCATTTTTAAACTTAACAAGAATACCGTGAACAATGAAAGAGTTCTGTAGCATTTTTAAACTTCAGCAGATTTCCGAAGAACAAAGGAAGTGTTCCGTAGCATTTTTAAACTTCAGCAGAATTCTGAAGAACAAGAGAAGAGTTCTGTAGCATTTTTAAACTTCAGAAGAATTCAGCAAAACAATGGAAGAGTTCCGTAGCATTTTTAAACTTCAGAATTCCGAAGAACAATGGATGAGTTCCGTAGCATTTTTAAACTTCAGCAGAATTCCGAAGAACAATGGAAGAGTTCCGTAGCATTTTTAAACTTCAGCAGAATTCCGAAGAACAATGGAATTGATTCGTAACATTTTTAAACTTCAGCAGAATTCCCAAGAAAAATGGAAGAGCACCGTAGAATTTATAAGCTTCAGCAGAATTCTGAGAACAATGGAAGAGTTCCGTAGCATTTTTAAACTTCAGCAGAATTCCGAAGAACAATGGAAGAGTTCCGTAGCATTTTTAAATTACAGCAGAATTCCGAAGAACAATGGAAGAGTTCCGCAGCATTTTTAAACTTCAGCAGAATTCCAAGAACAATGGATGAGTTCCGCAGCATTTTTAAACTTCACCAGAATTCCGAGAACAATGGAAGAGTTCCGTAGCATTTTTAAACTTCAGCAGAATTCCGAAGAACAATGGAAGAGTTCCGTAGCATTTTTAAACTTCAGCAGAATTCCGAAGAACAATGGAAGAGTTCCGTTGCAGTTTTAAACTTCATCAGAATTCCGAAGAACAATGGAAGAGTTCCGTAGCCTTTTTAAACTTCAGCAGAACTCAAAAGAACAATGGAAGAGTCCCGTAGCAATTTTAAACTTCAGCAGCATTCCCAAGAACAATGGAAGAGTTCCGTAGCATTTTTAAACTTCACCAGAATACCGTGAACAATGGAAGAGTTCTGTAGCATTTTTAAGCTTCAGAAGAATTCCGAAGAACAAAGGAAGTGTTCCGTAGCATTTTTAAACTTCAGCAGAATTCTGAAGAACAAGAGAAGAGTTCTGTAGCATTTTTAAACTTCAGAAGAATTCCGCAAAACAATGGAAGAGTTCCGTAGCATTTTTAAACTTCAGCAAAATTCCGAAGAACAATGGATGAGTTCCGTAGCATTTTTAAACTTCAGCAGAATTCCGAAGAAAAATGGAAGAGATCCGTAGCATTTTTAAACTTCAGCAGAATTCCGAAGAACAATGGAATTGATCCGTAACATTTTTAAACTTCAGCAGAATTCCCAAGAACAATGGAAGAGCACCGTAGAATTTATAAGCTTCAGCAGAATTCTGAGAACAATGGAAGAGTTCCGTAGCATTTTTAAACTTCACCAGAATTCCAATAACAATGGAAGAGTTCCATAGCATTTTTAAACTTCTGCAGAATTCCGAAGAACAATGGAAGAGTTCCGTAGCATTTTTAAACTTCAGCAGAATTCCGAAGAACAATGGAAGAGTTCCGTAGCCTTTTTAAACTTCGTCAGCATTCCGAAGAACAATGGAAAAGTTCCGTACCATTTTTAAACTTCAGCAGAATTCCGAAGAACAATGGAAGAGTTCCGTAGCATTTTTAAACTTCAGCAGAATTCCGAGAACAATGGATGAGTTCCGTAGCATTTTTAAACTTCACCAGAATTCCGAGAACAATGGAAGAGTTCCGTAGCATTTTTAAACTTCAGCAGAATTCAGAAGAACAATGGAAGAGTTCCATAGCATTTTTAAACTTCAGCAGAATTCCGAAGAACAATGGAAGTGTTCCGTAGCATTTTTAAACTTCAGCAGAATTAAGAATACAATGGAAGAGTTCCATAGCATTTTTAAACTTCAGCAGAATTCCGAAGAACAATGGAAGAGTTCCGTAGCATTTTTAAACTTCAGCAGAATTCCGAAGAACAATGGAAGAGTTCCGTAGCATTTTTAAACTTCAGCAGAATTCCGAGAACAATGGAAGAGTTCCGTAGCATTTTTAAACTTCAGCAGAATTCCGAAGAACAATGGAAGAGTTCCGTAGCATTTTTAAACTTCAGCAGAATTCCGAAGAACAATGGAAGAGTTCCGTTGCAGTTTTAAACTTCATCAGAATTCCGAAGAGCAATGGAAGAGTTCCGCAGCATTTTTAAACTTCAGCAGAACTCAGAAGAAAAATGGAAGAGTTCCGTAGCATTTTTAAACTTCAGCAGAATTCCGAAGAACAATGGAAGAGTTCCGTAGCATTTTTAAACTTCATCAGAATTCCGAAGAACAATGGAAAAGTTCCGTAGCATTTTTAAACTTCAGCAGAATTCCGAAGAACAATGGAAGAGTTCCATAGCATTTTTAAACTTCAGCAGAATTCCGAGAACAATGGAAGAGTTCTGTTGCAGTTTTGAACTTCATCAGAATTCCGAAGAACAATGGAAGAGTTCCGTAGCCTTTTTAAACTTCAGCAGAACTCAGAAGAACAATGGAAGAGTCCCGTAGCAATTTTAAACTTCAGCAGAATTCCGAAGAACAATGGAAGAGTTCCGTAGCATTTTTAAACTTCACCAGAATACCGTGAACAATGGAAGAGTTCTGTAGCATTTTTAAACTTCAGCAGAATTCCGAAGAACAATGGAAGAGTTCCGTTGCAGTTTTAAACTTCATCAGAATTCCGAAGAACAATGGAAGAGTTCCTTAGCCTTTTTAAACTTCAGCAGAACTCAGAAGAACAATGGAAGAGTCCCGTAGCAATTTTAAACTTCAGCAGAATTCTGAAGAACAATGGAAGAGTTCCGTTGCATTTTTAAACTTCACCAGAATTCCAAGAACAATGGAAGAGTTCCGTAGCATTTTTAAACTTCTGCAGAATTCTGGAGAACAAGAGAAGAGTTCTGTAGCATTTTTAAACTTCAGAAGAATTCAGCAAAACAATGGAAGAGTTCCGTAGCATTTTTAAACTTCAGAATTCCGAAGAACAATGGATGAGTTCCGTAGCATTTTTAAACTTCAGCAGAATTCCGAAGAACAATGGAAGAGTTCCGTAGCATTTTTAAACTTCAGCAGAATTCCGAAGAACAATGGAATTGATTCGTAACATTTTTAAACTTCAGCAGAATTCCCAAGAACAATGGAAGAGCACCGTAGAATTTATAAGCTTCAGCAGAATTCTGAGAACAATGGAAGAGTTCCGTAGCATTTTTAAACTTCACCAGAATTCCAAGAACAATGGAAGAGTTCCGTAGCATTTTTAAACTTCTGCAGAATTCCGAAGAACAATGGAAGAGTTCCGTAGCATTTTTAAACTTCAGCAGAATTCCGAAGAACAATGGAAGAGTTCCGTAGCCTTTTTAAACTTCGTCAGAATTCCGAAGAACAATGGAAAAGTTCCGTACCATTTTTAAACTTCAGCAGAATTCCGAAGAACAATGGAAGAGTTCCGTAGCATTTTTAAACTTCAGCAGAATTCCGAGAACAATGGATGAGTTCCGTAGCATTTTTAAACTTCACCAGAATTCCGAGAACAATGGAAGAGTTCCGTAGCATTTTTAAACTTCACCAGAATTCCGAGAACAATGGAAGAGTTCCGTAGCATTTTTAAACTTCAGCAGAATTCCGAAGAACAATGGAAGAGTTCCGTAGCATTTTTAAACTTCAGCAGAATTCCGAAGAACAATGGAAGAGTTCCGTTGCAGTTTTAAACTTCATCAGAATTCCGAAGAACAATGGAAGAGTTCCGCAGCATTTTTAAACTTCAGCAGAATTAAGAATAACAATGGAAGAGTTCCGTAGCATTTTTAAACTTCAGCAGAATTCCGAAGAACAATGGAAGAGTTCCGTAGCATTTTTAAATTACAGCAGAATTCCGAAGAACGATGGAAGAGTTTCGTAGCATTTTTAAACTTCAGCAGAATTAAGAATAACAATGGAAGAGTTCCGTAGCATTTTTAAACTTCAGCAGAATTAAGAATAACAATGGAAGGGTTCCGTAGCATTTTTAAACTTCAGCAGAACTCAGAAGAACAATGGAAGAGTTCCGTAGCATTTTTAAACTTCAGCAGAATTCCGAAGAACAATGGAAGAGTTCCGTAGCATTTTTAAACTTCACCAGAATACCGTGAACAATGGAAGAGTTCTGTAGCATTTTTAAACTTCAGCAGAATTCCGAAGAACAATGGAAGAGTTCCGTTGCAGTTTTAAACTTCATCAGAATTCCGAAGAACAATGGAAGAGTTCCTTAGCCTTTTTAAACTTCAGCAGAACTCAGAAGAACAATGGAAGAGTCCCGTAGCAATTTTAAACTTCAGCAGAATTCTGAAGAACAATGGAAGAGTTCCGTTGCATTTTTAAACTTCACCAGAATTCCAAGAACAATGGAAGAGTTCCGTAGCATTTTTAAACTTCTGCAGAATTCTGGAGAACAAGAGAAGAGTTCTGTAGCATTTTTAAACTTCAGAAGAATTCAGCAAAACAATGGAAGAGTTCCGTAGCATTTTTAAACTTCAGAATTCCGAAGAACAATGGATGAGTTCCGTAGCATTTTTAAACTTCAGCAGAATTCCGAAGAACAATGGAAGAGTTCCGTAGCATTTTTAAACTTCAGCAGAATTCCGAAGAACAATGGAATTGATTCGTAACATTTTTAAACTTCAGCAGAATTCCCAAGAACAATGGAAGAGCACCGTAGAATTTATAAGCTTCAGCAGAATTCTGAGAACAATGGAAGAGTTCCGTAGCATTTTTAAACTTCACCAGAATTCCAAGAACAATGGAAGAGTTCCGTAGCATTTTTAAACTTCTGCAGAATTCCGAAGAACAATGGAAGAGTTCCGTAGCATTTTTAAACTTCAGCAGAATTCCGAAGAACAATGGAAGAGTTCCGTAGCCTTTTTAAACTTCGTCAGAATTCCGAAGAACAATGGAAAAGTTCCGTACCATTTTTAAACTTCAGCAGAATTCTGAAGAACAATGGAAGAGTTCCGTAGCATTTTTAAACTTCAGCAGAATTCCGAGAACAATGGATGAGTTCCGTAGCATTTTTAAACTTCACCAGAATTCCGAGAACAATGGAAGAGTTCCGTAGCATTTTTAAACTTCACCAGAATTCCGAGAACAATGGAAGAGTTCCGTAGCATTTTTAAACTTCAGCAGAATTCCGAAGAACAATGGAAGAGTTCCGTAGCATTTTTAAACTTCAGCAGAATTCCGAAGAACAATGGAAGAGTTCCGTTGCAGTTTTAAACTTCATCAGAATTCCGAAGAACAATGGAAGAGTTCCGCAGCATTTTTAAACTTCAGCAGAATTAAGAATAACAATGGAAGAGTTCCGTAGCATTTTTAAACTTCAGCAGAATTCCGAAGAACAATGGAAGAGTTCCGTAGCATTTTTAAATTACAGCAGAATTCCGAAGAACAATGGAAGAGTTTCGTAGCATTTTTAAACTTCAGCAGAATTAAGAATAACAATGGAAGAGTTCCGTAGCATTTTTAAACTTCAGCAATATTAAGAATAACAATGGAAGGGTTCCGTAGCATTTTTAAACTTCAGCAGAACTCAGAAGAACAATGGAAGAGTTCCGTAGCATTTCTAAACTTCAGTAGAATTCCGAAGAACAATCGAAGAGTTCCGTAGTATTTTTAAACTTCAGCAGAATTCCGAAGAACAATGGAAGAGTTCCATAGCATATTTAAACTTCAGCAGAATTCCGAAGAACAATGGAAATGATCCGTAACATTTTTAAACTTCAGCAGAATTCCCAAGAACAATGGAAGAGTACCGTAGAATTTATAAACTTCAGCAGAATTCTGAGAACAATGGAAGAGTTCCGTAGCATTTTTAAACTTCACCAGAATTCCAAGAACAATGGACGAGTTCCGTAGCATTTTTAAACTTCTGCAGAATTCCGAAGAACAATGGAAGAGTTCCGTAGCATTTTTAAACTTCATCAGAATTCCGAAGAACAATGGAAGAGTTCCATAGCATTTTTAAACTTCATCAGAATTCCGAAGAACAATGGAAAATTTCCGTAGCATTTTTAAACTTCAGCAGAATTCCAAAGAAAAATGGAAGAGTTCCATAGCATTTTTAAACTTCAGCAGAATTCCGAGAACAATGGAAGAGTTCCGTAGCATTTTTAAACTTCACCAGAATTCCGAGAACAATGGAAGAGCTCCGTAGCATTTTTAAACTTCAACAGAATTCCGAGAACAATGGAAGAGTTCCGTAGCATTTTTAAACTTCAGCAGAATTCCGAAGAACAATGGAAGAGTTCCATAGCAATTTTAAACTTCACCCGAATTCCGAAGAACAATGGAAGAGTTCCGTAGCATTTTTAAACTTCAGCAGAATTCCGTGAACAATAGAAGAGTTCCGTAGCATTTTTAAACTTCAGCAGAATTCAGAAGAACAATGGAAGAGTTCCATAGCATTTTTAAATTTCAGCAGAATTCCTAAGAACAATGGAAGAGTTCTGTAGCATTTGTAAACTTCAGCAGAATTAAGAATAACAATGGAAGAGTTCCGTAGCATTTTTAAACTTCACCAGAATTCCGTGAACAATGGAAGAGTTCCGTAGCATTTTTAAACTTCAGCAGAATTCCGAAGAACAAAGGAAGTGTTCCGTAGCATTTTTAAACTTCAGCAGTATTCTAAAGAACAATGGAAGAGTTCAGTAGCATTTTCAAACTTCAGAAGAATTCCGAGAACAATGGAAGAGCTCCACAGCATTTTTAAACTTCAGCAGAATTCTGAAAAACAATGGAAGAGTTCCGTAGCATTTTTAAACTTCAGCAGAATTCTGAAGAACAAGAGAAGAGTTCTGTAGCATTTTTAAACTTCAGAAGAATTCCGCAAAACAATGGAAGAGTTCCGCAGCATTTTTAAACTTCAGCAGAATTCCGAAGAACAATGGAAGAGTTCCATAGCAATTTTAAACTTCACCCGAATTCCGAAGAACAATGGAAGAGTTCCGTAGCATTTTTAAACTTCAGCAGAATTATGAATAGCAATGGAAGAGTTCCGTAGCATTTTTAAACTTCAGCAGAATTCCGTGAACAATGGAAGAGTTCCGTAGCATTTTTAAACTTCAGCAGAATTCAGAAGAACAATGGAAGAGTTCCATAGCATTTTTAAACTTCAGCAGAATTCCGAAGAACAATGGAAGAGTTCTGTAGCATTTGTAAACTTCAGCAGAATTAAGAATAACAATGGAAGAGTTCCGTAGCATTTTTAAACTTCACCAGAATTCCGTGAACAATGGAAGAGTTCCGTAGCATTTTTAAACTTCAGCAGAATTCCGAAGAACAAAGGAAGTGTTCCGTAGCATTTTTAAACTTCAGCAGTATTCTGAAGAACAATGGAAGAGTTCCGTAGCATTTTCAAACTTCAGAAGAATTCCGAGAACAATGGAAGAGCTCCACAGCATTTTTAAACTTCAGCAGAATTCTGAAAAACAATGGAAGAGTTCCGTAGCATTTTTAAACTTCAGCAGAATTCTGAAGAACAAGAGAAGAGTTCTGTAGCATTTTTAAACTTCAGAAGAATTCCGCAAAACAATGGAAGAGTTCCGTAGCATTTTTAAACTTCAGCAGAATTCCGAAGAACAATGGATGAGTTCTGTAGCATTTTTAAACTTCAGCAGAATTCCGAAGAACAATGGAAGAGTTCCGTAGCATTTTTAAACTTCAGCAGAATTCCAAAGAACAATGGAATTGATCCGTAACATTTTTAAACTTCAGCAGAATTCCCAAGAACAATGGAAGAGCACCGTAGAATTTATGAGCTTCAGCAGAATTCTGAGAACAATGGAAGAGTTCCGTAGCATTTTTAAACTTCACCAGAATTCCAAGAACAATTCAAGAGTTCCGTAGCATTTTTAAACTTCTGCAGAATTCCGAAGAACAATGGAAAAGTTCCGTAGCATTTTTAAACTTCAGCAGAATTCCGAAGAACAATGGAAGAGTTCCGTAGCCTTTTTAAACTTCGTCAGAATTCCGAAGAACAATGGAAAAGTTCCGTACCATTTTTAAACTTCAGCAGAATTCCGAAGAGCAATGGAAGAGTTCCGTAGCATTTTTAAACTTCAGCAGAATTCCGAGAACAATGGATGAGTTCCGTAGCATTTTTAAACTTCAGCAGAATTCCGAGAACATTGGAAGAGTTCCATAGCATTTTTAAACTTCACCAGAATTCCGAGAACAATGGAAGAGTTCCATAGCATTTTTAAACTTCAGCAGAATTCCGAAGAACAATGGAAGAGTTCCGTAGCATTTGTAAACTTCAGCAGAATTCCGAAGAACAATGAAAGAGTTCCATTGCAGTTTTAAACTTCATCAGAATTCCGAAGAACAATGGAAGAGTTCCGCAGCATTTTTAAACTTCAGCAGAATTAAGAATAACAATGGAAGAGTTCCGTAGCATTTTTAAACTTCAGCAGAATTCCAAAGAACAATGGAAGAGTTCCGTAGCATTTTTAAATTACAGCAGAATTCCGAAAAACAATGGAAGAGTTCCGTAGCATTTTTAAACTTCAGCAGAATTAAGAATAACAATGGAAGAGTTCCGTAGCATTTTTAAACTTCATCAGAATTCCGAAGAACAATGGAAGAGTTCCGCAGCATTTTTAAACTTCAGCAGAATTAAGAATAACAATGGAAGAGTTCCGTAGCATTTTTAAACTTCAGCAGAATTCCGAAGAACAATGGAAGAGTTCCGAAGCATTTTTAAACTTCAGCAGAATTCCGAAAAACAATGGAGGAGTTCCGTAGCATTTTTAAATTACAGCAGAATTCCGAAGAACAATGGAAGAGTTCCGTAGCATTTTTAAACTTCAGCAGAATTCCAAGAACAATGGATGAGTTCCGCAGCATTTTTAAACTTCGTCAGAATTCCGAGAACAATGGAAGAGTTCCGTAGCATTTTTAAACTTCAGCAGAATTCCGAGGAACAATGGAAGAGTTCCGTAGCATTTTTAAACTTCAGCAGAATTCCGAAGAACAATGGAAGAGTTCCGTTGCAGTTTTAAACTTCATCAGAATTCCGAAGAACAATGGAAGAGTTCCTTAGCCTTTTTAAACTTCAGCAGAACTCAGAAGAACAATGGAAGTGTCCCATAGCAATTTTAAACTTCAGCAGAATTCTGAAGAACAATGGAAGAGTTCCGTAGCATTTTCAAACTTCACAAGAATACCGTGAACAATGAAAGAGTTCTGTAGCATTTTTAAACTTCAGCAGAATTCCGAAGAACAAAGGAAGTGTTCCGTAGCATTTTTAAACTTCAGCAGAATTCTGAAGAACAAGAGAAGAGTTCTGTAGCATTTTTAAACTTCAGAAGAATTCAGCAAAACAATGGAAGAGTTCCGTAGCATTTTTAAACTTCAGAATTCCGAAGAACAATGGGTGAGTTCCGTAGCATTTTTAAACTTCAGCAGAATTCCGAAGAACAATGGAAGAGTTCCGTAGCATTTTTAAACTTCAGCAGAATTCTGAAGAACAATGGAAGAGTTCCATAGCATTTTTAAACTTCAGCAGAATTCCGAGAACAATGGAAGAGTTCCGTAGCATTTTTAAACTTCACCAGAATTCCGAGAACAATGGAAGTGTTCCGTAGCATTTTTAAACTTCAACAGAATTCCGAGAACAATGGAAGAGTTCCGTAGCATTTTTAAACTTCAGAATTCAGAAGAACAATGGAAGAGTTCCATAGCATTTTTAAACTTCAGCAGAATTCCGAAGAACAATGGAAGAGTTCCGTAGCATTTTTAAACTTCAGCAGAATTAAGAATAACAATGGAAGAGTTCCGTGGCATTTTTAAACTTCACCAGAATTCCGTGAACAATGGAACAGTTCCGTAGCATTTTTAAACTTCAGCAGAATTCAGAAGAACAATGGAAGAGTTCCATAGCATTTTTAATCTTCAGCATAATTCCGAAGAACAATGGAAGAGTTCCGTAGCATTTGTAAACTTCAGCAGAATTAAGAATAACAATGGAAGAGTTCCGTAGCATATTTAAACTTCAGCAGAATTCCGAAGAACAATGGAAATGATCCGTAACATTTTTAAACTTCAGCAGAATTCCGAAGAACAATGGAAGAGTTCTGTAGCATTTGTAAACTTCAGCAGAATTAAGAATAACAATGGAAGAGTTCCGTAGCATTTTTAAACTTCACCAGAATTCCGTGAACAATGGAAGAGTTCCGTAGCATTTTTAAACTTCAGCAGAATTCCGAAAAACAATGGAAGAGTTCCATAGCATTTTTAAACTTCAGCAGAATTCTGAAGAACAAGAGAAGAGTTCTGTATCATTTTTAAACTTCAGAAGAATTCCGCAAAACAATGGAAGAGTTCCGTAGCATTTTTAAACTTCAGCAGAATTCCGAAGAACAATGGATGAGTTCTGTAGCATTTTTAAACTTCAGCAGAATTCCGAAGAACAATGGAAGAGTTCCGTAGCATTTTTAAACTTCAGCAGAATTCCAAAGAACAATGGAATTGATCCGTAACATTTTTAAACTTCAGCAGAATTCCCAAGAACAATGGAAGAGCACCGTAGAATTTATGAGCTTCAGCAGAATTCTGAGAACAATGGAAGAGTTCCATAGCATTTTTAAACTTCACCAGAATTCCAAGAACAATGGAAGAGTTCCATAGCATTTTTAAACTTCTGCAGAATTCCGAAGAAAAATGGAAGAGTTCCGTAGCATTTTTAAACTTCAGCAGAATTCCGAAGAACAATGGAAGAGTTCCGTAGCCTTTTTAAACTTCGTCAGAATTCCGAAGAACAATGGAAAAGTTCCGTACCATTTTTAAACTTCAGCAGAATTCCGAAGAGCAATGGAAGAGTTCCGTAGCATTTTTAAACTTCAGCAGAATTCCAAGAACAATGGATGAGTTCCGTAGCATTTTTAAACTTCACCAGAATTCCGAGAACAATGGAAGAGTTCCATAGCATTTTTAAACTTCAGCAGAATTCCGAAGAACAATGGAAGAGTTCCGTAGCATTTGTAAACTTCAGCAGAATTCCGAGAACAATGGAAGAGTTCCGTAGCATTTTTAAACTTCACCAGAATTCCGAGAACAATGGAAGAGTTCCATAGCATTTTTAAACTTCAGCAGAATTCCGAAGAACAATGGAAGAGTTCCGTAGCATTTGTAAACTTCAGCAGAATTCCGAAGAACAATGGAAGAGTTCCGTTGCAGTTTTAAACTTCATCAGAATTCCGAAGAACAATGGAAGACTTCCGCAGCATTTTTAAACTTCAGCAGAATTAAGAATAACAATGGAAGAGTTCCCTAGCATTTTTAAACTTCAGCAGAATTCCGAAGAACAATGGAAGAGTTCCGTAGCATTTTTAAATTACAGCAGAATTCCGAAAAACAATGGAAGAGTTCCGTAGCATTTTTAAACTTCAGCAGAATTAAGAAAAACAATGGAAGAGTTCGGTAGCATTTTTAAACTTCAGCAGAACTCAGAAGAACAATGGAAGAGTTCCGTAGCATTTTTAAACTTCAGCAGAATTCCGAAGAACAATCGAAGAGTTCCGTAGCATTTTTAAACTTCAGCAGAATTCCGAAGAACAATGGAAGAGTTCCGTAGCATATTTAAACTTCAGCAGAATTCCAAAGAACAATGGAAATGATCCGTAACATTTTTAAACTTCAGCAGAATTCCCAAGAACAATGGAAGAGTACCGTAGAATTTATAAACTTCAGCAGAATTCTGAGAACAATGGAAGAGTTCCGTAGCATTTTTAAACTTCACCAGAATTCCAAGAACAATGGAAAAGTTCCATAGCATTTTTAAACTTCTGCAGAATTCCGAAGAACAATGGAAGAGTTCCGTAGCATTTTTAAACTTCATCAGAATTCCGAAGAACAATGGAAGAGTTCCGCAGCATTTTTAAACTTCAGCAGAATTAAGAATAACAATGGAAGAGTTCCGTAGCATTTTTAAACTTCAGCAGAATTCCGAAGAACAATGGAAGAGTTCCGTAGCATTTTTAAATTACAGCAGAATTCCGAAGAACAATGGAAGAGTTCCGTAGCATTTTTAAACTTCAGCAGAATTAAGAATAACAATGGAAGAGTTCCGTAGCATTTTTAAACTTCAGCAGAACTCAGAAGAACAATGGAAGAGTTCCGTAGCATTTTTAAACTTCAGCAGAATTCCGAAGAACAATCGAAGAGTTCCGTAGCATTTTTAAACTTCAGCAGAATTCCGAAGAACAATGGAAGAGTTCCGTAGCATATTTAAACTTCAGCAGAATTCCGAAGAACAATGGAAATGATCCGTAACATTTTTAAACTTCAGCAGAATTCCCAAGAACAATGGAAGAGTACCGTAGAATTTATAAACTTCAGCAGAATTCTGAGAACAATGGAAGAGTTCCGTAGCATTTTTAAACTTCATCAGAATTCCAAGAACAATGGAAGAGTTCCGTAGCATTTTTAAACTACTGCAGAATTCCGAAGAACAATGGAAGAGTTCCGTAGCATTTTTAAACTTCAGCAGAATTCCAAAGAACAATGGAAGAGTTCCGTAGCATTTTTAAACTTCATCAGAATTCCGAAGAACAATGGAAAAGTTCCGTAGCATTTTTAAAATTCAGCAGAATTCCGAAGAACAATGGAAGAGTTCCATAACATTTTTAAACTTCAGCAGAATTCTGAGAACAATGGAAGAGTTCCGTAGCATTTTTAAACTTCACCAGAATTCCGAGAACAATGGAAGTGTTCCGTAGCATTTTTAAACTTCAACAGAATTCCGAGAACAATGGAAGAGTTCCGTAGCATTTTTAAACTTCAGCAGAATTCAGAAGAACAATGGAAGAGTTCCATAGCATTTTTAAACTTCAGCAGAATTCCGAAGAACAATGGAAGAGTTCCGTAGCATTTTTAAACTTCAGCAGAATTAAGAATAACAATGGAAGAGTTCCGTAGCATTTTTAAACTTCACCAGAATTCCGTGAACAATGGAAGAGTTCCGTAGCATTTTTAAACTTCAGCAGAATTCAGAAGAACAATGGAAGAGTTCCATAGCATTTTTAAACTTCAGCAGAATTCCGAAGAACAATGGAAGAGTTCCGTAGCATTTGTAAACTTCAGCAGAATTAAGAATAACAATGGAAGAGTTCCGTAGCATTTTTAAACTTCACCAGAATTCCGTGAACAATGGAAGAGTTCCGTAGCATTTTTAAACTTCAGCAGAATTCCGAAGAACAAAGGAAGTGTTCCGTAGCATTTTTAAATTTCAGCAGTATTCTGAAGAACAATGGAAGAGTTCCGTAGCATTTTCAAACTTCAGAAGAATTCCGAGAACAATGGAAGAGCTCCACAGCATTTTTAAACTTCAGCAGAATTCCGAAAAACAATGGGAGAGTTCCGTAGCATTTTTAAACTTCAGCAGAATTCCGAAGAACAATGGAAGAGTTCCGTTGCAGTTTTAAACTTCATCAGAAATCCGAAGAACAATGGAAGAGTTCCACAGCATTTTTAAACTTCAGCAGAACTCAGAAGAACAATGGAAGAGTTCCGTAGCATTTTTAAACTTCACCAGAATTCCGAGAACAATGGAAGAGTTCCGTAGCATTTTTAAACTTCAGCAGAATTCCGAAGAACAATGGAAGTGTTCCGTAGCATTTTTAAACTTCAGCAGAATTCCGAAGAACAATGGAAGAGTTCCGTTGCAGTTTTAAACTTCATCAGAATTCCGAAGAACAATGGAAGAGTTCCGTAGCATTTTTAAACTTCAGCAGAATTCCGAAGAACAATGGAAGAGTTCCGTAGCATTTTTAAACTTCACCAGAATACAGTGAACAATGGAAGAGTTCTGTAGCATTTTTAAACTTCAGCAGAATTCCGAAGAACAAAGGAAGTGTTCCGTAGCATTTTTAAACTTCAGCAGAATTCTGAAGAACAAGAGAAGAGTTCTGTAGCATTTTTAAACTTCAGCAGATTTCCGAAGAACAAAGGAAGTGTTCCGTAGCATTTTTAAACTTCAGCAGTATTCTGAAGAACAATGGAAGAGCTCCGTAGCATTTTCAAACTTCAGAAGAATTCCAAGAACAATGGAAGAGTTCCACAGCATTTTTAAACTTCAGCAGAATTCCGAAAAACAATGGAAGAGTTCCATAGCATTTTTAAACTTCAGCAGAATTCCGAAGAACAATGGAAGAGTTCCGTAGCATTTTTAAACTTCAGCAGAATTCCGAAGAACAATGGAAGAGTTCCGTAGCATTTTTAAATTACAGCAGAATTCCGAATAACAATGGAAGAATTCCGTAGCATTTTTAAACTTCAGCAGAATTCCAAGAACAATGGATGAGTTCCGCAGCATTTTTAAACTTCACCAGAATTCCGAGAACAATGGAAGAGTTCCGTAGCATTTTTAAACTTCAGCAGAATTCCGAAGAACAATGGAAGAGTTCCGTAGCATTTTTAAACTTCAGCAGAATTCCGAAGAACAATGGAAGAGTTCCGTTGCAGTTTTAAACTTCATCAGAATTCCGAAGAACAATGGAAGAGTTCCGTAGCCTTTTTAAACTTCAGCAGAACTCAGAAGAACAATGGAAGAGTCCCGTAGCAATTTTAAACTTCAGCAGAATTCCGAAGAACAATGGAAGAGTTCCGTAGCATTTTTAAACTTCACCAGAATACCGTGAACAATGGAAGAGTTCTGTAGCATTTTTAAACTTCAGCAGAATTCCGAAGAAAAAAGGAAGTGTTCCGTAGCATTTTTAAACTTCAGCAGAATTCTGAAGAACAAGAGAAGAGTTCTGTAGCATTTATAAACTTCAGAAGAATTCCGCAAAACAATGGAAGAGTTACGTAGCATTTTTAAACTTCAGCAGAATTCCGAAGAACAATGGAAGAGTTCCGTAGTATTTTTAAACTTCACCAGAATACCGTGAACAATGGAAGAGTTCTGTAGCATTTTTAAACTTCAGCAGAATTCCGAAGAACAAAGGAAGTGTTCCGTAGGATTTTTAAACTTCAGCAGAATTCTGAAGAACAATGGAAGAGTTCCGTAGCATTTTCAAACTTCAGAAGAATTCCGAGAACAATGGAAGAGCTCCACAGCATTTTTAAACTTCAGCAGAATTCCGAAGAACAATGGAAGAGTTCCGTAGCATTTTTAAACTTCAGCAGAATTCCGAAGAACAATGGAATTGATCCGTAACATTTTTAAACTTCAGCAGAATTCCCAAGAACAATGGAAGTGCACCGTAGAATTTATAAGCTTCAGCAGAATTCTGAGAACAATGGAAGAGTTCCGTAGCATTTTTAAACTTCACCAGAATTCCAAGAACAATGGAAGAGTTCCGTAGCATTTTTAAACTTCTGCAGAATTCCGAAGAACAATGGAAGAGTTCTGTAGCATTTTTAAACTTCAGCAGAATTCCGAAGAACAATGGAAGAGTTCCGTAGCCTTTTTAAACTTCGTCAGAATTCCGAAGAACAATGGAAAAGCTCCGTACCATTTTTAAACTTCAGCAGAATTCCGAAGAACAATGGAAGAGTTCCATAGCATTTTTAAACTTCAGCAGAATTCCGAGAACAATGGATGAGTTCCGTAGCATTTTTAAACTTCACCAGAATTCCGAGAACAATGAAAGAGTTCCGTAGCATTTTTAAACTTCACCAGAATTCCGAGAACAATGGAAGAGTTCCATAGCATTTTTAAACTTCTGTAGAATTCCGAAGAACAATGGAAGAGTTCCGTAGCATTTTTAAACTTCAGCAGAATTCCGAAGAACAATGGAAGAGTTCCGTTGCAGTTTTAAACTTCATCAGAATTCCGAAGAACAATGGAAGAGTTCCACAGCATTTTTAAACTTCAGCAGAACTCAGAAGAACAATGGAAGAGTTCCGTAGCATTTTTATACTTCAGCAGAATTCCGAAGAACAATCGAAGAGTTGCGTAGCATTTTTAAACTTCAGCAGAATTCCGAAGAACAATGGAAGAGTTCCGTAGCATGTTTAAACTTCAGCAGAATTCCGAAGAACAATGGAAATGATCCGTAACATTTTTAAACTTCAGCAGAATTCCGAGAACAATGGAAGAGTACCGTAGAATTTATAAACTTCATCAGAAATCTGAGAACAATGGAAGAGTTCCGTAGCATTTTTAAACTTCACCAGAATTCCAAGAACAATGGAAGAGTTCCGTAGCATTTTTAAACTTCTGCAGAATTCCGACGAACAATGGAAGAGTTCCGTAGCATTTTTAAACTTCAGCAGAATTCCGAAGAACAATGGAAGAGTTCCACAGCATTTTTAAACTTCAGCAGAATTCCGAAGAACAATGGAAGAGTTCCGTAGCATTTTCAAACTTCAGCAGAATTCCGAAGAACAATGGAATTGATCCGTAACATTTTTAAACTTCAGCAGAATTCCCAAGAACAATGGAAGAGCACCGTAGAATTTATAAGCTTCAGCAGAATTCTGAGAACAATGGAAGAGTTCCGTAGCATTTTTAAACTTCACCAGAATTCCAAGATCAATGGAAGAGTTCCGTTGCAGTTTTAAACTTCATCAGAATTCCGAAGAACAATGGAAGAGTTCCGTAGCCTTTTTAAACTTCAGCAGAACTCAGAAGAACAATGGAAGAGTCCCGTAGCATTTTTAAACTTCAACAGAATTCCGAAGAACAATGGAAGAGTTCCGTAGCATTTTTAAACTTCACCAGAATACCGTGAACAATGGAAGAGTTCTGTAGCATTTTTAAACTTCAGCAGAATTCCGAAGAACAAAGGAACTGTTCCGTAGCATTTTTAAACTTCAGCAGAATTCTGAAGAACAAGAGAAGAGTTCTGTAGCATTTTTAAACTTCAGCAGTATTCTGAAGAACAATGAAAGAGTTCCGTAGCATTTTTAAACTTCACCAGAATTCCGAGAACAATGGAAGAGTTCCATAGCATTTTTAAACTTCTGTAGAATTCCGAAGAACAATGGAAGAGTTCCGTAGCATTTTTAAACTTCAGCAGAATTCCGAAGAACAATGGAAGAGTTCCGTTGAAGTTTTAAACTTCATCAGAATTCCGAAGAACAATGGAAGAGTTCCACAGCATTTTTAAACTTCAGCAGAACTCAGAAGAACAATGGAAGAGTTCCGTAGCATTTTTATACTTCAGCAGAATTCCGAAGAACAATCGAAGAGTTGCGTAGCATTTTTAAACTTCAGCAGAATTCCGAAGAACAATGGAAGAGTTCCGTAGCATGTTTAAACTTCAGCAGAATTCCGAAGAACAATGGAAATGATCCGTAACATTTTTAAACTTCAGCAGAATTCCCAAGAACAATGGAAGAGTACCGTAGAATTTATAAACTTCATCAGAAATCTGAGAACAATGGAAGAGTTCCGTAGCATTTTTAAACTTCACCAGAATTCCAAGAACAATGGAAGAGTTCCGTAGCATTTTTAAACTTCTGCAGAATTCCGAAGAACAATGGAAGAGTTCCGTAGCATTTTTAAACTTCAGCAGAATTCCGAAGAACAATGGAAGAGTTCCACAGCATTTTTAAACTTCAGCAGAATTCCGAAGAACAATGGAAGAGTTCCGTAGCATTTTCAAACTTCAGCAGAATTCCGAAGAACAATGGAATTGATCCGTAACATTTTTAAACTTCAGCAGAATTCCCAAGAACAATGGAAGAGCACCGTAGAATTTATAAGCTTCAGCAGAATTCTGAGAACAATGGAAGAGTTCCGTAGCATTTTTAAACTTCACCAGAATTCCAAGATCAATGGATGAGTTCCGTTGCAGTTTTAAACTTCATCAGAATTCCGAAGAACAATGGAAGAGTTCCGTAGCCTTTTTAAACTTCAGCAGAACTCAGAAGAACAATGGAAGAGTCCCGTAGCATTTTTAAACTTCAACAGAATTCCGAAGAACAATGGAAGAGTTCCGTAGCATTTTTAAACTTCACCAGAATACCGTGAACAATGGAAGAGTTCTGTAGCATTTTTAAACTTCAGCAGAATTCCGAAGAACAAAGGAACTGTTCCGTAGCATTTTTAAACTTCAGCAGAATTCTGAAGAACAAGAGAAGAGTTCTGTAGCATTTTTAAACTTCAGCAGTATTCTGAAGAACAATGGAAGAGTTCCGTAGCATTTTCAAACTTCAGAAGAATTCCGAGAACAATGGAAGAGTTCCACAGCATTTTTAAACTTCAGCAGAATTCTGAAAAATAATGGAAGAGTTCCATAGCATTTTTAAACTTCAGCAGAATTCCGAAGAACAATGGAAGAGTTCCGTAGCATTTTTAAACTTCAGCAGAATTCCGAAGAACAATGGAAGAGTTCCGTAGCATTTTTTAATTACAGCAGAATTCCGAATAACAATGGAAGAGTTCCGTAGCATTTTTAAACTTCAGCAGAATTCCAAGAACTATGGATGAGTTCCGCAGCATTTTTAAACTTCACCAGAATTCCGAGAACAATGGAAGAGTTCCGTAGCATTTTTAAACTTCAGCAGAAGTCCGAAGAACAATGGAAGAGTTCCGTAGCATTTTTAAACTTCAGCAGAATTACGAAGAACAATGGAAGAGTTCCGTAGCCTTTTTAAACTTCAGCAGAACTCAGAAGAACAATGGAAGAGTCCCGTAGCAATTTTAAACTTCAGCAGAATTCCGAAGAACAATGGAAGAGTTCCGTAGCATTTTTAAACTTCACCAGAATACCGTGAACAATGGAAGAGTTCTGTAGCATTTTAAACTTCAGCAGAATTCCGAAGAACAAAGGCAGTGTTCCGTAGCATTTTTAAACTTCAGCAGAATTCTGAAGAACAAGAGAAGAGTTCTGTAGCATTTATAAACTTCAGAAGAATTCCGCAAAACAATGGAAGAGTTACGTAGCATTTTTAAACTTCAGCAGAATTCCGAAGAACAATGGAAGAGTTCCGTAGCATTTTTAAACTTCACCAGAATACCGTGAACAATGGAAGAGTTCTGTAGCATTTTTAAACTTCAGCAGAATTCCGAAGAACAAAGGAAGTGTTCCGTAGCATTTTTAAACTTCAGCAGAATTCTGAAGAACAATGGAAGAGTTCCGTAGCATTTTCAAACTTCAGAAGAATTCCGAGAACAATGGAAGAGCTCCACAGCATTTTTAAACTTCTGCAGAATTCCGAAAAACAATGGAAGAGTTCCGTAGCATTTTTAAACTTCAGCAGAATTCCGAAGAACAATGGAAGAGTTCCGTTGCAGTTTTAAACTTCATCAGAATTCCGAAGAACAATTGAAGAGTTCCACAGCATTTTTAAACTTCAGCAGAACTCAGAAGAACAATGGAAGAGTTCCGTAGCATTTTTAAACTTCAGCAGAATTCCGAGAACAATGGATGAGTTCCGCAGTCATTTTTAAACTTCACCAGAATTCCGAGAACAATGGAAGAGTTCCGTAGCATTTTTAAACTTCAGCAGAATTCTGAAGAACAAGAGAAGAGTTCTGCAGCATTTTTAAACTTCAGAAGAATTCCGAGAAAAATGGAAGAGTTCCGTAGCATTTTTAAACTTCAGCAGAATTCCGCAAAACAATGAAAGAGTTCTGTAGCATTTTTAAACTTCAGCAGAATTCCGAAGAACAATGGAAGAGTTCCGTAGCATTTTTAAACTTCAGCAGAATTCCGAAGAACAATGGAAGAGTTCCGTAGCATTTTTAAACTTCAGCAGAATTCCGAAGAACAATGGAATTGATCCGTAACATTTTTAAACTTCAGCAGAATTCCCAAGAACAATGGAAGAGCACCGTAGAATTTATAAGCTTCAGCAGAATTCTGAGAACAATGGAAGAGTTCCGTAGCATTTTTAAACTTCACCAGAATTCCAAGAACGATGGAAGAGTTCCGTAGCATTTTTAAACTTCTGAAGAATTCCGAAGAACAATGAAAGAATTCCGTAGCATTTTTAAACTTCAGCAGAATTCCGAAGAACAATGGAAGAGTTCCGTAGCATTTTTAAACTTCAGCAGAATTCCGAGAACAATGGATGAGTTCCGTAGCATTTTTAAACTTCACCAGAATTCCGAGAACAATGGAAGAGTTCCGTAGCATTTTTCAACTTCACCAGAATTCCAAGAACAATGGAAGAGTTCCATAGCATTTTTAAACTTCAGCAGAATTCCGAAGAACAATGGAAGAGTTCCGTAGCATTTTTAAACTTCAGCAGAATTCCGAAGAACAATGGAAGAGTTCCGTTGCAGTTTTAAACTTCATCAGAATTCCGAAGAACAATGGAAGAGTTCCGCAGCATTTTTAAACTTCAGCAGAACTCAGAAGAACAATGGAAGAGTTCCGTAGCATTTTTAAACTTCAGCAGAATTCCGAAGAACAATCGAACAGTTCCGTAGCATTTTTAAACTTCAGCAGAATTCCGAAGAACAATGGAAGAGTTCTGTAGCATATTTAAACTTCAGCAGAATTCCGAAGAACAATGGAAATGATCCGTAACATTTTTAAACTTCAGCAGAATTCCCAAGAACAATGGAAGAGTACCGCAGAATTTATAAGCTTCAGCAGAATTCTGAGAATAATGGAAGAGTTCCGTAGCATTTTTAAACTTCATCAGAATTCCAAAGAACAATGGAAAAGTTCCGTAGCATTTTTAAACTTCAGCAGAATTCCGAAGAACAATGGAAGAGTTCCATAGCATTTTTAAACTTCAGCAGAATTCCAAGAACAATGGAAGAGTTCCGTAGCATTTTTAAACTTCACCAGAATTGCGAGAACAATGGAAGAGTTCCGTAGCATTTTTAAACTTTAGCAGAATTCAGAAGAACAATGGATGAGTTCCATAGCATTTTTAAACTTCAGCAGAATTCCGAAGAACAATGGAAGAGTTCTGTAGCATTTTTAAACTTCAGCAGAATTAAGAATAACAATGGAAGAGTTCCGTAGCATTTTTAAACTTCAGCAGAATTCCGAGAACAATGGAAGAGTTCCGTAGCATTTTTAAACTTCAGCAGAATTCCGAAGAACAAAGGAAGTGTTCCGTAGCATTTTTAAACTTCAGCAGTATTCTGAAGAACAATGGAAGAGTTCCGAAGCATTTTCAAACTTCAGAAGAATTCCGAGAACAATGGAAGAGTTCCACAGCATTTTTAAACTTCAGCAGAATTCCGAAAAACAATGGAAGAGTTCCGTAGCATTTTTAAACTTCAGCAGAATTCCGAAGAACAATGGAAGAGTTCCGTAGCATTTTTAAACTTCAGCAGAATTCCGAAGAACAATGGAAGAGTTCCGTAGCTTTTTTAAATTACAGCAGAATTCCGAAGAACAATGGAAAAGTTCCGTAGCATTTTTAAACTTCAGCAGAATTCCGAAGAACAATGGAAGAGTTCCGTAGCATTTTTAAATTACAGCAGAATTCCGAAGAACAATGGAAGAGTTCGGTAGCATTTTTAAACTTCAGCAGAATTCCGAGAACAATGGATGAGTTCCGCAGAATTTTAAACTTCACCAGAATTCCGAGAACAATGGAAGAGTTCCGTAGCATTTTTAAACTTCAGCAGAATTCCGTAGAACAATGGAAGAGTTCCGTAGCATTTGTAAACTTCAGCAGAATCCCGAAGAACAATGGAAGAGATCCGTTGCAGTTTTAAACTTCATCAGAATTCCGAAGAACAATGGAAGAGTTCCGTAGCCTTTTTAAACTTCAGCAGAACTCAGAAGAACAATGGAAGAGTCCCGTAGCATTTTTAAACTTCAGCAGAATTCCGAAGAACAATGGAATTGATCCGTAACATTTTTAAACTTCAGCAGAATTCCCAAGAACAATGGAAGAGCACCGTAGAATTTATAAGCTTCAGCAGAATTCTGAGAACAATGGAAGAGTTCCGTAGCATTTTTAAACTTCACCAGAATTCCAAGAACAATGGAAGAGTTCCGTAGCATTTTTAAACTTCTGCAGAATTCCGAAGAACAATGAGAGAGTTCCGTAGCATTTTTAAACTTCAGCAGAATTCCGAAGAACAATGGAAGAGTTCCGTAGCATTTTTAAACTTCGTCAGAATTCCGAAGAACAATGGGAAAGTTCCGTACCATTTTTAAACTTCAGCAGAATTCCGAAGAACAATGGAAGAGTTCCGTAGCATTTTTAAACTTCAGCAGAATTCCGAGAACAATGGATGAGTTCCGTAGCATTTTTAAACTTCACCAGAATTCCGTGAACAATGAAAGAGTTCCGTAGCATTTTTAAACTTCACCAGAATTCCGAGAACAATGGAAGAGTTCCATAGCATTTTTAAACTTCTGCAGAATTCCGAAGAACAATGGAAGAGTTCCGTAGCATTTTTAAACTTCACCAGAATTCCGTGAACAATGGAAGAGCTCCGTAGCATTTTCAAACTTCAGCAGAATTCCGAAGAACAATGGAATTGATCCGTAACATTTTTAAACTTCAGCAGAATTCCCAAGAACAATGGAAGAGCACCGTAGAATTTATAAGCTTCAGCAGAATTCTGAGAACAATGGAAGAGTTCCGTAGCATTTTTAAACTTCACCAGAATTCCAAGAACAATGGAAGAGTTCCGTAGCATTTTTAAACTTCTGCAGAATTTCGAAGAACAATGGAAGAGTTCCGTAGCATTTTTAAACTTCAGCAGAATTCCGAAGAACAATGGAAGAGTTCCGTAGCCTTTTAAAACTTCGTCAGAATTCCGAAGAACAATGGAAAAGTTCCGTACCATTTTTAAACTTCAGCAGAATTCCGAAGAACAATGGAAGAGTTCCGTAGCATTTTTAAACTTCAGCAGAATTCCGAGAACAATGGATGAGTTCCGTAGCATTTTTAAACTTCACCAGAATTCCGAGAACAATGGAAGAGTTCCGTAGCATTTTTAAACTTCACCAGAATTCCGAGAACAATGGAAGAGTTCCATAGCATTTTTAAACTTCAACAGAATTCCGAAGAACAATAGAAGAGTTCCGTAGCATTTTTAAACTTCAGCAGAATTCCGAAGAACAATGGAAGAGTTCCGTTGCAGTTTTAAACTTCATCAGAATTCCGAAGAACAATGGAAGAGTTCCGCAGCATTTTTAAACTTCAGCAGAACTCAGAAGAACAATGGAAGAGTTCCGTAGCATTTTTAAACTTCAGCAGAATTCCGAAGAACAATCGAAGAGTTCCGTAGCATTTTTAAACTTCAGCAGAATTCCAAAGAACAATGGAAGAGTTCCGTAGCATATTTAAACTTCAGCAGAATTCCGAAGAACAATGGAAATGATCCGTAACATTTTTAAACTTCAGCAGAATTCCCAAGAACAATGGAAGAGTACCGTAGAATTTATAAACTTCAGCAGAATTCTGAGAACAATGGAAGAGTTCCGTAGCATTTTTAAACTTCACCAGAATTCCAAGAACAATGGAAGAGTTCCGTAGCATTTTTAAACTTCTGCAGAATTCCGAAAAACAATGGAAGAGTTCCGTAGCATTTTTAAACTTCAGCAGAATTCCGAAGAACAATGGAAGAGTTCCGTAGCATTTTTAAACTTCATCAGAATTCCGAAGAACAATGGAAAAGTTCCGTAGCATTTTTAAACTTCAGCAGAATTCCGAAGAAAAATGGAAGAGTTCCGTAGCATTTTTAAACTTCTGCAGAATTCCGAAAAACAATGGAAGAGTTCCGTAGCATTTTTAAACTTCAGCAGAATTCCGAAGAACAATGGAAGAGTTCCGTAGCATTTTTAAACTTCATCAGAATTCCGAAGAACAATGGAAAAGTTCCGTAGCATTTTTAAACTTCAGCAGAATTCCGAAGAAAAATGTAAGAGTTCCGTAGCATTTTTAAACTTCATCAGAATTCCGAAGAACAATGGAAAAGTTCCGTAGCATTTTTAAACTTCAGCAGAATTCCGAAGAAAAATGGAAGAGTTCCGTAGTATTTTTAAACTTCAGCAGAATTCCGAGAACAATGGAAGAGTTCCGTAGCATTTTTAAACTTCACCAGAATACCGTGAACAATGGAAGAGTTCTGTAGCATTTTTAAACTTCAGCAGAATTCCGAAGAACAAAGGAAGTGTTCCGTAGCATTTTTAAACTTCAGCAGTATTCTGAAGAACAATGGAAGAGTTCCGTAGCATTTTCAAACTTCAAAAGAATTCCGAGAACAATGGAAGAGTTCCACAGCATTTTTAAACTTCGGCAGAATTCCGAAAAACAATGGAAGAGTTCCGTAGCATTTTTAAACTTCAGCAGAATTCCGAAGAACAATGGAAGAGTTCCGTAGCATTTTTAAACTTCAGTAGAATTCCGAAGAACAATGGAAGAGTTCCGTAGCATTTTTAAATTACAGCAGAATTCCGAAGAACAATGGAAGAGTTCCGTAGCATGTTTAAACTTCAGCAGAATTAAGAATAACAATGGAAGAGTTCCGTAGCATTTTTAAACTTCAGCAGAACTCAGAAGAACAATGGAAGAGTTCTGTAACATTTTTAAACTTCAGCAGAATTCCGAAGAACAATCAAAGAGTTCCGTAGCATTTTTAAACTTCAGCAGAATTCCGAAGAACAATGGAAGAGTTCCGTAGCATATTTAAACTTCAGCAGAATTCCGAAGAACAATGGAAATGATCCGTAACATTTTTAAACTTCAGCAGAATTCCCAAGAACAATGGAAGAGTACCGTAGAATTTATAAACTTCAGCAGAATTCTGAGAACAATGGAAGAGTTCCGTAGCATTTTTAAACTTCACCAGAATTCCAAGAACAATGGAAGATTTCCGTAGCATTTTTAAACTTCTGCAGAATTCCGAAGAACAATGGAAGAGTTCCGTAGCATTTTTAAACTTCAGCAGAATTCCGAAGAACAATGGAAGAGTTCCGTAGCATTTTTAAACTTCATCAGAATTCTGAAGAACAATGGAAAAGTTCCGTAGCATTTTTAAACTTCAGCAGAATTCCGAAGAACAATGGAAGAGTTCCATAGCATTTTTAAACTTCAGCAGAATTCTGAGAACAAAGGAAGAGTTCCGTAGCATTTTTAAACTTCACCAGAATTCCGAGAACAATGGAAGAGTTCCGTAGCATTTTTAAACTTCAACAGAATTCCGAGAACAATGGAAGAGTTCCGTAGCATTTTTAAACTTCAGCAGAATTCAGAAGAACAATGGAAGAGTTCCATAGCATTTTTAAACTTCAGCAGAATTCCGAAGAACAATGGAAGAGTTCCGTAGCATTTTTAAACTTCCGCAGAATTAAGAATAACAATGGAAGAGTTCCGTAGCATTTTTAAACTTCACCAGAATTCCGTGAACAATGGAAGAGTTCCGTAGCATTTTTAAACTTCAGCAGAATTCAGAAGAAAAATGGAAGAGTTCCATAGCATTTTTAGACTTCAGCAGAATTCCGAAGAACAATGGAAGAGTTCCGTAGCATTTGTAAACTTCAGCAGAATTAAGAATAACAATGGAAGAGTTCCGTAGCATTTTTAAACTTCACCAGAATTCCGTGAACATTGGAAGAGTTCCGTAGCATTTTTAAACTTCAGCAGAATTTCGAAGAACAAAGGAAGTGTTCCGTAGCATTTTTAAACTTCAGCAGTATTCTGAAGAACAATGGAAGAGTTCCGTAGCATTTTCAAACTTCAGAAGAATTCCAAGAACAATGGAAGAGCTCCACAGCATTTTTAATCTTCAGCAGAATTCCGAAAAACAATGGAAGAGTTCCGTAGCATTTTTAAACTTCAGCAGAATTCCGAAGAACAATGGAAGAGTTCCGTAGCATTTTTAAATTACAGCAGAATTCCGAAGAACAATGGAAGAGTTCTGTAGCATTTTTAAACTTCAGCAGAATTCCGAGAACAATGGATGAGTTCGCAGTCATTTTTAAACTTCAGCAGAATTCCGAGAACAATGGAAGAGTTCCGTAGCATTTTTAAACTTCAGCAGAATTCCGAAGAACAATGGAAGTGTTCCGTAGCATTTTTAAACTTCAGCAGAATTCCGAAGAACAATGGAAGAGTTCCGTTGCAGTTTTAAACTTCATCAGAATTCCGAAGAACAATGGAAGAGTTCCGTAGCCTTTTTAAACTTCAGCAGAACTCAGAAGAACAATGGAAGAGTCCCGTAGCATTTTTAAACTTCAGCAGAATTCCGAAGAACAATGGAAGAGTTCCGTAGCATTTTTAAACTTCACCAGAATACCGTGAACAATGGAAGAGTTCTGTAGCATTTTTAAACTTCAGCAGAATTCGGAAGAACAAAGGAAGTGTTCCGTAGCATTTTTAAACTTCAGCAGAATTCTGAAGAACAAGAGAAGAGTTCTGTAGCATTTTTAAACTTCAGCAGAATTCCGAAGAACAAAGGAAGTGTTCCGTAGCATTTTTAAACTTCAGCAGTATTCTGAAGAACAATGGAAGAGTTCCGTAGCATTTTCAAACTTCAGAAGAATTCCGAGAACAATGGAAGAGTTCCACAGCATTTTTAAACTTCAGCAGAATTCCGAAAAACAATGGAAGAGTTCCATAGCATTTTTAAACTTCAGCAGAATTCCGAAGAACAATGGAAGAGTTCCGTAGCATTTTTAAACTTCAGCAGAATTCCGAAGAACAATGGAAGAGTTCCGTAGCATTTTTAAATTACAGCAGAATTCCGAAGAACAATGGAAGAGTTCCGTAGCATTTTTAAACTTCATCAGAATTCCAAGAACAATGGATGAGTTCCGCAGCATTTTTAAACTTCACCAGAATTCCGAGAACAATGGAAGAGTTCCGTAGCATTTTTAAACTTCAGCAGAATTCCGAAGAACAATGGAAGAGTTCCGTAGCATTTTTCAACTTCAGCAGAATTCCGAAGAACAATGGAAGAGTTCCGTTGCAATTTTAAACTTCATCAGAATTCCAAAGAACAATGGAAGAGTTCCGTAGCCTTTTTAAACTTCAGCAGAACTCAGAAGAACAATGGAAGTGTCCCGTAGCAATTTTAAACTTCAGCAGAATTCCGAAGAACAATGGAAGAGTTCCGTAGCATTTTTAAACTTCACCAGAATACCGTGAACAATGGAAGAGTTCTGTAGCATTTTTAAACTTCAGCAGAATTCCGAAGAACAAAGGAAGTGTTCCGTAGCATTTTTAAACTTCAGCAGAATTCCGAAGAACAATGGATGAGTTCCGTAGCATTTTTAAACTTCAGCAGAATTCCGAAGAACAATGGAAAAGTTCCGTAGCATTTTTAAACTTCAGCAGAATTCCGAAGAACAATGGAATTGATCCGTAACATTTTTAAACTTCAGCAGAATTCCCAAGAACAATGGAAGAGCACCGTAGAATTTATAAGCTTCAGCAGAATTCTGAGAACAATGGAAGAGTTCCGTAGCATTTTTAAACTTCACCAGAATTCCAAGAACAATGGAAGAGTTCCGTAGCATTTTTAAACTTCTGCAGAATTCCGAAGAACAATGGAAGAATTCCGTAGCATTTTTAAACTTCAGCAGAATTCCGAAGAACAATGGAAGAGTTCCGTAGCCTTTTTAAACTTCGTCAGAATTCCGAAGAACAATGGGAAAGTTCCGTACCATTTTTAAACTTCAGCAGAATTCCGAAGAACAATGGAAGAGTTCCGTAGCATTTTTAAACTTCAGCAGAATTCCGAGAACAATGGATGAGTTCCGTAGCATTTTTAAACTTCACCAGAATTCCGAGAACAATGAAAGAGTTCCGTAGCATTTTTTAAACTTCACCAGAATTCCAAGAACAATGGAAGAGTTCCATAGCATTTTTAAACTTCTGCAGAATTCCAAAGAACAATGGAAGAGTTCCGTAGCATTTTTAAACTTCACCAGAATTCCGTGAACAATGGAAGAGCTCCGTAGCATTTTCAAACTTCAGCAGAATTCCGAAGAACAATGGAATTGATCCGTAACATTTTTAAACTTCAGCAGAATTCCCAAGAACAATGGAAGAGCACCGTAGAATTTATAAGCTTCAGCAGAATTCTGAGAACAATGGAAGAGTTCCGTAGCATTTTTAAACTTCACCAGAATTCCAAGAACAATGGAAGAGTTCCGTAGCATTTTTAAACTTCTGCAGAATTTCGAAGAACAATGGAAGAGTTCCGTAGCATTTTTAAACTTCAGCAGAATTCCGAAGAACAATGGAAGAGTTCCGTAGCCTTTTAAAACTTCGTCAGAATTCCGAAGAACAATGGAAAAGTTCCGTACCATTTTTAAACTTCAGCAGAATTCCGAAGAACAATGGAAGAGTTCCGTAGCATTTTTAAACTTCAGCAGAATTCCGAGAACAATGGATGAGTTCCGTAGCATTTTTAAACTTCACCAGAATTCCGAGAACAATGGAAGAGTTCCGTAGCATTTTTAAACTTCACCAGAATTCCGAGAACAATGGAAGAGTTCCATAGCATTTTTAAACTTCAGCAGAATTCCGAAGAACAATAGAAGAGTTCCGTAGCATTTTTAAACTTCAGCAGAATTCCGAAGAACAATGGAAGAGTTCCGTTGCAGTTTTAAACTTCATCAGAATTCCGAAGAACAATGGAAGAGTTCCGCAGCATTTTTAAACTTCAGCAGAACTCAGAAGAACAATGGAAGAGTTCAGTAGCATTTTTAAACTTCAGCAGAATTCCGAAGAACAATCGAAGAGTTCCGTAGCATTTTTAAACTTCAGCAGAATTCCAAAGAACAATGGAAGAGTTCCGTAGCATATTTAAACTTCAGCAGAATTCCGAAGAACAATGGAAATGATCCGTAACATTTTTAAACTTCAGCAGAATTCCCAAGAACAATGGAAGAGTACCGTAGAATTTATAAACTTCAGCAGAATTCTGAGAACAATGGAAGAGTTCCGTAGCATTTTTAAACTTCACCAGAATTCCCAAGAACAATGGAAGAGTACCGTAGAATTTATAAACTTCAGAAGAATTCCGCAAAACAAGGGAAGAGTTCCGTAGCATTTTTAAACTTCAGCAGAATTCCCAAGAACAATGGAAGAGCACCGTAGAATTTATAAGCTTCAGCAGAATTCTGAGAACAATGGAAGAGTTCCGTAGCATTTTTAAACTTCACCAGAATTCCAAGAACAATGGAAGAGTTCCGTAGCATTTTTAAACTTCTGCAGAATTCCGAAGAACAATGGAAGAATTCCGTAGCATTTTTAAACTTCAGCAGAATTCCGAAGAACAATGGAAGAGTTCCGTAGCCTTTTTAAACTTCGTCAGAATTCCGAAGAACAATGGGAAAGTTCCGTACCATTTTTAAACTTCAGCAGAATTCCGAAGAACAATGGAAGAGTTCCGTAGCATTTTTAAACTTCAGCAGAATTCCGAGAACAATGGATGAGTTCCGTAGCATTTTTAAACTTCACCAGAATTCCGAGAACAATGAAAGAGTTCCGTAGCATTTTTAAACTTCACCAGAATTCCGAGAACAATGGAAGAGTTCCATAGCATTTTTAAACTTCTGCAGAATTCCAAAGAACAATGGAAGAGTTCCGTAGCATTTTTAAACTTCACCAGAATTCCGTGAACAATGGAAGAGCTCCGTAGCATTTTCAAACTTCAGCAGAATTCCGAAGAACAATGGAAGAGTTCCATAGCATTTTTAAACTTCAGCAGAATTCCGAAGAACAATAGAAGAGTTCCGTAGCATTTTTAAACTTCAGCAGAATTCCGAAGAACAATGGAAGAGTTCCGTTGCAGTTTTAAACTTCATCAGAATTCCGAAGAACAATGGAAGAGTTCCGCAGCATTTTTAAACTTCAGCAGAACTCAGAAGAACAATGGAAGAGTTCCATAGCATTTTTAAACTTCAGCAGAATTCCGAAGAACAATCGAAGAGTTCCGTAGCATTTTTAAACTTCAGCAGAATTCCAAAGAACAATGGAAGAGTTCCGTAGCATATTTAAACTTCAGCAGAATTCCGAAGAACAATGGAAATGATCCGTAACATTTTTAAACTTCAGCAGAATTCCCAAGAACAATGGAAGAGTACCGTAGAATTTATAAACTTCAGCAGAATTCTGAGAACAATGGAAGAGTTCCGTAGCATTTTTAAACTTCACCAGAATTCCAAGAACAATGGAAAAGTTCCGTAGCATTTTTAAACTTCTGCAGAATTCCGAAAAACAATGGAACAGTTCCGTAGCATTTTTAAACTTCAGCAGAATTCCGAAGAACAATGGAAGAGTTCCGTAGCATTTTTAAACTTCATCAGAATTCCGAAGAACAATGGAAAAGTTCCGTAGCATTTTTAAACTTCAGCAGAATTCCGAAGAAAAATGGAAGAGTTCCGTAGCATTTTTAAACTTCAGCAGAATTCCGAGAACAATGGAAGAGTTCCGTAGCATTTTTAAACTTCACCAGAATTCCGAGAACAATGGAAGAGTTCCGAAGCATTTTTAAACTTCAGCAGAATTCAGAAGAACAATGGAAGAGTTCCATAGCATTTTTAAACTTCAGCAGAATTCCAAAGAACAATGGAAGAGTTCCGTAGCATTTTTAAACTTCACCAGAATTCCGTGAACAATGGAAGAGTTCCGTAGCATTTTTAAACTTCAGCAGAATTCCGAAGAACAAAGGAAGTGTTCCGTAGCATTTTTAAACTTCAGCAGAATTCCGAAGAACAATGGAAGAGTTCCGTAGCATTTTCAAACTTCAGCAGAATTCCCAAGAACAATGGAAGAGCACCGTAGAATTTATAAGCTTCAGCAGAATTCTGAGAACAATGAAAGAGTTCCGTAGCATTTTTAAACTTCACCAGAATTCCAAGAACAATGGAAGAGTTCCGTAGCATTTTTAAACTTCTGCAGAATTCCGAAGAACAATGGAAGAGTTCCGTAGCATTTTTAAACTTCAGCAGAATTCCGAAGAACAATGGAAGAGTTCCGTAGCCTTTTTAAACTTCGTCAGAATTCCGAAGAACAATGGAAAAGTTCCGTACCATTTTTAAACTTCAGCAGAATTCTGAAGAACAATGGAAGAGTTCCGTAGCATTTTTAAACTTCAGCAGAATTCCGAGAACAATGGATGAGTTCCGTAGCATTTTTAAACTTCACCAGATTTCCGAGAACAATGGAAGTATTCCGTAGCATTTTTAAACTTCAACAGAATTCTTGAGAACAATGGAAGAGTTCCATAGCATTTTTAAACTTCAGCAGAATTCCGAAGAACAATAGAAGAGTTCCGTAGCATTTTTAAACTTCAGCAGAATTCCGAAGAACAATGGAAGAGTTCCGTTGCAGTTTTAAACTTCATCAGAATTCCGAAGAACAATGGAAGAGTTCCGCAGCATTTTTAAACTTCAGCAGAACTCAGAAGAACAATGGAAGAGTTCCGTAGCATTTTTAAACTTCAGCAGAATTCCAAAGAACAATCGAAGAGTTCCGTAGCATTTTTAAACTTCAGCAGAATTCCAAAGAACAATGGAAGAGTTCCGTAGTATATTTAAACTTCAGCAGAATTCCGAAGAACAATGGAAATGATCCGTAATATTTTTAAACTTCAGCAGAATTCCCAAGAACAATGGAAGAGTACCGTAGAATTCATAAACTTCAGCAGAATTCTGAGAACAATGGAAGAGTTCCGTAGCATTTTTAAACTTCACCAGAATTCCAAGAACAATGGAAGAGTTCCGTAGCATTTTTAAACTTCTGCAGAATTCCGAAGAACAATGGAAGAGTTCCGTAGCATTTTTAAACTTCAGCAGAATTCCGAAGAACAATGGAAGAGTTCCGTAGCATTTTTAAACTTCATCAGAATTCCGAAGAACAATGGAAAAGTTCCGTAGCATTTTTAAACTTCAGCAGAATTCCGAAGAACAATGGAAGAGTTCCATAGCATTTTTAAACTTCAGCAGAATTCCGAGAACAATGGAAGAGTTCCGTAGCATTTTTAAACTTCACCAGAAGTCCGAGAACAATGGAAGAGTTCCGTAGCATTTTTAAACTTCAACAGAATTCCGAGAACAATGGAAGAGTTCTGTAGCATTTTTAAACTTCAGCAGAATTCAGAAGAACAATGGAAGAGTTCCATAGCATTTTTAAACTTCAGCAGAATTCCAAAGAACAATGGAAGAGTTCCGTAGCATTTTTAAACTTCACCAGAATTCCGTGAACAATGGAAGAGTTCCGTAGCATTTTCAAACTTCAGCAGAATTCCGAAGAACAATGGAATTGATCCGTAACATTTTTAAACTTCAGCAGAATTCCCAAGAACAATGGAAGAGCACCGTAGAATTTATAAGCTTCAGCAGAATTCTGAGAACAATGGAAGAGTTCCGTAGCATTTTTAAACTTCACCAGAATTCCAAGAACAATGGAAGAGTTCCGTAGCATTTTTAAACTTCTGCAGAATTCCAAAGAACAATGGAAGAGTTCCGTAGCATTTTTAAACTTCAGCAGAATTCCGAAGAACAATGGAAGAGTTCCGTAGCCTTTTTAAACTTCGTCAGAATTCCGAAGAACAATGGAAAAGTTCCGTACCATTTTTAAACTTCAGCAGAATTCCGAAGAACAATGGAAGAGTTCCGTAGCATTTTTAAACTTCAGCAGAATTCCGAGAACAATGGATGAGTTCCGCAGCATTTTTAAACTTCACCAGAATTCCGAGAACAATGGAAGAGTTCCGTAGCATTTTTAAACTTCACCAGAATTCCGAGAACAATGGAAGATTTCCATAGCATTTTTAAACTTCAGCAGAATTCCGAAGAACAATAGAAGAGTTCCGTAGCATTTTTAAACTTCAGCAGAATTCCGAAGAACAATGTAAGAGTTCCGTTGCAGTTTTAAACTTCATCAGAATTCCGAAGAACAATGGAAGAGTTCCGCAGCATTTTTAAACTTCAGCAGAACTCAGAAGAACAATGGAAGAGTTCCGTAGCATTTTTAAACTTCAGCAGAATTCCGAAGAACAATCGAAGAGTTCCGTAGCATTTTTAAACTTCAGCAGAATTCCAAAGAACAATGGAAGAGTTCCGTAGAATATTTAAACTTCAGCAGAATTCCGAAGAACAATGGAAATGATCCGTAACATTTTTAAACTTCAGCAGAATTCCCAAGAACAATGGAAGAGTACCGTAGAATTTATAAACTTCAGCAGAATTCTGAGAACAATGGAAGAGTTCCGTAGCATTTTTAAACTTCACCAGAATTCCAAGAACAATGGAAGAGTTCCGTAGCATTTTTAAACTTCTGCAGAATTCCGAAGAACAATGGAAGAGTTCCGTAGCATTTTTAAACTTCAGCAGAATTCCGAACAACAATGGAAGAGTTCCACAGCATTTTTAAACTTCAGCAGAATTCCGAAGAACAATGGAAGAGTTCCGTAGCATTTTCTAACTTCAGCAGAATTCCAAAGAACAATGGAATTGATCCGTAACATTTTTAAACTTCAGCAGAATTCCCAAGAACAATGGAAGAGTTCCGTAGCATTTTTAAACTTCAGCAGAATTCCGAGAACAATGGAAGAGTTCCGTAGCATTTTTAAACTTCACCAGAATTCCGAGAACAATGGAAGAGTTCCGAAGCATTTTTAAACTTTAGCAGAATTCAGAAGAACAATGGAAGAGTTCCATAGCATTTTTAAACTTCAGCAGAATTCCAAAGAACAATGGAAGAGTTCCGTAGCATTTTTAAACTTCACCAGAATTCCGTGAACAATGGAAGAGTTCCGTAGCATTTTTAAACTTCAGCAGAATTCCGAAGAACAAAGGAAGTGTTCCGTAGCATTTTTAAACTTCAGCAGAATTCCGAAGAACAATGGAAGAGTTCCGTAGCATTTTCAAACTTCAGCAGAATTCCCAAGAACAATGGAAGAGCACCGTAGAATTTATAAGCTTCAGCAGAATTCTGAGAACAATGGAAGAGTGCGTAGCATTTTTAAACTTCACCAGAATTCCGAAGAACAATGGAAGAGTTCCGCAGCATTTTTAAACTTCAGCAGAACTCAGAAGAACAATGGAAGAGTTCCGTAGCATTTTTAAACTTCAGCAGAATTCCAAAGAACAATCGAAGAGTTCCGTAGCATTTTTAAACTTCAGCAGAATTCCAAAGAACAATGGAAGAGTTCCGTAGTATATTTAAACTTCAGCAGAATTCCGAAGAACAATGGAAATGATCCGTAATATTTTTAAACTTCAGCAGAATTCCCAAGAACAATGGAAGAGTACCGTAGAATTCATAAACTTCAGCAGAATTCTGAGAACAATGGAAGAGTTCCGTAGCATTTTTAAACTTCACCAGAATTCCAAGAACAATGGAAGAGTTCCGTAGCATTTTTAAACTTCTGCAGAATTCCGAAGAACAATGGAAGAGTTCCGTAGCATTTTTAAACTTCAGCAGAATTCCGAAGAACAATGGAAGAGTTCCGTAGCATTTTTAAACTTCATCAGAATTCCGAAGAACAATGGAAAAGTTCCGTAGCATTTTTAAACTTCAGCAGAATTCCGAAGAACAATGGAAGAGTTCCAAAGCATTTTTAAACTTCAGCAGAATTCCGAGAACAATGGAAGAGTTCCGTAGCATTTTTAAACTTCACCAGAAGTCCGAGAACAATGGAAGAGTTCCGTAGCATTTTTAAACTTCAACAGAATTCCGAGAACAATGGAAGAGTTCTGTAGCATTTTTAAACTTCAGCAGAATTCAGAAGAACAATGGAAGAGTTCCATAGCATTTTTAAACTTCAGCAGAATTCCAAAGAACAATGGAAGAGTTCCGTAGCATTTTTAAACTTCACCAGAATTCCGTGAACAATGGAAGAGTTCCGTAGCATTTTCAAACTTCAGCAGAATTCCGAAGAACAATGGAATTGATCCGTAACATTTTTAAACTTCAGCAGAATTCCCAAGAACAATGGAAGAGCACCGTAGAATTTATAAGCTTCAGCAGAATTCTGAGAACAATGGAAGAGTTCCGTAGCATTTTTAAACTTCACCAGAATTCCAAGAACAATGGAAGAGTTCCGTAGCATTTTTAAACTTCTGCAGAATTCCAAAGAACAATGGAAGAGTTCCGTAGCATTTTTAAACTTCAGCAGAATTCCGAAGAACAATGGAAGAGTTCCGTAGCCTTTTTAAACTTCGTCAGAATTCCGAAGAACAATGGAAAAGTTCCGTACCATTTTTAAACTTCAGCAGAATTCCGAAGAACAATGGAAGAGTTCCGTAGCATTTTTAAACTTCAGCAGAATTCCGAGAACAATGGATGAGTTCCGCAGCATTTTTAAACTTCACCAGAATTCCGAGAACAATGGAAGAGTTCCGTAGCATTTTTAAACTTCACCAGAATTCCGAGAACAATGGAAGATTTCCATAGCATTTTTAAACTTCAGCAGAATTCCGAAGAACAATAGAAGAGTTCCGTAGCATTTTTAAACTTCAGCAGAATTCCGAAGAACAATGTAAGAGTTCCGTTGCAGTTTTAAACTTCATCAGAATTCCGAAGAACAATGGAAGAGTTCCGCAGCATTTTTAAACTTCAGCAGAACTCAGAAGAACAATGGAAGAGTTCCGTAGCATTTTTAAACTTCAGCAGAATTCCGAAGAACAATCGAAGAGTTCCGTAGCATTTTTAAACTTCAGCAGAATTCCAAAGAACAATGGAAGAGTTCCGTAGAATATTTAAACTTCAGCAGAATTCCGAAGAACAATGGAAATGATCCGTAACATTTTTAAACTTCAGCAGAATTCCCAAGAACAATGGAAGAGTACCGTAGAATTTATAAACTTCAGCAGAATTCTGAGAACAATGGAAGAGTTCCGTAGCATTTTTAAACTTCACCAGAATTCCAAGAACAATGGAAGAGTTCCGTAGCATTTTTAAACTTCTGCAGAATTCCGAAGAACAATGGAAGAGTTCCGTAGCATTTTTAAACTTCAGCAGAATTCCGAACAACAATGGAAGAGTTCCACAGCATTTTTAAACTTCAGCAGAATTCCGAAGAACAATGGAAGAGTTCCGTAGCATTTTCTAACTTCAGCAGAATTCCAAAGAACAATGGAATTGATCCGTAACATTTTTAAACTTCAGCAGAATTCCCAAGAACAATGGAAGAGTTCCGTAGCATTTTTAAACTTCAGCAGAATTCCGAGAACAATGGAAGAGTTCCGTAGCATTTTTAAACTTCACCAGAATTCCGAGAACAATGGAAGAGTTCCGAAGCATTTTTAAACTTTAGCAGAATTCAGAAGAACAATGGAAGAGTTCCATAGCATTTTTAAACTTCAGCAGAATTCCAAAGAACAATGGAAGAGTTCCGTAGCATTTTTAAACTTCACCAGAATTCCGTGAACAATGGAAGAGTTCCGTAGCATTTTTAAACTTCAGCAGAATTCCGAAGAACAAAGGAAGTGTTCCGTAGCATTTTTAAACTTCAGCAGAATTCCGAAGAACAATGGAAGAGTTCCGTAGCATTTTCAAACTTCAGCAGAATTCCCAAGAACAATGGAAGAGCACCGTAGAATTTATAAGCTTCAGCAGAATTCTGAGAACAATGGAAGAGTGCGTAGCATTTTTAAACTTCACCAGAATTCCAAGAACAATGGAAGAGTTCCGTAGCATTTTTAAACTTCTGCAGAATTCCGAAGAACAATGGAAGAGTTCCGTAGCATTTTTAAACTTCAGCAGAATTCCGAAAAACAATGGAAGAGTTCCGTAGCCTTTTTAAACTTCGTCAGAATTCCGAAGAACAATGGAAAAGTTCCGTACCATTTTTAAACTTCAGCAGAATTCCGAAGAACAATGGAAGAGTTCCGTAGCATTTTTAAACTTCAGCAGAATTCCGAGAACAATGGATGAGTTCCGTAGCATTTTTAAACTTCACCAGATTTCCGAGAACAATGGAAGAATTCCGTGGCATTTTTAAACTTCACCAGAATTCCGAGAACAATGGAAGAGTTCCATAGCATTTTTAAACTTCAGCAGAAATCCGAAGAACAATAGAAGAGTTCCGTAGCATTTTTAAACTTCAGCAGAATTCCGAAGAACAATGGAAGAGTTCCGTTGCAGTTTTAAACTTCATCAGAATTCCGAAGAACAATGGAAGAGTTCCGCAGCATTTTTAAACTTCAGCAGAACTCAGAAGAACAATGGAAGAGTTCCGTAGCATTTTTAAACTTCAGCAGAATTCCGAAGAACAATCGAAGAGTTCCGTAGCATTTTTAAACTTCAGCAGAATTCCAAAGAACAATGGAAGAGTTCCGTAGCATATTTAAACTTCAGCAGAATTCCGAAGAACAATGGAAATGATCCGTAATATTTTTAAACTTCAGCAGAATTCCCAAGAACAATGGAAGAGTACCGTAGAATTCATAAACTTCAGCAGAATTCTGAGAACAATGGAAGAGTTCCGTAGCATTTTTAAACTTCACCAGAATTCCAAGAACAATGGAAGAGTTCCGTAGCATTTTTAAACTTCTGCAGAATTCCGAAGAACAATGGAAGAGTTCCGTAGCATTTTTAAACTTCAGCAGAATTCCGAAGAACAATGGAAGAGTTCCGTAGCATTTTTAAACTTCATCAGAATTCCGAAGAACAATGGAAAATTTCCGTAGCATTTTTAAACTTCAGCAGAATTCCGAAGAACAATGGAAGAGTTCCATAGCATTTTTAAACTTCAGCAGAATTCCGAGAACAATGGAAGAGTTCCGTAGCATTTTTAAACTTCAGCAGAATTCAGAAGAACAATGGAAGAGTTCCATAGCATTTTTAAACTTCAGCAGAATTCCAAAGAACAATGGAAGAGTTCCGTAGCATTTTTAAACTTCACCAGAATTCCGTGAACAATGGAAGAGTTCCGTAGCATTTTCAAACTTCAGCAGAATTCCGAAGAACAATGGAATTGATCCGTAACATTTTTAAACTTCAGCAGAATTCCCAAGAACAATGGAAGAGCACCGTAGAATTTATAAGCTTCAGCAGAATTCTGAGAACAATGGAAGAGTTCCGTAGCATTTTTAAACTTCACCAGAATTCCAAGAACAATGGAAGAGTTCCGTAGCATTTTTAAACTTCTGCAGAATTCCGAAGAACAATGGAAGAGTTCCGTAGCATTTTTAAACTTCAGCAGAATTCCGAAGAACAATGGAAGAGTTCCGTAGCCTTTTTAAACTTCGTCAGAATTCCGAAGAACAATGGAAAAGTTCCGTACCATTTTTAAACTTCAGCAGAATTCCGAAGAACAATGGAAGAGTTCCGTAGCATTTTTAAACTTCAGCAGAATTCCGAGAACAAAAGAAGAGTTCCGTAGCATTTTTAAACTTCACCAGAATTCCGAGAACAATGGAAGAGTTCCGTAGCATTTTTAAACTTCACCAGAATTCCGAGAACAATGGAAGATTTCCATAGCATTTTTAAACTTCAGCAGAATTCCGAAGAACAATAGAAGAGTTCCGTAGCATTTTTAAACTTCAGCAGAATTCCGAAGAACAATGGAAGAGTTCCGTAGCATTTTTAAACTTCAGCAGAATTCCAAAGAACAATCGAAGAGTTCCGTAGCATTTTTAAACTTCAGCAGAATTCCAAAGAACAATGGAAGAGTTCCGTAGTATATTTAAACTTCAGCAGAATTCCGAAGAACAATGGAAATGATCCGTAATATTTTTAAACTTCAGCAGAATTCCCAAGAACAATGGAAGAGTACCGTAGAATTCATAAACTTCAGCAGAATTCTGAGAACAATGGAAGAGTTCCGTAGCATTTTTAAACTTCACCAGAATTCCAAGAACAATGGAAGAGTTCCGTAGCATTTTTAAACTTCTGCAGAATTCCGAAGAACAATGGAAGAGTTCCGTAGCATTTTTAAACTTCAGCAGAATTCCGAAGAACAATGGAAGAGTTCCGTAGCATTTTTAAACTTCATCAGAATTCCGAAGAACAATGGAAAAGTTCCGTAGCATTTTTAAACTTCAGCAGAATTCCGAAGAACAATGGAAGAGTTCCATAGCATTTTTAAACTTCAGCAGAATTCCGAGAACAATGGAAGAGTTCCGTAGCATTTTTAAACTTCACCAGAAGTCCGAGAACAATGGAAGAGTTCCGTAGCATTTTTAAACTTCAACAGAATTCCGAGAACAATGGAAGAGTTCTGTAGCATTTTTAAACTTCAGCAGAATTCAGAAGAACAATGGAAGAGTTCCATAGCATTTTTAAACTTCAGCAGAATTCCAAAGAACAATGGAAGAGTTCCGTAGCATTTTTAAACTTCACCAGAATTCCGTGAACAATGGAAGAGTTCCGTAGCATTTTCAAACTTCAGCAGAATTCCGAAGAACAATGGAATTGATCCGTAACATTTTTAAACTTCAGCAGAATTCCCAAGAACAATGGAAGAGCACCGTAGAATTTATAAGCTTCAGCAGAATTCTGAGAACAATGGAAGAGTTCCGTAGCATTTTTAAACTTCACCAGAATTCCAAGAACAATGGAAGAGTTCCGTAGCATTTTTAAACTTCTGCAGAATTCCAAAGAACAATGGAAGAGTTCCGTAGCATTTTTAAATTTCAGCAGAATTCCGAAGAACAATGGAAGAGTTCCGTAGCCTTTTTAAACTTCGTCAGAATTCCGAAGAACAATGGAAAAGTTCCGTACCATTTTTAAACTTCAGCAGAATTCCGAAGAACAATGGAAGAGTTCCGTAGCATTTTTAAACTTCAGCAGAATTCCGAGAACAATGGATGAGTTCCGCAGCATTTTTAAACTTCACCAGAATTCCGAGAACAATGGAAGAGTTCCGTAGCATTTTTAAACTTCACCAGAATTCCGAGAACAATGGAAGATTTCCATAGCATTTTTAAACTTCAGCAGAATTCCGAAGAACAATAGAAGAGTTCCGTAGCATTTTTAAACTTCAGCAGAATTCCGAAGAACAATGTAAGAGTTCCGTTGCAGTTTTAAACTTCATCAGAATTCCGAAGAACAATGGAAGAGTTCCGCAGCATTTTTAAACTTCAGCAGAACTCAGAAGAACAATGGAAGAGTTCCGTAGCATTTTTAAACTTCAGCAGAATTCCGAAGAACAATCGAAGAGTTCCGTAGCATTTTTAAACTTCAGCAGAATTCCAAAGAACAATGGAAGAGTTCCGTAGAATATTTAAACTTCAGCAGAATTCCGAAGAACAATGGAAATGATCCGTAACATTTTTAAACTTCAGCAGAATTCCCAAGAACAATGGAAGAGTACCGTAGAATTTATAAACTTCAGCAGAATTCTGAGAACAATGGAAGAGTTCCGTAGCATTTTTAAACTTCACCAGAATTCCAAGAACAATGGAAGAGTTCCGTAGCATTTTTAAACTTCTGCAGAATTCCGAAGAACAATGGAAGAGTTCCGTAGCATTTTTAAACTTCAGCAGAATTCCGAACAACAATGGAAGAGTTCCACAGCATTTTTAAACTTCAGCAGAATTCCGAAGAACAATGGAAGAGTTCCGTAGCATTTTCTAACTTCAGCAGAATTCCAAAGAACAATGGAATTGATCCGTAACATTTTTAAACTTCAGCAGAATTCCCAAGAACAATGGAAGAGTTCCGTAGCATTTTTAAACTTCAGCAGAATTCCGAGAACAATGGAAGAGTTCCGTAGCATTTTTAAACTTCACCAGAATTCCGAGAACAATGGAAGAGTTCCGAAGCATTTTTAAACTTTAGCAGAATTCAGAAGAACAATGGAAGAGTTCCATAGCATTTTTAAACTTCAGCAGAATTCCAAAGAACAATGGAAGAGTTCCGTAGCATTTTTAAACTTCACCAGAATTCCGTGAACAATGGAAGAGTTCCGTAGCATTTTTAAACTTCAGCAGAATTCCGAAGAACAAAGGAAGTGTTCCGTAGCATTTTTAAACTTCAGCAGAATTCCGAAGAACAATGGAAGAGTTCCGTAGCATTTTCAAACTTCAGCAGAATTCCCAAGAACAATGGAAGAGCACCGTAGAATTTATAAGCTTCAGCAGAATTCTGAGAACAATGGAAGAGTGCGTAGCATTTTTAAACTTCACCAGAATTCCAAGAACAATGGAAGAGTTCCGTAGCATTTTTAAACTTCTGCAGAATTCCGAAGAACAATGGAAGAGTTCCGTAGCATTTTTAAACTTCAGCAGAATTCCGAAAAACAATGGAAGAGTTCCGTAGCCTTTTTAAACTTCGTCAGAATTCCGAAGAACAATGGAAAAGTTCCGTACCATTTTTAAACTTCAGCAGAATTCCGAAGAACAATGGAAGAGTTCCGTAGCATTTTTAAACTTCAGCAGAATTCCGAGAACAATGGATGAGTTCCGTAGCATTTTTAAACTTCACCAGATTTCCGAGAACAATGGAAGAATTCCGTGGCATTTTTAAACTTCACCAGAATTCCGAGAACAATGGAAGAGTTCCATAGCATTTTTAAACTTCAGCAGAAATCCGAAGAACAATAGAAGAGTTCCGTAGCATTTTTAAACTTCAGCAGAATTCCGAAGAACAATGGAAGAGTTCCGTTGCAGTTTTAAACTTCATCAGAATTCCGAAGAACAATGGAAGAGTTCCGCAGCATTTTTAAACTTCAGCAGAACTCAGAAGAACAATGGAAGAGTTCCGTAGCATTTTTAAACTTCAGCAGAATTCCGAAGAACAATCGAAGAGTTCCGTAGCATTTTTAAACTTCAGCAGAATTCCAAAGAACAATGGAAGAGTTCCGTAGCATATTTAAACTTCAGCAGAATTCCGAAGAACAATGGAAATGATCCGTAATATTTTTAAACTTCAGCAGAATTCCCAAGAACAATGGAAGAGTACCGTAGAATTCATAAACTTCAGCAGAATTCTGAGAACAATGGAAGAGTTCCGTAGCATTTTTAAACTTCACCAGAATTCCAAGAACAATGGAAGAGTTCCGTAGCATTTTTAAACTTCTGCAGAATTCCGAAGAACAATGGAAGAGTTCCGTAGCATTTTTAAACTTCAGCAGAATTCCGAAGAACAATGGAAGAGTTCCGTAGCATTTTTAAACTTCATCAGAATTCCGAAGAACAATGGAAAATTTCCGTAGCATTTTTAAACTTCAGCAGAATTCCGAAGAACAATGGAAGAGTTCCATAGCATTTTTAAACTTCAGCAGAATTCCGAGAACAATGGAAGAGTTCCGTAGCATTTTTAAACTTCAGCAGAATTCAGAAGAACAATGGAAGAGTTCCATAGCATTTTTAAACTTCAGCAGAATTCCAAAGAACAATGGAAGAGTTCCGTAGCATTTTTAAACTTCACCAGAATTCCGTGAACAATGGAAGAGTTCCGTAGCATTTTCAAACTTCAGCAGAATTCCGAAGAACAATGGAATTGATCCGTAACATTTTTAAACTTCAGCAGAATTCCCAAGAACAATGGAAGAGCACCGTAGAATTTATAAGCTTCAGCAGAATTCTGAGAACAATGGAAGAGTTCCGTAGCATTTTTAAACTTCACCAGAATTCCAAGAACAATGGAAGAGTTCCGTAGCATTTTTAAACTTCTGCAGAATTCCGAAGAACAATGGAAGAGTTCCGTAGCATTTTTAAACTTCAGCAGAATTCCGAAGAACAATGGAAGAGTTCCGTAGCCTTTTTAAACTTCGTCAGAATTCCGAAGAACAATGGAAAAGTTCCGTACCATTTTTAAACTTCAGCAGAATTCCGAAGAACAATGGAAGAGTTCCGTAGCATTTTTAAACTTCAGCAGAATTCCGAGAACAAAAGAAGAGTTCCGTAGCATTTTTAAACTTCACCAGAATTCCGAGAACAATGGAAGAGTTCCGTAGCATTTTTAAACTTCACCAGAATTCCGAGAACAATGGAAGATTTCCATAGCATTTTTAAACTTCAGCAGAATTCCGAAGAACAATAGAAGAGTTCCGTAGCATTTTTAAACTTCAGCAGAATTCCGAAGAACAATGGAAGAGTTCCGTTGCAGTTTTAAACTTCATCAGAATTCCGAAGAACAATGGAAGAGTTCCGCAGCATTTTTAAACTTCAGCAGAACTCAGAAGAACAATGGAAGAGTTCCGTAGCATTTTTAAACTTCAGCAGAATTCCGAAGAACAATCGAAGAGTTCCGTAGCATTTTTAAACTTCAGCAGAATTCCAAAGAACAATGGAAGAGTTCCGTAGCATATTTAAACTTCAGCAGAATTCCGAAGAACAATGGAAATGATCCGTAACATTTTTAAACTTCAGCAGAATTCCCAAGAACAATGGAAGAGTACCGTAGAATTTATAAACTTCAGCAGAATTCTGAGAACAATGGAAGAGTTCCGTAGCATTTTTAAAACTTCACCAGAATTCCAAGAACAATGGAAGAGTTCCGTAGCATTTTTAAACTTCTGCAGAATTCCAAAGAACAATGGAAGAGTTCCGTAGCATTTTTAAACTTCAGCAGAATTCCGAAGAACAATGGAAAAGTTCCATAGCATTTTTAAACTTCAGCAGAATTCCGAAGAACAATGGAAGAGTTCCATAGCATTTTTAAACTTCAGCAGAATTCCGAGAACAATGGAAGAGTTCCGTAGCATTTTTAAACTTCACCAGAATTCCGAGAACAATGGAAGAGTTCCGTAGCATTTTTAAACTTCAACAGAATTCCGAGAACAATGGAAGAGTTCCGTAGCATTTTTAAACTTCAGCAGAATTCAGAAGAACAATGGAAGAGTTCCATAGCATTTTTAAACTTCAGCAGAATTCCAAAGAACAATGGAAGAGTTCCGTAGCATTTTTAAACTTCACCAGAATTCCATGAACAATGGAAGAGTTCCGTAGCATTTTTAAACTTCAGCAGAATTCCGAAGAACAAAGGAAGTGTTCCGTAGCATTTTTAAACTTCAGCAGAATTCCGAAGAACAATGGAAGAGTTCCGTAGCATTTTCAAACTTCAGCAGAATTCCCAAGAACAATGGAAGAGAACCGTAGAATTTATAAGCTTCAGCAGAATTCTGAGTACAATGGAAGAGTTCCGTAGCATTTTTAAACTTCACCAGAATTCCAAGAACAATGGAAGAGTTCCGTAGCATTTTTAAACTTCTGCAGAATTCCGAAGAACAATGGAAGAGTTCCGTAGCATTTTTAAACTTCAGCAGAATTCCGAAGAACAATGGAAGAGTTCCGTAGCCTTTTTAAACTTCGTCAGAATTCCGAAGAACAATGGAAAAGTTCCGTACCATTTTTAAACTTCAGCAGAATTCCGAAGAACAATGGAAGAGTTCCGTAGCATTTTTAAACTTCAGCAGAATTCCGAGAACAATGGATGAGTTCCGTAGCATTTTTAAACTTCACCAGATTTCCGAGAACAATGGAAGAATTCCGTAGCATTTTTAAACTTCACCAGAATTCCGAGAACAATGGAAGAGTTCCATAGCATTTTTAAACTTCAGCAGAATTCCGAAGAACAATAGAAGAGTTCCGTAGCATTTTTAAACTTCAGCAGAATTCCGAAGAACAATGGAAGAGTTCCGTTGCAGTTTTAAACTTCATCAGAATTCCGAAGAACAATGGAAGAGTTCCGCAGCATTTTTAAACTTCAGCAGAACTCAGAAGAACAATGGAAGAGTTCCGTAGCATTTTTAAACTTCAGCAGAATTCCGAAGAACAATCGAAGAGTTCCGTAGCATTTTTAAACTTCAGCAGAATTCCAAAGAACAATGGAAGAGTTCCGTAGCATATTTAAACTTCAGCAGAATTCCGAAGAACAATGGAAATGATCCGTAATATTTTTAAACTTCAGCAGAATTCCCAAGAACAATGGAAGAGTACCATAGAATTCATAAACTTCAGCAGAATTCTGAGAACAGTGGAAGAGTTCCGTAGCATTTTTAAACTTCACCAGAATTCCAAGAACAATGGAAGAGTTCCGTAGCATTTTTAAACTTCTGCAGAATTCCGAAGAACAATGGAAGAGTTCCGTAGCATTTTTAAACTTCAGCAGAATTCCGAAGAACAATGGAAGAGTTCCGTAGCATTTTTAAACTTCATCAGAATTCCGAAGAACAATGGAAAAGTTCCGTAGCATTTTTAAACTTCAGCAGAATTCCGAAGAACAATGGAAGAGTTCCATAGCATTTTTAAACTTCAGCAGAATTCCGAGAACAATGGAAGAGTTCTGTAGCATTTTTAAACTTCACCAGAATTCCGAGAACAATGGAAGAGTTCCGTAGCATTTTTAAACTTCAACAGAATTCCGAGAACAATGGAAGAGTTCCGTAGCATTTTTAAACTTCAGCAGAATTCAGAAGAACAATGGAAGAGTTCCATAGCATTTTTAAACTTCAGCAGAATTCCAAAGAACAATGGAAGAGTTCCGTAGCATTTTTAAACTTCACCAGAATTCCGTGAACAATGGAAGAGTTCCGTAGCATTTTCAAACTTCAGCAGAATTCCGAAGAACAATGGAATTGATCCGTAACATTTTTAAACTTCAGCAGAATTCCCAAGAACAATGGAAGAGCACCGTAGAATTTATAAGCTTCAGCAGAATTCTGAGAACAATGGAAGAGTTCCGTAGCATTTTTAAACTTCACCAGAATTCCAAGAACAATGGAAGAGTTCCGTAGCATTTTTAAACTTCGTCAGAATTCCGAAGAACAATGGAAGAGTTCCGCAGCATTTTTAAACTTCAGCAGAACTCAGAAGAACAATGGAAGAGTTCCGTAGCATTTTTAAACTTCAGCAGAATTCCGAAGAACAATCGAAGAGTTCCGTAGCATTTTTAAACTTCAGCAGAATTCCAAAGAACAATGGAAGAGTTCCGTAGCATATTTAAACTTCAGCAGAATTCCGAAGAACAATGGAAATGATCCGTAATATTTTTAAACTTCAGCAGAATTCCCAAGAACAATGGAAGAGTACCATAGAATTCATAAACTTCAGCAGAATTCTGAGAACAGTGGAAGAGTTCCGTAGCATTTTTAAACTTCACCAGAATTCCAAGAACAATGGAAGAGTTCCGTAGCATTTTTAAACTTCTGCAGAATTCCGAAGAACAATGGAAGAGTTCCGTAGCCTTTTTAAACTTCGTCAGAATTCCGAAGAACAATGGAAAAGTTCCGTACCATTTTTAAACTTCAGCAGAATTCCGAAGAACAATGGAAGAGTTCCGTAGCATTTTTAAACTTCAGCAGAATTCCGAGAACAATGGATGAGTTCCGCAGCATTTTTAAACTTCACCAGAATTCCGAGAACAATGGAAGAGTTCCGTAGCATTTTTAAACTTCACCAGAATTCCGAGAACAATGGAAGATTTCCATAGCATTTTTAAACTTCAGCAGAATTCCGAAGAACAATAGAAGAGTTCCGTAGCATTTTTAAACTTCAGCAGAATTCCGAAGAACAATGTAAGAGTTCCGTTGCAGTTTTAAACTTCATCAGAATTCCGAAGAACAATGGAAGAGTTCCGCAGCATTTTTAAACTTCAGCAGAACTCAGAAGAACAATGGAAGAGTTCCGTAGCATTTTTAAACTTCAGCAGAATTCCGAAGAACAATCGAAGAGTTCCGTAGCATTTTTAAACTTCAGCAGAATTCCAAAGAACAATGGAAGAGTTCCGTAGAATATTTAAACTTCAGCAGAATTCCGAAGAACAATGGAAATGATCCGTAACATTTTTAAACTTCAGCAGAATTCCCAAGAACAATGGAAGAGTACCGTAGAATTTATAAACTTCAGCAGAATTCTGAGAACAATGGAAGAGTTCCGTAGCATTTTTAAACTTCACCAGAATTCCAAGAACAATGGAAGAGTTCCGTAGCATTTTTAAACTTCTGCAGAATTCCGAAGAACAATGGAAGAGTTCCGTAGCATTTTTAAACTTCAGCAGAATTCCGAACAACAATGGAAGAGTTCCACAGCATTTTTAAACTTCAGCAGAATTCCGAAGAACAATGGAAGAGTTCCGTAGCATTTTCTAACTTCAGCAGAATTCCAAAGAACAATGGAATTGATCCGTAACATTTTTAAACTTCAGCAGAATTCCCAAGAACAATGGAAGAGTTCCGTAGCATTTTTAAACTTCAGCAGAATTCCGAGAACAATGGAAGAGTTCCGTAGCATTTTTAAACTTCACCAGAATTCCGAGAACAATGGAAGAGTTCCGAAGCATTTTTAAACTTTAGCAGAATTCAGAAGAACAATGGAATAGTTCCATAGCATTTTTAAACTTCAGCAGAATTCCAAAGAACAATGGAAGAGTTCCGTAGCATTTTTAAACTTCACCAGAATTCCGTGAACAATGGAAGAGTTCCGTAGCATTTTTAAACTTCAGCAGAATTCCGAAGAACAAAGGAAGTGTTCCGTAGCATTTTTAAACTTCAGCAGAATTCCGAAGAACAATGGAAGAGTTCCGTAGCATTTTCAAACTTCAGCAGAATTCCCAAGAACAATGGAAGAGCACCGTAGAATTTATAAGCTTCAGCAGAATTCTGAGAACAATGGAAGAGTGCGTAGCATTTTTAAACTTCACCAGAATTCCAAGAACAATGGAAGAGTTCCGTAGCATTTTTAAACTTCTGCAGAATTCCGAAGAACAATGGAAGAGTTCCGTAGCATTTTTAAACTTCAGCAGAATTCCGAAAAACAATGGAAGAGTTCCGTAGCCTTTTTAAACTTCGTCAGAATTCCGAAGAACAATGGAAAAGTTCCGTACCATTTTTAAACTTCAGCAGAATTCCGAAGAACAATGGAAGAGTTCCGTAGCATTTTTAAACTTCAGCAGAATTCCGAGAACAATGGATGAGTTCCGTAGCATTTTTAAACTTCACCAGATTTCCGAGAACAATGGAAGAATTCCGTGGCATTTTTAAACTTCACCAGAATTCCGAGAACAATGGAAGAGTTCCATAGCATTTTTAAACTTCAGCAGAAATCCGAAGAACAATAGAAGAGTTCCGTAGCATTTTTAAACTTCAGCAGAATTCCGAAGAACAATGGAAGAGTTCCGTTGCAGTTTTAAACTTCATCAGAATTCCGAAGAACAATGGAAGAGTTCCGCAGCATTTTTAAACTTCAGCAGAACTCAGAAGAACAATGGAAGAGTTCCGTAGCATTTTTAAACTTCAGCAGAATTCCGAAGAACAATCGAAGAGTTCCGTAGCATTTTTAAACTTCAGCAGAATTCCAAAGAACAATGGAAGAGTTCCGTAGCATATTTAAACTTCAGCAGAATTCCGAAGAACAATGGAAATGATCCGTAATATTTTTAAACTTCAGCAGAATTCCCAAGAACAATGGAAGAGTACCGTAGAATTCATAAACTTCAGCAGAATTCTGAGAACAATGGAAGAGTTCCGTAGCATTTTTAAACTTCACCAGAATTCCAAGAACAATGGAAGAGTTCCGTAGCATTTTTAAACTTCTGCAGAATTCCGAAGAACAATGGAAGAGTTCCGTAGCATTTTTAAACTTCAGCAGAATTCCGAAGAACAATGGAAGAGTTCCGTAGCATTTTTAAACTTCATCAGAATTCCGAAGAACAATGGAAAATTTCCGTAGCATTTTTAAACTTCAGCAGAATTCCGAAGAACAATGGAAGAGTTCCATAGCATTTTTAAACTTCAGCAGAATTCCGAGAACAATGGAAGAGTTCCGTAGCATTTTTAAACTTCAGCAGAATTCAGAAGAACAATGGAAGAGTTCCATAGCATTTTTAAACTTCAGCAGAATTCCAAAGAACAATGGAAGAGTTCCGTAGCATTTTTAAACTTCACCAGAATTCCGTGAACAATGGAAGAGTTCCGTAGCATTTTCAAACTTCAGCAGAATTCCGAAGAACAATGGAATTGATCCGTAACATTTTTAAACTTCAGCAGAATTCCCAAGAACAATGGAAGAGCACCGTAGAATTTATAAGCTTCAGCAGAATTCTGAGAACAATGGAAGAGTTCCGTAGCATTTTTAAACTTCACCAGAATTCCAAGAACAATGGAAGAGTTCCGTAGCATTTTTAAACTTCTGCAGAATTCCGAAGAACAATGGAAGAGTTCCGTAGCATTTTTAAACTTCAGCAGAATTCCGAAGAACAATGGAAGAGTTCCGTAGCCTTTTTAAACTTCGTCAGAATTCCGAAGAACAATGGAAAAGTTCCGTACCATTTTTAAACTTCAGCAGAATTCCGAAGAACAATGGAAGAGTTCCGTAGCATTTTTAAACTTCAGCAGAATTCCGAGAACAAAAGAAGAGTTCCGTAGCATTTTTAAACTTCACCAGAATTCCGAGAACAATGGAAGAGTTCCGTAGCATTTTTAAACTTCACCAGAATTCCGAGAACAATGGAAGATTTCCATAGCATTTTTAAACTTCAGCAGAATTCCGAAGAACAATAGAAGAGTTCCGTAGCATTTTTAAACTTCAGCAGAATTCCGAAGAACAATGGAAGAGTTCCGTTGCAGTTTTAAACTTCATCAGAATTCCGAAGAACAATGGAAGAGTTCCGCAGCATTTTTAAACTTCAGCAGAACTCAGAAGAACAATGGAAGAGTTCCGTAGCATTTTTAAACTTCAGCAGAATTCCGAAGAACAATCGAAGAGTTCCGTAGCATTTTTAAACTTCAGCAGAATTCCAAAGAACAATGGAAGAGTTCCGTAGCATATTTAAACTTCAGCAGAATTCCGAAGAACAATGGAAATGATCCGTAACATTTTTAAACTTCAGCAGAATTCCCAAGAACAATGGAAGAGTACCGTAGAATTTATAAACTTCAGCAGAATTCTGAGAACAATGGAAGAGTTCCGTAGCATTTTTAAACTTCACCAGAATTCCAAGAACAATGGAAGAGTTCCGTAGCATTTTTAAACTTCTGCAGAATTCCAAAGAACAATGGAAGAGTTCCGTAGCATTTTTAAACTTCAGCAGAATTCCGAAGAACAATGGAAAAGTTCCATAGCATTTTTAAACTTCAGCAGAATTCCGAAGAACAATGGAAGAGTTCCATAGCATTTTTAAACTTCAGCAGAATTCCGAGAACAATGGAAGAGTTCCGTAGCATTTTTAAACTTCACCAGAATTCCGAGAACAATGGAAGAGTTCCGTAGCATTTTTAAACTTCAACAGAATTCTGAGAACAATGGAAGAGTTCCGTAGCATTTTTAAACTTCAGCAGAATTCAGAAGAACAATGGAAGAGTTCCATAGCATTTTTAAACTTCAGCAGAATTCCAAAGAACAATGGAAGAGTTCCGTAGCATTTTTAAACTTCACCAGAATTCCATGAACAATGGAAGAGTTCCGTAGCATTTTTAAACTTCAGCAGAATTCCGAAGAACAAAGGAAGTGTTCCGTAGCATTTTTAAACTTCAGCAGAATTCCGAAGAACAATGGAAGAGTTCCGTAGCATTTTCAAACTTCAGCAGAATTCCCAAGAACAATGGAAGAGAACCGTAGAATTTATAAGCTTCAGCAGAATTCTGAGTACAATGGAAGAGTTCCGTAGCATTTTTAAACTTCACCAGAATTCCAAGAACAATGGAAGAGTTCCGTAGCATTTTTAAACTTCTGCAGAATTCCGAAGAACAATGGAAGAGTTCCGTAGCATTTTTAAACTTCAGCAGAATTCCGAAGAACAATGGAAGAGTTCCGTAGCCTTTTTAAACTTCGTCAGAATTCCGAAGAACAATGGAAAAGTTCCGTACCATTTTTAAACTTCAGCAGAATTCCGAAGAACAATGGAAGAGTTCCGTAGCATTTTTAAACTTCAGCAGAATTCCGAGAACAATGGATGAGTTCCGTAGCATTTTTAAACTTCACCAGATTTCCGAGAACAATGGAAGAATTCCGTAGCATTTTTAAACTTCACCAGAATTCCGAGAACAATGGAAGAGTTCCATAGCATTTTTAAACTTCAGCAGAATTCCGAAGAACAATAGAAGAGTTCCGTAGCATTTTTAAACTTCAGCAGAATTCCGAAGAACAATGGAAGAGTTCCGTTGCAGTTTTAAACTTCATCAGAATTCCGAAGAACAATGGAAGAGTTCCGCAGCATTTTTAAACTTCAGCAGAACTCAGAAGAACAATGGAAGAGTTCCGTAGCATTTTTAAACTTCAGCAGAATTCCGAAGAACAATGGAAGAGTTCCGTAGCATTTTTAAACTTCAGCAGAATTCCGAAGAACAATGGAAGAGTTCCGTAGCATTTTTAAACTTCATCAGAATTCCGAAGAACAATGGAAAATTTCCGTAGCATTTTTAAACTTCAGCAGAATTCCGAAGAACAATGGAAGAGTTCCATAGCATTTTTAAACTTCAGCAGAATTCCGAGAACAATGGAAGAGTTCCGTAGCATTTTTAAACTTCAGCAGAATTCAGAAGAACAATGGAAGAGTTCCATAGCATTTTTAAACTTCAGCAGAATTCCAAAGAACAATGGAAGAGTTCCGTAGCATTTTTAAACTTCACCAGAATTCCGTGAACAATGGAAGAGTTCCGTAGCATTTTCAAACTTCAGCAGAATTCCGAAGAACAATGGAATTGATCCGTAACATTTTTAAACTTCAGCAGAATTCCCAAGAACAATGGAAGAGCACCGTAGAATTTATAAGCTTCAGCAGAATTCTGAGAACAATGGAAGAGTTCCGTAGCATTTTTAAACTTCACCAGAATTCCAAGAACAATGGAAGAGTTCCGTAGCATTTTTAAACTTCTGCAGAATTCCGAAGAACAATGGAAGAGTTCCGTAGCATTTTTAAACTTCAGCAGAATTCCGAAGAACAATGGAAGAGTTCCGTAGCCTTTTTAAACTTCGTCAGAATTCCGAAGAACAATGGAAAAGTTCCGTACCATTTTTAAACTTCAGCAGAATTCCGAAGAACAATGGAAGAGTTCCGTAGCATTTTTAAACTTCAGCAGAATTCCGAGAACAAAAGAAGAGTTCCGTAGCATTTTTAAACTTCACCAGAATTCCGAGAACAATGGAAGAGTTCCGTAGCATTTTTAAACTTCACCAGAATTCCGAGAACAATGGAAGATTTCCATAGCATTTTTAAACTTCAGCAGAATTCCGAAGAACAATAGAAGAGTTCCGTAGCATTTTTAAACTTCAGCAGAATTCCGAAGAACAATGGAAGAGTTCCGTTGCAGTTTTAAACTTCATCAGAATTCCGAAGAACAATGGAAGAGTTCCGCAGCATTTTTAAACTTCAGCAGAACTCAGAAGAACAATGGAAGAGTTCCGTAGCATTTTTAAACTTCAGCAGAATTCCGAAGAACAATCGAAGAGTTCCGTAGCATTTTTAAACTTCAGCAGAATTCCAAAGAACAATGGAAGAGTTCCGTAGCATATTTAAACTTCAGCAGAATTCCGAAGAACAATGGAAATGATCCGTAACATTTTTAAACTTCAGCAGAATTCCCAAGAACAATGGAAGAGTACCGTAGAATTTATAAACTTCAGCAGAATTCTGAGAACAATGGAAGAGTTCCGTAGCATTTTTAAACTTCACCAGAATTCCAAGAACAATGGAAGAGTTCCGTAGCATTTTTAAACTTCTGCAGAATTCCAAAGAACAATGGAAGAGTTCCGTAGCATTTTTAAACTTCAGCAGAATTCCGAAGAACAATGGAAAAGTTCCATAGCATTTTTAAACTTCAGCAGAATTCCGAAGAACAATGGAAGAGTTCCATAGCATTTTTAAACTTCAGCAGAATTCCGAGAACAATGGAAGAGTTCCGTAGCATTTTTAAACTTCACCAGAATTCCGAGAACAATGGAAGAGTTCCGTAGCATTTTTAAACTTCAACAGAATTCCGGGAACAATGGAAGAGTTCCGTAGCATTTTTAAACTTCAGCAGAATTCAGAAGAACAATGGAAGAGTTCCATAGCATTTTTAAACTTCAGCAGAATTCCAAAGAACAATGGAAGAGTTCCGTAGCATTTTTAAACTTCACCAGAATTCCATGAACAATGGAAGAGTTCCGTAGCATTTTTAAACTTCAGCAGAATTCCGAAGAACAAAGGAAGTGTTCCGTAGCATTTTTAAACTTCAGCAGAATTCCGAAGAACAATGGAAGAGTTCCGTAGCATTTTCAAACTTCAGCAGAATTCCCAAGAACAATGGAAGAGAACCGTAGAATTTATAAGCTTCAGCAGAATTCTGAGTACAATGGAAGAGTTCCGTAGCATTTTTAAACTTCACCAGAATTCCAAGAACAATGGAAGAGTTCCGTAGCATTTTTAAACTTCTGCAGAATTCCGAAGAACAATGGAAGAGTTCCGTAGCATTTTTAAACTTCAGCAGAATTCCGAAGAACAATGGAAGAGTTCCGTAGCCTTTTTAAACTTCGTCAGAATTCCGAAGAACAATGGAAAAGTTCCGTACCATTTTTAAACTTCAGCAGAATTCCGAAGAACAATGGAAGAGTTCCGTAGCATTTTTAAACTTCAGCAGAATTCCGAGAACAATGGATGAGTTCCGTAGCATTTTTAAACTTCACCAGATTTCCGAGAACAATGGAAGAATTCCGTAGCATTTTTAAACTTCACCAGAATTCCGAGAACAATGGAAGAGTTCCATAGCATTTTTAAACTTCAGCAGAATTCCGAAGAACAATAGAAGAGTTCCGTAGCATTTTTAAACTTCAGCAGAATTCCGAAGAACAATGGAAGAGTTCCGTTGCAGTTTTAAACTTCATCAGAATTCCGAAGAACAATGGAAGAGTTCCGCAGCATTTTTAAACTTCAGCAGAACTCAGAAGAACAATGGAAGAGTTCCGTAGCATTTTTAAACTTCAGCAGAATTCCGAAGAACAATCGAAGAGTTCCGTAGCATTTTTAAACTTCAGCAGAATTCCAAAGAACAATGGAAGAGTTCCGTAGCATATTTAAACTTCAGCAGAATTCCGAAGAACAATGGAAATGATCCGTAATATTTTTAAACTTCAGCAGAATTCCCAAGAACAATGGAAGAGTACCATAGAATTCATAAACTTCAGCAGAATTCTGAGAACAGTGGAAGAGTTCCGTAGCATTTTTAAACTTCACCAGAATTCCAAGAACAATGGAAGAGTTCCGTAGCATTTTTAAACTTCTGCAGAATTCCGAAGAACAATGGAAGAGTTCCGTAGCATTTTTAAACTTCAGCAGAATTCCGAAGAACAATGGAAGAGTTCCGTAGCATTTTTAAACTTCATCAGAATTCCGAAGAACAATGGAAAAGTTCCGTAGCATTTTTAAACTTCAGCAGAATTCCGAAGAACAATGGAAGAGTTCCATAGCATTTTTAAACTTCAGCAGAATTCCGAGAACAATGGAAGAGTTCTGTAGCATTTTTAAACTTCAACAGAATTCCGAGAACAATGGAAGAGTTCCGTAGCATTTTTAAACTTCAGCAGAATTCAGAAGAACAATGGAAGAGTTCCATAGCATTTTTAAACTTCAGCAGAATTCCAAAGAACAATGGAAGAGTTCCGTAGCATTTTTAAACTTCACCAGAATTCCGTGAACAATGGAAGAGTTCCGTAGCATTTTCAAACTTCAGCAGAATTCCGAAGAACAATGGAATTGATCCGTAACATTTTTAAACTTCAGCAGAATTCCCAAGAACAATGGAAGAGCACCGTAGAATTTATAAGCTTCAGCAGAATTCTGAGAACAATGGAAGAGTTCCGTAGCATTTTTAAACTTCACCAGAATTCCAAGAACAATGGAAGAGTTCCGTAGCATTTTTAAACTTCGTCAGAATTCCGAAGAACAATGGAAGAGTTCCGCAGCATTTTTAAACTTCAGCAGAACTCAGAAGAACAATGGAAGAGTTCCGTAGCATTTTTAAACTTCAGCAGAATTCCGAAGAACAATCGAAGAGTTCCGTAGCATTTTTAAACTTCAGCAGAATTCCAAAGAACAATGGAAGAGTTCCGTAGCATATTTAAACTTCAGCAGAATTCCGAAGAACAATGGAAATGATCCGTAATATTTTTAAACTTCAGCAGAATTCCCAAGAACAATGGAAGAGTACCATAGAATTCATAAACTTCAGCAGAATTCTGAGAACAGTGGAAGAGTTCCGTAGCATTTTTAAACTTCACCAGAATTCCAAGAACAATGGAAGAGTTCCGTAGCATTTTTAAACTTCTGCAGAATTCCGAAGAACAATGGAAGAGTTCCGTAGCATTTTTAAACTTCAGCAGAATTCCGAAGAACAATGGAAGAGTTCCGTAGCATTTTTAAACTTCATCAGAATTCCGAAGAACAATGGAAAAGTTCCGTAGCATTTTTAAACTTCAGCAGAATTCCGAAGAACAATGGAAGAGTTCCATAGCATTTTTAAACTTCAGCAGAATTCCGAGAACAATGGAAGAGTTCTGTAGCATTTTTAAACTTCACCAGAATTCCGAGAACAATGGAAGAGTTCCGTAGCATTTTTAAACTTCAACAGAATTCCGAGAACAATGGAAGAGTTCCGTAGCATTTTTAAACTTCAGCAGAATTCAGAAGAACAATGGAAGAGTTCCATAGCATTTTTAAACTTCAGCAGAATTCCAAAGAACAATGGAAGAGTTCCGTAGCATTTTTAAACTTCACCAGAATTCCGTGAACAATGGAAGAGTTCCGTAGCATTTTCAAACTTCAGCAGAATTCCGAAGAACAATGGAATTGATCCGTAACATTTTTAAACTTCAGCAGAATTCCCAAGAACAATGGAAGAGCACCGTAGAATTTATAAGCTTCAGCAGAATTCTGAGAACAATGGAAGAGTTCCGTAGCATTTTTAAACTTCACCAGAATTCCAAGAACAATGGAAGAGTTCCGTAGCATTTTTAAACTTCGTCAGAATTCCGAAGAACAATGGAAAAGTTCCGTACCATTTTTAAACTTCAGCAGAATTCCGAAGAACAATGGAAGAGTTCCGTAGCATTTTTAAACTTCAGCAGAATTCCGAGAACAATGGATGAGTTCCGTAGCATTTTTAAACTTCACCAGAATTCCGAGAACAATGGAAGAGTTCCGTAGCATTTTTAAACTTCACCAGAATTCCGAGAACAATGGAAGATTTCCATAGCATTTTTAAACTTCAGCAGAATTCCGAAGAACAATAGAAGAGTTCCGTAGCATTTTTAAACTTCAGCAGAATTCCGAAGAACAATGGAAGAGTTCCGTTGCAGTTTTAAACTTCATCAAGATTCCGAAGAACAATGGAAGAGTTCCGCAGCATTTTTAAACTTCAGCAGAACTCAGAAGAACAATGGAAGAGTTCCGTAGCATTTTTAAACTTCAGCAGAATTCCGAAGAACAATCGAAGAGTTCCGTAGCATTTTTAAACTTCAGCAGAATTCCAAAGAACAATGGAAGAGTTCCGTAGCATATTTAAACTTCAGCAGAATTCCGAAGAACAATGGAAATGATCGGTAACATTTTTAAACTTCAGCAGAATTCCCAAGAACAATGGAAGAGTACCGTAGAATTTATAAACTTCAGCAGAATTCTGAGAACAATGGAAGAGTTCCGTAGCATTTTTAAACTTCACCAGAATTCCAAGAACAATGGAAGAGTTCCGTAGCATTTTTAAACTTCTGCAGAATTCCGAAGAACAATGGAAGAGTTCCGTAGCATTTTTAAACTTCAGCAGAATTCCGAAGAACAATGGAAGAGTTCCGTAGCATTTTTAAACTTCATCAGAATTCCGAAGAACAATGGAAAAGTTCCGTAGCATTTTTAAACTTCAGCAGAATTCCGAAGAACAATGGAAGAGTTCCATAGCATTTTTAAACTTCAGCAGAATTCCGAGAACAATGGAAGAGTTCCGTAGCATTTTTAAACTTCACTAGAATTCCGAGAACAATGGAAGAGTTCCATAGCATTTTTAAACTTCAACAGAATTCCGAGAACAATGGAAGAGTTCCGTAGCATTTTTAAACTTCAGCAGAATTCAGAAGAACAATGGAAGAGTTCCATAGCATTTTTAAACTTCAGCAGAATTCCAAAGAACAATGGAAGAGTTCCGTAGCATTTCTAAACTTCACCAGAATTCCGTGAACAATGGAAGAGTTCCGTAGCATTTTTAAACTTCAGCAGAATTCCGAAGAACAAAGGATGTGTTCCGTACCATTTTTAAACTTCAGCAGTATTCTGAAGAACAATGGAAGAGTTCCGTAGCATTTTCAAACTTCAGAAGAATTCCGAGAACAATGGAAGAGTTCCACAGCATTTTTAAACTTCAGCAGAATTCCGAAGAACAATGGAAGAGTTCCGTTGCAGTTTTAAACTTCATCAAGATTCCGAAGAACAATGGAAGAGTTCCGCAGCATTTTTAAACTTCAGCAGAACTCAGAAGAACAATGGAAGAGTTCCGTAGCATTTTTAAACTTCAGCAGAATTCCGAAGAACAATCGAAGAGTTCCGTAGCATTTTTAAACTTCAGCAGAATTCCAAAGAACAATGGAAGAGTTCCGTAGCATATTTAAACTTCAGCAGAATTCCGAAGAACAATGGAAATGATCGGTAACATTTTTAAACTTCAGCAGAATTCCCAAGAACAATGGAAGAGTACCGTAGAATTTATAAACTTCAGCAGAATTCTGAGAACAATGGAAGAGTTCCGTAGCATTTTTAAACTTCACCAGAATTCCAAGAACAATGGAAGAGTTCCGTAGCATTTTTAAACTTCTGCAGAATTCCGAAGAACAATGGAAGAGTTCCGTAGCATTTTTAAACTTCAGCAGAATTCCGAAGAACAATGGAAGAGTTCCGTAGCATTTTTAAACTTCATCAGAATTCCGAAGAACAATGGAAAAGTTCCGTAGCATTTTTAAACTTCAGCAGAATTCCGAAGAACAATGGAAGAGTTCCATAGCATTTTTAAACTTCAGCAGAATTCCGAGAACAATGGAAGAGTTCCGTAGCATTTTTAAACTTCACTAGAATTCCGAGAACAATGGAAGAGTTCCATAGCATTTTTAAACTTCAACAGAATTCCGAGAACAATGGAAGAGTTCCGTAGCATTTTTAAACTTCAGCAGAATTCAGAAGAACAATGGAAGAGTTCCATAGCATTTTTAAACTTCAGCAGAATTCCAAAGAACAATGGAAGAGTTCCGTAGCATTTCTAAACTTCACCAGAATTCCGTGAACAATGGAAGAGTTCCGTAGCATTTTTAAACTTCAGCAGAATTCCGAAGAACAAAGGATGTGTTCCGTACCATTTTTAAACTTCAGCAGTATTCTGAAGAACAATGGAAGAGTTCCGTAGCATTTTCAAACTTCAGAAGAATTCCGAGAACAATGGAAGAGTTCCACAGCATTTTTAAACTTCAGCAGAATTCCGAAAAACAATGGAAGAGTTCCGTAGCATTTTTAAACTTCAGCAGAATTCCGAAGAACAATGGAAGAGTTCCGTAGCATTTTTAAACTTCAGCAGAATTCCGAAGAACAATGGAAGAGTTCCGTAGCATTTTTAAATTACAGCAGAATTCCGAAGAACAATGGAAGAGTTCCGTAGCATTTTTAAACTTCAGCAGAATTCCAAGAACAATGGATGAGTTCCGCAGCATTTTTAAACTTCACCAGAATTCCGAGAACAATGGAAGAATTCCATAGCATTTTTAAACTTCAGCAGAATTCCGAAGAACAATGGAAGAGTTCCGTAGCCTTTTTAAACTTCAGCAGAATTCCGAAGAACAATGGAAGAGTTCCGTTGCAGTTTTAAACTTCAGCAGAATTCCGAAGAACAATGGAAGAGTTCCGTAGCCTTTTTAAACTTCAGCAGAACTCAGAAGAACAATGGAAGAGTCCCGTAGCATTTTTAAACTTCAGCAGAATTCCGAAGAACAATGGAAGAGTTCCGTAGCATTTTTAAACTTCACCAGAATACCGTTAAAAATGGAAGAGTTCTGTAGCATTTTTAAACTTCAGCAGAATTCCGAAGAACAAAGGAAGTGTTCCGTAGCATTTTTAAACTTCAGCAGAATTCTGAAGAGCAAGAGAGTTCTGTAGCATTTTTAAACTTCAGAAGAATTCCGCAAAACAATGGAAGAGTTCCGTAGCATTTTTAAACTTCAGCAGAATTCCGAAGAACATTGGATGAGTTCCGTAGCATTTTTAAACTTCAGCAGAATTCCGAAGAACAATGGAAAAGTTCCGTAGCATTTTTAAACTTCAGCAGAATTCCGAAGAACAATGGAATTGATCCGTAACATTTTTAAACTTCAGCAGAATTCCCAAGAACAATGGAAGAGCACCGTAGAATTTATAAGCTTCAGCAGAATTCTGAGAACAATGGAAGAGTTCTGTAGCATTTTTAAACTTCTGCAGAATTCCAAGAACAATGGAAGAGTTCCGTAGCATTTTTAAACTTCTGCAGAATTCCGAAGAACAATGGAAGAGTTCCGTAGCATTTTTAAACTTCAGCAGAATTCCGAAGAACAATGGAAGAGTTCCGTAGCCTTTTTAAACTTCGTCAGAATTCCGAAGAACAATGGAAAAGTTCCGTACCATTTTTAAACTTCAGCAGAATTCCGAAGAACAATGGAAGAATTCCGCAGCATTTTTAAACTTCAGCAGAATTCCGAGAACAATGGATGAGTTCCGTAGCATTTTTAAACTTCACCAGAATTCCGAGAACAATGGAAGAGTTCCGTAGCATTTTTCAACTTCACCAGAATTCCGAGAACAATGGAAAAGTTCCATAGCATTTTTAAACTTCAGCAGAATTCCGAAGAACAATGGAAGAGTTCCGTAGCATTTTTAAACTTCAGCAGAATTCCGAAGAACAATGGAAGAGTTCCGTTGCAGTTTTAAACTTCATCAGAATTCCGAAGAACAATGGAAGAGTTCCGCAGCATTTTTAAACTTCAGCAGAACTCAGAAGAACAATGGAAGAGTTCCGTAGCATTTTTAAACTTCAGCAGAATTCCGAAGAACAATCGAAGAGTTCCGTAGCATTTTTAAACTTCAGCAGAATTCCGAAGAACAATGGAAGAGTTCCTTAGCATATTTAAACTTCAGCCGAATTCCAAAGAACAATGGAAATGATCCGTAACATTTTTAAACTTCAGCAGAATTCCCAAGAACAATGGAAGAGTACCGTAGAATTTATAAACTTCAGCAGAATTCTGAGAACAATGGAAGAGTTCCATAGCATTTTTAAACTTCACCAGAATTCCAAGAACAATGGAAGAGATCCGTAGCATTTTTAAACTTCTGCAGAATTCCGAAGAACAATGGAAGAGTTCCGTAGCATTTTTAAACTTCAGCAGAATTCCGAAGAACAATGGAAGAGTTCCGTAGCATTTTTAAACTTCATCAGAATTCCGAAGAACAATGGAAAAGTTCCGTAGCATTTTTAAACTTCAGCAGAATTCCGAAGAACAATGGAAGAGTTCCATAGCATTTTTAAACTTCAGCAGAATTCCGAGAACAATGGAAGAGTTCCGTAGCATTTTTAAACTTCACTAGAATTCCGAGAACAATGGAAGAGTTCCGTAGCATTTTTAAACTTCAACAGAATTCCGAGAACAATGGAAGAGTTCCGTAGCATTTTTAAACTTCAGCAGAATTCAGAAGAACAATGGAAGAGTTCCATAGCATTTTTAAACTTCAGCAGAATTCCAAAGAACAATGGAAGAGTTCCGTAGCATTTTTAAACTTCACCAGAATTCCGTGAACAATGGAAGAGTTCCGTAGCATTTTTAAACTTCAGCAGAATTCCGAAGAACAAAGGATGTGTTCCGTACCATTTTTAAACTTCAGCAGTATTCTGAAGAACAATGGAAGAGTTCCGTAGCATTTTCAAACTTCAGAAGAATTCGAGAACAATGGAAGAGTTCCACAGCATTTTTAAACTTCAGCAGAATTCCGAAAAACAATGGAAGAGTTCCGTAGCATTTTTAAACTTCAGCAGAATTCCGAAGAACAATGGAAGAGTTCCGTAGCATTTTTAAACTTCAGCAGAATTCCGAAGAACAATGGAAGAGTTCCGTAGCATTTTTAAATTACAGCAGAATTCCGAAGAACAATGGAAGAGTTCCGTAGCATTTTTAAACTTCAGCAGAATTCCAAGAACAATGGATGAGTTCCGCAGCATTTTTAAACTTCACCAGAATTCCGAGAACAATGGAAGAATTCCATAGCATTTTTAAACTTCAGCAGAATTCCGAAGAACAATGGAAGAGTTCCGTAGCCTTTTTAAACTTCAGCAGAATTCCGAAGAACAATGGAAGAGTTCCGTTGCAGTTTTAAACTTCATCAGAATTCCGAAGAACAATGGAAGAGTTCCGCAGCATTTTTAAACTTCAGCAGAACTCAGAAGAACAATGGAAGAGTTCCGTAGCATTTTTAAACTTCAGCAGAATTCCGAAGAACAATCGAAGAGTTCCGTAGCATTTTTAAACTTCAGCAGAATTCCGAAGAACAATGGAAGAGTTCCTTAGCATATTTAACCTTCAGCCGAATTCCAAAGAACAATGGAAATGATCCGTAACATTTTTAAACTTCAGCAGAATTCCCAAGAACAATGGAAGAGTACCGTAGAATTTATAAACTTCAGCAGAATTCTGAGAACAATGGAAGAGTTCCATAGCATTTTTAAACTTCACCAGAATTCCAAGAACAATGGAAGAGATCCGTAGCATTTTTAAACTTCTGCAGAATTCCGAAGAACAATGGAAGAGTTCCGTAGCATTTTTAAACTTCAGCAGAATTCCGAAGAACAATGGAAGAGTTCCGTAGCATTTTTAAACTTCATCAGAATTCCGAAGAACAATGGAAAAGTTCCGTAGCATTATTAAACTTCAGCAGAATTCCGAAGAACAATGGAAGAGTTCCATAGCATTTTTAAACTTCAGCAGAATTCTGAGAACAATGGAAGAGTTCCGTAGCATTTTTAAACTTCACCAGAATTCCGAGAACAATGGAAGAGTTCCGTAGCATTTTTAAACTTTATCAGAATTCAGAAGAACAATGGATGAGTTCCATAGCATTTTTAAACTTCAGCAGAATTCCGAAGAACAATGGAAGAGTTCCGTAGCATTTTTAAACTTCAGCAGAATTAAGAATAACAATGGAAGAGTTCCGTAGCATTTTTAAACTTCACCAGAATTCTGTGAACAATGGAAGAGTTCCGTAGCATTTTTAAACTTCAGCAGAATTTCGAAGAACAAAGGAAGTGTTCCATAGCATTTTTAAACTTCAGCAGTATTCTGAAGAACAATGGAAGAGTTCCGTAGCATTTTCAAACTTCAGAAGAATTCCGAGAACAATGGAAGAGTTCCACAGCATTTTTAAACTTCAGCAGAATTCCGAAAAACAATGGAAGTGTTCCGTAGCATTTTTAAACTTCAGCAGAATTCCGAAGAACAATGGAAGAGTTCCGTAGCATTTTTAAACTTCAGCAGAATTCCGAAGAACAATGGAAGAGTTCCGTAGCATTTTTAAATTACAGCAGAGTTCCGCAGAACAATGGAAGAGTTTGGTAGCATTTTTAGACTTCAGCAGAATTCCGAGAACAATGGATGATTTCCGCAGCATTTTTAAACTTCACCAGAATTCCGAGAACAAAGGAAGAGTTCCGTAGCATTTTTAAACTTCAGCAGAATTCCGAAGAACAATGGAAGAGTTCCGCAGCATTTTTAAACTTCAGCAGAATTCCGAAGAACAATGGAAGAGTTCCGTTGCAGTTTTAAACTTCATCAGAATTCCGAAGAACAATGGAAGAGTTCCGCAGCATTTTTAAACTTCAGCAGAACTCAGAAGAACAATGGAAGAGTTCCGTAGCATTTTTAAACTTCAGCAGAATTCCGAAGAACAATCGAAGAGTTCCGTAGCATTTTTAAACTTCAGCAGAATTCCGAAGAACAATGGAAGAGTTCCTTAGCATATTTAAACTTCAGCAGAATTCCGAAGAACAATGGAAATGATCCGTAACATTTTTAAACTTCAGCAGAATTCCCAAGAACAATGGAAGAGTACCGTAGAATTTATAAACTTCAGCAGAATTCTGAGAATAATGGAAGAGTTCCATAGCATTTTTAAACTTCACCAGAATTCCAAGAACAATGGAAGAGATCCGTAGCATTTTTAAACTTCTGCAGAATTCCGAAGAACAATGGAAGAGTTCCGTAGCATTTTTAAACTTCAGCAGAATTCCGAAGAACAATGGAAGAGTTCCGTAGCATTTTTAAACTTCATCAGAATTCCGAAGAACAATGGAAAAGTTCCGTAGCATTATTAAACTTCAGCAGAATTCCGAAGAACAATGGAAGAGTTCCATAGCATTTTTAAACTTCAGCAGAATTCTGAGAACAATGGAAGAGTTCCGTAGCATTTTTAAACTTCACCAGAATTCCGAGAACAATGGAAGAGTTCCGTAGCATTTTTAAACTTTAGCAGAATTCAGAAGAACAATGGATGAGTTCCATAGCATTTTTAAACTTCAGCAGAATTCCGAAGAACAATGGAAGAGTTCCGTACCATTTTTAAACTTCAGCAGAATTAAGAATAACAATGGAAGAGTTCCGTAGCATTTTTAAACTTCACCAGAATTCCGTGAACAATGGAAGAGTTCCGTAGCATTTTTAAACTTCAGCAGAATTCCGAAGAACAAAGGAAGTGTTCCGTAGCATTTTTAAACTTCAGCAGTATTCTGAAGAACAATGGAAGAGTTCCGTAGCATTTTCAAACTTCAGAAGAATTCCGAGAACAATGGAAGAGTTCCACAGCATTTTTAAACTTCAGCAGAATTCCGAAAAACAATGGAAGAGTTCCGTAGCATTTTTAAACTTCAGCAGAATTCCGAAGAACAATGGAAGAGTTCCGTAGCATTTTTAAACTTCAGCAGAATTCCGAAGAACAATGGAAGAGATCCGTAGCATTTTTAAACTTCAGCAGAATTCCGAAGAACAATGGAATTGATCCGTAACATTTTTAAACTTCAGCAGAATTCCCAAGAACAATGGAAGAGCACCATAGAATTTATAAGCTTCAGCAGAATTCTGAGAACAATGGAAGAGTTCCGTAGCATTTTTAAACTTCACCAGAATTCCAAGAACGATGGAAGAGTTCCGTAGCATTTTTAAACTTCTGCAGAATTCCGAAGAACAATGAAAGAGTTCCGTAGCATTTTTAAACTTCAGCAGAATTCCGAAGAACAATGGAAGAGTTCCGTAGCCTTTTTAAACTACGTCAGAATTCCGAAGAACAATGGAAAAGTTCCGTACCATTTTTAAACTTCAGCAGAATTCCGAAGAACAATGGAAGAGTTCCGTAGCATTTTTAAACTTCAGCAGAATTCCGAGAACAATGGATGAGTTCCGTAGCATTTTTAAACTTCACCAGAATTCCGAGAATAATGGAAGAGTTCCGTAGCATTTTTCAACTTCACCAGAATTCCGAGAACAATGGAAGAGTTCCATAGCATTTTTAAACTTCAGCAGAATTCCGAAGAACAATGCAAGAGTTCCGTAGCATTTTTAAACTTCAGCAGAATTCCAAAGAACAATGGAAATGATCCGTAACATTTTTAAACTTCAGCAGAATTCCCAAGAACAATGGAAGAGCACCGCAGAATTTATAAACTTCACCAGAATTCTGAGAATAATGGAAGAGTTCCGTAGCATTTTTAAACCTCACCAGAATTCCGAAGAACAATGGAAGAGTTCCGTAGCATTTTTAAACTTCATCAGAATGCCAAAGAACAATGGAAAAGTTCCGTACCATTTTTAAACTTCAGCAGAATTCCGAAGAACAATGGAAGAGTTCCATAGCATTTTTAAACTTCAGTAGAATTCCGAGAACAATGGAAGAGTTCCGTAGCATTTTTAAACTTCACCAGAATTCCGAGAACAATGGAAGAGTTCCGTAGCATTTTTAAGCATTAGCAGAATTCAGAAGAACAATGGAAGAGTTCCATAGCATTTTTAAACTTCAGCAGAATTCCGAAGAACAATGGAAGAGTTCCGTAGCATTTTTAAACTTCACCAGAATTCCGTGAACAATGGAAGAGTTCCGTAGCATTTTTAAACTTCAGCAGAATTCCGAAGAACAAAGGAAGTGTTCCGTAGCATTTTTAAACTTCAGCAGTATTCTGAAGAACAATGGAAGAGTTCCGTAGCATTTTCAAACTTCAGAAGAATTCCGAGAACAATGGAAGAGTTCCACAGCATTTTTAAACTTCAGCAGAATTCCAAAAAACAATGGAAGAGTTCCGTAGCATTTTTAAACTTCAGCAGAATTCCGAAGAACAATGGAAGAGTTCCGTAGCATTTTTAAACTTCAGCAGAATTCCGAAGAACAATGGAAGAGTTCCGTAGCTTTTTGAAATTACAGCAGAATTCCGAAGAACAATGGAAAAGTTCCGTAGCATTTTTAAACTTCAGCAGAATTCCGAAGAACAATGGAAGAGTTCCGTAGCATTTTTAAACTTCATCAGAATGCCAAAGAACAATGGAAAAGTTCCGTAGCATTTTTCAACTTCACCAGAATTCCGAGAACAATGGAAGAGTTCCATAGCATTTTTAAACTTCAGCAGAATTCCGAAGAACAATGCAAGAGTTCCGTAGCATTTTTAAACTTCAGCAGAATTCCAAAGAACAATGGAAATGATCCGTAACATTTTTAAACTTCAGCAGAATTCCCAAGAACAATGGAAGAGCACCGCAGAATTTATAAACTTCACCAGAATTCTGAGAATAATGGAAGAGTTCCGTAGCATTTTTAAACCTCACCAGAATTCCGAAGAACAATGGAAGAGTTCCGTAGCATTTTCAAACTTCAGAAGAATTCCGAGAACAATGGAAGAGTTCCACAGCATTTTTAAACTTCAGCAGAATTCCAAAAAACAATGGAAGAGTTCCGTAGCATTTTTAAACTTCAGCAGAATTCCGAAGAACAATGGAAGAGTTCCGCAGCATTTTTAAACTTCAACAGAATTCCAAGAACGATGGAAGAGTTCCGTAGCATTTTTAAACTTCTGCAGAATTCCGAAGAACAATGAAATAGTTCCGTAGCATTTTTAAACTTCAGCAGAATTCCGAAGAACAATGGAAGAGTTCCGTAGCCTTTTTAAACTACGTCAGAATTCCGAAGAACAATGGAAAAGTTCCGTACCATTTTTAAACTTCAGCAGAATTCCGAAGAACAATGGAAGAGTTCCGTAGCATTTTTAAACTTCAGCAGAATTCCGAGAACAATGGATGAGTTCCGTAGCATTTTTAAACTTCACCAGAATTCCGAGAATAATGGAAGAGTTCCGTAGCATTTTTCAACTTCACCAGAATTCCGAGAACAATGGAAGAGTTCCATAGCATTTTTAAACTTCAGCAGAATTCCGAAGAACAATGCAAGAGTTCCGTAGCATTTTTAAACTTCAGCAGAATTCCAAAGAACAATGGAAATGATCAGTAACATTTTTAAACTTCAGCAGAATTCCCAAGAACAATGGAAGAGTACTGCAGAATTTATAAACTTCACCAGAATTCTGAGAATAATGGAAGAGTTCCGTAGCATTTTTAAACTTCACCAGAATTCCAAGAACAATGGAAGAGTTCCGTAGCATTTTTAAACTTCTGCAGAATTCCGAAGAACAATGGAAGAGTTCCGTAGCATTTTTAAACTTCATCAGAATGCCAAAGAACAATGGAAAAGTTCCGTACCATTTTTAAACTTCAGCAGAATTCGGAAGAACAAAGGAAGAGTTCCATAGCATTTTTAAACTTCAGTAGAATTCCGAGAACAATGGAAGAGTTCCGTAGCATTTTTAAACTTCACCAGAATTCCGAGAACAATGGAAGAGTTCCGTAGCATTTTTAAACATTAGCAGAATTCAGAAGAACAATGGAAGAGTTCCATAGCATTTTTAAACTTCAGCAGAATTCCGAAGAACAATGGAAGAGTTCCGTAGCATTTTTAAACTTCACCAGAATTCCGTGAACAATGGAAGAGTTCCGTAGCATTTTTAAACTTCAGCAGAATTCCGAAGAACAAAGGAAGTGTTCCGTAGCATTTTTAAACTTCAGCAGTATTCTGAAGAACAATGGAAGAGTTCCGTAGCATTTTCAAACTTCAGAAGAATTCCGAGAACAATGGAAGAGTTCCACAGCATTTTTAAACTTCAGCAGAATTCCAAAAACAATGGAAGAGTTCCGTAGCATTTTTAAACTTCAGCAGAATTCCGAAGAACAATGGAAGAGTTCCGTAGCATTTTTAAACTTCAGCAGAATTCCGAAGAACAATGGAAGAGTTCCGTAGCTTTTTGAAATTACAGCAGAATTCCGAAGAACAATGGAAAAGTTCCATAGCATTTTTAAACTTCAGCAGAATTCCGAAGAACAATGGAAGAGTTCCGTAGCATTTTTAAACTTCATCAGAATGCCAAAGAACAATGGAAAAGTTCCGTACCATTTTTAAACTTCAGCAGAATTCCGAAGAACAATGGAAGAGTTCCATAGCATTTTTAAACTTCAGCAGAATTCCGAGAACAATGGAAGAGTTCCGTAGCATTTTTAAACTTCACCAGAATTCCGAGAACAATGGAAGAGTTCCGTAGCATTTTTAAACATTAGCAGAATTCAGAAGAACAATGGAAGAGTTCCATAGCATTTTTAAACTTCAGCAGAATTCCGAAGAACAATGGAAGAGTTCCGTAGCCTTTTTAAACTACGTCAGAATTCCGAAGAACAATGGAAAAGTTCCGTACCATTTTTAAACTTCAGCAGAATTCCGAAGAACAATGGAAGAGTTCCGTAGCATTTTTAAACTTCAGCAGAATTCCGAGAACAATGGATGAGTTCCGTAGCATTTTTAAACTTCACCAGAATTCCGAGAATAATGGAAGAGTTCCGTAGCATTTTTCAACTTCACCAGAATTCCGAGAACAATGGAAGAGTTCCATAGCATTTTTAAACTTCAGCAGAATTCCGAAGAACAATGCAAGAGTTCCGTAGCATTTTTAAACTTCAGCAGAATTCCAAAGAACAATGGAAATGATCCGTAACATTTTTAAACTTCAGCAGAATTCCCAAGAACAATGGAAGAGCACCGCAGAATTTATAAACTTCACCAGAATTCTGAGAATAATGGAAGAGTTCCGTAGCATTTTTAAACCTCACCAGAATTCCGAAGAACAATGGAAGAGTTCCGTAGCATTTTTAAACTTCATCAGAATGCCAAAGAACAATGGAAAAGTTCCGTACCATTTTTAAACTTCAGCAGAATTCCGAAGAACAATGGAAGAGTTCCATAGCATTTTTAAACTTCAGTAGAATTCCGAGAACAATGGAAGAGTTCCGTAGCATTTTTAAACTTCACCAGAATTCCGAGAACAATGGAAGAGTTCCGTAGCATTTTTAAGCATTAGCAGAATTCAGAAGAACAATGGAAGAGTTCCATAGCATTTTTAAACTTCAGCAGAATTCCGAAGAACAATGGAAGAGTTCCGTAGCATTTTTAAACTTCACCAGAATTCCGTGAACAATGGAAGAGTTCCGTAGCATTTTTAAACTTCAGCAGAATTCCGAAGAACAAAGGAAGTGTTCCGTAGCATTTTTAAACTTCAGCAGTATTCTGAAGAACAATGGAAGAGTTCCGTAGCATTTTCAAACTTCAGAAGAATTCCGAGAACAATGGAAGAGTTCCACAGCATTTTTAAACTTCAGCAGAATTCCAAAAAACAATGGAAGAGTTCCGTAGCATTTTTAAACTTCAGCAGAATTCCGAAGAACAATGGAAGAGTTCCGTAGCATTTTTAAACTTCAGCAGAATTCCGAAGAACAATGGAAGAGTTCCGTAGCTTTTTGAAATTACAGCAGAATTCCGAAGAACAATGGAAAAGTTCCGTAGCATTTTTAAACTTCAGCAGAATTCCGAAGAACAATGGAAGAGTTCCGTAGCATTTTTAAACTTCATCAGAATGCCAAAGAACAATGGAAAAGTTCCGTAGCATTTTTCAACTTCACCAGAATTCCGAGAACAATGGAAGAGTTCCATAGCATTTTTAAACTTCAGCAGAATTCCGAAGAACAATGCAAGAGTTCCGTAGCATTTTTAAACTTCAGCAGAATTCCAAAGAACAATGGAAATGATCCGTAACATTTTTAAACTTCAGCAGAATTCCCAAGAACAATGGAAGAGCACCGCAGAATTTATAAACTTCACCAGAATTCTGAGAATAATGGAAGAGTTCCGTAGCATTTTTAAACCTCACCAGAATTCCGAAGAACAATGGAAGAGTTCCGTAGCATTTTCAAACTTCAGAAGAATTCCGAGAACAATGGAAGAGTTCCACAGCATTTTTAAACTTCAGCAGAATTCCAAAAAACAATGGAAGAGTTCCGTAGCATTTTTAAACTTCAGCAGAATTCCGAAGAACAATGGAAGAGTTCCGTAGCTTTTTGAAATTACAGCAGAATTCCGAACAACAATGGAAAAGTTCCGTAGCATTTTTAAACTTCAGCAGAATTCCGAAGAACAATGGAAGAGTTCCGTAGCATTTTTAAACTTCATCAGAATGCCAAAGAACAATGGAAAAGTTCCGTAGCATTTTTCAACTTCACCAGAATTCCGAGAACAATGGAAGAGTTCCATAGCATTTTTAAACTTCAGCAGAATTCCGAAGAACAATGCAAGAGTTCCGTAGCATTTTTAAACTTCAGCAGAATTCCAAAGAACAATGGAAATGATCCGTAACATTTTTAAACTTCAGCAGAATTCCCAAGAACAATGGAAGAGCACCGCAGAATTTATAAACTTCACCAGAATTCTGAGAATAATGGAAGAGTTCCGTAGCATTTTTAAACCTCACCAGAATTCCGAAGAACAATGGAAGAGTTCCGTAGCATTTTCAAACTTCAGAAGAATTCCGAGAACAATGGAAGAGTTCCACAGCATTTTTAAACTTCAGCAGAATTCCAAAAAACAATGGAAGAGTTCCGTAGCATTTTTAAACTTCAGCAGAATTCCGAAGAACAATGGAAGAGTTCCGCAGCATTTTTAAACTTCAACAGAATTCCAAGAACGATGGAAGAGTTCCGTAGCATTTTTAAACTTCTGCAGAATTCCGAAGAACAATGAAAGAGTTCCGTAGCATTTTTAAACTTCAGCAGAATTCCGAAGAACAATGGAAGAGTTCCGTAGCCTTTTTAAACTACGTCAGAATTCCGAAGAACAATGGAAAAGTTCCGTACCATTTTTAAACTTCAGCAGAATTCCGAAGAACAATGGAAGAGTTCCGTAGCATTTTTAAACTTCAGCAGAATTCCGAGAACAATGGATGAGTTCCGTAGCATTTTTAAACTTCAACAGAATTCCGAGAATAATGGAAGAGTTCCGTAGCATTTTTCAACTTCACCAGAATTCCGAGAACAATGGAAGAGTTCCATAGCATTTTTAAACTTCAGCAGAATTCCGAAGAACAATGCAAGAGTTCCGTAGCATTTTTAAACTTCAGCAGAATTCCAAAGAACAATGGAAATGATCCGTAACATTTTTAAACTTCAGCAGAATTCCCAAGAACAATGGAAGAGTACCGCAGAATTTATAAACTTCACCAGAATTCTGAGAATAATGGAAGAGTTCCGTAGCATTTTTAAACTTCACCAGAATTCCAAGAACAATGGAAGAGTTCCGTAGCATTTTTAAACTTCTGCAGAATTCCGAAGAACAATGGAAGAGTTCCGTAGCATTTTTAAACTTCATCAGAATGCCAAAGAACAATGGAAAAGTTCCGTACCATTTTTAAACTTCAGCAGAATTCGGAAGAACAAAGGAAGAGTTCCATAGCATTTTTAAACTTCAGTAGAATTCCGAGAACAATGGAAGAGTTCCGTAGCATTTTTAAACTTCACCAGAATTCCGAGAACAATGGAAGAGTTCCGTAGCATTTTTAAACATTAGCAGAATTCAGAAGAACAATGGAAGAGTTCCATAGCATTTTTAAACTTCAGCAGAATTCCGAAGAACAATGGAAGAGTTCCGTAGCATTTTTAAACTTCACCAGAATTCCGTGAACAATGGAAGAGTTCAGTAGCATTTTTAAACTTCAGCAGAATTCCGAAGAACAAAGGAAGTGTTCCGTAGCATTTTTAAACTTCAGCAGTATTCTGAAGAACAATGGAAGAGTTCCGTAGCATTTTCAAACTTCAGAAGAATTCCGAGAACAATGGAAGAGTTCCACAGCATTTTTAAACTTCAGCAGAATTCCAAAAACAATGGAAGAGTTCCGTAGCATTTTTAAACTTCAGCAGAATTCCGAAGAACAATGGAAGAGTTCCGTAGCATTTTTAAACTTCAGCAGAATTCCGAAGAACAATGGAAGAGTTCCGTAGCTTTTTGAAATTACAGCAGAATTCCGAAGAACAATGGAAAAGTTCCATAGCATTTTTAAACTTCAGCAGAATTCCGAAGAACAATGGAAGAGTTCCGTAGCATTTTTAAACTTCATCAGAATGCCAAAGAACAATGGAAAAGTTCCGTACCATTTTTAAACTTCAGCAGAATTCCGAAGAACAATGGAAGAGTTCCATAGCATTTTTAAACTTCAGCAGAATTCCGAGAACAATGGAAGAGTTCCGTAGCATTTTTAAACTTCACCAGAATTCCGAGAACAATGGAAGAGTTCCGTAGCATTTTTAAACATTAGCAGAATTCAGAAGAACAATGGAAGAGTTCCATAGCATTTTTAAACTTCAGCAGAATTCCGAAGAACAATGGAAGAGTTCCGTAGCATTTTTAAACTTCACCAGAATTCCGTGAACAATGGAAGAGTTCCGTAGCATTTTTAAACTTCAGCAGAATTCCGAAGAACAAAGGAAGTGTTCCGTAGCATTTTTAAACTTCAGCAGTATTCTGAAGAACAATGGAAGAGTTCCGTAGCATTTTCAAACTTCAGAAGAATTCCGAGAACAATGGAAGAGTTCCACAGCATTTTTAAACTTCAGCAGAATTCCAAAAAACAATGGAAGAGTTCCGTAGCATTTTTAAACTTCAGCAGAATTCCGAAGAACAATGGAAGAGTTCCGTAGCATTTTTAAACTTCAGCAGAATTCCGAAGAACAATGGAAGAGTTCCGTATCTTTTTGAAATTACAGCAGAATTCCGAAGAACAATGGAAAGTTCCGTAGCATTTTTAAACTTCAGCAGAATTCCGAAGAACAATGGAAGAGTTCCATAGCATTTTTAAACTTCAGCAGAATTCCGAGAACAATGGAAGAGTTCCGTAGCATTTTTAAACTTCACCAGAATTCCGAGAACAATGGAAGAGTTCCGTAGCATTTTTAAACTTTAGCAGAATTCAGAAGAACAATGGAGGAGTTCCGTAGCATTTTTAAACTTCAGCAGAATTCCGAAGAACAATGGAAGAGTTCCGTAGCATTTTTAAATTACAGCAGAATTCCGAAGAACAATGGAAGAGTTCAGTAGCATTTTTAAACTTCAGCAGAATTCCGAGAACAATGGATGAGTTCCGCAGAATTTTAAACTTCACCAGAATTCCGAGAACAATGGAAGAGTTCCGTAGCATTTTTAAACTTCAGCAGAATTCCGAAGAACAATGGAAGAGTTCCGTAGCATTTTTAAACTTCAGCAGAATTCCGAAGAACAATGGAAGAGATCCGTTGCAGTTTTAAACTTCATCAGAATTCCGAAGAACAATGGAAGAGTTCCGTAGCCTTTTTAAACTTCAGCAGAACTCAGAAGAACAATGGAAGAGTCCCGTAGCATTTTTAAACTTCAGCAGAATTCCGAAGAACAATGGAAGAGTTCCGTAGCATTTTTAAACTTCACCAGAATACCGTGAACAATGGAAGAGTTCTGTAGCATTTTTAAACTTCAGCAGAATTCCGAAGAACAAAGGAAGTGTTCCGCAGCATTTTTAAACTTCAGCAGAATTCTGAAGAACAAGAGAAGAGTTCTGTAGCATTTTTAAACTTCAGAAGAATTCCGAGAAAAATGGAAGAGTTCCGTACCATTTTTAAACTTCAGCAGAATACCGAAGAACAATGGAAAAGTTCCGTAGCATTATTAAACTTCAGCAGAATTCCGAAGAACAATGGAAGAGTTCCATAGCATTTTTAAACTTCAGCAGAATTCTGAGAACAATGGAAGAGTTCCGTAGCATTTTTAAACTTCACCAGAATTCCGAGAACAATGGAAGAGTTCCGTAGCATTTTTAAACTTTAGCAGAATTCAGAAGAACAATGGAAGAGTTCCGTAGCATTTTTAAACTTCAGCAGAATTCCGAAGAACAATGGAAGAGTTCCGTAGCATTTTTAAACTTCAGCAGAATTAAGAATAACAATGGAAGAGTTCCGTAGCATTTTTAAACTTCACCAGAATTCCGTAAACAATGGAAGAGTTCCGTAGCATTTTTAAACTTCAGCAGAATTCCGAAGAACAAAGGAAGTGTTCCGTAGCATTTTTAAACTTCAGCAGTATTCTGAAGAACAATGGAAGAGTTCCGTAGCATTTTCAAACTTCAGAAGAATTCCGAGAACAATGGAAGAGTTCCACAGCATTTTTAAACTTCAGCAGAATTCCGAAAAACAATGGAAGAGTTACGTAGCATTTTTAAACTTCAGCAGAATTCCGTAGAACAATGGAAGAGTTCCGTAGCATTTTTAAACTTCAGCAGAATTCCGAAGAAGAATGGAAGAGTTCCGTAGCATTTTTAAATTACAGCAGAGTTCCGAAGAACAATGGAAGAGTTCAGTAGCATTTTTAAACTTCAGCAGAATTCCGAGAACAATGGATGAGTTCCGCAGCATTTTTAAACTTCACCAGAATTCCGAGAACAATGGAAGAGTTCCGTAGCATTTTTAAACTTCAGCAGAATTCCGAAGAACAATGGAAGAGTTCCGTAGCATTTTTAAACTTCAGCAGAATTCCGAAGAAAAATGGAAGAGTTCCGTTGCAGTTTTAAACTTCATCAGAATTCCGAAGAACAATGGAAGAGTTCCGTAGCCTTTTTAAACTTCAGCAGAACTCAGAAGAACAATGGAAGAGTCCCGTAGCATTTTTAAACTTCAGCAGAATTCAGAAGAACAATGGAAGAGTTCCGTAGCAGTTTTGAACTTCACCAGAATACCGTGAACAATGGAAGAGTTATGTAGCATTTTTAAACTTCAGCAGAATTCCAAAGAACAAAGGAAGTGTTCCGTAGCATTTTTAAACTTCAGCAGAATTCTGAAGAACAAGAGAAGAGTTCCGTAGCATTTTTAAACTTCAGCAGAATTCCGCAAAACAATGGAAGAGTTCTGTAGCATTTTTAAACTTCAGCAGAATTCCAAAGAACAATGTAATTGATCCGTAACATTTTTAAACTTCAGCAGAATTCCCAAGAACAATGGAAGAGCACCGTAGAATTTATAAGCTTCAGCAGAATTCTGAGAACAATGGAAGAGTTCAGCAGCATTTTTAAACTTCACCAGAATTCCAAGAACGATGGAAGAGTTCCGTAGCATTTTTAAACTTCTGCAGAATTCCGAAGAACGATGAAAGAGTTCCGTAGCATTTTTAAACTTCAGCAGAATTCCGAAGAACAATGGAAGAGTTCCGTAGCCTTTTTAAACTTCAGCAGAATTCCGAAGAACAATGGAAGAGTTCCGTAGCCTTTTTAAACTACGTCAGAATTCCGAAGAACAATGGAAAAGTTCCGTACCATTTTTAAACTTCAGCAGAATTCCGAGAACAATGGACGAGTTCCGTAGCATTTTTAAACTTCACCAGAATTCCGAGAATAATGGAAGAGTTATGTAGCATTTTTCAACTTCACCAGAATTCCGAGAACAATGGAAGAGTTCCATAGCATTTTTAAACTTCAGCAGAATTCCGAAGAACAATGCAAGAGTTCCGTAGCATTTTTAAACTTCATCAGAATGCCAAAGAACAATGGAAAAGTTCCGTACCATTTTTAAACTTCAGCAGAATTCCGAAGAACAATGGAAGAGTTCCATAGCATTTTTAAACTTCAGCAGAATTCCGAGAACAATGGAAGAGTTCCATAGCATTTTTAAACTTCACCAGAATTCCGAGAACAATGGAAGAGTTCCGTAGCATTTTTAAACATTAGCAGAATTCAGAAGAACAATGGAAGAGTTCCATAGCATTTTTAAACTTCAGCAGAATTCCGAAGAACAATGGAAGAGTTCCGTAGCATTTTTAAACTTCACCAGAATTCCGTGAACAATGGAAGAGTTCCGTAGCATTTTTAAACTTCAGCAGAATTCCGAAGAACAAAGGAAGTGTTCCGTAGCATTTTTAAACTTCAGCAGTATTCTGAAGAACAATGGAAGAGTTCCGTAGCATTTTCAAACTTCAGAAGAATTCCGAGAACAATGGAAGAGTTCCACAGCATTTTTAAACTTCAGCAGAATTCCAAAAAACAATGGAAGAGTTCCGTAGCATTTTTAAACTTCAGCAGAATTCCGAAGAACAATGGAAGAGTTCCGCAGCATTTTTAAACTTCAGCAGAATTCCGAAGAACAATGGAAGAGTTCCGTAGCTTTTTTAAATTACAGCAGAATTCCGAAGAACAATGGAAAAGTTCCGTAGCATTTTTAAACTTCACCAGAATACCGTGAACAATGGAAGAGTTCTGTAGCATTTTTAAACTTCAGCAGAATTCCGAAGAACAAAGAAGTGTTCCGTAGCATTTTTAAACTTCAGCAGAATTCTGAAGAACAAGAGAAGAGTTCTGTAGCATTTTTAAACTTCAGAAGAATTCCGAGAAAAATGGAAGAGTTCCGTACCATTTTTAAACTTCAGCAGAATTCCGAAGAACAATGGAAGAGTTCCGTAGCATTTTTAAACTTCAGCAGAATTCCGAGAACAATGTATGAGTTCCTTAGCATTTTTAAACTTCACCAGAATTCCGAGAACAATGGAAGAGTTCCGTAGCATTTTTAAAATTCACCAGAATTCCGAGAACAATGGAAGAGTTCCATAGCATTTTTAAACTTCAGCAGAATCCCGAAGAACAATGGAAGAGTTCCATTGCAGTTTTAAGCTACATCAGAATTCTGAAGAACAATGGAAGAGTTCCGTAGCATTTTTAAACTTCAGCAGAATTCAGAAGAACAATGTAAGAGTTCCGTTGCATTTTTAAACTTCAGCAGAATTCCGAAGAACAATGGAAGAGTTCCGTAGCATTTTTAAACTTCAGCAGAATTCCGAAGAACAATGGAATAGTTCCGTTGCAGTTTTAAACTTCATCAGAATTTCGAAGAACAATGGAAGTGTTCCGCAGCATTTTTAAACTTCAGCAGAATTCCGAAGAACAATCGAAGAGTTCCATAGCATTTTTAAACTTCAGCAGAATTCCGAAGAACAATGGAAGAGTTCCGTAGCATATTTAAACTTCAGCAGAATTCCAAAGAACAATGGAAATGATCCGTAACATTTTTAAACTTCAGCAGAATTCCCAAGAACAATGGAAGAATACCGTAGAATTTATAAACTTCAGCAGAATTCTGAGAACAATGGAAGAGTTCCGTAGCATTTTTAAACTTCACCAGAATTCCAAGAACAATGGAAGAGTTCCGTAGCATTTTTAAACTTCTTCAGAATTCCGAAGAACAATGGAAGAGTTCCGTAGCATTTTTAAACTTCAGCAGAATTCCGAAGAACAATGGAAGAGTTCCGTAGCATTTTTAAACTTCATCAGAATTCCGAAGAACAATGGAAAAGTTCTGTAGCATTTCTAATCTTCAGCAGTATTCTGAAGAACAATGGAAGAGTTCCGTAGCATTTTCAAACTTCAGAAGAATTCCGAGAACATTGGAAGAGTTCCACAGCATTTTTAAACTTCAGCAGAATTCCGAAAAACAATGGAAGAGTTCCGTAGCATTTTTAAACTTCAGCAGAATTCCGAAGAACAATGGAAGAGTTCCGTAGCATTTTTAAACTTCAGCAGAATTCCGAAGAACAATGGAAGAGTTCCATAGCATTTTTAAATTACAGCAGAATTCCGAAGAACAATGGAAGAGTTCCGTAGCATTTTTAAACTTCAGCAGAATTCCGAGAACAATGGATGAGTTCCGCAGCATTTTTAAACTTCACCAGAATTCCGAGGAACAATGGAAGAGTTCTGTAGCATTTTTAAACTTCACCAGAATACCGTGAACAATGGAAGAGTTCTGTAGCATTTTTAAACTTCAGCAGAATTCCGAAGAACAAAGGAATTGTTCCGTAGCATTTTTAAACTTCAGCAGAATTCTGAAGAACAAGAGAAGAGTTCTGTAGTATTTTTAAACTTCAGAAGAATTCCGAGAAAAATGGAAGAGTTCCGTAGCATTTTTAAACTTCAGCAGAATTCCGCAAAACAATGGAAGAGTTCCGTAGCATTTTTAAACTTCAGCAGAATTCCGAAGAACAATGGAAGAGTTCCGCAGCATTTTTAAACTTCAGCAGAATTCCGAAGAACAATGGAAGAGTTCCGTAGCATTTTTAAACTTAAGCAGAATTCCGAAGAACAATGGAAGAGTTCCGTAGCTTTTTTAAATTACAGCAGAATTCCGAAGAACAATGGAAAAGTTCCGTAGCATTTTTAAACTTCAGCAGAATTCCGAAGAACAATGGAAGAGTTCCATAGCATTTTTAAACTTCAGCAGAATTCCGAGAACACTGGAAGAGTTCCGTAGCATTTTTAAACTTCACCAGAATTCCGAGAACAATGGAAGAGTTCCGTAGCATTTTTAAACTTTAGCAGAATTCAGAAGAAAATGAAGGAGTTCCGTAGCATTTTTAAACTTCAGCAGAATTCCGAAGAACAATGGAAGAGTTCCGTAGCATTTTTAAACTTCACCAGAATACCGTGAACAATGGAAGAGTTCTGTAGCATTTTTAAACTTCAGCAGAATTCCGAAGAACAAAGGAAGTGTTCCGTAGCATTTTTAAACTTCAGCAGAATTCTGAAGAACAAGAGAAGAGTTCTGTAGCATTTTTAAACTTCAGAAGAATTCCGAGAAAAATGGAAGAGTTCCGTACCATTTTTAAACTTCAGCAGAATTCCGAAGAACAATGGAAGAGTTCCGTAGCATTTTTAAACTTCAGCAGAATTCCGAGAACAATGTATGAGTTCCTTAGCATTTTTAAACTTCACCAGAATTCCGAGAACAATGGAAGAGTTCCGTAGCATTTTTAAAATTCACCAGAATTCTGAGAACAATGGAAGAGTTCCATAGCATTTTTAAACTTCAGCAGAATTCCGAAGAACAATGGAAGAGTTCCATTGCAGTTTTAAGCTTCATCAGAATTCTGAATAACAATGGAAGAGTTCCGTAGCATTTTTAAACTTCTTCAGAATTCCGAAGAACAATGGAAGAGTTCCGTAGCATTTTTAAACTTCAGCAGAATTCCGAAGAACAATGGAAGAGTTCCGTAGCATTTTTAAACTTCATCAGAATTCCGAAGAACAATGGAAAAGTTCTGTAGCATTTCTAATCTTCAGCAGTATTCTGAAGAACAATGGAAGAGTTCCGTAGCATTTTCAAACTTCAGAAGAAGTCTGAGAACAATGGAAGAGTTCCACAGCATTTTTAAACTTCAGCAGAATTCCGAAAAACAATGGAAGAGTTCCGTAGCATTTTTAAACTTCAGCAGAATTCCGAAGAACAATGGAAGAGTTCCGTAGCATTTTTAAACTTCAGCAGAATTCCGAAGAACAATGGAAGAGTTCCATAGCATTTTTAAATTACAGCAGAATTCCGAAGAACAATGGAAGAGTTCCGTAGCATTTTTAAACTTCAGCAGAATTCCGAGAACAATGGATGAGTTCCGCAGCATTTTTAAACTTCACCAGAATTCCGAGGAACAATGGAAGAGTTCTGTAGCATTTTTAAACTTCACCAGAATACTGTGAACAATGGAAGAGTTCTGTAGCATTTTTAAACTTCAGCAGAATTCCGAAGAACAAAGGAATTGTTCCGTAGCATTTTTAAACTTCAGCAGAATTCTGAAGAACAAGAGAAGAGTTCTGTAGTATTTTTAAACTTCAGAAGAATTCCGAGAAAAATGGAAGAGTTCCGTAGCATTTTTAAACTTCAGCAGAATTCCGCAAAACAATGGAAAAGTTCCGTAGCATTTTTAAACTTCAGCAGAATTCCGAAGAACAATGGAAGAGTTCCGCAGCATTTTTAAACTTCAGCAGAATTCCGAAGAACAATGGAAGAGTTCCGTAGCATTTTTAAACTTAAGCAGAATTCCGAAGAACAATGGAAGAGTTCCGTAGCTTTTTTAAATTACAGCAGAATTCCGAAGAACAATGGAAAAGTTCCGTAGCATTTTTAAACTTCAGCAGAATTCCGAAGAACAATGGAAGAGTTCCATAGCATTTTTAAACTTCAGCAGAATTCCGAGAACACTGGAAGAGTTCCGTAGCATTTTTAAACTTCACCAGAATTCCGAGAACAATGGAAGAGTTCCGTAGCATTTTTAAACTTTAGCAGAATTCAGAAGAAAATGGAGGAGTTCCGTAGCATTTTTAAACTTCAGCAGAATTCCGAAGAACAATGGAAGAGTTCCGTAGCATTTTTAAACTTCACCAGAATACCGTGAACAAAGGAAGAGTTCTGTAGCATTTTTAAACTTCAGCAGAATTCCGAAGAACAAAGGAAGTGTTCCGTAGCATTTTTAAACTTCAGCAGAATTCTGAAGAACAAGAGAAGAGTTCTGTAGCATTTTTAAACTTCAGAAGAATTCCGAGAAAAATGGAAGAGTTCCGTACCATTTTTAAACTTCAGCAGAATTCCGAAGAACAATGGAAGAGTTCCGTAGCATTTTTAAACTTCAGCAGAATTCCGAGAACAATGTATGAGTTCCTTAGCATTTTTAAACTTCACCAGAATTCCGAGAACAATGGAAGAGTTCCGTAGCATTTTTAAAATTCACCAGAATTCCGAGAACAATGGAAGAGTTCCATAGCATTTTTAAACTTCAGCAGAATTCCGAAGAACAATGGAAGAGTTCCATTGCAGTTTTAAGCTTCATCAGAATTCTGAAGAACAATGGAAGAGTTCCGTAGCATTTTTAAACTTCAGCAGAATTCAGAAGAACAATGTAAGAGTTCCGTTGCATTTTTAAACTTCAGCAGAATTCCGAAGAACAATGGAAGAGTTCCGTAGCATTTTTAAACTTCAGCAGAATTCCGAAGAACAATGGAATAGTTCCGTTGCAGTTTTAAACTTCATCAGAATTCCGAAGAACAATGGAAGTGTTCCGCAGCATTTTTAAACTTCAGCAGAATTCCGAAGAACAATCGAAGAGTTCCATAGCATTTTTAAACTTCAGCAGAATTTCGAAGAACAATGGAAGAGTTCCGTAGCATATTTAAACTTCAGCAGAATTCCGAAGAACAATGGAAATGATCCGTAACATTTTTAAACTTCAGCAGAATTCCCAAGAACAATGGAAGAATACCGTAGAATTTATAAACTTCAGCAGAATTCTGAGAACAATGGAAGAGTTCCGTAGCATTTTTAAACTTCACCAGAATTCCAAGAACAATGGAAGAGTTCCGTAGCATTTTTAAACTTCTTCAGAATTCCGAAGAACAATGGAAGAGTTCCGTAGCATTTTTAAACTTCAGCAGAATTCCGAAGAACAATGGAAGAGTCCGTAGCATTTTTAAACTTCATCAGAATTCCGAAGAACAATGTAAAAGTTCTGTAGCATTTCTAATCTTCAGCAGTATTCTGAAGAACAATGGAAGAGTTCCGTAGCATTTTCAAACTTCAGAAGAATTCCGAGAACAATGGAAGAGTTCCACAGCATTTTTAAACTTCAGCAGAATTCCGAAAAACAATGGAAGAGTTCCGTAGCATTTTTAAACTTCAGCAGAATTCCGAAGAACAATGGAAGAGTTCCGTAGCATTTTTAAACTTCAGCAGAATTCCGAAGAACAATGGAAGAGTTCCATAGCATTTTTAAATTACAGCAGAATTCCGAAGAACAATGGAAGAGTTCCGTAGCATTTTTAAACTTCAGCAGAATTCCGAGAACAATGGATGAGTTCTGCAGCATTTTTAAACTTCACCAGAATTCCGAGGAACAATGGAAGAGTTCTGTAGCATTTTTAAACTTCACCAGAATACCGTGAACAATGGAAGAGTTCTGTAGCATTTTTAAACTTCAGCAGAATTCCGAAGAACAAAGGAATTGTTCCGTAGCATTTTTAAACTTCAGCAAAATTCTGAAGAACAAGAGAAGAGTTCTGTAGTATTTTTAAACTTCAGAAGAATTCTGAGAAAAATGGAAGAGTTCCGTAGCATTTTTAAACTTCAGCAGAATTCCGCAAAACAATGGAAGAGTTCCGTAGCATTTTTAAACTTCAGCAGAATTCCGAAGAACAATGGAAGAGTTCCGCAGCATTTTTAAACTTCAGCAGAATTCCGAAGAACAATGGAAGAGTTCCGTAGCATTTTTAAACTTAAGCAGAATTCCGAAGAACAATGGAATTGATCCGTAACATTTTTAAACTTCAGCAGAATTCCCAAGAAAAATGGAAGAGCACCGTAGAATTTATAAGCTTCAGCAGAATTCTGAGAACAATGGAAGAGTTCCGTAGCATTTTTAAACTTCACAGGAATTCCAAGAACAATGGAAGAGTTCCGTAGCATTTTTAAACTTCAGCAGAATTCCGAAGAACAATGGAAGAGTTCCGTAGCATTTTTAAACTTCAGCAGAATTCCGAAAACAATGGAAGAGTTCCGTAGCATTTTTAAACTTCAGCAGAATTCCGAGAACAATGGAAGAGTTCCGTAGCATTTTTAAACTTCAGCAGAATTCCGAAGAACAATGGAAGAGCTCCGTAGCATTTTTAAACTTCAGCAGAATTCCGAGAACAATGGAAGAGTTCCATAGCATTTTTAAGCTTCAGCAGAATTCCGAGAACAATGGAAGAGTTCCGTAGCATTTTTAAACTTCAGCAGAATTCCGAAGAACAATGGAAGAGTTCCGTAGCATTTTTAAACTTCAGTAGAATTCAGAAGAACAATGTAAGAGTTCCGTAGCATTTTTAATCTTCAGCAGAATTCCGAAGAACAATGGAAGAGTTCCGTAGCATTTTTAAACTTCAGCAGAATTCCGAAGAACAATGGAAGAGTTCCGTTGCAGTTTTAAACTTCAGCAGAATTCCGAAGAACAAAGGAAGTGTTCCGTAGCATTTTTAAACTTCAGCAGTATTCTGAAGAACAATGGAAGAGTTCCGTAGCATTTTCAGACTTCAGAAGAATTCCGAGAACAATGGAAGAGTTCCACAGCATTTTTAAACTTCAGCAGAATTCCAAAAAACAATGGAAGAGTTCCGTAGCATTTTTAAACTTCAGCAGAATTCCGAAGAACAATGGAAGAGTTCCGTAGCATTTTTAAACTTCAGCAGAATTCCGAAGAACAATGGAAGAGTTCCGTAGCTTTTTTAAATTACAGCAGAATTCCGAAGAACAATGGAAAAGTTCCGTAGCATTTTTAAACTTCAGCAGAATTCCGAAGAACAATGGAAGAGTTCCATAGCATTTTTAAACTTCAGCAGAATTCCGAGAACACTGGAAGAGTTCCGTAGCATTTTTAAACTTCACCAGAATTCCGAGAACAATGGAAGAGTTCCGTAGCATTTTTAAACTTTAGCAGAATTCAGAAGAACAATGGAGGAGTTCCGTAGCATTTTTAAACTTCAGCAGAATTCCGAAGAACAATGGAAGAGTTCCGTAGCATTTTTAAACTTCACCAGAATACCGTGAACAATGGAAGAGTTCTGTAGCATTTTTAAACTTCAGCAGAATTCCGAAGAACAAAGGAAGTGTTCCGTAGCATTTTTAAACTTCAGCAGAATTCTGAAGAACAAGAGAAGAGTTCTGTAGCATTTTTAAACTTCAGAAGAATTCCGAGAAAAATGGAAGAGTTCCGTACCATTTTTAAACTTCAGCAGAATTCCGAAGAACAATGGAAGAGTTCCGTAGCATTTTTAAACTTCAGCAGAATTCCGAGAACAATGTATGAGTTCCTTAGCATTTTTAAACTTCACCAGAATTCCGAGAACAATGGAAGAGTTCCGTAGCATTTTTAAAATTCACCAGAATTCCGAGAACAATGGAAGAGTTCCATAGCATTTTTAAACTTCAGCAGAATTCCGAAGAACAATGGAAGAGTTCCATTGCAGTTTTAAGCTTCATCAGAATTCTGAAGAACAATGGAAGAGTTCCGTAGCATTTTTAAACTTCAGCAGAATTCAGAAGAACAATGTAAGAGTTCCGTAGCATTTTTAAACTTCAGCAGAATTCCGAAGAACAATGGAAGAGTTCCGTAGCATTTTTAAACTTCAGCAGAATTCCGAAGAACAATGGAATAGTTCCGTTGCAGTTTTAAACTTCATCAGAATTCCGAAGAACAATGGAAGTGTTCCGCAGCATTTTTAAACTTCAGCAGAATTCCGAAGAACAATCGAAGAGATCCATAGCATTTTTAAACTTCAGCAGAATTCCGAAGAACAATGGAAGAGTTCCGTAGCATATTTAAACTTCAGCAGAATTCCGAAGAACAATGGAAATGATCCGTAACATTTTTAAACTTCAGCTGAATTCCCAAGAACAATGGAAGAATACCGGAGAATTTATAAACTTCAGCAGAATTCTGAGAACAATGGAAGAGTTCCGTAGTATTTTTAAACTTCACCAGAATTCCAAGAACAATGGAAGAGTTCCGTAGCATTTTTAAACTTCTTCAGAATTCCGAAGAACAATGGAAGAGTTCCACAGCATTTTTAAACTTCAGCAGAATTCCGAAAAACAATGGAAGAGTTCCGTAGCATTTTTAAACTTCAGCAGAATTCCAAAGAACAATGGAAGAGTTCCGTAGCATTTTTAAACTTCAGCAGAATTCCGAAGAACAATGGAAGAGTTCCATAGCATTTTTAAATTACAGCAGAATTCCGAAGAACAATGGAAGAGTTCCGTAGCATTTTTAAACTTCAGCAGAATTCCGAGAACAATGGATGATTTCCGCAGCATTTTTAAACTTCACCAGAATTCCGAGGAACAATGGAAGAGTTCTGTAGCATTTTTAAACTTCACCAGAATACCGTGAACAATGGAAGAGTTCTGTAGCATTTTTAAACTTCAGCAGAATTCCGAAGAACAAAGGAATTGTTCCGTAGCATTTTTAAACTTCAGCAGAATTCTGAAGAACAAGAGAAGAGTTCTGTAGTATTTTTAAACTTCAGAAGAATTCCGAGAAAAATGGAAGAGTTCTGTAGCATTTTTAAACTTCAGCAGAATTCCGCAAAACAATGGAAGAGTTCCGTAGCATTTTTAAACTTCAGCAGAATTCCGAAGAACAATGGAAGAGTTCCGCAGCATTTTTAAACTTCAGCAGAATTCCGAAGAACAATGGAAGAGTTCCGTAGCATTTTTAAACTTAAGCAGAATTCCGAACAACAATGGAATTGATCCGTAACATTTTTAAACTTCAGCAGAATTCCCAAGAAAAATGGAAGAGCACCGTAGAATTTATAAGCTTCAGCAGAATTCTGAGAACAATGGAAGAGTTCCGTAGCATTTTTAAACTTCACAGGAATTCCAAGAACAATGGAAGAGTTCCGTAGCATTTTTAAACTTCAGCAGAATTCCGAAGAACAATGGAAGAGTTCCGTAGCATTTTTAAACTTCAGCAGAATTCCGAGAACAATGGAAGAGTTCCATAGCATTTTTAAACTTCAGCAGAATTCCGAGAACAATGGAAGAGTTCCGTAGCATTTTTAAACTTCAGCAGAATTCCGAAGAACAATGGAAGAGCTCCGTAGCATTTTTAAACTTCAGCAGAATTCCGAGAACAATGGAAGAGTTCCATAGCATTTTTAAACTTCAGCAGAATTCCGAGAACAATGGAAGAGTTCCGTAGCATTTTTAAACTTCAGCAGAATTCCGAAGAACAATGTAAGAGTTGCATAGCATTTTTAAACTTCAGCAGAATTCCGAAGAGCAAGAGAAGAGTTCCGTTGCAGTTTTAAGCTTCATCAGAATTCCGAAGAACAATGGAAGAGTTCCGTAGCATTTTTAAACTTCAGCAGAATTCCGAAGAACAATGTAAGAGTTGCATAGCATTTTTAAACTTCAGCAGAATTCCGAAGAACAATGGAAGAGTTCCGTAGCATTTTTAAACTTCAGCAGAATTCCGAAGAACAATGGAAGAGTTCCGTTGCAGTTTTAAACTTCATCAGAATTCCGAAGAACAATGGAAGTGTTCCGCAGCATTTTTAAACTTCAGTAGAACTCAGAAGAACAAGGGGAGAGTTCCGTAGCATATTTAAACTTCAGCAGAATTCCGAAGAACAATGGAAATGATCCGTAACATTTTTAAACTTCAGCAGAATTCCCAAGAACAATGGAAGAGTACCGTAGAATTTATAAACTTCAGCAGAATTCTGAGAACAATGGAAGAGTTCCGTAGCATTTTTAAACTTAACCAGAATTCCAAGAACAATGGAAGAGTTCCGTAGCATTTTTAAACTTCTGCAGAATTCCGAAGAACAATGGAAGAGTTCCGTAGCATTTTTAAACTTCAGCAGAATTCCGAAGAACAATGGAAGAGTTCCGTAGCATTTTTAAACTTCAGCAGAATTCCTAGAACAAAGGAAGAGTTCCGTAGCATTTTTAAACTTCACCAGATTTCCGAGAACAATGGAAGAGTTCCGTAGCATTTTTAAACTTCAGCAGAATTCCTAGAACAAAGGAAGAGTTCCGCAGCATTTTTAAACTTCACCAGATTTCCGAGAACAATGGAAGAGTTCCGTAGCATTTTTAAACTTCAACAGAATTCCGAGAACAATGAAAAAGTTCCGTAGCATTTTTTAACTTCAGCAGAATTCCGAAGAACAATGGAAGAGTTCCGTATCATTTTTAAACTTCATCAGAATTCCGAAGAACAATGGAAAAGTTCCGTAGCATTTTTAAACTTCATCAGAATTCCGAAGAACAATGGAAAAGTTCCGTAGCATTTTTAAACTTCAGCAGAATTCCGAGAACAATGGAAGAGCTCCGTAGCATTTTTAAACTTCACCAGAATTCCGAGAACAATGGAAGAGTTCCGTAGCATTTTTAAACTTCAGCAGAATTCCGAAGAACAATGGAAGAGTTCCATAGCATTTTTAAATTACAGCAGAATTCCGAAGAACAATGGAAGAGTTCCGTAGCATTTTTAAACTTCAGCAGAATTCCGAGAACAATGGATGAGTTCCGCAGCATTTTTAAACTTCACCAGAATTCCGAGGAACAATGGAAGAGTTCTGTAGCATTTTTAAACTTCACCAGAATACCGTGAACAATGGAAGAGTTCTGTAGCATTTTTAAACTTCAGCAGAATTCCGAAGAACAAAGGAATTGTTCCGTAGCATTTTTAAACTTCAGCAGAATTCCGAAGAACAATGGAAGAGCTCCGTAGCATTTTTAAACTTCAGCAGAATTCCGAGAACAATGGAAGAGTTCCATAGCATTTTTAAACTTCAGCAGAATTCCGAGAACAATGGAAGAGTTCCGTAGCATTTTTAAACTTCAGCAGAATTCCGAAGAACAATGGAAGAGTTCCGTAGCATTTTTAAACTTCAGCAGAATTCTGAAGAACAAGAGAAGAGTTCCGTTGCAGTTTTAAGCTTCATCAGAATTCCGAAGAACAATGGAAAAGTTCCGTAGCATTTTTAAACTTCAGCAGAATTCCGAGAACAATGGAAGAGCTCCGTAGCATTTTTAAACTTCACCAGAATTCCGAGAACAATGGAAGAGTTCCGTAGCATTTTTAAACTTCAGCAGAATTCCGAAGAACAATGGAAGAGTTCCATAGCATTTTTAAATTACAGCAGAATTCCGAAGAACAATGGAAGAGTTCCGCAGCATTTTTAAACTTCAGCAGAATTCCGAAGAACAATGGAAGAGTTCCGTAGCATTTTTAAACTTAAGCAGAATTCCGAAGAACAATGGAATTGATCCGTAACATTTTTAAACTTCAGCAGAATTCCCAAGAAAAATGGAAGAGCACCGTAGAATTTATAAGCTTCATCAGAATTCTGAGAACAATGGAAGAGTTCCGTAGCATTTTTAAACTTCACAGGAATTCCAAGAACAATGGAAGAGTTCCGTAGCATTTTTAAACTTCAGCAGAATTCCGAAGAACAATGGAAGAGTTCCGTAGCATTTTTAAACTTCAGCAGAATTCCGAGAACAATGGAAGAGTTCCGTAGCATTTTTAAACTTCAGCAGAATTCCGAGAACAATGGAAGAGTTCCGTAGCATTTTTAAACTTCAGCAGAATTCCGAAGAACAATGGAAGAGCTCCGTAGCATTTTTAAACTTCAGCAGAATTCCGAGAACAATGGAAGAGTTCCATAGCATTTTTAAACTTCAGCAGAATTCCGAGAACAATGGAAGAGTTCCGTAGCATTTTTAAACTTCAGCAGAATTCCGAAGAACAATGGAAGAGTTCCGTAGCATTTTTAAACTTCAGCAGAATTCTGAAGAACAAGAGAAGAGTTCCGTTGCAGTTTTAAGCTTCATCAGAATTCCGAAGAACAATGGAAAAGTTCCGTAGCATTTTTAAACTTCAGCAGAATTCCGAGAACAATGGAAGAGCTCCGTAGCATTTTTAAACTTCACCAGAATTCCGAGAACAATGGAAGAGTTCCGTAGCATTTTTAAACTTCAGCAGAATTCCGAAGAACAATGGAAGAGTTCCATAGCATTTTTAAATTACAGCAGAATTCCGAAGAACAATGGAAGAGTTCCGTAGCATTTTTAAACTTCAGCAGAATTCCGAGAACAATGGATGAGTTCCGCAGCATTTTTAAACTTCACCAGAATTCCGAGGAACAATGGAAGAGTTCTGTAGCATTTTTAAACTTCACCAGAATACCGTGAACAATGGAAGAGTTCTGTAGCATTTTTAAACTTCAGCAGAATTCCGAAGAACAAAGGAATTGTTCCGTAGCATTTTTAAACTTCAGCAGAATTCTGAAGAACAAGAGAAGAGTTCTGTAGTATTTTTAAACTTCAGAAGAATTCCGAGAAAAATGGAAGAGTTCCGTAGCATTTTTAAACTTCAGCAGAATTCAGAAGAACAATGTAAGAGTTCCGTAGCATTTTTAATTTTCAGCAGAATTCCGAAGAACAATGGAAGAGTTCCGTAGCATTTTTAAACTTCAGCAGAATTCCGAAGAACAATGGAAGAGTTCCGTTGCAGTTTTAAACTTCATCAGAATTCCGAAGAACAATGGAAGTGTTCCGCAGCATTTTTAAACTTCAGTAGAACTCAGAAGAACAAGGGAAGAGTTCCGTAGCATATTTAAACTTCAGCAGAATTCCGAAGAACAATGGAAATGATCCGTAACATTTTTAAACTTCAGCAGAATTCCCAAGAACAATGGAAGAGTACCGTAGAATTTATAAACTTCAGCAGAATTCTGAGAACAATGGAAGAGTTCCGTAGCATTTTTAAACTTCACCAGAATTCCAAGAACAATGGAAGAGTTCCGTAGCATTTTTAAACTTCTGCAGAATTCCGAAGAACAATGGAAGAGTTCCGTAGCATTTTTAAACTTCAGCAGAATTCCGAAGAACAATGGAAGAGTTCCGTAGAATTTTTAAACTTCATCAGAATTCCGAAGAACAATGGAAAAATTCTGTAGCATTTTTAAACTTCAGCAGAATTCCGAAGAACAATGGAAGAGTTCCGTAGCATTTTTAAACTTCAGCAGAATTCCTAGAACAATGGAAGAGTTCCGTAGCATTTTTAAACTTCACCAGATTTCCGAGAACAATGGAAGAGTTCCGTAGCATTTTTAAACTTCAACAGAATTCCGAGAACAATGGAAGAGTTCCGTAGCATTTTTTAACTTCAGCAGAATTCCGAAGTACAATAGAAGAGTTCCGTATCTTTTTTAAACTTCATCAGAATTCCGAAGAACAAAGGAAAAGTTCCGTAGCATTTTTAAACTTCATCAGAATTCCGAAGAACAATGGAAAAGTTCCGTAGCATTTTTAAACTTCAGCAGAATTCCGAGAACAATGGAAGAGCTCCGTAGCATTTTTAAACTTCACCAGAATTCCGAGAACAATGGAAGAGTTCCGTAGCATTTTTAAACTTCAACAGAATTCCGAGAACAATGGAAGAGTTCCGTAGCATTTTTAAACTTCAGCAGAATTCCGAAGAACAATGGAAGAGTTCCGTAGCATTTTTAAACTTCATCAGAATTCCGAAGAACAATGGAAATATTCCGTAGCATTTTTAAACTTCAGCAGAATTCCGATGAACAATGGAAGAGTTCCGTAGCATTTTTAAACTTCAGCAGAATTCCGAAGAACAATGGAAGAGTTCCGTTGCAGTTCTAAGCTTCATCAGAATTTCAAAGAACAATGGAAGAGTTCCGTAGCATTTTTAAACTTCAGCAGAATTAAGAATAACAATGGAAGAGTTCCGTAGCATTTTTAAACTTCACCAGAATTCCGTGAACAATGGAAGAGTTCCGTAGCATTTTTAAACTTCAGCAGAATTCCGAAGAACAAAGGAAGTGTTCCGTAGCATTTTTAAACTTCAGCAGTATTCTGAAGAACAATGGAAGAGTTCTGTAGCATTTTCAAACTTCAGAAGAATTCCGAGAACAATGGAAGAGTTCCGTAGCATTTTTAAACTTCAACAGAATTCCGAGAACAATGGAAGAGTTCCGTAGCATTTTTAAACTTCAGCAAAATTCCGATGAACAATGGAAGAGTTCCGTAGCATTTTTAAACTTCATCAGAATTCCGAAGAACAATGGAAATATTCCGTAGCATTTTTAAACTTCAGCAGAATTCCGATGAACAATGGAAGAGATCCGTAGCATTTTTAAACTTCAGCAGAATTCCGAAGAACAATGAAAGAGTTCCGTTGCAGTTCTAAGCTTCATCAGAATTCCAAAGAACAATGGAAGAGTTCCGTAGCATTTTTAAACTTCAGCAGAATTAAGAATAACAATGGAAGAGTTCCGTAGCATTTTTAAACTTCACCAGAATTCCGTGAACAATGGAAGAGTTCCGTAGCATTTTTAAACTTCAGCAGAATTCCGAAGAACAAATTAAGTGTTCCGTAGCATTTTTAAACTTCAGCAGTATTCTGAAGAACAATGGAAGAGTTCCGTAGCATTTTCAAACTTCAGAAGAATTCCGAGAACAATGGAAGAGTTCCACAGCATTTTTAAACTTCAGCAGAATTCCGAAAAACAATGGAAGAGTTCCGTAGCATTTTTAAACTTCAGCGGAATTCCGAAGAACAATGGAAGAGTTCCATAGCATTTTTAAACTTCAGCAGAATTCCGAAGAACAATGGAAGAGTTCCATAGCATTTTTAAATTACAGCAGAATTCCGAAGAACAATGGAAGAGTTCCGTAGCATTTTTAAACTTCAGCAGAATTCCGAGAACAATGGATGAGTTCCTCAGCATTTTTAAACTTCACCAGAATTCCGAGGAGCAATGGAAGAGTTCTGTAGCATTTTTAAACTTCACCAGAATATCGTGAACAATGGAAGAGTTCTGTAGCATTTTTAAACTTCAGCAGAATTCCGAAGAATAAAGGAATTGTTCCGTAGTATTTTTAAACTTCAGCAGATTTCTGAAGAACAAGAGAAGAGTTCTGTAGTATTTTTAAACTTCAGAAGAATTCCAAGAAAAATGGAAGAGTTCCGTAGCATTTTTAAACTTCAGCAGAATTCCGCAAAACAATGGAAGAGTTCCGTAGCATTTTTAAACTTCAGCAGAATTCCGAAGAACAATGGAAGAGTTCCGCAGCATTTTTAAACTTCAGCAGAATTCCGAAGAACAATGGAAGAGTTCCGTAGCATTTTTAAACTTAAGCAGAATTCCGAAGAACAATGGAATTGATCCGTAACATTTTTAAACTTCAGCAGAATTCCCAAGAATAATGGAAGAGCACCGTAGAATTTATAAGCTTCAGCAGAATTCTGAGAACAATGGAAGAGTTCCGTAGCATTTTTAAACTTCACAGGAATTCCAAGAACAATGGAAGAGTTCCGTAGCATTTTTAAACTTCGGCAGAATTCCGAAGAACAATGGAATAGTTCCGTAGCATTTTTAAACTTCAGCAGAATTCCGAGAACAATGGAAGAGTTCCGTAGCATTTTTAAACTTCACCAGAATTCCGAGAACAATGGAAGAGTTCCGTAGCATTTTTAAACTTCAGCAGAATTCCGAGAACAATGGAAGAGTTCCGTAGCATTTTTAAACTTCAGCAGAATTCCGAAGAACAATGGAAGAGTTCCGTAGCATTTTTAAACTTCTGCAGAATTCCGAAGAACAATGGAAGAGTTCCGTTGCAGTTTTAAGCTTCATCAGAATTCCGAAGAACAATGGAAGAGTTCCGTAGCATTTTTAAACTTCAGCCGAATTCAGAAGAACAATGTAAGAGTTCCGTAGCATTTTTAAACTTCAGCAGAATTCCAAAGAACAATGGAAGAGTTCCGTAGCATTTTTAAACTTCAGCAGAATTCCGAAGAACAATGGAAGAGTTCCGTTGCAGTTTTAAACTTCATCAGAATTCCGAAGAACAATGGAAGTGTTCCGCAGCATTTTTAAACTTCAGTAGAACTCAGAAGAACAAGGGAAGAGTTCCGTAGCATATTTAAACTTCAGCAGAATTCCGAAGAACAATGGAAATGATCCGTAACATTTTTAAACTTCAGCAGAATTCCCAAGAACAATGGAAGAGTACCGTAGAATTTATAAACTTCAGCAGAATTCTGAGAACAAAAGAAGAGTTCCGTAGCATTTTTAAACTTCACCAGAATTCCAAGAACAATGGAAGAGTTCCGTAGCATTTTTAAACTTCTGCAGAATTCCGAAGAACAATGGAAGAGTTTCGTAGCATTTTTAAACTTCAGCAGAATTCTGAAGAACAATGGAAGAGTTCCGTAGCATTTTTAAACTTCATCAGAATTCCGAAGAACAATGGAAAAATTCTGTAGCATTTTTAAACTTCAGCAGAATTCCGAAGAACAATGGAAGAGTTCCGTAGCATTTTTAAACTTCAGCAGAATTCCGAGAACAATGGAAGAGTTCCGTAGCATTTTTAAACTTCACCAGAATTCCGAGAACAATGGAAGAGTTCCGTAGCATTTTTAAACTTCAACAGAATTCTGAGAACAATGTAAGAGTTCCGTAGCATTTTTAAACTTCAGCAGAATTCCGAAGAACAATGGAAGAGTTCCGTAGCATTTTTAAACTTCAGCAGAATTCCGAAGAACAATGGAAAAGTTCCGTAGTATTTTTAAACTTCAGCAGAAATCCGAAGAACAATGGAAGAGTTCCGTAGCATTTTTAAACTTCAGCAGAATTAAGAATAACAATGGAAGAGTTCCGTAGCATTTTTAAACTTCAGCAGAATTCCGAAGAACAATGGAAGAGTTCCGTTGCAGTTTTTAACTTCATCAGAATTCCGAAGAACAAAGGAAGTGTTCCGTAGCATTTTTAAACTTCAGCAGTATTCTGAAGAACAATGGAAGAGTTCTGTAGCATTTTCAAACTTCAGAAGAATTCCGAGAACAATGGAAGAGTTCCGTAGCATTTTTAAACTTCAACAGAATTCCGAGAACAATGGAAGAGTTCCGTAGCATTTTTAAATTTCAGCAGAATTCCGATGAACAATGGAAGAGTTCCGTAGCATTTTTAAACTTCATCAGAATTCCGAAAAACAATGGAAATATTCCGTAGCATTTTTAAACTTCAGCAGAATTCCGATGAACAATGGAAGAGATCCGTAGCATTTTTAAACTTCAGCAGAATTCCGAAGAACAAGGGAAGAGTTCCGTTGCAGTTCTAAGCTTCATCAGAATTCCAAAGAACAATGGAAGAGTTCCGTAGCATTTTTAAACTTCAGCAGAATTAAGAATAACAATGGAAGAGTTCCGTAGCATTTTTAAACTTCAGCGGAATTCCGAAGAACAATGGAAGAGTTCCGTAGCATTTTTAAACTTCAGCAGAATTCCGAAGAACAATGGAAGAGTTCCATAGCATTTTTAAATTACAGCAGAATTCCGAAGAACAATGGAAGAGTTCCGTAGCATTTTTAAACTTCAGCAGATTTCCGAGAACAATGGATGAGTTCCTCAGCATTTTTAAACTTCACCAGAATTCCGAGGAACAATGGAAGAGTTCTGTAGCATTTTTAAACTTCACCAGAATATCGTGAACAATGGAAGAGTTCTGTAGCATTTTTAAACTTCAGCAGAATTCCAAAGAATAAAGGAATTGTTCCGTAGTATTTTTAAACTTCAGCAGAATTCTGAAGAACAAGAGAAGAGTTCTGTAGTATTTTTAAACTTCAGAAGAATTCAAAGAAAAATGGAAGAGTTCCGTAGCATTTTTAAACTTCAGCAGAATTCCGCAAAACAATGGAAGAGTTCCGTAGCATTTTTAAACTTCAGCAGAATTCCGAAGAACAATGGAAGAGTTCCGTAGCATTTTTAAACTTAAGCAGAATTCCGAAGAACAATGGAATTGATCCGTAACATTTTTAAACTTCAGCAGAATTCCCAAGAACAATGGACGAGCACCGTAGAATTTATAAGCTTCAGCAGAATTCTGAGAACAATGGAAGAGTTCCGTAGCATTTTTAAACTTCACAGGAATTCCAAGAACAATGGAAGAGTTCCGTAGCATTTTTAAACTTCGGCAGAATTCCGAAGAACAATGGAATAGTTCCGTAGCATTTTTAAATTTCAGCAGAATTCCGAGAACAATGGAAGAGTTCCGTAGCATTTTTAAACTTCACCAGAATTCCGAGAACAATGGAAGAGTTCCGTAGCATTTTTAAACTTCAGCAGAATTCCGAGAACAATGGAAGAGTTCCGTAGCATTTTTAAACTTCAGCAGAATTCCGAAGAACAATGGAAGAGTTCCGTAGCATTTTTAAACTTCAGCCGAATTCAGAAGAACAATGTAAGAGTTCCGTAGGATTTTTAAACTTCAGCAGAATTCCAAAGAACAATGGAAGAGTTCCATAGCATTTTTAAACTTCAGCAGAATTCCGAAGAACAATGGAAGAGTTCCATTGCAGTTTTAATCTTCATCGGAATTCCGAAGAACAATGGAAGTGTTCCACAGCATTTTTAAACTTCAGTAGAACTCAGAAGAACAAGGGATGAGTTCCGTAGCATATTTAAACTTCAGCAGAATTCCGAAGAACAATGGAAATGATCCGTAACATTTTTAAACTTCAGCAGAATTCCCAAGAACAATGGAAGAGTACCGTAGAATTTATAAACTTCAGCAGAATTCTGAGAACAAAGGAAGAGTTCCGTAGCATTTTTAAACTTCACCAGAATTCCAAGAACAATGGAAGAGTTCCGTAGCATTTTTAAACTTCTGCAGAATTCCGAAGAACAATGGAAGAGTTCCGTAGCATTTTTAAACTTCAGCAGAATTCTGAAGAACAATGGAAGAGTTCCGTAGCATTTTTAAACTTCATCAGAATTCCGAAGAACAATGGAAAAATTCTGTAGCATTTTTAAACTTCAGCAGAAATCCGAAGAACAATGGAAGAGTTCCGTAGCATTTTTAAACTTCAGCAGAATTCTGAGAACAATGGAAGAGTTCCGTAGCATTTTTAAACTTCACCAGAATTCCGAGAACAATGCAAGAGTTTCGTAGCATTTTTAAACTTCAACAGAATTCTGAGAACAATGGAAGAGTTCCGTAGCATTTTTAAACTTCAGCAGAATTCCGAAGAACAATGGAAGAGTTCCGTAGCATTTTTAAACTTCATCAGAATTCCGAAGAGCAATGGAAAAGTTCCGTAGTATTTTTAAACTTCAGCAGAAATCCGAAGAACAATGGAAGAGTTCTGTAGCATTTTTAAACTTCAGCAGAATTAAGAATAACAATGGAAGTGTTCCGTAGCATTTTTAAACTTCAGCAGAATTCCGAAGAACAATGGAAGAGTTCCGTTGCAGTTTTTAACTTCATCAGAATTCCGAAGAACAAAGGAAGTGTTCCGTAGCATTTTTAAACTTCAGCAGTATTCTGAAGAACAATGGAAGAGTTCTGTAGCATTTTCAAACTTCAGAAGAATTCCGAGAACAATGGAAGAGTTCCACAGTATTTTTAAACTTCAGCAGAATTCCGAAAAACAATGGAAGAGTTCCGTAGCATTTTTAAACTTCAGCAGAATTCCAAAGGACAATGGAAGAGTTCCGTAGCATTTTTAAACTTCAGCAGAATTCCGAAGAACAATGGAAGAGTTCCGTAGCATTTTTAAATTACAGCAGAATTCCGAAGAACAATGGAAGAGTTCCGTAGCATTTTTAAACTTCAGCAGAATTCCGAGAACAATGGATGAGTTCCGCAGCATTTTTAAACTTCACCAGAATTCCGAGGAACAATGGAAGAGTTCTGTAGCATTTTTAAACTTCAGCAGAATTCCGAAGAACAATGGAAGAGTTCCGTAGCATTTTTAAACTTCAGCAGAATTCCGAAGAACAATGGAAGAGTTCCGTTGCAGTTTTAAACTTCATCAGAATTCCGAAGAACAATGGAAGAGTTCCGTAGCATTTTTAAACTTCAGCAGAGCTCAGAAGAACAATGAAGAGTCCCGTAGCATTTTTAAACTTCAGCAGAATTCCGAAGAACAATGGAAGAGTTCCGTAGCATTTTTAAACTTCAGTAGAATTAAAAATAACAATGGAAGAGTTCCGTAGCATTTTTAAACTTCACCAGAATACCGTGAACAATGGAAGAGTTCTGCAGCATTTTTAAACTTCAGCAGAATTCCGAAGAACAAAGGAAGTGTTCCGTAGCATTTTTAAACTTCAGCAGAATTCTGAAGAACAAGAGAAGAGTTCTGTAGCATTTTTAAACTTCAGAAGAATTCCGAGAAAAATGGAAGAGTTCCGTAGCATTTTTAAACTTCAGCAGAATTCCGCAAAACAATGGAAGAGTTCCGTAGCATTTTTAAACTTCAGCAGAATTCCGAAGAACAATGGAAGAGTTCCATAGCATTTTTAAACTTCAGCAGAATTCCGAGAACAATGGATGAGTTCCGTAGCATTTTTAAACTTCACCAGAATTCTGAGAACAATGGAAGAGTTCCGTAGCATTTTTAAACTTCACCAGAATTCCGAGAACAATGGAAGAGTTCCATAGCATTTTTAAACTTCACCAGAATTCCGAAGAACAATGGAACAGTTCCATAGCATTTTTAAGCTTCAGCAGAATTCCGAAGAACAATGAAAGACTTCCGTAGCATTTATAAACTTCAGCAGAATTCCGAGAACAATGGAAGAGTTCCGTAGCATTTTTAAACTTCAGCAGAATTCTGAAGAACAATGGAAGAGTTCCATAGCATTTTTAAATTACAGCAAAATTCCGAAGAACAATGGAAGAGTTCCGTAGCATTTTTAAACTTCAGCAGAATTCTGAGAACAATGGATGAGTTCCGCAGCATTTTTAAACTTCACCAGAATTCCGAGGAACAATGGAAGAGTTCCGTAGCATTTTTAAACTTCACCAGAATACCGTGAACAATGGAAGAGTTCTGTACCATTTTTAAACTTCAGCAGAATTCTGAAGAACAAAGGAATTGTTCCGTAGCATTTTTAAACTTCAGCAGAATTCTGAAGAACAAGAGAAGAGTTCTGTAGTATTTTTAAACTTCAGAAGAATTCCGAGAAAAATGGAAGAGTTCCGTAGCATTTTTAAACTTCAGCAGAATTCCGCAAAACAATGGAAGAGTTCCGTAGCATTTTTAAACTTCAGCAGAATTCCGAAGAACAATGGAAGAGTTCCGCAGCATTTTTAAACTTCAGCAGAATTCCGAAGAACAATGGAAGAGTTCCGTAGCATTTTTAAACTTCAGCAGAATTCGCAAGAACAATATAAGAGCACCGTAGAATTTATAAGCTTCAGCAGAATTCTGAGAACAATGGAAGAGTTCCGTAGCATTTTTAAACTTCACAGGAATTCCAAGAACAATGGAAGAGTTCCGTAGCATTTTTAAACTTCGGCAGAATTCCGAAGAACAATGGAATAGTTCCGTAGCATTTTTAAACTTCAGCAGAATTCCGAGAACAATGGAAGAGTTCCGTAGCATTTTTAAACTTCACCAGAATTCCGAGAACAATGGAAGAGTTCCGAAGCATTTTTAAACTTCAGCAGAATTCCGAGAACAATGGAAGAGTTTCGTAGCATTTTTAAACTTCAGCAGAATTCCGAAGAACAATGGAAGAGTTCCGTAGCATTTTTAAACTTCAGCAGAATTCCGAAGAACAATGGAAGAGTTCCGTTGCAATTTTAAGCTTCATCAGAATTCCGAAGAACAATGGAAGAGTTCCGTAGCATTTTTAAACTTCAGCAGAATTCAGAAGAACAATGTAAGAGTTCCGTAGCATTTTTAAACTTCAGCAGAATTCAGAAGAACAATGGAAGAGTTCCGTAGCATTTTTAAGCTTCAGCAGAATTCCGAAGAACAATGGAAGAGTTCCGTTGCAGTTTTTAACTTCATCAGAATTCCGAAGAACAAGGGAAGTGTTCCGCAGCATTTTTAAACTTCAGTAGAACTCAGAAGAACAAGGGAAGAGTTCCGTAGCATATTTAAACTTCAGCAGAATTCCGAAGAACAATGGAAATGATCCGTAACATTTTTAAACTTCAGCAGAATTCCCAAGAACAATGGAAGAGTACCGTAGAATTTATAAACTTCAGCAGAATTCTGAGAACAATGGAATAGTTCCGTAGCATTTTTAAACTTCACCAGAATTCCAAGAACAATGGAAGAGTTCCGTAGCATTTTTAAACTTCTGCAGAATTCCGAAGAAGAATGGAAGAGTTCCGTAGCATTTTTAAACTTCAGCAGAATTCCGAAGAACAATGGAAGAGTTCCGTAGCATTTTTAAACTTCACCAGAATTCCGAGAACAATGGAAGAGTTCCATAGCATTTTTAAACTTCAGCAGAATTCCGAGAACAATGGAAGAGATTCCTAGCATTTTTAAACTTCAGCAGAATTCCGAAGAACAATGGAAGAGTTCCGTTGCATTTTTAAACTTCAGCAGAATTCCGAAGAACAATGGAAGAGTTCCGTTGCAGTTTTAAGCTTCATCAGAATTCCGAAGAACAATGGAAGAGTTCCGTAGCATTTTTAAACTTCAGCAGAATTCAGAAGAACAATGTAAGAGTTCCGTAGCATTTTTAAACTTCAGCAGAATTCCGAAGAACAATGGAAGAGTTCCGTAGCATTTTTAAACTTCAGCAGAATTCCGAAGAACAATGGAAGAGTTCCGTTGCAGTTTTTAACTTCATCAGAATTCCGAAGAACACGGGAAGTGTTCCGCAGCATTTTTAAACTTCAGTAGAACTCAGAAGAACAAGGGAAGAGTTCCGTAGCATATTTAAACTTCAGCAGAATTCCGAAGAACAATGGAAATGATCCGTAACATTTTTAAACTTCAGCAGAATTCCCAAGAACAATGGAAGAGTACCGTAGAATTTATAAACTTCAGCAGAATTCTGAGAACAATGGAAGAGTTCCGTAGCATTTTTAAACTTCACCAGAATTCCAAGAACAATGGAAGAGTTCCGTAGCATTTTTAAACTTCTGCAGAATTCCGAAGAACAATGGAAGAGTTCCGTAGCATTTTTAAACTTCAGCAGAATTCTGAAGAACAATGGAAGAGTTCCGTAGCATTTTTAAACTTCATCAGAATTCCGAAGAACAATGGAAAAATTCTGGAGCATTTTTAAACTTCAGCAGAATTCCGAAGAACAATGGAAGAGTTCCGTAGCATTTTTAAACTTCAGCAGAATTCCGAGAATAATGGAAGAGTTCCGTAGCATTTTTAAACTTCAACAGAATTCCGAAAACAATGGAAGAGTTCCGTAGCATTTTTAAACTTCAACAGAATTCTGAGAACAATGGAAGAGTTCCGTAGCATTTTTAAACTTCAGCAGAATTCCGAAGAACAATGGAAGAGTTCCGTAGCATTTTTAAACTTCATCAGAATTCCGAAGAACAATGGAAAAGTTCCGTAGCATTTTTAAACTTCAGCAGAATTCTGAAGAACAATGGAAGAGTTCCGTAGCATTTTTAAACTTCAGCAGAATTAAGAATAACAATGGAACAGTTCCGTAGCATTTTTAAACTTCACCAGAATTCCGTGAACAATGGAAGAGTTCCGTAGCATTTTTAAACTTCAGTAGAATTAAAAATAACAATGGAAGAGTTCCGTAGCATTTTTAAACTTCACCAGAATACCGTGAACAATGGAAGAGTTCTGCAGCATTTTTAAAATTCAGCAGAATTCCGAAGAACAAAGGAAGTGTTCCGTAGCATTTTTAAACTTCAGCAGAATTCTGAAGAACAAGAGAAGAGTTCTGTAGCATTTTTAAACTTCAGAAGAATTCCGAGAAAAATGGAAGAGTTCCGTAGCATTTTTAAACTTCAGCAGAATTCCGCAAAACAATGGAAGAGTTCCGTAGCATTTTTAAACTTCACCAGAATTCCGAGAACAATGGAAGAGTTCCATAGCATTTTTAACTTCAGCAGAATTCCGAAGAACAATGGAACAGTTCCATAGCATTTTTAAGCTTCAGCACAATTCCGAAGAACAATGGAAGAGTTCCGTAGCATTTATAAACTTCAGCAGAATTCCGAGAACAATGGAAGAGTTCCGTAGCATTTTTAAACTTCAGCAGAATTCCGAAGAACAATGGAAGAGTTCCATAGCATTTTTAAATTACAGCAGAATTCCGAAGAACAATGGAAGAGTTCCGTAGCATTTTTAAACTTCAGCAGAATTCCGAGAACAATGGATGAGTTCCGCAGCACTTTTAAACTTCACCAGAATTCCGAGGAACAATGGAAGAGTTCCGTAGCATTTTTAAACTTCACCAGAATACCGTGAACAATGGAAGAGTTCTGTACCATTATTAAACTTCAGCAGAATTCCGAAGAACAAAGGAATTGTTCCGTAGCATTTTCAAACTTCAGCAGAATTCTGAAGAACAAGAGAAGAGTTCTGTAGTATTTTTAAACTTCAGAAGAATTCCGAGAAAAATGGAAGAGTTCCGTAGCATTTTTAAACTTCAGCAGAATTCCGCAAAACAATGGAAGAGTTCCGTAGCATTTTTAAACTTCAGCAGAATTCCGAAGAACAATGGAAGAGTTCCGCAGCATTTTTAAACTTCAGCAGAATTCCGAAGAACAATGGAAGAGTTCCGTAGCATTTTTAAACTTAGCAGAATTCCGAAGAACAATGGAATTGATCCGTAACATTTTTAAACTTCAGCAGAATTCCCAAGAACAATGGAAGAGCACCGTAGAATTTATAAGCTTCAGCAGAATTCTGAGAACAATGGAAGAGTTCCGTAACATTTTTAAACTTCACAGGAATTCCAAGAACAATGGAAGAGTTCCGTAGCACTTTTAAACTTCGGCAGAATTCCGAAGAACAATGGAATAGTTCCGTAGCATTTTTAAACTTCAGCAGAATTCCGAGAACAATGGAAGAGTTCCGTAGCATTTTTAAACTTCACCAGAATTCCGAGAACAATGGAAGAGTTCCATAGCATTTTTAAACTTCAGCAGAATTCCGAGAACAATGGAAGAGTTCCGTAGCATTTTTAAACTTCAGCAGAATTCCGAAGAACAATGGAAGAGTTCCGTAGCATTTTTAAACTTCAGCAGAATTCCGAAGAACAATGGAAGAGTTCCGTTGCAGTTTTAAGCTTCATCAGAATTCCGAAGAACAATGGAAGAGTTCCGTAGCATTTTTAAACTTCAGCAGAATTCAGAAGAACAATGTAAGAGTTCCGTAGCATTTTTAAACTTCAGCAGAATTCCGAAGAACAATGGAAGAGTTCCGTAGCATTTTTAAACTTCAGCAGAATTCCGAAGAACAATGGAAGAGTTCCGTTGCAGTTTTTAACTTCATCAGAATTCCCAAGAACAAGGGAAGTGTTCCGCAGCATTTTTAAACTTCAGTAGAACTCAGAAGAACAAGGGAAGAGTTCCGTAGCATATTTAAACTTCAGCAGAATTCCGAAGAACAATGGAATTGATCCGTAATATTTCTAAACTTCAGCAGAATTCCCAAGAACAATGGAAGAGTACCGTAGAATTTATAAACTTCAGCAGAATTCTGAGAACAATGGAAGAGTTCCGTAGCATTTTTAAACTTCACCAGAATTCCAAGAACAATGGAAGAGTTCCGTAGCATTTTTAAACTTCTGCAGAATTCCGAAGAACAATGGAAGAGTTCCGTAGCATTTTTAAACTTCAGCAGAATTCTGAAGAACAATGGAAGAGTTCCGTAGCATTTTTAAACTTCATCAGAATTCCGAAGAACAATGGAAAAATTCTGTAGCATTTTTAAACTACAGCAGAATTCCGAAGAACAATGGAAGAGTTCCCTAGCATTTTTAAACTTCAGCAGAATTCCGAGAACAATGGAAGAGTTCCGCAGCATTTTTAAACTTCAACAGAATTCCGAGAACAATGGAAGAGTACCGTAGCATTTTTAAACTTCAACAGAATTCTGAGAACAATGGAAGAGTTCCGTAGCATTTTTAAACTTCAGCAGAATTCCGAAGAACAATGGAAGAGTTCCGTAGCATTTTTAAACTTCATCAGAATTCCGAAGAACAATGGAAAAGTTCCGTAGCATTTTTAAACTTCAGCAGAATTCCAAGAACAATGGAAGAATTCCGTAGCATTTTTAAACTTCTGCAGAATTCCGAAGAACAATGGAAGAGTTCCGTAGCATTTTTAAACTTCAGCAGAATTCCGAAGAACAATAGAAGAGTTCCGTAGCCTTTTTAAACTTCATCAGAATTCCGAAGAACAATGGAAAAGTTCCGTAGCATTTTTAAACTTCAGCAGAATTCCGAAGAACAATGGAAGAGTTCCGTAGCATTTTTAAACTTCAGCAGAATTAAGAATAACAATGGAACAGTTCCGTAGCATTTTTAAACTTCACCAGAATTCCGTGAACAATGGAAGAGTTCCGTAGCATTTTTAAACTTCAGCAGAATTCCGAAGAACAAAGGAAGTGTTCCGTAGCATTTTTAAACTTCAGCAGTATTCTGAAGAACAATGGAAGAGTTCTGTAGCATTTTCAAACTTCAGAAGAATTCCGAGAACAATGGAAGAGTTCCACAGAATTTTTAAACTTCAGCAGAATTCCGAAAAAAAATGGAAGAGTTCTGTAGCATTTTTAAACTTCAGCAGAATTCCAAAGAACAATGGAAGAGTTCCGTAGCATTTTTAAACTTCAGCAGAATTCCGAAGAACAATGGAAGAGTTCCGTAGCATTTTTAAATTACAGCAGAATTCCGAAGAACAATGGAAGAGTTCCGTAGCATTTTTAAACTTCACCAGAATTCCGAGAACAATGGATGAGTTCCGCAGCATTTTTAAACTTCACCAGAATTCCGAGGAACAATGGAAGAGTTCTGTAGCATTTTTAAACTTCAGCAGAATTCCGAAGAACAATGGAAGAGTTCCGTAGCATTTTTAAACTTCAACAGAATTCTGAGAACAATGGAAGAGTTCCGTAGCATTTTTAAACTTCAGCAGAATTCCGAAGAACAATGGAAGAGTTCCGTAGCATTTTTAAACTTCATCAGAATTCCGAAGAACAATGGAAAAGTTCCGTAGCATTTTTAAACTTCAGCAGAATTCTGAAGAACAATGGAAGAGTTCCGTAGCATTTTTAAACTTCGGCAGAATTCTGAAGAACAATGGAATAGTTCCGTAGCATTTTTAAACTTCAGCAGAATTCCGAGAACAATGGAAGAGTTCCGTAGCATTTTTAAACTTCACCAGAATTCCGAGAACAATGGAAGAGTTCCGAAGCATTTTTAAACTTCAGCAGAATTCCGAAGAACAATGGAAGAGTTCCGTAGCATTTTTAAACTTCATCAGAATTCCGAAGAACAATGGAAAAATTCTGTAGCATTTTTAAACTACAGCAGAATTCCGAAGAACAATGGAAGAGTTCCCTAGCATTTTTAAACTTCAGCAGAATTCCGAGAACAATGGAAGAGTTCCGCAGCATTTTTAAACTTCAACAGAATTCCGAGAACAATGGAAGAGTACCGTAGCATTTTTAAACTTCAACAGAATTCTGAGAACAATGGAAGAGTTCCGTAGCATTTTTAAACTTCAGCAGAATTCCGAAGAACAATGGAAGAGTTCCGTAGCATTTTTAAACTTCATCAGAATTCCGAAGAACAATGGAAAAGTTCCGTAGCATTTTTAAACTTCAGCAGAATTCCAAGAACAATGGAAGAATTCCGTAGCATTTTTAAACTTCTGCAGAATTCCGAAGAACAATGGAAGAGTTCCGTAGCATTTTTAAACTTCAGCAGAATTCCGAAGAACAATAGAAGAGTTCCGTAGCCTTTTTAAACTTCATCAGAATTCCGAAGAACAATGGAAAAGTTCCGTAGCATTTTTAAACTTCAGCAGAATTCCGAAGAACAATGGAAGAGTTCCGTAGCATTTTTAAACTTCAGCAGAATTAAGAATAACAATGGAACAGTTCCGTAGCATTTTTAAACTTCACCAGAATTCCGTGAACAATGGAAGAGTTCCGTAGCATTTTTAAACTTCAGCAGAATTCCGAAGAACAAAGGAAGTGTTCCGTAGCATTTTTAAACTTCAGCAGTATTCTGAAGAACAATGGAAGAGTTCTGTAGCATTTTCAAACTTCAGAAGAATTCCGAGAACAATGGAAGAGTTCCACAGAATTTTTAAACTTCAGCAGAATTCCGAAAAAAAATGGAAGAGTTCTGTAGCATTTTTAAACTTCAGCAGAATTCCAAAGAACAATGGAAGAGTTCCGTAGCATTTTTAAACTTCAGCAGAATTCCGAAGAACAATGGAAGAGTTCCGTAGCATTTTTAAATTACAGCAGAATTCCGAAGAACAATGGAAGAGTTCCGTAGCATTTTTAAACTTCACCAGAATTCCGAGAACAATGGATGAGTTCCGCAGCATTTTTAAACTTCACCAGAATTCCGAGGAACAATGGAAGAGTTCTGTAGCATTTTTAAACTTCAGCAGAATTCCGAAGAACAATGGAAGAGTTCCGTAGCATTTTTAAACTTCAACAGAATTCTGAGAACAATGGAAGAGTTCCGTAGCATTTTTAAACTTCAGCAGAATTCCGAAGAACAATGGAAGAGTTCCGTAGCATTTTTAAACTTCATCAGAATTCCGAAGAACAATGGAAAAGTTCCGTAGCATTTTTAAACTTCAGCAGAATTCTGAAGAACAATGGAAGAGTTCCGTAGCATTTTTAAACTTCGGCAGAATTCTGAAGAACAATGGAATAGTTCCGTAGCATTTTTAAACTTCAGCAGAATTCCGAGAACAATGGAAGAGTTCCGTAGCATTTTTAAACTTCACCAGAATTCCGAGAACAATGGAAGAGTTCCGAAGCATTTTTAAACTTCAGCAGAATTCCGAGAACAATGGAAGAGTTTCGTAGCATTTTTAAACTTCAGCAGAATTCCGAAGAACAATGGAAGAGTTCCGTAGCATTTTTAAACTTCAGCAGAATTCCGAAGAACAATGGAAGAGTTCCGTTGCAGTTTTAAGCTTCATCAGAATTCCGAAGAACAATGGAAGAGTTCCGTAGCATTTTTAAACTTCAGCAGAATTCAGAAGAACAATGTAAGAGTTCCGTAGCATTTTTAAACTTCAGCAGAATTCCGAAGAACAATGGAAGAGTTCCGTAGCATTTTTAAACTTCAGCAGAATTCCGAAGAACAATGGAAGAGTTCCGTTGCAGTTTTTAACTTCATCAGAATTCCGAAGAACAAGGGAAGTGTTCCGCAGCATTTTTAAACTTCAGTAGAACTCAGAAGAACAAGAGAAGAGTTCCGTAGCATATTTAAACTTCAGCAGAATTCCGAAGAACAATGGAAATGATCCGTAACATTTTTAAACTTCAGCAGAATTCCCAAGAACAATGGAAGAGTACCTTAGAATTTATAAACTTCAGCAGAATTCTGAGAACAATGGAAGAGTTCCGTAGCATTTTTAAACTTCACCAGAATTCCAAGAACAATGGAAGAGTTCCGTAGCATTTTTAAACTTCTGCAGAATTCCGAAGAAGAATGGAAGAGTTCCGTAGCATTTTTAAACTTCAGCAGAATTCCGAAGAACAATGGAAGAGTTCCGTAGCATTTTTAAACTTCACCAGAATTCCGAGAACAATGGAAGAGTTCCATAGCATTTTTAAACTTCAGCAGAATTCCGAGAACAATGGAAGAGTTTCCTAGCATTTTTAAACTTCAGCAGAATTCCGAAGAACAATGGAAGAGTTCCGTTGCATTTTTAAACTTCAGCAGAATTCCGAAGAACAATGGAAGAGTTCCGTTGCAGTTTTAAGCTTCATCAGAATTCCGAAGAACAATGGAAGAGTTCCGTAGCATTTTTAAACTTCAGCAGAATTCAGAAGAACAATGTAAGAGTTCCGTAGCATTTTTAAACTTCAGCAGAATTCCGAAGAACAATGGAAGAGTACCGTAGCATTTTTAAACTTCAGCAGAATTCCGAAGAACAATGGAAGAGTTCCGTTGCAGTTTTTAACTTCATCAGATTTCCGAAGAACACGGGAAGTGTTCCGCAGCATTTTTAAACTTCAGTAGAACTCAGAAGAACAAGGGAAGAGTTCCGTAGCATATTTAAACTTCAGCAGAATTCCGAAGAACAATGGAAATGATCCGTAACATTTTTAAACTTCAGCAGAATTCCCAAGAACAATGGAAGAGTACCGTAGAATTTATAAACTTCAGCAGAATTCTGAGAACAATGGAAGAGTTCCGTAGCATTTTTAAACTTCACCAGAATTCCAAGAACAATGGAAGAGTTCCGTAGCATTTTTAAACTTCTGCAGAATTCCGAAGAACAATGGAAGAGTTCCGTAGCATTTTTAAACTTCAGCAGAATTCTGAAGAACAATGGAAGAGTTCCGTAGCATTTTTAAACTTCATCAGAATTCCGAAGAACAATGGAAAAATTCTGGAGCATTTTTAAACTTCAGCAGAATTCCGAAGAACAATGGAAGAGTTCCGTAGCATTTTTAAACTTCAGCAGAATTCCGAGAATAATGGAAGAGTTCCGTAGCATTTTTAAACTTCAACAGAATTCCGAGAACAATGGAAGAGTTCCGTAGCATTTTTAAACTTCAACAGAATTCTGAGAACAATGGAAGAGTTCCGTAGCATTTTTAAACTTCAGCAGAATTCCGAAGAACAATGGAAGAGTTCCGTAGCATTTTTAAACTTCATCAGAATTCCGAAGAACAATGGAAAAGTTCCGTAGCATTTTTAAACTTCAGCAGAATTCTGAAGAACAATGGAAGAGTTCCGTAGCATTTTTAAACTTCAGCAGAATTAAGAATAACAATGGAACAGTTCCGTAGCATTTTTAAACTTCACCAGAATTCCGTGAACAATGGAAGAGTTCCGTAGCATTTTTAAACTTCAGTAGAATTAAAAATAACAATGGAAGAGTTCCGTAGCATTTTTAAACTTCACCAGAATACCGTGAACAATGGAAGAGTTCTGCAGCAGTTTTAAAATTCAGCAGAATTCCGAAGAACAAAGGAAGTGTTCCGTAGCATTTTTAAACTTCAGCAGAATTCTGAAGAACAAGAGAAGAGTTCTGTAGCATTTTTAAACTTCAGAAGAATTCCGAGAAAAATGGAAGAGTTCCGTAGCATTTTTAAACTTCAGCAGAATTCCGCAAAACAATGGAAGAGTTCCGTAGCATTTTTAAACTTCACCAGAATTCCGAGAACAATGGAAGAGTTCCATAGCATTTTTAACTTCAGCAGAATTCCGAAGAACAATGGAACAGTTCCATAGCATTTTTAAGCTTCAGCACAATTCCGAAGAACAATGGAAGAGTTCCGTAGCATTTATAAACTTCAGCAGAATTCCGAGAACAATGGAAGAGTTCCGTAGCATTTTTAAACTTCAGCAGAATTCCGAAGAACAATGGAAGAGTTCCATAGCATTTTTAAATTACAGCAGAATTCCGAAGAACAATGGAAGAGTTCCGTAGCATTTTTAAACTTCAGCAGAATTCCGAGAACAATGGATGAGTTCCGCAGCACTTTTAAACTTCACCAGAATTCCGAGGAACAATGGAAGAGTTCCGTAGCATTTTTAAACTTCACCTTAATACCGTGAACAATGGAAGAGTTCTGTACCATTTTTAAACTTCAGCAGAATTCCGAAGAACAAAGGAATTGTTCCGTAGCATTTTCAAACTTCAGCAGAATTCTGAAGAACAAGAGAAGAGTTCTGTAGTATTTTTAAACTTCAGAAGAATTCCGAGAAAAATGGAAGAGTTCCGTAGCATTTTTAAACTTCAGCAGAATTCCGCAAAACAATGGAAGAGTTCCGTAGCATTTTTAAACTTCAGCAGAATTCCGAAGAACAATGGAAGAGTTCCGCAGCATTTTTAAACTTCAGAAGAATTCCGAAGAACAATGGAAGAGTTCCGTAGCATTTTTAAACTTAAGCAGAATTCCGAAGAACAATGGAATTGATCCGTAACATTTTTAAACTTCAGCAGAATTCCCAAGAACAATGGAAGAGCACCGTAGAATTTATAAGCTTCAGCAGAATTCTGAGAACAATGGAAGAGTTCCGTAACATTTTTAAACTTCACAGGAATTCCAAGAACAATGGAAGAGTTCCGTAGCATTTTTAAACTTCGGCAGAATTCCGAAGAACAATGGAATAGTTCCGTAGCATTTTTAAACTTCAGCAGAATTCCGAGAACAATGGAAGAGTTCCGTAGCATTTTTAAACTTCACCAGAATTCCGAGAACAATGGAAGAGTTCCATAGCATTTTTAAACTTCAGCAGAATTCCGAGAACAATGGAAGAGTTCCGTAGCATTTTTAAACTTCAGCAGAATTCCGAAGAACAATGGAAGAGTTCCGTAGCATTTTTAAACTTCAGCAGAATTCCGAAGAACAATGGAAGAGTTCCGTTGCAGTTTTAAGCTTCATCAGAATTCCGAAGAACAATGGAAGAGTTCCGTAGCATTTTTAAACTTCAGCAGAATTCAGAAGAACAATGTAAGAGTTCCGTAGCATTTTTAAACTTCAGCAGAATTCCGAAGAACAATGGAAGAGTTCCGTAGCATTTTTAAACTTCAGTAGAATTCCGAAGAACAATGGAAGAGTTCCGTTGCAGTTTTTAACTTCATCAGAATTCCGAAGAACATGGGAAGTGTTCCGCAGCATTTTTAAACTTCAGTAGAACTCAGAAGAACAAGGGAAGAGTTCCATAGCATATTTAAACTTCAGCAGAATTCCGAAGAACAATGGAAATGATCCGTAATATTTTTAAACTTCAGCAGAATTCCCAAGAACAATGGAAGAGTACCGTAGAATTTATAAACTTCAGCAGAATTCTGAGAACAATGGAAGAGTTCCGTAGCATTTTTAAACTTCACCAGAATTCCAAGAACAATGGAAGAGTTCCGTAGCATTTTTAAACTTCTGCAGAATTCCGAAGAACAATGGAAGAGTTCCGTAGCATTTTTAAACTTCAGCAGAATTCTGAAGAACAATGGAAGAGTTCCGTAGCATTTTTAAACTTCATCAGAATTCCGAAGAACAATGGAAAAATTCTGTAGCATTTTTAAACTTCAGCAGAATTCCGAAGAACAATGGAAGAGTTCCGTAGCATTTTTAAACTTCAGCAGAATTCCGAGAACAATGGAAGAGTTCCGCAGCATTTTTAAACTTCAACAGAATTCCGAGAACAATGGAAGAGTTCTGTAGCATTTTTAAACTTCAACAGAATTCTGAGAACAATGCAATAGTTCCGTAGCATTTTTAAACTTCAGCAGAATTCAGAAGAACAATGGAAGAGTTCCTTAGCATTTTTAAACTTCATCAGAATTCCGAAGAACAATGGAAAAGTTCCGTAGCATTTTTAAACTTCAGCAGAATTCCAAGAACAATGGAAGAATTCCGTAGCATTTTTAAACTTCTGCAGAATTCCGAAGAACAATGGAAGAGTTCCGTAGCATTTTTAAACTTCAGCAGAATTCCGAAAAACAATAGAAGAGTTCCGTAGCCTTTTTAAACTTCATCAGAATTCCGAAGAACAATGGAAAAGTTCCGTAGCATTTTTAAACTTCAGCAGAATTCCGAAGAACAATGGAAGAGTTCCGTAGCATTTTTAAACTTCAGCAGAATTAAGAATAACAATGGAACAGTTCCGTAGCATTTTTAAACTTCACCAGAATTCCGTGAACAATGGAAGAGTTCCGTAGCATTTTTAAACTTCAGCAGAATTCCGAAGAACAAAGGAAGTGTTCCGTAGCATTTTTAAACTTCAGCAGTATTCTGAAGAACAATGGAAGAGTTCTGTAGCATTTTCAAACTTCAGAAGAATTCCGAGAACAATGGAAGAGTTCCACAGAATTTTTAAACTTCAGCAGAATTCCGAAAAACAATGGAAGAGTTCTGTAGCATTTTTAAACTTCAGCAAAATTCCAAAGAACAATGGAAGAGTTCCGTAGCATTTTTAAACTTCAGCAGAATTCCGAAGAACAATGGAAGAGTTCCGTAGCATTTTTAAATTACAGCAGAATTCCGAAGAACAATGGAAGAGTTCCGTAGCATTTTTAAACTTCACCAGAATTCCGAGAACAATGGATGAGTTCCGCAGCATTTTTAAACTTCACCAGAATTCCGAGGAACAATGGAAGAGTTCCGTAGCATTTTTAAACTTCAACAGAATTCTGAGAACAATGGAAGAGTTCCGTAGCATTTTTAAACTTCAGCAGAATTCCGAAGAACAATGGAAGAGTTCCGTAGCATTTTTAAACTTCAGCAGAATTAAGAATAACAATGGAACAGTTCCGTAGCATTTTTAAACTTCACCAGAATTCCGTGAACAATGGAAGAGTTCCGTAGCATTTTTAAACTTCAGTAGAACTCAGAAGAACAAGGGAAGAGTTCCGTAGCATATTTAAACTTCAGCAGAATTCCGAAGAACAATGGAAATGATCCGTAATATTTTTAAACTTCAGCAGAATTCCCAAGAACAATGGAAGAGTACCGTAGAATTTATAAACTTCAGCAGAATTCTGAGAACAATGGAAGAGTTCCGTAGCATTTTTAAACTTCACCAGAATTCCAAGAACAATGGAAGAGTTCAGTAGCATTTTTAAACTTCTGCAGAATTCCGAAGAACAATGGAAGAGTTCCGTAGCATTTTTAAACTTCAGCAGAATTGTGAAGAACAATGGAAGAGTTCCGTAGCATTTTTAAACTTCATCAGAATTCCGAAGAACAATGGAAAAATTCTGTAGCATTTTTAAACTTCAGCAGAATTCCGAAGAACAATGGAAGAGTTCCGTAGCATTTTTAAACTTCAGCAGAATTCCGAGAACAATGGAAGAGTTCCGCAGCATTTTTAAACTTCAACAGAATTCCGAGAACAATGGAAGAGTTCCGTAGCATTTTTAAACTTCAACAGAATTCTGAGAACAATGGAAGAGTTCCGTAGCATTTTTAAACTTCAGCAGAATTCCGAAGAACAATGGAAGAGTTCCGTAGCATTTTTAAACTTCATCAGAATTCCGAAGAACAATGGAAAAGTTCCGTAGCATTTTTAAACTTCAGCAGAATTCCGAAGAACAATGGAAGAATTCCGTAGCATTTTTAAACTTCTGCAGAATTCCGAAGAACAATGGAAGAGTTCCGTAGCATTTTTAAACTTCAGCAGAATTCCGAAGAACAATAGAAGAGTTCCGTAGCCTTTTTAAACTTCATCAGAATTCCGAAGAACAATGGAAAAGTTCCGTAGCATTTTTAAACTTCAGCAGAATTCCGAAGAACAATGGAAGAGTTCCGTAGCATTTTTAAACTTCAGCAGAATTAAGAATAACAATGGAACAGTTCCGTAGCATTTTTAAACTTCACCAGAATTCCGTGAACAATGGAAGAGTTCCGTAGCATTTTTAAACTTCAGCAGAATTCCGAAGAACAAAGGAAGTGTTCCGTAGCATTTTTAAACTTCAGCAGTATTCTGAAGAACAATGGAAGAGTTCTGTAGCATTTTCAAACTTCAGAAGAATTCCGAGAACAATGGAAGAGTTCCACAGAATTTTTAAACTTCAGCAGAATTCCGAAAAACAATGGAAGAGTTCTGTAGCATTTTTAAACTTCAGCAGAATTCCAAAGAACAATGGAAGAGTTCCGTAGCATTTTTAAACTTCAGCAGAATTCCGAAGAACAATGGAAGAGTTCCGTAGCATTTTTAAATTACAGCAGAATTCCGAAGAACAATGGAAGAGTTCCGTAGCATTTTTAAACTTCACCAGAATTCCGAGAACAATGGATGAGTTCCGCAGCATTTTTAAACTTCACCAGAATTCCGAGGAACAATGGAAGAGTTCTGTAGCATTTTTAAACTTCAGCAGAATTCCGAAGAACAATGGAAGAGTTCCGTAGCATTTTTAAACTTCAACAGAATTCTGAGAACAATGGAAGAGTTCCGTAGCATTTTTAAACTTCAGCAGAATTCCGAAGAACAATGGAAGAGTTCCGTAGCATTTTTAAACTTCATCAGAATTCCGAAGAACAATGGAAAAGTTCCGTAGCATTTTTAAACTTCAGCAGAATTCCGAAGAACAATGGAAGAGTTCCGTAGCATTTTTAAACTTCAGCAGAATTAAGAATAACAATGGAACAGTTCCGTAGCATTTTTAAACTTCACCAGAATTCCGTGAACAATGGAAGAGTTCCGTAGCATTTTTAAACTTCAGTAGAATTAAAAATAACAATGGAAGAGTTCCGTAGCATTTTTAAACTTCACCAGAATACCGTGAACAATGGAAGAGTTCTGCAGCATTTTTAAAATTCAGCAGAATTCCGAAGAACAAAGGAAGTGTTCCGTAGCATTTTTAAACTTCAGCAGAATTCTGAAGAACAAGAGAAGAGTTCTGTAGCATTTTTAAACTTCAGAAGAATTCCGAGAAAAATGGAAGAGTTCCGTAGCATTTTTAAACTTCAGCAGAATTCCGCAAAACAATGGAAGAGTTCCGTAGCATTTTTAAACTTCAGCAGAATTCCGAAGAACAATGGAAGAGTTCCGTAGCATTTTTAAACTTCAGCAGAATTCCGAAGAACAATGGAAGACTTCCGTAGCATTTTTAAACTTAAGCAGAATTCCGAAGAACAATGGAATTGATCCGTAACATTTTTAAACTTCAGCAGAATTCCCAAGAACAATGGAAGAGCACCGTAGAATTTATAAGCTTCAGCAGAATTCTGAGAACAATGGAAGAGTTCCGTAGCATTTTTAAACTTCACCAGAATTCCATGAACAATGGAAGAATTCCGTAGCATTTTTAAACTTCTGCAGAATTCCGAAGAACAATGGAAGAGTTCCGTGGCATTTTTAAACTTCAGCAGAATTCCGAAGAACAATGGAAGAGTTCCGTAGCCTTTTTAAACTTCATCAGAATTCCGAAGAACAATGGAAAAGTTCCGTACCATTTTTAAACTTCAGCAGAATTCCGAGAACAATGGAAGAGTTCCGTAGCATTTTTAAACTTCAGCAGAATTCCGAGAACAATGGATGAGTTCCGTAGCATTTTTAAACTTCACCAGAATTCCGAGAACAATGGAAGAGATCCGTAGCATTTTTAAACTTCACCAGAATTCCGAGAACAATGGAAGAGTTCCATAGCATTTTTAAACTTCAGCAGAATTCCGAAGAACAATGGAACAGTTCCATAGCATTTTTAAACTTCAGCAGAATTCCGAAGAACAATGGAAGAGTTCCGTAGCATTTATAAACTTCAGCAGAATTCCGAGAACAGTGGAAGAGTTCCGTAGCATTTTTAAACTTCAGCAGAATTCCGAAGAACAATGGAAGAGTTCCATAGCATTTTTAAATTACAGCAGAATTCCGAAGAACAATGGAAGAGTTCCGTAGCATTTTTAAACTTCAGCAGAATTCCGAGAACAATGGATGAGTTCCGCAGCACTTTTAAACTTCACCAGAATTCCGAGGAACAATGGAAGAGTTCCGTAGCATTTTTAAACTTCACCAGAATACCGTGAACAATGGAAGACTTCTGTACCATTTTTAAACTTCAGCAGAATTCCGAAGAACAAAGAAATTGTTCCGGAGCATTTTTACACTTCAGCAGAATTCTGAAGAACAAGAGAAGAGTTCTGTAGTATTTTTAAACTTCAGAAGAATTCCGAGAAAAATGGAAGAGTTCCGTAGCATTTTTAAACTTCAGCAGAATTCCGCAAAACAATGGAAGAGTTCCGTAGCATTTTTAAACTTCAGCAGAATTCCGAAGAACAATGGAAGAGTTCCGCAGCATTTTTAAACTTCAGCAGAATTCCGAAGAACAATGGAAGAGTTCCGTAGCATTTTTAAACTTAAGCAGAATTCCGAAGAACAATGGAATTGATCCGTAACATTTTTAAACTTCAGCAGAATTCCGAAGAACAATGGAAGAGCACCGTAGAATTTATAAGCTTCAGCAGAATTCTGAGAACAATGGAAGAGTTCCGTAGCATTTTTAAACTTCACAGGAATTCCAAGAACAATGGAAGAGTTCCGTAGCATTTTTAAACTTCGGCAGAATTCCGAAGAACAATGGAATAGTTCCGTAGCATTTTTAAACTTCAGCAGAATTCCGAGAACAATGGAAGAGTTCCGTAGCATTTTTCAACTACACCAGAATTCCGAGAACAATGGAAGAGTTCCGTAGCATTTTTAAACTTCAGCAGAATTCCGAGAACAATGGAAGAGTTCCGTAGCATTTTTAAACTTCAGCAGAATTCCGAAGAACAATGGAAGAGTTCCGTAGCATTTTTAAACTTCAGCAGAATTCCGAAGAACAATGGAAGAGTTCCGTTGCAGTTTTAAGCTTCATCAGAATTCCGAAGAACAATGGAAGAGTTCCGTAGCATTTTTAAACTTCAGCAGAATTCAGAAGAACAATGTAAGAGTTCCGTAGCATTTTTAAACTTCAGCAGAATTCCGAAGAACAATGGAAGAGTTCCGTAGCATTTTTAAACTTCAGCAGAATTCCGAAGAACAATGGAAGAGTTCCATTGCAGTTTTTAACTTCATCAGAATTCCGAAGAACAAGGGAAGTGTTCCGCAGCATTTTTAAACTTCAGTAGAACTCAGAAGAACAAGGGAAGAGTTCCGTAGCATATTTAAACTTCAGCAGAATTCCGAAGAACAATGGAAATGATCCGTAATATTTTTAAACTTCAGCAGAATTCCCAAGAACAATGGAAGAGTACCGTAGAATTTATAAACTTCAGCAGAATTCTGAGAACAATGGAAGAGTTCCGTAGCATTTTTAAACTTCACCAGAATTCCAAGAACAATGGAAGAGTTCCGTAGCATTTTTAAACTTCTGCAGAATTCCGAAGAACAATGGAAGAGTTCCGTAGCATTTTTAAACTTCAGCAGAATTCTGAAGAACAATGGAAGAGTTCCGTAGCATTTTTAAACTTCATCAGAATTCCGAAGAACAATGGAAAAATTCTGTAGAATTTTTAAACTTCAGCAGAATTCCGAAGAACAATGGAAGAGTTCCGTAGCATTTTTAAACTTCAGCAGAATTCCGAGAACAATGGAAGAGTTCCGCAGCATTTTTAAACTTCAACAGAATTCCGAGAACAATGGAAGAGTTCCGTAGCATTTTTAAACTTCAACAGAATTCTGAGAACAATGGAAGAGTTCCGTAACATTTTTAAACTTCAGCAGAATTCCGAAGAACAATGGAAGAGTTCCGTAGCATTTTTAAACTTCATCAGAATTCCGAAGAACAATGGAAAAGTTTCGTAGCATTTTTAAACTTCAGCAGAATTCCGAAGAACAATGGAAGAGTTCCATAGCATTTTTAAACTTCAGCAGAATTAAGAATAACAATGGAACAGTTCCGTAGCATTTTTAAACTTCACCAGAATTCCGTGAACAATGGAAGAGTTCCGTAGCATTTTTAAACTTCAGCAGAATTCCGAAGAACAAAGGAAGTGTTCCGTAGCATTTTTAAACTTCAGCAGTATTCTGAAGAACAATGGAAGAGTTCTGTAGCATTTTCAAACTTCAGAAGAATTCCGAGAACAATGGAAGAGTTCCACAGCATTTTTAAACTTCAGCAGAATTCCGAAAAACAATGGAAGAGTTCCGTTGCATTTTTAAATTACAGCAGAATTCCGAAGAACAATGGAAGAGTTCCGTAGCATTTTTAAACTTCAGCAGAATTCCGAGAACAATGGATGAGTTCCGCAGCATTTTTAAACTTCACCAGAATTCCGAGGAACAATGGAAGAGTTCTGTAGCATTTTTAAACTTCAGCAGAATTCCGAAGAACACTGGAAGAGTTCCGTAGCATTTTTAAACTTCAGCAGAATTCCGAAGAACAATGGAAGAGTTCCGTTGCAGATTTAAACTTCATCAGAATTCCGAAGAACAATGGAAGAGTTCCGTAGCATTTTTAAACTTCAGCAGAACTCAGAAGAACAATGAAGAGTCCCGTAGCATTTTTAAACTTCAGCAGAATTCCAAAGAACAATGGAAGAGTTCCGTAGCATTTTTAAACTTCGGTAGAATTAAAAATAACAATGGAAGAGTTCCGTAGCATTTTTAAACTTCACCAGAATACCGTGAACAATGGAAGAGTTCTGTAGCATTTTTAAACTTCAGCAGAATTCCGAAGAACAAAGGAAGTGTTCCGTAGCATTTTTAAACTTCAGCAGAATTCTGGAGAACAAGAGAAGAATTCTGTAGCATTTTTAAACTTCAGAAGAATTCCGAGAAAAATGGAAGAGTTCCGTAGCATTTTTAAACTTCAGCAGAATTCCGCAAAACAATGGAAGAGTTCCGCAGCATTTTTAAACTTCAGCAGAATTCCGAAGAACAATGAAAGAGTTCCGTAGCATTTTTAAACTTCAGCAGAATTCCGAAGAACAATGGAAGACTTCCGTAGCATTTTTAAACTTAAGCAGAATTCCGAAGAACAATGGAATTGATCCGTAACATTTTTAAACTTCAGCAGAATTCCCAAGAACAATGGAAGAGCACCGTAGAATTTATAAGCTTCAGCAGAATTCTGAGAACAATGGAAGAGTTCTGTAGCATTTTTAAACTTCACCAGAATTCCAAGAACAATGGAAGAGTTCCGTAGCATTTTTAAACTTCTGCAGAATTCTGAAGAACAATGGAAGAGTTCCGTAGCATTTTTAAACTTTAGCAGAATTCCGAAGAACAATGGAAGAGTTCCGTAGCCTTTCTAAACTTCATCAGAATTCCGAAGAACAATGGAAAAGTTCCATACTATTTTTAAACTTCAGCAGAATTCCGAAGAACAATGGAAGAGTTCCGTAGCATTTTTAAACTTCAGCAGAATTCCGAGAACAATGAATGAGTTCCGTAGCATTTTTAAACTTCACCAGAATTCCGAGAACAATGGAAGAGTTCCGTAGCATTTTTAAACTTCACCAGAATTCCGAGAACAATGGAAGAGTTCCATAGCATTTTTAAACTTCAGCAGAATTCCGAAGAACAATGGAACAGTTCCATAGCATTTTTAAGCTTCAGCAGAATTCCGAAGAACAATGGAAGAGTTCCGTAGCATTTTTAAACTTCGGCAGAATTCCGAAGAACAATGGAATTGATCCGTAACATTTTTAAACTTCAGCAGAATTCCCAAGAACAATGGAAGAGCACCGTAGAATTTATAAGCTTCAGCAGAATTCTGAGAACAATGGAAGAGTTCCGTAGCATTTTTAAACTTCACCAGAATTCCAAGAACAATGGAAGAGTTCCGTAGCATTTTTAAACTTCTGCAGAATTCCGAAGAACAATGGAAGAGTTCCGTAGCATTTTTAAACTTCAGCAGAATTCCGAAGAACAATGGAAGAGTTCCGTAGCCTTTTTAAACTTCATCAGAATTCCGAAGAACAATGGAAAAGTTCCGTACCATTTTTAAACTTCAGCAGAATTCCGAAGAACAATGGAAGAGTTCCGTAGCATTTTTAAACTTCAGCAGAATTCCGAGAACAATGGATGAGTTCCGTAGCATTTTTAAACGTCACCAGAATTCCGAGAACAATGGAAGAGTTCCGTAGCATTTTTAAACTTCACCAGAATTCCGAGAACAATGGAAGAGTTCCATAGCATTTTTAAACTTCAGCAGAATTCCGAAGAATAATGGAACAGTTCCATAGCATTTTTAAGCTTCAGCAGAATTCTGAAGAACAATGGAAGAGTTCCGTAGCATTTTTAAACTTCAGCAGAATTCTGAGAACAATGGAAGAGTTCTGTAGCATTTTTAAACTTCACCAGAATTCCGAGAACAATGGAAGAGTTCTGTAGCATTTTTAAACTTCAGCAGAATTCCGAGAACAATGGAAGAGTTCCGTAGCATTTTTAAACTTCAGCAGAATTCCGAAGAACAATGGAAGAGTTCCGTAGCATTTTTAAACTTCAGCAGAATTCCAAACAACAATGGAAGAGTTCCGTTGCAGTTTTAAGCTTCATCAGAGTTCCGAAGAACAATGGAAGAGTTCCGTAGCATTTTTAAACTTCAGCAGAATTCAGAAGAACAATGTAAGAGTTCCATAGCATTTTTAAACTTCAGCAGAATTCCGAAGAACAATGGAAGAGTTCCGTAGCATTTTTAAACTTCAGCAGAATTCTGAAGAACAATGGAAGAGTTCCGTTGCAGTTTTAAACTTCATCAGAATTCCGAAGAACAATGGAAGAGTTCCGCAGCATTTTTAAACTTCAGCAGAACTCAGAAGAACAATGGAAGAGTTCCGTAGCATTTTTAAACTTCAGCAGAATTCCGAAGAACAATCGAAGAGTTCCATAGCATTTTTAAACTTCAGCAGAATTCCGAAGAACAATGGAAGAGTTCCGTAGCATTTTTAAACTTCAGCAGAATTCCGAAGAACAATGGAAATGATCCGTAACATTTTTAAACTTCAGCAGAATTCCGAAGAACAAAGGAATTGTTCCGTAGCATTTTTAAACTTCAGCAGAATTCTGAAGAACAAGAGAAGAGTTCTGTAGTATTTTTAAACTTCAGAAGAATTCCGAGAAAAATGGAAGAGTTCCGTAGCATTTTTAAACTTCAGCAGAATTCCGCAAAACAATGGAAGAGTTCCGTAGCATTTTTAAACTTCAGCAGAATTCCGAAGAACAATGGAAGAGTTCCGCAGCATTTTTAAACTTCAGCAGAATTCCGAAGAACAATGGAAGAGTTCGGTAGCATTTTTAAACTTAAGCAGAATTCCGAAGAACAATGGAATTGATCCGTAACATTTTTAAACTTCAGCAGAATTCCCAAGAACAATGGAAGAGCACAGTAGAATTTATAAGCTTCAGCAGAATTCTGAGAACAATGGAAGAGTTCCGTAGCATTTTTAAACTTCACAGGAATTCCAAGAACAATGGAAGAGTTCCGTAGCATTTTTAAACTTCGGCAGAATTCCGAAGAACAATGGAATAGTTCCGTAGCATTTTTAAACTTCAGCAGAATTCCGAGAACAATGGAAGAGTTCCGTAGCATTTTTAAACTTCACCAGAATTCCGAGAACAATGGAAGAGTTCCGTAGCATTTTTAAACTTCAGCAGAATTCCGAAAACAATGGAAGAGTTCCGTAGCATTTTTAAACTTCAGCAGAATTCCGAAGAACAATGGAAGAGTTCCGTAGCATTTTTAAACTTCAGCAGAATTCCGAAGAACAATGGAAGAGTTCCGTTGCAGTTTTAAGCTTCATCAGAATTCCGAAGAGCAATGGAAGAGTTCCGTAGCATTTTTAAACTTCAGCAGAATTCAGAAGAACAATGTAAGAGTTCCGTAGCATTTTTAAACTTCAGCAGAATTCCGAAGAACAATGGAAGAGTTCCGTAGCATTTTTAAACTTCAGCAGAATTCCGACGAACAATGGAAGAGTTCCGTAGCATTTTTAAACTTCAGCAGAATTCCCAAGAACAATGGAAGAGTACCGTAGAATTTATAAACTTCAGCAGAATTCTGAGAACAATGGAAGAGTTCCGTAGCATTTTTAAACTTCACCAGAATTCCAAGAACAATGGAAGAGTTCCGTAGCATTTTTAAACTTCTGCAGAATTCCGAAGAACAATGGAAGAGTTCCGTAGCATTTTTAAACTTCAGCAGAATTCTGAAGAACAATGGAAGAGTTCCGTAGCATTTTTAAACTTCATCAGAATTCCGAAGAAAAATGGAAAAATTCTGTAGCATTTTTAAACTTCAGTAGAATTCCGAAGAACAATGGAAGAGTTCCGTAGCATTTTTAAACTTCAGCAGAATTCCGAGAACAATGGAAGAGTTCCGCAGGATTTTTAAACTTCAACAGAATTCCGAGAACAATGGAAGAGTTCCGTAGCATTTTTAAACTTCAACAGAATTCTGAGAACAATGGAAGAGTTCCGTAGCATTTTTAAACTTCAGCAGAATTCCAAAGAACAATGGAAGAGTTCCGTTGCATTTTTAAACTTCATCAGAATTCCGAAGAACAATGGAAAAGTTCCGTAGCATTTTTAAACTTCAGCAGAATTCCGAAGAACAATGGAAGAGTTCCGTAGCATTTTTAAACTTCAGCAGAATTAAGAATAACAATGGAACAGTTCCGTAGCATTTTTAAACTTCACCAGAATTCCGTGAACAATGGAAGAGTTCCGTAGCATTTTTAAACTTCAGCAGAATTCCGAAGAACAAAGGAAGTGTTCCGTAGCATTTTTAAACTTCAGCAGTATTCTGAAGAACAATGGAAGAGTTCTGTAGGATTTTCAAACTTCAGAAGAATTCCGAGAACAATGGAAGAGTTCCACAGCATTTTTAAACTTCAGCAGAATTCCGAAAAACAATGGAAGAGTTCCATAGCATTTTTAAACTTCAGCAGAATTCCAAAGAACAATGGAAGAGTTCCGTAGCATTTTTAAACTTCAGCAGAATTCCGAAGAACAATGGAAGAGTTCCGTAGCATTTTTAAATTACAGCAGAATTCCGAAGAACAATGGAAGAGTTCCGTAGCATTTTTAAACTTCAGCAGAATTCCGAGAACAATGGATGAGTTCCGCAGCATTTTTAAACTTCACCAGAATTCCGAGGAACAATGGAAGAGTTCTGTAGCATTTTTAAACTTCAGCAGAATTCCGAAGAACAATGGAAGAGTTCCGTAGCATTTTTAAACTTCAGCAGAATTCCGAGAACAATGGATGAGTTCCGTAGCATTTTTAAACGTCACCAGAATTCCGAGAACAATGGAAGAGTTCCGTAGCATTTTTAAACTTCACCAGAATTCCGAGAACAATGGAAGAGTTCCGTAGCATTTTTAAACTTCAGCAGAATTCCGAAGAACAATGGAAGAGTTCCGTAGCATTTTTAAACTTCAGCAGAATTCCAAACAACAATGGAAGAGTTCCGTTGCAGTTTTAAGCTTCATCAGAGTTCCGAAGAACAATGGAAGAGTTCCGTAGCATTTTTAAACTTCAGCAAAATTCAGAAGAACAATGTAAGAGTTCCATAGCATTTTTAAACTTCAGCAGAATTCCGAAGAACAATGGAAGAGTTCCGTAGCATTTTTAAACTTCAGCAGAATTCTGAAGAACAATGGAAGAGTTCCGTTGCAGTTTTAAACTTCATCAGAATTCCGAAGAACAATGGAAGAGTTCTGCAGCATTTTTAAACTTCAGCAGAACTCAGAAGAACAATGGAAGAGTTCCGTAGCATTTTTAAACTTCAGCAGAATTCCGAAGAACAATCGAAGAGTTCCATAGCATTTGTAAACTTCAGCAGAATTCCGAAGAACAATGGAAGAGTTCCGTAGCATTTTTAAACTTCAGCAGAATTCCGAAGAACAATGGAAATGATCCGTAACATTTTTAAACTTCAGCAGAATTCCGAGGAACAAAGGAATTGTTCCGTAGCATTTTTAAACTTCAGCAGAATTCTGAAGAACAAGAGAAGAGTTCTGTAGTATTTTTAAACTTCAGAAGAATTCCGAGAAAAATGGAAGAGTTCCGTAGCATTTTTAAACTTCAGCAGAATTCCGCAAAACAATGGAAGAGTTCCGTAGCATTTTTAAACTTCAGCAGAATTCCGAAGAACAATGGAAGAGTTCCGCAGCATTTTTAAACTTCAGCAGAATTCCTAAGAACAATGGAAGAGTTCCGTAGCATTTTTAAACTTAAGCAGAATTCCGAAGAACAATGGAATTGATCCGTAACATTTTTAAACTTCAGCAGAATTCCCAAGAACAATGGAAGAGCACAGTAGAATTTATAAGCTTCAGCAGAATTCTGAGAACAATGGAAGAGTTCCGTAGCATTTTTAAACTTCACCAGAATTCCAAGAACAATGGAAGAGTTCTGTAGCATTTTTAAACTTCATCAGAATTCCGAAGAACAATGGAAGAGTTCCGTAGCATTTTTAAACTTCAGCAGAATTCCGAAGAACAATGGAAGAGTTCCGTAGCCTTTTTAAACTTAATCAGAATTCCGAAGAACAATGGAAAAGTTCCATACTATTTTTAAACTTCAGCAGAATTCCGAAGAACAATGGAAGAGTTCCGTAGCATTTTTAAACTTCAGCAGAATTCCGAGAACAATGGATGAGTTCCGTAGCATTTTTAAACTTCAGCAGAATTCCGAGAACAATGGAAGAGTTCCATAGCATTTTTAAACTTCAGCAGAATTCCGAAGAACAATGGAACAGTTCCATAGCATTTTTAAGCTTCAGCAGAATTCCGAAGAACAATGGAAGAGTTCCGTAGCATTTTTAAACTTCAGCAGAATTCCGAGAACAATGGAAGAGTTCCGCAGCATTTTTAAACTTCACCAGAATTCCGAGGAACAATGGAAGAGTTCTGTAGCATTTTTAAACTTCAGCAGAATTCCGAAGAACAATGGAAGAGTTCCGTAGCATTTTTAAACTTCAGCAGAATTCCGAAGAACAATGGAAGAGTTCCGTTGCAGTTTTAAACTTCATCAGAATTCCGAAGAACAATGGAAGAGTTCCGTAGCATTTTTAAACTTCAGCAGAATTCCGAAGAACAATGGAAGAGTTCCGTAGCATTTTTAAATTACAGCAGAATTCCGAAGAACAATGGAAGAGTTCCGTAGCATTTCTAAACTTCAGCAGAATTCCGAGAACAATGGATGAGTTCCGCAGCATTTTTAAACTTCACCAGAATTCCGAGGAACAATGGAAGAGTTCTGTAGCATTTTTAAACTTCAGCAGAATTCCGAAGAACAATGGAAGAGTTCCGTAGCATTTTTAAACTTCAGCAGAATTCCGAAGAACAATGGAAGAGTTCCGTTGCAGTTTTAAACTTCAGCAGAATTCCGAAGAACAATGGAATTGATCCGTAACATTTTTAAACTTCAGCAGAATTCCCAAGAACAATGGAAGAGCACCGTAGAATTTATAAGCTTCAGCAGAATTCTGAGAACAATGGAAGAGTTCCGTAGCATTTTTAAACTTCACCAGAATTCCAAGAATAATGGAAGAGTTCCGTAGCATTTTTAAACTTCTGCAGAATTCCGAAGAACAATGGAAGAGTTCCGTAGCATTTTTAAACTTCAGCAGAATTCCGAAGAACAATGGAAGAGTTCCGTAGCCTTTTTAAACTTCATCAGAATTCCGAAGAACAATGGAAAAGTTCCGTACCATTTTTAAACTTCAGCAGAATTCCGAAGAACAATGGAAGAGTTCCGTAGCATTTTTAAACTTCAGCAGAATTCCGAGAACAATGGATGAGTTCCGTAGCATTTTTAAACGTCACCAGAATTCCGAGAACAATGGAAGAGTTCCGTAGCATTTTTAAACTTCACCAGAATTCCGAGAACAATGGAAGAGTTCCATAGCATTTTTAAACTTCAGCAGAATTCCGAAGAACAATGGAACAGTTCCATAGCATTTTTAAGCTTCAGCAGAATTCTGAAGAACAATGGAAGAGTTCCGTAGCATTTTTAAACTTCAGCAGAATTCCGAGAACAATGGAAGAGTTCTGTAGCATTTTTAAACTTCACCAGAATTCCGAGAACAATGGAAGAGTTCCGTAGCATTTTTAAACTTCAGCAGAATTCCGAGAACAATGGAAGAGTTCCGTAGCATTTTTAAACTTCAGCAGAATTCCGAAGAACAATGGAAGAGTTCCGTAGCATTTTTAAACTTCAGCAGAATTCCGAACAACAACGGAAGAGTTCCGTTGCAGTTTTAAGCTTCATCAGAGTTCCGAAGAACAATGGAAGAGTTCCGTAGCATTTTTAAACTTCAGCAGAATTCAGAAGAACAATATAAGAGTTCCATAGCATTTTTAAACTTCAGCAGAATTCCGAAGAACAATGGAAGAGTTCCGTAGCATTTTTAAACTTCAGCAGAATTCTGAAGAACAATGGAAGAGTTCCGTTGCAGTTTTAAACTTCATCAGAATTCCGAAGAACAATGGAAGAGTTCCGCAGCATTTTTAAACTTCAGCAGAACTCAGAAGAACAATGGAAGAGTTCCGTAGAATTTTTAAACTTCAGCAGAATTCCGAAGAACAATCGAAGAGTTCCATAGCATTTTTAAACTTCAGCAGAATTCCGAAGAACAATGGAAGAGTTCCGTAGCATTTTTAAACTTCAGCAGAATTCCGAAGAACAATGGAAATGATCCGTAACATTTTTAAACTTCAGCAGAATTCCGAAGAACAAAGGAATTGTTCCGTAGCATTTTTAAACTTCAGCAGAATTCTGAAGAACAAGAGAAGAGTTCTGTAGTATTTTTAAACTTCGGAAGAATTCCGAGAAAAATGGAAGAGTTCCGTAGCATTTTTAAACTTCAGCAGAATTCCGCAAAACAATGGAAGAGTTCCGTAGCATTTTTAAACTTCAGCAGAATTCCGAAGAACAATGGAAGAGTTCCGCAGCATTTTTAAACTTCAGCAGAATTCCGAAGAACAATGGACGAGTTCCGTAGCATTTTTAAACTTAAGCAGAATTCCGAAGAACAATGGAATTGATCCGTAACATTTTTAAACTTCAGCAGAATTCCCAAGAACAATGGAAGAGCACCGTAGAATTTATAAGCTTCAGCAGAATTCTGAGAACAATGGAAGAGTTCCGTAGCATTTTTAAACTTCACAGGAATTCCAAGAACAATGGAAGAGTTCCGTAGCATTTTTAAACTTCGGCAGAATTCCGAAGAACAATGGAATAGTTCCGTAGCATATTTAAACTTCAGCAGAATTCCGAGAACAATGGAAGAGTTCCGTAGCATTTTTAAACTTCACCAGAATTCCGAGAACAATGGAAGAGTTCCGTAGCATTTTTAAACTTCAGCAGAATTCCGAGAACAATGGAAGAGTTCCGTAGCATTTTTAAACTTCAGCAGAATTCCGAAGAACAATGGAAGAGTTCCGTAGCATTTTTAAACTTCAGCAGAATTCCGAAGAACAATGGAAGAGTTCCGTTGCAGTTTTAAGCTTCATCAGAATTCCGAAGAACAATGGAAGAGTTCCGTAGCATTTTTAAACTTCAGCAGAATTCAGAAGAACAATGTAAGAGTTCCGTAGCATTTTTAAACTTCAGCAGAATTCCGAAGAACAATGGAAGAGTTCCGTAGCATTTTTAAACTTCAGCAGAATTCCGAAGAACAATGGAAGAGTTCCGTAGCATTTTTAAGCTTCAGCAGAATTCCCAAGAACAATGGAAGAGTACCGTAGAATTTATAACCTTCAGCAGAATTCTGAGAACAATGGAAGAGTTCCGTAGCATTTTTAAACTTCACCAGAATTCCAAGAACAATGGAAGAGTTACGTAGCATTTTTAAACTTCTGCAGAATTCAGAAGAACAATGGAAGAGTTCCGTAGCATTTTTAAACTTCAGCAGAATTCTGAAGAACAATGGAAGAGTTCCATAGCATTTTTAAACTTCATCAGAATTCCGAAGAACAATGGAAAAATTCTGTAGCATTTTTAAACTTCAGCAGAATTCCGAAGAACAATGGAAGAGTTCCGTAGCATTTTTAAACTTCAGCAGAATTCCGAGAACAATGGAAGAGTTCCGCAGCATTTTTAAACTTCAACAGAATTCCGAGAACAATGGAAGAGTTCCGTAGCATTTTTAAACTTCACCAGAATTCCGAGAACAATGGAAGAGTTCCGTAGCATTTTTAAACTTCAGCAGAATTCCGAGAACAATGGAAGAGTTCCGCAGCATTTTTAAACTTCAGCAGAATTCCGAGAACAATGGAAGAGTTCCGTAGCATTTTTAAACTTCACCAGAATTCCGAGAACAATGGAAGAGTTCCGTAGCATTTTTAAACTTCAGCAGAATTCCGAAGAACAATGGAAGAGTTCCGTAGCGTTTTTAAACTTCAGCAGAATTCCGAAGAACAATGGAAGAGTTCCGTTGCAGTTTTAAGCTTCATCAGAATTCCGAAGAACAATGGAAGAGTTCCGTAGCATTTTTAAACTTCAGCAGAATTCAGAAGAACAATGTAAGAGTTCCGTAGCATTTTTAAACTTCAGCAGAATTCCGAAGAACAATGGAAGAGTTCCGTAGCATTTTTAACCTTCAGCAGAATTCCGAAGAACAATGGAAGAGTTCCGTAGCATTTTTAAGCTTCAGCAGAATTCCCAAGAACAATGGAAGAGTACCGTAGAATTTATAAACTTCAGCAGAATTCTGAGAACAATGGAAGAGTTCCGTAGCATTTTTAAACTTCACCAGAATTCCAAGAACAATGGAAGAGTTACGTAGCATTTTTAAACTTCTGCAGAATTCCGAAGAACAATGGAAGAGTTCCGTAGCATTTTTAAACTTCAGCAGAATTCTGAAGAACAATGGAAGAGTTCCGTAGCATTTTTAAACTTCATCAGAATTCCGAAGAACAATGGAAAAATTCTGTAGCATTTTTAAACTTCAGCAGAATTCCGAAGAACAATGGAAGAGTTCCGTAGCATTTTTAAACTTCAGCAGAATTCCGAGAACAATGGAAGAGTTCCGCAGCATTTTTAAACTTCAACAGAATTCCGAGAACAATGGAAGAGTTCCGTAGCATTTTTAAACTTCAACAGAATTCTGAGAACAATGGAAGAGTTCCGTAGCATTTTTAAACTTCAGCAGAATTCCGAAGAACAATGGAAGAGTTCCGTAGCATTTTTAAACTTCATCAGAATTCCGAAGAACAATGGAAAAGTTCCGTAGCATTTTTAAACTTCAGCAGAATTCCGAAGAACAATGGAAGAGTTCCGTAGCATTTTTAAACTTCAGCAGAATTAAGAATAACAATGGAACAGTTCCGTAGCATTTTTAAACTTCACCAGAATTCCGTGAACAATGGAAGAGTTCCGTAGCATTTTTAAACTTCAGCAGAATTCCGAAGAACAAAGGAAGTGTTCCGTAGCATTTTTAAACTTCAGCAGTATTCTGAAGAACAATGGAAGAGTTCTGTAGCATTTTCAAACTTCAGAAGAATTCCGAGAACAATGGAAGAGTTCCACAGCATTTTTAAACTTCAGCAGAATTCCGAAAAACAATGGAAGAGTTCCGTAGCATTTTTAAACTTCAGCAGAATTCCAAAGAACAATGGAAGAGTTCCGTAGCATTTTTAAACTTCAGCAGAATTCCGAAGAACAATGGAATTGATCCGTAACATTTTTAAACTTCAGCAGAATTCCCAAGAACAATGGAAGAGCACCGTAGAATTTATAAGCTTCAGCAGAATTCTCCGAACAATGGAAGAGTTCCGTAGCATTTTTAAACTTCACAGGACTTCCAAGAACAATGGAAGAGTTCCGTAGCATTTTTAAACTTCGGCAGAATTCCGAAGAACAATGGAATAGTTCCATAGCATTTTTAAACTTCAGCAGAATTCCGAGAACAATGGAAGAGTTCCGTAGCATTTTTAAACTTCACCAGAATTCCGAGAACAATGGAAGAGTTCCGTAGCATTTTTAAACTTCAGCAGAATTCCGAAAACAATGGAAGAGTTCCGTAGCATTTTTAAACTTCAGCAGAATTCCGAAGAACAATGGAAGAGTTCCGTAGCATTTTTAAACTTCAGCAGAATTCCGAAGAACAATGGAAGAGTTCCGTTGCAGTTTTAAGCTTCATCAGAATTCCGAAGAACAATGGAAGAGTTCCGTAGCATTTTTAAACTTCAGCAGAATTCAGAAGAACAATGTAAGAGTTCCGTAGCATTTTTAAACTTCAGCAGAATTCCGAAGAACAATGGAAGAGTTCCGTAGCATTTTTAAACTTCAGCAGAATTCCAAAGAACAATGGAAGAGTTCCGTTGCAGTTTTTAACTTCATCAGAATTCCGAAGAACAAGGGAAGTGTTCCGCAGCATTTTTAAACTTCAGTAGAACTCAGAAGAACAAGGGAAGAGTTCCGTAGCATATTTAAACTTCAGCAGAATTCCGAAGAACAATGGAAATGATCCGTAATATTTTTAAACTTCAGCAGAATTCCCAAGAACAATGGAAGAGTACCGTAGAATTTATAAACTTCAGCAGAATTCTGAGAACAATGGAAGAGTTCCGTAGCATTTTTAAACTTCACCAGAATTCCAAGAACAATGGAAGAGTTCCGTAGCATTTTTAAACTTCTGCAGAATTCCGAAGAACAATGGAAGAGTTCCGTAGCATTTTTAAACTTCAGCAGAATTCTGAAGAACAATGGAAGAGTTCCGTAGCATTTTTAAACTTCATCAGAATTCCGAAGAACAATGGAAAAATTCTGTAGCATTTTTAAACTTCAGCAGAATTCCGAAGAACAATGGAAGAGTTCCGTAGCATTTTTAAACTTCAGCAGAATTCCGAGAACAATGGAAGAGTTCCGCAGCATTTTTAAACTTCAACAGAATTCCGAGAACAATGGAAGAGTTCTGTAGCATTTTTAAACTTCAACAGAATTCTGAGAACAATGGAAGAGTTCCGTAGCATTTTTAAACTTCAGCAGAATTCCGAAGAACAATGGAAGAGTTCCGTAGCATTTTTAAACTTCATCAGAATTCCGAAGAACAATGTAAAAGTTCCGTAGCATTTTTAAACTTCAGCAGAATTCCGAAGAACAATGGAAGACTTCCGTAGCATTTTTAAACTTCAGCAGAATTAAGAATAACAATGGAACAGTTCCGTAGCATTTTTAAACTTCACCAGAATTCCGTGAACAATGGAAGAGTTCCGTAGCATTTTTAAACTTCAGCAGAATTCCGAAGAACAAAGGAAGTGTTCCGTAGCATTTTTAAACTTCAGCAGTATTCTGAAGAACAATGGAAGAGTTCTGTAGCATTTTCAAACTTCAGAAGAATTCCGAGAACAATGGAAGAGTTCCACAGCATTTTTAAACTTCAGCAGAATTCCGAAAAACAATGGAAGAGTTCCGTAGCATTTTTAAACTTCAGCAGAATTCCGAAGAACAATGGAAGAGTTCCGTAGCATTTTTAAATTACAGCAGAATCCCGAAGAACAATGGAAGAGTTCCGTAGCATTTTTAATCTTCAGCAGAATTCCGAGAACAATGGATGAGTTCCGCAGCATTTTTAAACTTCACCAGAATTCCGAGGAACAATGGAAGAGTTCTGTAGCATTTTTAAACTTCAGCAGAATTCCGAAGAACAATGTAAGAGTTCCGTAGCATTTTTAAACTTCAGCAGAATTCCGAAGAACAATGGAAGAGTTCCGTTGCAGTTTTAAACTTCATCAGAATTCCGAAGAACAATGGAAGAGTTCCGTAGCATTTTTAAACTTCAGCAGAACTCAGAAGAACAATGAAGAGTCCCATAGCATTTTTAAACTTCAGCAGAATTCCAAAGAACAATGGAAGAGTTCCGTAGCATTTTTAAACTTCAGTAGAATTAAAAATAACAATGGAAGAGTTCCGTAGCATTTTTAAACTTCACCAGAATACGGTGAACAATGGAAGAGTTCTGTAGCATTTTTAAACTTCAGCAGAATTCCGAAGAACAAAGGAAGTGTTCCGTAGCATTTTTAAACTTCAGCAGAATTCTGAAGAACAAGAGAAGAATTCTGTAGCATTTTTAAACTTCAGAAGAATTCCGAGAAAAATGGAAGAGTTCCGTAGCATTTTTAAACTTCAGCAGAATTCCGCAAAACAATGGAAGAGTTCCGTAGCATTTTTAAACTTCAGCAGAATTCCGAAGAACAATGAAAGAGTTTCGTAGCATTTTTAAACTTCAGCAGAATTCCGAAGAACAATGGAAGACTTCCGTAGCATTTTTAAACTTAAGCAGAATTCCGAAGAACAATGGAATTGATCCGTAACATTTTTAAACTTCAGCAGAATTCCCAAGAACAATGGAAGAGCACCGTAGAATTTATAAGCTTCAGCAGAATTCTGAGAACAATGGAAGAGTTCCGTAGCATTTTTAAACTTCACCAGAATACCAAGAACAATGGAAGAGTTCCGTAGCATTTTTAAACTTCTGCAGAATTCCGAAGAACAATGGAAGAGTTCCGTAGCATTTTTAAACTTCAGCAGAATTCCGAAGAACAATGGAAGAGTTCCGTAGCCTTTTTAAACTTCATCAGAATTCCGAAGAACAATGGAAGAGTTCCGTAGCATTTTTAAATTACAGCAGAATCCCGAAGAACAATGGAAGAATTCCGTAGCATTTTTAATCTTCAGCAGAATTCCAAGAACAATGGATGAGTTCCGCAGCATTTTTAAACTTCACCAGAATTCCGAGGAACAATGGAAGAGTTCTGTAGCATTTTTAAACTTCAGCAGAATTCCGAAGAACAATGGAAGAGTTCCGTAGCATTTTTAAACTTCAGCAGAATTCCGAAGAACAATGGAAGAGTTCCGTTGCAGTTTTAAACTTCATCAGAATTCCGAAGAACAATGGAAGAGTTCCGTAGCATTTTTAAACTTCAGCAGAACTCAGAAGAACAATGAAGAGTCCCATAGCATTTTTAAACTTCAGCAGAATTCCAAAGAACAATGGAAGAGTTCCGTAGCATTTTTAAACTTCAGTAGAATTAAAATTAACAATGGAAGAGTTCCGTAGCATTTTTAAACTTCACCAGAATACGGTGAACAATGGAAGAGTTCTGTAGCATTTTTAAACTTCAGCAGAATTCCGAAGAACAAAGGAAGTGTTCCGTAGCATTTTTAAACTTCAGCAGAATTCTGAAGAACAAGAGAAGAATTCTGTAGCATTTTTAAACTTCAGAAGAATTCCGAGAAAAATGGAAGAGTTCCGTAGCATTTTTAAACTTCAGCAGAATTCCGCAAAACAATGGAAGAGTTCCGTAGCATTTTTAAACTTCAGCAGAATTCCGAAGAACAATGAAAGAGTTTCGTAGCATTTTTAAACTTCAGCAGAATTCCGAAGAACAATGGAAGACTTCCGTAGCATTTTTAAACTTAAGCAGAATTCCGAAGAACAATGGAATTGATCCGTAACATTTTTAAACTTCAGCAGAATTCCCAAGAACAATGGAAGAGCACCGTAGAATTTATAAGCTTCAGCAGAATTCTGAGAACAATGGAAGAGTTCCGTAGCATTTTTAAACTTCACCAGAATACCAAGAACAATGGAAGAGTTCCGTAGCATTTTTAAACTTCTGCAGAATTCCGAAGAACAATGGAAGAGTTCCGTAGCATTTTTAAACTTCAGCAGAATTCCGAAGAACAATGGAAGAGTTCCGTAGCCTTTTTAAACTTCATCAGAATTCCGAAGAACAATGGAAAAGTTCCATACTATTTTTAAACTTCAGCAGAATTCCGAAGAACAATGGAAGAGTTCCGTAGCATTTTTAAACTTCAGCAGAATTCCGAGAACAATGGATGAGTTCCGTAGCATTTTTAAGCTTCACCAGAATTCCGAGAACAATGGAAGAGTTCCGTAGCATTTTTAAACTTCACCAGAATTCCGAGAACAATGGAAGAGTTCCATAGCATTTTTAAACTTCAGCAGAATTCCGAAGAACAATGGAACAGTTCCATAGCATTTTTAAGCTTCAGCAGAATTCCGAAGAACAATGGAAGAGTTCCGTAGCATTTTTAAACTTCAGCAGAATTCCGAAGAACAATGGAATTGATCCGTAACATTTTTAAACTTCAGCAGAATTCCCAAGAACAATGGAAGAGCACCGTAGAATTTATAAGCTTCAGCAGAATTCTGAGAACAATAGAAGAGTTCCATAGCATTTTTAAACTTCACCAGAATTCCAAGAACAATGGAAGAGTTCCGTAGCATTTTTAAACTTCTGCAGAATTCCGAAGAACAATGGAAGAGTTCCGTAGCATTTTTAAACTTCAGCAGAATTCCGATGAACAATGGAAGAGTTCCGTAGCCTTTTTAAACTTCATCAGAATTCCGAAGAACAATGGAAAAGTTCCGTACCATTTTTAAACTTCAGCAGAATTCCGAAGAACAATGGAAGAGTTCCGTAGCATTTTTAAACTTCAGCAGAATTCCGAGAACAATGGATGAGTTCCGTAGCATTTTTAAACGTCACCAGAATTCCGAGAACAATGGAAGAGTTCCGTAGCATTTTTAAACTTCACCAGAATTCCGAGAACAATGGAAGAGTTCCATAGCATTTTTAAACTTCAGCAGAATTCCGAAGAACAATGGAAGAGTTCCGTAGCATTTTTAAACTTCTGCAGAATTCCGAACAACAATGGAAGAGTTCCGTTGCAGTTTTAAGCTTCATCAGAGTTCCGAAGAACAATTGAAGAGTTCCGTAGCATTTTTAAACTTCAGCAGAACTCAGAAGAACAATGTAAGAGTTCCATAGCATTTTTAAACTTCAGCAGAATTCCAAAGAACAATGAAAGAGTTCCGTAGCATTTTTAAACTTCAGCAGAATTCTGAAGAACAATGGAAGAGTTCCGTTGCAGTTTTAAACTTCATCAGAATTCCGAAGAACAATGGAAGAGTTCCGCAGCATTTTTAAACTTCAGCAGAACTCAGAAGAACAATGGAAGAGTTCCGCAGCATTTTTAAACTTCAGCAGAATTCCGAAGAACAATCGAAGAGTTTCATAGCATTTTTAAACTTCAGTAGAATTCCGAAGAACAATGGAAGAGTTCCGTAGCATTTTTAAATTACAGCAGAATTCCGAAGAACAATGGAAGAGTTCCGTAGCATTTTTAAACTTCAGCAGAATTCCGAGAACAATGGATGAGTTCCGCAGCATTTTTAAACTTCACCAGAATTCCGAGGAACAATGGAAGAGTTCTGTAGCATTTTTAAACTTCAGCAGAATTCCGAAGAACAATGGAAGAGTTCCGTAGCATTTTTAAACTTCAGCAGAATTCCGAGAACAATGGATGAGTTCCGTAGCATTTTTAAACGTCACCAGAATTCCGAGAACAATGGAAGAGTTCCGTAGCATTTTTAAACTTCACCAGAATTCCGAGAACAATGGAAGAGTTCCGTAGCATTTTTAAACTTCAGCAGAATTCCGAAGAACAATGGAAGAGTTCCGTAGCATTTTTAAACTTCAGCAGAATTCCAAACAACAATGGAAGAGTTCCGTTGCAGTTTTAAGCTTCATCAGAGTTCCGAAGAACAATGGAAGAGTTCCGTAGCATTTTTAAACTTCAGCAGAATTCAGAAGAACAATGTAAGAGTTCCATAGCATTTTTAAACTTCAGCAGAATTCCGAAGAACAATGGAAGAGTTCCGTAGCATTTTTAAACTTCAGCAGAATTCTGAAGAACAATGCAAGAGTTCCGTTGCAGTTTTAAACTTCATCAGAATTCCGAAGAACAATGGAAGAGTTCCGCAGCATTTTTAAACTTCAGCAGAACTCAGAAGAACAATGGAAGAGTTCCGTAGCATTTTTAAACTTCAGCAGAATTCTGAAGAACAATCGAAGAGTTCCATAGCATTTTTAAACTTCAGCAGAATTCCGAAGAACAATGGAAGAGTTCCGTAGCATTTTTAAACTTCAGCAGAATTCCGAAGAACAATGGAAATGATCCGTAACATTTTTAAACTTCAGCAGAATTCCGAAGAACAAAGGAATTGTTCCGTAGCATTTTTAAACTTCAGCAGAATTCTGAAGAACAAGAGAAGAGTTCTGTAGTATTTTTAAACTTCAGAAGAATTCCGAGAAAAATGGAAGAGTTCCGTAGCATTTTTAAACTTCAGCAGAATTCCGCAAAACAATGGAAGAGTTCCGTAGCATTTTTAAACTTCAGCAGAATTCCGAAGAACAATGGAAGAGTTCCGCAGCATTTTTAAACTTCAGCAGAATTCCTAACAACAATGGAAGAGTTCCGTAGCATTTTTAAACTTAAGCAGAATTCCGAAGAACAATGGAATTGATCCGTAACATTTTTAAACTTCAGCAGAATTCCCAAGAACAATGGAAGAGCACAGTAGAATTTATAAGCTTCAGCAGAATTCTGAGAACAATGGAAGAGTTCCGTAGCATTTTTAAACTTCACAGGAATTCCAAGAACAATGGAAGAGTTCCGTAGCATTTTTAAACTTCGGAAGAATTCCGAAGAACAATGCAATAGTTCCGTAGCATTTTTAAACTTCAGCACAATTCCGAGAACAATGGAAGAGTTCCGTAGCATTTTTAAACTTCACCAGAATTCCGAGAACAATGGAAGAGTTCCGTAGCATTTTTAAACTTCAGCAGAATTCCGAAAACAATGGAAGAGTTCCGTAGCATTTTTAAACTTCAGCAGAATTCCGAAGAACAATGGAAGAGTTCCGTAGCATTTTTAAACTTCAGCAGAATTCCGAAGAACAATGGAAGAGTTCCGTTGCAGTTTTAAGCTTCATCAGAATTCCGAAGAACAATGGAAGAGTTCCGTAGCATTTTTAAACTTCAGCAGAATTCAGAAGAACAATGTAAGAGTTCCGTAGCATTTTTAAACTACAGCAGAATTCCGAAGAACAATGGAAGAGTTCCGTAGCATTTTTAAACTTCAGCAGAATTCCGAAGAACAATGGAAGAGTTCCGTAGCATTTTTAAACTTCAGCAGAATTCCCAAGAACAATGGAAGAGTACCGTAGAATTTTACAAACTTCAGCAGAATTCTGAGAACAATGGAAGAGTTCCGTAGCATTTTTAAACTTCACCAGAATTCCAAGAACAATGGAAGAGTTCCGTAGCATTTTTAAACTTCTGCAGAATTCCGAAGAACAATGGAAGAGTTCCGTAGCATTTTTAAACTTCAGCAGAATTCTGAAGAACAATGGAAGAGTTCCGTAGCATTTTTAAACTTCATCAGAATTCCGAAGAACAATGGAAAAATTCTGTAGCATTTTTAAACTTCAGCAGAATTCCGAAGAACAATGGAAGAGTTCCGTAGCATTTTTAAACTTCAGCAGAATTCCGAGAACAATGGAAGAGTTCCGCAGCATTTTTAAACTTCAACAGAATTCCGAGAACAATGGAAGAGTTCCGTAGCATTTTTAAACTTCAACAGAATTCTGAGAACAATGGAAGAGTTCCGTAGCATTTTTAAACTTCAGCAGAATTCCGAAGAACAATGGAAGAGTTCCGTAGCATTTTTAAACTTCATCAGAATTCCGAAGAACAATGGAAAAGTTCCGTAGCATTTTTAAACTTCAGCAGAATTCCGAAGAACAATAGAAGAGTTCCGTAGCATTTTTAAACTTCAGCAGAATTAAGAATAATAATGGAACAGTTCCGTAGCATTTTTAAACTTCACCAGAATTCCGTGAACAATGGAAGAGTTCCGTAGCATTTTTAAACTTCAGCAGAATTCCGAAGAACAAAGGAAGTGTTCCGTAGCATTTTTAAACTTCAGCAGTATTCTGAAGAACAATGGAAGAGTTCTGTAGGATTTTCAAACTTCATAAGAATTCCGAGAACAATGGAAGAGTTCCACAGCATTTTTAAACTTCAGCAGAATTCCGAAAAACAATGGAAGAGTTCCGTAGCATTTTTAAACTTCAGCAGAATTCCAAAGAACAATGGAAGAGTTCCGTAGCATTTTTAAACTTCAGCAGAATTCCAAAGAACAATGAAAGAGTTCCGTAGCATTTTTAAATTACAGCAGAATTCCGAAGAACAATGGAAGAGTTCCGTAGCATTTTTAAACTTCAGCAGAATTCCGAGAACAATGGATGAGTTCCGCAGCATTTTTAAACTTCACCAGAATTCCGAGGAACAATGGAAGAGTTCCGTAGCATTTTTAAACTTCAGTAGAATTAAAAATAACAATGGAAGAGTTCCGTAGCATTTTTAAACTTCACCAGAATACCGTGAACAATGGGAGAGTTCTGTAGCATTTTTAAACTTCAGCAGAATTCCGAAGAACAAAGGAAGTGTTCCGTAGCATTTTTAAACTTCAGCAGAATTCTGAAGAACAAGAGAAGAATTCTGTAGCATTTTTAAACTTCAGAAGAATTCCGAGAAAAATGGAAGAGTTCCGTAGCATTTTTAAACTTCATCAGAATTCCGCAAAACAATGGAAGAGTTCCGTAGCATTTTTAAACTTCAGCAGAATTCCGAAGAACAATGAAAGAGTTCCGTAGCATTTTTAAACTTCAGCAGAATTCCGAAGAACAATGGAAGACTTCCGTAGCATTTTTAAACTTAAGCAGAATTCCGAAGAACAATGGAATTGATCCGTAACATTTTTAAACTTCAGCAGAATTCCCAAGAACAATGGAAGAGCACCGTAGAATTTATAAGCTTCAGCAGAATTCTGAGAACAATGGAAGAGTTCCGTAGCATTTTTAAACTTCACCAGAATTCCAAGAACAATGGAAGAGTTCCGTAGCATTTTTAAACTTCTGCAGAATTCCGAAGAACAATGGAAGAATTCCGTAGCATTTTTAAACTTCAGCAGAATTCCGAAGAACAATGGAAGAGTTCCGTAGCCTTTTTAAACTTCATCAGAATTCTGAAGAACAATGGAAAAGTTCCATACTATTTTTAAACTTCAGCAGAATTCCGAAGAACAATGGAAGAGTTCCGTAGCATTTTTAAACTTCAGCAGAATTCCGAGAACAATGGATGAGTTCCGTAGCATTTTTAAACTTCACCAGAATTCCGAGAACAATGGAAGAGTTCCATAGCATTTTTAAACTTCAGGAGAATTCCGAAGAACAATGGAACAGTTCCATAGCATTTTTAAGCTTCAGCAGAATTCCGAAGAACAATGGAAGAGTTCCGTAGCATTTTTAAACTTCAGCAGAATTCCGAGAACAATGGAAGAGTTCCGCAGCATTTTTAAACTTCACCAGAATTCCGAGGAACAATGGAAGAGTTCTGTAGCATTTTTAAACTTCAGCAGAATTCCGAAGAACAATGGAAGAGTTCCGTAGCATTTCTAAACTTCAGCAGAATTCCGAAGAACAATGGAAGAGTTCCGTTGCAGTTTTAAACTTCATCAGAATTCCGAAGAACAATGGAAGAGTTCCGTAGCATTTTTAAACTTCAGCAGAATTCCGAAGAACAATGGAAGAGTTCCGTAGCATTTTTAAATTACAGCAGAATTCCGAAGAACAATGGAAGAGTTCCGTAGCATTTTTAAACTTCAGCAGAATTCCGAGAACAATGGATGAGTTCCGCAGCATTTTTAAACTTCACCAGAATTCCGAGGAACAATGGAAGAGTTCTGTAGCATTTTTAAACTTCAGCAGAATTCCGAAGAACAATGGAAGAGTTCCGTAGCATTTTTAAACTTCAGCAGAATTCCGAAGAACAATGGAAGAGTTCCGTTGCAGTTTTAAACTTCATCAGAATTCCGAAGAACAATGGAAGAGTTCCGTAGCATTTTTAAACTTCAGCAGAACTCAGAAGAACAATGAAGAGTCCCGTAGCATTTTTAAACTTCAGCAGAATTCCAAAGAACAATGGAAGAGTTCCGTAGCATTTTTAAACTTCAGTAGAATTAAAAATAACAATGGAAGAGTTCCGTAGCATTTTTAAACTTCACCACAATACCGTGAACAATGGAAGAGTTCTGTAGCATTTTTAAACTTCAGCAGAATTCCGAAGAACAAAGGAAGTGTTCCGTAGCATTTTTAAACTTCAGCAGAATTCTGAAGAACAAGAGAAGAATTCTGTAGCATTTTTAAACTTCAGAAGAATTCCAAGAAAAATGGAAGAGTTCCGTAGCATTTTTAAACTTCAGCAGAATTCCGCAAAACAATGGAAGAGTTCCGTAGCATTTTTAAACTTCAGCAGAATTCCGAAGATCAATGAAAGAGTTCCGTAGCATTTTTAAACTTCAGCAGAATTCCGAAGAACAATGGAAGACTTCCGTAGCATTTTTAAACTTAAGCAGAATTCCGAAGAACAATGGAATTGATCCGTAACATTTTTAAACTTCAGCAGAATTCCCAAGAACAATGGAAGAGCACCGTATAATTTATAAGCTTCAGCAGAATTCTGAGAACAATGGAAGAGTTCCGTAGCATTTTTAAACTTCACCAGAATTCCAAGAACAATGGAAGAGTTCCGTAGCATTTTTAAACTTCTGCAGAATTCCGAAGAACAATGGAAGAGTTCCGTAGCATTTTTAAACTTCAGCAGAATTCCGAAGAACAATGGAAGAGTTCCGTAGCCTTTTTAAACTTCATCAGAATTCCGAAGAACAATGGAAAAGTTCCATACTATTTTTAAACTTCAGCAGAATTCCGAAGAACAATGGAAGAGTTCCGTAGCATTTTTAAACTTCAGCAGAATTCCGAGAACAATGGATGAGTTCCGTAGCATTTTTAAACTTCACCAGAATTCCGAGAACAATGGAAGAGTTCCGTAGCATTTTTAAACTTCACCAGAATTCCGAGAACAATGGAAGAGTTCCATAGCATTTTTAAACTTCAGCAGAGTTCCGAAGAACAATGCAACAGTTCCATAGCATTTTTAAGCTTCAGCAGAATTCCGAAGAACAATGGAAGAGTTCCGTAGCATTTTTAAACTTCAGCAGAATTCCGAAGAACAATGGAATTGATCCGTAACATTTTTAAACTTCAGCAGAATTCCCAAGAACAATGGTAGAGCACCGTAGAATTTATAAGCTTCAGCAGAATTCTGAGAACAATGGAAGAGTTCCGTAGCATTTTTAAACTTCACCAGAATTCCAAGAACAATGGAAGAGTTCCGTAGCATTTTTAAACTTCTGCAGAATTCCGAAGAACAATGGAAGAGTTCCGTAGCATTTTTAAACTTCAGCAGAATTCCGAAGAACAATGGAAGAGTTCCGTAGCCTTTTTAAACTTCATCAGAATTCCGAAGAACAATGGAAGAGTTCCGTAGCATTTTTAAACTTCAGCAGAATTCCGAGAAAAATGGATGAGTTCCGTAGCATTTTTAAACGTCACCAGAATTCCGAGAACAATGGAAGAGTTCCGTAGCATTTTTAAACTTCACCAGAATTCCGAGAACAATGCAAGAGTTCCATAGCATTTTTAAACTTCAGCAGAATTCCGAAGAACAATGGAACAGTTCCATAGCATTTTTAAGCTTCATCAGAATTCTGAAGAACAATGGAAGAGTTCCGTAGCATTTTTAAACTTCAGCAGAATTCCGAGAACAATGGAAGAGTTCTGTAGCATTTTTAAACTTCACCAGAATTCCGAGAACAATGGAAGAGTTCCGTAGCATTTTTAAACTTCAGCAGAATTCCGAGAACAATGGAAGAGTTCCGTAGCATTTTTAAACTTCAGCAGAATTCCGAAGAACAATGGAAGAGTTCCATAGCATTTTTAAACTTCAGCAGAATTCCGTGAACAATGGAAGAGTTCCGTTGCAGTTTTAAGCTTCATCAGAGTTCCGAAGAACAATGGAAGAGTTCCGTAGCATTTTTAAACTTCAGCAGAATTCAGAAGAACAATATAAGAGTTCCATAGCATTTTTAAACTTCAGCAGAATTCCGAAGAACAATGGAAGAGTTCCGTAGCATTTTTAAACTTCAGCAGAATTCTGAAGAACAATGGAAGAGTTCCGTTGCAGTTTTAAACTTCATCAGAATTCCGAAGAACAATGGAAGAGTTCCGCAGCATTTTTAAACTTCAGCAGAACTCAGAAGAACAATGGAAGAGTTCCGTAGAATTTTTAAACTTCAGCAGAATTCCGAAGAACAATCGAAGAGTTCCATAGCATTTTTAAACTTCAGCAGAATTCCGAAGAACAATGGAAGAGTTCCGTAGCATTTTTAAACTTCAGCAGAATTCCGAAGAACAATGGAAATGATCCGTAACATTTTTAAACTTCAGCAGAATTCCGAAGAACAAAGGAATTGTTCCGTAGCATTTTTAAACTTCAGCAGAATTCTGAAGAACAAGAGAAGAGTTCTGTAGTATTTTTAAACTTCAGAAGAATTCCGAGAAAAATGGAAGAGTTCCGTAGCATTTTTAAACTTCAGCAGAATTCCGCAAAACAATGGAAGAGTTCCGTAGCATTTTTAAACTTCAGCAGAATTCCGAAGAACAATGGAAGAGTTCCGCAGCATTTTTAAACTTCAGCAGAATTCCGAAGAACAATGGACGAGTTCCGTAGCATTTTTAAACTTAAGCAGAATTCCGAAGAACAATGGAATTGATCCGTAACATTTTTAAACTTCAGCAGAATTCCCAAGAACAATGGAAGAGCACCGTAGAATTTATAAGCTTCAGCAGAATTCTGAGAACAATGGAAGAGTTCCGTAGCATTTTTAAACTTCACAGAAATTCCAAGAACAATGGAAGAGTTCCGTAGCATTTTTAAACTTCGGCAGAATTCCGAAGAACAATGGAATAGTTCCGTAGCATTTTTAAACTTCAGCAGAATTCCGAGAACAATGGAAGAGTTCCGTAGCATTTTTAAACTTCACCAGAATTCCGAGAACAATGGAAGAGTTCCGTAGCATTTTTAAACTTCAGCAGAATTCCGAAAACAATGGAAGAGTTCCGTAGCATTTTTAAACTTCAGCAGAATTCCGAAGAACAATGGAAGAGTTCCGTAGCGTTTTTAAACTTCAGCAGAATTCCGAAGAACAATGGAAGAGTTCCGTTGCAGTTTTAAGCTTCATCAGAATTCCGAAGAACAATGGAAGAGTTCCGTAGCATTTTTAAACTTCAGCAGAATTCAGAAGAACAATGTAAGAGTTCCGTAGCATTTTTAAACTTCAGCAGAATTCCGAAGAACAATGGAAGAGTTCCGTAGCATTTTTAAACTTCAGCAGAATTCCGAAGAACAATGGAAGAGTTCCGTAGCATTTTTAAACTTCAGCAGAATTCCCAAGAACAATGGAAGAGTACCGTAGAATTTATAAACTTCAGCAGAATTCTGAGAACAATGGAAGAGTTCCGTAGCATTTTTAAACTTCACCAGAATTCCAAGAACAATGGAAGAGTTACGTAGCATTTTTAAACTTCTGCAGAATTCCGAAGAACAATGGAAGAGTTCCGTAGCATTTTTAAACTTCAGCAGAATTCTGAAGAACAATGGAAGAGTTCCGTAGCATTTTTAAACTTCATCAGAATTCCGAAGAACAATGGAAAAATTCTGTAGCATTTTTAAACTTCAGCAGAATTCCGAAGAACAATGGAAGAGTTCCGTAGCATTTTTAAACTTCAGCAGAATTCCGAGAACAATGAAAGAGTTCCGCAGCATTTTTAAACTTCAACAGAATTCCGAGAACAATGGAAGAGTTCCGTAGCATTTTTAAACTTCAACAGAATTCTGAGAACAATGGAAGAGTTCCGTAGCATTTTTAAACTTCAGCAGAATTCCGAAGAACAATGGAAGAGTTCCGTAGCATTTTTAAACTTCATCAGAATTCCGAAGAACAATGGAAAAGTTCCGTAGCATTTTTAAACTTCAGCAGAATTCCGAAGAACAATGGAAGAGTTCCGTAGCATTTTTAAACTTCAGCAGAATTAAGAATAACAATGGAACAGTTCCGTAGCATTTTTAAACTTCACCAGAATTCCGTGAACAATGGAAGAGTTCCGTAGCATTTTTAAACTTCAGCAGAATTCCGAAGAACAAAGGAAGTGTTCCGTAGCATTTTTAAACTTCAGCAGTATTCTGAAGAACAATGGAAGAGTTCTGTAGCATTTTCAAACTTCAGAAGAATTCCGAGAACAATGGAAGAGTTCCACAGCATTTTTAAACTTCAGCAGAATTCCGAAAAACAATGGAAGAGTTCCGTAGCATTTTTAAACTTCAGCAGAATTCCAAAGAACAATGGAAGAGTTCCGTAGCATTTTTAAACTTCAGCAGAATTCCGAAGAACAATGGAAGAGTTCCATAGCATTTTTAAATTACAGCAGAATTCCGAAGAACAATGGAAGAGTTCCGTAGCATTTTTAAACTTCAGCAGAATTCCGAGAACAATGGATGAGTTCCGCAGCATTTTTAAACTTCACCAGAATTCCGAGGAACAATGGAAGAGTTCTGTAGCATTTTTAAACTTCAGTAGAATTCCGAAGAACAATGGAAGAGTTCCGTAGCATTTTTAAACTTCAGCAGAATTCCGAAGAACAATGGAAGAGTTCCGTTGCAGTTTTAAACTTCATCAGAATTCCGAAGAACAATGGAAGAGTTCCGTAGCATTTTTAAACTTCAGCAGAACTCAGAAGAACAATGAAGAGTCACGTAGCATTTTTAAACTTCAGCAGAATTCCAAAGAACAATGGAAGAGTTCCGTAGCATTTTTAAACTTCAGTAGAATTAAAAATAACAATGGAAGAGTTCCGTAGCATTTTTAAACTTCACCAGAATACGGTGAACAATGGAAGAGTTCTGTAGCATTTTTAAACTTCAGCAGAATTCCGAAGAACAAAGGAAGTGTTCCGTAGCATTTTTAAACTTCAGCAGAATTCTGAAGAACAAGAGAAGAATTCTGTAGCATTTTTAAACTTCAGAAGAATTCCGAGAAAAATGGAAGAGTTCCGTAGCATTTTTAAACTTCAGCAGAATTCCCAAGAACAATGGAAGAGCACCGTAGAATTTATAAGCTTCAGCAGAATTCTGAGAACAATGGAAGAGTTCCGTAGCATTTTTAAACTTCACCAGAATTCCAAGAACAATGGAAGAGTTCCGTAGCATTTTTAAACTTCTGCAGAATTCCGAAGAACAATGGAAGAGTTCCGTAGCATTTTTAAACTTCAGCAGAATTCCGAAGAACAATGGAAGAGTTCCGTAGCCTTTTTAAACTTCATCAGAATTCCGAAGAACAATGGAAAAGTTCCATACTATTTTTAAACTTCAGCAGAATTCCGAAGAACAATGGAAGAGTTCCGTAGCATTTTTAAACTTCAGCAGAATTCCGAGAACAATGGATGAGTTCCGTAGCATTTTTAAACTTCACCAGAATTCCGAGAACAATGGAAGAGTTCCGTAGCATTTTTAAACTTCACCAGAATTCCGAGAACAATGGAAGAGTTCCATAGCATTTTTAAACTACAGCAGAATTCCGAAGAACAATGGAACAGTTCCATAGCATTTTTAAGCTTCAGCAGAATTCCGAAGAACAATGGAAGAGTTCCGTAGCATTTTTAAACTTCAGCAGAATTCCGAAGAACAATGGAATTGATCCGTAACATTTTTAAACTTCAGCAGAATTCCCAAGAACAATGGAAGAGCACCGTAGAATTTATAAGCTTCAGCAGAATTCCGAGAACAATGGAAGAGTTCCGTAGCATTTTTAAACTTCACCAGAATTCCGAGAACAATGGAAGAGTTCCATAGCATTTTTAAACTTCAGCAGAATTCCGAAGAACAATGGAACAGTTCCATAGCATTTTTAAGCTTCAGCAGAATTCCGAAGAACAATGGAAGAGTTCCGTAGCATTTTTAAACTTCAGCAGAATTCCGAAGAACAATGGAATTGATCCGTAACATTTTTAAACTTCAGCAGAATTCCCAAGAACAATGGAAGAGCACCGTAGAATTTATAAGCTTCAGCAGAATTCTGAGAACAATGGAAGAGTTCCGTAGCATTTTTAAACTTCACCAGAATTCCAAGAACAATGGAAGAGTTCCGTAGCATTTTTAAACTTCTGCAGAATTCCGAAGAACAATGGAAGAGTTCCGTAGCATTTTTAAACTTCAGCAGAATTCCGAAGAACAATGGAAGAGTTCCGTAGCCTTTTTAAACTTCATCAGAATTCCGAAGAACAATGGAAAAGTTCTGTACCATTTTTAAACTTCAGCAGAATTCCGAAGAACAATGGAAGAGTTCCGTAGCATTTTTAAACTTCAGCAGAATTCCGAGAACAATGGATGAGTTCCGTAGCATTTTTAAACGTCACCAGAATTCCGAGAACAATGGAAGAGTTCCGTAGCATTTTTAAACTTCACCAGAATTCCGAGAACAATGGAAGAGTTCCATAGCATTTTTAAACTTCAGCAGAATTCCGAAGAACAATGGAACAGTTCCATAGCATTTTTAAGCTTCAGCAGAATTCTGAAGAACAATGGAAGAGTTCCGTAGCATTTTTAAACTTCAGCAGAATTCCGAGAACAATGGAAGAGTTCCGTAGCATTTTTAAACTTCACCAGAATTCCGAGAACAATGGAAGAGTTCCGTAGCATTTTTAAACTTCAGCAGAATTCCGAGAACAATGGAAGAGTTCCGTAGCATTTTTAAACTTCAGCAGAATTCCGAAGAACAATGGAAGAGTTCCGTAGCATTTTTAAACTTCAGCAGAATTCCAAACAACAATGGAAGAGTTCCGTTGCAGTTTTAAGCTTCATCAGAGTTCCGAAGAACAATGGAAGAGTTCCGTAGCATTTTTAAACTTCAGCAGAATTCAGAAGAACAATGTAAGAGTTCCATAGCATTTTTAAACTTCAGCAGAATTCCGAAGAACAATGGAAGAGTTCCGTAGCATTTTTAAACTTCAGCAGAATTCTGAAGAAAAATGGAAGAGTTCCGTTGCAGTTTTAAACTTCATCAGAATTCCGAAGAACAATGGAAGAGTTCTGCAGCATTTTTAAACTTCAGCAGAACTCAGAAGAACAATGGAAGAGTTCCGTAGCATTTTTAAACTTCAGCAGAATTCCGAAGAACAATCGATGAGTTCCATAGCATTTTTAAACTTCAGCAGAATTCCGAAGAACAATGGAAGAGTTCCGTAGCATTTTTAAACTTCAGCAGAATTCCGAAGAACAATGGAAATGATCCGTAACATTTTTAAACTTCAGCAGAATTCCGAAGAACAAAGGAATTGTTTCGTAGCATTTTTAAACTTCAGCAGAATTCTGAAGAACAAGAGAAGAGTTCTGTAGTATTTTTAAACTTCAGAAGAATTCCGAGAAAAATGGAAGAGTTCCGTAGCATTTTTAAACTTCAGCAGAATTCCGAAAAACAATGGAAGAGTTCCGTAGCATTTTTAAACTTCAGCAGAATTCCGAAGAACAATGGAATTGATCCGTAACATTTTTAAACTTCAGCAGAATTCCCAAGAACAATGGAAGAGCACCGTAGAATTTATAAGCTTCAGCAGAATTCTCCGAACAATGGAAGAGTTCCGTAGCATTTTTAAACTTCACAGGAATTCCAAGAACAATGGAAGAGTTCCGTAGCATTTTTAAACTTCGGCAGAATTCCGAAGAACAATGGAATAGTTCCGTAGCATTTTTAAACTTCAGCAGAATTCCGAGAACAATGGAAGAGTTCCGTAGCATTTTTAAACTTCACCAGAATTCCGAGAACAATGGAAGAGTTCCGTAGCATTTTTAAACTTCAGCAGAATTCCGAAAACAATGGAAGAGTTCCCTAGCATTTTTAAACTTCAGCAGAATTCCGAAGAACAATGGAAGAGTTCCGTAGCATTTTTAAACTTCAGCAGAATTCCGAAAAACAATGGAAGAGTTCCGTTGCAGTTTTAAGCTTCATCAGAATTCCGAAGAACAATGGAAGAGTTCCGTAGCATTTTTAAACTTCATCAGAATTCCGAAGAACAAGGGAAGTGTTCCGCAGCATTTTTAAACTTCGGTAGAACTCAGAAGAACAAGGGAAGTGTTCCGTAGCATATTTAAACTTCAGCAGAATTCCGAAGAACAATGGAAATGATCCGTAATATTTTTAAACTTCAGCAGAATTCCCAAGAACAATGGAAGAGTACCGTAGAATTTATAAACTTCAGCAGAATTCTGAGAACAATGGAAGAGTTCCGTAGCATTTTTAAACTTCACCAGAATTCCAAGAACAATGGAAGAGTTCCGTAGCATTTTTAAACTTCTGCAGAATTCCGAAGAACAATGGAAGAGTTCCGTAGCATTTTTAAACTTCAGCAGAATTCTGAAGAACAATGGAAGAGTTCCGTAGCATTTTTAAACTTCATCAGAATTCCGAAGAACAATGGAAAAATTCTGTAGCATTTTTAAACTTCAGCAGAATTCCGAAGAACAATGGAAGAGTTCCGTAGCATTTTTAAACTTCAGCAGAATTCCGAGAACAATGGAAGAGTTCCGCAGCATTTTTAAACTTCAACAGAATTCCGAGAACAATGGAAGAGTTCCGTAGCATTTTTAAACTTCAACAGAATTCTGAGAACAATGGAAGAGTTCCGTAGCATTTTTAAACTTCAGCAGAATTCCGAAGAACAATGGAAGAGTTCCGTAGCATTTTTAAACTTCATCAGAATTCCGAAGAACAATGTAAAAGTTCCGTAGCATTTTTAAACTTCAGCAGAATTCCGAAGAACAATGGAAGAGTTCCGTAGCATTTTTAAACTTCAGCAGAATTAAGAATAACAATGGAACAGTTCCGTAGCATTTTTAAACTTCACCAGAATTCCGTGAACAATGGAAGAGTTCCGTAGCATTTTTAAACTTCAGCAGAATTCCGAAGAACAAAGGAAGTGTTCCGTAGCATTTTTAAACTTCAGCAGTATTCTGAAGAACAATGGAAGAGTTCTGTAGCATTTTCAAACTTCAGAAGAATTCCGAGAACAATGGAAGAGTTCCACAGCATTTTTAAACTTCAGCAGAATTCCGAAAAACAATGGAAGAGTTCCGTAGCATTTTTGAACTTCAGCAGAATTCCAAAGAACAATGGAAGAGTTCCGTAGCATTTTTAAACTTCAGCAGAATTCCGAAGAACAATGGAAGAGTTCCGTAGCATTTTTAAATTACAGCAGAATCCCGAAGAACAATGGAAGAGTTCCGTAGCATTTTTAATCTTCAGCAGAATTCCGAGAACAATGGATGAGTTCCGCAGCATTTTTAAACTTCACCAGAATTCCGAGGAACAATGGAAGAGTTCCGTAGCATTTTTAAACTTCAGCAGAATTCCAAAGAACAATGGAAGAGTTCCGTAGCATTTTTAAACTTCACCAGAATTCCAAGAACAATGGAAGAGTTCCGTAGCATTTTTAAACTTCTGCAGAATTCCGAAGAACAATGGAAGAGTTCCGTAGCATTTTTAAACTTCAGCAGAATTCCGAAGAACAATGGAAGAGTTCCGTAGCCTTTTTAAACTTCATCAGAATTCCGAAGAACAATGGAAAAGTTCCATACTATTTTTAAACTTCAGCAGAATTCCGAAGAGCAATGGAAGAGTTCCGTAGCATTTTTAAACTTCAGCAGAATTCCGAGAACAATGGATGAGTTCCGTAGCATTTTTAAACTTCACCAGAATTCCGAGAACAATGGAAGAGTTCCGTAGCATTTTTAAACTTCACCAGAATTCCGAGAACAATGGAAGAGTTCCATAGCATTTTTAAACTTCAGCAGAGTTCCGAAGAACAATGCAACAGTTCCATAGCATTTTTAAGCTTCAGCAGAATTCCGAAGAACAATGGAAGAGTTCCGTAGCATTTTTAAACTTCAGCAGAATTCCGAAGAACAATGGAATTGATCCGTAACATTTTTAAACTTCAGCAGAATTCCCAAGAACAATGGTAGAGCACCGTAGAATTTATAAGCTTCAGCAGAATTCTGAGAACAATGGAAGAGTTCCGTAGCATTTTTAAACTTCACCAGAATTCCAAGAACAATGGAAGAGTTCCGTAGCATTTTTAAACTTCTGCAGAATTCCGAAGAACAATGGAAGAGTTCCGTAGCATTTTTAAACTTCAGCAGAATTCCGAAGAACAATGGAAGAGTTCCGTAGCCTTTTTAAACTTCATCAGAATTCCGAAGAACAATGGAAGAGTTCCGTAGCATTTTTAAACTTCAGCAGAATTCCGAGAAAAATGGATGAGTTCCGTAGCATTTTTAAACGTCACCAGAATTCCGAGAACAATGGAAGAGTTCCGTAGCATTTTTAAACTTCACCAGAATTCCGAGAACAATGCAAGAGTTCCATAGCATTTTTAAACTTCAGCAGAATTCCGAAGAACAATGGAACAGTTCCATAGCATTTTTAAGCTTCATCAGAATTCTGAAGAACAATGGAAGAGTTCCGTAGCATTTTTAAACTTCAGCAGAATTCCGAGAACAATGGAAGAGTTCTGTAGCATTTTTAAACTTCACCAGAATTCCGAGAACAATGGAAGAGTTCCGTAGCATTTTTAAACTTCAGCAGAATTCCGAGAACAATGGAAGAGTTCCGTAGCATTTTTAAACTTCAGCAGAATTCCGAAGAACAATGGAAGAGTTCCATAGCATTTTTAAACTTCAGCAGAATTCCGTGAACAATGGAAGAGTTCCGTTGCAGTTTTAAGCTTCATCAGAGTTCCGAAGAACAATGGAAGAGTTCCGTAGCATTTTTAAACTTCAGCAGAATTCAGAAGAACAATATAAGAGTTCCATAGCATTTTTAAACTTCAGCAGAATTCCGAAGAACAATGGAAGAGTTCCGTAGCATTTTTAAACTTCAGCAGAATTCTGAAGAACAATGGAAGAGTTCCGTTGCAGTTTTAAACTTCATCAGAATTCCGAAGAACAATGGAAGAGTTCCGCAGCATTTTTAAACTTCAGCAGAACTCAGAAGAACAATGGAAGAGTTCCGTAGAATTTTTAAACTTCAGCAGAATTCCGAAGAACAATCGAAGAGTTCCATAGCATTTTTAAACTTCAGCAGAATTCCGAAGAACAATGGAAGAGTTCCGTAGCATTTTTAAACTTCAGCAGAATTCCGAAGAACAATGGAAATGATCCGTAACATTTTTAAACTTCAGCAGAATTCCGAAGAACAAAGGAATTGTTCCGTAGCATTTTTAAACTTCAGCAGAATTCTGAAGAACAAGAGAAGAGTTCTGTAGTATTTTTAAACTTCAGAAGAATTCCGAGAAAAATGGAAGAGTTCCGTAGCATTTTTAAACTTCAGCAGAATTCCGCAAAACAATGGAAGAGTTCCGTAGCATTTTTAAACTTCAGCAGAATTCCGAAGAACAATGGAAGAGTTCCGCAGCATTTTTAAACTTCAGCAGAATTCCGAAGAACAATGGACGAGTTCCGTAGCATTTTTAAACTTAAGCAGAATTCCGAAGAACAATGGAATTGATCCGTAACATTTTTAAACTTCAGCAGAATTCCCAAGAACAATGGAAGAGCACCGTAGAATTTATAAGCTTCAGCAGAATTCTGAGAACAATGGAAGAGTTCCGTAGCATTTTTAAACTTCACAGAAATTCCAAGAACAATGGAAGAGTTCCGTAGCATTTTTAAACTTCGGCAGAATTCCGAAGAACAATGGAATAGTTCCGTAGCATTTTTAAACTTCAGCAGAATTCCGAGAACAATGGAAGAGTTCCGTAGCATTTTTAAACTTCACCAGAATTCCGAGAACAATGGAAGAGTTCCGTAGCATTTTTAAACTTCAGCAGAATTCCGAAAACAATGGAAGAGTTCCGTAGCATTTTTAAACTTCAGCAGAATTCCGAAGAACAATGGAAGAGTTCCGTAGCGTTTTTAAACTTCAGCAGAATTCCGAAGAACAATGGAAGAGTTCCGTTGCAGTTTTAAGCTTCATCAGAATTCCGAAGAACAATGGAAGAGTTCCGTAGCATTTTTAAACTTCAGCAGAATTCAGAAGAACAATGTAAGAGTTCCGTAGCATTTTTAAACTTCAGCAGAATTCCGAAGAACAATGGAAGAGTTCCGTAGCATTTTTAAACTTCAGCAGAATTCCGAAGAACAATGGAAGAGTTCCGTAGCATTTTTAAACTTCAGCAGAATTCCCAAGAACAATGGAAGAGTACCGTAGAATTTATAAACTTCAGCAGAATTCTGAGAACAATGGAAGAGTTCCGTAGCATTTTTAAACTTCACCAGAATTCCAAGAACAATGGAAGAGTTACGTAGCATTTTTAAACTTCTGCAGAATTCCGAAGAACAATGGAAGAGTTCCGTAGCATTTTTAAACTTCAGCAGAATTCTGAAGAACAATGGAAGAGTTCCGTAGCATTTTTAAACTTCATCAGAATTCCGAAGAACAATGGAAAAATTCTGTAGCATTTTTAAACTTCAGCAGAATTCCGAAGAACAATGGAAGAGTTCCGTAGCATTTTTAAACTTCAGCAGAATTCCGAGAACAATGAAAGAGTTCCGCAGCATTTTTAAACTTCAACAGAATTCCGAGAACAATGGAAGAGTTCCGTAGCATTTTTAAACTTCAACAGAATTCTGAGAACAATGGAAGAGTTCCGTAGCATTTTTAAACTTCAGCAGAATTCCGAAGAACAATGGAAGAGTTCCGTAGCATTTTTAAACTTCATCAGAATTCCGAAGAACAATGGAAAAGTTCCGTAGCATTTTTAAACTTCAGCAGAATTCCGAAGAACAATGGAAGAGTTCCGTAGCATTTTTAAACTTCAGCAGAATTAAGAATAACAATGGAACAGTTCCGTAGCATTTTTAAACTTCACCAGAATTCCGTGAACAATGGAAGAGTTCCGTAGCATTTTTAAACTTCAGCAGAATTCCGAAGAACAAAGGAAGTGTTCCGTAGCATTTTTAAACTTCAGCAGTATTCTGAAGAACAATGGAAGAGTTCTGTAGCATTTTCAAACTTCAGAAGAATTCCGAGAACAATGGAAGAGTTCCACAGCATTTTTAAACTTCAGCAGAATTCCGAAAAACAATGGAAGAGTTCCGTAGCATTTTTAAACTTCAGCAGAATTCCAAAGAACAATGGAAGAGTTCCGTAGCATTTTTAAACTTCAGCAGAATTCCGAAGAACAATGGAAGAGTTCCATAGCATTTTTAAATTACAGCAGAATTCCGAAGAACAATGGAAGAGTTCCGTAGCATTTTTAAACTTCAGCAGAATTCCGAGAACAATGGATGAGTTCCGCAGCATTTTTAAACTTCACCAGAATTCCGAGGAACAATGGAAGAGTTCTGTAGCATTTTTAAACTTCAGTAGAATTCCGAAGAACAATGGAAGAGTTCCGTAGCATTTTTAAACTTCAGCAGAATTCCGAAGAACAATGGAAGAGTTCCGTTGCAGTTTTAAACTTCATCAGAATTCCGAAGAACAATGGAAGAGTTCCGTAGCATTTTTAAACTTCAGCAGAACTCAGAAGAACAATGAAGAGTCACGTAGCATTTTTAAACTTCAGCAGAATTCCAAAGAACAATGGAAGAGTTCCGTAGCATTTTTAAACTTCAGTAGAATTAAAAATAACAATGGAAGAGTTCCGTAGCATTTTTAAACTTCACCAGAATACGGTGAACAATGGAAGAGTTCTGTAGCATTTTTAAACTTCAGCAGAATTCCGAAGAACAAAGGAAGTGTTCCGTAGCATTTTTAAACTTCAGCAGAATTCTGAAGAACAAGAGAAGAATTCTGTAGCATTTTTAAACTTCAGAAGAATTCCGAGAAAAATGGAAGAGTTCCGTAGCATTTTTAAACTTCAGCAGAATTCCCAAGAACAATGGAAGAGCACCGTAGAATTTATAAGCTTCAGCAGAATTCTGAGAACAATGGAAGAGTTCCGTAGCATTTTTAAACTTCACCAGAATTCCAAGAACAATGGAAGAGTTCCGTAGCATTTTTAAACTTCTGCAGAATTCCGAAGAACAATGGAAGAGTTCCGTAGCATTTTTAAACTTCAGCAGAATTCCGAAGAACAATGGAAGAGTTCCGTAGCCTTTTTAAACTTCATCAGAATTCCGAAGAACAATGGAAAAGTTCCATACTATTTTTAAACTTCAGCAGAATTCCGAAGAACAATGGAAGAGTTCCGTAGCATTTTTAAACTTCAGCAGAATTCCGAGAACAATGGATGAGTTCCGTAGCATTTTTAAACTTCACCAGAATTCCGAGAACAATGGAAGAGTTCCGTAGCATTTTTAAACTTCACCAGAATTCCGAGAACAATGGAAGAGTTCCATAGCATTTTTAAACTACAGCAGAATTCCGAAGAACAATGGAACAGTTCCATAGCATTTTTAAGCTTCAGCAGAATTCCGAAGAACAATGGAAGAGTTCCGTAGCATTTTTAAACTTCAGCAGAATTCCGAAGAACAATGGAATTGATCCGTAACATTTTTAAACTTCAGCAGAATTCCCAAGAACAATGGAAGAGCACCGTAGAATTTATAAGCTTCAGCAGAATTCCGAGAACAATGGAAGAGTTCCGTAGCATTTTTAAACTTCACCAGAATTCCGAGAACAATGGAAGAGTTCCATAGCATTTTTAAACTTCAGCAGAATTCCGAAGAACAATGGAACAGTTCCATAGCATTTTTAAGCTTCAGCAGAATTCCGAAGAACAATGGAAGAGTTCCGTAGCATTTTTAAACTTCAGCAGAATTCCGAAGAACAATGGAATTGATCCGTAACATTTTTAAACTTCAGCAGAATTCCCAAGAACAATGGAAGAGCACCGTAGAATTTATAAGCTTCAGCAGAATTCTGAGAACAATGGAAGAGTTCCGTAGCATTTTTAAACTTCACCAGAATTCCAAGAACAATGGAAGAGTTCCGTAGCATTTTTAAACTTCTGCAGAATTCCGAAGAACAATGGAAGAGTTCCGTAGCATTTTTAAACTTCAGCAGAATTCCGAAGAACAATGGAAGAGTTCCGTAGCCTTTTTAAACTTCATCAGAATTCCGAAGAACAATGGAAAAGTTCTGTACCATTTTTAAACTTCAGCAGAATTCCGAAGAACAATGGAAGAGTTCCGTAGCATTTTTAAACTTCAGCAGAATTCCGAGAACAATGGATGAGTTCCGTAGCATTTTTAAACGTCACCAGAATTCCGAGAACAATGGAAGAGTTCCGTAGCATTTTTAAACTTCACCAGAATTCCGAGAACAATGGAAGAGTTCCATAGCATTTTTAAACTTCAGCAGAATTCCGAAGAACAATGGAACAGTTCCATAGCATTTTTAAGCTTCAGCAGAATTCTGAAGAACAATGGAAGAGTTCCGTAGCATTTTTAAACTTCAGCAGAATTCCGAGAACAATGGAAGAGTTCCGTAGCATTTTTAAACTTCACCAGAATTCCGAGAACAATGGAAGAGTTCCGTAGCATTTTTAAACTTCAGCAGAATTCCGAGAACAATGGAAGAGTTCCGTAGCATTTTTAAACTTCAGCAGAATTCCGAAGAACAATGGAAGAGTTCCGTAGCATTTTTAAACTTCAGCAGAATTCCAAACAACAATGGAAGAGTTCCGTTGCAGTTTTAAGCTTCATCAGAGTTCCGAAGAACAATGGAAGAGTTCCATAGCATTTTTAAACTTCAGCAGAATTCAGAAGAACAATGTAAGAGTTCCATAGCATTTTTAAACTTCAGCAGAATTCCGAAGAACAATGGAAGAGTTCCGTAGCATTTTTAAACTTCAGCAGAATTCTGAAGAAAAATGGAAGAGTTCCGTTGCAGTTTTAAACTTCATCAGAATTCCGAAGAACAATGGAAGAGTTCTGCAGCATTTTTAAACTTCAGCAGAACTCAGAAGAACAATGGAAGAGTTCCGTAGCATTTTTAAACTTCAGCAGAATTCCGAAGAACAATCGATGAGTTCCATAGCATTTTTAAACTTCAGCAGAATTCCGAAGAACAATGGAAGAGTTCCGTAGCATTTTTAAACTTCAGCAGAATTCCGAAGAACAATGGAAATGATCCGTAACATTTTTAAACTTCAGCAGAATTCCGAAGAACAAAGGAATTGTTTCGTAGCATTTTTAAACTTCAGCAGAATTCTGAAGAACAAGAGAAGAGTTCTGTAGTATTTTTAAACTTCAGAAGAATTCCGAGAAAAATGGAAGAGTTCCGTAGCATTTTTAAACTTCAGCAGAATTCCGAAAAACAATGGAAGAGTTCCGTAGCATTTTTAAACTTCAGCAGAATTCCGAAGAACAATGGAATTGATCCGTAACATTTTTAAACTTCAGCAGAATTCCCAAGAACAATGGAAGAGCACCGTAGAATTTATAAGCTTCAGCAGAATTCTCCGAACAATGGAAGAGTTCCGTAGCATTTTTAAACTTCACAGGAATTCCAAGAACAATGGAAGAGTTCCGTAGCATTTTTAAACTTCGGCAGAATTCCGAAGAACAATGGAATAGTTCCGTAGCATTTTTAAACTTCAGCAGAATTCCGAGAACAATGGAAGAGTTCCGTAGCATTTTTAAACTTCACCAGAATTCCGAGAACAATGGAAGAGTTCCGTAGCATTTTTAAACTTCAGCAGAATTCCGAAAACAATGGAAGAGTTCCCTAGCATTTTTAAACTTCAGCAGAATTCCGAAGAACAATGGAAGAGTTCCGTAGCATTTTTAAACTTCAGCAGAATTCCGAAAAACAATGGAAGAGTTCCGTTGCAGTTTTAAGCTTCATCAGAATTCCGAAGAACAATGGAAGAGTTCCGTAGCATTTTTAAACTTCATCAGAATTCCGAAGAACAAGGGAAGTGTTCCGCAGCATTTTTAAACTTCGGTAGAACTCAGAAGAACAAGGGAAGTGTTCCGTAGCATATTTAAACTTCAGCAGAATTCCGAAGAACAATGGAAATGATCCGTAATATTTTTAAACTTCAGCAGAATTCCCAAGAACAATGGAAGAGTACCGTAGAATTTATAAACTTCAGCAGAATTCTGAGAACAATGGAAGAGTTCCGTAGCATTTTTAAACTTCACCAGAATTCCAAGAACAATGGAAGAGTTCCGTAGCATTTTTAAACTTCTGCAGAATTCCGAAGAACAATGGAAGAGTTCCGTAGCATTTTTAAACTTCAGCAGAATTCTGAAGAACAATGGAAGAGTTCCGTAGCATTTTTAAACTTCATCAGAATTCCGAAGAACAATGGAAAAATTCTGTAGCATTTTTAAACTTCAGCAGAATTCCGAAGAACAATGGAAGAGTTCCGTAGCATTTTTAAACTTCAGCAGAATTCCGAGAACAATGGAAGAGTTCCGCAGCATTTTTAAACTTCAACAGAATTCCGAGAACAATGGAAGAGTTCCGTAGCATTTTTAAACTTCAACAGAATTCTGAGAACAATGGAAGAGTTCCGTAGCATTTTTAAACTTCAGCAGAATTCCGAAGAACAATGGAAGAGTTCCGTAGCATTTTTAAACTTCATCAGAATTCCGAAGAACAATGTAAAAGTTCCGTAGCATTTTTAAACTTCAGCAGAATTCCGAAGAACAATGGAAGAGTTCCGTAGCATTTTTAAACTTCAGCAGAATTAAGAATAACAATGGAACAGTTCCGTAGCATTTTTAAACTTCACCAGAATTCCGTGAACAATGGAAGAGTTCCGTAGCATTTTTAAACTTCAGCAGAATTCCGAAGAACAAAGGAAGTGTTCCGTAGCATTTTTAAACTTCAGCAGTATTCTGAAGAACAATGGAAGAGTTCTGTAGCATTTTCAAACTTCAGAAGAATTCCGAGAACAATGGAAGAGTTCCACAGCATTTTTAAACTTCAGCAGAATTCCGAAAAACAATGGAAGAGTTCCGTAGCATTTTTGAACTTCAGCAGAATTCCAAAGAACAATGGAAGAGTTCCGTAGCATTTTTAAACTTCAGCAGAATTCCGAAGAACAATGGAAGAGTTCCGTAGCATTTTTAAATTACAGCAGAATCCCGAAGAACAATGGAAGAGTTCCGTAGCATTTTTAATCTTCAGCAGAATTCCGAGAACAATGGATGAGTTCCGCAGCATTTTTAAACTTCACCAGAATTCCGAGGAACAATGGAAGAGTTCCGTAGCATTTTTAAACTTCAGCAGAATTCCAAAGAACAATGGAAGAGTTCCGTAGCATTTTTAAACTTCAGCAGAATTCCGAGGAACAATGGAAGAGTTCTGTAGCATTTTTAAACTTCAGCAGAATTCCGAAGAACAATGGAAGAGTTCCGTAGCGTTTTTAAACTTCAGCAGAATTCCGAAGAACAATGGAAGAGTTCCGTTGCAGTTTTAAACTTCATCAGAATTCCGAAGAACAATGGAAGAGTTCCGTAGCATTTTTAAACTTCAGCAGAACTCAGAAGAACAATGAAGAGTCCCATAGCATTTTTAAACTTCAGCAGAATTCCAAAGAACAATGGAAGAGTTCCGTAGCATTTTTAAACTTCAGTAGAATTAAAAATAACAATGGAAGAGTTCCGTAGCATTTTTAAACTTCACCAGAATACGGTGAACAATGGAAGAGTTCTGTAGCATTTTTAAACTTCAGCAGAATTCCGAAGAACAAAGGAAGTGTTCCGTAGCATTTTTAAACTTCAGCAGATTTCTGAAGAACAAGAGAAGAATTCTGTAGCATTTTTAAACTTCAGAAGAATTCCGAGAAAAATGGAAGAGTTCCGTAGCATTTTTAAACTTCAGTAGAATTCCGCAAAACAATGGAAGAGTTCCGTAGCATTTTTAAACTTCAGCAGAATTCCGAAGAACAATGAAAGAGTTCCGTAGCATTTTTAAACTTCAGCAGAATTCCGAAGAACAATGGAAGACTTCCGTAGCATTTTTAAACTTAAGCAGAATTCCGAAGAACAATGGAATTGATCCGTAACATTTTTAAACTTCAGCAGAATTCCCAAGAACAATGGAAGAGCACCGTAGAATTTATAAGCTTCAGCAAAATTCTGAGAACAATGGAAGAGTTCCGTAGCATTTTTAAACTTCACCAGAATACCAAGAACAATGGAAGAGTTCCGTAGCATTTTTAAACTTCTGCAGAATTCCGAAGAACAATGGAAGAGTTCCGTAGCATTTTTAAACTTCAGCAGAATTCCGAAGAACAATGGAAGAGTTCCGTAGCCTTTTTAAACTTCATCAGAATTCCGAAGAACAATGGAAAAGTTCCATACTATTTTTAAACTTCAGCAGAATTCCGAAGAACAATGGAAGAGTTCCGTAGCATTTTTAAACTTCAGCAGAATTCCGAGAACAATGGATGAGTTCCGTAGCATTTTTAAACTTCACCAGAATTCCGAGAACAATGGAAGAGTTCCGTAGCATTTTTAAACTTCACCAGAATTCCGAGAACAATGGAAGAGTTCCATAGCATTTTTAAACTTCAGCAGAATTCCGAAGAACAATGGAACAGTTCCATAGCATTTTTAAGCTTCAGCAGAATTCCGAAGAACAATGGAAGAGTTCCGTAGCATTTTTAAACTTCAGCAGAATTCCGAAGAACAATGGAATTGATCCGTAACATTTTTAAACTTCAGCAGAATTCCCAAGAACAATGGAAGAGCACCGTAGAATTTATAAGCTTCAGCAGAATTCTGAGAACAATGGAAGAGTTCCATAGCATTTTTAAACTTCACCAGAATTCCAAGAACAATGGAAGAGTTCCGTAGCATTTTTAAACTTCTGCAGAATTCCGAAGAACAATGGAAGAGTTCCGTAGCATTTTTAAACTTCAGCAGAATTCCGAAGAACAATGGAAGAGTTCCGTAGCCTTTTTAAACTTCATCAGAATTCCGAAGAACAATGGAAAAGTTCCGTACCATTTTTAAACTTCAGCAGAATTCCCAAGAACAATGGAAGAGCACCGTAGAATTTATAAGCTTCAGCAGAATTCTCCGAACAATGGAAGAGTTCCGTAGCATTTTTAAACTTCACAGGAATTCCAAGAACAATGGAAGAGTTCCGTAGCATTTTTAAACTTCGGCAGAATTCCGAAGAACAATGGAATAGTTCCGTAGCATTTTTAAACTTCAGCAGAATTCCGAGAACAATGGAAGAGTTCCGTAGCATTTTTAAACTTCACCAGAATTCCGAGAACAATGGAAGAGTTCCGTAGCATTTTTAAACTTCAGCAGAATTCCGAAAACAATGGAAGAGTTCCGTAGCATTTTTAAACTTCAGCAAAATTCCGAAGAACAATGGAAGAGTTCCGTAGCATTTTTAAACTTCAGCAGAATTCCGAAGAACAATGGAAGAGTTCCGTTGCAGTTTTAAGCTTCATCAGAATTCCGAAGAACAATGGAAGAGTTCCGTAGCATTTTTAAACTTCATCAGAATTCCGAAGAACAAGGGAAGTGTTCCGCAGCATTTTTAAACTTCAGTAGAACTCAGAAGAACAAGGGAACAGTTCCGTAGCATATTTAAACTTCAGCAGAATTCCGAAGAACAATGGAAATGATCCGTAATATTTTTAAACTTCAGCAGAATTCCCAAGAACAATGGAAGAGTACCGTAGAATTTATAAACTTCAGCAGAATTCTGAGAACAATGGAAGAGTTCCGTAGCATTTTTAAACTTCACCAGAATTCCAAGAACAATGGAAGAGTTCCGTAGCATTTTTAAACTTCTGCAGAATTCCGAAGAACAATGGAAGAGTTCCGTAGCATTTTTAAACTTCAGCAGAATTCTGAAGAACAATGGAAGAGTTCCGTAGCATTTTTAAACTTCATCAGAATTCCGAAGAACAATGGAAAAATTCTGTAGCATTTTTAAACTTCAGCAGAATTCCGAAGAACAATGGAAGAGTTCCGTAGCATTTTTAAACTTCAGCAGAATTCCGAGAACAATGGAAGAGTTCCGCAGCATTTTTAAACTTCAACAGAATTCCGAGAACAATGGAAGAGTTCCGTAGCATTTTTAAACTTCAACAGAATTCTGAGAACAATGGAAGAGTTCCGTAGCATTTTTAAACTTCAGCAGAATTCCAAAGAACAATGGAAGAGTTCCGTAGCATTTTTAAACTTCATCAGAATTCCGAAGAACAATGTAAAAGTTCCGTAGCATTTTTAAACTTCAGCAGAATTCCGAAGAACAATGGAAGAGTTCCGTAGCATTTTTAAACTTCAGCAGAATTAAGAATAACAATGGAACAGTTCCGTAGCATTTTTAAACTTCACCAGAATTCCGTGAACAATGGAAGAGTTCCGTAGCATTTTTAAACTTCAGCAGAATTCCGAAGAACAAAGGAAGTGTTCCGTAGCATTTTTAAACTTCAGCAGTATTCTGAAGAACAATGGAAGAGTTCTGTAGCATTTTCAAACTTCAGAAGAATTCCGAGAACAATGGAAGTGTTCCACAGCATTTTTAAACTTCAGCAGAATTCCGAAAAACAATGGAAGAGTTCCGTAGCATTTTTAAACTTCAGCAGAATTCCAAAGAACAATGGAAGAGTTCCGTAGCATTTTTAAACTTCAGCAGAATTCCGAAGAACAATGGAAGAGTTCCGTAGCATTTTTAAATTACAGCAGAATCCCGAAGAACAATGGAAGAGTTCCGTAGCATTTTTAATCTTCAGCAGAATTCCGAGAACAATGGATGAGTTCCGCAGCATTTTTAAACTTCACCAGAATTCCGAGGAACAATGGAAGAGTTCTGTAGCATTTTTAAACTTCAGCAGAATTCCGAAGAACAATGGAAGAGTTCCGTAGCATTTTTAAACTTCAGCAGAATTCCGAAGAACAATGCAAGAGTTCCGTTGCAGTTTTAAACTTCATCAGAATTCCGAAGAACAATGGAAGAGTTCCGTAGCATTTTTAAACTTCAGCAGAACTCAGAAGAACAATGAAGAGTCCCATAGTATTTTTAAACTTCAGCAGAATTCCAAAGAACAATGGAAGAGTTCCGTAGCATTTTTAAACTTCAGTAGAATTAAAAATAACAATGGAAGAGTTCCGTAGCATTTTTAAACTTCACCAGAATACGGTGAACAATGGAAGAGCTCTGTAGCATTTTTAAACTTCAGCAGAATTCCGAAGAACAAAGGAAGTGTTCCGTAGCATTTTTAAACTTCAGCAGAATTCTGAAGAACAAGAGAAGAATTCTGTAGCATTTTTAAACTTCAGAAGAATTCCGAAGAACAAAGGAAGAGTTCCGTAGCATTTTTAAACTTCAGCAGAATTCCGAAGAACAATGGAAGACTTCCGTAGCATTTTTAAACTTAAGCAGAATTCCGAAGAACAATGGAATTGATCCGTAACATTTTTAAACTTCAGCAGAATTCCCAAGAACAATGGAAGAGCACCGTAGAATTTATAAGCTTCAGCAGAATTCTGAGAACAATGGAAGAGTTCCGTAGCATTTTTAAACTTCACCAGAATACCAAGAACAATGGAAGAGTTCCGTAGCATTTTTAAACTTCTGCAGAATTCCGAAGAACAATGGAAGAGTTCCGTAGCATTTTTAAACTTCAGCAGAATTCCGAAGAACAATGGAAGAGTTCCGTAGCCTTTTTAAACTTCATCAGAATTCCGAAGAACAATGGAAAAGTTCCATACTATTTTTAAACTTCAGCAGAATTCCGAAGAACAATGGAAGAGTTCCGTAGCATTTTTAAACTTCAGCAGAATTCCGAGAACAATGGATGAGTTCCGTAGCATTTTTAAACTTCACCAGAATTCCGAGAACAATGGAAGAGTTCCGTAGCATTTTTAAACTTCACCAGAATTCCGAGAACAATGGAAGAGTTCCATAGCATTTTTAAACTTCAGCAGAATTCCGAAGAACAATGGAACAGTTCCATAGCATTTTTAAGCTTCAGCAGAATTCCGAAGAACAATGGAAGAGTTCCGTAGCATTTTTAAACTTCAGCAGAATTCCGAAGAACAATGGAATTGATCCGTAACATTTTTAAACTTCAGCAGAATTCCCAAGAACAATGGAAGAGCACCGTAGAATTTATAAGCTTCAGCAGAATTCTGAGAACAATGGAAGAGTTCCATAGCATTTTTAAACTTCACCAGAATTCCAAGAACAATGGAAGAGTTCCGTAGCATTTTTAAACTTCAGTAGAATTAAAAATAACAATGGAAGAGTTCTGTAGCATTTTTAAACTTCATCAGAATTCTGAAGAACAATGGAAGTGATCCGTAACATTTTTAAACTTCAGCAGCATACCCAAGAACAATGGAAGAGTACCGTAGCATTTATAAACTTCAGCAGGATTCTGAGAACAATGGAAGAGTTCCGTAGCATTTTTAAACTTCAACAGAATTCCAAGAACAATTGAAGAGTTCCGTAGCATTTTTAAACTTCTGCAGAATTCCAAAGAACAATGGAAGAGTTCCGTAGCATTTTTAAACTTCAGCAGAATTCTGAAGAACAATGGAAGAGTTCCGTAGCATTTTTAAACTTCATCAGAATTCCGAAGAACAATGGAAAAGTTCCGTAGCATTTTTTAACTTGAGCAGAATTCTGAAGAACAATGGAAGAGTTCCGTAGCATTTTTAAACTTCAGCAGAAATCCGAGAACAATGGAAGAGTTCCGCAGCAGTTTTAAACTTCACCAGAATTCCAAGAACAATGGAAGAGTTCTGTAGCATTTTTAAACTTCACCAGAATTCCGAGAACAATGGAAGAGTTCCGTAGCATTTTTAAACTTCAACAGAATTCTGAAGAACAATGGAAGAGTTCCGTAGCATTTTTAAACTTCAGCAGAATTCCGAAGAATAATGGAAGTGTTACGTTGCAGTTCTAAGCTTCATCAGAATTCCGAAGAACAATGGAAGAGTTCTGTAGCATTTTTAAACTTCAGCAGAATTCCGAAGAACAATGGAAGAGTTCCGTAGCATTTTTAAACTTCAGCAGAATTAAGAATAACAATGGAAGAGTTCCGTAGCATTTTTAAACTTCACCAGAATTCCGAGAACAATGGAAGAGTTCCGTAGCATTTTTAAACTTCATCAGAATTCTGAAGAACAATGAAAGTGATCCGTAACATTTTTAAACTTCAGCAGCATACCCAAGAACAATGGAAGAGTACCGTAGCATTTATAAACTTCAGCAGGATTCTGAGAACAATGGAAGAGTTCCGTAGCATTTTTAAACTTCATCAGAATTCCGAAGAACAATGGAAAAGTTCCGTAGCATTTTTAAACTTGAGCAGAATTCCGAAGAACAATGGAAGAGTTCCGTAGCATTTTTAAACTTCAGCAGAAATCCGAGAACAATGGAAGAGTTCCGCAGCAGTTTTAAACTTCACCAGAATTCCAAGAACAATGGAAGAGTTCTGTAGCATTTTTAAACTTCACCAGAATTCCGAGAACAATGGAAGAGTTCCGTAGCATTTTTAAACTTCAACAGAATTCTGAAGAACAATGGAAGAGTTCCGTAGCATTTTTAAACTTCAGCAGAATTCCGAAGAATAATGGAAGTGTTACGTTGCAGTTCTAAGCTTCATCAGAATTCCGAAGAACAATGGAAGAGTTCCGTAGCATTTTTAAACTTCAGCAGAATTCCGAAGAACAATGGAAGAGTTCCGTAGCATTTTTAAACTTCAGCAGAATTAAGAATAACAATGGAAGAGTTCCGTAGCATTTTTAAACTTCACCAGAATTCCGAGAACAATGGAAGAGTTCCGTAGCATTTTTAAACTTCACCAGAATTCCGAGAACAATGGAAGAGTTCCATAGCATTTTTAAACTTCAGCAGAATTCCGAAGAACAAAGGAACAGTTCCATAGCATTTTTAAGCTTCAGCAGAATTCCGAAGAACAATGGAAGAGTACCGTAGCATTTTTAAACTTCAGCAGAATTCCGAGAACAATGGAAGAGTTCCGTAGCATTTTTAAACTTCACCAGAATTCCGAGAACAATGGAAGAGTTCCGTAGCATTTTTAAACTTCAGCAGAATTCCGAGAACAATGGAAGAGTTCCGTAGCATTTTTAAACTTCAGCAGAATTCCGAAGAACAATGGAAGAGTTCCGTAGCATTTTTAAACTTCAGAAGAATTCCGAAGAACAATGGAAGAGTTCCGTTGCAGTTTTAAGCTTCATCTGAATTCCGAAGAACAATGGAAGAGTTCCGTAGCATTTTTAAACTTCAGCAGAATTCAGAAGAACAATGTAAAAGTTCCATAGCATTTTTAAACTTTAGCAGAATTCCGAAGAACAATGGAAGAGTTCCGTAGCATTTTTAAGCTTCAGCAGAATTCCGAAGAACAATGGAAGAGTTCCGTAGCAGTTTTAAACTTCATCAGAATTCCGAAGAACAATGGAAGAGTTCCGCAGCATTTTTAAACGTCAGCAGAATTCCGAAGAACAATGGAAATGATCAGTAACATTTTTAAACTTCAGCAGAATTCCCAAGAACAATGGAAAAGTACCGTAGAATTTATAAACTTCAGCAGAATTCTGAGAACAATGGAAGATTTCCGTAGCATTTTTAAACTTCAACAGAATTCCAAGAACAATGGAAGAGTTCCGTAGCATTTTTAAACTTCTGCAGAATTCCGAAGAACAATGGAAGAGTTCCGTAGCATTTTTAAACTTCAGTAGAATTAAAAATAACAATGGAAGAGTTCCGTAGCATTTTTAAACTTCATCAGAATTCTGAAGAACAATGGAAGTGATCCGTAACATTTTTAAACTTCAACAGAATACCCAAGAACAATGGAAGAGTACCGTAGCATTTATAAACTTCAGCAGGATTCTGAGAACAATGGAAGAGTTCCGTAGCATTTTTAAACTTCAACAGAATTCCAAGAACAATGGAAGAGTTCCGTAGCATTTTTAAACTTCTGCAGAATTCCAAAGAACAATGGAAGAGTTCTGTAGTATTTTTAAACTTCAGCAGAATTCTGAAGAACAATGGAAGAGTTCCGTAGCATTTTTAAACTTCATCAGAATTCCGAAGAACAATGGAAGAGTTCCGCAGCAGTTTTAAACTTCACCAGAATTCCGAGAACAATGGAAGAGTTCCGTAGCATTTTTAAACTTCACCAGAATTCCGAGAACAATGGAAGAGTTCCGTAGCATTTTTAAACTTCAACAGAATTCTGAAGAGCAAGGGAAGAGTTCCATAGCATTTTTAAACTTCAGCAGAATTCCGAAGAACAATGGAAGTGTTCCGTTGCAGTTCTAAGCTTCATCAGAATTCCGAAGAACAATGGAAGAGTTCCGTAGCATTTTTAAACTTCAGCAGAATTCAGAAGAACAATGGAAGAGTTCCGTAGCATTTTTAAACTTCAGCAGAATTCCGAAGAACAATGGAAAAGTTCCGTACCATTTTTAAACTTCACCAGTATTCCGAAGAACAATGGAAGAGTTCCGTAGCATTTTTAAACTTCAGCAGAATTCCGAAGAACAATGGAAGAGTTCCGTAGCATTTTTAAACTTCAGTAGAATGAAAAATAACAATGGAAGGGTTCCGTAGCATTTTTAAACTTCATCAGAATTCTGAAGAACAATGGAAGTGATCCGTAACATTTTTAAACTTCAGCAGAATACCCAAGAACAATGGAAGAGTACCGTAGAATTTATAAACTTCAGCAGAATTCTGAGAACAATGGAAGATTTTCGTAGCATTTTTAAACGTCAACAGAATTCCAAGAACAATGGAAGAGTTCCGTAGCATTTTTAAACTTCTGCAGAATTCCGAAGAAAAATGGAAGAGTTCCGTAGCATTTTTAAACTTCAGTAGAATTAAAAATAACAATGGAAGAGTTCCGTAGCATTTTTAAACTTCATCAGAATTCTGAAGAACAATGGAAGTGATCCGTAACATTTTTAAACTTCAGCAGAATACCCAAGAACAATGGAAGAGTACCGTAGCATTTATAAACTTCAGCAGGATTCTGAGAACAATGGAAGAGTTCCGTAGCATTTTTAAACTTCAACAGAATTCCAAGAACAATGGAAGAGTTCCGTAGCATTTTTAAACTTCTGCAGAATTCCAAAGAACAATGGAAGAGTTCTGTAGCATTTTTAAACTTCAGCAGAATTCTGAAGAACAATGGAAGAGTTCCGTAGCATTTTTAAACTTCATCAGAATTCAGAAGAACAATGGAAGAGTTCCGCAGCAGTTTTAAACTTCACCAGAATTCCGAGAACAATGGAAGAGTTCCGTAGCATTTTTAAACTTCACCAGAATTCCGAGAACAATGGAAGAGTTCCGTAGCATTTCTAAACTTCAACAGAATTCTGAAGAACAATGGAAGAGTTCCATAGCATTTTTAAACTTCAGCAGAATTCCGAAGAACAATGGAAGTGTTCCGTTGCAGTTCTAAGCTTCATCAGAATTCCGAAGAACAATGGAAGAGTTCCGTAGCATTTTTAAACTTCAGCAGAATTCAGAAGAACAATGGAAGAGTTCCGTAGCATTTTTAAACTTCAGCAGAATTCCGAAGAACAATGGAAGAGTTCCGTAGCATTTTTAAACTTCAGCAGAATTAAGAATAACAATGGAAGAGCTCCGTAGCATTTTTAAACTTCAACAGAATTCCGTGAACAATGGAAGAGTTCCGTAGCATTTTTAAACTTCAGCAGAATTCCGAAGAACAAAGGAAGTGTTCCGTATCATTTTTAAACTTCAGCAGCATTCTGAAGAACAATGGAAGAGTTCCGTAGCATTTTCAAACTTCAGAAGAATTTCGAGAACAACGGAAGAGTTCCACAGCATTTTTAAACTTCAGCAGAATTCAGAAGAACAATGGAAGAGTTCCGTAGCATTTTTAAACTTCAGCAGAATTCCCAAGAACAATGGAAGAGCACCGTAGAATTTATTAGCTTCAGCAGAATTCTGAGAACAATGGAAGAGTTCCGTAGCATTTTTAAACTTCTCCAGAATTCCAAGAACAATGGAAGAGTTCCGTAGCATTTTTAAACTTCTGCAGAATTCCGAAGAACAATGGAAGAGTTCCGTAGCATTTTTAAACTTCAGCAGAATTCCGAAGAAAAATGGAAGAGTTCCGTAGCCTTTTTAAGCTTCGTCAGAATTCCGAAGAACAATGGAAAAGTTCCGTACCATTTTTAAACTTCAGCAGAATTCCGAAGAACAATGGAAGAGTTCCGTAGCATTTTTAAACTTCAGCAGAATTCTGAAGAACAATGGAAGAGTTCCGTCGCATTTTTAAACTTCAGTAGAATGAAAAATAACAATGGAAGGGTTCCGTAGCATTTTTAAACTTCATCAGAATTCTGAAGAACAATGGAAGTGATCCGTAACATTTTTAAACTTCAGCAGAATACCCAAGAACAATGGAAGAGTACCGTAGAATTTATAAACTTCAGCAGAATTCTGAGAACAATGGAAGATTTCTGTAGCATTTTTAAACTTCAACAGAATTCCAAGAACAATGGAAGAGTTCCGTAGCATTTTTAAACTTCTGCAGAATTCCGAAGAACAATGGAAGAGTTCCGTAGCATTTTTAAACTTCAGTAGAATTAAAAATAACAATGGAAGAGTTCCGTAGCATTTTTAAACTTCATCAGAATTCTGAAGAACAATGGAAGTGATCCGTAACATTTTTAAACTTCAGCAGAATACCCAAGAACAATGGAAGAGTACCGTAGCATTTATAAACTTCAGCAGGATTCTGAGAACAATGGAAGAGTTCCGTAGCATTTTTAAACTTCAACAGAATTCCAAGAACAATGGAAGAGTTCCGTAGCATTTTTAAACTTCTCCAGCATTCCAAAGAACAATGGAAGAGTTCTGTAGCATTTTTAAACTTCAGCAGAATTCTGAAGAACAATGGAAGAGTTCCGTAGCATTTTTAAACTTCATCAGAATTCCGAAGAACAATGGAAGAGTTCCGTAGCATTTTTAAACTTCACCAGAATTCTGAAGAACAATGGAAGAGTTCCATAGCATTTTTAAACTTCAGCAGAATTCCGAAGAACAATGGAAGTGTTCCGTTGCAGTTCTAAGCTTCATCAGAATTCCGAAGAACAATGGAAGAGTTCCGTAGCATTTTTAAACTTCAGCAGAATTCAGAAGAACAATGGAAGAGTTCCGTAGCATTTTTAAACTTCAGCAGAATTCCGAAGAACAATGGAAGAGTTCCGTAGCATTTTTAAACTTCAGCAGAATTAAGAATAACAATGGAAGAGCTCCGTAGCATTTTTAAACTTCAACAGAATTCCGTGAACAATGGAAGAGTTCCGTAGCATTTTTAAACTTCAGCAGAATTCCGAAGAACAAAGGAAGTGTTCCGTATCATTTTTAAACTTCAGCAGCATTCTGAAGAACAATGGAAGAGTTCCGTAGCATTTTCAAACTTCAGAAGAATTTCAAGAACAATGGAAGAGTTCCACAGCATTTTTAAACTTCAGCAGAATTCAGAAGAACAATGGAAGAGTTCCGTAGCATTTTTAAACTTCAGCAGAATTCCGAAGAACAAAGGAACAGTTCCATAGCATTTTTAAGCTTCAGCAGAATTCCGAAGAACAATGGAAGAGTACCGTAGCATTTTTAAACTTCTCCAGCATTCCAAAGAACAATGGAAGAGTTCTGTAGCATTTTTAAACTTCAGCAGAATTCTGAAGAACAATGGAAGAGTTCCGTAGCATTTTTAAACTTCATCAGAATTCCGAAGAACAATGGAAGAGTTCCGTAGCATTTTTAAACTTCACCAGAATTCTGAAGAACAATGGAAGAGTTCCATAGCATTTTTAAACTTCAGCAGAATTCCGAAGAACAATGGAAGTGTTCCGTTGCAGTTCTAAGCTTCATCAGAATTCCGAAGAACAATGGAAGAGTTCCGTAGCATTTTTAAACTTCATCAGAATTCCGAAGAACAATGGAAGAGTTCCGTAGCATTTTTAAACTTCACCAGAATTCTGAAGAACAATGGAAGAGTTCCATAGCATTTTTAAACTTCAGCAGAATTCCGAAGAACAATGGAAGTGTTCCGTTGCAGTTCTAAGCTTCATCAGAATTCCGAAGAACAATGGAAGAGTTCCGTAGCATTTTTAAACTTCAGCAGAATTCAGAAGAACAATGGAAGAGTTCCGTAGCATTTTTAAACTTCAGCAGAATTCCGAAGAACAATGGAAGAGTTCCGTAGCATTTTTAAACTTCAGCAGAATTAAGAATAACAATGGAAGAGCTCCGTAGCATTTTTAAACTTCAACAGAATTCCGTGAACAATGGAAGAGTTCCGTAGCATTTTTAAACTTCAGCAGAATTCCGAAGAACAAAGGAAGTGTTCCGTATCATTTTTAAACTTCAGCAGCATTCTGAAGAACAATGGAAGAGTTCCGTAGCATTTTCAAACTTCAGAAGAATTTCGAGAACAATGGAAGAGTTCCACAGCATTTTTAAACTTCAGCAGAATTCAGAAGAACAATGGAAGAGTTCCGTAGCATTTTTAAACTTCAGCAGAATTCCGAAAAACAAAGGAACAGTTCCATAGCATTTTTAAGCTTCAGCAGAATTCCGAAGAACAATGGAAGAGTACCGTAGCATTTTTAAACTTCAGCAGAATTCCGAGAACAATGGAAGAGTTCCGTAGCATTTTTAAACTTCACCAGAATTCCGAGAACAATGGAAGAGTTCCGTAGCATTTTTAAACTTCAGCAGAATTCCGAGAACAATGGAAGAGTTCCGTAGCATTTTTAAACTTCAGCAGAATTCCGAAGAACAATGGAAGAGTTTCGTAGCATTTTTAAACTTCAGAAGAATTCCGAAGAACAATGGAAGAGTTCCGTTGCAGTTTTAAGCTTCATCTGAATTCCGAAGAACAATGGAAGAGTTCCGTAGCATTTTTAAACTTCAGCAGAATTCAGAAGAACAATGTAAAAGTTCCATAGCATTTTTAAACTTCAGCAGAATTCCGAAGAACAATGGAAGAGTTCTGTAGCATTTTTAAGCTTCAGCAGAATTCGGAAGAACAATGGAAGAGTTCCGTAGCAGTTTTAAACTTCATCAGAATTCCGAAGAACAATGGAAGCGTTCCGCAGCATTTTTAAACTTCAGCAGAATTCCGAAGAACAATGGAAATGATCAGTAACATTTTTAAACTTCAGCAGAATTCCCAAGAACAATGGAAAAGTACCGTAGAATTTATAAACTTCAGCAGAATTCTGAGAACAATGGAAGATTTCCGTAGCATTTTTAAACTTCAACAGAATTCCAGTTTTAAACTTCTGCAGAATTCCGAAGAACAATGGAAGAGTTCCGTAGCATTTTTAAACTTCAGTAGAATTAAAAATAACAATGGAAGAGTTCCGTAGCATTTTTAAACTTCATCAGAATTCTGAAGAACAATGGAAGTGATCCGTAACATTTTTAAACTTCAGCAGAATACCCAAGAACAATGGAAGAGTACCGTAGCATTTATAAACTTCAGCAGGATTCTGAGAACAATGGAAGAGTTCCGTAGCATTTTTAAACTTCAACAGAATTCCAAGAACAATGGAAGAGTTCCGTAGCATTTTTAAACTTCTGCAGAATTCCAAAGAACAATGGAAGAGTTCTGTAGTATTTTTTAAGTTCAGCAGAATTCTGAAGAACAATGGAAGAGTTCCGTAGCATTTTTAAACTTCATCAGAATTCCGAAGAACAATGGAAGAGTTCCGCAGCAGTTTTAAACTTCACCAGAATTCCGAGAACAATGGAAGAGTTCCGTAGCATTTTTAAACTTCACCAGAATTCCGAGAACAATGGAAGAGTTCCGTAGCATTTTTAAACTTCAACAGAATTCTGAAGAACAAGGGAAGAGTTCCATAGCATTTTTAAACTTCAGCAGAATTCCGAAGAACAATGGAAGTGTTCCGTTGCAGTTCTAAGCTTCATCAGAATTCCGAAGAACAATGGAAGAGTTCCGTAGCATTTTTAAACTTCAGCAGAATTCAGAAGAACAATGGAAGAGTTCCGTAGCATTTTTAAACTTCAGCAGAATTCCGAAGAACAATGGAAAAGTTCCGTACCATTTTTAAACTTCAGCAGAATTCCGAAGAACAATGGAAGAGTTCCGTAGCATTTTTAAACTTCAGCAGAATTCCGAAGAACAATGGAAGAGTTCCGTAGCATTTTTAAACTTCAGCAGAATTAAGAATAACAATGGAAGAGCTCCGTAGCATTTTTAAACTTCAACAGAATTCCGTGAACAATGGAAGAGTTCCGTAGCATTTTTAAACTTCAGCAGAATTCCGAAGAACAAAGGAAGTGTTCCGTATCATTTTTAAACTTCAGCAGCATTCTGAAGAACAATGGAAGAGTTCCGTAGCATTTTCAAACTTCAGAAGAATTTCGAGAACAATGGAAGAGTTCCACAGCATTTTTAAACTTCAGCACAATTCAGAAGAACAATGGAAGAGTTCCGTAGCATTTTTAAACTTCAGCAGAATTCCCAAGAACAATGGAAGAGCACCGTAGAATTTATTAGCTTCAGCAGAATTCTGAGAACAATGGAAGAGTTCCACAGCATTTTTAAACTTCAGCAGAATTAAGAATATCAATGGAAGAGTTCCGTAGCATTTTTAAACTTCACCAGAATTCCGTGAACAATGGAAGAGTTCCGTAGCATTTTTAAACTTCAGCAGAATTCCGAAGAACAAAGGAAGTGTTCCGTAGCATTTTTAAACTTCAGCAGAATTCTGAAGAACAATGCAAGAGTTCCGTAGCATTTTTAAAATTTAGAAGAATTCCGAGAACAATGAAAAAGTTCCGTAGCATTTTTAAACTTCAGCAGAATTCCGAAAAACAATGGAAGAGTTCCGTAGCATTTTTAAATTTCAGCAGAGTTCCAAAGAACAATGGAAGAGTTCCGTAGCATTTTTAAACTTCAGCAGAATTCCGAAGAACAATGGAAGAGTTCCATAGCATTTTTAAACTTCAGCAGAATTCCGAGAACAATGGAAGTGTTCCGTAGCATTTTTAAACCTCAGCAGAATTGCGAGAACAATGGAAGAGTTCCGTAGCATTTTTAAACTTCATCAGAATTCCGAAGAACAATGGAAGTGTTCCGTGGCATTTTTAAACTTCAGCAGAATTCCAAAGAACAATGGAGGAGTTCCGTAGCATTTTTAAACTTCAGCAGAATTCCGAAGAACAATGGAAGAGTTCCGTAGCATTTTTAAACTTCAGCAGAATTCCAAAGAACAATTGAAGAGTTCCGTAGCACTTTTAAACTTCAGCAGAATTCCGAACAACAAGGGAAGAGTTCCGTAGCATTTTTAAACTTCACATGAATTCCGAGAACAATGGAAGAGTTCCTTAGCATTTTTAAACTTCAGCAGCATTCCGAAGAACAATGGAAGAGTTCCGTAGCATTTTTAAACTTCAGCAGAATTCTGAAGAACAATGGAAGTGTTCCGTAGCATTTTTAATTTTCAGCAGAATTCCGAAGAACAATGGAAGAGTTCCGTAGCTTTTTTAAACTTCAGCAGCATTCTGAAGAACAATGGAAAAGTTCCGTAGCATTTTTAAACTTCAGCAGAATTCCGAAGAACAATGGAAGAGTTCCGTAGCATTTTTAAACTTCAGCAGAATTCCGAAGAACAATGGAAGAGTTCCGTAGCATTCTTAAACTTCAGAAGAATTCCGAAGAACAGTGGAAGAGTTCCGTAGCATTTTTAAACTTCAGCAGAATTCTGAAGAACAATGGAAGAGTTCCATAGCATTTTTAAGTTACAGCAGATTTCCGATGAACAATGGAAGAGTTTCGTAGCATTTTTAAATTACAGCAGAATTCCGAAGAACAATGGAAGAGTTCCGTAGCATTTTTAAATTACAGCAGAATTCCGAAGAACAATGGAAGAGTTCCGTAGCATTTTTAAACTTCTGCAGAATTCCAAAGAACAATGGAAGAGTTCTGTAGTATTTTTTAAGTTCAGCAGAATTCTGAAGAACAATGGAAGAGTTCCGTAGCATTTTTAAACTTCATCAGAATTCCGAAGAACAATGGAAGAGTTCCGCAGCAGTTTTAAACTTCACCAGAATTCCGAGAACAATGGAAGAGTTCCGTAGCATTTTTAAACTTCACCAGAATTCCGAGAACAATGGAAGAGTTCCGTAGCATTTTTAAACTTCAACAGAATTCTGAAGAACAAGGGAAGAGTTCCATAGCATTTTTAAACTTCAGCAGAATTCCGAAGAACAATGGAAGTGTTCCGTTGCAGTTCTAAGCTTCATCAGAATTCCGAAGAACAATGGAAGAGTTCCGTAGCATTTTTAAACTTCAGCAGAATTCAGAAGAACAATGGAAGAGTTCCGTAGCATTTTTAAACTTCAGCAGAATTCCGAAGAACAATGGAAAAGTTCCGTACCATTTTTAAACTTCAGCAGAATTCCGAAGAACAATGGAAGAGTTCCGTAGCATTTTTAAACTTCAGCAGAATTCCGAAGAACAATGGAAGAGTTCCGTAGCATTTTTAAACTTCAGCAGAATTAAGAATAACAATGGAAGAGCTCCGTAGCATTTTTAAACTTCAACAGAATTCCGTGAACAATGGAAGAGTTCCGTAGCATTTTTAAACTTCAGCAGAATTCCGAAGAACAAAGGAAGTGTTCCGTATCATTTTTAAACTTCAGCAGCATTCTGAAGAACAATGGAAGAGTTCCGTAGCATTTTCAAACTTCAGAAGAATTTCGAGAACAATGGAAGAGTTCCACAGCATTTTTAAACTTCAGCACAATTCAGAAGAACAATGGAAGAGTTCCGTAGCATTTTTAAACTTCAGCAGAATTCCCAAGAACAATGGAAGAGCACCGTAGAATTTATTAGCTTCAGCAGAATTCTGAGAACAATGGAAGAGTTCCACAGCATTTTTAAACTTCAGCAGAATTAAGAATATCAATGGAAGAGTTCCGTAGCATTTTTAAACTTCACCAGAATTCCGTGAACAATGGAAGAGTTCCGTAGCATTTTTAAACTTCAGCAGAATTCCGAAGAACAAAGGAAGTGTTCCGTAGCATTTTTAAACTTCAGCAGAATTCTGAAGAACAATGCAAGAGTTCCGTAGCATTTTTAAAATTTAGAAGAATTCCGAGAACAATGAAAAAGTTCCGTAGCATTTTTAAACTTCAGCAGAATTCCGAAAAACAATGGAAGAGTTCCGTAGCATTTTTAAATTTCAGCAGAGTTCCAAAGAACAATGGAAGAGTTCCGTAGCATTTTTAAACTTCAGCAGAATTCCGAAGAACAATGGAAGAGTTCCATAGCATTTTTAAACTTCAGCATAATTCCGAGAACAATGGAAGTGTTCCGTAGCATTTTTAAACCTCAGCAGAATTGCGAGAACAATGGAAGAGTTCCGTAGCATTTTTAAACTTCATCAGAATTCCGAAGAACAATGGAAGTGTTCCGTGGCATTTTTAAACTTCAGCAGAATTCCAAAGAACAATGGAGGAGTTCCGTAGCATTTTTAAACTTCAGCAGAATTCCGAAGAACAATGGAAGAGTTCCGTAGCATTTTTAAACTTCAGCAGAATTCCAAAGAACAATTGAAGAGTTCCGTAGCACTTTTAAACTTCAGCAGAATTCCGAACAACAAGGGAAGAGTTCCGTAGCATTTTTAAACTTCACATGAATTCCGAGAACAATGGAAGAGTTCCGTAGCATTTTTAAATTTCAGCAGAGTTCCAAAGAACAATGGAAGAGTTCCGTAGCATTTTTAAACTTCAGCAGAATTCCGAAGAACAATGGAAGAGTTCCATAGCATTTTTAAACTTCAGCAGAATTCCGAGAACAATGGAAGTGTTCCGTAGCATTTTTAAACCTCAGCAGAATTGCGAGAACAATGGAAGAGTTCCGTAGCATTTTTAAACTTCATCAGAATTCCGAAGAACAATGGAAGTGTTCCGTGGCATTTTTAAACTTCAGCAGAATTCCAAAGAACAATGGAGGAGTTCCGTAGCATTTTTAAACTTCAGCAGAATTCCGAAGAACAATGGAAGAGTTCCGTAGCATTTTTAAACTTCAGCAGAATTCCAAAGAACAATTGAAGAGTTCCGTAGCACTTTTAAACTTCAGCAGAATTCCGAACAACAAGGGAAGAGTTCCGTAGCATTTTTAAACTTCACATGAATTCCGAGAACAATGGAAGAGTTCCTTAGCATTTTTAAACTTCAGCAGCATTCCGAAGAACAATGGAAGAGTTCCGTAGCATTTTTAAACTTCAGCAGAATTCTGAAGAACAATGGAAGTGTTCCGTAGCATTTTTAATTTTCAGCAGAATTCCGAAGAACAATGGAAGAGTTCCGTAGCTTTTTTAAACTTCAGCAGCATTCTGAAGAACAATGGAAAAGTTCCGTAGCATTTTTAAACTTCAGCAGAATTCCGAAGAACAATGGAAGAGTTCCGTAGCATTTTTAAACTTCAGCAGAATTCCGAAGAACAATGGAAGAGTTCCGTAGCATTCTTAAACTTCAGAAGAATTCCGAAGAACAGTGGAAGAGTTCCGTAGCATTTTTAAACTTCAGCAGAATTCTGAAGAACAATGGAAGAGTTCCATAGCATTTTTAAGTTACAGCAGATTTCCGATGAACAATGGAAGAGTTTCGTAGCATTTTTAAATTACAGCAGAATTCCGAAGAACAATGGAAGAGTTCCGTAGCATTTTTAAATTACAGCAGAATTCCGAAGAACAATGGAAGAGTTCCGTAGCATTTTTAAACTTCTGCAGAATTCCAAAGAACAATGGAAGAGTTCTGTAGTATTTTTTAAGTTCAGCAGAATTCTGAAGAACAATGGAAGAGTTCCGTAGCATTTTTAAACTTCATCAGAATTCCGAAGAACAATGGAAGAGTTCCGCAGCAGTTTTAAACTTCACCAGAATTCCGAGAACAATGGAAGAGTTCCGTAGCATTTTTAAACTTCACCAGAATTCCGAGAACAATGGAAGAGTTCCGTAGCATTTTTAAACTTCAACAGAATTCTGAAGAACAAGGGAAGAGTTCCATAGCATTTTTAAACTTCAGCAGAATTCCGAAGAACAATGGAAGTGTTCCGTTGCAGTTCTAAGCTTCATCAGAATTCCGAAGAACAATGGAAGAGTTCCGTAGCATTTTTAAACTTCAGCAGAATTCAGAAGAACAATGGAAGAGTTCCGTAGCATTTTTAAACTTCAGCAGAATTCCGAAGAACAATGGAAAAGTTCCGTACCATTTTTAAACTTCAGCAGAATTCCGAAGAACAATGGAAGAGTTCCGTAGCATTTTTAAACTTCAGCAGAATTCCGAAGAACAATGGAAGAGTTCCGTAGCATTTTTAAACTTCAGCAGAATTAAGAATAACAATGGAAGAGCTCCGTAGCATTTTTAAACTTCAACAGAATTCCGTGAACAATGGAAGAGTTCCGTAGCATTTTTAAACTTCAGCAGAATTCCGAAGAACAAAGGAAGTGTTCCGTATCATTTTTAAACTTCAGCAGCATTCTGAAGAACAATGGAAGAGTTCCGTAGCATTTTCAAACTTCAGAAGAATTTCGAGAACAATGGAAGAGTTCCACAGCATTTTTAAACTTCAGCACAATTCAGAAGAACAATGGAAGAGTTCCGTAGCATTTTTAAACTTCAGCAGAATTCCCAAGAACAATGGAAGAGCACCGTAGAATTTATTAGCTTCAGCAGAATTCTGAGAACAATGGAAGAGTTCCACAGCATTTTTAAACTTCAGCAGAATTAAGAATATCAATGGAAGAGTTCCGTAGCATTTTTAAACTTCACCAGAATTCCGTGAACAATGGAAGAGTTCCGTAGCATTTTTAAACTTCAGCAGAATTCCGAAGAACAAAGGAAGTGTTCCGTAGCATTTTTAAACTTCAGCAGAATTCTGAAGAACAATGCAAGAGTTCCGTAGCATTTTTAAAATTTAGAAGAATTCCGAGAACAATGAAAAAGTTCCGTAGCATTTTTAAACTTCAGCAGAATTCCGAAAAACAATGGAAGAGTTCCGTAGCATTTTTAAATTTCAGCAGAGTTCCAAAGAACAATGGAAGAGTTCCGTAGCATTTTTAAACTTCAGCAGAATTCCGAAGAACAATGGAAGAGTTCCATAGCATTTTTAAACTTCAGCATAATTCCGAGAACAATGGAAGTGTTCCGTAGCATTTTTAAACCTCAGCAGAATTGCGAGAACAATGGAAGAGTTCCGTAGCATTTTTAAACTTCATCAGAATTCCGAAGAACAATGGAAGTGTTCCGTGGCATTTTTAAACTTCAGCAGAATTCCAAAGAACAATGGAGGAGTTCCGTAGCATTTTTAAACTTCAGCAGAATTCCGAAGAACAATGGAAGAGTTCCGTAGCATTTTTAAACTTCAGCAGAATTCCAAAGAACAATTGAAGAGTTCCGTAGCACTTTTAAACTTCAGCAGAATTCCGAACAACAAGGGAAGAGTTCCGTAGCATTTTTAAACTTCACATGAATTCCGAGAACAATGGAAGAGTTCCTTAGCATTTTTAAACTTCAGCAGCATTCCGAAGAACAATGGAAGAGTTCCGTAGCATTTTTAAACTTCAGCAGAATTCTGAAGAACAATGGAAGTGTTCCGTAGCATTTTTAATTTTCAGCAGAATTCCGAAGAACAATGGAAGAGTTCCGTAGCTTTTTTAAACTTCAGCAGCATTCTGAAGAACAATGGAAAAGTTCCGTAGCATTTTTAAACTTCAGCAGAATTCCGAAGAACAATGGAAGAGTTCCGTAGCATTTTTAAACTTCAGCAGAATTCCGAAGAACAATGGAAGAGTTCCGTAGCATTCTTAAACTTCAGAAGAATTCCGAAGAACAGTGGAAGAGTTCCGTAGCATTTTTAAACTTCAGCAGAATTCTGAAGAACAATGGAAGAGTTCCATAGCATTTTTAAGTTACAGCAGATTTCCGATGAACAATGGAAGAGTTTCGTAGCATTTTTAAATTACAGCAGAATTCCGAAGAACAATGGAAGAGTTCCGTAGCATTTTTAAATTACAGCAGAATTCCGAAGAACAATGGAAGAGTTCCGTAGCATTTTTAAACTTCAGCAGAATTCCGAAGAACAATGGAAAAGTTCCGTGGCATTTTTAAACTTCATCAGAATTCCGAAGAACAATGGAAGAGTTCCGTAGCATATTTAAACTTCACCAGAATTCCGAAGAACAATGGTAGAGTTCCGTAGCATTTTTAAACTTCACCAGAATTCCGAGAACAATGGAAGAGTTCCGTAGCATTTTTAAACTTCAGCAGAATTGCGAGAACAATGGAAGAATTCCGAAGCATTTTTAAACTTCACCAGAATTCCGAAGAACAATGGAAAAGTTCCGTAGCATTTTTAAACTTCAGCAGTATTCCGAAGAACAATGGAAGAGTTCCGTAGCATTTTTAAACTTCAGCAGCATTCCGAGAACAATGGAAGAGTTCCGTAGCATTTTTAAACTTCACCAGAATTCCGAGAACAATGGAAGAGTTCCATAGCATTTTTAAACTTCAGCAGAATTCCGAAGAACAATGGAAGAGTTCCGTAGCATTTTTAAATTACAGCAGAATTCCGAAGAACAATGGAAGAGTTCCGTAGCATTTTTAAACTTCAGCAGAATTCCGAAGAACAATGGAAGAGTTCCGTGGCATTTTTAAACTTCATCAGAATTCCGAAGAACAATGGAAGAGTTCCGTAGCATATTTAAACTTCACCAGAATTCCGAAGAACAATGGTAGAGTTCCGTAGCATTTTTAAACTTCACCAGAATTCCGAGAACAATGGAAGAGTTCCGTAGCATTTTTAAACTTCAGCAGAATTGCGAGAACAATGGAAGAATTCCGTAGCATTTTTAAACTTCACCAGAATTCTGAGAACAATGTAAGAGTTCCGTAACATTTTTAAACTTCTGCAGAATTCCGAAGAACAATGGAAGAGTTCCGTAGCAGTTTTAAACTTCATCAGAATTCCGAAGAACAATGGAAGAGTTCCGTAGCAGTTTTAAACTTCATCAGAATTCCGAAGAACAATGGAAGAGTTACAAAGCATTTTTAAACTTCAGCAGAATTCCGAAGAATAATGGAAGAATTCCATAGCATTTTTAAACTTCACCAGAATTCTGAGAACAATGTAAGAGTACCGTAGCATTTTTAAACTTCAGAAGAATTCCGAGAACAATGGAAAAGTTCCGTAGCATTTTTAAACTTCATCAGAATTCCAAAGAACAATCGAAGAGTTCCGTAGCACTTTTAAACTTCAGCAGAATTCCGAAGAACAAGGGAAGAGTTCAGTAGCATTTTTAAACTTCACATGAATTCCGAGAACAATGGAAGAGTTCCTTAGCATTTTTAAACTTCAGCAGAATTCCGAAGAACAATGGAAGAGTTCCGTAGCATTTTTAAACTTCAGCAGAATTCTGAAGAACAATGGAAGTGTTCCGTAGCATTTTTAATCTCCAGCAGAATTCCGAAGAACAATGGAAGAGTTCCGTAGCTTTTTTAAACTTCAGCAGCATTCCGAAGATCAATGGAAGTGTTCCGTATCATTTTTAATCCTCAGCAGAATTCCGAGAACAATGGAAGAGTTCCGTAGCATTTTTAAACTTCAGCAGAATTCCGAAGAACAATGGAAGAGTTCCGTAGCATTTTTAAACTTCAGCAAAATTCCAAAGAACAATGGAAGAGTTCCATAGCATTTTTAAGTTACAGCAGATTTCCGAAGAACAATGGAAGAGTTCTGTAGCATTTTTAAATTACAGCAGAATTCCGAAGAACAATGGAAGAGTTCCATAGCATTTTTAAAGTACAGCAGAATTCCGAACAACAATGGAAGTGATCCGTAACATTTTTAAACTTCAGCAGAATTCCGACGAACAATGGAAGAATTCTGTAGCATTTTTAAACTTCAGCAGAATTGCGAGAACAATGGAAGAATTCTGTAGCATTTTTAAACTTCACCAGAATTCCGAGAACAATGGAAGAGTTCCGTAACATTTTTAAACTTCTGCAGAATTCCGAAGAACAATGGAAGAGTTCCGTAGCAGTTTTAAACTTCAGCAGAATTCCGAAGAACAATGGAAGAGTTCCGTAGCATTTTTAAACTTCAGCAGAATTAAGAATAACAATGGAAGAGTTCCGTAGCATTTTTAAACTTCACCAGAATTCCGTGAACAATGGAAGAGTTCCGTAGCATTTTTAAACTTCAGCAGAATTCCGAAGAACAAAAGAAGTGTTCCGTAGCATTTTTAAACTTCAGCAGAATTCTGTAGAACAATGGAAGAGTACCGTAGCATTTTTAAACTTCAGAAGAATTCCGAGAACAATGGAAGAGTTCCGTAGCAGCTTTAAACTTCAGCAGAATTCCGAAAAACAATGGAAGAGTTCCGTAGCATTTTTAAACTTCAGCAGAATTCCGAAGAACAATGGAAGAGTTCCGTAGCATTTTTAAACTTCAGCAGAATTCTGAGAACAATGGAAGAGTTCCGTAGCATTTTTAAACTTCACCAGAATTCCGAGAAAAATGGAAGAGTTCCGCAGCATTTTTAAACTTCTGCAGAATTCCGAAGAACAATGGAAGAGTTCCGTAGCATTTTTAAACTTCAGCAGAATTCCGAGAACAATGGAAGAGATCCGTAGCATTTTTAAACTTCAGCAGAATTCCGAAGAACAGTAGAAGTGTTCCGTAGCATTTTTAAACTTCAGCAGAATTCCGAAGAACAATGGAAGAGTTCCGTAGCATTTTTAAACTTCAGCAGAATTCTGGGAACAATGGAAGAGTTCCGTAGCATTTTTAAACTTCTCCAGAATTGCGAGAAAAATGGATTTGTTCCGTAGCATTTTTAAACTTCTGCAGAATTCCGAAGAGCAATGGAAGAGTTCCGTAGCATTTTTAAACTTCAGCAGAATTCCGAAGAACAATGGAAGAGTTCCGTAGCATTTTTAAACTTCATCAGAATTCCGAAGAACAATGGAAAAGTTCCGTAGCATTTTTAAACTTCAGCAGAATTCAGAAGAACAATGGAAGAGTTCCGTAGCATTTTTAAACTTCACCAGAATTCCGAGAACAATGGAAGAGTTCCGTAGCATTTTTAAACTTCACCAGAATTCCGAGAACAATGGAAGAGTTCCATAGCATTTTTAAACTTCAGCAGAATTCCAATGAACAATGGAAGTGTTCCGTAGCATTTTTAAACTTCAGCAGAATTCCGAAGAACAATGGAAGAGTTCCGTTGCAGTTTTAAACTTCATCAGAATTCCGAGGAACAATGGAAGAGTTCAGTAGCATTTTTAAACTTCAGCAGAATTCCGAAGAACAATGGAAGAGTTCTGTAGCATTTTTAAACTTCAGCAGAATTAAGAATATCAATGGAAGAGTTCCGTAGCATTTTTAAACTTCACCAGAATTCCGTGAACAATGGAAGAGTTCCGTAGCATTTTTAAACTTCAGCAGAATTCCGAAGAACAAAGGAAGTGTTCCGTAGCATTTTTAAACTTCAGCAGAATTCTGAAGAACAATGCAAGAGTTCCGTAGCATTTTTAAAATTTAGAAGAATTCCGAGAACAATGAAAAAGTTCCGTAGCATTTTTAAACTTCAGCAGAATTCCGAAAAACAATGGAAGAGTTCCGTAGCATTTTTAAATTTCAGCAGAGTTCCGAAGAACAATGGAAGAGATCCGTAGCATTTTTAAACTTCAGCAGAATTCCGAAGAACAATGGAAGAGTTCCATAGCATTTTTAAACTTCAGCAGAATTCCGAGAACAATGGAAGTGTTCCGTAGCATTTTTAAACCTCAGCAGAATTGCGAGAACAATGGAAGAGTTCCGTAGCATTTTTAAACTTCATCAGAATTCCGAAGAACAATGGAAGTGTTCCGTGGCATTTTTAAACTTCAGCAGAATTCCAAAGAGCAATGGAGGAGTTCCGTAGCATTTTTAAACTTCAGCAGAATTCCGAAGAACAATGGAAGAGTTCCGTAGCATTTTTAAACTTCAGCAGAATTCCAAAGAACAATGGAAGAGTTCCGTAGCACTTTTAAACTTCAGCAGAATTCCGAACAACAAGGGAAGAGTTCCGTAGCATTTTTAAACTTCACATGAATTCCGAGAACAATGGAAGAGTTCCTTAGCATTTTTAAACTTCAGCAGCATTCCGAAGAACAATGGAAGAGTTCCGTAGCATTTTTAAACTTCAGCAGAATTCTGAAGAACAATGGAAGTGTTCCGTAGCATTTTTAATTTTCAGCAGAATTCCGAAGAACAATGGAAGAGTTCCGTAGCTTTTTTTAAACTTCAGCAGCATTCTGAAGAACAATGGAAAAGTTCCGTAGCATTTTTAAACTTCAGCAGAATTCCGAAGAACAATGGAAGAGTTCCGTAGCATTTTTAAACTTCAGCAGAATTCCGAAGAACAATGGAAGAGTTCCGTAGCATTTTTAAACTTCACCAGAATTCCGAGAACAATGGAAGAGTTCCGTAGCATTTTTAAACTTCAGCAGAATTCCGAAGAACAATGGAAGTGTTAAGTAGCATTTTTAATCTTCAGCACAATTCCGAAGAACATTGGAAGAGTTCCGTAACATTTTTAAACTTCAGCAGAATTCCGAAGAACAATGGAAGAGTTCCGTAGCATTTTTAAACTTCAGCAGAATTCCGAGAACAATGGAAGTGTTCCGTAGTATTTTTAAACTTCAGCTGAATTCCGAAGAAAAATGGAAGAGTTCCGTAGCATTTTTAAACTTCAGCAGATTTTCGAAGAACAATGGAAGAGTTCCGTAGCACTTTTGAACTTCAGCAGAATTCTAAAGAACAATGGAAGAGTTACGTATCATTTTTAGACTTCAGCAGAATTCCGAGAAAAATGGAAGAGTTCCATAGCATTTTTAAACTTCACCAGAATTCCGAGAACAATGGAAGAGTTCCATAGCATTTTTAAACATCAGCAGAATTCCGAAGAACAATGGAAGTGTTCCTTAGCATTTTTAAACTTCAGCACAATTCCGAAGAACAATGAAAGATTTCCGTAGCATTTTAAAACTTCAGCAGAATTCCAAAGAACAATGGAAGAATTATGTAGCATTTTTAAACTTCAGCAGTATTCCGAAGAACAAACTTCGGTTGTCTGTTAAGCAATTGTCTTTGGTGTATGGCATTGTCTGTTAAGCAGTTGTCTTTGGTGTATGGCATTGTCTGTTAAGCAGTTGTCTTTGGTGTATGGCATTGTCTGTTAAGCAGTTGTCTATGGTGTATGGCAGTGTCTATTAAGCAGTTGTCTTTGGTGTATGGCATTGATGGTTAAGCAGTTGTCTTTGGTGTATTGCGTTGCCTGATAAGCAGTTGTCTTTGGTGTATGGCAGTGTCTGTTAAGCAGTTGTCTTTGGTGTATGGCATTGTCTGTTAAGAAGTTGTCTTTGGTGTATGGCATTGCCTGTTAAGCAGTTGTCTTTGGTGTATGGCATTGCCTGTTAAGCAGTTGTCCTTAGTGTATGGCATTGTCTGTTAAGCATTTGTCTTTGGTGTATGGCACTGTCTGTTGAGCAGTTGTCTTTAGTGTATGGCGTTGCCTGTTAAGCAGTTGTCTTTGGTGTACTGCAATGCCTGTTAAGCAATTGTCTTTGGTGTATGGCATTGTCTGTTAAGAAGTTGTCTTTAGTGTATGGCAGTGTCTGTTAAGCAGTGGTCTTTGGTGCACGGCGTTGACTGTTAAACAGTTTCCTTTGGTGTATGGCGTTGTTTGTTAAGCAGTTGTCTTTGGTGTATGGCATTCCCTGTTAAGCAGTTGATTTAGTGTATGGCATTGCCTGTTAAGCAGTTATCTGTGGTGTATGGCATTGCCTGTTAAGCAGTTGTCTTTCGTGTATGGCCTTGTCTGTTAAGAAGTTGTCTTTAGTGTATGGCAATGTCTGTTACGCAGTTGTCTTTGGTGTATGGCATTGTCTGTTAAGCAGTTGTCTTTAGTGTATGGCATTGCCTGTTAAGCAGTTGTCTTTGGTGTATGGCATTGCCTGTTAAGCAGTTGTCTTTGATGTATGGCATTGTCTATTAAGCAGTTGTCTTTGGTGTGTGGCATTGTCTGCTAAGCAGTTGTCTTTGGTGTATGGCATTGTCTGTTAAGCAGTTGTCTTTGGTGTATGGCAGTGTCTGTTAAGCAGTTGTCTTTGGTGTATGGTGTTGCCTGTTAAGCAGTTTTCTTTGGTGTATGGCATTGTCTGTTAAGCAGTTGTCTTTGGTGTATGGCATTGCCTGTCAAGTAGTTGTCTTTAGTGTGTTGCATTGCCTGTTAAGCAGTTGTCTTTGGTGTATGGCATTGTCTGTTAAGCAGTTGTCTTTGGTGTATGGCATTGCCTGTTAAGCAGTTGTCTTTGGTGTATGGCATTGCTTGTTAAGCGTTTGTCATTGGTGTATGGCATTGCCTGTTAAGTAGTTGTCTTTGGTGTATGGCATTGTCTGTTAAGCAGTTGTCTTTGGTGTATGGCATTGCCTGTTAAGCAGTTGTCTTTAGTGTATGTCATTGCCTGTTAAGCAGTTGTCTTTGGTGTATGGCATTGTCTGTTAAGCAGTTGTCTTTGGTGTATGGCATTGTCTGTTAAGCAGTTGTCTTTGGTGTATGGCATTGTCTTTTAAGCAGTTGTCTTTGGTGTATGGCAGTGTGTGTTAAGCAGTTGTCTTTGGTGTATGGCAGTGTCTGTTAAGCAGTTGTCTTTGGTGTATGGCATTGTCTGTTAAGCAGTTGTCCTTGGTGTATGGCATTGTCTGTTATGCACTTGTCTTTGGTGCATGGCATTGTTTGTTAAGCAGTTGTCTTTAGTGTATGGCATTGCCTGTTAAGCAGTTGACTTTAGTGTATGGCATTGTTATGCAGTTGTCTTTGGTGCATGGCATTGCCTATAAAGCAGTTGTCTTTGGTATATGGCATTGCCTGTTAAGCAGTTGTCTTTAGTGTATGAAATTGTCTGTTAAGCAGTTGTCTTTGGTGTATGGCATTGCCTGTTAAGCAGTTGTCTTTGGTGTATGGCATTGTCTGTTAAGCAGTTGTCCTTGGTGGATGGCATTGTCTGTTATGCAGTTGTCTTTGGTGCATGGCATTGTCTGTTAAGCAGTTGTCTTTGGTGTATGGCATTGCCTGTTAAGCAGCTGTCTTTGGTGTATGGCATTGCCTGTTAAGCAGTTGTCTTTGGTGTATGGCATTGTCTGTTAAGCAGTTGTCTTTAGTGTATGGCATTGTCTTTTAAGCAGTTGTCTTTGGTGTATGGCAGTGTCTGTTAAGCAGTTGTCTTTGGTGTATGGCAGTGTCTGTTAAGCAGTTGTCTTTGGTGTATGGCATTGTCTGTTAAGCAGTTGTCCTTGGTGTATGGCATTGTCTGTTATGCAGTTGTCTTTGGTGCATGGCATTGTCTGTTAAGCAGTTGTCCTTAATGTATGGCATTGCCTGTTAAGCAGTTGACTTTAGGGTATGGCATTGTCTGTTATGCAGTTGTCTTTGGTGCATGGCATTGCCTGTTAAGCAGTTGTCTTTGGTGTATGGCATTGCCTGTTAAGCAGTTGTGTTTAGTGTATGGCAGTGTCTGTTAAGCAGTTGTCTTTGGTGTATGGTGTTGCCTGTTAAGCAGTTGTCTATGGTGTATGCCATTGTCTGTTAAGCAGTTGTCCTTGGTGGATGGCATTGTCTGTTATGCAGTTGTCTTTGGTGCATGGCATTGTCTGTTAAGCAGTTGTTTTTGGTGTATGGCATTGCCTGTTAAGCAGTTGTCTTTGGTGTATGGCATTGCCTGTTAAGCAGTTGTCTTTGGTGTATGGCGTTGTCTGTTAAGCAGTTGTCTTTGGTGTATGGCGTTGTCTGTTAAGCAGTTGTCTTTCGTGTATGGCATTGCCTGTTAAGCAGTTGTCTTTGGTATATGCCTTTTTCTGTTAAGCAGTTGTCTTTGGTGTATTGCATTGCCTGTTAAGCAGTTGTCTTTGTTGTTTGGCATGGCCTGTTAAGCAGTTGTCTTTGGTGTATGGCATTGTCTGTTAAGCAGTTGTCTTTGGTGTATGGCGTTGTCTGTTAAGCAGTTGTCTTTGGTGTATGGCATTGCCTGTTAAGCAGTTGTCTTTGGTGTATGGCATTGCCTGTTAAGCAGTTGTCTTTGGTGTATGGCATTGCCTGTTAAGTAGTAGTCTTTGGTGTCTGGTAGTGTCTGTTAAGCAGTTGTCTTTGGTGTATGGCATTGCCAGTTAAGCAGTTGTCTTTGGTGTATGGCATTGCCTGTTAAGTAGTAGTCTTTGGTGTATGGCATTGTCTGTTAAGCAGTTGTCTTTGGCGTATGGCATTGCCAGTTAAGCAGTTGTCTTTGGTGTATGGCATTGTCTGTTAAGCAGTTGTCTTTGGTGTATGGCATTGTCTGTTAAGCAGTTGTCTTTGGTGTATGGCATTGCCTGTTAAGCTGTTGTCTTTGGTGTATGGCATTGCTGTTAAGCTGTTGTCTTTGGTGTATGGCATTGTCTGTTAAGCAGTTTTATTTGGTGTATGGCATTGTCTGTTAAGCAGTTGTCTTTGGTGTATGGCATTGTCTGTTAAGCAGTTGTCTTTGATGTATGTCATTGCCTGTTAAGCAGTTGTCTTTGGTGTATGGCATTGCTGTTAAGCTGTTGTCTTTGGTGTATGGCATTGCTGTTATGCAGTTTTCTTTGGTGTATGGCATTGTCTGTTAAGCAGTTGTTCTTGGTGTATGGCATTGTCTGTAATGCAGTTTTCTTTGGTGCATGGCATTGCCTGTTAAGCAGTTGTCTTTGGTGTATGGTGTTGCCTGTTAAGCAGTTGTCTTTAGTGTATGGCAGTGTCTGTAAAGCAGTTGTCTTTGGTGTATGGCATTGTCTGTTAAGCAGTTGTCTTTGGTGTATGGCATTGTCTGTTAAGCAGTTGTCTTTGGTGTATGGCATTGTCTGTTAATCAGTTGTCTTTGGTGTCTGGCAGTGTCTGTTAAGCAGTTGTCTTTGGTGTATGGCAGTGTCTGTTAAGCAGTTGTCTTTGGTGTATGGCGTTGTCTGTTAAGCAGTTGTCTTTGGTGTTTGGCATTGCCTGTTAAGCAGTTGTCTTTGGTATATGGCTTTTTCTGTTAAGCAGTTGTCTTTGGTGTATTGCATTGCCTGTTAAGCAGTTGTCTTCGGTGTATGACATTGCCTGTTAAGCAGCTGTCTTTGGTGTAAGGCGTTGTCTGCTAAGCAGTTGTCTTTGGTGTATGGCATTGCCTGCTAAGCAGTTGTCTTTGGTGTATGGCATTGTCTGTTAAGCAGTTGTCTTTGGTGTATGACATTGCCTGTTAAACAGTTGTCTTTGGTGTAAGGCTTTGTCTGTTAAGCAGTTGTCTTTGGTGTTTGGCATTGTCTGTTAAGCAGTTGTCTTTGGTGTATGGCATTGTCTGTTAAGCAGTTGTCTTTGGTGTATGACATTGCCTGTTAAGTAGTAGTCTTTGGTGTCTGGTAGTGTCTGTTAAGCAGTTGTCTTTGGTGTACAGCATTGCCTGTTAAGCAGTTGTCTTTGGTGTATGCTGTTGCCTGTTAAGCAGTTTTCTTTGGTGTATGGCATTGTCTGTTAAGCAGTTGTCTTTGGTGTATGGCATTGCCTGTCAAGCAGTTGTCTTTGGTGTATGGCATTGCCTGTTAAGCAGTTGTCTTTGGTGTATGGCATTGTCTGTTAAGCAGTTGTGTTTGGTGTATGGCATTGCCTGTTAAGCAGTTGTCTTTGGTATATTGCTTTTTCTGTTAAGCAGTTGTCTTTGGTGTATTGCATTGCCTGTTAAGCAGTTGTCTTCGGTGTATGACATTGCCTGTTAAGCAGTTGTCTTTGGTGTAAGGCGTTGTCTGTTAAGCAGTTGTCTTTGGTGTATGGCATTGTCTGTTAAGCAGTTGTCTTTGGTGTATGGCATTGCCTGTTAAGCAGTTGTCTTTGGTGTATGGCATTGCCTGTTAAGTAGTACTCTTTGGTGTCTGGTAGTGTCTGTTAAGCAGTTGTCTTTGGTGTATGGCGTTGTCTGTTAAGCAGTTGTCTTTGGTGTATGGCATTGCCTGTTAAGCAGTTGTCTTTGGTGTATGGCGTTGTCTGTTAAGCAGTTTTCTTTGGTGTATGGCATTGCCTGTAAAGCAGTTGTCTTTGGTGTATGGCTTTGTCTGTTAAGCAGTTTTCTTTGGTGTATGGCTTTGTCTGTTAAGCAGTTTTCTTTGGTGTATGGCATTGTCTGTTAAACAGTTCTCTTTGGTGTAAGGCTTTGTCTGTTAAGCAGTTGTCTTTGGTGTATGGCATTGCCTGTTAAGCAGTTGTCTTTGGTGTATGGCATTGTCTGTTAAGCAGTTCTCTTTGGAGTAAGGCGTTGTCTTTTAAGCAGTTGTCTTTGGTGTATGGCATTGTCTGTTAAGCAGTTGTCTTTGGTGTATGGAATTGCCTGTTAAGCAGTTATCTTTGGTGTATGGCATTGTCTGTTAAGCAGTTTTCTTTAGTGTATGGCAAAGTCTGTTACGCAGTTGTCTTTGGTGTATGGCATTGTCAGTTAAGCAGTTGTCCTTGGTGTATGGCATTGTCTGTTATGCAGTTGTCTTTGGTGCATGGCATTGTCTGTTAAGCAGTTGTCTTTAGTGTATGGCATTGCCTGTTAAGCAGTTGTGTTTTGTGTATGGCATTACCTGTTAATCAGTTGTCTTTGGTGTATGGCATTGTCTGTTAAGCAGTTGTCTTTGGTGTATGGCGTTGTCTGTTAAGCAGTTGTCTTTAGTGTATGGCGTTGTCTGTTAAGCAGTTGTCTTTGGTGTATGGCATTGTCTGTTAAGCAGTTGTCTTTGGTGTATGGCATTGCATGTTAAGCAGTTGTCCTTAGTGTATGGCGTTGTCTGTTAAGCAGTTGTCTTTAGTGTATGGCGTTGTCTGTTAAGCAGTTGTCTTTGGTGTATGGCGTTGTCTGTTAAGCAGTTGTCTTTAGTGTATGGCGTTGTCTGTTAAGCAGTTGTCTTTGGTGCATGGCATTGTCTGTTAAGCAGTTGTCTTTGGTGTATGGCATTGTCTTTTAAGCAGTTGTCTTTAGTGTATGGCATTGTATGTTACGCAGTTGTCTTTAGTGTATGGCATTGTCTGTTAAGCAGTTGTCTTTGGTGTATGGCATTGTCTGTTAAGCAGTTGTCTTTGGTGTATGGCATTGTCTTTTAAGCAGTTGTCTTAGGTGTATTGCATTGCCTGTAAAGCAGTTGTCTTTGGTGAATGGCATTTTCTGTTAATAAGTTGTCTTTAGTGTATGGCAGTGTCTGTTAAGCAGTGGTCTTTGGTGTTTGGCATTGTCTGTTAAGCAGTTGTCTTTGGTGTATGGCATTGATGGTTAAGCAGTTGTCTTTGGTGTATGGCGTTGCCTGATAAGCAGTTGTCTTTGCTGTATGGCAGTGTCTGTTAAGCAGCTGTCTTTGCTGTATGGCATTGTCTATTAAGCAGTTGTCTTTGGTGTATGGCATTGCCTGTTAAGCAGTTGTCTTTGGTGTATGGCATTGCCTGTTAAGCAGTTGTCTTTGGTGTATGGCATTGTCTGTTAAGCAGTTGTCTTTGCTGTATGGCACTGTCTGTTGAGCAGTTGTCTTTAGTGTATGGCATTGCCTGTTAAGCAGTTGTCTTTGGTGTATGGCATTGCTTGTTAAGCAGTTGTCTTTGGTGTATGGCATTGTCTGTTAAGAACTTGTCTTTAGTCTATGGCAGTGTATGTTAAGCAGTTGTCTTTGGTGTACGGCGTTGACTGTTAAACAGTTTTCTTTCGTGTATGGTGTTGTATGTTAAGCAGTTGTCTTTGCTGTATGGCATTCCCTGTTAAGCAGTTGTCTTTAGTGTATGGCATTGCCTGTTAAGCAGTTATCTTTGGTGTATGGCATTGTCTGTTAAGCAGTTGTCTTTGGTGTATGGCATTGCCTGTTAAGCAGTTGTCTTTGGTGTATGGCATTGCCTGTTAAGTAGTTGTCTTTGGTGTATGGCATTGCCTGTTAAGAAGTTGTCTTTGGTGTATGGCATTGCCTGTTTACCAGTTTTCTTTGGTGTATGCCAGTGTCTGTTAAGCAGTTTTCTTTGGTGTATGGCATTGTCTGTTAAGCAGTTGTCTTTCGTGTATGGCATAGCCTGTCAAGCAGCTGTCTTTAGTGTATGGCACTGCCTGTTAAGCAGTTGTCTTTGGTGTATGGCAGTGTCTGTTAAGCAGTTGTCTTTGGTGTATGGCAGTGTCTGTTAAGCAGTTGTCTTTGGTGTATGGCAGTGTCTGTTAAGCAGTTGTCTTTGGTGTATGGCGTTGTCTGTTAAGCAGTTGTCTTTGGTGTATGGCATTGCCTGTTAAGCAGTTGTCTTTGGTATATGGCTTTTTCTGTTAAGCAGTTGTCTTTAGTGTATGGCACTGCCTGTTAAGCAGTTGTCTTTGGTGTATGGCAGTGTCTGTTAAGCAGTTGTCTTTGGTGTATGGCATTGTCTGTTAAGCAGTTGTCCTTAGTGTATGGCATTGCCTGTTAAGCAGTTGTCTTTGGTGTATGGCGTTGTCTGTTAAGCAGTTGTCTTTGGTGTATGGCGTTGTCTGTTAAGCAGTTGTCTTAAGTGTATGGCGTTGTCTGTTAAGCAGTTGTCTTTGGTGTATGGCATTGTCTGTTAAGCAGTTGTCTTTGGTGTATGGCATTGTCTTTTAAGCAGTTGTCTTTAGTGTATGGCATTGTATGTTAAGCAGTTGTCTTTAGTGTATGGCATTGTCTGTTAAGCAGTTGTCTTTGGTGTATGGCATTGTCTGTTAAGCAGTTGTCTTTGGTGTATGGCATTGTCTTTTAATCAGTTGTCTTAGGTGTATTGCATTGCCTGTAAAGCAGTTGTCTTTGGTGAATGGCATTTTCTGTTAATAAGTTGTCTTTAGTGTATGGCAGTGTCTGTTAAGCAGTGGTCTTTGGTGTTTGGCATTGTCTGTTGAGCAGTTGTCTTCAGTGTATGGCATTGCCTGTTAAGCAGTTGTCTTTGGTGTATGGCATTGCCTGTTAAGCATTTGTCTTTGGTATATGGCTTTTTCTGTTAAGCAGTTGTCTTTGGTGTATTGCATTGCCTGTTAAGCAGTTGTCTTCGGTGTATGACATTGCCTGTTAAGCAGCTGTCTTTGGTGTAAGGCGTTTTCTGTTAAGCAGTTGTCTTTGGTGTATGGCATTGCCTGTTAAGCAGTTGTCTTTGGTGTATGGCATTGTCTGTTAAGCAGTTGTCTTTGGTGTATGACATTGCCTGTTAAGTAGTAGCCTTTGGTGTCTGGTAGTGTCTGTTAAGCAGTTGTCTTTGGTGTACAGCATTGCCTGTTAAGCAGTTGTCTTTGGTGTATGCTGTTGCCTGTTAAGCAGTTTTCTTTGGTGTATGGCATTGTCTGTTAAGCAGTTGTCTTTGGTGTATGGCATTGCCTGTCAAGCAGTTGTCTTTGGTGTATGGCATTGCCTGTTAAGCAGTTGTCTTTGGTGTATGGCATTGTCTGTTAAGCAGTTGTGTTTGGTGTATGGCATTGCCTGTTAAGCAGTTGTCTTTGGTGTATGGCATTGCCTGTTAAGCAGTTGTCTTTGGTGTATGGCATTGCCTGTTAAGCAGTTGTCTTTGGTGTATGGCATTGCCTGTTAAGCAGTTGTCTTCGGTGTATGACATTGCCTGTTAAGCAGTTGTCTTTGGTGTAAGGCGTTGTCTGTTAAGCAGTTGTCTTTGGTGTATGGCATTGTCTGTTAAGCAGTTGTCTTTGGTGTATGGCATTGTCTGTTAAGCAGTTGTCTCTGGTATATGGCTTTTTCTGTTAAGCAGTTGTCTTTGGTGTATTGCATTGCCTGTTAAGCTGTTGTCTTCGGTGTATGACATTGCCTGTTAAGCAGTTGTCTTTGGTGTATGGCATTGTCTGTTAAGCAGTTGTCTTTGGTATATGGCATTGTCTGTTAAGCAGTTGTCTTTGGTGTTTGGCATTGTCTGTTAAGCAGTTGTCTTTGGTGTATGGCATTGCCTGTTAAGCAGTTGTCTTTGGTGTATGGCATTGCCTGTTAAGTAGTAGTCTTTGGTGTTTGGTAGTGTCTGTTAAGCAGTTGTCTTTGGTGTATAGCACTGCCTATTAAGCAGTTGTCTTTGGTGTATGGTGTTGCCTGTTAAGCAGTTTTCTTTGGTGTATGGCATTGTCTGTTAAGCAGTTGTCTTTGGTGTATGGCATTGCCTGTCAAGCAGTTGTCTTTAGTGTATGGCATTGCCTGTTAAGCAGTTGTCTTTGGTGTATGGCATTGCCTGTTAAGCAGTTGTCTTCGGTGTATGACATTGCCTGTTAAGCAGTTGTCTTTGGTGTAAGGCGTTGTCTGTTAAGCAGTTGTCTTTGGTGTATGGCATTGTCTGTTAAGCAGTTGTCTTTGGTGTATGGCATTGTCTGTTAAGCAGTTGTCTCTGGTATATGGCTTTTTCTGTTAAGCAGTTGTCTTTGGTGTATTGCATTGCCTGTTAAGCTGTTGTCTTCGGTGTATGACATTGCCTGTTAAGCAGTTGTCTTTGGTGTATGGCATTGTCTGTTAAGCAGTTGTCTTTGGTATATGGCATTGTCTGTTAAGCAGTTGTCTTTGGTGTTTGGCATTGTCTGTTAAGCAGTTGTCTTTGGTGTATGGCATTGCCTGTTAAGCAGTTGTCTTTGGTGTATGGCATTGCCTGTTAAGTAGTAGTCTTTGGTGTTTGGTAGTGTCTGTTAAGCAGTTGTCTTTGGTGTATAGCACTGCCTGTTAAGCAGTTGTCTTTGGTGTATGGTGTTGCCTGTTAAGCAGTTTTCTTTGGTGTATGGCATTGTCTGTTAAGCAGTTGTCTTTGGTGTATGGCATTGCCTGTCAAGCAGTTGTCTTTAGTGTATGGCATTGCCTGTTAAGCAGTTGTCTTTGGTGTATGGCATTGTCTGTTAAGCAGTTGTCTTTGGTGTATGGCATTGCCTGTTAAGCAGTTGTCTTTGGTATATGGCATTGCCTGTTAAGCAGTTGTCTTTGGGGTATGGCATTGCCTGTTAAGAATTTGTCTTTGGTGTATGGCATTGCCTGTTTAGCAGTTGGCTTTGGTGTATGCTGTTGCCTGTTAAGCAGTTTTCTTTGGTGTATGGCATTGTCTGTTAAGCAGTAGTCTTTGGTGTATGGCATTGCCTGTCAAGCAGTTGTCTTTAGTGTATGGCATTGCCTGTTAAGCAGTTGTGTTTGGTGTATGGCATTGCCTGTTAAGCAGTTGTCTTTGGTGTATGGCATTGCCTGTTAAGCAGTTGTTTTTGGTGTATGGCATTGCCTGTTAAGCAGTTGTCATTGGTGTATGGCATTGCCTGTTAAGCAGTTGTCTTTGGTGTATGGCATTGTCTGTTAAGCAGTTGTCTTTGGTGTATGGCATTGTCTGTTAAGCAGTTGTCTTTGGTGTGTGGCATTGCCTGTTAAGCAGTTGTCTTTAATGTATGTCATTGCCTGTTAAGCAGTTGTCTTTGGTGTGTGGCATTGTCTGCTAAGCAGTAGTCTTTGGTGTATGGCGTTACCTGTTAAGCAGTTGTCTTTGGTGTATGGCAGTGTCTGTTAAGCAGTTGTCTTTGGTGTATGGTGTTGCCTGTTAAGCAGTTTTCTTTGGTGTATGGCATTGTCTGTTAAGCAGTTGTCTTTGGTGTATGGCATAGCCTGTCAAGCAGCTGTCTTTAGTGTATGGCACTGCCTGTTAAGCAGTTGTCTTTGGTGTATGGCAGTGTCTGTTAAGCAGTTGTCTTTGGTGTATGGCAGTGTCTGTTAAGCAGTTGTCTTTGGTGTATGGCGTTGTCTGTTAAGCAGTTGTCTTTGGTGTATGGCATTGCCTGTTAAGCAGTTGTCTTTGGTATATGGCTTTTTCTGTTAAGCAGTTGTCTTTGGTGTATGGCATTGTCTGTTAAGCAGTTGTCTTTGGTGTATGGCATTGCCTGTTAAGCAGTTGTCTTTGGTATATGGCTTATTCTGTTAAGCAGTTGTCTTTGGTCTATTGCATTGCCTGTTAAGCTGTTGTCTTCGGTGTATGACATTGCCTGTTAAGTAGTAGTCTTTGGTGTCTGGTAGTGTCTGTTAAGCAGTTGTCTTTGGTGTATAGCATTGCCTGTTAAGCAGTTGTCTTTGGTGTATGGCATTGTCTGTTAAGCAGTTGTCTTTGGTGTATGGCATTGCCTGTTAAGCAGTTGTCTTTGGTGTATAGCATTGCCTGTTAAGTAGTTGTCTTTGGTGTATGGCATTGCCTGTTAAGAAGTTGTCTTTGGTGTATGGCATTGCCTGTTTAGCAGTTTTCTTTGGTGTATGGCAGTGTCTGTTAAGCAGTTTTCTTTGGTGTATGGCATTGTCTGTTAAGCAGTTGTCTTTGGTGTATGGCATTGCCTGTCAAGCAGCTGTCTTTGGTGTATGGCATTGCCTGTTAAGCAGTTGTCTTTGGTGTAAGGCGTTGTCTGTTAAGCAGTTGTCTTTGGTGTTTGGCATTGTCTGTTAAGCAGTTGTCTTTGGTGTATGGCATTGCCTGTTAAGTAGTAGTCTTTGGTGTCTGGTAGTGTCTGTTAAGCAGTTGTCTTTGGTGTATAGCATTGCCTGTTAAGCAGTTGTCTTTGGTGTATGGCATTGTCTGTTAAGAAGTTGTCTTTGGTGTATGGCATTGCCTGTTAAGCAGTTGTCTTTGGTGTATAGCATTGCCTGTTAAGTAGTTGTCTTTGGTGTATGGCATTGCCTGTTAAGAAGTTGTCTTTGGTGTATGGCATTGCCTGTTTAGCAGTTTTCTTTGGTGTATGGCAGTGTCTGTTAAGCAGTTTTCTTTGGTGTATGGCATTGTCTGTTAAGCAGTTGTCTTTGGTGTATGGCATTGCCTGTCAAGCAGCTGTCTTTAGTGTATGGCACTGCCTGTTAAGCAGTTGTCTTTGGTGTATGGCAGTGTCTGTTAAGCAGTTGTCTTTGGTGTATGGCAGTGTCTGTTTAGCAGTTGTCTTTGGTGTATGGCGTTGTCTGTTAAGCAGTTGTCTTTGGTGCATGGCATTGCCTGTTGAGCAGTTGTCTTTGGTATATGGCTTTTTCTGTTAAGCAGTTGTCTTTGGTGTATTGCATTGCCTGTTAAGCAGTTGTCTTCGGTGTATAACATTGCCTGTTAAGCAGCTGTCTTTGGTGTAAGGCGTTGTCTGTTAAGCAGTTGTCTTTGGTGTATGGCATTGCCTGTTAAGCAGTTGTCTTTGGTGTATGGCATTGCCTGTTAAGCAGTTGTCTTTGGTGTATGGCATTGTCTGTTAAGCAGTTGTCTTTGGTGTTTGACATTGTCTGTTAAGCAGTTGTCTTTGGTGTATGGCATTGTCTGTTAAGCAGTGGTCTTTGGTGTATGGCATTGCCTGTTAAGCAGTTGTCTTTGGTGTATGGCATTGCCTGTTAAGTAGTAGTCTTTGGTGTCTGGTAGTGTCTGTTAAGCAGTTGTCTTTGGTGTACAGCATTGCCTGTTAAGCAGTTGTCTTTGGTGTATGCTGTTGCCTGTTAAGCAGTTTTCTTTGGTGTATGGCATTGTCTGTTAAGCAGTTGTCTTTGCTGTATGGCATTGCCTGTCAAGCAGTTGTCTTTGGTGTATGGCAATGTCTGTTAAGCAGTTGTGTTTGGTGTATGGCATTGCCTGTTAAGCAGTTGTCTTTGGTATATGGCTTTTTCTGTTAAGCAGTTGTCTTTGGTGTATTGCATTGCCTGTTAAGCAGTTGTCTTCGGTGTATGACATTGCCTGTTAAGCAGTTGTCTTTGGTGTAAGGCGTTGTCTGTTAAGCAGTTGTCTTTGGTGTATGGCATTGCCTGTTAAGCAGTTGTCTTTGGTGTATGGCAATGTCTGTTAAGCAGTTGTGTTTGGTGTATGGCATTGCCTGTTAAGCAGTTGTCTTTGGTATATGGCTTTTTCTGTTAAGCAGTTGTCTTTGGTGTATTGCATTGCCTGTTAAGCAGTTGTCTTCGGTGTATGACATTGCCTGTTAAGCAGTTGTCTTTGGTGTAAGGCGTTGTCTGTTAAGCAGTTGTCTTTGGTGTATGGCATTGTCTGTTAAGCAGTTGCCTTTGGTGTATGGCATTGTCTGTTAAGCAGTTGTCTTTGGTGCATGGCGTTGTCTGTTAAGCAGTTGTCTTTGGTGTATGGCATTGCCTGTTAAGCTGTTGTCTTCGGTGTATGACATTGCCTGTTAAGCAGTTGTCTTTGGTGTATGGCATTGTCTGTTAAGCAGTTGTCTTTGGTGTTTGGCATTGTCTGTTAAGCAGTTGTCTTTGGTGTTTGGTAGTGTCTGTTAAGCAGTTGTCTTTGGTGTATAGCATTGCCTGTTAAGCAGTTGTCTTTGGTGTATGGTGTTGCCTGTTAAGCAGTTTTCTTTGGTGTATGGCATTGTCTGTTAAGCAGTTGTCTTTGGTGTATGGCAGTGTCTGTTAAGCAGTTGTCTTTAGTTTATGGCATTGCCTGTTAAGCAGTTGTCTTTGGTGTATGGCATTGCCAGTTAAGCAGTTGTCTTTGGTGTATGGCATTGTCTGTTAAGCACTTGTCTTTGGTGTATGGCATTGCCTGTTCAGCAGTTGTCTTTGGTGTATGGCAGTGACTGTTAAGCAGTTGTCTTTGGTGTATGGCATTGCCTGTTAAGCAGTTGTCTTTGGTATATGGCATTGCCTGTTAAGCAGTTGTCTTTGGTGTATGGCATTGCCTGTTAAGAATTTGTCTTTGGTGTATGGCATTGCCTGTTTAGCAGTTGTCTTTGGTGTATGGTCTTGCCTGTTAAGCAGTTTTCTTTGGTGTATGGCATTGTCTGTTAAGCAGTTGTCTTTGGTGTATGGCATTGCCTGTCAAGCAGTTGTCTTTAGTGTATGGCATTGCCTGATAAGCAGTTGTGTTTGTTGTATGGCATTGCCTGTTAAGCAGTTGTCTTTGGTGTATGGCATTGCCTGTTAAGCAGTTGTCATTGGTGTATGGCATTGTCTGTTAAGCAGTTGTCTTTGGTGTATGGCATTGTCTGTTAAGCAGTTGTCTTTGGTGTATGGCATTGCCTGTTAAGCAGTTGTCTTTAATGTATGGCATTGCCTGTTAAGAATTTGTCTTTGGTGTATGGCATTGCCTGTTTAGCAGTTGTCTTTGGTGTATGGTGTTGCCTGTTAAGCAGTTTTCTTTGGTGTATGGCATTGTCTGTTAAGCAGTTGTCATCGGTGTATGGCATTGCCTGTCAAGCAGTTGTCTTTAGTGTATGGCATTGCCTGTTAAGCAGTTGTGTTTGGTGTATGGCATTGCCTGTTAAGCAGTTGTCTTTGGTGTATGGCATTGCCTGTTAAGCAGTTGTTTTTGGTGTATGGCATTGCCTGTTAAGCAGTTGTCATTGGTGTATGGCATTGCCTGTTAAGCAGTTGTCTTTGGTGTATGGCATTGTCTGTTAAGCAGTTGTCTTTGGTGCATGGCATTGTCTGTTAAGCAGTTGTCTTTGGTGTATGGCATTGCCTGTTAAGCAGTTGTCTTTGGTGTATGGCATTGTCTGTTAAGCAGTTGTCTTTGGTGTATGGCATTGCCTGTTAAGCAGTTGCCTTTGGTGTATGGTATAGCCTGTCAAGCAGCTGTCTTTAGTGTATGGCACTGCCTGTTAAGCAGTTGTCTTTGGTGTATGGCAGTGTCTGTTAAGCAGTTGTCTTTGGTGTATGGCATTGTCTGTTAAGCAGTTGTCTTTGGTGTATGGCAGTGTCTGTTAAGCAGTTGTCTTTGGTGTATGGCAGTGTCTGTTAAGCAGTTGACTTTGGTGTATGGCGTTGTCCGTTAAGCAGTTGTCTTTGGTGTATGGCATTGCCTGTTAAGCAGTTGTCTTTGGTACATGCCTTTTTCTGTTAAGCAGTTGTCTTTGGTGTATGGCATTGTCTGCTAAGCAGTTGTCTTTGGTGTATGGCATTGTCTGTTAAGCAGTTGTCTTTGGTGTATGACATTGCCTGTTAAACAGTTGTCTTTGGTGTATGGCATTGCCTGTTAAGCAGTTGTCTTTGGTATATGGCTTTTTCTGTTAAGCAGTTGTCTTTGGTGTATGGCATTGTCTGCTAAGCAGTTGGCTTTGGTGTATGGCAGTGTCTGTTTAGCAGTTGTCTTTGGTGTATGGCGTTGTCTGTTAAGCAGTTGTCTTTGGTGCATGGCATTGCCTGTTGAGCAGTTGTCTTTGGTATATGGCTTTTTCTGTTAAGCAGTTGTCTTTGGTGTATTGCATTGCCTGTTAAGCAGTTGTCTTCGGTGTATGACATTGCCTGTTAAGCAGCTGTCTTTGGTGTAAGGCGTTGTCTGTTAAGCAGTTGTCTTTGGTGTATGGCATTGCCTGTTAAGCAGTTGTCTTTGGTGTATGGCATTGCCTGTTAAGCAGTTGTCTTTGGTGTATGGCATTGTCTGTTAAGCAGTTGTCTTTGGTGTTTGACATTGTCTGTTAAGCAGTTGTCTTTGGTGTATGGCATTGTCTGTTAAGCAGTGGTCTTTGGTGTATGGCATTGCCTGTTAAGCAGTTGTCTTTGGTGTATGGCATTGCCTGTTAAGTAGTAGTCTTTGGTGTCTGGTAGTGTCTGTTAAGCAGTTGTCTTTGGTGTACAGCATTGCCTGTTAAGCAGTTGTCTTTGGTGTATGCTGTTGCCTGTTAAGCAGTTTTCTTTGGTGTATGGCATTGTCTGTTAAGCAGTTGTCTTTGGTGTATGGCATTGCCTGTCAAGCAGTTGTCTTTGGTGTATGGCAATGTCTGTTAAGCAGTTGTGTTTGGTGTATGGCATTGCCTGTTAAGCAGTTGTCTTTGGTATATGGCTTTTTCTGTTAAGCAGTTGTCTTTGGTGTATTGCATTGCCTGTTAAGCAGTTGTCTTCGGTGTATGACATTGCCTGTTAAGCAGTTGTCTTTGGTGTAAGGCGTTGTCTGTTAAGCAGTTGTCTTTGGTGTATGGCATTGCCTGTTAAGCAGTTGTCTTTGGTGTATGGCAATGTCTGTTAAGCAGTTGTGTTTGGTGTATGGCATTGCCTGTTAAGCAGTTGTCTTTGGTATATGGCTTTTTCTGTTAAGCAGTTGTCTTTGGTGTATTGCATTGCCTGTTAAGCAGTTGTCTTCGGTGTATGACATTGCCTGTTAAGCAGTTGTCTTTGGTGTAAGGCGTTGTCTGTTAAGCAGTTGTCTTTGGTGTATGGCATTGTCTGTTAAGCAGTTGCCTTTGGTGTATGGCATTGTCTGTTAAGCAGTTGTCTTTGGTGCATGGCGTTGTCTGTTAAGCAGTTGTCTTTGGTGTATGGCATTGCCTGTTAAGCTGTTGTCTTCGGTGTATGACATTGCCTGTTAAGCAGTTGTCTTTGGTGTATGGCATTGTCTGTTAAGCAGTTGTCTTTGGTGTTTGGCATTGTCTGTTAAGCAGTTGTCTTTGGTGTTTGGTAGTGTCTGTTAAGCAGTTGTCTTTGGTGTATAGCATTGCCTGTTAAGCAGTTGTCTTTGGTGTATGGTGTTGCCTGTTAAGCAGTTTTCTTTGGTGTATGGCATTGTCTGTTAAGCAGTTGTCTTTGGTGTATGGCAGTGTCTGTTAAGCAGTTGTCTTTAGTTTATGGCATTGCCTGTTAAGCAGTTGTCTTTGGTGTATGGCATTGCCAGTTAAGCAGTTGTCTTTGGTGTATGGCATTGTCTGTTAAGCACTTGTCTTTGGTGTATGGCATTGCCTGTTCAGCAGTTGTCTTTGGTGTATGGCAGTGACTGTTAAGCAGTTGTCTTTGGTGTATGGCATTGCCTGTTAAGCAGTTGTCTTTGGTATATGGCATTGCCTGTTAAGCAGTTGTCTTTGGTGTATGGCATTGCCTGTTAAGAATTTGTCTTTGGTGTATGGCATTGCCTGTTTAGCAGTTGTCTTTGGTGTATGGTCTTGCCTGTTAAGCAGTTTTCTTTGGTGTATGGCATTGTCTGTTAAGCAGTTGTCTTTGGTGTATGGCATTGCCTGTCAAGCAGTTGTCTTTAGTGTATGGCATTGCCTGATAAGCAGTTGTGTTTGTTGTATGGCATTGCCTGTTAAGCAGTTGTCTTTGGTGTATGGCATTGCCTGTTAAGCAGTTGTCATTGGTGTATGGCATTGTCTGTTAAGCAGTTGTCTTTGGTGTATGGCATTGTCTGTTAAGCAGTTGTCTTTGGTGTATGGCATTGCCTGTTAAGCAGTTGTCTTTAATGTATGGCATTGCCTGTTAAGAATTTGTCTTTGGTGTATGGCATTGCCTGTTTAGCAGTTGTCTTTGGTGTATGGTGTTGCCTGTTAAGCAGTTTTCTTTGGTGTATGGCATTGTCTGTTAAGCAGTTGTCATCGGTGTATGGCATTGCCTGTCAAGCAGTTGTCTTTAGTGTATGGCATTGCCTGTTAAGCAGTTGTGTTTGGTGTATGGCATTGCCTGTTAAGCAGTTGTCTTTGGTGTATGGCATTGCCTGTTAAGCAGTTGTTTTTGGTGTATGGCATTGCCTGTTAAGCAGTTGTCATTGGTGTATGGCATTGCCTGTTAAGCAGTTGTCTTTGGTGTATGGCATTGTCTGTTAAGCAGTTGTCTTTGGTGCATGGCATTGTCTGTTAAGCAGTTGTCTTTGGTGTATGGCATTGCCTGTTAAGCAGTTGTCTTTGGTGTATGGCATTGTCTGTTAAGCAGTTGTCTTTGGTGTATGGCATTGCCTGTTAAGCAGTTGCCTTTGGTGTGTGGCATTGTCTGCTAAGCAGTTGTCTTTGGTGTATGGCGTTACCTGTTAAGCAGTTGTCTTTGGTGTATGGCAGTGTCTGTTAAGCAGTTGTCTTTGGTGTATGGTGTTGCCTGTTAAGCAGTTTTCTTTGGTGTATGGCATTGTCTGTTAAGCAGTTGTCTTTGGTGTATGGTATAGCCTGTCAAGCAGCTGTCTTTAGTGTATGGCACTGCCTGTTAAGCAGTTGTCTTTGGTGTATGGCAGTGTCTGTTAAGCAGTTGTCTTTGGTGTATGGCATTGTCTGTTAAGCAGTTGTCTTTGGTGTATGGCAGTGTCTGTTAAGCAGTTGTCTTTGGTGTATGGCAGTGTCTGTTAAGCAGTTGACTTTGGTGTATGGCGTTGTCCGTTAAGCAGTTGTCTTTGGTGTATGGCATTGCCTGTTAAGCAGTTGTCTTTGGTACATGCCTTTTTCTGTTAAGCAGTTGTCTTTGGTGTATGGCATTGTCTGCTAAGCAGTTGTCTTTGGTGTATGGCATTGTCTGTTAAGCAGTTGTCTTTGGTGTATGACATTGCCTGTTAAACAGTTGTCTTTGGTGTATGGCATTGCCTGTTAAGCAGTTGTCTTTGGTATATGGCTTTTTCTGTTAAGCAGTTGTCTTTGGTGTATGGCATTGTCTGCTAAGCAGTTGTCTTTGGTGTATGGCATTGTCTGTTAAGCAGTTGTCTTTGGTGTATGACATTGCCTGTTAAGCAGTTGTCTTTGGTGTATGGCATTGTCTGTTAAGCAGTTGTCTTTGGTGTATGGCATTGCCTGTTAAGCAGTTGTCTTTGGTGTATGGCATTGCCTGTTAAGCAGTTGTCTTTGGTATATGGCTTTTTCTGTTAAGCAGTTGTCTTTGGTGTATTGCATTGCCTGTTAAGCAGTTGTCTTCGGTGTATGACATTGCCTGTTAAGCAGTTGTCTTTGGTGTAAGGCGTTGTCTGTTAAGCAGTTGTCTTTGGTGTATTGCATTGCCTGTTAAGCAGTTGTCTTCGGTGTATGGCATTGCCTGTTAAGCAGTTGTCTTTGGTATATGGCTTTTTCTGTTAAGCAGTTGTCTTTGGTGTATGGCATTGTCTGCTAAGCAGTTGTCTTTGGTGTATGGCATTGTCTGTTAAGCAGTTGTCTTTGGTGTATGACATTGCCTGTTAAACAGTTGTCTTTGGTGTATGGCATTGCCTGTTAAGCAGTTGTCTTTGGTATATGGCTTTTTCTGTTAAGCAGTTGTCTTTGGTGTATGGCATTGTCTGCTAAGCAGTTGTCTTTGGTGTATGGCATTGTCTGTTAAGCAGTTGTCTTTGGTGTATGACATTGCCTGTTAAGCAGTTGTCTTTGGTGTATGGCATTGTCTGTTAAGCAGTTGTCTTTGGTGTATGGCATTGCCTGTTAAGCAGTTGTCTTTGGTGTATGGCATTGCCTGTTAAGCAGTTGTCTTTGGTGTATTGCATTGCCTGTTAAGCAGTTGTCTTCGGTGTATGACATTGCCTGTTAAGCAGTTGTCTTTGGTGTAAGGCGTTGTCTGTTAAGCAGTTGTCTTTGGTGTATTGCATTGCCTGTTAAGCAGTTGTCTTCGGTGTATGACATTGCCTGTTAAGCAGTTGTCTTTGGTGTATTGCATTGCCTGTTAAGCAGTTGTCTTCGGTGTATGACATTGCCTGTTAAGCAGTTGTCTTTGGTGTAAGGCGTTGTCTGTTAAGCAGTTGTCTTTGGTGTATTGCATTGCCTGTTAAGCAGTTGTCTTCGGTGTATGGCATTGCCTGTTAAGCAGTTGTCTTTGGTATATGGCTTTTTCTGTTAAGCAGTTGTCTTTGGTGTATGGCATTGTCTGCTAAGCAGTTGTCTTTGGTGTATGGCATTGTCTGTTAAGCAGTTGTCTTTGGTGTATGACATTGCCTGTTAAACAGTTGTCTTTGGTGTATGGCATTGCCTGTTAAGCAGTTGTCTTTGGTATATGGCTTTTTCTGTTAAGCAGTTGTCTTTGGTGTATGGCATTGTCTGCTAAGCAGTTGTCTTTGGTGTATGGCATTGTCTGTTAAGCAGTTGTCTTTGGTGTATGACATTGCCTGTTAAGCAGTTGTCTTTGGTGTATGGCATTGTCAGTTAAGCAGTTGTCTTTGGTGTATGGCATAGCCTGTCAAGCAGCTGTCTTTAGTGTATGGCACTGCCTGTTAAGCAGTTGTCTTTGGTGTATGGCAGTGTCTGTTAAGCAGTTGTCTTTGGTGTATGGCAGTGTCTGTTAAGCAGTTGTCTTTGGTGTATGGCGTTGTCTGTTAAGCAGTTGTCTTTGGTGTATGGCATTGCCTGTTAAGCAGTTGTCTTTGGTATATGGCTTTTTCTGTTAAGCAGTTGTCTTTGGTGTATGGCGTTGCCTGTCAAGCAGCTGTCTTTAGTGTATGGCACTGCCTGTTAAGCAGTTGTCTTTGGTGTATGGCAGTATCTGTTAAGCAGTTGTCTTTGGTGTATGGCAGTGTCTGTTAAGCAGTTGTCTTTGGTGTATGGCGTTGTCTGTTAAGCAGTTGTCTTTGGTGTATGGCATTGCCTGTTAAGCAGTTGTCTTTGGTATATGGCTTATTCTGTTAAGCAGTTGTCTTTGGTCTATTGCATTGCCTGTTAAGCTGTTGTCTTCGGTGTATGACATTGCCTGTTAAGTAGTAGTCTTTGGTGTCTGGTAGTGTCTGTTAAGCAGTTGTCTTTGGTGTATAGCATTGCCTGTTAAGCAGTTGTCTTTGGTGTATGGCATTGTCTGTTAAGCAGTTGTCTTTGGTGTATGGCATTGCCTGTTAAGCAGTTGTCTTTGGTGTATAGCATTGCCTGTTAAGTAGTTGTCTTTGGTGTATGGCATTGCCTGTTAAGAAGTTGTCTTTGGTGTATGGCATTGCCTGTTTAGCAGTTTTCTTTGGTGTATGGCAGTGTCTGTTAAGCAGTTTTCTTTGGTGTATGGCATTGTCTGTTAAGCAGTTGTCTTTGGTGTATGGCATTGCCTGTCAAGCAGCTGTCTTTAGTGTATGGCACTGCCTGTTAAGCAGTTGTCTTTGGTGTAAGGCGTTGTCTGTTAAGCAGTTGTCTTTGGTGTTTGGCATTGTCTGTTAAGCAGTTGTCTTTGGTGTTTGGCATTGCCTGTTAAGCAGTTGTCTTTGGTGTGTGGCATTGTCTGCTAAGCAGTTGTCTTTGGTGTATGGCGTTACCTGTTAAGCAGTTGTCTTTGGTGTATGGCAGTGTCTGTTAAGCAGTTGTCTTTGGTGTATGGTGTTGCCTGTTAAGCAGTTTTCTTTGGTGTATGGCATTGTCTGTTAAGCAGTTGTCTTTGGTGTATGGTATAGCCTGTCAAGCAGCTGTCTTTAGTGTATGGCACTGCCTGTTAAGCAGTTGTCTTTGGTGTATGGCAGTGTCTGTTAAGCAGTTGTCTTTGGTGTATGGCATTGTCTGTTAAGCAGTTGTCTTTGGTGTATGGCAGTGTCTGTTAAGCAGTTGTCTTTGGTGTATGGCAGTGTCTGTTAAGCAGTTGTCTTTGGTGTATGGCGTTGTCTGTTAAGCAGTTGTCTTTGGTGTATGGCATTGCCTGTTAAGCAGTTGTCTTTGGTATATGGCTTTTTCTGTTAAGCAGTTGTCTTTGGTGTATGGCATTGTCTGCTAAGCAGTTGTCTTTGGTGTATGGCATTGTCTGTTAAGCAGTTGTCTTTGGTGTATGACATTGCCTGTTAAACAGTTGTCTTTGGTGTATGGCATTGCCTGTTAAGCAGTTGTCTTTGGTATATGGCTTTTTCTGTTAAGCAGTTGTCTTTGGTGTATGGCATTGTCTGCTAAGCAGTTGTCTTTGGTGTATGGCATTGTCTGTTAAGCAGTTGTCTTTGGTGTATGACATTGCCTGTTAAGCAGTTGTCTTTGGTGTATGGCATTGTCTGTTAAGCAGTTGTCTTTGGTGTATGGCATTGCCTGTTAAGCAGTTGTCTTTGGTGTATGGCATTGCCTGTTAAGCAGTTGTCTTTGGTATATGGCTTTTTCTGTTAAGCAGTTGTCTTTGGTGTATTGCATTGCCTGTTAAGCAGTTGTCTTCGGTGTATGACATTGCCTGTTAAGCAGTTGTCTTTGGTGTAAGGCGTTGTCTGTTAAGCAGTTGTCTTTGGTGTATTGCATTGCCTGTTAAGCAGTTGTCTTCGGTGTATGGCATTGCCTGTTAAGCAGTTGTCTTTGGTATATGGCTTTTTCTGTTAAGCAGTTGTCTTTGGTGTATGGCATTGTCTGCTAAGCAGTTGTCTTTGGTGTATGGCATTGTCTGTTAAGCAGTTGTCTTTGGTGTATGACATTGCCTGTTAAACAGTTGTCTTTGGTGTATGGCATTGCCTGTTAAGCAGTTGTCTTTGGTATATGGCTTTTTCTGTTAAGCAGTTGTCTTTGGTGTATGGCATTGTCTGCTAAGCAGTTGTCTTTGGTGTATGGCATTGTCTGTTAAGCAGTTGTCTTTGGTGTATGACATTGCCTGTTAAGCAGTTGTCTTTGGTGTATGGCATTGTCTGTTAAGCAGTTGTCTTTGGTGTATGGCATTGCCTGTTAAGCAGTTGTCTTTAGTGTATGGCATTGCCTGTTAAGCAGTTGTCTTTGGTATATGGCTTTTTCTGTTAAGCATTTGTCTTTGGTGTATTGCATTGCCTGTTAAGCAGTTGTCTTCGGTGTATGACATTGCCTGTTAAGCAGTTGTCTTTGGTGTAAGGCGTTGTCTGTTAAGCAGTTGTCTTTGGTGTATTGCATTGCCTGTTAAGCAGTTGTCTTCGGTGTATGACATTGCCTGTTAAGCAGTTGTCTTTGGTGTATTGCATTGCCTGTTAAGCAGCTGTCTTCGGTGTATGACATTGCCTGTTAAGCAGTTGTCTTTGGTGTAAGGCGTTGTCTGTTAAGCAGTTGTCTTTGGTGTATTGCATTGCCTGTTAAGCAGTTGTCTTCGGTGTATGGCATTGCCTGTTAAGCAGTTGTCTTTGGTATATGGCTTTTTCTGTTAAGCAGTTGTCTTTGGTGTATGGCATTGTCTGCTAAGCAGTTGTCTTTGGTGTATGGCATTGTCTGTTAAGCAGTTGTCTTTGGTGTATGACATTGCCTGTTAAACAGTTGTCTTTGGTGTATGGCATTGCCTGTTAAGCAGTTGTCTTTGGTATATGGCTTTTTCTGTTAAGCAGTTGTCTTTGGTGTATGGCATTGTCTGCTAAGCAGTTGTCTTTGGTGTATGGCATTGTCTGTTAAGCAGTTGTCTTTGGTGTATGACATTGCCTGTTAAGCAGTTGTCTTTGGTGTATGGCATTGTCTGTTAAGCAGTTGTCTTTGGTGTATGGCATAGCCTGTCAAGCAGCTGTCTTTAGTGTATGGCACTGCCTGTTAAGCAGTTGTCTTTGGTGTATGGCAGTGTCTGTTAAGCAGTTGTCTTTGGTGTATGGCAGTGTCTGTTAAGCAGTTGTCTTTGGTGTATGGCGTTGTCTGTTAAGCAGTTGTCTTTGGTGTATGGCATTGCCTGTTAAGCAGTTGTCTTTGGTATATGGCTTTTTCTGTTAAGCAGTTGTCTTTGGTGTATGGCGTTGCCTGTCAAGCAGCTGTCTTTAGTGTATGGCACTGCCTGTTAAGCAGTTGTCTTTGGTGTATGGCAGTGTCTGTTAAGCAGTTGTCTTTGGTGTATGGCAGTGTCTGTTAAGCAGTTGTCTTTGGTGTATGGCGTTGTCTGTTAAGCAGTTGTCTTTGGTGTATGGCATTGCCTGTTAAGCAGTTGTCTTTGGTATATGGCTTTTTCTGTTAAGCAGTTGTCTTTGGTGTATGGCATTGTCTGTTAAGCAGTTGTCTTTGGTGTATGGCATTGCCTGTTAAGCAGTTGTCTTTGGTATATGGCTTATTCTGTTAAGCAGTTGTCTTTGGTCTATTGCATTGCCTGTTAAGCTGTTGTCTTCGGTGTATGACATTGCCTGTTAAGTAGTAGTCTTTGGTGTCTGGTAGTGTCTGTTAAGCAGTTGTCTTTGGTATATAGCATTGCCTGTTAAGCAGTTGTCTTTGGTGTATGGCATTGTCTGTTAAGCAGTTGTCTTTGGTGTATGGCATTGCCTGTTAAGCAGTTGTCTTTGGTGTATAGCATTGCCTGTTAAGTAGTTGTCTTTGGTGTATGGCATTGCCTGTTAAGAAGTTGTCTTTGGTGTATGGCATTGCCTGTTTAGCAGTTTTCTTTGGTGTATGGCAGTGTCTGTTAAGCAGTTTTCTTTGGTGTATGGCATTGTCTGTTAAGCAGTTGTCTTTGGTGTATGGCATTGCCTGTCAAGCAGCTGTCTTTAGTGTATGGCACTGCCTGTTAAGCAGTTGTCTTTGGTGTAAGGCGTTGTCTGTTAAGCAGTTGTCTTTGGTGTTTGGCATTGTCTGTTAAGCAGTTGTCTTTGGTGTATGGCATTGCCTGTTAAGTAGTAGTCTTTGGTGTATGGTGTTGCCTGTTAAGCAGTTTTCTTTGGTGTATGGCATTGTCTGTTAAGCAGTTGTCTTTGGTGTATGGCATTGCCTGTCAAGCAGTTGTCTTTAGTGTATGGCATTGCCTGTTAAGCAGTTGTCTTTGGTGTATCGCATTGTCTGTTAAGCAGTTGTCTTTGGTGTATGGCATTGACTGTTAAGCAGTTGTCTTTGGTGTATGGTGTTGCCTGTTAAGCAGTTGTCTTTGGTGTATGGCATTGTCTGTTAAGCAGTTGTCTTTGGTGTATGGCATTGCCTGTCAAGTAGCTGTCTTTAGTGTATGGCACTGCCTGTTAAGCAGTTGTCTTTGGTGTATGGCAGTGTCTGTTAAGCAGTTGTCTTTGGTGTATGGCAGTGTCTGTTTAGCAGTTGTCTTTGGTGTATGGCGTTGTCTGTTAAGCAGTTGTCTTTGGTGTATGGCATTGCCTGTTGAGCAGTTGTCTTTGGTATATGGCTTTTTCTGTTAAGCAATTGTCTTTGGTGTATTGCATTGCCTGTTAAGCAGTTGTCTTCGGTGTATGACATTGCCTGTTAAGCAGCTGTCTTTGGTGTAAGGCGTTGTCTGTTAAGCAGTTGTCTTTGGTGTATGGCATTGCCTGTTAAGCAGTTGTCTTTGGTGTATGGCATTGCCTGTTAAGCAGTTGTCTTTGGTGTATGTCATTGCCTGTTAAGCAGTTGTCTTTGGTGTATGGCATTGTCTGTTAAGCAGTTGTCTTTGGTGTTTGACATTGTCTGTTAAGCAGTTGTCTTTGGTGTATGGCATTGTCTGTTAAGCAGTGGTCTTTGGTGTATGGCATTGCCTGTTAAGCAGTTGTCTTTGGTGTATGGCATTGCCTGTTAAGTAGTAGTCTTTGGTGTCTGGTAGTGTCTGTTAAGCAGTTGTCTTTGGTGTATGCTGTTGCCTGTTAAGCAGTTTTCTTTGGAGTATGGCATTGTCTGTTAAGCAGTTGTCTTTTGTGTATGGCATTGCCTGTCAAGCAGTTGTCTTTGGTGTATGGCATTGCCTGTTAAGCAGTTGTCTTTGGTGTATGGCAATGTCTGTTAAGCAGTTGTGTTTGGTGTATGGCATTGCCTGTTAAGCAGTTGTCTTTGGTATATGGCTTTTTCTGTTAAGCAGTTGTCTTTGGTGTATTGCATTGCCTGTTAAGCAGTTGTCTTCGGTGTATGACATTGCCTGTTAAGCAGTTGTCTTTGGTGTAAGGCTTTGTCTGTTAAGCAGTTGTCTTTGGTGTATGGCATTGTCTGTTAAGCAGTTGTCTTTGGTGTATGGCATTGCCTGTTAAGCAGTTGTCTTTGGTGTATGGCATTGCCTGATAAGTAGTAGTCTTTGGTGTCTGGTAGTGTCTGTTAAGCAGTTGTCTCTGGTATATGGCTTTTTCTGTTGAGCAGTTGTCTTTGGTGTATGGCATTGTCTGTTAAGCAGTTGTCTTTGGTGCATGGCGTTGTCTGTTAAGCAGTTGTCTTTGGTGTATGGCATGGCCTGTTAAGCTGTTGTCTTCGGTGTATGACATTGCCTGTTAAGCAGTTGTCTTTGGTGTATGGCATTGTCTGTTAAGCAGTTGTCTTTGGTGTTTGGCATTGTCTGTTAAGCAGTTGTCTTTGGTGTTTGGTAGTGTCTGTTAAGCAGTTGTCTTTGGTGTATAGCATTGCCTGTTAAGCAGTTGTCTTTGGTGTATGGTGTTGCCTGTTAAGCAGTTTTCTTTGGTGTATGGCATTGTCTGTTAAGCAGTTGTCTTTGGTGTATGGCAGTGTCTGTTAAGCAGTTGTCTTTAGTTTATGGCATTGCCTGTTAAGCAGTTGTCTTTGGTGTATGGCATTGCCAGTTAAGCAGTTGTCTTTGGTGTATGGCATTGTCTGTTAAGCAGTTGTCTTTGGTGTATGGCATTGCCTGTTAAGCAGTTGTCTTTGGTGTATGGCAGTGACTGTTAAGCAGTTGTCTTTGGTGTATGGCATTGACTGTTAAGCAGTTGTCTTTGGTATATGGCATTGCCTGTTAAGAAGTTGTCTTTGGTGTATGGCATTGCCAGTTAAGCAGTTGTCTTTGGTGTATGGCATTGTCTGTTAAGCAGTTGTCTTTGGTGTATGGCATTGCCTGTTAAGCAGTTGTCTTTGGTGTATGGCAGTGACTGTTAAGCAGTTGTCTTTGGTGTATGGCATTGACTCTTAAGCAGTTGTCTTTGGTGTATGGCATTGTCTGTTAAGCAGTTGTCTTTGGTGTATGGTCTTGCCTGTTAAGCAGTTTTCTTTGGTGTATAGCATTGTCTGTTAAGCAGTTGTCTTTGGTGTATGGCATTGCCTGTCAAGCAGTTGTCTTTAGTGTATGGCATTGCCTGATAAGCAGTTGTGTTTGTTGTATGGCATTGCCTGTTAAGCAGTTGTCTTTGGTGTATGGCATTGCCTGTTAAGCAGTTGTTTTTGGTGTATGGCATTGTCTGTTAAGCAGTTGTCATTGGTGTATGGCATTGCCTGTTAAGCAGTTGTCTTTGGTGTATGGCATTGTCTGTTAAGCAGTTGTCTTTGGTGTATGGCATTGTCTGTTAAGCAGTTATCTTTGGTGTATGGCATTGCCTGTTAAGCAGTTGTCTTTAATGTATGGCATTGCCTGTTAAGAATTTGTCTTTGGTGTATGGCATTGCCTGTTTAGCAGTTGTCTTTGGTGTATGGTGTTGCCTGTTAAGCAGTTTTCTTTGGTGTATGGCATTGTCTGTTAAGCAGTTGTCATTGGTGTATGGCATTGCCTGTCAAGCAGTTGTCTTTAGTGTATGGCATTGCCTGTTAAGCAGTTGTGTTTGGTGTATGGCATTGCCTGTTAAGCAGTTGTCTTTGGTGTATGGCATTGCCTGTTAAGCAGTTCTTTTTGGTGTATGGCATTGCCTGTTAAGCAGTTGTCATTGATGTATGGCATTGCCTGTTAAGCAGTTGTCTTTGGTGTATGGCATTGTCTGTTAAGCAGTTGTCTTTGGTGTATGGCATTGTCTGTTAAGCAGTTGTCTTTGGTGTATCTCATTGCCTGTTAAGCAGTTGTCTTTGGTGTATGGCATTGTCTGTTAAGCAGTTGTCTTTGGTGTATGGCATTGCCTGTTAAGCAGTTGTCTTTGGTGTGTGGCATTGTCTGCTAAGCAGTTGTCTTTGGTGTATGGCGTTACCTGTTAAGCAGTTGTCTTTGGTGTATGGCAGTGTCTGTTAAGCAGTTGTCTTTGGTGTATGGTGTTGCCTGTTAAGCAGTTTTCTTTGGTGTATGGCATTGTCTGTTAAGCAGTTGTCTTTAGTGTATGGCACTGCCTGTTAAGCAGTTGTCTTTGGTGTATGGCAGTGTCTGTTAAGCAGTTGTCTTTGGTGTATGGCAGTGTCTGTTAAGCAGTTGTCTTTGGTGTATGGCATTGTCTGTTAAGCAGTTGTCTTTGGTGTATGGCAGTGTCTGTTAAGCAGTTGTCTTTGGTGTATGGCATTGCCTGTTAAGCAGTTGTCTTTGGTGTATGGCATTGCCTGTTAAGTAGTTGTCTTTGGTGTATGGCATTGCCTGTTAAGAAGTTGTCTTTGGTGTATGGCATTGCCTGTTTACCAGTTTTCTTTGGTGTATGCCAGTGTCTGTTAAGCAGTTTTCTTTGGTGTATGGCATTGTCTGTTAAGCAGTTGTCTTTCGTGTATGGCATAGCCTGTCAAGCAGCTGTCTTTAGTGTATGGCACTGCCTGTTAAGCAGTTGTCTTTGGTGTATGGCAGTGTCTGTTAAGCAGTTGTCTTTGGTGTATGGCAGTGTCTGTTAAGCAGTTGTCTTTGGTGTATGGCAGTGTCTGTTAAGCAGTTGTCTTTGGTGTATGGCGTTGTCTGTTAAGCAGTTGTCTTTGGTGTATGGCATTGCCTGTTAAGCAGTTGTCTTTGGTATATGGCTTTTTCTGTTAAGCAGTTGTCTTTGGTGTATTGCATTGCCTGTTAAGCAGCTGTCTTTGGTGTAAGGCGTTGTCTGTTAAGCAGTTGTCTTTGGTGTATGGCATTGTCTGTTAAGCAGTTGTCCTTAGTGTATGGCATTGCCTGTTAAGCAGTTCTTTTTGGTGTATGGCATTGCCTGTTAAGCAGTTGTCATTGATGTATGGCATTGCCTGTTAAGCAGTTGTCTTTGGTGTATGGCATTGTCTGTTAAGCAGTTGTCTTTGGTGTATGGCATTGTCTGTTAAGCAGTTGTCTTTGGTGTATGGCATTGCCTGTTAAGCAGTTGTCTTTGGTGTATGGCATTGTCTGTTAAGCAGTTGTCTTTGGTGTATGGCATTGCCTGTTAAGCAGTTGTCTTTGGTGTGTGGCATTGTCTGCTAAGCAGTTGTCTTTGGTGTATGGCGTTACCTGTTAAGCAGTTGTCTTTGGTGTATGGCAGTGTCTGTTAAGCAGTTGTCTTTGGTGTATGGTGTTGCCTGTTAAGCAGTTTTCTTTGGTGTATGGCATTGTCTGTTAAGCAGTTGTCTTTAGTGTATGGCACTGCCTGTTAAGCAGTTGTCTTTGGTGTATGGCAGTGTCTGTTAAGCAGTTGTCTTTGGTGTATGGCAGTGTCTGTTAAGCAGTTGTCTTTGGTGTATGGCATTGTCTGTTAAGCAGTTGTCTTTGGTGTATGGCAGTGTCTGTTAAGCAGTTGTCTTTGGTGTATGGCATTGCCTGTTAAGCAGTTGTCTTTGGTGTATGGCATTGCCTGTTAAGTAGTTGTCTTTGGTGTATGGCATTGCCTGTTAAGAAGTTGTCTTTGGTGTATGGCATTGCCTGTTTACCAGTTTTCTTTGGTGTATGCCAGTGTCTGTTAAGCAGTTTTCTTTGGTGTATGGCATTGTCTGTTAAGCAGTTGTCTTTCGTGTATGGCATAGCCTGTCAAGCAGCTGTCTTTAGTGTATGGCACTGCCTGTTAAGCAGTTGTCTTTGGTGTATGGCAGTGTCTGTTAAGCAGTTGTCTTTGGTGTATGGCAGTGTCTGTTAAGCAGTTGTCTTTGGTGTATGGCAGTGTCTGTTAAGCAGTTGTCTTTGGTGTATGGCGTTGTCTGTTAAGCAGTTGTCTTTGGTGTATGGCATTGCCTGTTAAGCAGTTGTCTTTGGTATATGGCTTTTTCTGTTAAGCAGTTGTCTTTGGTGTATTGCATTGCCTGTTAAGCAGCTGTCTTTGGTGTAAGGCGTTGTCTGTTAAGCAGTTGTCTTTGGTGTATGGCATTGTCTGTTAAGCAGTTGTCCTTAGTGTATGGCATTGCCTGTTAAGCAGTTGTCTTTGGTGTATGGCGTTGTCTGTTAAGCAGTTGTCTTTGGTGTATGGCATTGTCTGTTAAGCAGTTGTCTTAAGTGTATGGCGTTGTCTGTTAAGCAGTTGTCTTTGGTGTATGGCATTGTCTGTTAAGCAGTTGTCTTTGGTGTATGCCATTGTCTTTTAAGCAGTTGTCTTTAGTGTATGGCATTGTATGTTAAGCAGTTGTCTTTAGTGTATGGCATTGTCTGTTAAGCAGTTGTCTTTGGTGTATGGCATTGTCTGTTAAGCAGTTGTCTTTGGTGTATGGCATTGTCTTTTAAGCAGTTGTCTTAGGTGTATTGCATTGCCTGTAAAGCAGTTGTCTTTGGTGAATGGCATTTTCTGTTAATAAGTTGTCTTTAGTGTATGGCAGTGTCTGTTAAGCAGTGGTCTTTGGTGTTTGGCATTGTCTGTTGAGCAGTTGTCTTCAGTGTATGGCATTGCCTGTTAAGCAGTTGTCTTTGGTGTATGGCATTGCCTGTTAAGCATTTGTCTTTGGTATATGGCTTTTTCTGTTAAGCAGTTGTCTTTGGTGTATTGCATTGCCTGTTAAGCAGTTGTCTTCGGTGTATGACATTGCCTGTTAAGCAGCTGTCTTTGGTGTAAGGCGTTTTCTGTTAAGCAGTTGTCTTTGGTGTATGGCATTGCCTGTTAAGCAGTTGTCTTTGGTGTATGGCATTGTCTGTTAAGCAGTTGTCTTTGGTGTATGACATTGCCTGTTAAGTAGTAGCCTTTGGTGTCTGGTAGTGTCTGTTAAGCAGTTGTCTTTGGTGTACAGCATTGCCTGTTAAGCAGTTGTCTTTGGTGTATGCTGTTGCCTGTTAAGCAGTTTTCTTTGGTGTATGGCATTGTCTGTTAAGCAGTTGTCTTTGGTGTATGGCATTGCCTGTCAAGCAGTTGTCTTTGGTGTATGGCATTGCCTGTTAAGCAGTTGTCTTTGGTGTATGGCATTGTCTGTTAAGCAGTTGTGTTTGGTGTATGGCATTGCCTGTTAAGCAGTTGTCTTTGGTGTATGGCATTGCCTGTTAAGCAGTTGTCTTTGGTGTATGGCATTGTCTGTTAAGCAGTTGTCTTTGGTGTATGGCATTGCCTGTTAAGCAGTTGTCTTCGGTGTATGACATTGCCTGTTAAGCAGTTGTCTTTGGTGTAAGGCGTTGTCTGTTAAGCAGTTGTCTTTGGTGTATGGCATTGTCTGTTAAGCAGTTGTCTTTGGTGTATGGCATTGTCTGTTAAGCAGTTGTCTCTGGTATATGGCTTTTTCTGTTAAGCAGTTGTCTTTGGTGTATTGCATTGCCTGTTAAGCTGTTGTCTTCGGTGTATGACATTGCCTGTTAAGCAGTTGTCTTTGGTGTATGGCATTGTCTGTTAAGCAGTTGTCTTTGGTATATGGCATTGTCTGTTAAGCAGTTGTCTTTGGTGTTTGGCATTGTCTGTTAAGCAGTTGTCTTTGGTGTATGGCATTGCCTGTTAAGCAGTTGTCTTTGGTGTATGGCATTGCCTGTTAAGTAGTAGTCTTTGGTGTTTGATAGTGTCTGTTAAGCAGTTGTCTTTGGTGTATAGCACTGCCTGTTAAGCAGTTGTCTTTGGTGTATGGTGTTGCCTGTTAAGCAGTTTTCTTTGGTGTATGGCATTGTCTGTTAAGCAGTTGTCTTTGGTGTATGGCATTGCCTGTCAAGCAGTTGTCTTTAGTGTATGGCATTGCCTGTTAAGCAGTTGTCTTTGGTGTATGGCATTGTCTGTTAAGCAGTTGTCTTTGGTGTATGGCATTGCCTGTTAAGCAGTTGTCTTTGGTATATGGCATTGCCTGTTAAGCAGTTGTCTTTGGGGTATGGCATTGCCTGTTAAGAATTTGTCTTTGGTGTATGGCATTGCCTGTTTAGCAGTTGGCTTTGGTGTATGCTGTTGCCTGTTAAGCAGTTTTCTTTGGTGTATGGCATTGTCTGTTAAGCAGTAGTCTTTGGTGTATGGCATTGCCTGTCAAGCAGTTGTCTTTAGTGTATGGCATTGCCTGTTAAGCAATTGTGTTTGGTGTATGGCATTGCCTGTTAAGCAGTTGTCTTTGGTGTATGGCATTGCCTGTTAAGCAGTTGTTTTTGGTGTATGGCATTGCCTGTTAAGCAGTTGTCATTGGTGTATGGCATTGCCTGTTAAGCAGTTGTCTTTGGTGTATGGCATTGTCTGTTAAGCAGTTGTCTTTGGTGTATGGCATTGTCTGTTAAGCAGTTGTCTTTGGTGTGTGGCATTGCCTGTTAAGCAGTTGTCTTTAATGTATGTCATTGCCTGTTAAGCAGTTGTCTTTGGTGTGTGGCATTGTCTGCTAAGCAGTTGTCTTTGGTGTATGGCGTTACCTGTTAAGCAGTTGTCTTTGGTGTATAGCAGTGTCTGTTAAGCAGTTGTCTTTGGTGTATGGTGTTGCCTGTTAAGCAGTTTTCTTTGGTGTATGGCATTGTCTGTTAAGCAGTTGTCTTTGGTGTATGGCATAGCCTGTCAAGCAGCTGTCTTTAGTGTATGGCACTGCCTGTTAAGCAGTTGTCTTTGGTGTATGGCAGTGTCTGTTAAGCAGTTGTCTTTGGTGTATGGCAGTGTCTGTTAAGCAGTTGTCTTTGGTGTATGGCGTTGTCTGTTAAGCAGTTGTCTTTGGTGTATGGCATTGCCTGTTAAGCAGTTGTCTTTGGTATATGGCTTTTTCTGTTAAGCAGTTGTCTTTGGTGTATGGCATTTTCTGTTAAGCAGTTGTCTTTGGTGTATGGCATTGCCTGTTAAGCAGTTGTCTTTGGTATATGGCTTATTCTGTTAAGCAGTTGTCTTTGGTCTATTGCATTGCCTGTTAAGCTGTTGTCTTCGGTGTATGACATTGCCTGTTAAGTAGTAGTCTTTGGTGTCTGGTAGTGTCTGTTAAGCAGTTGTCTTTGGTGTATAGCATTGCCTGTTAAGCAGTTGTCTTTGGTGTATGGCATTGTCTGTTAAGCAGTTGTCTTTGGTGTATGGCATTGCCTGTTAAGCAGTTGTCTTTGGTGTATAGCATTGCCTGTTAAGTAGTTGTCTTTGGTGTATGGCATTGCCTGTTAAGAAGTTGTCTTTGGTGTATGGCATTGCCTGTTTAGCAGTTTTCTTTGGTGTATGGCAGTGTCTGTTAAGCAGTTTTCTTTGGTGTATGGCATTGTCTGTTAAGCAGTTGTCTTTGGTGTATGGCATTGCCTGTCAAGCAGCTGTCTTTAGTGTATGGCACTGCCTGTTAAGCAGTTGTCTTTGGAGTAAGGCGTTGTCTGTTAAGCAGTTGTCTTTGGTGTTTGGCATTGTCTGTTAAGCAGTTGTCTTTGGTGTATGGCATTGCCTGTTAAGTAGTAGTCTTTGGTGTCTGGTAGTGTCTGTTAAGCAGTTGTCTTTGGTGTATAGCATTGCCTGTTAAGCAGTTGTCTTTGGTGTATGGCATTGTCTGTTAAGAAGTTGTCTTTGGTGTATGGCATTGCCTGTTAAGCAGTTGTCTTTGGTGTATAGCATTGCCTGTTAAGTAGTTGTCTTTGGTGTATGGCATTGCCTGTTAAGAAGTTGTCTTTGGTGTATGGCATTGCCTGTTTAGCAGTTTTCTTTGGTGTATGGCAGTGTCTGTTAAGCAGTTTTCTTTGGTGTATGGCATTGCCTGTTAAGCTGTTGTCTTCGGTGTATGACATTGCCTGTTAAGCAGTTGTCTTTGGTGTATGGCATTGTCTGTTAAGCAGTTGTCTTTGGTGTTTGGCATTGTCTGTTAAGCAGTTGTCTTTGGTGTTTGGTAGTGTCTGTTAAGCAGTTGTCTTTGGTGTATAGCATTGCCTGTTAAGCAGTTGTCTTTGGTGTATGGTGTTGCCTGTTAAGCAGTTTTCTTTGGTGTATGGCATTGTCTGTTAAGCAGTTGTCTTTGGTGTATGGCAGTGTCTGTTAAGCAGTTGTCTTTAGTTTATGGCATTGCCTGATAAGCAGTTGTCTTTGGTGTATGGCATTGCCAGTTAAGCAGTTGTCTTTGGTGTATGGCATTGTCTGTTAAGCACTTGTCTTTGGTGTATGGCATTGCCTGTTCAGCAGTTGTCTTTGGTGTATGGCAGTGACTGTTAAGCAGTTGTCTTTGGTGTATGGCATTGCCTGTTAAGCAGTTGTCTTTGGTATATGGCATTGCCTGTTAAGCAGTTGTCTTTGGTGTATGGCATTGTCTGTTAAGCAGCTGTCTTTGGTGTATGGTGTTGCCTGTTAAGCAGTTGTCTTTGGTGTATGGAGTTGTCTGTTAAGCAGTTGTCTTTGGTGTATGGCATAGCCTGTCAAGCAGCTGTCTTTAGTGTATGGCACTGCCTGTTAAGCAGTTGTCTTTGGTGTATGGCAGTGTCTGTTAAGCAGTTGTCTTTGGTGTATGGCAGTGTCTGTTAAGCAGTTGTCTTTGGTGTATGGCGTTGTCTGTTAAGCAGTTGTCTTTGGTGTATGGCATTGCCTGTTAAGCAGTTGTCTTTGGTATATGGCTTTTTCTGTTAAGCAGTTGTCTTTGGTGTATGGCGTTGCCTGTCAAGCAGCTGTCTTTAGTGTATGGCACTGCCTGTTAAGCAGTTGTCTTTGGTGTATGGCAGTGTCTGTTAAGCAGTTGTCTTTGGTGTATGGCAGTGTCTGTTAAGCAGTTGTCTTTGGTGTATGGCGTTGTCTGTTAAGCAGTTGTCTTTGGTGTATGGCATTGCCTGTTAAGCAGTTGTCTTTGGTATATGGCTTTTTCTGTTAAGCAGTTGTCTTTGGTGTATGGCATTGTCTGTTAAGCAGTTGTCTTTGGTGTATGGCATTGCCTGTTAAGCAGTTGTCTTTGGTATATGGCTTATTCTGTTAAGCAGTTGTCTTTGGTCTATTGCATTGCCTGTTAAGCTGTTGTCTTCGGTGTATGACATTGCCTGTTAAGTAGTAGTCTTTGGTGTCTGGTAGTGTCTGTTAAGCAGTTGTCTTTGGTGTATAGCATTGCCTGTTAAGCAGTTGTCTTTGGTGTATGGCATTGTCTGTTAAGCAGTTGTCTTTGGTGTATGGCATTGCCTGTTAAGCAGTTGTCTTTGGTGTATAGCATTGCCTGTTAAGTAGTTGTCTTTGGTGTATGGCATTGCCTGTTAAGAAGTTGTCTTTGGTGTATGGCATTGCCTGTTTAGCAGTTTTCTTTGGTGTATGGCAGTGTCTGTTAAGCAGTTTTCTTTGGTGTATGGCATTGTCTGTTAAGCAGTTGTCTTTGGTGTATGGCATTGCCTGTCAAGCAGCTGTCTTTAGTGTATGGCACTGCCTGTTAAGCAGTTGTCTTTGGTGTAAGGCGTTGTCTGTTAAGCAGTTGTCTTTGGTGTTTGGCATTGTCTGTTAAGCAGTTGTCTTTGGTGTATGGCAGTGTCTGTTAAGCAGTTGTCTTTGGTGTTTGGCATTGCCTGTTAAGCAGTTGTCTTTGGTGTGTGGCATTGTCTGCTAAGCAGTTGTCTTTAGTGTATGGCATTGTCTGTTAAGCAGTTGTCTTTGGTGTATGGCAGTGTCTGTTAAGCAGTTGTCTTTGGTGTTTGGCATTGCCTGTTAAGCAGTTGTCTTTGGTGTGTGGCATTGTCTGCTAAGCAGTTGTCTTTGGTGTATGGCGTTACCTGTTAAGCAGTTGTCTTTGGTGTATGGCAGTGTCTGTTAAGCAGTTGTCTTTGGTGTATGGTGTTGCCTGTTAAGCAGTTTTCTTTGGTGTATGGCATTGTCTGTTAAGCAGTTGTCTTTGGTGTATGGTATAGCCTGTCAAGCAGCTGTCTTTAGTGTATGGCACTGCCTGTTAAGCAGTTGTCTTTGGTGTATGGCAGTGTCTGTTAAGCAGTTGTCTTTGGTGTATGGCATTGTCTGTTAAGCAGTTGTCTTTGGTGTATGGCAGTGTCTGTTAAGCAGTTGTCTTTGGTGTATGGCAGTGTCTGTTAAGCAGTTGTCTTTGGTGTATGGCGTTGTCTGTTAAGCAGTTGTCTTTGGTGTATGGCGTTGTCTGTTAAGCAGTTGTCTTTGGTGTATGGCATTGCCTGTTAAGCAGTTGTCTTTGGTATATGGCTTTTTCTGTTAAGCAGTTGTCTTTGGTGTATGGCATTGTCTGCTAAGCAGTTGTCTTTGGTGTATGGCATTGTCTGTTAAGCAGTTGTCTTTGGTGTATGACATTGCCTGTTAAACAGTTGTCTTTGGTGTATGACATTGCCTGTTAAGCAGTTGTCTTTGGTATATGGCTTTTTCTGTTAAGCAGTTGTCTTTGGTGTATGGCATTGTCTGCTAAGCAGTTGTCTTTGGTGTATGGCATTGTCTGTTAAGCAGTTGTCTTTGGTGTATGACATTGCCTGTTAAGCAGTTGTCTTTGGTGTATGGCATTGTCTGTTAAGCAGTTGTCTTTGGTGTATGGCATTGCCTGTTAAGCAGTTGTCTTTGGTGTATGGCATTGCCTGTTAAGCAGTTGTCTTTGGTATATGGCTTTTTCTGTTAAGCAGTTGTCTTTGGTGTATTGCATTGCCTGTTAAGCAGTTGTCTTCGGTGTATGACATTGCCTGTTAAGCAGTTGTCTTTGGTGTAAGGCGTTGTCTGTTAAGCAGTTGTCTTTGGTGTATTGCATTGCCTGTTAAGCAGTTGTCTTCGGTGTATGGCATTGCCTGTTAAGCAGTTGTCTTTGGTATATGGCTTTTTCTGTTAAGCAGTTGTCTTTGGTGCATTGCATTGCCTGTTAAGCAGTTGTCTTCGGTGTATGACATTGCCTGTTAAGCAGTTGTCTTTGGTGTAAGGCGTTGTCTGTTAAGCAGTTGTCTTTGGTGTATTGCATTGCCTGTTAAGCAGTTGTCTTCGGTGTATTACATTGCCTGTTAAGCAGTTGTCTTTGGTGTATTGCATTGCCTGTTAAGCAGTTGTCTTCGGTGTATGACATTGCCTGTTAAGCAGTTGTCTTTGGTGTAAGGCGTTGTCTGTTAAGCAGTTGTCTTTGGTGTATTGCATTGCCTGTTAAGCAGTTGTCTTCGGTGTATGGCATTGCCTGTTAAGCAGTTGTCTTTGGTATATGGCTTTTTCTGTTAAGCAGTTGTCTTTGGTGTATGGCATTGTCTGCTAAGCAGTTGTCTTTGGTGTATGGCATTGTCTGTTAAGCAGTTGTCTTTGGTGTATTACATTGCCTGTTAAACAGTTGTCTTTGGTGTATGGCATTGCCTGTTAAGCAGTTGTCTTTGGTATATGGCTTTTTCTGTTAAGCAGTTGTCTTTGGTGTATGGCATTGTCTGCTAAGCAGTTGTCTTTGGTGTATGGCATTGTCTGTTAAGCAGTTGTCTTTGGTGTATGACATTGCCTGTTAAGCAGTTGTCTTTGGTGTATGGCATTGTCTGTTAAGCAGTTGTCTTTGGTGTATGGCATAGCCTGTCAAGCAGCTGTCTTTAGTGTATGGCACTGCCTGTTAAGCAGTTGTCTTTGGTGTATGGCAGTGTCTGTTAAGCAGTTGTCTTTGGTGTATGGCAGTGTCTGTTAAGCAGTTGTCTTTGGTGTATGGCGTTGTCTGTTAAGCAGTTGTCTTTGGTGTATGGCATTGCCTGTTAAGCAGTTGTCTTTGGTATATGGCTTTTTCTGTTAAGCAGTTGTCTTTGGTGTATGGCGTTGCCTGTCAAGCAGCTGTCTTTAGTGTATGGCACTGCCTGTTAAGCAGTTGTCTTTGGTGTATGGCAGTGTCTGTTAAGCAGTTGTCTTTGGTGTATGGCAGCGTCTGTTAAGCAGTTGTCTTTGGTGTATGGCGTTGTCTGTTAAGCAGTTGTCTTTGGTGTATGGCATTGCCTGTTAAGCAGTTGTCTTTGGTATATGGCTTTTTCTGTTAAGCAGTTGTCTTTGGTGTATGGCATTGTCTGTTAAGCAGTTGTCTTTGGTGTATGGCATTGCCTGTTAAGCAGTTGTCTTTGGTATATGGCTTATTCTGTTAAGCAGTTGTCTTTGGTCTATTGCATTGCCTGTTAAGCTGTTGTCTTCGGTGTATGACATTGCCTGTTAAGTAGTAGTCTTTGGTGTCTGGTAGTGTCTGTTAAGCAGTTTTCTTTGGTGTATAGCATTGCCTGTTAAGCAGTTGTCTTTGGTGTATGGCATTGTCTGTTAAGCAGTTGTCTTTGGTGTATGGCATTGCCTGTTAAGCAGTTGTCTTTGGTGTATAGCATTGCCTGTTAAGTAGTTGTCTTTGGTGTATGGCATTGCCTGTTAAGAAGTTGTCTTGGTGTATGGCATTGCCTGTTTAGCAGTTTTCTTTGGTGTATGGCAGTGTCTGTTAAGCAGTTTTCTTTGGTGTATGGCATTGTCTGTTAAGCAGTTGTCTTTGGTGTATGGCATTGCCTGTCAAGCAGCTGTCTTTAGTGTATGGCACTGCCTGTTAAGCAGTTGTCTTTGGTGTAAGGCGTTGTCTGTTAAGCAGTTGTCTTTGGTGTTTGGCATTGTCTGTTAAGCAGTTGTCTTTGGTGTATGGCATTGCCTGTTAAGTAGTAGTCTTTGGTGTCTGGTAGTGTCTGTTAAGCAGTTGTCTTTGGTGTATAGCATTGCCTGTTAAGCAGTTGTCTTTGGTGTATGGCATTGTCTGTTAAGCAGTTGTCTTTGGTGTATGGCATTGCCTGTTAAGCAGTTGTCTTTGGTGTATAGCATTGGCTGTTAAGTAGTTGTCTTTGGTGTATGGCATTGCCTGTTAAGAAGTTATCTTTGGTGTATGGTGTTGCCTGTTAAGCAGTTTTCTTTGGTGTATGGCATTGTCTGTTAAGCAGTTGTCTTTGGTGTATGGCATTGCCTGTCAAGCAGTTGTCTTTAGTGTATGGCATTGCCTGTTAAGCAGTTGTCTTTGGTGTATCGCATTGTCTGTTAAGCAGTTGTCTTTGGTGTATGGCATTGACTGTTAAGCAGTTGTCTTTGGTGTATGGTGTTGCCTGTTAAGCAGTTGTCTTTGGTGTATGGCATTGTCTGTTAAGCAGTTGTCTTTGGTGTATGGCATTGCCTGTCAAGTAGCTGTCTTTAGTGTATGGCACTGCCTGTTAAGCAGTTGTCTTTGGTGTATGGCAGTGTCTGTTAAGCAGTTGTCTTTGGTGTATGGCAGTGTCTGTTTAGCAGTTGTCTTTGGTGTATGGCGTTGTCTGTTAAGCAGTTGTCTTTGGTGTATGGCATTGCCTGTTGAGCAGTTGTCTTTGGTATATGGCTTTTTCTGTTAAGCAATTGTCTTTGGTGTATTGCATTGCCTGTTAAGCAGTTGTCTTCGGTGTATGACATTGCCTGTTAAGCAGCTGTCTTTGGTGTAAGGCGTTGTCTGTTAAGCAGTTGTCTTTGGTGTATGGCATTGCCTGTTAAGCAGTTGTCTTTGGTGTATGGCATTGCCTGTTAAGCAGTTGTCTTTGGTGTATGGCATTGTCTGTTAAGCAGTTGTCTTTGGTGTTTGACATTGTCTGTTAAGCAGTTGTCTTTGGTGTATGGCATTGTCTGTTAAGCAGTGGTCTTTGGTGTATGGCATTGCCTGTTAAGCAGTTGTCTTTGGTGTATGGCATTGCCTGTTAAGTAGTAGTCTTTGGTGTCTGGTAGTGTCTGTTAAGCAGTTGTCTTTGGTGTATGCTGTTGCCTGTTAAGCAGTTTTCTTTGGTGTATGGCATTGTCTGTTAAGCAGTTGTCTTTTGTGTATGGCATTGCCTGTCAAGCAGTTGTATTTGGTGTATGGCATTGCCTGTTAAGCAGTTGTCTTTGGTGTATGGCAATGTCTGTTAAGCAGTTGTGTTTGGTGTATGGCATTGCCTGTTAAGCAGTTGTCTTTGGTATATGGCTTTTTCTGTTAAGCAGTTGTCTTTGGTGTATTGCATTGCCTGTTAAGCAGTTGTCTTCGGTGTATGACATTTCCTGTTAAGCAGTTGTCTTTGGTGTAAGGCGTTGTCTGTTAAGCAGTTGTCTTTGGTGTATGGCATTGTCTGTTAAGCAGTTGTCTTTGGTGTATGGCATTGCCTGTTAACCAGTTGTCTTTGGTGTATGGCATTGCCTGATAAATAGTAGTCTTTGGTGTCTGGTAGTGTCTGTTAAGCAGTTGTCTCTGGTATATGGCTTTTTCTGTTAAGCAGTTGTCTTTGGTGTATGGCATTGTCTGTTAAGCAGTTGTCTTTGGTGCATGGCGTTGTCTGTTAAGCAGTTGTCTTTGGTGTATGGCATGGCCTGTTAAGCTGTTGTCTTCGGTGTATGACATTGCCTGTTAAGCAGTTGTCTTTGGTGTATGGCATTGTCTGTTAAGCAGTTGTCTTTGGTGTTTGGCATTGTCTGTTAAGCAGTTGTCTTTGGTGTTTGGTAGTGTCTGTTAAGCAGTTGTCTTTGGTGTATAGCATTGCCTGTTAAGCAGTTGTCTTTGGTGTATTGTGTTGCCTGTTAAGCAGTTTTCTTTGGTGTATGGCATTGTCTGTTAAGCAGTTGTCTTTGGTGTATGGCAGTGTCTGTTAAGCAGTTGTCTTTGGTGTATGGCATTGCCTGTTAAGCAGTTGTCTTTGGTGTATGGCATTGCCAGTTAAGCAGTTGTCTTTGGTGTATGGCATTGTCTGTTAAGCAGTTGTCTTTGGTGTATGGCATTGCCTGTTAAGCAGTTGTCTTTGGTGTATGGCAGTGACTGTTAAGCAGTTGTCTTTGGTGTATGGCATTGACTGTTAAGCAGTTGTCTTTGGTATATGGCATTGCCTGTTAAGCAGTTGTCTTTGGTGTATGGCATTGCCAGTTAAGCAGTTGTCTTTGGTGTATGGCATTGTCTGTTAAGCAGTTGTCTTTGGTGTATGGCATTGCCTGTTAAGCAGTTGTCTTTGGTGTATGGCAGTGACTGTTAAGCAGTTGTCTTTGGTGTATGGCATTGACTCTTAAGCAGTTGTCTTTGGTGTATGGCATTGTCTGTTAAGCAGTTGTCTTTGGTGTATGGTCTTGCCTGTTAAGCAGTTTTCTTTGGTGTATAGCATTGTCTGTTAAGCAGTTGTCTTTGGTGTATGGCATTGCCTGTCAAGCAGTTGTCTTTAGTGTATGGCATTGCCTGATAAGCAGTTGTGTTTGTTGTATGGCATTGCCTGTTAAGCAGTTGTCTTTGGTGTATGGCATTGCCTGTTAAGCAGTTGTTTTTGGTGTATGGCATTGCTTGTTAAGCAGTTGTCATTGGTGTATGGCATTGCCTGTTAAGCAGTTGTCTTTGGTGTATGGCATTGTCTGTTAAGCAGTTGTCTTTGGTGTATGGCATTGTCTGTTAAGCAGTTGTCTTTGGTGTATGGCATTGCCTGTTAAGCAGTTGTCTTTAATGTATGGCATTGCCTGTTAAGAATTTGTCTTTGGTGTATGGCATTGCCTGTTTAGCAGTTGTCTTTGGTGTATGGTGTTGCCTGTTAAGCAGTTTTCTTTGGTGTATGGCATTGTCTGTTAAGCAGTTGTCATTGGTGTATGGCATTGCCTGTCAAGCAGTTGTCTTTAGTGTATGGCATTGCCTGTTAAGCAGTTGTGTTTGGTGTATGGCATTGCCTGTTAAGCAGTTGTCTTTGGTGTATGGCATTGCCTGTTAAGCAGTTCTTTTTGGTGTATGGCATTGCCTGTTAAGCAGTTGTCATTGATGTATGGCATTGCCTGTTAAGCAGTTGTCTTTGGTGTATGGCATTGTCTGTTAAGCAGTTGTCTTTGGTGTATGGCATTGTCTGTTTAGCAGTTGTCTTTGGTGTATGGCATTGCCTGTTAAGCAGTTGTCTTTGGTGTATGGCATTGTCTGTTAAGCAGTTGTCTTTGGTGTATGGCATTGCCTGTTAAGCAGTTGTCTTTGGTGTGTGGCATTGTCTGCTAAGCAGTTGTCTTTGGTGTATGGCGTTACCTGTTAAGCAGTTGTCTTTGGTGTATGGCAGTGTCTGTTAAGCAGTTGTCTTTGGTGTATGGTGTTGCCTGTTAAGCAGTTTTCTTTGGTGTATGGCATTGTCTGTTAAGCAGTTGTCTTTAGTGTATGGCACTGCCTGTTAAGCAGTTGTCTTTGGTGTATGGCAGTGTCTGTTAAGCAGTTGTCTTTGGTGTATGGCAGTGTCTGTTAAGCAGTTGTCTTTGGTGTATGGCATTGTCTGTTAAGCAGTTGTCTTTGGTGTATGGCAGTGTCTGTTAAGCAGTTGTCTTTGGTGTATGGCAGTGTCTGTTAAGCAGTTGTCTTTGGTGTATGGCGTTGTCTGTTAAGCAGTTGTCTTTGGTGTATGGCGTTGTCTGTTAAGCAGTTGTCTTTGGTGTATGGCATTGCCTGTTAAGCAGTTGTCTTTGGTGTATGGCGTTGTCTGTTAAGCAGTTGTCTTTGGTGTATGGCATTGCCTGTTAAGCAGTTGTCTTTGGTATATGGCTTTTTCTGTTAAGCAGTTGTCTTTGGTGTATGGCATTGTCTGCTAAGCAGTTGTCTTTGGTGTATGGCATTGTCTGTTAAGCAGTTGTCTTTGGTGTATGACATTGCCTGTTAAACAGTTGTCTTTGGTGTATGGCATTGCCTGTTAAGCAGTTGTCTTTGGTATATGGCTTTTTCTGTTAAGCAGTTGTCTTTGGTGTATGGCATTGTCTGCTAAGCAGTTGTCTTTGGTGTATGGCATTGTCTGTTAAGCAGTTGTCTTTGGTGTATGACATTGCCTGTTAAGCAGTTGTCTTTGGTGTATGGCATTGTCTGTTAAGCAGTTGTCTTTGGTGTATGGCATTGCCTGTTAAGCAGTTGTCTTTGGTGTTAGGCGTTGTCTGTTAAGCAGTTGTCTTTGGTGTATTGCATTGCCTGTTAAGCAGTTGTCTTTGGTGTAAGGCGTTGTCTGTTAAGCAGTTGTCTTTGGTGTATTGCATTGCCTGTTAAGCAGTTGTCTTCGGTGTATGACATTGCCTGTTAAGCAGTTGTCTTTGGTGTATTGCATTGCCTGTTAAGCAGTTGTCTTCGGTGTATGACATTGCCTGTTAAGCAGTTGTCTTTGGTGTAAGGTGTTGTCTGTTAAGCAGTTGTCTTTGGTGTATTGCATTGCCTGTTAAGCAGTTGTCTTCGGTGTATGGCATTGCCTGTTAAGCAGTTGTCTTTGGTATATGGCTTTTTCTGTTAAGCAGTTGTCTTTGGTGTATGGCATTGTCTGCTAAGCAGTTGTCTTTGGTGTATGGCATTGTCTGTTAAGCAGTTGTCTTTGGTGTATGACATTGCCTGTTAAACAGTTGTCTTTGGTGTATGGCATTGCCTGTTAAGCAGTTGTCTTTGGTGTATGGCATTGCCTGTTAAGCAGTTGTCTTTGGTGTATGGCATTGCCTGTTAAGCAGTTGTCTTTGGTATATGGCTTTTTCTGTTAAGCAGTTGTCTTTGGTGTATTGCATTGCCTGTTAAGCAGTTGTCTTCGGTGTATGACATTGCCTGTTAAGCAGTTGTCTTTGGTGTAAGGCGTTGTCTGTTAAGCAGTTGTCTTTGGTGTATTGCATTGCCTGTTAAGCAGTTGTCTTCGGTGTATGACATTGCCTGTTAAGCAGTTGTCTTTGGTGTATGGCATTGTCTGTTAAGCAGTTGTCTTTGGTGTATGGCATTGTCTGTTAAGCAGTTGTCTTTGGTGTATGGCATTGCCTGTTAAGCAGTTGTCTTTGGTGTATGGCATTGCCTGTTAAGTAGTTGTCTTTGGTGTAAGGCGTTGTCTGTTAAGCAGTTGTCTTTGGTGTCTGGTAGTGTCTGTTAAGCAGTTGTCTTTGGTAGATGGCTTTTTCTGTTAAGCAGTTGTCTTTGGTGTAAGGCGTTGTCTGTTAAGCAGTTGTCTTTGGTGTATGGCATTGTCTGTTAAGCAGTTGTCTTTGGTGTATAGCATTGCCTGTTAAGCAGTTATCTTTGGTGTATGGTGTTGCCTGTTAAGCAGTTTTCTTTGGTGTATGGCATTGTCTGTTAAGCAGTTGTCTTTGGTGTATGGCATTGCCTGTCAAGCAGTTGTCTTTAGTGTATGGCATTGCCTGTTAAGCAGTTGTCTTTGGTGTATCGCATTGTCTGTTAAGCAGTTGTCTTTGGTGTATGGCATTGACTGTTAAGCAGTTGTCTTTGGTGTATGGTGTTGCCTGTTAAGCAGTTGTCTTTGGTGTATGGCATTGTCTGTTAAGCAGTTGTCTTTGGTGTATGGCATTGCCTGTCAAGCAGTTGTCTTTAGTGTATGGCATTGCCTGTTAAGCAGTTGTCTTTGGTGTATCGCATTGTCTGTTAAGCAGTTGTCTTTGGTGTATGGCATTGCCTGTTAAGCAGTTGTCTTTGGTGTATGGCATTGACTGTTAAGCAGTTGTCTTTGGTGTATGGCATTGCCTGTTAAGAAGTTGTCTTTGGTGTATGGCATTGCCTGTTTAGCAGTTGTCTTTGGTGTATGGTGTTGCCTGTTAAGCAGTTTCTTTGGTGTATGGCATTGTCTGTTAAGCAGTTTTCTTTGGTGTATGGCAGTGTCTGTTAAGCAGTTGTCTTTGGTGTATGGCATTGTCTGTTAAGCAGTTGTCTTTGGTGTATGGCAGTGTCTGTTATGCAGTTGTCTTTGGTGTATGGCATTGCCTGTCAAGCAGTTGTCTTTAGTGTATGGCATTGCCTGTTAAGCAGTTGTATTTGGTGTATGGCATTGTCTGTTAAGCAGTTGTCTTTGGTGTCTGGTAGTGTCTGTTAAGCAGTTGTCTTTGGTGTATGGCAGTGCCTGTTAAGCAGTTGTATTTGGTGTATGGCATTGTCTGTTAAGCAGTTGTCTTTGGTGTCTGGTAGTGTCTGTTAAGCAGTTGTCTTTGGTGTATAGCATTGCCTGTTAAGCAGTTATCTTTGGTGTATGGTGTTGCCTGTTAAGCAGTTTTCTTTGGTGTATGGCATTGTCTGTTAAGCAGTTGTCTTTGGTGTATGGCATTGCCTGTCAAGCAGTTGTCTTTAGTGTATGGCATTGCCTGTTAAGCAGTTGTCTTTGGTGTATGGCATTGTCTGTTAAGCAGTTGTCTTTGGTGTATGGCATTGCCTGTTAAGCAGTTGTCTTTGGTGTATGGCATTGACTGTTAAGCAGTTGTCTTTGGTGTATGGCATTGCCTGTTAAGAAGTTGTCTTTGGTGTATGGCATTGCCTGTTTAGCAGTTGTCTTTGGTGTATGTTGTTGCCTGTTAAGCAGTTTCTTTGGTGTATGGCATTGTCTGTTAAGCAGTTGTCTTTGGTGTATGGCATTGTCTGTTAAGCAGTTGTCTTTGGTGTATGGCAGTGTCTGTTATGCAGTTGTCTTTGGTGTATGGCATTGCCTGTCAAGCAGTTGTCTTTAGTGTATGGCATTGCCTGTTAAGCAGTTGTATTTGGTGTATGGCATTCTCTGTTAAGCAGTTGTATTTGGTGTATACCACTGTCTGTTGAGAAGTTGTCTTTAGTGTATGGCATTGCCTGTTAAGCAGTTGTCTTTGGTGTATTGCATTGCCTGTTAAGCAGTTGTCTTTGGTGTATGGCATTGTCTGTTAAGAACTTGTCTTTAGTCTATGGCAGTGTATGTTAAGCAGTGGTCTTTGGTGTACGGCGTTGACTGTTAAACAGTTTTCTTTGGTGTATGGCGTTGTATGTTAAGTAGTTGTCTTTGGTGTATGGCATTCCCTGTTAAGCAGTTGTCTTTAGTGTATGGCATTGCCTGTTAAGCAGTTGTCTTTGGTGTATGGCATTGCCTGTCAAGCAGTTGTCTTTAGTGTATGGCATTGCCTGTTAAGCAGTTGTCTTTGGTGTATCGCATTGTCTGTTAAGCAGTTGTCTTTGGTGTATGGCATTGACTGTTAAGCAGTTGTCTTTGGTGTATGGTGTTGCCTGTTAAGCAGTTGTCTTTGGTGTATGGCATTGTCTGTTAAGCAGTTGTCTTTGGTGTATGGCATTGCCTGTCAAGCAGTTGTCTTTAGTGTATGGCATTGCCTGTTAAGCAGTTGTCTTTGGTGTATCGCATTGTCTGTTAAGCAGTTGTCTTTGGTGTATGGCATTGCCTGTTAAGCAGTTGTCTTTGGTGTATGGCATTGACTGTTAAGCAGTTGTCTTTGGTGTATGGCATTGCCTGTTAAGAAGTTGTCTTTGGTGTATGGCATTGCCTGTTTAGCAGTTGTCTTTGGTGTATGGTGTTGCCTGTTAAGCAGTTTCTTTGGTGTATGGCATTGTCTGTTAAGCAGTTTTCTTTGGTGTATGGCAGTGTCTGTTAAGCAGTTGTCTTTGGTGTATGGCATTGTCTGTTAAGCAGTTGTCTTTGGTGTATGGCAGTGTCTGTTATGCAGTTGTCTTTGGTGTATGGCATTGCCTGTCAAGCAGTTGTCTTTAGTGTATGGCATTGCCTGTTAAGCAGTTGTATTTGGTGTATGGCATTGTCTGTTAAGCAGTTGTCTTTGGTGTCTGGTAGTGTCTGTTAAGCAGTTGTCTTTGGTGTATGGCAGTGCCTGTTAAGCAGTTGTATTTGGTGTATGGCATTGTCTGTTAAGCAGTTGTCTTTGGTGTCTGGTAGTGTCTGTTAAGCAGTTGTCTTTGGTGTATAGCATTGCCTGTTAAGCAGTTATCTTTGGTGTATGGTGTTGCCTGTTAAGCAGTTTTCTTTGGTGTATGGCATTGTCTGTTAAGCAGTTGTCTTTGGTGTATGGCATTGCCTGTCAAGCAGTTGTCTTTAGTGTATGGCATTGCCTGTTAAGCAGTTGTCTTTGGTGTATGGCATTGTCTGTTAAGCAGTTGTCTTTGGTGTATGGCATTGCCTGTTAAGCAGTTGTCTTTGGTGTATGGCATTGACTGTTAAGCAGTTGTCTTTGGTGTATGGCATTGCCTGTTAAGAAGTTGTCTTTGGTGTATGGCATTGCCTGTTTAGCAGTTGTCTTTGGTGTATGTTGTTGCCTGTTAAGCAGTTTCTTTGGTGTATGGCATTGTCTGTTAAGCAGTTGTCTTTGGTGTATGGCATTGTCTGTTAAGCAGTTGTCTTTGGTGTATGGCAGTGTCTGTTATGCAGTTGTCTTTGGTGTATGGCATTGCCTGTCAAGCAGTTGTCTTTAGTGTATGGCATTGCCTGTTAAGCAGTTGTATTTGGTGTATGGCATTCTCTGTTAAGCAGTTGTATTTGGTGTATAGCACTGTCTGTTGAGAAGTTGTCTTTAGTGTATGGCATTGCCTGTTAAGCAGTTGTCTTTGGTGTATTGCATTGCCTGTTAAGCAGTTGTCTTTGGTGTATGGCATTGTCTGTTAAGAACTTGTCTTTAGTCTATGGCAGTGTATGTTAAGCAGTGGTCTTTGGTGTACGGCGTTGACTGTTAAACAGTTTTCTTTGGTGTATGGCGTTGTATGTTAAGTAGTTGTCTTTGGTGTATGGCATTCCCTGTTAAGCAGTTGTCTTTAGTGTATGGCATTGCCTGTTAAGCAGTTATCTTTGGTGTATGGCATTGCCTCTTAAGCAGTTGTCTTTAGTGTATGGCAAAGTCTGTTACACAGTTGTCTTTGGTGTATGGCAAAGTCTGTTACACAGTTGTCTTTGGTGTATGGCATTGTCTGTTAAGCAGTTGTCTTTAGTGTATGGCATTGCCTGTTAAGCATTTGTCTTTGGTGTATGGCATTGCCTGTTAAGCAGTTGTCTTTGGTGTATGGCATTGTCTGTTAAGCAGTTGTCTTTGGTGTATGGCATTGTCTGCTAAGCAGTTGTCTTTGGTGTATGGCGTTGCCTGTTAAGCAGTTGTCTTTGGTGTATGGCAGTGTCTGTTAAGCAGTTGTCTTTGGTTTATGGTGTTGCCTGTTAAGCAGTTTTCTTTGGTGTATGGCATTGTCTGTTAAGCAGTTGTCTTTGGTGTATGGCATAGCCTGTCAAGAAGTTGTCTTTAGTGTATGGAACTGCCTGTTAAGCAGTTGTATTTGGTGTATGGCATTGCCTGTAAAGCAGTTGCCTTTGGTGTATGGCATTGCCTGTTAAGTAGTAGTCTTTGGTGTATGGCATTGTCTGTTAAGCAGTTGTCTTTGGTGTATGGCATTGTCTGTTAAGCAGTTGTCTTTGGTGTATGGCACTGTCTGTTAAGCAGTTGTCTTTGGTGTATGGCATTGTCTGTTAAGCAGTTGTCTTTGGTGTATTGCATTGTCTATTAAGCAGTTGTCTTTGGTGTATGGCACTGTCTGTTAAGCAGCTGTCTTTGGTGTATGGCATTGCTTGTTAAGCAGTTGTCCTTAGTGTATGGCATTATCTGTTAAGCAGTTGTCTTTGGTGTATGGCATTGCCTGTTAAGCAGTTGTCTTTGGTGTATGGCACTGTCTGTTAAGCAGTTGTCTTTGGTGTATGGCATTCTCTGTTAAGCAGTTGTCTTTGGTGTATTTCAGTGTCTGATAAACAGTTGACTTTGGTGTATGGCAATGCCTTTTAAGCAGTTGTCTTTGGTGTTTGGCAGTGTCTATTACGCAGTTGTCTTTGGTGTATGGCATTGTCTGTTAAGCAGTTGTCTTTGGTGTATGGCATTGTCTGTTAAGCAGTTGTCTTTGGGGTATGGCATTTTCTGTTAAGCAGTTGTCTTTGGTGTATGGCATAGTCTGTTAAGCAGTTGTCTGTGGTGTATAGCATTGTCTGTTAAGCAGTTGTCTTTGTTGTATGGCATTGCCTGTTAAGCAGTTGTCTTTGGTGTATGGCATTGCCTGTTAAGCAGTTGTCTTTGGTGTATGGCATTGTCTGTTAAGCAGTTGTCTTTGGTGTATGGCATTGTCTTTTAAGCAGTTGTCTTTAGTGTGTGGCAATGCCTGTTAAGCAGTTGTCTTTAGTGTATGGCATTGTCTGTTATGCAGTTGTCTTTGGTGCATGGCATTGTCTGTTAAGCAGTTGTCTTTAGTGTATGGCAGTGTCTGTTAAGCAGTTGTCTTTGGTGTATGGCAGTGTCTGTTAAGCAGTTGTCTTTGGTGTATGGCGTTGTCTGTTAAGCAGTTGTCTTTGGTGTATGGCGTTGTCTGTTAAGCAGTTGTACTTGGTGTATGGCATTGTCTGTTAAGCAGTTCTCCTTGGTGTATGGCGTTGTCTGTTATGCAGTTGTCTTTGATGCATGGAATTGTCTGTTAAGCAGTTGTCTTTAGTGTATGGCATTGCCTGTTAAGCAGTTGTCTTTGGTGTATGGCATTGTCTGTTAAGCAGTTCTCCTTGGTGTATGGCATTGTCTGTTAAGCAGTTGTCTTTGGTGTATGGCGTTGTCTGTTAAGCAGTTGTCTTTGGTGTATGGCGTTGTCTGTCAAGCAGTTGTCCTTGGTGTATGGCATTGTCTGTTATGCAGTTGTCTTTGGTGCATGGTATTGTCTGTTAAGCAGTTGTCTTTAGTGTATGGCAATGCCTGTTAAGCAGTTGTCTTTAGTGTATGGCATTGTCTGTTATGCAGTTGTCTTTGGTGCATGGCATTGTCTGTTAAGCAGTTGTCTTTAGTGTATGGCAGTGTCTGTTAAGCAGTTGTCTTTGGTGTATGGCATTGCCTGTTAAGCAGTTGTCTTTGGTGTATGGCATTGTCTGTTAAGCAGTTCTCCTTGGTGTATGGCATTGTCTGTTATGCCGTTGTCTTTGGTGCATGGCATTGTCTGTTAAGCAGTTGTCTTTGGTGTATGGCATTGACTGTTAAGCAGTTGTCTTTGGTGTATGGCATTGCCTGTTAAGCAGTTGTCTCTGGTAAATGTTCTTTTTTGTTAAGCAGTTGTCTTTGGTGTATCGCATTGCCTGTTAAGCAGTTGTCTTTGGTGTATGGCATTACCTCTTAATCAGTTGTCTTTGGTATATGGCATTGCCTGTTAAGCAGTTGTCTTTGGTGTAATGCGTTGTCTGTTAAGCAGTTGTCTTTGGTGTATGGCATTGTCTGTTAAGCAGTTGTCTTTGGTATATGGCATTGTCTGTTAAGCAGTTGTCTTTAGTGTATGTCATTGTCTGTTAAGCAGTTGTCTTTGGTGTATGGCGTTGTCTGTTAAGCAGTTGTCTTTGGTGTATGGCATTGTCTGTTAAGCAGTTGTCCTTGGTGTATGGCATTGTCTGTTATGCAGTTGTCTTTGGTGCATGGCATTGTCTGTTAAGCAGTTGTCTTTAGTGTATGGCAATGCCTGTTAAGCAGTTGTCTTTAGTGTATGGCATTGTCTGTTATGCAGTTGTCTTTGGTGCATGGCATTGTCTGTTAAGCAGTTGTCTTTAGTGTATGGCAGTGTCTGTTAAGCAGTTGTCTTTGGTGTATGGCAGTGTCTGTTAAGCAGTTGTCTTTGGTGTATGGCGTTGTCTGTTAAGCAGTTGTCTTTGGTGTATGGCGTTGTCTGTTAAGCAGTTGTACTTGGTGTATGGCATTGTCTGTTAAGCAGTTCTCCTTGGTGTATGGCGTTGTCTGTTATGCAGTTGTCTTTGGTGCATGGCATTGTCTGTTAAGCAGTTGTCTTTAGTGTATGGCATTGCCTGTTAAGCAGTTGTCTTTGGTGTATGGCATTGTCTGTTAAGCAGTTCTCCTTGGTGTATGGCATTGTCTGTTAAGCAGTTGTCTTTGGTGTATGGCGTTGTCTGTTAAGCAGTTGTCTTTGGTGTATGGCGTTGTCTGTCAAGCAGTTGTCTTTGGTGTATGGCATTGTCTGTTATGCAGTTGTCTTTGGTGCATGGCATTGTCTGTTAAGCAGTTGTCTTTGGTGTATGGCAGTGTCTGTTTAGCAGTTGTCTTTGGTGTATGGCGTTGTCTGTTAAGCAGTTGTCTTTGGTGTATGGCATTGCCTGTTAAGCAGTTGTCTTTGGTGTATAGCATTGCCTGTTAAGTAGTTGTCTTTGGTGTATGGCATTGCCTGTTAAGAAGTTGTCTTTGGTGTATGGCATTGCCTGTTTAGCAGTTTTCTTTGGTGTATGGCAGTGTCTGTTAAGCAGTTTTCTTTGGTGTATGGCATTGTCTGTTAAGCAGTTGTCTTTGGTGTATGGCATTGCCTGTCAAGCAGCTGTCTTTAGTGTATGGCACTGCCTGTTAAGCAGTTGTCTTTGGTGTATGGCAGTGTCTGTTAAGCAGTTGTCTTTGGTGTATGGCAGTGTCTGTTTAGCAGTTGTCTTTGGTGTATGGCGTTGTCTGTTAAGCAGTTGTCTTTGGTGTATGGCATTGCCTGTTGAGCAGTTGTCTTTGGTATATGGCTTTTTCTGTTAAGAAGTTGTCTTTGGTGTATTGCATTGCCTGTTAAGCAGTTGTCTTCGGTGTATGACATTGCCTGTTAAGCAGCTGTCTTTGGTGTAAGGCGTTGTCTGTTAAGCAGTTGTCTTTGGTGTATGGCATTGCCTGTTAAGCAGTTGTCTTTGGTGTATGGCATTGCCTGTTAAGCAGTTGTCTTTGGTGTATGGCATTGTCTGTTAAGCAGTTGTCTTTGGTGTTTGACATTGTCTGTTAAGCAGTTGTCTTTGGTGTATGGCATTGTCTGTTAAGCAGTGGTCTTTGGTGTATGGCATTGCCTGTTAAGCAGTTGTCTTTGGTGTATGGCATTGCCTGTTAAGTAGTAGTCTTTGGTGTCTGGTAGTGTCTGTTAAGCAGTTGTCTTTGGTGTACAGCATTGCCTGTTAAGCAGTTGTCTTTGGTGTATGCTGTTGCCTGTTAAGCAGTTTTCTTTGGTGTATGGCATTGTCTGTTAAGCAGTTGTCTTTGGTGTATGGCATTGCCTGTCAAGCAGTTGTCTTTGGTGTATGGCAATGTCTGTTAAGCAGTTGTGTTTGGTGTATGGCATTGCCTGTTAAGCAGTTGTCTTTGGTATATGGCTTTTTCTGTTAAGCAGTTGTCTTTGGTGTATTGCATTGCCTGTTAAGCAGTTGTCTTCGGTGTATGACATTGCCTGTTAAGCAGTTGTCTTTGGTGTAAGGCGTTGTCTGTTAAGCAGTTGTCTTTGGTGTATGGCATTGCCTGTTAAGCAGTTGTCTTTGGTGTATGGCAATGTCTGTTAAGCAGTTGTGTTTGGTGTATGGCATTGCCTGTTAAGCAGTTGTCTTTGGTATATGGCTTTTTCTGTTAAGCAGTTGTCTTTGGTGTATTGCATTGCCTGTTAAGCAGTTGTCTTCGGTGTATGACATTGCCTGTTAAGCAGTTGTCTTTGGTGTAAGGCGTTGTCTGTTAAGCAGTTGTCTTTGGTGTATGGCATTGTCTGTTAAGCAGTTGCCTTTGGTGTATGGCATTGCCTGTTAAGCAGTTGTCTTTGGTGTATGGCATTGCCTGATAAGTAGTAGTCTTTGGTGTCTGGTAGTGTCTGTTAAGCAGTTGTCTCTGGTATATGGCTTTTTCTGTTAAGCAGTTGTCTTTGGTGTATGGCATTGTCTGTTAAGCAGTTGTCTTTGGTGCATGGCGTTGTCTTTTAAGCAGTTGTCTTTGGTGTATGGCATTGCCTGTTAAGCTGTTGTCTTCGGTGTATGACATTGCCTGTTAAGCAGTTGTCTTTGGTGTATGGCATTGTCTGTTAAGCAGTTGTCTTTGGTGTTTGGCATTGTCTGTTAAGCAGTTGTCTTTGGTGTTTGGTAGTGTCTGTTAAGCAGTTGTCTTTGGTGTATAGCATTGCCTGTTAAGCAGTTGTCTTTGGTGTATGGTGTTGCCTGTTAAGCAGTTTTCTTTGGTGTATGGCATTGTCTGTTAAGCAGTTGTCTTTGGTGTATGGCAGTGTCTGTTAAGCAGTTGTCTTTAGTTTATGGCATTGCCTGATAAGCAGTTGTCTTTGGTGTATGGCATTGCCAGTTAAGCAGTTGTCTTTGGTGTATGGCATTGTCTGTTAAGCACTTGTCTTTGGTGTATGGCATTGCCTGTTCAGCAGTTGTCTTTGGTGTATGGCAGTGACTGTTAAGCAGTTGTCTTTGGTGTATGGCATTGCCTGTTAAGCAGTTGTCTTTGGTATATGGCATTGCCTGTTAAGCAGTTGTCTTTGGTGTATGGCATTGTCTGTTAAGCAGCTGTCTTTGGTGTATGGTGTTGCCTGTTAAGCAGTTGTCTTTGGTGTATGGAGTTGTCTGTTAAGCAGTTGTCTTTGGTGTATGGCATAGCCTGTCAAGCAGCTGTCTTTAGTGTATGGCACTGCCTGTTAAGCAGTTGTCTTTGGTGTATGGCAGTGTCTGTTAAGCAGTTGTCTTTGGTGTATGGCAGTGTCTGTTAAGCAGTTGTCTTTGGTGTATGGCGTTGTCTGTTAAGCAGTTGTCTTTGGTGTATGGCATTGCCTGTTAAGCAGTTGTCTTTGGTATATGGCTTTTTCTTTTAAGCAGTTGTCTTTGGTGTATGGCGTTGCCTGTCAAGCAGCTGTCTTTAGTGTATGGCACTGCCTGTTAAGCAGTTGTCTTTGGTGTATGGCAGTGTCTGTTAAGCAGTTGTCTTTGGTGTATGGCAGTGTCTGTTAAGCAGTTGTCTTTGGTGTATGGCGTTGTCTGTTAAGCAGTTGTCTTTGGTGTATGGCATTGCCTGTTAAGCAGTTGTCTTTGGTATATGGCTTTTTCTGTTAAGCAGTTGTCTTTGGTGTATGGCATTGTCTGTTAAGCAGTTGTCTTTGGTGTATGGCATTGCCTGTTAAGCAGTTGTCTTTGGTATATGGCTTATTCTGTTAAGCAGTTGTCTTTGGTCTATTGCATTGCCTGTTAAGCTGTTGTCTTCGGTGTATGACATTGCCTGTTAAGTAGTAGTCTTTGGTGTCTGGTAGTGTCTGTTAAGCAGTTGTCTTTGGTGTATAGCATTGCCTGTTAAGCAGTTGTCTTTGGTGTATGGCATTGTCTGTTAAGCAGTTGTCTTTGGTGTATGGCATTGCCTGTTAAGCAGTTGTCTTTGGTGTATAGCATTGCCTGTTAAGTAGTTGTCTTTGGTGTATGGCATTGCCTGTTAAGAAGTTGTCTTTGGTGTATGGCATTGCCTGTTTAGCAGTTTTCTTTGGTGTATGGCAGTGTCTGTTAAGCAGTTTTCTTTGGTGTATGGCATTGTCTGTTAAGCAGTTGTCTTTGGTGTATGGCATTGCCTGTCAAGCAGCTGTCTTTAGTGTATGGCACTGCCTGTTAAGCAGTTGTCTTTGGTGTAAGGCGTTGTCTGTTAAGCAGTTGTCTTTGGTGTTTGGCATTGTCTGTTAAGCAGTTGTCTTTGGTGTATGGCAGTGTCTGTTAAGCAGTTGTCTTTGGTGTTTGGCATTGCCTGTTAAGCAGTTGTCTTTGGTGTGTGGCATTGTCTGCTAAGCAGTTGTCTTTAGTGTATGGCATTGTCTGTTAAGCAGTTGTCTTTGGTGTATGGCAGTGTCTGTTAAGCAGTTGTCTTTGGTGTTTGGCATTGCCTGTTAAGCAGTTGTCTTTGGTGTGTGGCATTGTCTGCTAAGCAGTTGTCTTTGGTGTATGGCGTTACCTGTTAAGCAGTTGTCTTTGGTGTATGGCAGTGTCTGTTAAGCAGTTGTCTTTGGTGTATGGTGTTGCCTGTTAAGCAGTTTTCTTTGGTGTATGGCATTGTCTGTTAAGCAGTTGTCTTTGGTGTATGGTATAGCCTGTCAAGCAGCTGTCTTTAGTGTATGGCACTGCCTGTTAAGCAGTTGTCTTTGGTGTATGGCAGTGTCTGTTAAGCAGTTGTCTTTGGTGTATGGCATTGTCTGTTAAGCAGTTGTCTTTGGTGTATGGCAGTGTCTGTTAAGCAGTTGTCTTTGGTGTATGGCAGTGTCTGTTAAGCAGTTGTCTTTGGTGTATGGCGTTGTCTGTTAAGCAGTTGTCTTTGGTGTATGGCGTTGTCTGTTAAGCAGTTGTCTTTGGTGTATGGCATTGCCTGTTAAGCAGTTGTCTTTGGTATATGGCTTTTTCTGTTAAGCAGTTGTCTTTGGTGTATGGCATTGTCTGCTAAGCAGTTGTCTTTGGTGTATGGCATTGTCTGTTAAGCAGTTGTCTTTGGTGTATGACATTGCCTGTTAAACAGTTGTCTTTGGTGTATGACATTGCCTGTTAAGCAGTTGTCTTTGGTATATGGCTTTTTCTGTTAAGCAGTTGTCTTTGGTGTATGGCATTGTCTGCTAAGCAGTTGTCTTTGGTGTATGGCATTGTCTGTTAAGCAGTTGTCTTTGGTGTATGACATTGCCTGTTAAGCAGTTGTCTTTGGTGTATGGCATTGTCTGTTAAGCAGTTGTCTTTGGTGTATGGCATTGCCTGTTAAGCAGTTGTCTTTGGTGTATGGCATTGCCTGTTAAGCAGTTGTCTTTGGTATATGGCTTTTTCTGTTAAGCAGTTGTCTTTGGTGTATTGCATTGCCTGTTAAGCAGTTGTCTTCGGTGTATGACATTGCCTGTTAAGCAGTTGTCTTTGGTGTAAGGCGTTGTCTGTTAAGCAGTTGTCTTTGGTGTATTGCATTGCCTGTTAAGCAGTTGTCTTCGGTGTATGGCATTGCCTGTTAAGCAGTTGTCTTTGGTATATGTCTTTTTCTGTTAAGCAGTTGTCTTTGGTGTATGGCATTGTCTGCTAAGCAGTTGTCTTTGGTGTCTGGCATTGTCTGTTAAGCAGTTGTCTTTGGTGTATCACATTGCCTGTTAAACAGTTGTCTTTGGTGTATGGCATTGCCTGTTAAGCAGTTGTCTTTGGTATATGGCTTTTTCTGTTAAGCAGTTGTCTTTGGTGTATGGCATTGTCTGCTAAGCAGTTGTCTTTGGTGTATGGCATTGTCTGTTAAGCAGTTGTCTTTGGTGTATGACATTGCCTGTTAAGCAGTTGTCTTTGGTGTATGGCATTGTCTGTTAAGCAGTTGTCTTTGGTGTATGGCATTGCCTGTTAAGCAGTTGTCTTTAGTGTATGGCATTGCCTGTTAAGCAGTTGTCTTTGGTATATGGCTTTTTCTGTTAAGCAGTTGTCTTTGGTGTATTGCATTGCCTGTTAAGCAGTTGTCTTCGGTGTATGACATTGCCTGTTAAGCAGTTGTCTTTGGTGTAAGGCGTTGTCTGTTAAGCAGTTGTCTTTGGTGTATTGCATTGCCTGTTAAGCAGTTGTCTTCGGTGTATTACATTGCCTGTTAAGCAGTTGTCTTTGGTGTATTGCATTGCCTGTTAAGCAGTTGTCTTCGGTGTATGACATTGCCTGTTAAGCAGTTGTCTTTGGTGTAAGGCGTTGTCTGTTAAGCAGTTGTCTTTGGTGTATTGCATTGCCTGTTAAGCAGTTGTCTTCGGTGTATGGCATTGCCTGTTAAGCAGTTGTCTTTGGTATATGGCTTTTTCTGTTAAGCAGTTGTCTTTGGTGTATGGCATTGTCTGCTACGCAGTTGTCTTTGGTGTATGGCATTGTCTGTTAAGCAGTTGTCTTTGGTGTATTACATTGCCTGTTAAACAGTTGTCTTTGGTGTATGGCATTGCCTGTTAAGCAGTTGTCTTTGGTATATGGCTTTTTCTGTTAAGCAGTTGTCTTTGGTGTATGGCATTGTCTGCTAAGCAGTTGTCTTTGGTGTATGGCATTGTCTGTTAAGCAGTTGTCTTTGGTGTATGACATTGCCTGTTAAGCAGTTGTCTTTGGTGTATGGCATTGTCTGTTAAGCAGTTGTCTTTGGTGTATGGCATAGCCTGTCAAGCAGCTGTCTTTAGTGTATGGCACTGCCTGTTAAGCAGTTGTCTTTGGTGTATGGCAGTGTCTGTTAAGCAGTTGTCTTTGGTGTATGGCAGTGTCTGTTAAGCAGTTGTCTTTGGTGTATGGCGTTGTCTGTTAAGCAGTTGTCTTTGGTGTATGGCATTGCCTGTTAAGCAGTTGTCTTTGGTATATGGCTTTTTCTGTTAAGCAGTTGTCTTTGGTGTATGGCGTTGCCTGTCAAGCAGCTGTCTTTAGTGTATGGCACTGCCTGTTAAGCAGTTGTCTTTGGTGTATGGCAGTGTCTGTTAAGCAGTTGTCTTTGGTGTATGGCAGCGTCTGTTAAGCAGTTGTCTTTGGTGTATGGCGTTGTCTGTTAAGCAGTTGTCTTTGGTGTATGGCATTGCCTGTTAAGCAGTTGTCTTTGGTATATGGCTTTTTCTGTTAAGCAGTTGTCTTTGGTGTATGGCATTGTCTGTTAAGCAGTTGTCTTTGGTGTATGGCATTGCCTGTTAAGCAGTTGTCTTTGGTATATGGCTTATTCTGTTAAGCAGTTGTCTTTGGTCTATTGCATTGCCTGTTAAGCTGTTGTCTTCGGTGTATGACATTGCCTGTTAAGTAGTAGTCTTTGGTGTCTGGTAGTGTCTGTTAAGCAGTTGTCTTTGGTGTATAGCATTGCCTGTTAAGCAGTTGTCTTTGGTGTATGGCATTGTCTGTTAAGCAGTTGTCTTTGGTGTATGGCATTGCCTGTTAAGCAGTTGTCTTTGGTGTATAGCATTGCCTGTTAAGTAGTTGTCTTTGGTGTATGGCATTGCCTGTTAAGAAGTTGTCTTGGTGTATGGCATTGCCTGTTTAGCAGTTTTCTTTGGTGTATGGCAGTGTCTGTTAAGCAGTTTTCTTTGGTGTATGGCATTGTCTGTTAAGCAGTTGTCTTTGGTGTATGGCATTGCCTGTCAAGCAGCTGTCTTTAGTGTATGGCACTGCCTGTTAAGCAGTTGTCTTTGGTGTAAGGCGTTGTCTGTTAAGCAGTTGTCTTTGGTGTTTGGCATTGTCTGTTAAGCAGTTGTCTTCGGTGTATGGCATTGCCTGTTAAGTAGTAGTCTTTGGTGTCTGGTAGTGTCTGTTAAGCAGTTGTCTTTGGTGTATAGCATTGCCTGTTAAGCAGTTGTCTTTGGTGTATGGCATTGTCTGTTAAGCAGTTGTCTTTGGTGTATGGCATTGCCTGTTAAGCAGTTGTCTTTGGTGTATAGCATTGGCTGTTAAGTAGTTGTCTTTGGTGTATGGCATTGCCTGTTAAGAAGTTATCTTTGGTGTATGGTGTTGCCTGTTAAGCAGTTTTCTTTGGTGTATGGCATTGTCTGTTAAGCAGTTGTCTTTGGTGTATGGCATTGCCTGTCAAGCAGTTGTCTTTAGTGTATGGCATTGCCTGTTAAGCAGTTGTCTTTGGTGTATCGCATTGTCTGTTAAGCAGTTGTCTTTGGTGTATGGCATTGACTGTTAAGCAGTTGTCTTTGGTGTATGGTGTTGCCTGTTAAGCAGTTGTCTTTTGTGTATGGCATTGTCTGTTAAGCAGTTGTCTTTGGTGTATGGCATTGCCTGTCAAGTAGCTGTCTTTAGTGTATGGCACTGCCTGTTAAGCAGTTGTCTTTGGTGTATGGCAGTGTCTGTTAAGCAGTTGTCTTTGGTGTATGGCAGTGTCTGTTTAGCAGTTGTCTTTGGTGTATGGCGTTGTCTGTTAAGCAGTTGTCTTTGGTGTATGGCATTGCCTGTTGAGCAGTTGTCTTTGGTATATGGCTTTTTCTGTTAAGCAATTGTCTTTGGTGTATTGCATTGCCTGTTAAGCAGTTGTCTTCGGTGTATGACATTGCCTGTTAAGCAGCTGTCTTTGGTGTAAGGCGTTGTCTGTTAAGCAGTTGTCTTTGGTGTATGGCATTGCCTGTTAAGCAGTTGTCTTTGGTGTATGGCATTGCCTGTTAAGCAGTTGTCTTTGGTGTATGGCATTGTCTGTTAAGCAGTTGTCTTTGGTGTTTGACATTGTCTGTTAAGCAGTTGTCTTTGGTGTATGGCATTGTCTGTTAAGCAGTGGTCTTTGGTGTATGGCATTGCCTGTTAAGCAGTTGTCTTTGGTGTATGGCATTGCCTGTTAAGTAGTAGTCTTTGGTGTCTGGTAGTGTCTGTTAAGCAGTTGTCTTTGGTGTATGCTGTTGCCTGTTAAGCAGTTTTCTTTGGTGTATGGCATTGTCTGTTAAGCAGTTGTCTTTTGTGTATGGCATTGCCTGTCAAGCAGTTGTATTTGGTGTATGGCATTGCCTGTTAAGCAGTTGTCTTTGGTGTATGGCAATGTCTGTTAAGCAGTTGTGTTTGGTGTATGGCATTGCCTGTTAAGCAGTTGTCTTTGGTATATGGCTTTTTCTGTTAAGCAGTTGTCTTTGGTGTATTGCATTGCCTGTTAAGCAGTTGTCTTCGGTGTATGACATTTCCTGTTAAGCAGTTGTCTTTGGTGTAAGGCGTTGTCTGTTAAGCAGTTGTCTTTGGTGTATGGCATTGTCTGTTAAGCAGTTGTCTTTGGTGTATGGCATTGCCTGTTAACCAGTTGTCTTTGGTGTATGGCATTGCCTGATAAGTAGTAGTCTTTGGTGTCTGGTAGTGTCTGTTAAGCAGTTGTCTCTGGTATATGGCTTTTTCTGTTAAGCAGTTGTCTTTGGTGTATGGCATTGTCTGTTAAGCAGTTGTCTTTGGTGCATGGCGTTGTCTGTTAAGCAGTTGTCTTTGGTGTATGGCATGGCCTGTTAAGCTGTTGTCTTCGGTGTATGACATTGCCTGTTAAGCAGTTGTCTTTGGTGTATGGCATTGTCTGCTAAGCAGTTGTCTTTGGTGTTTGGCATTGTCTGTTAAGCAGTTGTCTTTGGTGTTTGGTAGTGTCTGTTAAGCAGTTGTCTTTGGTGTATAGCATTGCCTGTTAAGCAGTTGTCTTTGGTGTATTGTGTTGCCTGTTAAGCAGTTTTCTTTGGTGTATGGCATTGTCTGTTAAGCAGTTGTCTTTGGTGTATGGCAGTGTCTGTTAAGCAGTTGTCTTTGGTGTATGGCATTGCCTGTTAAGCAGTTGTCTTTGGTGTATGGCATTGCCAGTTAAGCAGTTGTCTTTGGTGTATGGCATTGTCTGTTAAGCAGTTGTCTTTGGTGTATGGCATTGCCTGTTAAGCAGTTGTCTTTGGTGTATGGCAGTGACTGTTAAGCAGTTGTCTTTGGTGTATGGCATTGACTGTTAAGCAGTTGTCTTTGGTATATGGCATTGCCTGTTAAGCAGTTGTCTTTGGTGTATGGCATTGCCAGTTAAGCAGTTGTCTTTGGTGTATGGCATTGTCTGTTAAGCAGTTGTCTTTGGTGTATGGCATTGCCTGTTAAGCAGTTGTCTTTGGTGTATGGCAGTGACTGTTAAGCAGTTGTCTTTGGTGTATGGCATTGACTCTTAAGCAGTTGTCTTTGGTGTATGGCATTGTCTGTTAAGCAGTTGTCTTTGGTGTATGGTCTTGCCTGTTAAGCAGTTTTCTTTGGTGTATAGCATTGTCTGTTAAGCAGTTGTCTTTGGTGTATGGCATTGCCTGTCAAGCAGTTGTCTTTAGTGTATGGCATTGCCTGATAAGCAGTTGTGTTTGTTGTATGGCATTGCCTGTTAAGCAGTTGTCTTTGGTGTATGGCATTGCCTGTTAAGCAGTTGTTTTTGGTGTATGGCATTGCTTGTTAAGCAGTTGTCATTGGTGTATGGCATTGCCTGTTAAGCAGTTGTCTTTGGTGTATGGCATTGTCTGTTAAGCAGTTGTCTTTGGTGTATGGCATTGTCTGTTAAGCAGTTGTCTTTGGTGTATGGCATTGCCTGTTAAGCAGTTGTCTTTAATGTATGGCATTGCCTGTTAAGAATTTGTCTTTGGTGTATGGCATTGCCTGTTTAGCAGTTGTCTTTGGTGTATGGTGTTGCCTGTTAAGCAGTTTTCTTTGGTGTATGGCATTGTCTGTTAAGCAGTTGTCATTGGTGTATGGCATTGCCTGTCAAGCAGTTGTCTTTAGTGTATGGCATTGCCTGTTAAGCAGTTGTGTTTGGTGTATGGCATTGCCTGTTAAGCAGTTGTCTTTGGTGTATGGCATTGCCTGTTAAGCAGTTCTTTTTGGTGTATGGCATTGCCTGTTAAGCAGTTGTCATTGATGTATGGCATTGCCTGTTAAGCAGTTGTCTTTGGTGTATGGCATTGTCTGTTAAGCAGTTGTCTTTGGTGTATGGCATTGTCTGTTTAGCAGTTGTCTTTGGTGTATGGCATTGCCTGTTAAGCAGTTGTCTTTGGTGTATGGCATTGTCTGTTAAGCAGTTGTCTTTGGTGTATGGCATTGCCTGTTAAGCAGTTGTCTTTGGTGTGTGGCATTGTCTGCTAAGCAGTTGTCTTTGGTGTATGGCGTTACCTGTTAAGCAGTTGTCTTTGGTGTATGGCAGTGTCTGTTAAGCAGTTGTCTTTGGTGTATGGTGTTGCCTGTTAAGCAGTTTTCTTTGGTGTATGGCATTGTCTGTTAAGCAGTTGTCTTTAGTGTATGGCACTGCCTGTTAAGCAGTTGTCTTTGGTGTATGGCAGTGTCTGTTAAGCAGTTGTCTTTGGTGTATGGCAGTGTCTGTTAAGCAGTTGTCTTTGGTGTATGGCATTGTCTGTTAAGCAGTTGTCTTTGGTGTATGGCAGTGTCTGTTAAGCAGTTGTCTTTGGTGTATGGCAGTGTCTGTTAAGCAGTTGTCTTTGGTGTATGGCGTTGTCTGTTAAGCAGTTGTCTTTGGTGTATGGCGTTGTCTGTTAAGCAGTTGTCTTTGGTGTATGGCATTGCCTGTTAAGCAGTTGTCTTTGGTGTATGGCGTTGTCTGTTAAGCAGTTGTCTTTGGTGTATGGCATTGCCTGTTAAGCAGTTGTCTTTGGTATATGGCTTTTTCTGTTAAGCAGTTGTCTTTGGTGTATGGCATTGTCTGCTAAGCAGTTGTCTTTGGTGTATGGCATTGTCTGTTAAGCAGTTGTCTTTGGTGTATGACATTGCCTGTTAAACAGTTGTCTTTGGTGTATGGCATTGCCTGTTAAGCAGTTGTCTTTGGTATATGGCTTTTTCTGTTAAGCAGTTGTCTTTGGTGTATGGCATTGTCTGCTAAGCAGTTGTCTTTGGTGTATGGCATTGTCTGTTAAGCAGTTGTCTTTGGTGTATGACATTGCCTGTTAAGCAGTTGTCTTTGGTGTATGGCATTGTCTGTTAAGCAGTTGTCTTTGGTGTATGGCATTGCCTGTTAAGCAGTTGTCTTTGGTGTAAGGCGTTGTCTGTTAAGCAGTTGTCTTTGGTGTATTGCATTGCCTGTTAAGCAGTTGTCTTTGGTGTAAGGCGTTGTCTGTTAAGCAGTTGTCTTTGGTGTATTGCATTGCCTGTTAAGCAGTTGTCTTCGGTGTATGACATTGCCTGTTAAGCAGTTGTCTTTGGTGTATTGCATTGCCTGTTAAGCAGTTGTCTTCGGTGTATGACATTGCCTGTTAAGCAGTTGTCTTTGGTGTAAGGTGTTGTCTGTTAAGCAGTTGTCTTTGGTGTATTGCATTGCCTGTTAAGCAGTTGTCTTCGGTGTATGGCATTGCCTGTTAAGCAGTTGTCTTTGGTATATGGCTTTTTCTGTTAAGCAGTTGTCTTTGGTGTATGGCATTGTCTGCTAAGCAGTTGTCTTTGGTGTATGGCATTGTCTGTTAAGCAGTTGTCTTTGGTGTATGACATTGCCTGTTAAACAGTTGTCTTTGGTGTATGGCATTGCCTGTTAAGCAGTTGTCTTTGGTGTATGGCATTGCCTGTTAAGCAGTTGTCTTTGGTGTATGGCATTGCCTGTTAAGCAGTTGTCTTTGGTATATGGCTTTTTCTGTTAAGCAGTTGTCTTTGGTGTATTGCATTGCCTGTTAAGCAGTTGTCTTCGGTGTATGACATTGCCTGTTAAGCAGTTGTCTTTGGTGTAAGGCGTTGTCTGTTAAGCAGTTGTCTTTGGTGTATTGCATTGCCTGTTAAGCAGTTGTCTTCGGTGTATGACATTGCCTGTTAAGCAGTTGTCTTTGGTGTATGGCATTGTCTGTTAAGCAGTTGTCTTTGGTGTATGGCATTGTCTGTTAAGCAGTTGTCTTTGGTGTATGGCATTGCCTGTTAAGCAGTTGTCTTTGGTGTATGGCATTGCCTGTTAAGTAGTTGTCTTTGGTGTAAGGCGTTGTCTGTTAAGCAGTTGTCTTTGGTGTCTGGTAGTGTCTGTTAAGCAGTTGTCTTTGGTAGATGGCTTTTTCTGTTAAGCAGTTGTCTTTGGTGTAAGGCGTTGTCTGTTAAGCAGTTGTCTTTGGTGTATGGCATTGTCTGTTAAGCAGTTGTCTTTGGTGTATAGCATTGCCTGTTAAGCAGTTATCTTTGGTGTATGGTGTTGCCTGTTAAGCAGTTTTCTTTGGTGTATGGCATTGTCTGTTAAGCAGTTGTCTTTGGTGTATGGCATTGCCTGTCAAGCAGTTGTCTTTAGTGTATGGCATTGCCTGTTAAGCAGTTGTCTTTGGTGTATCGCATTGTCTGTTAAGCAGTTGTCTTTGGTGTATGGCATTGACTGTTAAGCAGTTGTCTTTGGTGTATGGTGTTGCCTGTTAAGCAGTTGTCTTTGGTGTATGGCATTGTCTGTTAAGCAGTTGTCTTTGGTGTATGGCATTGCCTGTCAAGCAGTTGTCTTTAGTGTATGGCATTGCCTGTTAAGCAGTTGTCTTTGGTGTATCGCATTGTCTGTTAAGCAGTTGTCTTTGGTGTATGGCATTGCCTGTTAAGCAGTTGTCTTTGGTGTATGGCATTGACTGTTAAGCAGTTGTCTTTGGTGTATGGCATTGCCTGTTAAGAAGTTGTCTTTGGTGTATGGCATTGCCTGTTTAGCAGTTGTCTTTGGTGTATGGTGTTGCCTGTTAAGCAGTTTCTTTGGTGTATGGCATTGTCTGTTAAGCAGTTTTCTTTGGTGTATGGCAGTGTCTGTTAAGCAGTTGTCTTTGGTGTATGGCATTGTCTGTTAAGCAGTTGTCTTTGGTGTATGGCAGTGTCTGTTATGCAGTTGTCTTTGGTGTATGGCATTGCCTGTCAAGCAGTTGTCTTTAGTGTATGGCATTGCCTGTTAAGCAGTTGTATTTGGTGTATGGCATTGTCTGTTAAGCAGTTGTCTTTGGTGTCTGGTAGTGTCTGTTAAGCAGTTGTCTTTGGTGTATGGCATTGTCTGTTAAGCAGTTGTCTTTGGTGTATGGCAGTGTCTGTTATGCAGTTGTCTTTGGTGTATGGCATTGCCTGTCAAGCAGTTGTCTTTAGTGTATGGCATTGCCTGTTAAGCAGTTGTATTTGGTGTATGGCATTGTCTGTTAAGCAGTTGTCTTTGGTGTCTGGTAGTGTCTGTTAAGCAGTTGTCTTTGGTGTATGGCAGTGCCTGTTAAGCAGTTGTATTTGGTGTATGGCATTGTCTGTTAAGCAGTTGTCTTTGGTGTCTGGTAGTGTCTGTTAAGCAGTTGTCTTTGGTGTATAGCATTGCCTGTTAAGCAGTTATCTTTGGTGTATGGTGTTGCCTGTTAAGCAGTTTTCTTTGGTGTATGGCATTGTCTGTTAAGCAGTTGTCTTTGGTGTATGGCATTGCCTGTCAAGCAGTTGTCTTTAGTGTATGGCATTGCCTGTTAAGCAGTTGTCTTTGGTGTATGGCATTGTCTGTTAAGCAGTTGTCTTTGGTGTATGGCATTGCCTGTTAAGCAGTTGTCTTTGGTGTATGGCATTGACTGTTAAGCAGTTGTCTTTGGTGTATGGCATTGCCTGTTAAGAAGTTGTCTTTGGTGTATGGCATTGCCTGTTTAGCAGTTGTCTTTGGTGTATGTTGTTGCCTGTTAAGCAGTTTCTTTGGTGTATGGCATTGTCTGTTAAGCAGTTGTCTTTGGTGTATGGCATTGTCTGTTAAGCAGTTGTCTTTGGTGTATGGCAGTGTCTGTTATGCAGTTGTCTTTGGTGTATGGCATTGCCTGTCAAGCAGTTGTCTTTAGTGTATGGCATTGCCTGTTAAGCAGTTGTATTTGGTGTATGGCATTCTCTGTTAAGCAGTTGTATTTGGTGTATAGCACTGTCTGTTGAGAAGTTGTCTTTAGTGTATGGCATTGCCTGTTAAGCAGTTGTCTTTGGTGTATTGCATTGCCTGTTAAGCAGTTGTCTTTGGTGTATGGCATTGTCTGTTAAGAACTTGTCTTTAGTCTATGGCAGTGTATGTTAAGCAGTGGTCTTTGGTGTACGGCGTTGACTGTTAAACAGTTTTCTTTGGTGTATGGCGTTGTATGTTAAGTAGTTGTCTTTGGTGTATGGCATTCCCTGTTAAGCAGTTGTCTTTAGTGTATGGCATTGCCTGTTAAGCAGTTGTCTTTGGTGTATGGCATTGCCTGTCAAGCAGTTGTCTTTAGTGTATGGCATTGCCTGTTAAGCAGTTGTCTTTGGTGTATCGCATTGTCTGTTAAGCAGTTGTCTTTGGTGTATGGCATTGACTGTTAAGCAGTTGTCTTTGGTGTATGGTGTTGCCTGTTAAGCAGTTGTCTTTGGTGTATGGCATTGTCTGTTAAGCAGTTGTCTTTGGTGTATGGCATTGCCTGTCAAGCAGTTGTCTTTAGTGTATGGCATTGCCTGTTAAGCAGTTGTCTTTGGTGTATCGCATTGTCTGTTAAGCAGTTGTCTTTGGTGTATGGCATTGCCTGTTAAGCAGTTGTCTTTGGTGTATGGCATTGACTGTTAAGCAGTTGTCTTTGGTGTATGGCATTGCCTGTTAAGAAGTTGTCTTTGGTGTATGGCATTGCCTGTTTAGCAGTTGTCTTTGGTGTATGGTGTTGCCTGTTAAGCAGTTTCTTTGGTGTATGGCATTGTCTGTTAAGCAGTTTTCTTTGGTGTATGGCAGTGTCTGTTAAGCAGTTGTCTTTGGTGTATGGCATTGTCTGTTAAGCAGTTGTCTTTGGTGTATGGCAGTGTCTGTTATGCAGTTGTCTTTGGTGTATGGCATTGCCTGTCAAGCAGTTGTCTTTAGTGTATGGCATTGCCTGTTAAGCAGTTGTATTTGGTGTATGGCATTGTCTGTTAAGCAGTTGTCTTTGGTGTCTGGTAGTGTCTGTTAAGCAGTTGTCTTTGGTGTATGGCAGTGCCTGTTAAGCAGTTGTATTTGGTGTATGGCATTGTCTGTTAAGCAGTTGTCTTTGGTGTCTGGTAGTGTCTGTTAAGCAGTTGTCTTTGGTGTATAGCATTGCCTGTTAAGCAGTTATCTTTGGTGTATGGTGTTGCCTGTTAAGCAGTTTTCTTTGGTGTATGGCATTGTCTGTTAAGCAGTTGTCTTTGGTGTATGGCATTGCCTGTCAAGCAGTTGTCTTTAGTGTATGGCATTGCCTGTTAAGCAGTTGTCTTTGGTGTATGGCATTGTCTGTTAAGCAGTTGTCTTTGGTGTATGGCATTGCCTGTTAAGCAGTTGTCTTTGGTGTATGGCATTGACTGTTAAGCAGTTGTCTTTGGTGTATGGCATTGCCTGTTAAGAAGTTGTCTTTGGTGTATGGCATTGCCTGTTTAGCAGTTGTCTTTGGTGTATGTTGTTGCCTGTTAAGCAGTTTCTTTGGTGTATGGCATTGTCTGTTAAGCAGTTGTCTTTGGTGTATGGCATTGTCTGTTAAGCAGTTGTCTTTGGTGTATGGCAGTGTCTGTTATGCAGTTGTCTTTGGTGTATGGCATTGCCTGTCAAGCAGTTGTCTTTAGTGTATGGCATTGCCTGTTAAGCAGTTGTATTTGGTGTATGGCATTCTCTGTTAAGCAGTTGTATTTGGTGTATAGCACTGTCTGTTGAGAAGTTGTCTTTAGTGTATGGCATTGCCTGTTAAGCAGTTGTCTTTGGTGTATTGCATTGCCTGTTAAGCAGTTGTCTTTGGTGTATGGCATTGTCTGTTAAGAACTTGTCTTTAGTCTATGGCAGTGTATGTTAAGCAGTGGTCTTTGGTGTACGGCGTTGACTGTTAAACAGTTTTCTTTGGTGTATGGCGTTGTATGTTAAGTAGTTGTCTTTGGTGTATGGCATTCCCTGTTAAGCAGTTGTCTTTAGTGTATGGCATTGCCTGTTAAGCAGTTATCTTTGGTGTATGGCATTGCCTCTTAAGCAGTTGTCTTTAGTGTATGGCAAAGTCTGTTACACAGTTGTCTTTGGTGTATGGCAAAGTCTGTTACACAGTTGTCTTTGGTGTATGGCATTGTCTGTTAAGCAGTTGTCTTTAGTGTATGGCATTGCCTGTTAAGCATTTGTCTTTGGTGTATGGCATTGCCTGTTAAGCAGTTGTCTTTGGTGTATGGCATTGTCTGTTAAGCAGTTGTCTTTGGTGTATGGCATTGTCTGCTAAGCAGTTGTCTTTGGTGTATGGCGTTGCCTGTTAAGCAGTTGTCTTTGGTGTATGGCAGTGTCTGTTAAGCAGTTGTCTTTGGTTTATGGTGTTGCCTGTTAAGCAGTTTTCTTTGGTGTATGGCATTGTCTGTTAAGCAGTTGTCTTTGGTGTATGGCATAGCCTGTCAAGAAGTTGTCTTTAGTGTATGGAACTGCCTGTTAAGCAGTTGTATTTGGTGTATGGCATTGCCTGTAAAGCAGTTGCCTTTGGTGTATGGCATTGCCTGTTAAGTAGTAGTCTTTGGTGTATGGCATTGTCTGTTAAGCAGTTGTCTTTGGTGTATGGCATTGTCTGTTAAGCAGTTGTCTTTGGTGTATGGCACTGTCTGTTAAGCAGTTGTCTTTGGTGTATGGCATTGTCTGTTAAGCAGTTGTCTTTGGTGTATTGCATTGTCTGTTAAGCAGTTGTCTTTGGTGTATGGCACTGTCTGTTAAGCAGCTGTCTTTGGTGTATGGCATTGCTTGTTAAGCAGTTGTCCTTAGTGTATGGCATTATCTGTTAAGCAGTTGTCTTTGGTGTATGGCATTGCCTGTTAAGCAGTTGTCTTTGGTGTATGGCACTGTCTGTTAAGCAGTTGTCTTTGGTGTATGGCATTCTCTGTTAAGCAGTTGTCTTTGGTGTATTTCAGTGTCTGATAAACAGTTGACTTTGGTGTATGGCAATGCCTTTTAAGCAGTTGTCTTTGGTGTTTGGCAGTGTCTATTACGCAGTTGTCTTTGGTGTATGGCATTGTCTGTTAAGCAGTTGTCTTTGGTGTATGGCATTGTCTGTTAAGCAGTTGTCTTTGGGGTATGGCATTTTCTGTTAAGCAGTTGTCTTTGGTGTATGGCATAGTCTGTTAAGCAGTTGTCTGTGGTGTATAGCATTGTCTGTTAAGCAGTTGTCTTTGTTGTATGGCATTGCCTGTTAAGCAGTTGTCTTTGGTGTATGGCATTGCCTGTTAAGCAGTTGTCTTTGGTGTATGGCATTGTCTGTTAAGCAGTTGTCTTTGGTGTATGGCATTGTCTTTTAAGCAGTTGTCTTTAGTGTGTGGCAATGCCTGTTAAGCAGTTGTCTTTAGTGTATGGCATTGTCTGTTATGCAGTTGTCTTTGGTGCATGGCATTGTCTGTTAAGCAGTTGTCTTTAGTGTATGGCAGTGTCTGTTAAGCAGTTGTCTTTGGTGTATGGCAGTGTCTGTTAAGCAGTTGTCTTTGGTGTATGGCGTTGTCTGTTAAGCAGTTGTCTTTGGTGTATGGCGTTGTCTGTTAAGCAGTTGTACTTGGTGTATGGCATTGTCTGTTAAGCAGTTCTCCTTGGTGTATGGCGTTGTCTGTTATGCAGTTGTCTTTGGTGCATGGAATTGTCTGTTAAGCAGTTGTCTTTAGTGTATGGCATTGCCTGTTAAGCAGTTGTCTTTGGTGTATGGCATTGTCTGTTAAGCAGTTCTCCTTGGTGTATGGCATTGTCTGTTAAGCAGTTGTCTTTGGTGTATGGCGTTGTCTGTTAAGCAGTTGTCTTTGGTGTATGGCGTTGTCTGTCAAGCAGTTGTCCTTGGTGTATGGCATTGTCTGTTATGCAGTTGTCTTTGGTGCATGGTATTGTCTGTTAAGCAGTTGTCTTTAGTGTATGGCAATGCCTGTTAAGCAGTTGTCTTTAGTGTATGGCATTGTCTGTTATGCAGTTGTCTTTGGTGCATGGCATTGTCTGTTAAGCAGTTGTCTTTAGTGTATGGCAGTGTCTGTTAAGCAGTTGTCTTTGGTGTATGGCATTGCCTGTTAAGCAGTTGTCTTTGGTGTATGGCATTGTCTGTTAAGCAGTTCTCCTTGGTGTATGGCATTGTCTGTTATGCCGTTGTCTTTGGTGCATGGCATTGTCTGTTAAGCAGTTGTCTTTGGTGTATGGCATTGACTGTTAAGCAGTTGTCTTTGGTGTATGGCATTGCCTGTTAAGCAGTTGTCTCTGGTAAATGTTCTTTTTTGTTAAGCAGTTGTCTTTGGTGTATCGCATTGCCTGTTAAGCAGTTGTCTTTGGTGTATGGCATTACCTCTTAATCAGTTGTCTTTGGTATATGGCATTGCCTGTTAAGCAGTTGTCTTTGGTGTAATGCGTTGTCTGTTAAGCAGTTGTCTTTGGTGTATGGCATTGTCTGTTAAGCAGTTGTCTTTGGTATATGGCATTGTCTGTTAAGCAGTTGTCTTTAGTGTATGTCATTGTCTGTTAAGCAGTTGTCTTTGGTGTATGGCGTTGTCTGTTAAGCAGTTGTCTTTGGTGTATGGCATTGTCTGTTAAGCAGTTGTCCTTGGTGTATGGCATTGTCTGTTATGCAGTTGTCTTTGGTGCATGGCATTGTCTGTTAAGCAGTTGTCTTTAGTGTATGGCAATGCCTGTTAAGCAGTTGTCTTTAGTGTATGGCATTGTCTGTTATGCAGTTGTCTTTGGTGCATGGCATTGTCTGTTAAGCAGTTGTCTTTAGTGTATGGCAGTGTCTGTTAAGCAGTTGTCTTTGGTGTATGGCAGTGTCTGTTAAGCAGTTGTCTTTGGTGTATGGCGTTGTCTGTTAAGCAGTTGTCTTTGGTGTATGGCGTTGTCTGTTAAGCAGTTGTACTTGGTGTATGGCATTGTCTGTTAAGCAGTTCTCCTTGGTGTATGGCGTTGTCTGTTATGCAGTTGTCTTTGGTGCATGGCATTGTCTGTTAAGCAGTTGTCTTTAGTGTATGGCATTGCCTGTTAAGCAGTTGTCTTTGGTGTATGGCATTGTCTGTTAAGCAGTTCTCCTTGGTGTATGGCATTGTCTGTTAAGCAGTTGTCTTTGGTGTATGGCGTTGTCTGTTAAGCAGTTGTCTTTGGTGTATGGCGTTGTCTGTCAAGCAGTTGTCTTTGGTGTATGGCATTGTCTGTTATGCAGTTGTCTTTGGTGCATGGCATTGTCTGTTAAGCAGTTGTCTTTAGTGTATGGCAGTGTCTGTTAAGCAGTTGTCTTTGGTGTATGGCATTGCCTGTTAAGCAGTTGTCTTTGGTGTATGGCATTGTCTGTTAAGCAGTTCTCCTTGGTGTATGGCATTGTCTGTTATGCCGTTGTCTTTGGTGCATGGCATTGTCTGTTAAGCAGTTGTCTTTGGTGTATGGCATTGACTGTTAAGCAGTTGTCTTTGGTGTATGGCATTGCCTGTTAAGCAGTTGTCTCTGGTAAATGTTCTTTTTTGTTAAGCAGTTGTCTTTGGTGTATCGCATTGCCTGTTAAGCAGTTGTCTTTGGTGTATGGCATTACCTCTTAATCAGTTGTCTTTGGTATATGGGATTGCCTGTTAAGCAGTTGTCTTTGGTGTAATGCGTTGTCTGTTAAGCAGTTGTCTTTGGTGTATGGCATTGTCTGTTAAGCAGTTGTCTTTGGTGTATGGCATTGTCTGTTAAGCAGTTGTCTTTGGTGTATGGCATTGTCTGTTAAGCAGTTGTCTTTGGTGTATGCAATTGCCTGTTAAGCAGTTGTCTTTGGTGTATGGCATTGTCTGTTAAGCAGTTGTCCTTGGTGTATGGCATTGTCTGTTATGCAGTTGTCTTTGGTGCATGGCAATGTCTGTTAAGCAGTTGTCTTTATTGTATGGCAATGCATGTTAAGCAGTTGTCTTTAGTGTATGGCATTGTCTGTTATGCAGTTGTCTTTGGTGTATGGCATTGTCTGTTAAGCAGTTGTCTTTAGTGTATGGCAGTGTCTGTTAAGCAGTTGTCTTTGGTGTATGGCATTGCCTGTTAAGCAGTTGTCTTTGGTGTATGGCATTGTCTGTTAAGCAGTTGTCCTTGGTGTATGGCATTGTCTGTTAAGCAGTTGTCTTTGGTGTATGGCATTGCCTGTTAAGCAGTTGTCTTTGGTGTATGGCATTGTCTGTTAAGCAGTTGTCTTTGGTGTATGGCATTGCCTGTTAATCAGTTGTCTTTGGTGTATGGCATTGTCTGTTAAGCAGTTGTCTTTGGTGCATGGCATTGTCTGTTAAGCAGTTGTCCTTGGTGTATGGTAGTGTCTGTTAAGCAGTTGTCTTTGGTGTATGGCATTGTCTGTTAAGCAGTTGTCTTTGGTGTATGGCTTTGTCTGTTAAGCAGTTGTCTTTGGTGTATGGCATTGCCTGTTAAGCAGTTGTCTTTGGTGTATGGCATTGTCTGTTAAGCAGTTGTCTTTGGTGTATGGCATTGTCTGTTAATCAGTTGTCTTTGGTGTATGGCATTGTCTGTTAAGCAGTTGTCTTTGGTGCATGGCATTGTCTGTTAAGCAATTGTCTTTGGTGTATGGCATTGTCTGTTAAGCAGTTGTCTTTGGTGTATGGCATTGCCTGTTAAGCAGTTGTCTTTGGTGTATGGCATTGTCTGTTAAACAGTTGTCTTTGGTGTATGGCATTGCCTGTTAAGCAGTTGTCTTTGGTGTATGGCATTGTCTGTTAAGCAGTTGTCTTTGGTGTATGGCACTGTCTGTTAAGCAGTTGTCTTTAGTGTATGGCATTGCCTGTTAAGCAGTTGTCTTTGGTGTATGGCATTGCCTGTTAAGCAGTTGTCTTTGGTGTATGGCATTGCCTGTTAAGCAGTTGTCTTTGGTGTATGGCATTGCCTGTTATGCATTTGTCTTTGGTGTATGGTGTTGTCTGTTAAGCAGTAGTCTTTGGTGTATGGCATTGCCTGTTAAGCAGTTGTCTTTGGTAAATGGCTTTTTTTGTTAAGCAGTTGTGTTTGTTGTATCGCATTGCCTGTTAAGCAGTAGTCTTTGGTGTCAGGTAGTGTCTGTTAAGCAGTTGTCTTTGGTGTATGGCATTGCCTGTTAAGCAGTTGTCTTTGGTGTATGACATTGCCTGTTAAGCAGTTGTCTTTGGTGCATGGCATTGCCTGTTAAGCAGTTGTCTTTGGTGTATGACATTGCCTGTTAAGCAGTTGTCTTTGGTGTATGGCGTTGCCTGTTAAGCAGTTGTCTTTGGTGTATGGCAGTGTCTGTTAAGCAGTTGTCTTTGGTGTTTGGCATTTTCTGTTAAGCAGTTGTCTTTGGTGTATGGCGTTGTCTGTTAAGCAGCTGTCTTTGGTGTATGGCATTGCCTGTTAAGCAGTTGTCTTTGGTGTATGGCAGTGTCTGTTAAGCAGTTGTCTTTGGTGTATGGCATTGCCTGTTAAGCAGTTGTCTTTGGTGTATGGCATTCTCTGTTAAGCAGTTGTCTTTAGTGTATGGCAGTGTCTGTTAAGCAGTTGTCTTTGGTGTATGGCATTGTCTGTTAAGAAGTTGTCTTTGGTGTATGGCATTGTCTGTTAAGCAGTTTTCTTTGGTGTATGGCATTGTCTGTTAAGCAGTTGTCTTTGGTGTATGGCATTGCCTTTTAAGCAGTTGTCTTTGGTGTATGGCAGTGTCTATTAGTCAGTTGTCTTTGGTGTATGGCATTGTCTGTTAAGCAGTTTTCTTTGGTGTATGGCATTGCCTGTTAAGCAGTTGTCTTTAGTGTATGGCATTGCCTGTTAAGCAGTTGTCTTTGGTGTATGGCATTGTCTGTTAAGCAGTTGTCCTTGGTGTATGGCATTGTCTGTTAAGCAGTTGTCTTTGGTGCATGGCATTGTCTGTTAAGCAGTTGTCTTTGGTGTATGGCATTGCCTGTTAAGCAGTTGTCTTTGGTGTATGGCATTGTCTGTTAAGCAGTTGTCTTTGGTGTATGGCATTGCCTGTTAAGCAGTTGTCTTTGGTGTATGGCATTGTCTGTTAAGCAGTTGTCTTTGGTGTATGGCATTGCCTGTTAATCAGTTGTCTTTGGTGTATGGCATTGTCTGTTAAGCAGTTGTCTTTGGTGCATGGCATTGTCTGTTAAGCAGTTGTCCTTGGTGTATGGTAGTGTCTGTTAAGCAGTTGTCTTTGGTGTATGGCATTGTCTGTTAAGCAGTTGTCTTTGGTGTATGGCTTTGTCTGTTAAGCAGTTGTCTTTGGTGTATGGCATTGCCTGTTAAGCAGTTGTCTTTGGTGTATGGCATTGTCTGTTAAGCAGTTGTCTTTGGTGTATGGCATTGTCTGTTAATCAGTTGTCTTTGGTGTATGGCATTGTCTGTTAAGCAGTTGTCTTTGGTGCATGGCATTGTCTGTTAAGGATTTGTCTTTGGTGTATGGCATTGCCTGTTAAGCAGTTGTCTTTGGTGTATGGCATTGTCTGTTAAACAGTTGTCTTTGGTGTATGGCATTGCCTGTTAAGCAGTTGTCTTTGGTGTATGGCATTGTCTGTTAAGCAGTTGTCTTTGGTGTATGGCATTGTCTGTTAAGCAGTTGTCTTTGGTGTATGGCATTGTCTGTTAAGCAGTTGTCTTTGGTGTATGGCATTGCCTGTTAAGCAGTTGTCTTTGGTGTATGGCATTGTCTGTTAAGCAGTTGTCTTTGGTGTATGGCACTGTCTGTTAAGCAGTTGTCTTTAGTGTATGGCATTGCCTGTTAAGCAGTTTTCTTTGGTGTATGGCATTGCCTGTTAAGCAGTTGTCTTTGGTGTATGGCATTGCCTGTTATGCATTTGTCTTTGGTGTATGGCATTGCCTGTTAAGCAGTTGTCTTTGGTAAATGGCTTTTTTTGTTAAGCAGTTGTGTTTGTTGTATCGCATTGCCTGTTAAGCAGTTGTCTTTGGTGTATGGCATTGCCTGTTAAGCAGTAGTCTTTGGTGTCAGGTAGTGTCTGTTAAGCAGTTGTCTTTGGTGTATGGCATTGCCTGTTAAGCAGTTGTCTTTGGTGTATGACATTGCCTGTTAAGCAGTTGTCTTTGGTGCATGGCATTGCCTGTTAAGCAGTTGTCTTTGGTGTATGACATTGCCTGTTAAGCAGTTGTCTTTGGTGTATGGCGTTGCCTGTTAAGCAGTTGTCTTTGGTGTATGGCAGTGTCTGTTAAGCAGTTGTCTTTGGTGTTTGGCATTTTCTGTTAAGCAGTTGTCTTTGGTGTATGGCGTTGTCTGTTAAGCAGCTGTCTTTGGTGTATGGCATTGCCTGTTAAGCAGTTGTCTTTGGTGTATGGCAGTGTCTGTTAAGCAGTTGTCTTTGGTGTATGGCATTGCCTGTTAAGCAGTTGTCTTTGGTGTATGGCATTCTCTGTTAAGCAGTTGTCTTTGGTGTATGGCAGTGTCTGTTAAGTAGTAGTCTTTGGTGTATGGCAGTGTCTGTTAAGAAGTTGTCTTTGGTGTATGGCATTGTCTGTTAAGCAGTTTTCTTTGGTGTATGGCATTGTCTGTTAAGCAGTTGTCTTTGGTGTATGGCATTGCCTTTTAAGCAGTTGTCTTTGGTGCATGGCAGTGTCTATTAGGCAGTTGTCTTTGGTGTATGGCATTGTCTGTTAAGCAGTTTTCTTTGGTGTATGGCATTGCCTGTTAAGCAGTTGTCTTTAGTGTATGGCATTGCCTGTTAAGCAGTAGTCTTTGGTGTATGGCATTGCCTGTTAAGCAGTTGTCTTTGGTGTATGGCGTTGCCTGTTAAGCAGTTGTCTTTGGTGTATGGGGTTGTCTGATAAGCAGTTGTCTTTGGTGTATGGCATTGCCAGTTAAGCAGTTGTCTTTGGTGTATGGCGTTGTCTGTTAAGCAGTTGTCTTTGGTGTATGGCATTGCCTGTTAAGCAGTTGTCTTTGGTGTATGGCATTGTCTGTTAAGCAGTTGTCTTTGGTGTATGGCAGTGTCTGTTAATCAGTTGTCTTTGGTGTATGGCATTGCCTGTTAAGCAGTTGTCTTTGGTGTATGGCATTGTCTGTTAAGCAGTTGTCTTTGGTGTATGGCATTGTCTGTTAAGCAGTTGTCTTTGGTGTATTTCAGTGTCTGATAAGCAGTTGTCTTTGGTGTATGGCATTGTCTGTTAAGCAGTTGTCTTTGGTGTATTTCAGTGTCTGATAAGCAGTTGTCTTTGGTGTATGGCATTGCCTGTTAAGCAGTAGTCTTTGGTGTATGGCATTGTCTGTTAAGCAGTTGTCTTTGGTGTATGGCGTTGCCTGTTAAGCAGTTGTCTTTGGTGTATGGGGTTGTCTGTTAAGCAGTTGTCTTTGGTGTATGGCATTGCCAGTTAAGCAGTTGTCTTTGGTGTATGGCGTTGTCTGTTAAGCAGTTGTCTTTGGTGTATGGCATTGCCTGTTAAGCAGTTGTCTTTGGTGTATGGCATTGTCTGTTAAGCAGTTGTCTTTGGTGTATGGCAGTGTCTGTTAAGCAGTTGTCTTTGGTGTATGGCATTGCCTGTTAAGCAGTTGTCTTTGGTGTATGGCATTGTCTGTTAAGCAGTTGTCTTTGGTGTATGGCATTGTCTGTTAAGCAGTTGTCTTTGGTGTATTTCAGTGTCTGATAAGCAGTTGTCTTTGGTGTATGGCATTGTCTGTTATGCAGTTTTCTTTGGTGTATGGCATTGTCTGTTAAGCAGTTGTCTTTGGTGTATGGCATTGCCTTTTAAGCAGTTGTCTTTGGTGTATGGCATTGTCTGTTAAGCAGTTGTCTTTGGTGTATGGCATTGTCTGTTAAGCAGTTGTCTTTGGTGTATGGCATTGCCTGTTACGCAGTTGTCTTTGGAGTATGGCAGTGTCTGTTAAGCAGTTGTCTTTGGTGTATGGCATTGCCTGTTAAGCAGTTGTCTTTGGTGTATGGCATTGTCTGTTAAGCAGTTGTCTTTGGTGTATTTCAGGTTCTGATAAGCAGTTGTCTTTGGTGTATTGCATTGTCTGTTAAGCAGTTTTCTTTGGTGTATGGCATTGTCTGTTAAGCAGTTGTCTTTGGTGTATGGCATTGCCTTTTAAGCAGTTGTCTTTGGTGTATGGCATTGTCTGTTATGCAGTTGTCTTTGGTGTAAGGCGTTGCCTGTTAAGCAGTTGTCTTAGGTGTGTGGCGTTGTCTGTTAAGCAGTTGTCTTTGGTGTATGGCATTGTCTGTTAAGCAGTTGTCTTTGGTGTATGGCGTTGTCTGTTAAGCAGTTTTCTTTGGTGTATGGCATTGTCTGTTAAGCATTTTTCTCTGGTGTATGGCATTGTCTGTTAAGCAGTTTTCTTTGGTGTATGGCATTGCCTGTTAAGCAGTTGTCTTTGTTGTGTGGCTTTGTCTGTTAAGCAGTTTTCTTTGGTGTATGGCATTGCCTGTTAAGCAGTTGTCTTTGTTGTGTGGCTTTGTCTGTTAAGCAGTTGTCTTTTGTGTATGGCATTGCCTGTTAAGCAGTTGTCTTTGGTGTATGGCAGTGTCTGTTAATCAGTTGTCTTTGGTGTATGGCATTGTCTGTTAAGCAGTTGTCTTTGGTGTATGGCGTTGTCTGTTAAGCAGTTGTCTTTGGTGTATGGCATTGCCTGTTAAGCAGTTGTCTTTGGTGTACGGCGTTGTCTGTTAAGCAGTTGTCTTTGGTGTATGGCATTGCCTGTTAAGCAGTTGTCTTTGGTGTATGGCATTGTCTGTTAAGCAGTTGTCTTTGGTGTATGGCAGTGTCTGTTAAGCAGTTGTCTTTGGTGTATGGCATTGCCTGTTAAGCAGTTGTCTTTGGTGTATGGCATTGTCTGTTAAGCAGTTGTGTTTGGTGTATGGCATTGTCTGTTAAGCAGTTGTCTTTGGTGTATTTCAGTGTCTGATAAGCAGTTGTCTTTGGTGTATGGCATTGTCTGTTATGCAGTTTTCTTTGGTGTATGGCATTGTCTGTTAAGCAGTTGTCTTTGGTGTATGGCATTGCCTTTTAAGCAGTTGTCTTTGGTGTATGGCATTGTCTGTTAAGCAGTTGTCTTTGGTGTATGGCATTGTCTGTTAAGCAGTTGTCTTTGGTGTATGGCATTGCCTGTTACGCAGTTGTCTTTGGAGTATGGCAGTGTCTGTTAAGCAGTTGTCTTTGGTGTATGGCATTGCCTGTTAAGCAGTTGTCTTTGGTGTATGGCATTGTCTGTTAAGCAGTTGTCTTTGGTGTATTTCAGGTTCTGATAAGCAGTTGTCTTTGGTGTATTGCATTGTCTGTTAAGCAGTTTTCTTTGGTGTATGGCATTGTCTGTTAAGCAGTTGTCTTTGGTGTATGGCATTGCCTTTTAAGCAGTTGTCTTTGGTGTATGGCATTGTCTGTTATGCAGTTGTCTTTGGTGTAAGGCGTTGCCTGTTAAGCAGTTGTCTTAGGTGTGTGGCGTTGTCTGTTAAGCAGTTGTCTTTGGTGTATGGCATTGTCTGTTAAGCAGTTATCTTTGGTGTATGGCGTTGTCTGTTAAGCAGTTTTCTTTGGTGTATGGCATTGTCTGTTAAGCATTTTTCTCTGGTGTATGGCATTGTCTGTTAAGCAGTTTTCTTTGGTGTATGGCATTGCCTGTTAAGCAGTTGTCTTTGTTGTGTGGCTTTGTCTGTTAAGCAGTTTTCTTTGGTGTATGGCATTGCCTGTTAAGCAGTTGTCTTTGTTGTGTGGCTTTGTCTGTTAAGCAGTTGTCTTTTGTGTATGGCATTGCCTGTTAAGCAGTTGTCTTTGGTGTATGGCAGTGTCTGTTAATCAGTTGTCTTTGGTGTATGGCATTGTCTGTTAAGCAGTTGTCTTTGGTGTATGGCGTTGTCTGTTAAGCAGTTGTCTTTGGTGTATGGCATTGCCTGTTAAGCAGTTGTCTTTGGTGTACGGCGTTGTCTGTTAAGCAGTTGTCTTTGGTGTATGGCATTGTCTGTTAAGCAGTTGTCTTTGGTGTATGGCATTGCCTGTTAAGCAGTTGTCTTTGGTGTATGGCATTGTCTGTTAAGCAGTTGTCTTTGGTGTATGGCATTGCCTGTTAAGCAGTTGTCTTTGGTGTATGGCGTTGTCTGTTATGCAGTTGTCTTTGGTGTATGGCATTGCCTGTTAAGCAGTTGTCTTTGGTGTACGGCGTTGTCTGTTAAGCAGTTGTCTTTGGTGTATGGCAGACCTGGGCAAACTGCGGCCCACGGGCCACATCCGGCCCTTTGACCGCTTCTGTGTGGCCCGCTGACACAGTCAGCCAGACGCAGGAGAAAGCCTGAGCTATTATCTTACTCAGACTCAGCATTCTGATTGTAGCTCCGCCCCCCTGTGGATGCCATCTTCTCATTGGTGGATGTGGGGATGCTCAGTTCCTTGCTTGCAGAGCAGAGCTACTGTAATGTCTTCAGGTGAGGAGTGTTCAAGAAGAGGGAAACTTGGACTACTACACCCATCTGCTGCACATAGTGGGCAAGTGACATCTAAGTTGAGCCCCATGGTGTAAAATAACAGCTAGGAGCTGACATTGTGTCTACTGTGCTGATCAGTTCACAGCACAGCACTGCCTCCTTTCTCAGACCGCAGTTTACACTCAGTGAGAGCAGCTAATTATCTGCAGCTTACTGAGTCTTCCCCTGGCAGCTCAGACTGATCGGAGAGAACATTTGCATTCCTAGTGAATGACTCCAACAGTGAAGTGCCCCTCCTCACCTGGGATATTCTATGTGCTCCCCAAACTGCACCCCACATACTCTGCTGCCTCTCCACCTTTGAGTGAGGGTTAACCCTTACCTCACCCTTTACACTGAGCTTTTGAGTTATTGCGCTGTGTTCTATGTCCTGTGCAGGTGAGGTAAGTGTTAAGCTCCTCACAATGCTCCCTGCTGTGATCTGTGACTTATCACAGCCATAGACTTTAATAAAGATCCCCCCCACCTGCCTGTTACCTCCTGCCCCACATGTGATGTGGATCTATGCATGTGGAACAGGGGTGGGCAAACAACTTTTTTTTTCCACATGCTCCCAATTTATGTATTGATTGATCAATTGCCAATGCTTGCTATGATAAACTTTATTGTAGCAAGTATTATCAGGGTGTGTTCACACAACTGTATTTTCGGTCCTAGTGCTTTTCGTGAAAAAAATAAAATAAACCTGACTTCACACGGACAGGACTAGTAGCAATGCTTTGCAATTGAGCTATTCAGATTACAGTTTAAGTCCATGGCCCCACTATCAGTATTTGGCAGAATTTTTTTCTCAGGAGTGGGAGCCAAAACCAGGTGAGGAACAATCAGAGAATAATAGAAGATATAATAGAAACAAGTCACCAGTTCTGCATTTATCACCCACTCCTGAGAAAAAATACTGACTGAATACTGATAGTGGGGCCGTGGCCTAACACAGACCAAATATCCGTGTGAAAAAGATCACAGCACACACCAGTTTCTTCTGTGTATCGGATAACACTCACTTATTGAAGTCAGAGTTTGCAAAAAAAAAATTGAATCACATATTAATCATCTGTATGGCATCTGATTTTTACAGATACATTTCGATTACAATCATACGAAACTGTATTTGTTTTTGTACATTTTATTCACTTCTGATATATAAAAATGGATCACAATACAGATGATAAAAATAGTCTGCCTTTCTGGATGACAATCATGACATCGCTCGTGTAAACGTAATCATATAATCACCTTCTTTTTATAAAGCGATAAAATTAATATTGAGCAGAATTAAAGGGGCGGCCTAAAACAGAAGGTAAATTTCATACTAAATGTCTATTTAATTCAATCCAATCACTTATCTAGTACAGTTCAATTAAAAATTCGCTACCGTTTCCTCTCTACTCTAACTTCTTGTTTGTTTTTTCTCATCCAATGATGTTTTGTTGAGAATTCCAGTGCATTTTGGGATACTCACATGGGACGTCATCAAGGGGAAAAGGATGCGATCACTGACGCTGCTTTCCTCACATTTAAACGAAGCACCATCAGTGACCTCTGTTTCGGAGTCTGGGTTAGTCCCTGCTTGCTGCGTGGTGTCCTTACAATTTCCACTGACAGCGCACTCTCTTGCTGGCTCATCACTTCTCTTTAGAGCCAGCAAGGGAGTGCACTGTCACTGTTCATTCAAAGGAATATAGTGCCGGGAGCTCATACTGTCCATAGGTCATAATTTATAACCGATGCATTATCAGTAGAGCAGGGACTAGCCCAACCTCTGAAACAGACATAATTGATGCCACTTAATTTCATGGAGGGGGCAGAAACTGCGGAAGTGACCACAGCTACTACCACCTTATGACGTCCTGTGTGAGTATTCCAAACAAAATGCCATTGCAGGTTAAAAAAAAAAGACTGGAAGTCAGACTAGAGAGGGTATATTAGGGAATTTTCAATTGAAGTATATAAAAAAAGGAGATTAGAAAATTACATTATTTAGATAAATGTTTAGTATGAAATTCACCTTTGGTTTCGGACCACCCCTTTAAGTTCAGTCGACTGGTTCGGCCCTCAAAAGCAGTGCCAGTTTGTCATGTGGCCCCTTGGGAAAATTAATTGCCCACCCCTGGTGTATGGCATAGTTTGTTAAGCAGTTGTCTGTGGTGTATAGCATTGTCTGTTAAGCAGTTGTCTTTGGTGTATGGCATTGTCTGTTAAGCAGTTGTCTTTGGTGTATGGCATTGCCTGTTAAGCAGTTGTCTTTGGTGTATGGCGTTGTCTGTTAAGCAGTTGTCTTTGGTGTATGGCATTGCCTGTTAAGCAGTTGTGTTTGGTGTATGGCATTGTCTGTTAAGCAGTTGTCTTTGGTGTATGGCGTTGTCTGTTAAGCAGTTGTCTTTGGTGTATGGCATTGCCTGTTAAGCAGTTGTCTTTGGTGTATGGCGTTGTCTGTTAAGCAGTTGTCTTTGGTGTATGGCATTGCCTGTTAAGCAGTTGTCTTTGGTGTATGGCATTGTCTGTTAAGCAGTTGTCTTTGGTGTATGGCGTTGTCTGTTAAGCAGTTGTCTTTGGTGTATGGCATTGTCTGTTAAGCAGTTGTCTTTGGTGTATGGCACTGTCTGTTAAGCAGTTGTCTTTGGTGTATGGCATTGTCTGTTAAGCAGTTGTCTTTGGTGTATGGCATTGTCTGTTAAGCAGTTGTCTTTGGTGTATGGCATTGCCTGTTAAGCAGTTGTCTTTGGTGTATGGCAGTGTCTGTTAAGCAGTTGTCTTTGGAGTATGGAACTGCTTGTTAAGCAGTTGTCTTTGGTGTATGGCATTGCCTGTTAAGCAGTTGTCTTTGGTGTATGGCATTGTTAAGCAGTTGTCTTCGGTGTATTTCATTGTCTGATAAGCAGTTGTCTTTGGTGTATGGCATTGTCTGTTAAGCAGTTTTCTTTGGTGTATGGCATTGTCTGTTAAGCAGCTGTCTTTGGTGTATGGCATTGCCTTTTAAGCAGTTGTCTTTGGTGTATGGCAGTGTCTATTAGGCAGTTGTGTTTGGTGTATGGCATTGTCTGTTATGCAGTTGTCTTTAGTGTATGGCATTGCCTGTTAAGCAGTTGTCTTTGGTGTATGGCATTGTCTGTTAAGCAGCTGTCTTTGGTGTATGGTGTTGCCTGTTAAGCAGTTGTCTTTGGTGTATGGAGTTGTCTGTTAAGCAGTTGTCTTTGGTGTATGGCATTGTCTGTTAAGCAGTTGTCTTTGGTGTATGGCGTTGTCTGTTAAGCAGTTTTCTTTGGTGTATGGCATTGCCTGTTAAGCAGTTGTCTTTGGTGTATGGCTTTGTCTGTTAAGCTGTTGTCTTTGGTGTATGGCATTGTCTGTTAAGCAGTTGTCTTTGGTGTATGGCATTGCCTGTTAAGCAGTTGTCTTTGGTGTATGGCATTGCCTGTTAAGCAGTTGTCTTTGGTGTATGGCATTGTCTGTTAAGCAGTTGTCTGTGGTGTATGGCATTGTCTGTTAAGCAGTTGTCTGTGGTGTAAGGAATTGCCTGTTAAGCAGTTGTCTTTGGTGTATGGCATTGTCTGTTAAGCAGTTGTCTGTGGTGTATGGCATTGTCTGTTAAGCAGTTGTCTTTCTTGTATGGCATTGTCTGTTAAGCAGTTGTCTTTGGTGTATGGCATTGCCTGTTAAGCAGTTGTCTTTGGTGTATGGCATTGTCTGTTAAGCAGTTGTCTTTGGTGTATGGCATTGCCTGTTAAGCAGTTGTCTTTGGTGTATGGCAGTGTCTGTTAAGCAGTTGTCTTTGGTGTATGGAATTGCTTGTTAAGCAGTTGTCTTTGGTGTATGGCATTGCCTGTTAAGCAGTTGTCTTTGGTGTATGGCATTGTTAAGCAGTTGTCTTCGGTGTATTTCATTGTCTGATAAGCAGTTGTCTTTGGTGTATGGCATTGTCTGTTAAGCAGTTTTCTTTGGTGTATGGCATTGTCTGTTAAGCAGCTGTCTTTGGTGTATGGCATTGCCTTTTAAGCAGTTGTCTTTGGTGTATGGCAGTGTCTATTAGGCAGTTGTGTTTGGTGTATGGCATTGTCTGTTATGCAGTTGTCTTTAGTGTATGGCATTGCCTGTTAAGCAGTTGTCTTTGGTGTATGGCATTGTCTGTTAAGCAGCTGTCTTTGGTGTATGGTGTTGCCTGTTAAGCAGTTGTCTTTGGTGTATGGAGTTGTCTGTTAAGCAGTTGTCTTTGGTGTATGGCGTTGTCTGTTAAGCAGTTTTCTTTGGTGTATGGCGTTGCCTGTTAAGCAGTTGTCTTTGGTGTATGGCTTTGTCTGTTAAGCTGTTGTCTTTGGTGTATGGCATTGTCTGTTAAGCAGTTGTCTTTGGTGTATGGCATTGCCTGTTAAGCAGTTGTCTTTGGTGTATGGCATTGCCTGTTAAGCAGTTGTCTTTGGTGTATGGCATTGTCTGTTAAGCAGTTCTCTTTGGTGTAAGGAATTGCCTGTTAAGCAGTTGTCTTTGGTGTATGGCATTGTCTGTTAAGCAGTTGTCTGTGGTGTATGGCATTGTCTGTTAAGCAGTTGTCTTTCTTGTATGGCATTGTCTGTTAAGCAGTTGTCTTTGGTGTATGGCATTGCCTGTTAAGCAGTTGTCTTTGGTGTATGGCATTGCCTGTTAAGCAGTTGTCTTTGGTGTATGGCAGGGTCTGTTAAAGCAGTTGTCTTTGGTGTATGTCATTGCCTGTTAAGCAGTTGTGTTTGGTGTATGGCATTGTCTGTTAAGCAGTTGTCTTTGGTGTATGGCATTGCCTGTTAAGCAGTTGACTTTGGTGTATGGCATTGTCTGTTAAGTAGTTGTCTTTGGTGTATGGCATTGCCTTTTAAGCAGTTGTCTTTGGTGCATGGCATTGTCTGTTAAGCAGTTGTCCTTGGTGTATGGCATTGTCTGTTATGCAGTTGTCTTTGGTGCATGGCATTGTCTGTTAAGCAGTTGTCTTTAGTGTATGGCATTGCCTGTTAAGCAGTTGTCTTTAGTGTATGGCATTGACTGTTAAGCAGTTGTCTTTGGTGTATGGCATTGCCTGTTAAGCAGTTGTCTTTGGTGTATGGCGTTGTCTGTTAAGCAGTTGTCTTTGGTGTATGGCATTGCCTGTTAAGCAGTTGTCTTTGGTATATGGCTTTTTCTGTTAAGCAGTTGTCTTCGGTGTATAGCATTGCCTGTTAAGCAGTTGTCTTTGGTGTATGGCATTGTCTAATAAGCAGTTGTCTTTGGTGTAAGGCGTTGTCTGTTAAGCAGTTGTCTTTGGTGTATGGCATTGCCTTTTAAGCAGTTGTCTTTGGTGTATGGCATTGTCTGTTAAAAAGTTGTCCTTGGTGTATGGCATTGTCTGTTATGCAGTTGTCTTTGGTGCATGGCATTGTCTGTTAAGCAGTTGTCTTTAGTGTATGGCATTGCCTGTTAAGCAGTTGTCTTTAGTGTATGGCATTGACTGTTAAGCAGTTGTCTTTGGTGTATGGCATTGCCTGTTAAGCAGTTGTCTTTGGTGTATGGCGTTGTCTGTTAAGCAGTTGTCTTTGGTGTATGGCATTGTCTGTTAAGCAGTTGTCTTTGGTATATGGCTTTTTCTGTTAAGCAGTTGTCTTCGGTGTATAGCATTGCCTGTTAAGCAGTTGTCTTTGGTGTATGGCATTGTCTAATAAGCAGTTGTCTTTGGTGTAAGGCGTTGTCTGTTAAGCAGTTGTCTTTGGTGTATGGCATTGTCTGTTAAGCAGTTGTCTTTGGTGTATGGCATTGCCTGTTAAGCAGTTATCTTTGGTGTAAGGCATTGCCTGTTAAGAAGTTGTCTTTGGTGTATGGCATTGCCTGTTAAGCATTTGTCTTTGGTGTATGGCATTGCCTGTTAAGCAGTTGTCTTTGGTGTATGGCTTTGTCTGTTAAGCAGTTGTCTTTGGTGTATTGCATTGTCTGTTAAGCAGTTTTCTTTGGTGTATGGCATTGTCTGTTAAGCATTTTTCTCTGGTGTATGGCATTGTCTGTTAAGCAGTTGTCTTTGGTGTATGGCATTGCCTGTTAAGCAGTTGTCTTTGGTGTATGCCTTTGCCTGTTAAGCAGTTGTCTTTGGTGTATGGCATTGCCTGTTAAGCAGTTGTCTTTGGTGTATGGCAGTGTCTGTTAAGCAGTTGTCTTTGGTGTATGGCATTGTCTGTTAAGCAGTTGTCTTTGGTGTATGGCATTGTCTGTTAAGCAGTTGTCTTTGGTGTATGTCATTGCCTGTTAAGCAGTTGTCTTTGGTGTATGGCATTGCCTGTTAAGCAGTTGTCTTTGCTGTATGGCATTGTCTGTTAAGCAGTTGTCTTTGGTGTATGGCTTTGTCTATTAAGCAGTTGTCTTTGGTGTATGGCATTGTCGGTTAAGCAGTTGTCTTTAGAGTATGGCATTGTCTGTTATGCAGTTGTCTTTGGTGTATGGCATTGTCTGTTAAGCAGTTGTCTTTGGTGTATGGCATTGCCTGTTAAGCAGTTGTCTTTGGTGTATGGCATTGTCTGTTAACCAGTTGTCTTTGGTGTATGTCATTGCCTGTTAAGCAGTTGTCTTTGGTGTATGGCATTGCCTGTTAAGCAGTTGTCTTTGGTGTATGGCACTGTCTGTTAAGCAGTTCTCTTTGGTGTAAGGAATTGCCTGTTAAGCAGTTGTCTTTGGTGTATGGCATTGTCTGTTAAGCAGTTGTCTGTGGTGTATGGCATTGTCTGTTAAGCAGTTGTCTTTCTTGTATGGCATTGTCTGTTAAGCAGTTGTCTTTGGTGTATGGCATTGCCTGTTAAGCAGTTGTCTTTGGTGTATGGCATTGTCTATTAAGCAGTTGTCTTTGGTGTATGGCATTGCCTGTTAAGCAGTTGTCTTTGGTGTATGGCAGTGTCTGTTAAGCAGTTGTCTTTGGTGTATGGAATTGCTTGTTAAGCAGTTGTCTTTGGTGTATGGCATTGCCTGTTAAGCAGTTGTCTTTGGTGTATGGCATTGTTAAGCAGTTGTCTTCGGTGTATTTCATTGTCTGATAAGCAGTTGTCTTTGGTGTATGGCATTGTCTGTTAAGCAGTTTTCTTTGGTGTATGGCATTGTCTGTTAAGCAGCTGTCTTTGGTGTATGGCATTGCCTTTTAAGCAGTTGTCTTTGGTGTATGGCAGTGTCTATTAGGCAGTTGTGTTTGGTGTATGGCATTGTCTGTTATGCAGTTGTCTTTAGTGTATGGCATTGCCTGTTAAGCAGTTGTCTTTGGTGTATGGCATTGTCTGTTAAGCAGTTGTCTTTGGTGTATGGAGTTGTCTGTTAAGCAGTTGTCTTTGGTGTATGGCATTGTCTGTTAAGCAGTTGTCTTTGGTGTATGGCGTTGTCTGTTAAGCAGTTTTCTTTGGTGTATGGCATTGCCTGTTAAGCAGTTGTCTTTGGTGTATGGCTTTGTCTGTTAAGCTGTTGTCTTTGGTGTATGACATTGTCTGTTAAGCAGTTGTCTTTGGTGTATGGCATTGCCTGTTAAGCAGTTGTCTTTGGTGTATGGCATTGCCTGTTAAGCAGTTGTCTTTGGTGTATGGCATTGTCTGTTAAGCAGTTCTCTTTGGTGTAAGGAATTGCCTGTTAAGCAGTTGTCTTTGGTGTATGGCATTGTCTGTTAAGCAGTTGTCTGTGGTGTATGGCATTGTCTGTTAAGCAGTTGTCTTTCTTGTATGGCATTGTCTGTTAAGCAGTTGTCTTTGGTGTATGGCATTGCCTGTTAAGCAGTTGTCTTTGGTGTATGGCATTGCCTGTTAAGCAGTTGTCTTTGGTGTATGGCAGGGTCTGTTAAAGCAGTTGTCTTTGGTGTATGTCATTGCCTGTTAAGCAGTTGTGTTTGGTGTATGGCATTGTCTGTTAAGCAGTTGTCTTTGGTGTATGGCATTGCCTGTTAAGCAGTTGTCTTTGGTGTATGGCATTGTCTGTTAAGTAGTTGTCTTTGGTGTATGGCATTGCCTTTTAAGCAGTTGTCTTTGGTGTATGGCATTGTCTGTTAAAAAGTTGTCCTTGGTGTATGGCATTGTCTGTTATGCAGTTGTCTTTGGTGCATGGCATTGTCTGTTAAGCAGTTGTCTTTAGTGTATGGCATTGCCTGTTAAGCAGTTGTCTTTAGTGTATGGCATTGACTGTTAAGCAGTTGTCTTTGGTGTATGGCATTGCCTGTTAAGCAGTTGTCTTTGGTGTATGGCGTTGTCTGTTAAGCAGTTGTCTTTGGTGTATGGCATTGCCTGTTAAGCAGTTGTCTTTGGTATATGGCTTTTTCTGTTAAGCAGTTGTCTTCGGTGTATAGCATTGCCTGTTAAGCAGTTGTCTTTGGTGTATGGCATTGTCTAATAAGCAGTTGTCTTTGGTGTAAGGCGTTGTCTGTTAAGCAGTTGTCTTTGGTGTATGGCATTGTCTGTTAAGCAGTTGTCTTTGGTGTATGGCATTGCCTGTTAAGCAGTTATCTTTGGTGTAAGGCATTGCCTGTTAAGTTGTCTTTGGTGTATGGCATTGCCTGTTAAGCATTTGTCTTTGGTGTATTGCATTGTCTGTTAAGCAGTTTTCTTTGGTGTATGGCATTGTCTGTTAAGCATTTTTCTCTGGTGTATGGCATTGTCTGTTAAGCAGTTGTCTTTGGTGTATGGCATTGCCTGTTAAGCAGTTGTCTTTGGTGTATGCCTTTGCCTGTTAAGCAGTTGTCTTTGGTGTATGGCATTGCCTGTTAAGCAGTTGTCTTTGGTGTATGGCAGTGTCTGTTAAGCAGTTGTCTTTGGTGTATGGCATTGTCTGTTAAGCAGTTGTCTTTGGTGTATGGCATTGTCTGTTAAGCAGTTGTCTTTGGTGTATGGCATTGCCTGTTAAGCAGTTGTCTTTGGTGTATGGCATTGCCTGTTAAGCAGTTGTCTTTGCTGTATGGCATTGTCTGTTAAGCAGTTGTCTTTGGTGTATGGCTTTGTCTATTAAGCAGTTGTCTTTGGTGTATGGCATTGTCGGTTAAGCAGTTGTCTTTAGAGTATGGCATTGTCTGTTATGCAGTTGTCTTTGGTGTATGGCATTGTCTGTTAAGCAGTTGTCTTTGGTGTATGGCATTGTCTGTTAAGCAGTTGTCTTTGGTGTATGGCATTGTCTGTTAAGCAGTTGTCTTTGGTGTATGGCATTGTCTGTTAAGCAGTTGTCTTTGGTGTATGGCATTGCCTGTTATGCAGTTGTCTTTGGTGTATGGCATTGTCTGTTAAGCAGTTGTCTTTGGTGTATGGCTGTGTCTGTTAAGCAGTTGTCTTTGGTTTATGGCATTGCCTGTTAAGCAGTTGTTTGGTGACTGGTAGAGTCTGTTAAGCAGTTGTCTTTGGTATATGGCGTTGCCTGATAAGCAGTTGTCTTTGGTGTATGGCATTGCCTGTTAAGCAGTTGTCTTTGGTGTATGGCATTGTCTGTTAAGCATTTGCCTTTCGTGTATGGCATTGCCTGTTAAGCAGTTGTCTTTGGTGTTTGGCGTTGTCTGTTTAGCAGTTGTCTTTGGTGTATGGCATTGTCGGTTAAGCAGTTGTCTTTAGTGTATGGCATTGACTGTTAAGCAGTTGTCTTTGGTGTATGGCATTGCCTGTTAAGCAGTTGTTTCATGTCTGGTAGTGTCTGTTAAGCAGATGTCTTTGGTGTATTGCGTTGCCTGATAAGCAGTTGTCTTTGGTGTATGGCATTGTCTGTTAAGAAGTTGTCTTTGCTGTATGGCATTGCCTGTTAAGCAGTTGTCTTTGGTTTATGGCATTGTCTGTTAAGCAGTTGTCTTTGGTGTATGGCATTGCCTGTTAAGCAGTTGTCTTTGCTGTATGGCATTGTCTGTAAAGCAGTTGTCTTTGGTGTATGGCATTGCCTGTTAAGCAGTTGTCTTTGCTGTATGGCATTGTCTGTAAAGCAGTTGTCTTTAGTGTATGGCGTTGTCTGTTAAGCAGTTGTCTTTGGTGTATGGCATTGCCTGTTAAGCAGTTGTCTTTGGTGTATGGCATTGCCTGTTAAGCAGTTGTCTTTGGTGTATGGCATTGTCTGTTAAGCAGTTGTCTTTGGTGTATGGCATTGCCTGTTAAGCAGTTGTCTTTGGTGTATGGCATTGCCTGTTAAGCAGTTGTCTTTGGTGTATGGCATCGTCTGTTAAGCAGTTGTCTTTGGTGTATGGAATTGTCTGTTAAGCAGTAGTCTTTGGTGTATGGCATTGCCTGTTAAGCAGAGGTCTTTGGTGTATGGCATTGTCTGTTAAGCAGTTGTCTTTGGTGTATGGCATTGCCTGTTAAGCAGTTGTCTTTAGTGTATGGCATTGTCTGTTAAGCAGTTGTCTTTGACTTATGGCAGTGTCTGTTAAGCAGTTGTCTTTGGTGTTTGGCATTGTCTGTTAAGCAGTTTTCTTTGGTGTATGGCATTGTCTGTTAAGCAGTTTTCTTTGGTGTATGGCATTGCCTTTTAAGCAGTTGTATTTGGTGTATGGCATTGTCTGTTAGGCAGCTGTCTATGGTGTATGGCAGTGTCAGTTAAGCAGTTGTCTTTGGTGTATGGCATTGCCTGTTAAGCAGTTGTCTTTAGTGTATGGCATTGTCTGTTAAGCAGTTGTCTTTGACTTATGGCAGTGTCTGTTAAGCAGTTGTCTTTGGTGTATGGCATTGTCTGTTAAGCAGTTTTTCTTTGGTGTATGGCATTGTCTGTTAAGCAGTTTTCTTTGGTGTATGGCATTGCCTTTTAAGCAGTTGTATTTGGTGTATGGCATTGTCTGTTAGGCAGCTGTCTATGGTGTATGGCAGTGTCTGTTATGCATTTGTGTTTAGTGTATGGCATTGCCTGCTGATCAGTTGTCTTTGGTGTATGGCTTTGCCTGTTAAACAGTTGTCTTTGGTGTATGGCTTTGTCATTTAAGCAGTTGTCTTTGGTGTATTGCATTGTCTGTTAAGCAGTTTTCTTTGGTGTATGACATTGTCTGTTAAGCAGTTTTCTTTGGTGTATGGCATTGTCTGTTAAGCAGTTGTCTTTGGTGTATGGCATTGCCTGATAAGCAGTTGTCTTTGGTGTATGGCAGTGTCTGTTAAGCAGTTGTCTTTGGTGTATGGCATTGTCTGTTAAACAGTTGTCTTTGGTGTATGGCATTGTCTGTTAAGCAGTAGTCTTTGGTGTATGGCATTGCCTGTTAAGCAGTTGTCTTTGGTGTATGGCATTGTCTGTTAAGCAGTTGTCTTTGGTGTATGGCATTGTCTGTTAAGCAGTTGTCTTTGGTGTATGGCGTTGTCTTTTATGCAGTTGTCTTTGGTGTACGGCATTGTCTGTTAAGCAGTTGTCTTTGGTGTATGGCATTGTCTGTTAAGCAGTTGTCTTTGATGTATGGCATTGCCTGTTAAGCAGTTGTCTTTAGTGTATGGCATTGTCTGTTAAGCAGTTGTCTTTGGTGTATGGCATTGCCTGTTAAGCAGTTGTCTTTTGTGTATGGCATTGTCTGTTAAGCAGTTGTCTTTGGTGTATGGCGTTGTCTTTTATGCAGTTGTCTTTGGTGTACGGCATTGTCTGTTAAGCAGTTGTCTTTGGTGTATGGCATTGTCTGTTAAGCAGTTGTCTTTGATGTATGGCATTGCCTGTTAAGCAGTTGTCTTTAGTGTATGGCATTGTCTGTTAAGCAGTTGTCTTTGGTGTATGGCATTGCCTGTTAAGCAGTTGTCTTTTGTGTATGGCATTGTCTCTTAAGCAGTTGTCCTTGGTGTGTGGCATTGCCTGTTAAGCAGTTGTCTTTGGTGTATGGCATTGCCTGTTAAGCAGTTGTCTTTGGTGTATGGCATTGTCTGTTAAGCAGTTGTCTTTGGTGTATGGCATTGCCTGTTAAGCAGTTGTCTTTGGTGTATGGCATTGCCTGTTAAGCAGTTGTCTTTGGTGTATGGCATTGTCTGTTAAGCAGTTGTCTTTGGTGTATGGAATTGTCTGTTAAGCAGTAGTCTTTGGTGTATGGCATTGCCTGTTAAGCAGTTGTCTTTGGTGTATGGCATTGTCTGTTAAGCAGTTGTCTTTGGTGTATGGCATTGCCTGTTAAGCAGTTGTCTTTAGTGTATGGCATTGTCTGTTAAGCAGTTGTCTTTGACTTATGGCAGTGTCTGTTAAGCAGTTGTCTTTGGTGTTTGGCATTGTCTGTTAAGCAGTTTTCTTTGGTGTATGGCATTGTCTGTTAAGCAGTTTTCTTTGGTGTATGGCATTGTCTGTTAAGCAGTTTTCTTTGGTGTATGGCATTGCCTTTTAAGCAGTTGTATTTGGTGTATGGCATTGTCTGTTAGGCAGCTGTCTATGGTGTATGGCATTGTCTGTTATGCAGTTGTGTTTAGTGTATGGCATTGCCTGCTAATCAGTTGTCTTTGGTGTATGGCTTTGCCTGTTAAACAGTTGTCTTTGGTGTATGGCATTACCTGTTAAGCAGTTGTCTTTGGTGTATGGCTTTGTCATTTAAGCAGTTGTCTTTGGTGTATTGCATTGTCTGTTAAGCAGTTTTCTTTGGTGTATGACATTGTCTGTTAAGCAGTTTTCTTTGGTGTATGGCATTGTCTGTTAAGCAGTTGTCTTTGGTGTATGGCATTGCCTGTTAAGCAGTTGTCTTTGGTGTATGCCATTGCCTGTTAAGCAGTTGTCTTTGGTGTATGGCATTGCCTGATAAGCAGTTGTCTTTGGTGTATGGCAGTGTCTGTTAAGCAGTTGTCTTTGGTGTATGGCATTGTCTGTTAAACAGTTGTCTTTGGTGTATGGCATTGTCTGTTAAGCAGTAGTCTTTGGTGTATGGCATTGACTGTTAAGCAGTTGTCTTTGGTGTATGGCATTGCCTGTTAAGCAGTTGTCTTTGGTGTATGGCATTGTCTGTTAAGCAGTTGTCTTTGGTGTATGGCATTGTCTGTTAAGCAGTTGTCTTTGGTGTATGGCATTGCCTGTTAAGCAGTTGTCTTTGGTGTATGGCATTGTCTGTTAAGCAGTTGTCTTTGGTGTATGTCATTGCCTGTTAAGCAGTTGTCTTTGGTGTATGGCATTGCCTGTTAAGCAGTTGTCTTTGGTGTATGGCATTGTCTGTTAAGCAGTTCTCTTTGGTGTAAGGAATTGCCTGTTAAGCAGTTGTCTTTGGTGTATGGCATTGTCTGTTAAGCAGTTGTCTGTGGTGTATGGCATTGTCTGTTAAGCAGTTGTCTTTCTTGTATGGCATTGTCTGTTAAGCAGTTGTCTTTGGTGTATGGCATTGCCTGTTAAGCAGTTGTCTTTGGTGTATGGCATTGTCTATTAAGCAGTTGTCTTTGGTGTATGGCATTGCCTGTTAAGAAGTTGTCTTTGGTGTATGGCAGTGTCTGTTAAGCAGTTGTCTTTGGTGTATGGAATTGCTTGTTAAGCAGTTGTCTTTGGTGTATGGCATTGCCTTTTAAGCAGTTGTCTTTGGTGTATGGCATTGTTAAGCAGTTGTCTTCGGTGTATTTCATTGTCTGATAAGCAGTTGTCTTTGGTGTATGGCATTGTCTGTTAAGCAGTTTTCTTTGGTGTATGGCATTGTCTGTTAAGCAGCTGTCTTTGGTGTATGGCATTGCCTTTTAAGCAGTTGTCTTTGGTGTATGGCAGTGTCTATTAGGCAGTTGTGTTTGGTGTATGGCATTGTCTGTTATGCAGTTGTCTTTAGTGTATGGCATTGCCTGTTAAGCAGTTGTCTTTGGTGTATGGCATTGTCTGTTAAGCAGCTGTCTTTGGTGTATGGTGTTGCCTGTTAAGCAGTTGTCTTTGGTGTATGGAGTTGTCTGTTAAGCAGTTGTCTTTGGTGTATGGCATTGTCTGTTAAGCAGTTGTCTTTGGTGTATGGCGTTGTCTGTTAAGCAGTTTTCTTTGGTGTATGGCATTGCCTGTTAAGCAGTTGTCTTTGGTGTATGGCTTTGTCTGTTAAGCTGTTGTCTTTGGTGTATGGCATTGTCTGTTAAGCAGTTGTCTTTGGTGTATGGCATTGCCTGTTAAGCAGTTGTCTTTGGTGTATGGCATTGCCTGTTAAGCAGTTGTCTTTGGTGTATGGCATTGTCTGTTAAGCAGTTCTCTTTGGTGTAAGGAATTGCCTGTTAAGCAGTTGTCTTTGGTGTATGGCATTGTCTGTTAAGCAGTTGTCTGTGGTGTATGGCATTGTCTGTTAAGCAGTTGTCTTTCTTGTATGGCATTGTCTGTTAAGCAGTTGTCTTTGGTGTATGGCATTGCCTGTTAAGCAGTTGTCTTTGGTGTATGGCATTGCCTGTTAAGCAGTTGTCTTTGGTGTATGGCAGGGTCTGTTAAAGCAGTTGTCTTTGGTGTATGTCATTGCCTGTTAAGCAGTTGTGTTTGGTGTATGGCATTGTCTGTTAAGCAGTTGTCTTTGGTGTATGGCATTGCCTGTTAAGCAGTTGTCTTTGGTGTATGCCATTGTCTGTTAAGTAGTTGTCTTTGGTGTATGGCATTGCCTTTTAAGCAGTTGTCTTTGGTGTATGGCATTGTCTGTTAAAAAGTTGTCCTTGGTGTATGGCATTGTCTGTTATGCAGTTGTCTTTGGTGCATGGCATTGTCTGTTAAGCAGTTGTCTTTAGTGTATGGCATTGCCTGTTAAGCAGTTGTCTTTAGTGTATGGCATTGACTGTTAAGCAGTTGTCTTTGGTGTATGGCATTGCCTGTTAAGCAGTTGTCTTTGGTGTATGGCGTTGTCTGTTAAGCAGTTGTCTTTGGTGTATGGCATTGCCTGTTAAGCAGTTGTCTTTGGTATATGGCTTTTTCTGTTAAGCAGTTGTCTTCGGTGTATAGCATTGCCTGTTAAGCAGTTGTCTTTGGTGTATGGCATTGTCTAATAAGCAGTTGTCTTTGGTGTAAGGCGTTGTCTGTTAAGCAGTTGTCTTTGGTGTATGGCATTGTCTGTTAAGCAGTTGTCTTTGGTGTATGGCATTGCCTGTTAAGCAGTTATCTTTGGTGTAAGGCATTGCCTGTTAAGAAGTTGTCTTTGGTGTATGGCATTGCCTGTTAAGCATTTGTCTTTGGTGTATTGCATTGTCTGTTAAGCAGTTTTCTTTGGTGTATGGCATTGTCTGTTAAGCATTTTTCTCTGGTGTATGGCATTGTCTGTTAAGCAGTTGTCTTTGGTGTATGGCATTGCCTGTTAAGCAGTTGTCTTTGGTGTATGCCTTTGCCTGTTAAGCAGTTGTCTTTGGTGTATGGCATTGCCTGTTAAGCAGTTGTCTTTGGTGTATGGCAGTGTCTGTTAAGCAGTTGTCTTTGGTGTATGGCATTGTCTGTTAAGCAGTTGTCTTTGGTGTATGGCATTGTCTGTTAAGCAGTTGTCTTTGGTGTATGGCATTGCCTGTTAAGCAGTTGTCTTTGGTGTATGGCATTGCCTGTTAAGCAGTTGTCTTTGCTGTATGGCATTGTCTGTTAAGCAGTTGTCTTTGGTGTATGGCTTTGTCTATTAAGCAGTTGTCTTTGGTGTATGGCATTGTCGGTTAAGCAGTTGTCTTTAGAGTATGGCATTGTCTGTTATGCAGTTGTCTTTGGTGTATGGCATTGTCTGTTAAGCAGTTGTCTTTGGTGTATGGCATTGTCTGTTAAGCAGTTGTCTTTGGTGTATGGCATTGTCTGTTAAGCAGTTGTCTTTGGTGTATGGCATTGTCTGTTAAGCAGTTGTCTTTGGTGTATGGCATTGCCTGTTATGCAGTTGTCTTTGGTGTATGGCATTGTCTGTTAAGCAGTTGTCTTTGGTGTATGGCTGTGTCTGTTAAGCAGTTGTCTTTGGTTTATGGCATTGCCTGTTAAGCAGTTGTTTGGTGACTGGTAGAGTCTGTTAAGCAGTTGTCTTTGGTATATGGCGTTGCCTGATAAGCAGTTGTCTTTGGTGTATGGCATTGCCTGTTAAGCAGTTGTCTTTGGTGTATGGCATTGTCTGTTAAGCATTTGCCTTCCGTGTATGGCATTGCCTGTTAAGCAGTTGTCTTTGGTGTTTGGCGTTGTCTGTTTAGCAGTTGTCTTTGGTGTATGGCATTGTCGGTTAAGCAGTTGTCTTTAGTGTATGGCATTGACTGTTAAGCAGTTGTCTTTGGTGTATGGCATTGCCTGTTAAGCAGTTGTTTCATGTCTGGTAGTGTCTGTTAAGCAGATGTCTTTGGTGTATTGCGTTGCCTGATAAGCAGTTGTCTTTGGTGTATGGCATTGTCTGTTAAGAAGTTGTCTTTGCTGTATGGCATTGCCTGTTAAGCAGTTGTCTTTGGTTTATGGCATTGTCTGTTAAGCAGTTGTCTTTGGTGTATGGCATTGCCTGTTAAGCAGTTGTCTTTGCTGTATGGCATTGTCTGTAAAGCAGTTGTCTTTGGTGTATGGCATTGCCTGTTAAGCAGTTGTCTTTGCTGTATGGCATTGTCTGTAAAGCAGTTGTCTTTAGTGTATGGCGTTGTCTGTTATGCAGTTGTCTTTGGTGTATGGCATTGTCTGTTAAGCAGTTGTCTTTGGTGTATGGCATTGTCTGTTAAGCAGTTGTCTTTGGTGTATGGCATTGCCTGTTAAGGAGGTGTCTTTGGTGTATGGCATTGTCTGTTAAGCAGTTGTCTTTGGTGTATGGCATTGCCTGTTAAGCAGTTGTCTTTGGTGTATGGCATTGCCTGTTAAGCAGTTGTCTTTGGTGTATGGCATTGTCTGTTAAGCAGTTGTCTTTGGTGTATGGAATTGTCTGTTAAGCAGTAGTCTTTGGTGTATGGCATTGCCTGTTAAGCAGAGGTCTTTGGTGTATGGCATTGTCTGTTAAGCAGTTGTCTTTGGTATATGGCATTGCCTGTTAAGCAGTTGTCTTTAGTGTATGGCATTGTCTGTTAAGCAGTTGTCTTTGACTTATGGCAGTGTCTGTTAAGCAGTTGTCTTTGGTGTTTGGCATTGTCTGTTAAGCAGTTTTCTTTGGTGTATGGCATTGTCTGTTAAGCAGTTTTCTTTGGTGTATGGCATTGCCTTTTAAGCAGTTGTATTTGGTGTATGGCATTGTCTGTTAGGCAGCTGTCTATGGTGTATGGCAGTGTCAGTTAAGCAGTTGTCTTTGGTGTATGGCATTGCCTGTTAAGCAGTTGTCTTTAGTGTATGGCATTGTCTGTTAAGCAGTTGTCTTTGACTTATGGCAGTGTCTGTTAAGCAGTTGTCTTTGGTGTTTGGCATTGTCTGTTAAGCAGTTTTTCTTTGGTGTATGGCATTGTCTGTTAAGCAGTTTTCTTTGGTGTATGGCATTGCCTTTTAAGCAGTTGTATTTGGTGTATGGCATTGTCTGTTAGGCAGCTGTCTATGGTGTATGGCAGTGTCTGTTATGCAGTTGTGTTTAGTGTATGGCATTGCCTGCTGATCAGTTGTCTTTGGTGTATGGCTTTGCCTGTTAAACAGTTGTCTTTGGTGTATGGCTTTGTCATTTAAGCAGTTGTCTTTGGTGTATTGCATTGTCTGTTAAGCAGTTTTCTTTGGTGTATGACATTGTCTGTTAAGCAGTTTTCTTTGGTGTATGGCATTGTCTGTTAAGCAGTTGTCTTTGGTGTATGGCATTGCCTGATAAGCAGTTGTCTTTGGTGTATGGCAGTGTCTGTTAAGCAGTTGTCTTTGGTGTATGGCATTGTCTGTTAAACAGTTGTCTTTGGTGTATGGCATTGTCTGTTAAGCAGTAGTCTTTGGTGTATGGCATTGCCTGTTAAGCAGTTGTCTTTGGTGTATGGCATTGCCTGTTAAGCAGTTGTCTTTGGTGTATGGCATTGTCTGTTAAGCAGTTGTCTTTGGTGTATGGCGTTGTCTTTTATGCAGTTGTCTTTGGTGTACGGCATTGTCTGTTAAGCAGTTGTCTTTGGTGTATGGCATTGTCTGTTAAGCAGTTGTCTTTGATGTATGGCATTGCCTGTTAAGCAGTTGTCTTTAGTGTATGGCATTGTCTGTTAAGCAGTTGTCTTTGGTGTATGGCATTGCCTGTTAAGCAGTTGTCTTTTGTGTATGGCATTGTCTGTTAAGCAGTTGTCTTTGGTGTATGGCGTTGTCTTTTATGCAGTTGTCTTTGGTGTACGGCATTGTCTGTTAAGCAGTTGTCTTTGGTGTATGGCATTGTCTGTTAAGCAGTTGTCTTTGATGTATGGCATTGCCTGTTAAGCAGTTGTCTTTAGTGTATGGCATTGTCTGTTAAGCAGTTGTCTTTGGTGTATGGCATTGCCTGTTAAGCAGTTGTCTTTTGTGTATGGCATTGTCTCTTAAGCAGTTGTCCTTGGTGTGTGGCATTGCCTGTTAAGCAGTTGTCTTTGGTGTATGGCATTGCCTGTTAAGCAGTTGTCTTTGGTGTATGGCATTGTCTGTTAAGCAGTTGTCTTTGGTGTATGGCATTGCCTGTTAAGCAGTTGTCTTTGGTGTATGGCATTGCCTGTTAAGCAGTTGTCTTTGGTGTATGGCATTGTCTGTTAAGCAGTTGTCTTTGGTGTATGGAATTGTCTGTTAAGCAGTAGTCTTTGGTGTATGGCATTGCCTGTTAAGCAGTTGTCTTTGGTGTATGGCATTGTCTGTTAAGCAGTTGTCTTTGGTGTATGGCATTGCCTGTTAAGCAGTTGTCTTTAGTGTATGGCATTGTCTGTTAAGCAGTTGTCTTTGACTTATGGCAGTGTCTGTTAAGCAGTTGTCTTTGGTGTTTGGCATTGTCTGTTAAGCAGTTTTCTTTGGTGTATGGCATTGTCTGTTAAGCAGTTTTCTTTGGTGTATGGCATTGTCTGTTAAGCAGTTTTCTTTGGTGTATGGCATTGCCTTTTAAGCAGTTGTATTTGGTGTATGGCATTGTCTGTTAGGCAGCTGTCTATGGTGTATGGCATTGTCTGTTATGCAGTTGTGTTTAGTGTATGGCATTGCCTGCTAATCAGTTGTCTTTGGTGTATGGCTTTGCCTGTTAAACAGTTGTCTTTGGTGTATGGCATTACCTGTTAAGCAGTTGTCTTTGGTGTATGGCTTTGTCATTTAAGCAGTTGTCTTTGGTGTATTGCATTGTCTGTTAAGCAGTTTTCTTTGGTGTATGACATTGTCTGTTAAGCAGTTTTCTTTGGTGTATGGCATTGTCTGTTAAGCAGTTGTCTTTGGTGTATGGCATTGCCTGTTAAGCAGTTGTCTTTGGTGTATGCCATTGCCTGTTAAGCAGTTGTCTTTGGTGTATGGCATTGCCTGATAAGCAGTTGTCTTTGGTGTATGGCAGTGTCTGTTAAGCAGTTGTCTTTGGTGTATGGCATTGTCTGTTAAACAGTTGTCTTTGGTGTATGGCATTGTCTGTTAAGCAGTAGTCTTTGGTGTATGGCATTGCCTGTTAAGCAGTTGTCTTTGGTGTATGGCATTGCCTGTTAAGCAGTTGTCTTTGGTGTATGGCATTGTCTGTTAAGCAGTTGTCTTTGGTGTATGGCGTTCTCTTTTATGCAGTTGTCTTTGGTGTACGGCATTGTCTGTTAAGCAGTTGTCTTTGGTGTATGGCATTGTCTGTTAAGCAGTTGTCTTTGATGTATGGCATTGCCTGTTAAGCAGTTGTCTTTGCTGTATGGCATTGTCTGTAAAGCAGTTGTCTTTAGTGTATGGCGTTGTCTGTTATGCAGTTGTCTTTGGTGTATGGCATTGTCTGTTAAGCAGTTGTCTTTGGTGTATGGCATTGCCTGTTAAGCAGTTGTCTTTGGTGTATGGCATTGCCTGTTAAGCAGTTGTCTTTGGTGTATGGCATTGTCTGTTAAGCAGTTGTCTTTGGTGTATGGCATTGCCTGTTAAGCAGTTGTCTTTGGTGTATGGCATTGCCTGTTAAGCAGTTGTCTTTGGTGTATGGCATTGTATGTTAAGCAGTTGTCTTTGGTGTATGGAATTGTCTGTTAAGCAGTAGTCTTTGGTGTATGGCATTGCCTGTTAAGCAGAGGTCTTTGGTGTATGGCATTGTCTGTTAAGCAGTTGTCTTTGGTGTATGGCATTGCCTGTTAAGCAGTTGTCTTTAGTGTATGGCATTGTCTGTTAAGCAGTTGTCTTTGACTTATGGCAGAGTCTGTTAAGCAGTTGTCTTTGGTGTTTGGCATTGTCTGTTAAGCAGTTTTCTTTGGTGTATGGCATTGTCTGTTAAGCAGTTTTCTTTGGTGTATGGCATTGCCTTTTAAGCAGTTGTATTTCGTGTATGGCATTGTCTGTTAGGCAGCTGTCTATGGTGTATGGCAGTGTCAGTTAAGCAGTTGTCTTTGGTGTATGGCATTGCCTGTTAAGCAGTTGTCTTTAGTGTATGGCATTGTCTGTTAAGCAGTTGTCTTTGACTTATGGCAGTGTCTGTTAAGCAGTTGTCTTTGGTGTTTGGCATTGTCTGTTAAGCAGTTTTTCTTTGGTGTATGGCATTGTCTGTTAAGCAGTTTTCTTTGGTGTATGGCATTGCCTTTTAAGCAGTTGTATTTGGTGTATGGCATTGTCTGTTAGGCAGCTGTCTATGGTGTATGGCAGTGTCTGTTATGCAGTTGTGTTTAGTGTATGGCATTGCCTGCTAATCAGTTGTCTTTGGTGTATGGCTTTGCCTGTTAAACAGTTGTCTTTGGTGTATGGCTTTGTCATTTAAGCAGTTGTCTTTGGTGTATTGCATTGTCTGTTAAGCAGTTTTCTTTGGTGTATGACATTGTCTGTTAAGCAGTTTTCTTTGGTGTATGGCATTGTCTGTTAAGCAGTTGTCTTTGGTGTATGGCATTGCCTGATAAGCAGTTGTCTTTGGTGTATGGCAGTGTCTGTTAAGCAGTTGTCTTTGGTGTATGGCATTGTCTGTTAAACAGTTGTCTTTGGTGTATGGCATTGTCTGTTAAGCAGTAGTCTTTGGTGTATGGCATTGCCTGTTAAGCAGTTGTCTTTGGTGTATGGCATTGCCTGTTAAGCAGTTGTCTTTGGTGTATGGCATTGTCTGTTAAGCAGTTGTCTTTGGTGTATGGCGTTGTCTTTTATGCAGTTGTCTTTGGTGTACGGCATTGTCTGTTAAGCAGTTGTCTTTGGTGTATGGCATTGTCTGTTAAGCAGTTGTCTTTGATGTATGGCATTACCTGTTAAGCAGTTGTCTTTAGTGTATGGCATTGTCTGTTAAGCAGTTGTCTTTGGTGTATGGCATTGCCTGTTAAGCAGTTGTCTTTTGTGTATGGCATTGTCTGTTAAGCAGTTGTCTTTGGTGTATGGCGTTGTCTTTTATGCAGTTGTCTTTGGTGTACGGCATTGTCTGTTAAGCAGTTGTCTTTGGTGTATGGCATTGTCTGTTAAGCAGTTGTCTTTGATGTATGGCATTGCCTGTTAAGCAGTTGTCTTTAGTGTATGGCATTGTCTGTTAAGCAGTTGTCTTTGGTGTATGGCATTGCCTGTTAAGCAGTTGTCTTTTGTGTATGGCATTGTCTGTTAAGCAGTTGTCCTTGGTGTGTGGCATTGCCTGTTAAGCAGTTGTCTTTGGTGTAAGGCATTGCCTGTTAAGCAGTTGTCTTTGGTGTATGGCATTGTCTGTTAAGCAGTTGTCTTTGGTGTATGGCATTGCCTGTTAAGCAGTTGTCTTTGGTGTATGGCATTGCCTGTTAAGCAGTTGTCTTTGGTGTATGGCATTGTCTGTTAAGCAGTTGTCTTTGGTGTATGGAATTGTCTGTTAAGCAGTAGTCTTTGGTGTATGGCATTGCCTGTTAAGCAGTTGTCTTTGGTGTATGGCATTGTCTGTTAAGCAGTTGTCTTTGGTGTATGGCATTGCCTGTTAAGCAGTTGTCTTTAGTGTATGGCATTGTCTGTAAAGCAGTTGTCTTTGACTTATGGCAGTGTCTGTTAAGCAGTTGTCTTTGGTGTTTGGCATTGTCTGTTAAGCAGTTTTCTTTGGTGTATGGCATTGTCTGTTAAGCAGTTTTCTTTGGTGTATGGCATTGTCTGTTAAGCAGTTTTCTTTGGTGTATGGCATTGCCTTTTAAGCAGTTGTATTTGGTGTATGGCATTGTCTGTTAGGCAGCTGTCTATGGTGTATGGCATTGTCTGTTATGCAGTTGTGTTTAGTGTATGGCATTGCCTGCTAATCAGTTGTCTTTGGTGTATGGCTTTGCCTGTTAAACAGTTGTCTTTGGTGTATGGCATTACCTGTTAAGCAGTTGTCTTTGGTGTATGGCTTTGTCATTTAAGCAGTTGTCTTTGGTGTATTGCATTGTCTGTTAAGCAGTTTTCTTTGGTGTATGACATTGTCTGTTAAGCAGTTTTCTTTGGTGTATGGCATTGTCTGTTAAGCAGTTGTCTTTGGTGTATGGCATTGCCTGTTAAGCAGTTGTCTTTGGTGTATGCCATTGCCTGTTAAGCAGTTGTCTTTGGTGTATGGCATTGCCTGATAAGCAGTTGTCTTTGGTGTATGGCAGTGTCTGTTAAGCAGTTGTCTTTGGTGTATGGCATTGTCTGTTAAGCAGTAGTCTTTGGTGTATGGCATTGCCTGTTAAGCAGTTGTCTTTGGTGTATGGCATTGCCTGTTAAGCAGTTGTCTTTGGTGTATGGCATTGTCTGTTAAGCAGTTGTCTTTGGTGTACGGCGTTGTCTTTTATGCAGTTGTCTTTGGTGTACGGCATTGTCTGTTAAGCAGTTGTCTTTGGTGTATGGCATTGTCTGTTAAGCAGTTGTCTTTGATGTATGGCATTGCCTGTTAAGCAGTTGTCTTTAGTGTATGGCATTGTCTGTTAAGCAGTTGTCTTTGGTGTATGGCATTGCCTGTTAAGCAGTTGTCTTTTGTGTATGGCATTGTCTGTTAAGCAGTTGTCCTTGGTGTGTGGCATTGCCTGTTAAGCAGTTGTCTTTGGTGTATGGCATTGCCTGTTAAGCAGTTGTCTTTGGTGTATGGCATTGTCTGTTAAGCAGTTGTCTTTGGTGTATGGCATTGCCTGTTAAGCAGTTGTCTTTGGTGTATGGCATTGCCTGTTAAGCAGTTGTCTTTGGTGTATGGCATTGCCTGTTAAGCAGTTGTCTTTGGTGTATGGAATTGTCTGCTAAGCAGTTGTCTTTGGTGTATGGAATTGCCTGCTAAGCAGTTGTCTTTGGTGTATGGCATTGCCTGTTAAGCAGTTGTCTTTGGTGTATGGCATTGTCTGTTAAGCAGTTGTCTTTGGTGTATGGCATTGCCTGTTAAGCAGTTGTCTTTGGTGTATGGCATTGCCTGTTAAGCAGTTGTCTTTGGTGTATGGCATTGTCTGTTAAGCAGTTGTCTTTGGTGTATGGAATTGTCTGTTAAGCAGTTGTCTTTGGTGTATGGCATTGCCTGTTAAGCAGTTGTCTTTAGTGTATGGCATTGTCTGTTATGCAGTAGTCTTTGCTGTATGGTATTGTCTGTTAAGCAGTTGTCTTTGGCTTATGGCAGTGTCTGTTAAGCAGTTGTCTTTGGTGTTTGGCATTGTCTGTTAAGCAGTTTTCTTTGGTGTATGGCATTGTCTGTTAAGCAGTTTTCTTTGGTGTATGGCATTGCCTGTTAAGCAGTTCTCTTTGGTGTATGGCATTGTCTGTTAAGCAGTTGTCTTTAGTGTATGGAATTGTATGTTAAGCAGTTGTCTTTGGTGTATGGCATTGCCTGTTAAGCAGTTGTCTTTAGTGTATGGCATTGTCTGTTATGCAGTAGTCTTTGCTGTATGGTATTGTCTGTTAAGCAGATGTCTTTGACTTATGGCAGTGTCTGTTAAGCAGTTGTCTTTGGTGTTTGGCATTGTCTGTTAAGCAGTTGTCTTTGGTGTATGGCATTGCCTGTTAAGCAGTTGTCTTTGGTGTATGGCCTTGTCTGTTAAGCAGTTGTCTTTGGTGTATGACATTGCCTGTTAAGCAGTTGTCTTTGGTGTATGACATTGCCTGTTAAGCAGTTGTCTTTGGTGTATGGCATTGTCTGTTAAGCAGTTGTCTTTGGTGTATGGCATTGTCTGTTAAGCAGTTGTCTTTGGTGTATGGCATTGCCTGTTAAGCAGTTGTCTTGGTGTATGGCATTGTCTGTTAAGCAGTTGTCTTTGGTGTATGGCATTGTCTGTTAAGCAGTTGTCTTTAGTGTATGGCATTGTCTGTTAAGCAGTTGTCTTTGGTGCATGGCATTGCCTGTTAAGCAGTTGTCTTTGGTGTATGGCATTGCCTGTTAAGCAGTTGTCTTTGGTGTATGGCATTGTCTGTTAAGCAGTTGTCTTTGGTGTATGGCATTGTCTGTTAAGCAGTTGTCTTTGGTGTATGACATTGCCTGTTAAGCAGTTGTCTTTGGTGTATGGCATTGTCTGTTAAGCAGTTGTCTTTGGTGTATGGAATTGTCTGTTAAGCAGTTGTCTTTGGTGTATGGCATTGCCTGTTAAGCAGTTGTCTTTGGTGTATGGCATTGTCTGTTAAGCAGTTGTCTTTGGTGTATGGAATTGTCTTTTAAGCAGTTGTCTTTGGTGTATGGAATTGTCTTTTAAGCAGTTGTCTTTGGTGTATGGCATTGTCTGTTAAGCAGTTGTCTTTGGTGTATGGCATTGTCTGTTAAGCAGCTGTATTTGGCTTATGGCACTGTCTGTTAAGCAGTTGTCTTTGGTGTATGGCATTGTCTGTTAAGCAGTTGTCTTTGGTGTATGGCATTGCCTGTTAAGCAGTTGCCTTTGGTGTATGGCATTGTCTGTTAAGCAGTTGTCTTTGGTGTTTGGCATTGTCTGTTAAGCAGTTGTCTTTGGTGTATGGCGTTGCCTGTTAAGCAGTTGTCTTTGGTGTATGGCTTTGTCTGTTAAGCAGTTGTCTTTGGTGTATATCCACAGAGGACCGGACGCCGGAGTCTGAGGCTGTGTGGATTGCATATCCAACAGCAGATACTGCAAGGCAGGAGATTGCAGGTCTCCTGGCCCGACAGAAGCCCGGAGGCTCAGCCACACGAAAAGACCCGTACCGCCACAGAGGAGCGAGGAATACACAAGGTCCGAGTCGCCAGCCATACGGTTGAGCGCAGGCCTACAACTTCACCTGGCCAGGAGGACTCTAGGATTCTTCCCAGACTGATCAGGCCCTCATCACTAGCCGGTACTCCCGTTGGGGCCCATATAATTGCCAGCAGTAAAGACCCTGGGACTGCACTGCAAAGACTCTGTGTTGTCATTACTGATACCTTGCACTACCACCACCATCATCCATACACGCTGCCCTGAAGCTCCACTCTTCCTGTGGGGAGTTACATCACCTTGCTGCACATACCACCAGCTTCAGCGGACTGCTCCGCAGCTGCGGTTCCCAATAACCGCATTCCACAGGTGGTGTAGTCGGACTATACATAACAGATATAGATAAACTACCCTTAGATTGACCACCTGGGTCACGGACCGGGTCATCGCCACGGTGACTACAATCCCCAGCATCTACAGGCCCGGTTCCGGGTACCCCATGGCCCAGGGGGCGTGTCAACTTTGGCGTAGTCGGCAGGATCTCATGCCCACTACCACCGGGTACTGCGCGCCTTCACAGACTGTGTCTAATACCGTGGTGAAGATTTCCCGCCATTTGTTGCCGTTTTCCCGCCATTGTCCGCCATTTTCGAGTCGCCGCGCGAGAAGAAGAGGGGCGTGATCGCTGGAACCACACGAAGTCTAAAGCCCTGCCCCACACACGGACACAGCGCCAGGTCCTGGAAGGAGCCACAGTGAACGCTGACGTAAGACGCGTGCGACGCCAGGTCCTCGACAGAGACCATCGCCTGCGGAACTGCGGCCTACGGAAGAAAAGAGAAGGAAGGTAGGCCACGGTTCACTAGGGGGTAGGAAGACGCCCGATATGGAGGGAACTTCAACCACCGGCGCGGCCGCTGCCGCGGTAATGCCATTCTCCATGCCATATATACCGGGGGCGGCGTGGTTGCCCCAGTACTCAGGAGAGTCGCACACCCTGAGTGACTTCAAGGAGAGACTAAGCAGTTTATTTAAAGTATACCCCCTGTCCGAGGAGCAGAAAGTGAGCATCCTCGTAGGCCAGTTGATTGGTGCAGCCCAGAGAGAAGTAAAATCCTGGTCAGCAAGAGAAAAAGGGACTGTAAAAGAGATACTGGCCCACCAAAAGGACACTTTTGACACCCGTACTACGGCAGAGATAAAGATGAAGTTTTATGGGTGCAAACAACGGTCGCAGGACAGTGTACGGGACTATGCTTTAAACCTGCAGGAGACGCTGAGGGCCATCAAACAAGTAGACCCTGACAGTGTGCGTGATGAAAACAGGCTGTTAACTGAGCAATTTATTGAGGGTTTACTGTCCAGCGCCCACCGCACCCAGCTGCGCATAATGGCTCTGCAAAACCCTGACTTGGACTTTGCTCAATTTAAAGACAGGGCCATCCGGGTGCTACAGGAACCAGCACAAGGGGGCGCTACAGCTCACCGGCGCCCGGCTATCACCTACCACCAGGAGGTGGCACCCTTTTCCCCTGAGCCTGTAGGAGCTGATGCACAGACTCTGGACAATGCCCCGTCTACAGACCTGCACCATCAGGTCCAAGAGTTAACTAAAAGTGTAGCTACGCTAACCAAAATTGTGCAGGCCTTGCAGGTGTATCCCAAAGGAAAGATCCAGCTGGCTTCCAGTCCGGAGGACGTCCCTTGGCGCCGAGAGAAGAGGATTCCACCATCCAGAGAGAGGAACAGCGACCTCTACGACCAGGACAGACAACCCATCTCCCGCCGCTGCAACCAGCCAGGACATTATGCAAGGTACTGTCATTTAAACGAGCAAAATCTGGGGCAGAGGGCCAACCCCCAGGTGTAAGAACACCAGGCCCATCAAGCTGGCTAGACAAATATGTGGGTGGACGACCAGTCCTACCTATCGTGCTGGACGGCTTTCCAATGAGCGTGTTGCTGGACACTGGGTCCCAGGTGACCACCATCCCCTACATTCTTTTCAAATGGTTCTGGCCTGATTCGGACATTACCCTCCGTCCAGACGAACATTTGAGTATTTATGCTAGCAATGGTCTACCCGTACCTCAGGTGGGGTACAAAGAAGTGACCATAAAGGTTGGCAAAGTCAAACTGCCAGCACAAGGACTGATTATTGTCGACATTGATCGCCGAGAAAGTCATCCCATGATAACCTTAGGCACTAATGTCATTGAAAATTGTCTTGCAGAAATAATTGTCTTGTTACAGCAGGTTGCGGAGACCGCCAGTTCCAGCCAGCAGCGGGTTCTACAAAGAGAGATCAGAGCCCTGATGAAAAGACAACAGGTAGAACTGTCTGGTGGTGAAATTGGCAGTGTCAGGATGAGTGACCCATTCCCTATTGCCATGCCCCCAAGAAGTGAAATGCTGATATGGTGCCGGGCAGCAATAGGTCTCCGGGGTAGAGATTACCAGGCCCTGGTAGAGCCCGTCTACTCTGACAGTAGGCCCACCATTTTGACAGCCAGGGGAGTGGTTGATGTCCGCCAAGGGAGAGTGCCAGTCCGCATCCTGAACATTGGGGAAAAAGAAGTTCACTTTCCCCGGTATGCCACCCTAGCCAAGCTAATTACCGTCAAGCAAAATGCTATAAAAACAGTGGAACCCTTACCTCCATCCAACCAGGCAGAGGGTAATGGTTCCGAGGGACAGATGGAGGACTGGTGTCAGAAGCTGCATGTGGGCACTGACTCCACCCCTCAACACCAAAAACAAGGAGTATACCGGGTGGTGCAAGAGTATGAAAGGGTCTTCAGTAAACACCCACTCGACTTTGGGCAGGTAAAGGGGGTTCAACACCATATCCCCACGGGAGACAATCCACCCATTAAAGAAAGGTACCGGACTGTACCGCCAGCACACTACCAAAATGCCAAAGGGATGTTGCGAGAGATGAAGGAGGCTGGGGTAATAAGTAGTGTTGAGCCACCCCCGTAGTGTTCGAGTTCGGTTCGGTTCGTCGAACACCCGTGTGTTCGCCGAACTGTTCGTCGAACTGTTCGTCGAACACCTTCGAACACCGTTAAAACCAATGGCAGGCAAACAAAAACACATAGAAACACATAGAAAACACCTTCAAAGGTGTCCAAAAGCTGACAAACTGCTCAGAAGACACAACTAACACATGGAAAAGTGACAAGTACATATAGTCATGCGAAAATAAAAGAGGTGGAGGAGTAAAAGGAGGGGGAGACACAGATATAGGCATGTCATGCCCTTCTAAAATCCAAAAAGTGAGAAGCCGACACGGCCAGTCCGCTCCTGCCCGTGCCACCTCCGTGTCGCCGGGTTTGTGCCAGAGCCGCGGTGAACCCTGACGGCCAGCCCCCCTCTCCCAATACTGGTGCCTGTCCGCTGGTGGGTCGAGCGAGCCCCCCTGTGGTGGAGGCAGCTCTAAGCTTTTTAATTTAAATTGTCTCTCTAATTTGAATGAATACACTTTAAATCCATTTACAAGGATCTATTGGAGGGCAAGTCTCATGCCAGCAGCCGCGTAATTCCAGCTCCAGTAGCGTCCACTAAAGCTGCTGCAGTTAAAAAGTTTTTATAAGGATCGAGCTCGGTTGTCCACCGCAAGGCATCCTACTGCCAGTCCCAGCCCCTATGCCTTGGGGTGCCTCCTGATGCTCTTCACTGAGTATCCCATGGTCCCGAAGCATTTCCTTTGAAAAAATTAAGTGTCTAAACTACAGGTGGTGTAGCTTGCTTAACAGCCGGGATAATCCGCTGACTAGCAGACACTGCTACTAGGCACAAAGTATTTCCTGGGCTAGATGCAGTTAAAAATTTGTAATTAGATACTCTCGTTGGATGCTGAGAAAGCATTCCATAGAGTCTCCTGGCACGCCATATATGATTCTCTTAAAAAGCTTGGGGTAGGGGTCTAGGGGACCCTTTTATAGCCAAAATCACGGCCCTGTATCGCAATACGTCACCTAGGCTGAAGATAAATGGAACTGTAGCACCCTGAGGGCTCGGTTGCTACAGACGTATTGCACCTCACCCAGAGGTGTGATATCTCACTCTCAGGTAAGGATGGAGTGTGGATCAGGACCCGACACCTGCATGCATTACACCACATTGCCGTGGGGCAGGGCGACCAATATGCCCCTGAGATGGGCACGACAGTCCCTGTCCCTGGCTGGAGTGGGGGGAGGGAACACTGAGGAAGGGGAACCCTGTAGTGCAGGAGCAGGGAGGAAGCAGTTCCTGGGTGCATTGAGAAGGGAGTATAAAAGGTGGGCACCATCTTAGTTCAGTGCAGAGAAGTCTGAGCAGAAGTGGCAGGGAGCAGGGGCTCTGCATGAGCTCTGCTCCGGAGGCGGGCCTAGTAACAGAGGCCCAGGCCTGGAAGAGGGAGAAGGAAGGAAGAGGAGCGGAGAAGGCTCCAGGAACGAGGAATGAAGGGATCCCAGGGGTGCGGACGGGCGAGTCGCCACCGCACGCCCGAATCCACCTGCGTGGAGGGGTCAGGCCAAAGGGGGAGACCGGTCCCCGAACTAGTGGAGGCAGGAAACGACCCTCAGCTAGAAACCGGAGGCTCTGACATTTTATGTGGCGCAGCCCCTCGCTACACCCGCTAGGAAGGCACCACATAGGGTCAGGGAAACTGGCGCCAAGTTTACCAAGAGGAGGCCCGAGGCAGCCGGACAAAAGTGTTGGTAAGAAAGGCCAGACAAAGGACACACAAAGGGGGTCCTGTGAAGTGCTCCAAAGTTATCTGGGAGTTGTCTGAGCCCCTCACCTGGTGAGCACAGTACGACGTGGGCAGCCGTTACCTGCAGACGTGGTCTGGATAATAAGAACTGTGAGTAAAGGCCCTGGACTGCATCACTGACTCCGTGTCGTTACTGCTGCTGCCCTGCACCATCACCCCCATCCTCCGCATACACTGCCCTGAGGCTATACTCCTCCCGTGGGGAGTTATGCTACGCTCTGCTGCACCCACAACACCAGCCTCAGCGGTCTGCCCTGGAGCGGCGGTTCACTCTGACCGCAATCCACGGGTGGCGTAGTCGGACATTTAAACATCAAAACCACATAAATAGTTCCGCCACTGGTTTGACCGCCCTGAGCCACGGAACCGGGTCGCCGCCACGAAGACTACAACCACCAGCATCCACCAAAAAGGGTCCGGCTCCGGGTGTCCCAAGGCCCAGGGGGTGCGTCAGAACATTTTCATCACCTTTCACAATCACCAATGGGACAAGGCAGGGATGTCCTCTGTCCCCTCTCTTATACATCCTAGTGACGGAGCACCTGCTCTCATCAATTCGCCATAAACCCAATATTAGGTGGATTGAGGTGGGAGGCACCGAGTACAAGTGCTCTCTATTTGCTGATGATGTCCTAGTATATATCACTCAATCACATATATCCATCCATGCTGTTATGGCTGAAATAGATCACTTTGTTACATGGTAAAATTTTAAAATCAATGCAGCGAAGTCTGAGGCCCTCGATGTCTCCCTCCCTAAATCCATATAGGATTCCATCCAGTCCAACTTTCCCTTTGCCTGGCCCTCACAGGGTATCAAATACTTAGGAATTCCTATTCATAGAGACCTCTCCCATCTATGTTATCTTAATTTTGGGCCCTTTATTGAACAATTCCATACAGACCACGGTTGGCAAGTTAGAACTGTAAGATTCACTACGTGAACCGCTGGTGTTTTGTGGAAAAGCACATGTACACCGCGTTCCAAATTATTATGCAAAAAGTGTTTAGGAGTGATAAGGGAAGAATTTGTTTGTTTGTCAGTTAAACTCATTGATGGTGATGTGTGTCAGGGCTCTTTATATCACTGTAAGCAATTGCAGACACCTGTGCTAATTAGTTTGGCAGGTGTGTCCAATGAAAGGCAAGACTACTTAAGAAGGCTCTCTCACATTATTAAGCAGCCTACATTTTCTGCCAAAATGGGAAAGAAAAAGGATGTGTCGGCTGCTGAGAAGCAACAAATTGTGGAGTGTTTAGGTCAAGGCATGACTACAATCAACATTGTGCGATGATCACGATGAAGTGTCTTGGCAATCAAGAAGTATGTAGCTGATTCACAGTACACACGTGTGCGTGCTGATAAGGGCAAATTGAGGACTCTTTCCTACAGGCAATTACGTCAGGTTGAAAGAGCAGCGGCAAAAAAGCCTTGTCATAGCAGCAGACAAGTTTTTGAAGCTGCTTGTGCCTCCAACGTCCCCCGAACAACAAGATGCAGGGTCCTTCAGAGGTTTGCAGCTGTGCATACGCCATCCTGTCGACCTCCTCTATCCACTTCACACAAGCAGAAACGGCTCCAGTGGGCCAAACATTACATGAAGACTGATTTCAAAACTGTTTTGTTCACGGATGAGTGCCGTGCAGCGCTCGATGGTCCAGATGGATGGAGTGGAGGATGGCTGGTTGATGGACACCCCACGCAAACACGGCTACAGCGCCAACAAGGAGGAGGTGGAGTAATGTTTTGGGCTGGAATCATGGGGAGAGAGATTGTCGGCCCCTTTAGGATCCCTGAAGGCGCTAAAGATGAACTCCATAATGTATGTGGATTTTCTCAAACAGCACTTCCTGCCATGGTTCAAGAAGAAGAACCGTGTATTTCACAGCAAGATCATTTTTCTGCATGATAATGCACCATCTCATGCTGCACATAAAACATCTGCATCTCTGGCTGATATGGGCATAAAAGGGGACAAACTTATGGTGTGACCCCCATGCTCCCCTGACCTCTACCCCATTCAGAACCTTTGGAGCATCATTAAAAGGAGTGTCTATGATGGCGGGAGGCAGTTCACATCTAAGCAACAGATCTGGGAGGGTATTCTGTCCTCATGCAAAACAATTGAAGCAGAAACCATCCAAAACCTGACAAATTCAATGGACGAGAGAGTTCAGAAGCTCCTTTTGAACAAAGGGTCCTATGTGAAAATGTAACATCACCTAGAATAAAGTTTTGAGTTGAAAACTGTTTGATTTCAGTTTCTAACAACCTGCTAATGCTTATAATTTCAAAAATGACCATTTTTTTGGTCTTTATTAAAATGAAAAGGTTGATCGAAAAGTTTGGGGGATCTAAGAGTGTGGCAACCCAGTAGTCATGATTACTTCGAATTCTGACAATATGAGGGTCATGCTGCAGGTAGTGCAGCAAGAAGGCACTTATGTGTCTTGCGCATCTCGGAGCCCCAAAATTATTTTCCGGGCTAGATGCAGCTAAAAATTATTTTTAATTTTAAATCTGGTGGAGCTTATTATAGATGGCCTAATAGGATCAGTGCTGCACACTGCTACAAAGCCCAAATTATTTTCCAGTCAAGATACAGATAAACATGATTAGTAATTTGAAAGCTTAAAACGTTTGGTAGGGTGATTTTAACCAATCATCAAGCTTTTACTCTCCCCAGGATGACACAGGGGTAGAAAAGTCGTTTCGGATCCATGATTTGTTCATCTTTATGAACGTGAGTCTGTCTACATTATCAGTGGAGAGCCGCGTGCGCTTATCTGTCAGCACACCACCAGCAGCGCTGAACACACGTTCAGACAGAACGCTGGCTGCGGGGCATGACAAGATCTCCAAGGCGTAAGTGGCTAGCTCCGGCCATTTATCCAGATTGGAAGCCCAAAAAGAGCAAGGGTCCAGTGACACAGTCATGGCTTCAATGTTTACTTGGAGATACTCCTGTACCATCGTCTCTAGGCGTTGACTATGTGTCAGACTTCTTGTCTCCTGTGGCCTTGCAAAGGATGGGCTAAAAAAGTGGTGAAATGATTCCGCAAAATTGATGTTACCAGCAGATACTGTGGTTCTGTTACGGTTTGAGTGCTGAACACTTGACGGTCCCACGGTTGGCAAGTTGGAACTGTGAGATTCACTACGTGCACCACTGGTATTTTGTGGAAAAGCACATGTAAGATTCTGCAACAGTCTCTGCTGATACTCCTGCATGCGTGTATCCCTTTCTATGGCAGGAATAATTTCTGCAAATTTACTTTTGTACTGGGGATCTAACAGTGTGGCAACCCAGTAGTCAGGATTATTTCTAATTCTCACAATTCGAGGGTCATGTTGCAGGTAGTGCAGCAAGAAGGCACTCATGTGTGTTGTGCATCCAGGAGCACCAAGTCCCTGTTGTGTTGGTGGCGAGGTAACAATCATGCTTCCTTCCTCTGTCCTCTCCCCCCAACCTCGCACAACAGAAATGTGATCAAGGTCTCCCTCATCTGATGAGTCTTCCATCAGTTCGTCCTCCACTTCTTCCTGGGCTCCTGCACCTTCCTCACTAGTTTGGCTGCTACCATGCGCCCTGGTAAAACCATCTCCCCCACCCTCACATGCCTGCCGCCTTGGTGCTGCCGACCGTCTGGACCTTGCAGATGTTAGCCCTTCTGCATACAACTCCTCCTCCTCTACTTCCTCCACCTCCTCTTGTGCCACCACCTGACTCCGAATTCTGTTTAACATGTGCTCCAGCATGTAAATCACCGGAATAGTCATGCTGATAATGGCATCGTCAGCACTAAACATCTTCGTCGCCATTTCAAAACTGTGCAGAAGGGTGCATAGGTCCCTGATCTGAGACCACTCCTCCAGCGTGATTTGCCCCACCTCTGAATCTCGTTGGCCCAGGCTATACGTCAGAACGTATTGCACCAGGGCTTGTCGGTGCTGCCACAGTCGCTGCAACATGTGCAGAGTTGAATTCCACCGGGTAGGCACATCGCATTTTAGCCGGTGAAGTGGCAGGCCCAACGACTTCTGTAGAGATGTAAGTCGCTGAGCTGCGGGATGCGAACGGCGGAAGTGAGCACACAGCGACCGTGCCCTCTGCAGAAGGCCATCTAGTCTGGGATAGTGGGCTAAAAATTGCTGGACAACCAGGTTCAACACGTGAGCCATACAAGGCACGTGTGTGACATTGCCCCGGCGAAGGGCCGCACCCAGGTTTGCAGCATTGTCGCACACGGCCTTCCCTGGTTTCAGGTCCAGTGGAGATAACCATTCATGAAATTGGTTCTCCAGAGCTGACCACAACTCCTCAGCTGTGTGACTCACATTTCCCAGACATTTCAATGTAAAAACCGCCTGATGACGTTGAGCCCTACTGCCAGCATAGTAAGGAGGTGTGCAGGATCCCTTCTGCGCAGTTAGAAAGCTTGTGGCATGACCAGACAGGCTTTGGGTGCAGGTGGAAGACCGAGAGGAGGTTGAGGAGGCAGAAGCAGTGGAGGAACTTTGACATAAAGAGGATTGACGCACAACTCGTGGGGACGGCAAGACTTGGACAGCAGCCCCTTGTCCTGCTGTCACCATAGTTACCCAGTGCCCAGTCAGCGACATGTAACGCCCCTGTCCATGCCTACTCGTCCAAGTGTCTGTGGTGAAATGCACCCTGTCACACACAGAGTTTCTCAAAGAAGCGGTGATGTTGTGTGCGACATGCTGGTGGAGCGCAGGCACACCTTTCTTTGAGAAGTAGTGCCGACTGGGCATCTGGTACTGGGGCACTGCGACGGACATAAGGTCTCGAAAATCCTCTGTGTGCACCAGGCGGAAAGGCAGCATTTCTGTAGCCAAGAGCTTGCAGATGGTGAAATTCAACCTCTTAGCTTTCTCATGGCTAGGAGGAAATGGTCTTTTACTTGTCCACATCTGAGGGACCGAGGTCTGGCTATTGTGCTTAGACGGGGTTGATAAGGGTGTCCCCGGCAAACTGCCGGTCTGTGAGGAAGATGCAGGCGGACATGTTAGGTTGCCTTCATCCAAAGGTGGTGCTATCGATGTCGGACAGCGCTCAACACCAGCTGGTGTTACCACCTCCAAAGAAAATGATGACCTGCCAATCACGCTGGCTGTTGCGGGTAAAGAGGTGGCAGGTCTGCGCCCCAAAACAGGTGTGACTGCTGTCCCCCCAGTCACAGAGGATGAAGAGGCCGCGGATGCACAAGATATGGCAGACGGTGGTTGGCCCGGCCGGCTAGGCCGCATTGTAGCACACTGAGCTTCCCACTGCAACTTATGCTTCATGTCCATGTGCCGGTTCATGCATGAAGTACTCAAACTATGTATTTTTTGGCCTCTACTTAGCTTTTGCTGACAAATGTTACAGATAACACGAGTTGGGTCATCTTTATCGATCTGAAAAAATGCCCAGGCTATGCAAGGCTTAGCACCCATGCGACCTGAAGAGCCACCACGACTTGTGGTGAGAGGCAGAGTTGTGTTTGAGGATGCAGTTGTTGACGTGCTTCCAGTACTACGTCTCTGTCCAGGAAGGCGCAACCTGACCTCGTCATCACTAGCATCTTCCTCCACCTCCTCTGCTGACCTCATCTCTTGGCTGACTGTGGGTTGACAGTAAGTGGGATCTCCGACCTCATCATCATCACCCTGTGCGTTATCACACCCGTCGTCCTCAGAGCCAACCTGTTCCTGCCCTGACAAAAAACTAAAGTTGTCGCTCCAATCAGGTATTTGAGTCTTATCATCGTCTTCCTCATTGTCTCCACCAACAGGAGTTACAGTTTGGGAATGAGGGTCTACATTATGGTCAGAACCTTCTGCGTCTGGTCCTGGATCCGACTCATAAAGATTCTGGGCATCAGTGCAGATCATTTCCTCGTCTGGATTCACAGAAGCGCTGGAGTCGACCTCTGATTCCCAGGCTATAGTATGAGTAAACAGCTCTGCAGACTCAACCATCTGTTCTACCTCATACTCAGACGGGCAGCTGGAGATTTGGGAGCTGTGAGGAAGCAAGTGCGATTTGGGTGACACCTTTGAGGACTGGAGTATTTGTGATGTTGAAGTTGATGTGGAGGAGAGCCCACTTAAAGGAACACTTGATATCCGTTGAAGCACCTGCTGTTTTTGTGCCTCATCTGGAATTTGTAGCGATTGGCGTGGCCGTAAGAAAGGGATCTTATCACATTGTCCGCTAAAAGAAGTAGACATTTTAGTTTGGCTGGAAGATGGTCTTTCTTCTGCAGATGTTACTGTTGCTTTAACACCTACCCCACGGACACAACCTTTTTTCCCCTTCCCAACACGCCTATTCCCCTTTCCACCAGCAGCAGGCCTTTTTCCACTCATTTTGGTGGTTAACTAATTCACAACTCTGGAGTTGTTTGCACAAAAAAACAATGGATGGTAACCGAGCAGAGCTGAGTGGCCAAACTGTGGTATTAGGCCAAAACTATTGGCTGGGTTAGATGCAGAAAAAAATTATTTTGAATTTGCAGCCTGATAGAGGTCAGTATAGATGGACTAATAGAGAAAGTCCGACACACTACTAGAAGGCCAAATATTTTTTCAGAGGTAGATGCAGAAAAAAATATATTCAGTTTGCAACCTGATGGAGGTCAGTATAGATGGACTAATACAACAAGTCCCGCACACAGCTAGAAGCCCAAATATTTTTTCAGAGGTACTGTAGATGCAGATAAAAATTATTTTTAATTTGCAACCTGATGGAGGTCAGTATAGATGGACTAATAGAGAAAGTCCGACACACTACTAGAAGGCCAAATATTTTTTCAGAGGTAGATGCAGAAAAAAATATATTCAGTTTGCAACCTGATGGAGGTCAGTATAGATGGACTAATACAACAAGTCCCACACACAGCTAGAAGCCCAAATATTTTTTCAGAGGTACTGTAGATGCAGATAAAAATTAGTTTTAATTTGCAACCTGATCGAGGTCAGTATAGATGGACTAATAGAGAAAGTCCGACACACTACTAGAAGGCCAAATATTTTTTCAGAGCTAGATGCAGAAAAAAATTATATTCAGTTTGCAACCTGATGGAGGTCAGTATAGATGGATTAATAGAACAAGACCCACACACAGCTAGAAGCCCAATATTTTTTCAGAGGTAGATGCAGAAAAAAATATATTCAGTTTGCAACCTGATGGAGGTCAGTATAGATGGACTAATAGAACAAGTCCCACACACTGCTAGAAGCCCAAATATTTTTTCAGAGGTACTGTAGATGCAGATAAAAATTAGTTTTAATTTGCAACCTGATGGAGGTCAGTATAGATGGACTAATAGAGAAAGTCCGACACACTACTAGAAGGCCAAATATTTTTTCAGAGGTAGATGCAGAAAAAAATATATTCAGTTTGCAACCTGATGGAGGTCAGTATAGATGGACTAATACAACAAGTCCCACACACAGCTAGAAGCCCAAATATTTTTTCAGAGGTACTGTAGATGCAGATAAAAATTAGTTTTAATTTGCAACCTGATGGAGGTCAGTATAGATGGACTAATAGAGAAAGTCCGACACACTACTAGAAGGCCAAATATTTTTTCAGAGCTAGATGCAGAAAAAAATTATATTCAGTTTGCAACCTGATGGAGGTCAGTATAGATGGACTAATAGAGAAAGTCCGACACACTACTAGAAGGCCAAATATTTTTTCAGAGGTAGATGCAGAAAAAAATATATTCAGTTTGCAACCTGATGGAGGTCAGTATAGATGGATTAATAGAACAAGACCCACACACAGCTAGAAGCCCAATATTTTTTCAGAGGTAGATGCAGAAAAAACTATATTCAGTTTGCAACCTGATGGAGGTCAGTATAGATGGACTAATAGAACAAGTCCCACACACTGCTAGAAGCCCAAATATTTTTTCAGAGGTACTGTAGATGCAGATAAAAATTAGTTTTAATTTGCAACCTGATGGAGGTCAGTATAGATGGACTAATAGAGAAAGTCCGACACACTACTAGAAGGCCAAATATTTTTTCAGAGGTAGATGCAGAAAAAAATATATTCAGTTTGCAACCTGATGGAGGTCAGTATAGATGGATTAATAGAACAAGACCCACACACAGCTAGAAGCCCAATATTTTTTCAGAGGTAGATGCAGAAAAAAATATATTCAGTTTGCAACCTGATGGAGGTCAGTATAGATGGACTAATAGAACAAGTCCCACACACTGCTAGAAGCCCAAATATTTTTTCAGAGGTACTGTAGATGCAGATAAAAATTAGTTTTAATTTGCAACCTGATGGAGGTCAGTATAGATGGACTAATAGAGAAAGTCCGACACACTACTAGAAGGCCAAATATTTTTTCAGAGGTAGATGCAGAAAAAAATATATTCAGTTTGCAACCTGATGGAGGTCAGTATAGATGGATTAATAGAACAAGACCCACACACAGCTAGAAGCCCAATATTTTTTCAGAGGTAGATGCAGAAAAAAATATATTCAGTTTGCAACCTGATGGAGGTCAGTATAGATGGACTAATAGAACAAGTCCCACACACTGCTAGAAGCCCAAATATTTTTTCAGAGGTACTGTAGATGCAGATAAAAATTAGTTTTAATTTGCAACCTGATGGAGGTCAGTATAGATGGACTAATAGAATGATGCTATGCCCAAAAGATTTTACTTCACTAGGTGCAGTAAAAAAATTGGTATTCTATACACAGGTGGTATATCTTGCAACACAGATAGGCTACTCCACTGACTAACACACTCTGCAATAGGCCAAAAAGGATTAGCTTTGCTAGATTCAGCCAAATGCTGTGAAAAAAACTTGCACAGCACTGGCACAGACCTGCCTGGCAAAAACTGATAGGAACTCATGTAACCTAGTCCTGAAAAGGACTGCAATTACAATTAGTCTTTACTCCCACAACCGATCTATTTAAGAGCACAGACCTCCCTGATAAAAGTCGTAGGAAATGCTGTAACCTAGTCCTTAAAAGGACTGCAATCACAACTATTCCCTACTCCCAAGCTATCTGTATATTTGTGCGAAAATTGGCTTGAAATTAACAAGGTATAGCGCACACAGCAACAGCGGTGCCGTCTAACACGCAGCTGCAGCAGTGAGAAAATGGTGGCGACGGGGAAAATGGCTTGGTCTTATAGGGCAAGGACATGTGACATACACTGCCAATGACACATGCCCTTGCTTGTGTGAAAAAAGCACTTCGCTCCGTGTGTGCGCTGCTGATAGGCTGACAGATTGCACCTCCCCACTGTAAATGCGGGAAAGAGAAAAAAAAATGGAGATCTTCATTGTTCCTGCAGAGATCCATCCCCTGCCCCTCCCCCCACCCCGCTGTACACTCAAACTGCGTATTAAAATTAATTTTCATCATTACTGAGAAAAAATCCAGTTATGATTTTGGTGCACGAACAGTTATCGAACATAACCTCGAACAGCCGAATTTTTCTCAAATTGTTCGTGTTCGCCGAACGGCTCGAACACCGCCCAAAACAGCTCGAATTTGAGATTGGCGAACAGTTCGAGTAGAACAACGCTCATCTCTAGTAATAAGAGACAGTTGTAGCCCCTGGGCAGCTCCATTAGTTCTTGTAAAGAAAAAGGATGGCACAATGAGAATGTGTGTAGAGTAGAGGCAAATTAACCGCATAACACATAAAGATGCATACCCGCTACCCAGGATAGAGGAGTCACTAGCTGCGTTAAAATCTGCTAATTATTTCTCTACTTTGGATCTTACTAGTGGGTATAGGCAGGTTCCTGTAGCAGAGGCGGATAAGGAGAAGACCGCATTCACCACCCCGATGGGCCTCAGCGAGTTCACCTACATGCCATTCGGGCTCTGCAACGCCCCAGGAACCTTCCAGCGGTTGATGGAGTGGGGTCTAGGGCATAAGAATTTCGAGACAGTCCTGCTGTACCTGGATGATGTCATAGTATACTCCAAGACATATGAGGATCATCTGAAGCACCTGGCGGAAGTGTTTGAAGCCCTGGCTGGCTTTGGCCTGAAGGTGAAGCCGTCTAAATGCCACCTGCTGAAGCCCAAAGTACAGTACTTAGGACATGTGGTAAGCGCTGACGGTGTAGCACCAGACCCCGATAAGATCACCGTAATCAAGGACTGGCCGAGACCTTCCACCATCAAAGAAGTGCGGCAGTTCCTCGGGTTGGTAGGCTACTACCGAAGGTTTATACCAGGCTTCACCAAGATGGCGGCACCCATGCAGGACCTCCTGATAGGCCAGTCCAGGAAGGCCAAGAACCAGAAACCACCATTCAAATGGGGCAAGCTGGAAGATGAGTCCTTCACCAGGTTGAAGATGACCCTAACAGGAGACGAGGTCCTGGCCTACCCTGATTATGGCCAACCCTTCATCCTTCACACGGACGCGAGGAACGTGGGACTAGGAGCGGTGCTGTCCCAGATCCAGCAAGGCAGAGAAAGGGTGATCGCCTACGCCAGCAGGAAGCTCCGGCCCACAGAAAGAAACCCAGAGAACTACAGCTCCTTCAAGTTGGAGTTTCTTGCCATCGTCTGGGCTGTGACTGAGAGCTTCAAACATTATCTCGCCTCTTCCAAATTCACTGTGTACACGGATAATAACCCGCTGACACACCTGGACACTGCAAAACTTGGTGCCCTGGAACAAAGATGGATGGTCCGACTGTCTAATTACGAATTCACCATCAAGTACCGGGCTGGGCACAAGAATGCAAACGCAGATGCGCTGTCCAGAATTCCTAACTTGCCAGACGAGGGAGAAGACCCAGAGGAGCTGGAAGAGATAGAAATCCCCGCGTTCCACCGCCATGGGAAAAAGCAGTGCTCCCATTGTGTGAAGAACAGGTGTTCATCCAACAGAGAAGCCACATTCAATCCATTGCCCCACCATGGATGGGCAGAAACACAAGACAGTGACCCGGCTGTTTTCCTAGTCAAAGAGTTGCCGACACAAGCTGACTCATACCCTGATTCAGATGCTCCAGAAGAGACCAAACAGCTGTGGAAAGAAAAGAGCAAGCTGTTCATCTATGAAGGGAAGCTGTGTCGAAGAACTGTCAACTCCCGGACACCTGAGCTGGTCTGGCAGGTGGTAGTCCCGAGGCGAGATGCGTCTATGGTCCTGGAAGCGTACCACGATGGAGCGGGACATTTTGGATGGAAGAAGCTGGAAGTCATGCTACGTGAACGGTTCTATTGGGTTGGCATGAGGAAAGCAGTCGAGAGGTGGCGTCGAGAATGCGGACCATGCAACCTGAGAAGAAAAGACCGTGACAGCCAGAGGGCTCCCCTGCAGCCCATCATCACCAAGCAGCGACTCGAACTGGTAGCCCTGGACCATGTGAAGCTATCCCCGAGCAGGTCAGGCTAAGTCTACGCTCTCACCATCGTAGACCACTACTCCCGGTTCCTGGTAGTAGTGAGAGTCAAGGACCAAACGGCTCAGACAGCAGCCAGAGCTTTCCAACAACACTTCTGCCGCCCGCATGGTTACCCAGAACGTGTGCTAACTGACCAAGGTCCGGCCTTCAAAGCAGAAGTATTCCAGGAATTCTGCAACCTGTACGGCTGCAAGAAGATCCGTACAACGCCTTATCATTCCCAGACCAACGAGATGTGTGAAAAGATGAATCAGGTGGTGATAGACCTACTGAAGACGTTGCCCCTGGAGGAACGCAGCCTGTGGCCAGAAAAGTTGCCAGACCTGGTGGATCTCTACAATCACATTCCAGTGAATTCCACCAACTGCACACCTGCTTACCTGATGAGAGCAAGACCTGGTAAGCTGCCCATCGATCTGGATATGGGAGTTCTGACACCAGAGGACACCTCACCAGATGCGGATTGAGATACTGAGCGGAAACTACAATACCGTAAGGTACAGGAAAGTGTTGAAAGAAGTCTGTCCCAAGCAAGAGAAAGGCAAGAGAGGACTTACAATCAACATGCACCAGCTGCCCCCTTGTCACCAGGAAAGCAAGTCCTAAAGAGAAAAAGGCAGCTCCATAAATTGGATGACCAGTGGGAAAAAGAGCCGTATACCATTCTACCATCAAGTCATGATAACACCAAGGTGTACCTCATAAGTAAGGATGGAGGAGAAACGACAGCAACAGTTTCCAGAGACCACCTGAAGAAATGTCCTGAGCAACTACAGCATGCTGAAGAAGGCCAAGGTATCCCTCAACCCGCAGAGGAAGTGGAAGAAATGGTCAGCACAGTACTCGGAGAATTTTCCCGGTCATGGACGCAAGTGAATAATGCCATTGTTGTGCCAGTCCTTACATTTATCCAACCAGCCCCTCAGGGAGCTGTAGAAGTCCCAGTAGAGTTGGAAGAACCATTGGCCCCAGAAACAGAAGATTCCTCATCGGCAGACCAGGAGAATCTACCCTCTGCTAGTAGCGAACCTGTCGTACCCACAGTAAGCCAAAGGATCCATGCGGAGCTGCCCAACCTACCAGAGACACCTCCAAACACCTGTAGTGTGGTGAACATTGAACCCAGCACACCAGGGGTAAATACAGGGGACCAAGGTAGAACACAGATAGACAGTGTGTTACGTAGATCTACCAGAAGCACCAGAGGTCAAATCCCTGCTCGCTGGAGGATTTAGATGTAACCCATAACTGTAGTATTGCAAATGTTGAAATGTTTTATATGTGTGTACTGATTATGTTTTTCCAGTTACCCGACAGGGTTCAAAGACTTTCAGGTTATGGACAGTGAGTAACCAAAAACTTGCCCTGTAAATAGTTGCACCTATAAAGTGCCCCCCTTGCAACAGACCGCGGAACAAAAATCTGTCTGGAGTGGTCCCACTTGTGGTCCAACTGGACTGCCTAAGCCTTGCAGCCACGCCCAAAGTCAACTTTGGGGTTTGTTTTGGACAGGTCCCCCATTCTACAACTGTACCTTGTTTGGGTGAAATGGACACCTGGTTACGGATGATACCGTGACCTATAAGGACTGTAATGCCTGTAAATATGTACATGTATTGTTATTTCTATTGTTTATTGTTATCTGTTATATTTTTGCAAAATATGCTCATTCCCAGAGTATTGAAATTTACTAGGGGGGAATGTGGCACCCCAGAGGGTCTGGTTGCCACAGTGGTAGTAATACCATGTCTGGGAGCAAAGCAGGAGTTTCCTGGGCAGGAACACATTACATGCAACACCTCCTGCCCCAGACCAGATTGGGGAGGATCCTGCCCTTTATAACTGGATCTGGAGGCGGGGTTAGGGAGTCTGAGTCTAGAGTTCAGTGTGTGGAGTCAAGTAGGACATGAAGGAGTAAAGAGCCAGGGACTGGAGTTGGAGTTAGCTCGTCCTGGATAGTATCCACAGAGGACCGGACGCCGGAGTCTGACGCTGTGGGCATTGCATACCCAGCAGCAGATACCGCAGGGCAGGAGATTGCAGGTTTCCTGGCCCAACAGAAGCCCGGAGGCTCAGCCACACGAAAGGACCCGTACCGCCACAGAGGAGAGAGGAATACACAAGGCCCGAGTCGCCAGCCATACGGGTGAGTGCAGCACGTTACACTCAGGGACGTGGGCTACAACATGACTATAAGCGGGATAGCCCAAAAAGTATAGTCAGAACGGCAGGCCTACAGCTTCACCTGGCCAGGAGGACTCTAGGATTGTTCCCAGACTGATCAGGCCCTCATCACTAGCCGGTACTCCCGTTGGGGCCCATATAATTGCCAACAGTAAAGACCCAGGGACTGCACTGCAAAGACTCCATGTTGTCATTACTGATACCTTGCACTACCACCACCATCATCAATACACGCTGCCCTGAAGCTCCACTCTTCCTGTGGGGAGTTACATCACCTTGCTGCACATACCACCAGCTTCAGCGGACTGCTTCGCAGTGGCGGTTCCCAATAACCGCATTCCACAGGTGGCTTAGTCGGACTATACATAACAGATATACATAAACTACCCTTAGATTGACCACCTGGGTCACGAACCAGGTCACCGCCACGGTGACTACAACCCCCAGCATCTACAGGCTCTGGGTACCCCACGGCCCAGGGGGCGCATCACCGGCTGTTCATCTATAGAGAGAAGCTGTGCCAGAGGTACGTCAACCCTGAAACCCTTGAGATGGTATGGCAGATTGTAGTGCCCAAGACAGATATCCAGATGGTGTTGGAAGCCTACCACGATCAGGAGAGGCACTTTGGCTGGAAGAAGCTAGAAACCCTGCTGAAGTGTTGGTTTTATTGGGTAGGAATGCGCAGTTCCATTGAGAGGTGGTGCTGGAATTGTGTACCCTGTAGCCTCAGAAGAAATGACTACAGCAGCCAGAAGGCACCCCTGCAACCCATCAAGACAACTCGACCTTTGGAGATCGTGGCCATGGATCATGTCAAGCTGTCACCCAGCAGGTCAGGATATTCCTATGCCCTGACCATGGTGGATCACTACTCTCGGTTCCTGGTGGTCGCCCCCCGTCAAGGATCTAACGGCAGAAACTGCGGCGAAGACGTTTCAGGCGTACTTCTGCAGGCCCCATGGAAACCCGGAGCAGGTCCTGATGGATCAAGGCCCAGCCTTCGCGGCTGAATTGTTCAAGGAGTTCTGCCATCTGTACGGGTGTAAAAAGATCCAGACCACACCGTACCACCCCCAAACCAACGGTCTCTGTGAAAAGATGAATAACATCGTCATCGACCTGCTGAAGACCTTACCACTAGAGGAGAGAAATCAGTGGCCAGACGTACTACTTGACCTGGTAGATCTGTACAACCACATACCTGTGAGTTCCACCAATTGTACTCCAGCATATCTCATGCGAGCCAGACCCAGGAAGTTGCCCATGGACCTGGAGCTAGGTGTAGTGGAACCAGAAGCAGATATGTCCACTGAGGACTGGGACACGACAAGACAGGAGCAGTACAGAAGAGTACAGGCCTGTGTCGAAGACAGTCTCACTCATGTGAGGGACAAGCAGGAAGCAAACTACAATAAAAGTGCGCCCGCAGAACCCTTCACACCAGGAGAAGTGGTGTTAAAAAGAAAAAGGAGAAACCACAAACTTGATGACCAGTGGGAGAGAGAACCCTACACTGTGTTAAATTCAAGATTTGGTAACAGGAAAACCTGTCTAATTACTAAGAACGGAGGAAGAACGACTGCAATGCTATCTAGAGACCATCTGAAGTTATGTCCAGACCTGCTAAAGCCCCAAGAAGAAGTGCCTCTCACCGTACTGGAGGAGCCTAAAGAAGCAGTACTCCATACTGACTTAGGAGATTTCCCGGCAGATTGGCCTCAACTAGGAGGAGCAGTAATAATACCTGTGATCCACTTCTTTCAACAGGCAGAAGACCCTCCACAGCAAGTAGAGCCTGTAAGTGCTTCATAGAATCATAGAATGGTAGAGTTGGAAGGGACCTCCTGGGTCATCTGGTCCAACCCCCTGCTCAAAGCAGGATTCACTAGATCATCTCAGACAGATGTCTGTCCAGCCTCTGTTTGAAGACGTCCATTGAAGGGGAACTCACCACCTCTCGTGGCAGCCTGTTCCACTCATTAATCACCCTGTCAAAAAGTTTTTTCTAATATCTAATCTGTGTCTCCTCCCATTTAGTTTCATCCCATTGCTTCTAGTCTTTCCTTGTGCAAATGAGAATAAAGATGATCCTTCTACAATGTGACAGCCCTTGACATATTTGTAGACAGCTATTAAGTCTCCTCTCAGTCTTCTTTTTTGCAAGCTAAACATTCCCAAATCCTGCAAACATTCCTCATAGGACATGGTTTACAGACCAGTCACCATTCTGGTCGCTCTTCTCTGAACTTGCTCCAGTTTGTCTATGTCTTTTTTAAAATGTGGTGCCCAAAACTGTACACAGTATTCCAGATGAGGTCTGACCAAAGAGGAGTAAAGACCGATAATGACTTCACGTGATCTAGACTGTATGCTTCTGTTAATACATCCCAGAATTGTATTTGCCTTTTTTGCTGCTGCATCACACTGTTGACTCATGTTCAGTCTATGATCTATTAGTATACCCAAGTCTTTTTCACATGTACTGTTGCTTAGCTCTATTCCTCCCATTCTGTATATGCTTTTTTCATTTTTATTGCCCAGATGTAGTACTTTGCATTTTTCCCTGTTAAAAACCATTCTGTTGGTTGCTGCCCACTGCTCCAGTTTATTTAGGTCTTTTTGAATCCTCTCTCTCTCTTCTCTAGTATTAGCTATCCCTCCTAGCTTTGTGTCATCAGCAAATTTAATCAGTTTACCCTCAATTCCTTCATCTAAATCATTGATAAAGATGTTGAACAATACAGGTCCCAGGACGGAGCCCTGTGGTACCCCACTTGAGACATTCATCCAGCTGGATGTGAAGCCATTTACAACCACCCTTTGAGTCCGATCACTAAGCCAGTTATGAATCCACCTAACAGTTGCCTGGTCCATTGCATACTTGGTCATTTTTTCAATAAGGATGGTGTGAGATACTTTGTCAAATGCTTTGCTGAAGTCAAGATATACCATATTTACAGCATTTCCCTGATCCACCCAGTCAGTGATTCTGTCATAGAAGGAAATTAAGTTAGTCTGACATGACTTGTTAGTTACAAACCCATGCTGACTCTGATTAATCACTTCATTCTTATCCATGTACTTACATACATGTTGTTTAATAATTTGTTCAAAGATCTTTCCTGGTATAGAAGTCAGACTCACCGGCCTATAGTTCCCTGGGTCCACCTTCTTCCCCTTTTTGAAGATAGGAACAACATTTGCTCTTCTCCAGTCTTCTGGGACTTCTCCTGTTCTCCAAGAATTTTCAAAGATTATGGAGAGTGGTTCTAAAATTTCTTCTACGATCTCCTTCAGTACTCTGGGGTGTAATTCATCTGGACCTGGAGACTTGAACTCATTTATGTTAGCTAAATATTCCCTCACAATCTTTCTGTTTACAGATAACTTGGATTCCTCTATTCCTTTAAAAGGACAGTGAAGATCAGTTGATGTTACATTTTCTTTCTGAGAGAAAACAGATGCAAAATAGGAATTAAAAAGTTCGGCCTTCTCAACATCCTCTCTTACCATTTCTCCATTTTCATCCTGTAAAAATCCTATAGCATCTTTGACTTTTCTTTTACTTTTGACATACCCCCAAAATCCTTTTTTATTGCTTTTGACTTCTCTTGCAAGCCTTAATTCATTGTCAGCTTTAGCTAACCTGATACGTGCCCTACAGGATCTGCAGACTGCATTATAATCTTCTTTAGATATGCCTCCCTCTTTCCATTTAATAAACATTTCTTTCTTTTTAGCATGTGTTTAAGTTCTGTGTTCATCCATCCTGGTTTCCTTAAATGCTTCCCATTCTTCCTACTTTTCGGGATTGTTAACGATTGTGCTTTGAGAATCTCATTTTTAAAAATTTCCCATCCTTCCTGGACATTTTTGTCCTTAAGGACATCCAGCCATTGGATCCCTCCTATTCTCTTGCTGAGTCTCTTAAAATCTGCCTTTCTAAAATCTAACCTTGAAGTTTGAGTCTTCACATGTCTTCCTCCTCTAGTTATCCAAAATTCTATAATAGCATGATCGCTGCCTCCTAGGGTCCCAGCCACCTTTACCTCCTCAACCATTTCCTCCCTGTTTATAAGGATTAGATCCAAAGTAACAGATCCCCTTGTTTTCTCCCCTACCTTTTGGAAGATAAAGTTGTCAGCAAGAGAGGATAAGAATTTGCTTGACCTGTTAGTTTTACTTGAGAGAGATTCCCAACAAATGTCTGGATAGTTGAAATCTCCCATGACCACTACGTCATATTTTTTGGAGAACTTGGTCATTTGATACATAAAGAGTTCATCCATATCTTCAGCTTGCCCAGGTGGCCTGTAGTAAATGCCTACAATGGTGTCCTTTCCGTTGTTCTCTCCTTGTATTCTTACCCAAACAGTTTCCACAGAACTCCCAGTCTCTGAAGCTTCAATCTCTGTGCAGATATACGCTTTTCTAACATACAATGCAACACCTCCTCCTCGTTTATCAAGTCTGTTTCTTGCAAATAAGTTGTATCCTTTTAGCCTTTTATTCCAATCATGTGTATCGTCCCACCAAGTTTCAGTGATTCCAATGACATCATATTCCTTTTCCTGCATTAGTAGTTCCAATTCTCCTTGTTTGTTGCCCATGCTTTGTGCATCTGTATAAAAACATTTTAGTTTGTGATTGGTTTCTCTTCCTCCCATATTTTTATTATTTAGATTTTTTTGTCTTTGTTCTTCTTTTCCACTTCCAGTAGCAGAGATCTCAATAGTATTTGTCAGCTGTATGGCTTTTTCTGGCCTTTTGCTTCCCTTCCCACATTGTTCTAGTTTAAAGCTCTTCTGATGAGTGTAGCAAGGCGACTTCCAAATACATGTTTTCCAGTCTTCGTAAGGTGCACCCCATCTCTAGCAAGTAGTCCATCGTATAGGTAATTCATTCCGTGATCCAGAAATCCAAATCCTTGTTGACGGCACCATCGACGTAGCCAGTTGTTCACCTGTAGAATCTCATTCCACCTCATTGTTCCATGGCCATCCACTGGGAGGATGGATGAGAAGACCACCTGCGCTCCCAATTCTTTCACTTTCTTGCCTAAGTCTTCAAAGTCACTGCAGATGGTTTCCAGGTCTTTTCCTGCGGTGTCATTTGTCCCCACATGTATTAGCAGGAATGGGTAGTGATCTGTAGGTCTGAAGAGTCTTGATATTCTGTCAGACACATCTTTAATTTTTGCTCCTGGAAGACAGCACATTTCTCTTGAGGTTATGTCTGGTCTGCAGATAGCGGCCTCTGTTCCTCTTAACAGGGAATCCCCCATGACCACCACTCTCCGTTTTTTCTTCACAACATTATTCTTTCTCCATCCAGGAGGATTCTGAGGGCTTACAAGGTTATTCATTGCTGGCAAAGTCTTATTTTGCTGTATTTCTTCATGGTTCTCCTGCGTGAGAGCCTGGTACTGGTTCCTGAGCAGTATGGGTGCTGACTGCCTCTCGATCCTCCTGCTTCTGTGGGTCACATGCTTCCATTCCTCTGTTTCGTCAGGTGCAGTTCGAATTTCTTCTCTTTCTGAATCATGAAGAGATAATTCTGCTCTGTCTAAGAACTCTTCACCTTCCTTAATGATTTTCAAGGTAGTTAACCTCTCTTCTAGATTTCGCAACTTTTCCTCCAACAGGGACACAAGCTTGCATTTCTGGCATGTGAAGTTTTGCTTTTCCACTGGCAAGTCTGTGAACATGTAGCAGGATATGCAGCTCACCAAATGGCTCCTGGACTCTTCCATGTTCTTATTGTTAATGTTCTGAAAACCGGCGCGCGGTTTACCGATGTCCTCTTTTCAGCTCCAACAGCCAAAATCCAGTGTTCTTTGAGCTCACGGAGACTCTTCACTTACCCCAAAATGCAGTGGGAATATGCAAATTATCTCCTCAGGACTCCTCCCCTGGTTTACCGATGTCCTCTTTTCAGCTCCAACAGCCAAAATCCAGTGTTCTTTGAGCTCGCGGAGACTCTTCACTTACCCCAAAATGCAGTGGGAATATGCAAATTATCTCCTCAGGACTCCTCACCTGGTTTACCGATGTCCTCTTTTCAGCTCCAACAGCCAAAATCCAGTGTTCTTTGAGCTCGCGGAGACTCTTCACTTACCCCAAAATGCAGTGGGAATATGCAAATTATCTCCTCAGGACTCCTCCCCTGGTTTACCGATGTCCTCTTTTCAGCTCCAACAGCCAAAATCCAGTGTTCTTTGAGCTCGCGGAGACTCTTCACTTACCCCAAAATGCAGTGGGAATATGCAAATTATCTCCTCAGGGCTCCTCCCCTGGTTTACCGATGTCCTCTTTTCAGCTCCAACAGCCAAAATCCAGTGTTCTTTGAGCTCGCGGAGACTCTTCACTTACCCCAAAATGCAGTGGGAATATGCAAATTATCTCCTCAGGACTCCTCCCCTGGTTTCAGAAGAGCCTGCTCAAGAAGAATCCCCGGTTGGAGCAGAGCAAGAAGGCCCAGCCAATGGTATACTTGCCAGTCCCTTAGAGAGGTTAAGGCAACCCTGCAGTTCCCCAGCACTTAGAACTGACAGAATGGGAGGTAGTGCAAATACTAGTGCCTCATGCATCCCAGTACCACGTAGGTCGACACGTAGCACACGAGGTCAGACCCCTGTCAGATACAGAGAGTAAAGAAGGAACCTCTGACAGAGTAAATAGTGCCCCTGGGGTATTATGTTGTGTATTTTCATGTATGTATTTTTTAACTTGTGTTTTGCTTTATAATGGACAATTTAAGTGAAATGGACACTTTTCCTTGTTGCCTTTAGTTACCCGTAAGGGTACATACAGAACTTAGTGGCTGAGGAGTATGTGCAGCCCAAAAACTGATTCTTGTAAATAATTGCACTCCCTGGAGTGCCCCTTTATGTGACCTCAGAAGAAAAACCTGTCTGGAGTGACACTAACGGAGGTCCAACTCAGGATCGCCATGCCCTGCAGCCACCCCAGGGCCTACGTTGAGGGTTTGGGACAGGTCCCTCAAGCTATCAAATACTATGCCCTGTGAGATGGACATCCTGTCAGGGAACCTCACCAAAAGAGACTTGAATTCTGAGGTTGCTTATTGTACATATGTCTATTTATTATTTATAATGTTTATTAGGTAACGTTCAAGCAAGTGCCTCCCATAAAGGGAAGATTGTTATTATTGTTGTTATAAAAAGTACTTCAGTCCGGGAGTACTGAGCTTTGCTAGGGGGGAATGTGGCGCCCTGCTGTGCATTGGTGCCACAGATCCTAGAGGGGTGCATGAACAGATTCTTCCACAAGAGACCCTCATAGCATACACACACCTCCACCTTCCACCTCAGACCACCAGAGGGAGCCGTTAGGGATATAAAAAGGGAAGGTGGAGTTAGGCAGTCAGTCTGGAGAACAGTTTCCTCCGGGACAGAGCTAGTTCCAGTCTGTGAGGATCCAGTCTGTAGAAGGAAGCCTGTGGAGAGGAGCTCCTGCAGTAGCCATCCTGCAGTGGAGCATAGTCCAGACTCATTGAGCTCAGGTAGTGAGCCCAAGGCGTGCCGACGCCATAAGAGCGGTGAAGAGTAGCGAGGCCTACTGCCAGTGTGAAGCCTAGTGAGGGCCCCGAGCAGGCCGAAGGCAAGAGGAGTAAGCGAGCTACATAGGGGGCAGAGGAGCTTAACCAGCTCACCCCACAAGCATTTACCGGACACCGGGTCCGTGTCTGCAAGGATCTCTAGGACCAGCAGAAACAACTGGGATCCCTGGCGAACTACATGTCCCAGGAATACCAAAAACTGACCGTAATACCAGGGTCAGGAGTCACTGAGGCCCAAGAAACCAGGGAGTGTGAACTCCAACAGAAGGCCCTACCACCAGGTCAGCAGGTGCAAGACAGAGACCAAGTTAGGCCTAGCTTCAGGCAGGTCATAAACTTACTAGGAAAAGGCAAGAAACAGGAGGCCCCACACCCGCTCACTGGGGAGAGTCCTGAAATGCACCCTTCACCCTACAGTACCCCGGATCGTGCCTGAAAACACCACAAGTAAAGGTACTGAAGTGAACTGTCGTGTGTGTGCCTATTCTTCCTTTGACCCGGCTGGGTCCCCTCTGTCCTGCATCCCTTCTCCTACGCTGCCCTGAGGCCCCGCTTCACCTGTGGGGAGCAGAACCAACTAAGCTGCCCGACCACCGGCCTCAGAGGACTGTAGCAGCGCTGGTGAGTCTCACCAGACACCACAGGTGGCGTCACGAACTTTCCCCTTTTCCCATACACCTTTCCCCCAATTCCTTGCTTTTTTTAAGAGTGACCCCAGGGTACGGCCCCGGGAGCCGGCCACCACGGCATCCCCCAAAACTAACAGCAAGGCCCGGGCGCCGAGTCCCCATCCCTTGGGGGCGCCACAAATGTTCATCACAATTTTCAGATTTATATTTTTAAAATAATTAGAAAACCATGTGTCATTTCCTTTACACTTCATAAATACTTGCTATTTTATGTTGGTATATCACATATAATCCCAATCAAATACATTTAAGTTTGTGGTTGAAATATGAAAAAATGTGGAAAGGTTTGACTAGCCCAGGGGATGGGGATGAGTCGGTACCCGGGCCTTTGCCTCGCCTTGGTGATGTCGCGGTGGTCGGCTCCCGGGCCCGTACCCCGGGGTCACTCTTTAAAAGGGTGGATATTTGTTTATTTTATAAAAGTTTGTGACGCCACCTGTGGTTTCTGGTGAGAATCACCAGTGCTGCGGCAGCCCACTGACGCCGGTGATAAGGCAGCTCGATGGTATAGCTCCCCACAGGTGGAGCTTGGCCTCAGGGCAGCGTACGGAGAGGGGGATGCAGGACAGGCGAGACCCAGCCGGGTCAGAGCAAGAATGGGGACGGACACGATAGTCACTTCAGTACCTTTTACTGATGGAAAATCAGGCACATCCCGGAGCACTGTAGGGTGAAGGGTGCATATCAGGATCCTCCCCAATGAGCAGGTGTAGGGCCTCCTGTTTCTTGCCTCTGCGTAGTAAGTTTTTGACCTGCCTGGAGCTAGGCCTAACTTGGTCTCTGCCCTGCGCTGGCTGACCATGTGGTAGGACCTTTTCTCGGGGTACACGCTCTTCAGCTTGCGGGGCCTATGAGTCTCCTGGCTCTGTTACGTATCAGCACTTTAGCAATCCTGGGACTTGTAGTTCTCCAGGGATTCCGGTTATACCTTACTGGGTAGTAGAGATCCCGGCAAGCTTCGGACCCGGTGTCCGGTAAATTATTCGGAGTGAGCTAGGTAAGCTCCTCTGCCCCCTATGTACTAACTCTCCACTAGAGATGAGCGTTGTTCTACTCGAACTGTTCGCCAATCTCAAATTCGAGCTGTTTTCGGCGGTGTTCGAGCCGTTCGGCGAACACGAACAATTTGAGAAAAATTCGGCTGTTCGAGGTTATGTTCGATAACTGTTCGTGCACCAAAATCATAACTGGATTTTTTCTCAGTAATGATGAAAATTAATGTTAATACGCAGTTTGAGTGCACAGCGGGGTGGGGGAGGGGCAGGGGATGGATCTCTGCAGGAACAATGAAGATCTCCATTTTTTTTTTCTCTTTCCCGCATTTACAGTGGGGAGGTGCAATCTGTCAGCCTATCAGCAGCGCACACACGGAGCGAAGTGCTTTTTTTCACACAAGAAAGGGCATGTGTCATTGGCAGTGTATGTCACATGTCCTTGCCCTATAAGACCAAGCCATTTTCCCCGTCGCCACCATTTTCTAACTGCTGCAGCTGCGTGTTAGACGGCACCGTTGTTGCTGTGTGCGCTATACCTTGTTAATTTCAAGCCAATTTTCGCACAAATCTACAGATAGCTTGGGAGTAGGAAATAGTTGTGATTGCAGTCCTTTTAAGCACTAGGTTACAGCATTTCCTACGACTTTTATCAGGCAGGTCTGTGCTCTTAAATAGATAGATTGTGGGAGTAAAGACTAATTGTAATTGGAGTCCTTTTCAGGACTAGGTTACATCAGTTCCTATCAGTTTTTGCCAGGCAGGTCTGTGCCAGTGCTGTGCAAGTTTTTTTCACAGCATTTGGCTGAATCTAGCAAAGCTAATCCTTTTTGGCCTATTGCAGAGTGTGTTAGTCAGTGGAGTAGCCTATCTGTGTTGCAAGATATACCACCTGTGTATAGAATACCAATTTTTTTACTGCACCTAGTGAAGTAAAATCTTTTGGGCATAGCATCATTCTATTAGTCCATCTATACTGACCTCCATCAGGTTGCAAATTGAATATAATTTTTTTCTGCATCTAGCTCTGAAAAAATATTGGGCTTCTAGCTGTGTGTGGGACTTGTTGTATTAGTCCATCTATACTGACCTCCAACAGGTTGCAAACTGAATATATTTTTTTCTGCATCTACCTCTGAAAAAATATTGGGCTTCTAGCTGTGTATGGGACTTGTTCTATTAATCCATCTATACAGACCTCCATCAGGTTGCAAACTGAATATATTTTTTTCTGCATCTACCTCTGAAAAAATATTGGGCTTCTAGCTGTGTGTGGGACTTGTTGTATTAGTCCATCTATACTGACCTCCATCAGGTTGCAAACTGAATATATTTTTTTCTGCATCTACCTCTGAAAAAATATTGGGCTTCTAGCTGTGTGTGGGACTTGTTCTATTAATCCATCTATACAGACCTCCATCAGGTTGCAAACTGAATATATTTTTTTCTGCATCTACCTCTGAAAAAATATTGGGCTTCTAGCTGTGTGTGGGACTTGTTGTATTAGTCCATCTATACTGACCTCCATCAGGTTGCAAACTGAATATATTTTTTTCTGCATCTACCTCTGAAAAAATATTGGGCTTCTAGCTGTGTGTGGGACTTGTTCTATTAATCCATCTATACAGACCTCCATCAGGTTGCAAACTGAATATATTTTTTTCTGCATCTACCTCTGAAAAAATATTGGGCTTCTAGCTGTGTGTGGGACTTGTTGTATTAGTCCATCTATACTGACCTCCATCAGGTTGCAAATTAAAAATAATTTTTATCTGCATCTACAGTACCTCTGAAAAAATATTTGGGCTTCTAGCAGTGTGTGGGACTTGTTCTATTAGTCCATCTATACTGACCTCCATCAGGTTGCAAATTGAATATAATTTTTATCTGCATCTAGCTCTGAAAAAATATTTGGCCTTCTAGCAGTGTGTGGGACTTTCTCTATTAGTCCATCTATACTGACCTCCATCAGGTTGCAAATTGAATATAATTTTTATCTGCATCTAGCTCTGAAAAAATATTTGGCCTTCTAGCAGTGTGTGGGATTTTCTCTATTAGTCCATCTATACTGACCTCCATTAGGTTGCAAATTAAAAATAATTTTTATCTGTATCTACCTCTGAAAAAATATTTGGGCTTCTAGCTGTGTGTGGGACTTGTTCTATTACTCCATCTATACTGACCTCCATCAGGTTGCAAACTGAATATATTTTTTTCTGCATCTACCTCTGAAAAAATATTGGGCTTCTAGCTGTTTGTGGGACTTGTTGTATTAGTCCATCTATACTGACCTCCATCAGGTTGCAAATTAAAAATAATTTTTATCTGCATCTACAGTACCTCTGAAAAAATATTTGGGCTTCTAGCTGTGTGTGGGACTTGTTCTATTAGTCCATCTATACTGACCTCCATCAGGTTGCAAATTGAATATAATTTTTATCTGCATCTAGCTCTGAAAAAATATTTGGCCTTCTAGCAGTGTGTGGGACTTTTTCTATTAGTCCATCTATACTGACCTCCATCAGGTTGCAAATTAAAAATAATTTTTATCTGCATCTAGCTCTGAAAAAATATTTGGCCTTCTAGCAGTGTGTGGGACTTTCTCTATTAGTCCATCTATACTGACCTCCATCAGGTTGCAAATTAAAAATAATTTTTATCTGCATCTACCTCTGAAAAAATATTTGGGCTTCTAGCTGTGTGTGGGACTTGTTCTATTAATCCATCTATACTGACCTCCATCAGGTTGCAAACTGAATATATTTTTTTCTGCATCGACCTCTGAAAAAATATTGGGCTTCTAGCTGTGTGTGGGACTTGTTGTATTAGTCCATCTATACTGACCTCCATCAGGTTGCAAATTAAAAATAATTTTTATCTGCATCTACAGTACCTCTGAAAAAATATTTGGGCTTCTAGCTGTGTGTGGGACTTGTTCTATTAGTCCATCTATACTGACCTCCATCAGGTTGCAAATTGAATATAATTTTTATCTGCATCTAGCTCTGAAAAAATATTTGGCCTTCTAGCAGTGTGTGGGACTTTCTCTATTAGTCCATCTATACTGACCTCCATCAGGTTGCAAATTAAAAATAATTTTTATCTGCATCTAGCTCTGAAAAAATATTTGGCCTTCTAGCAGTGTGTGGGACTTTCTCTATTAGTCCATCTATACTGACCTC